>NC_137889.1:144882059-146082059 GCF_963455335.1 Martes martes
ATTCTTACCCTTCTGCTTTCTTTGATCAGTCCTATGGTCCCTTTTAGGTCATGCTGGACCGGTCTTTTTTATCCCCAGGGCACAACTCATTTCACAATGGGGATACCAAGGCACAGAAAGGTTAAACAAAGGTCACCTGGCTGATGAGAGGCTGGGATTTGAACCCAGGCCATCTAGCTCTGAGCCCACATTCCCAAATACCAGGCCACACTGTCTCTTCTGACTTTCTGTGACATTTGGACTGGAATGGCTTCCCAGGCCCTCAGAGGTTCCCCCTGTCCACTTCTGTGGCCTTGATCTCTACCACATCTCCCTTGCTCTCTGCAAGCCAGAAAAGCTTGTTCCTCCCTCAGGGCCTTTGCACTTGCTGTTGCCTCTGCCTGGAATGTGCTTCCTCTGGCCCTTCTCTCAGTGATCTGACCCCAGGTCACCTTTCTAGTTTCAGCTCATGTCACTTCGCCATGGAGGCCTTCTCTGATCCATGAGCTTCTCCCAGAGGTCCCTTCCAGAGTCATCTCTGCTATAAGACCCTGCTTTGCCCTTCACAGCATCATCACTGTCCGACGGCATCTTGTCACTGCTCACTGAAGGGCAGTCTGTGTCTACATCTCACTGGGGCAGGTCTGTCTTGTCTGTGAGTCCCCACAGTCCAGTGCTATGCCTGGCACATAGTAGGGGCTCAATTAATACTCGTCAGATGACTATTGAATTTGGAGAATGCTACAATCTAAATGTTTGTGTCCCTGATTCTTTATATGGAAAACCCGAAAGACTCCACCTCCAAACTACTAGAACTCATACAGCAATTCAGTAATGTAGCAGGATACAAAGTCAATGTCCAGAAATCAGTGGCTTTCTTATACACTAACAATGAAAATACAGAAAGGCAAATTAGAGAATCGATTCCATTTACTGTAGCACCAAAAACCATAAGATACCTCGGAATAAACCTAACCAAAGAGGTTAAAGATCTGTACTCGAGGAACTACAGAACACTCCTAAAAGAAATTGAAGAAGACACAAAAAGATGGAAGACCATTCCATGCTCTTGGATGGGAAGAATAAACATCGTTAAAATGTCTATACTGCCCAGAGCAATCTATACTTTTAATGCCATTCCAATCAAAATTCCACCAGTATTTTTCAAAGAGCTGGAGCAAATAATACTAAAATTTGTATGGAATCAGAAGAGACCCCGAATTGCTAAGGAAATGTTGAAAAACAAAAATAAACTGGTGGCATCATGTTACCTGATTTCAAGCTTTACTACAAAGCTGTGATCACCAAGACAGCATGGTACTGGCATAAAAACAGACACATGGACCAGTGGAACAGAGTAGAGAGCCCAGATATGGACCCTCAACTCTATGGTCAAATAATCTTTGACAAAACAGGAAAAAATATCCAGTGGAAAAAAGACAGTCTCTTCAATAAATGGTGCTGGGAAAACTGGACAGCTATATGTAGAAGAATGAAACTTGACCATTCTCTTACACCGTACACAAAGATAAACTCGAAATGGATAAAAGACCTCAACGTGAGACAGGAATCCATCAGAATCCTCGAGGAGAACATAGGGAGTAACCTCTTTGATATCAGCCACAGCAACTTCTTTCAAGATATGTCTCCAAAGGCGAAGGAAACAAAGGCAAAGATGAACTTCTGGGACTTCATCAAGATAAAAAGCTTCTGCACAGCAAAAGAAACAGTCATCAAAACAAAGAGGCAACCCACGGAATGGGAGAAGATATTTGCAAATGACAGTACAGATAAAAGGTTGATATCCAGGATCTATAAAGAACTCCTCAAACTCAACACACACAAAACAGATAATCATATTAAAAAATGGGCAGAAGATATGAACAGACACTTCTCCAAGGAAGACATACAAATGGCTACCAGACACATGAAAAAATGTTCATCATCACTAGCCATCAGGGAGATTCAAATCAAAACCACATTGAGATACCACCTTACACCAGTTAGAATGGCCAAAATTAGCAAGACAGGAAACAACGTGTGTTGGAGAGGATGTGGAGAAAGGGGAACCCTCTTACACTGTTGGTGGGAATGCAAACTGGTGCAGCCACTTTGGAGAACAGTGTGGAGATTCCTCAGGAAATTAAAAATAGATCTTCCCTATGACCCTGCAATTGCACTACTGGGTATTTACCCCAAAGATACAGATGTAGTGAAAAGAAGGGCCATCTGTACCCCAATGTTTATAGCAGCAATGGCCACGGTCGCCAAACTGTGGAAAGAACCAAGATGCCCTTCAACGGATGAATGGATAAGGAAGATGTGGTCCATATACACTATGGAGTATTATGCCTCCATCAGAAAGGACGAATACCCAACTTTTGTAGCAACATGGACAGGACTGGAAGAGATTATGCTGAGTGAAATAAGTCAAACAGAGAAAGTCAAGTATCATATGGTTTCACTTATTGGTGGAGCATAACAAATAATATAGAGGACAAGGGTAGATGGAGAGGAGAAGGGAGTTGAGGGAAATTGGAAGGGGAGGTGAACCATGAGAGACTATGGACTCTGAAAAACAACCTGAGGGTTTTGAAGGGGCGGGGTGGGAGGGTGGGGGAACCAGGTGGTGGGTATTAGGGAGGGCACAGATTGCATGGAGCACTGGGTGTGGTGAAAAAACAATGAATACTGTTACGCTGAAAATAAATAAAAAATTTAAAAATAAATAAATAAATAAATGTTTGTGTCCCTCCAAAATTCACAGGTCGAAATCCTAACCCCTAAGGTGGTAATTTTAAGGAGGTGGGGCCTCTGGGTGGAGTGCTCATGAATGGGATTACTGCCAATATAAAAGACACCCCAGGAAACTCCCTCCCGCCTTCTGTCCTATGAAATCAGTGAGGAGATGGCTATCAGTGAGGAAGGGGGCACTTACCTTCCACTGAATCTGTTGTGGCCATGATCTTGGACTTCCTCAAAGACAAATTACATCCCAAATGCACTCACTTCCTGAAAATTTGAGCTTCTTTCTTGCAGAAAAAGGAAGTCAAGTCACCTCTCTGCTTTGGAAAATGTCCTTTAATGCTGTTTTCTGAAATAGAATTTTCCTGAAAGAGGCCATCTGTCAGAAAACAGCCCCTTTCCCCAGAGTGGTGGAAACACAGCTCCCTCTCACTGATCCTAAGGTTGCTGCCTTGCAGGCAATGGAAACCCATGACCATGGAACCCTGCTCTTCAGCCAGTGGCAGACATCCCTGGGGTCTTGCCCTGAGTAGAGCTGTGCCCACTTCTGATGTCTTGTTGGAGTTTAAACCCCTGAAGACCATGGATCATTACCCCTGTGTGAGGCATCCCAGTCTCCAGCCTCTAGAGACCTGAGATCCAGCCATGATGTAAAGAGCCTCAGACTAGTCTCCTGGAAGGAGTATGACCACACAGCTGGGATGAAGCCCAGGGAGCCCCCAGCCAACCCAGCCACCCCAGATCTAGGAGGGAGGCCAACTGGAAAGTGCCGGCCCAGCCCAGCTCCCAGCTGAATTCAGCCTGTTAAGCAATCCCAGTCAACAACTCAGGAGCAGATGAGCCACCCAGCTTTGCCCAGCCAACCCATGGGATTATAAAACATAATCAGCCATTGCTGTCACAAGCCTCTATGTTACAGAATGATAACGGATAATGGAAACAATCCGTGAGTACTTCTGTGTACATGTCCTAAAAATAAGGACATTCTTTCACATAACCCCAGCAGTCAGGAAAATTTAAAGTCAAGAAATTAAACATTGGTACAATATTATTATCTCATCCATAGTCCTTATGCAAATTTCACCTGTTGTCCCAATAATGTCCTGTACAACCTTTTTTCCCTTCAGCCTGGGATGCTTTTAAAACAAATTTGCTTCTGTTGGTAGGCACGTTCACACACAACTGAAGAAAGTAGGACAGTCATCGATGAAATACATCACTTCTTGGAGTGGTTCAAAAAACGGATTTTCCACCCCCCAGGCCCTGGACCCTGCAGCTCCCTAAGGGTGGATCCTGAAGGGTGTTCAGCAGGGAAGTTCCAATAAAGGGAAACAACTCCTTTTGCAGACTCACCCAACTGGGTCAGTTTCCTGACTTCACCCCAACTAGCTTTGTGACCCTACATGTTGGACCCACCCCTAGAGCCTCAGTTTCCCACCTGTGAAAGTCCCAGCTTCCCTGATGCCTCAGGCAGAGCAGGGCAGGAGGCAGATGCTCAGTCAGTGGGAGTTTTCATCCTCCTTCTCTGACAAAATGCAAGTTTTATGGGTGAGCTCCATACATTTCGGCTCAGGAAAGGCTCAGTGCCCACAGATGGAAAAACAAACTTTTAGATCTAAAGAAAACTGCACGTTCCAGGGACCACATTGGCTTTCCCGGCTACACGTGGTACACTAGGCCCCAATGATTACCACCCCACCGTGCCCAGAGACGTTTATTGACCAAAATACAATTTCATTAGTGGCTTTAGAGAGACACAGAGACCAATGTGGCTAATGCAAACACTCCCAGCATACAATACAAATGACACCCCTCTTGGAATCTGATTTAGCAGTGCATGTAGTCCACTCTCTCCTCTCCCCCAACCTTTTATCCCTGGATTTCCGCTTGTAAATTACTTTGGGGTCAGGCCTCTCTATCTGTCCATCTCCTGTATGGTGTCCTGTAGAATTCATAAAGGAACCCACAGGCCGCCCACCGCACAGCAAGGGCACAGGGGTAATTACAGGGCCTGCCGCTGTGAGCAGGGCCTTCTGCAAAAAAGGAAAGGCCCTGTCCTTTCATTAGTGGTTACTGCCTAGAGAACCCTTGGGGATGGGACAGGAGACCCCCAGAATGCTATCTTAAGGCACACCGAGCCCAAAAAGGCACCCGTGAGAAAGGGGGTATGGCCCAGGTGTTCTGCATCTAGGAGCTCATCCCAGCCACCTGTACTGTTAACCCCATTCAGCAGGTGTGTTGTCAAGGCTCAGAGAGCTTATGGGCCTTACCCAAAGTCAGAGTGCTAGATTCACACCCAAAGCATGGGCTCTGGAGCTGGGCTGCCTGGTTCAAACCCCAGTGGCGCCCCTCCTGGTATGACTTTGGGCTCTCTAATCTAATGCTTGGAACCTTGGTTTTCCCAGCCGTGAAATGGCAACGAGAGGATAGCTTTGTGAAAAGGTTGCCATGACCGGGCTTACAGCAGGGCCTGCCTTACAGGAAGTGTGTGTGGTCACACCATCTCGTCTTTAACCAATACCAACGTCCAAACATCATTAGACATAAACAATGTGTTTTTATTTTGACTGAGGTAAAATCCACATAGCATAAAATTAACCATTTTCAAGTGTGCAAATCGGTGGTATTGAACGCATTCACAACATTGTGCAACCATCACCACTATCTAGTTCCAAGACATTTCCATTGCCCCAAAGGGAAATCCCATCCCCATTAACAAGTCACTCCCCGTTGTCCACACAACCAGCTCCTGATGACCACAGATGTTCCTTCTGTTCTTGTGGGCCTGCCTAGTCCACATATTTCCCAGGAAAGAAGTCATACAACATGTGTCCTTTTATGCCTGGCTTCCAGCTCTTGGCATCATGTCTCACAGGTGGATGGCCTGTGCTTGACTCCTGTTTTTTTCTGGTTGAATAATATTCCTTTGCATGAGTATGCCATCCTTTGTTAATCCACTCATTCATCAGCTGAGGGACTCTTGTGCTCCCTCTTGGCTATTGCGAATAATGCCACCAGGAGCATCATGTACACGGTGTTCTGTAGACACCTGTATTCCCTTCTCTTGCATAGATACCTAGTTGTGAAATTCCTGGATCCAATGGTAATTTTATGTTTCACTTTTAAAAAATATATTTTATTTATTTATTTGGCAGACAGAGGTCATAAGTAGGCAGAGAGGCAGTCGGGGGGGAGGGGAATAGGCTCCCTGCTGAGCAGAGAGCCTGATGTGGGGCTCGATCCTAGGGTCCTGGGATCATGACCTGAGCCGAAGGCAGAGGCTTACCCCACTGAGCCACCCCGGCGCCCCTATGTTTCACTTTTTTAGAAGTCACAGAATTATTTTCCATAGTGGCCGCACCATTTTACATTTCCGCCAACACTGCACATGGGTTCTGGTTTCTCCAAGCCCTCACCAACACTTATTTTCCATCTGTTGATTACGTCCCATCCTTGTGGGTGTGGAAGGGTAACAACGTGGTTTTTAAATGAAGCTAAAACGTGGTTTTGGTTTTGTACATAAGCACTGTGAGCTCTGGAGACTCCAGGTCTAGACAAGGGTAAAGTCTCTCTGGGCCTCAGTTTCCAGCTCTGTCACAGGACCTGGTTGGTCTGGATTCATGTTTCTCAAATAACCTCTGTGGGAACGGCAGAGAGAAGGCAGACAGTTTGTAGCTAAGATGGAATTGTGCAGACCCCTTCTTGAGTCTAAGAGGAAGAAAAGACGAGTCATTCAGATGAACTTGGCTCCATCTGGAGTTTTTCTTCTTGTATGTGAAGACTTATATACAGTGGTAAGGGATCTGGGCCTTACTCCCTGGGGCTATCGTGTTAATGTCTTAAGGCAGAGACCCAGCCTCTGAAGCCAGATCAGAAACACAGAAAGTCCCCTCCTGCTTGGCAGTCCAGGGTTCTCCACCAGTGTCACTGGCCCGAGTAGGCTCCAGAAACCAGGGTGGCCGTGCAGAACATTCCAGGCCCCTCTGTTTCCTGGGAGGAAACATGTTTTCATTTCAAGCGCATGTCTGTTTCTTGCCGCCATGCTTTTACTCTTGCTGCCCAGGGCACCCTTCCTCACCTCCTTCACTCAGCCTGTTTCTACCCATCTCTGAAGATAGGTCAGTGCCTCTTCCTCCAGGAGGCCTTCTCTGATGCCCTGCCTGGATCATGGGTCCGTCTCGCATTGCCCAGGACCCCCTCTGTCATGGCACTCTTTACCTTGTTTCATGCACTTTCTATTTAACCAAATTCCTCCACTCGGCTGTGAATTCTCTGAATAGGAACTGTGGGATTCACACAAGATCCACGCAAGGCCAAGTCTGGGAGAAAGTGCCCAAAGGAGATGATGGCGTCCAGGCTGCCTGGAGCCTTCCACTGAAGTGTCCTCTGAGATCCAGCCCTTCCCCAGTGTATGCAGTCTGGGTTTTTAGGCAATCATGGTGCCTGATGCTGGGCTTAAGGTGACACTGCAGAGAATTTCAAGCAAGGTAGAGTGACACTAGGAAACGTAAGGGCTAACATGGAGTTGATTGACCTCTTCTTACTTCCTGCTTCCCAGAGGCCCAGACTAGTCCGTTCTTGTCTGAGGCCTAGAGGTTCAGCGTCTCTTGACTTCTGTAAACTACCCTAAATATCGGAAATAAACATCATTTGTTTCACAGGGTTTGTCGCTTGCCTCCTGAGAACCCTGGTGGATTCGACCTCTCCATACTTATTTCATAGATGCAACGATGGGTGAAGGAGTGAGCCCAGTCTGGAGGACAGAGATAGCCAATGGGCTGGGAAGGGCAGAATGAAGAGAAGGCACCTCTAGCAGAGTGATGGCCGCAGGCAAAGACCCCCGGGAATCCAGGCGCTGCCTGGGGGTCAGAGGGATGTGAGGACTCCTGACTGCAAAACCAAGCCTGAGACTGACCGTCGGGCAAATTCCCAGCACCCACCTTGATGCGGAGAGCACACTCCGTGTGAGCTTGGAGCTCATGGGGCTGCTGGAGGGATGGGTGCGAGAGAGCAACGCCTTTGCAAAGCGCATGTCCCAGGGACGCTCTTCCATCAGCTTGGCCTCCTTTTCTTTGTGTTCATTGCAGTTTGATAGAAAACAGAGAGATACCCAAATGTTCAGAGGAGCCTCAGGTGGTGGGAGTGGGAAGGGGCGGGGGCTAGGAACGGGACTTTGCATGATGCCCTTCTTCCCAAGTCTCCGATGGGGAATGTGGGGTGCAAGACAGTGTCTGAGAAACCAAAGATCCAACTTGGCCAACAACATCTCATGCCAGAGTTGTCTTACTTCAATAAAAACAGACACTTTTCTCCCTTAAGCCTTTCAAAAGGTGGACTCCAGATGGATTAAAACCTCAGATGTGAAGGTTACCATCAGAAGCCAATCAAAGAAAGAGTAAGAACTTGGAGAGGTGGGGCTCTCGGGCACCGCCACTGGGCCAGGCCGGTCTGGCCACCCCCGCCCCCAGGTCCCAGAGATCCCACTCTGGGGTACAGAATCATGTATATTGAGCATTTGTCACATCGGTCCTGGGGTGGGGAGGAGGGGTGGCAGGACACTGATGCCCACGTGGCACTGGTCTAGGAAACCAAGGATGGGGACAAGCTGGTGTCTATCCCTCACTCATTGGGGACATGTGGCAGGCAGGACAGGGACTCCAGGTGGACTGCACATCAATTTGGGGAACAAAGGGGACACCTGAGGTCACAAAGCAGGGCTTGCCTTTCCTGTTTTAATCTGGTTTTTGCCACCTTCTAGCTGCCTGAACTAGGGGCACAGGAAGCCCCTGAGCATCTGTATTTTCGTCAGTGCTAAGGAGCAAGCCACAGCGATTGCAGCTAGCAGACTGGGGGGTCAGGTGAGTCCTGGAGCAGCAGGACCCACCCGCCCAGCCCATGGTAGGTGCTCAGCAAGCAGTGCTCACCAGTTGTCACAATCATGACATCTGCACCCTGGCAAGTCTCCTAGATAGGAAGGTACCAGCCCTCACTCCTCCAAGACTACCCACCTCCGTCCAGTGTCCCCTGAACTGGTGGGCACGGAGTTCTTGATTTTGTTTACTCACTCGCTCTTCTAGTTGCCTCCAGCCTCCCTCCCCAGGTGTGTGGAAGCTGCGCCCCCCAGCCCTGTCCTGCCACAGGAAATGCAGCAGTGGCCCTCTGCAGGGCCTGTTCCTTCCTGCCCACCCCCACCCCCACTGTTGAGGCCCTGATTAGCCTGGGTACTGGATGACCCCCTGCTCTTCTTCCCCTACCCCGCAAGGGTTAATCAGCCTTCCTGCTGGGCGGCTGGGCGGCTCGGAAGGAGGCAGCAGGGCAGCCTGGCGGCAGGAGGCTTTCATTACTTTGATGGGATACATGTGCTCGGCTTTATCTCCGGCCCTTTCTCCGTAATTCAGCGCTTGAACGTCTCAGCTGTCGGCCAGATCTGCAGACAATTGCTCGGGGTAATACTATCCGGAAAAAGCTGATAAAACGCAGATGTGACGAGGCCTCTGAAATTTGCGGTTTGCTAAGTGGTTTGCTGCGATGCTTGCCCGTGGCCTGGGCGGCTTCCCTGCAAGGCTGGGAACGGAGGGGGTGGGAGTTGCATTTTTTGTAAGTGAAAGGTTGAACAGAGGAAGTGACTGCAGAATTTTTTTTTTCTAGAATTAGGAAGATTGGCGAATAGAAAGTGGAGGGCGACGTGACCATACCATGGGACTTGCCAGCAGGCACCTGTGTGTGCCTTGGGGTGGGCGTGGTACAGGGGTTCCTGGGAGGAAGCCTGTGTGACCTTGGGCAAGTCACTTGACCTCTGTCCTGCACAGCACACTCAACCGAAAAACCAAAAACCTAATAACCTCAGTTGCTTGCCACATGGGATGCACCTGCAGGAGGTCAGGCACACGGTAGGTGCTCAGTGGACGATCCTTCCACTCACCTAGGTTCTCAGATGGCCCTAGAAGGTAAAAGACCATGACGCTGACATGAAGATGTTGGGTCCCCTTTGGGTGGTAGGTGAGCAGGAGCCAGGCTGTGAGTCCCCAAAACCATGACTTCCCTGGCTACGGCCACTATGCAGGACCCCCGGGATCTTCCTGGCCTGAAGGAAGGTTAGAACAGTGCTCCTCAACCCAAACCGTGTGCCCAAATCACCAGGGATTGGGCTAACACGTGCAGACTCCCATTCAAGAGGTCAGGGTGGCCAGCATTTTTCAGTAACTCCCAGCCACGCTGACACCACCGGTCCCAGGACCAAAGTCTGGGGGACAAGTGGTGGGAGGACCTCAAGGCATCAGGCTGGAGAGAGGCTCTGGGCGCTTCCAGTCCTTCCCCTCTCAGCCCCCCAGGAAGTCTCTGCTGACCGGAGAGGGCAGGCAAGTCAGGCTGGGAGGGAGGGGGACGACCTCCCCGCCTGGCTCCATGCTTTGCTTTCGATGCTTCCGGTGACCCCCCTATCCCCTTTCCTTAACTGGCCAAGAACAACTTCCAGACGGTGGGTGTATCCTCAGAGCTGTCCCAAAAAGAGCCCACTTCATAGCGCCCTTCCCAAATTGCTTTTATGACAAAGGGAGAGGTACACAAATTGATACCGGGACGTGGCACCCTGGAGTGGACTGGCCGGCTCACAGAGGCAAATGCCACCACTGTCTCAGCAGAGCTTTCAAGGTCTTTTACAGCAAGGCTAAGGTGAGAAGATCCAGCACACGTCAAGCCCCACAGCTGGTTCTTTACCTCTCATCCTTGAGGACAGCAGACCCATTTTCCCAGGACAGAAACCCAGGCCCTGAAAGGTTATTTGTTCCAAGTCACCTGGTTGGCCCCCGAGCGATCTGGGACTCTAACCCAGGTGTATTTAGGCGCTTCTGGCTCCAAAGTTCACACCCTTGCGTCTGTCCCATGCTAACCCTAGACAGACAAACACGACTCTGGGGTCAGCGGCTGGACACTTGCGTCACATGCAGAATTTAGGGCCGCCCCTCCGTTCTTCCCTCCAGAAGGGCAGCCCTCCACTAGAGGGTCCTTTTGCAGTTCCCGCCTCTCGGAGAAAGAGGGCGTCCCTCCCCCTGCTGGGCATGGGCAGAGCTGGTAGCAATTTTCCCACAATGTGTAAATTAGTCAATCTCCGAGTCTGTAAACGGGGGCCTTTGAAGGGACCTTAATGAACCACTCCATTAGGGCCTAATGATGGCTGCCTCCAGCATTACTGGACCGAGTGCCTTTTGATGTCTCGGGGGCCACGGGCTTGAGGCTCGACTTATCTCCGTGCCTCGGCAGGCTTAAAAAAAAAAATGGGAAAAGCCCCCTTAGAGAAGTTGAAAAATTTTTAATGAAAAAAGTTAGTCCTGGCCTGACTGATGTTGGCACTTCAAAGCCTGTGCACACTAAATTGGTGTAGACTGCTTAATTCAAAAGTGCTCCCTGGCCGGTGACAGCCCAATGGTGACAAAATACAATTGGCAACAGGAGCCAGGCAGGATCAAAGGCTGGCTATTGTAATAGTTTTGTTCCATGAAGAATTGCTTATTGTCAGGAGTTTTTTTTTTTTAAGCCTTTTTTCTCTTCCCTTTTCTTTCTTTCTCTTTCCTTCCCCCCACCCCCCCCCCCCCGGTTCTAGCATCATCTCGGGACCCTCTGGTGCAGCGTCAGTATCCACAAATACTTGTAAGGATGCCCTCGGATGATACTTTTCAGCTCGCAGAGGCCATGGCTGCCTGTCCACAGCTCCCAAGGCTCATGGGCCCCGGTGGTCAGCAACACCATAAACCTGTTTTTGTGTTTCTCTTAGAAAAGTTTCTCTGAGGCACTGGAGGGCAAAGCAGAGCTGGGACCCGCTCCTTGGCCTGGGGACTGCTTTAGGATTGATTTCAGATGAAACTGGTGTCCACCTGAGCCCAGCAGAGTGCAGGGGTGACAGTAGCATCAGAGGACCCGGCTATGAGGTCCCTCTTGCCTATACCTAGTTTCTCCTAGCCTCAGTTTCCCCAACTGTGAGCCAGAGGCTCATTTACTCATGCAAGTATTTACTGGGCTCTGACTTAGGAAAATACTGCCTTGTCAGGCTGTTTCAGCAACCAGAGACGGCGGGGATAAGGGCACTTGGTGTCTGGTAATGGTCCACCTCCTCCCCCCTCTGCACCCCCACCCCTTTGGAGGATCTGTTCTGAGACTCAGGGCTGCACCTGGCTTCTTAGGCCATGATCATTCTCGAGACATCAGAACCCCAAAGGAGATCGTCTTGTGAGTTATTTTCAAACTTCTACTTGAAGGGAGCGACAGGTGGAGAGCCAGTGTTTCTAGGCCTGGGTGTGAGTCCTCCCTTCTCTTCTAGACCCCAGACCCTTACTTTCTTTCTCTGTAAAAGGGGGATAATCCTCCCTGCTCTGCCAAATCTCATGGTTTGTTTTTTTGTTTGTTTGTTTGTTTGTTTCCTCTGACCTGACCCAAGGCTCAGACAAGGAAAAGATGCAGATCACTTTATAAATGGACAGAAGACCATAAACATCCCCAAGTCAGTCGGGGCTATTTTCCAAAACAAGCCGGAGGAGGCTAGGGCTGTTTTGAGCTGGTCAAGGCCAGGGATGACTGGGGACCATTAGGAAGCAAGAATGCTCCGGTTCCTTTTATTGCTTCAAATATTAGCCACCAGGAAGCCGCCCCACGAAGCATACAAGCCTCGTATCATTTACTCGTCTTGAATTAATTAAGAAGACGGGTATGGGGACAATTAGAGAAACCTTAGGCTGATGACATCTCCTTGGGATGGAATTTGCTTCTGCATCCACTTTGCCTCTCTCTCACATTCCTCCAGATATTGGCAGATTTGTTTTTCTCCAAACCAAGTATCTCAGATATACGGCAGGGATGCCCCAATGAATCTGCAGACATCTGGGAGCACGCACAGCCCGGGAGGGATGGGTTGGGGATCATGTCGATATGCATCTGTTTACTCGGACTCTGTGTCTTGCTTTCTATTTTAATTTCCTTTTAACCTAACTTCTCCTGCCCTCCCCACTGCTGGCGGACGTCCCTGTCTGTCCTTTGTTTTTTTAATTCCATTGGCACCAAGCATGCTAGATTCCCAAACATTTAAAGCAGACATTCTAGGGTGGCACAGTTTTAAAGCCCACCGGATCTCAGGGGTTCCAGCCCCACGTTCTCAGGGTGCTGTCCAAATGTCCACAAGACTTGTGAGGCCCACAGTTGACTCTAAGACCAGCCCACTCATCAGGAAAGGACACACCACTAGCCAGAGATCAGCCTGCTCACCATAATCACGCAGAAGTATGCATCAACCCAGCTGAGCAATTATGAATAATTAAATCAATTAGAGACAGTCTAGCACCAGGGATTATGGCTGCTCGGGTGTGGGCCTCTGTAATATTTTAACAGTAAATGCAAGAGCCCCCAGAGAGTGCTGGCAGGCAGAGGGGAACAAAAGCACGTCCAAATGCCAAGCCATGTTGCTTGGTGACCCTTCTCCGCTGTATCGGCGGCCTTCCCAAGGAAAACAATGGTAATGAAATGCCAATAAAATATTTTGGGGGCAAGTATGAAAGCTTCAAAATGAGTTAATTAAAAACGGATAAAACATGAGTCTCTGAAAGTATGTTGAGTAAATTTAGAGCTTGCAACTTGACAGAAGGAAAAGGTTTTCCAGCATGACGCAGAACGTTTTAAAGTGGCAGAGCTGGGCCAGCGGGTCTGGTCCTTCTAAAACCAACCTCTCTCTGCTCGCGCCAGGAAAGGAAGCTCAGGGGAGAGCTTACTGCAAGGAAGGCTGTCCTGGTTGCCACAGATCTGCCAGCAAACCTCTTTTAAGGTTGTTTTGGTGAGTGGGTGACCGAGGAGACTGTGGGGGGGCGTGGGCAGCAAGCAACATAGTCAGGTTCCCAAAGCAACATTTGCACCCTGAAGCCATTGGCAGAGCAAAAATCTTGACCCTGTTTCCTCTCGCTGAGCACAAACTTTGCACCCCAGAGATACCCAGCAAGTGAGGGACTGAGAGAATGATGCACGGTCGGACTCAGTTCCCTAGGAGAGGACCAACCCGTCCAGCTGGAGGAAGTGAGCCCGAAGCTGATGGCGGGTCCCATGTCTTCTCGTGGAAAGTTGAGACCCATCTCTGCTGCTCAGTTGGCTTGAGAGCTGCTCCCAGAGGTGCTGGCTTCCCCGGTCCCACTGTCCCAGTAGCCTGCACATGGCAGGGATCTCACTGGTTAACTGTGGACAGCTAGGGGATAATCAGGGATATGACAGATTTAATGAAATCAATAGGAACATAATCTCTTTTCTGTTTTCTCAGTGTGTTGAGCCAAAGGCATAAATAAAGCCCACTTTGGCCCAGCAGAGAGATTTGAACTGAGCCCTTCCAGACACAAAGGACAAATACCTCTTTTGAGTAATGATTTGTCCAGATTTGCTGACTAGACCATAAAGGTTACTTGAGAAACTCGAGGAATGCCACGTGTCATCTCCAACGGGCAGAGTCCAGAGCCGAGCTCACAAGTGTGAGAAGTCTTGCTTTCCATCCTCTGGCTCCTCCAAGGTGCCAGCTCGTGTTTTGCATTGGTCATTCGTCTCTATGCCAAGTTTGAGATTAGCAGCCTTGTGCCATATGTGAGGCCGCTGACACTCAGGTCAGGAGACTTGCTCAAGGTGCACGTAATGGGGCAGGCCAAGATTCCATCTCCTGTTTTTCTGGCTCAAAAGCCCGTGTAAGCACACATAGCTCCCACCCCATGCTGCTTCTCAGTGCATGCATGAAGAACATCATGCTAGTATCCCCGAGGATAAAGCTACCCATGATGTGCCTCCCCAAATGAATGAGTCTGGGGTCCTCATCTGTAATCTTGTAGGGTTGCCCCCTGTGCAAACCTGATTTTTCCCAAATCCCAATGATCTGGACATGTGATTTCCCCTACCTTAATACTCCAAGTCACTCTCTTCTAGGGACCGGAGCTTTGTCGCTAGATAATTTTCGGCCCGCTGTCTGCCGGCTGCCATCCACAAATAAGCAAACAATAGCTTCTCAAATGTATTCTCTCACAGCAGGCTCCTTAGCTGCCCAGACACCAGCCTTAGTCTGTTCCTCGACTGTGAGCCAGATATGCCCAGAGAGGCTTGCCATCTTCAGCGGACACCTCGTGGGCCCACGGTGAGATCTTTTCTGCACACACATGACTCTTGACAGAATGTCCTTGGTTCATATTAAGCGTAAGATAAAAACACCCTTATTACTGAGGCTTGCTGACTGCCAGTTTGAAATCTAGGGGATGATGAGCAAGGCTGCTCCCCTCCAGCTGAAACTTGGATGATAGTAAGGCATATCAAAGCACCTTTTTGGGGCCCAGGGATGGAAGCAAGTCCACAGCACCTACTTAATTTGGCAGACCTTGGGGAAGCCCCGGCTCTGAGTGGCTCTTGGCTGCAGAGCAGAGGGAGGCCTCTCTTCCACATTCTTGTGGCAATCAGGGGAGTGAAGGGTCAGAAAGGACATCCTGGGCTGACAAACTCTCCCGAGTGGACATTGCCCCTGCTGCAGGAGCGAGTGGGTCACCTGCCATCAGGCTAGTAGAATCCCACCCAAGCCTTGCAAAGCCCAGTGAGTTACATGAAAGGTGTCGCCGTTTTATCAGGAATATTGGGGAACCAAAGAATTTAAGGTGCTATATCTTTATTTGGTTTGTCTGACATGATAACAAGGAATGAGCAAATCCCAAGTCCATGTTCTTGCAAACACAGTCCGTTCCCTGTTGTGTTTTGCAGAGTCGAGGGAGGGGCCCAGGGACACCCCTTAGGGGCGACTTATGGGGCGGCGGGGAGACCCAAGAGGACAGAGCTTAGAACCAGCTCAGCTCTGCACCTTTCTGTTTTATAAACTGTGAGATTTGGGTACAGGAAGTTTTGAGTCCTTGGCGGAAAGGTCTTAAAGTCACAGCATGACACCACGCTATGCCCCCAGCAGACTTGTGGGGGGACAGACCCCCATAAATAACCCCAGGCAGGGCTACAGATGAAGAAGCCAAGCTCTTTGCTGAATAAAAAGGAAAAAAACAAATCCCATTTTCCCAGGGTATGACAATGCCACACTGGCCTCCTGGGATTCCCAAGAGAGCAACAGCTCCGGGAACAGGAATGCTCCTTGCGTCTGGTTTGCTCAAATCCCTCTGAGCCCTCAGGTCTCCTGGCTCCAACAAGCCTGGGTAACCTCGATCAGTCACGTCTCTCTGGGCCTCGGTTTCCCTATCAGTATCATGAGAGACTGGCTGGCAGCACTGCCAAGCTCCATGCACAAGCTCAACCATCCTAATCCTCAGTTTACCTGTCCTCTTCCTGGCATCCCCTTGTCACTCTCTCCTGGCCCTCCTCCGGCTCCAGGGGCCTCCAGCACCCCCACCTCCGGCCAAAGCCCCTACAAATCCAGACTTCCCCTCCCCCCCTCATTTCCCTACAAGGCCACCGCAGAAAGCAGCAACGTGGACAGAAAGCAAGGATGTTTTAATTTACTCGATTAAATCGCCATGTGGACAGAGGCTCGCAAAGGAATCTGCTCTACAGAACTTTTCGTTTAATAGAATTAGTTGAAACCAGATCAGCCGAGCCCCTGTTCCTGCAGGCCATCTGCCCAGACGGGGAAACAGCTTCCCTAAATAGAACCCCATGCTGCCGGGAGCCTCCTCTTAATGGCCGGCAGGGAGCTGCCCCCTGCACCCTCCTGTCTGTTCAAATGGGTTCAAAGTCCCTCCCTTTGGGGCCAGCCGAACCGGCGGAGCTCACATCCACTTTCAGCCAAGGCTTGGGAACTATAATCAGACTCACATTCAGCTCCACCTGCAGAGGACTCCTGCCAAAATCGGGGACGGCACAAAGGCGATGCCAACACAGCACACTTCTAATCCAGAAAAGACGTCTGTCAAGTCACTCGCCTGAGCTCTCTAAGAAAATTAGATAAACTAACATTTACTCAGCATTTTCGGGTCTCCCAGGAAGTTTCCCACATGTTTTCTTTAATCCGTGGGACAAGCCTCCTGTAAGGCTCTTCCCTGTCCTTTTCCAGATGAGGGTCTGAGAGGTTTAGTGACTTGCCCCGGAGCCACACAGATGGGAGCAGGGACCCAGGCAACCCTAAAACAGCAGTCCGAGCATATGCTAGGCAGGCTGCCATCACGGTGCCTAGCCACTGGGACTGGAGACCTTTCTGTCCTCTCCTGCGCTGGAGCCCGGAGCTGCCAGTTCGAATCCCACCCCTGCCCATACTAGTTACCTGACTTCAGGAAAGCCGTTGAACTTCTCCTCTCAGTCTTCTCATACGTGGAATGAAAGAGGGAAATGACACCTCCCTCTCTTGGGGTCAAAGGAGTTACAGCCCTACCGAGCAAGCTTTCAGTACCCAAGACCCTCAAGGTGGAGGCCGCCCCATTTAGAGCGCCATTTAGAGGTTGGCAAACTCTGGCCTGCAGGCCAGATCTGGCCCATGTGCTTTTCTAAATAAAGTTTTATTGGAACACAGCCATACCCATTAGTTTACATATTGTCCATGCCTGCTGTAAGAGAAACCGCATGGCCCGCAGAACCTAAAATATTTACTGTCTGGCCCCTTAACAGAAAACGTTTTCTCGCCAGCCCTCGATTTAGAGTAAGAGGGTTGTACAGTGACACCTGCCCCCCACGCCCCACCCCCAAAAAGGCTGCGCAAAGGTGGGGGAGGAGAGAGGAAGTTGCTTAGGGAACATTTTATCCTAATTGTTAATGAGCTTGTTTAACCTCCCAGGGCCCCACTCCCTGATCCTCGAGAATGGTTCAGGTCTTACAGGTTTTGATGTGGCATTCCTGTTTAAAAAAGAAATGATTAATGTGCCCTGATTAGTCTGTCTTGAGGAGTTTAAAAGAAGGGAGGTGAGCGGGGATAAATTGTTCTGTTATCAACGGCCACTTTATAAGTCTGGGACTTCCACCGCGGGGAGTGGCTGCTGTATGGAATTGATACACATGGAGATTTATAAGGTCAAGTTTTATGAGCCTACAGATTCTCGTGGTGTATTACCACATCCTTATTACAAGCTCATGCTGCTGTCCAGTTAAACCAACGGAGCTAATATATTACTCCTGCCTGCCTGAGCCTCAGACTTGGAGGAAACAGTGCAAATAAAATACTGCCTTTGGGACTCGACCGCGTCCTGGTTTTTTCTGCACAAGTGACTTTGCTTGTTTCTTGCCTCTCCCTAACCCACAAGCTGAACCACCCCTTGGGGGTTGCCCAGGGGGCAGGGGTGGGAGACCCTTCTCCAATAGGAGGGGACAGTTTTAGGGACCTTTTGCAGATACTGCCCAGAAGGGATGTCTCCTCACTGCTGTGGCGCTAACAGGATCGTAAATTAAGGCTGGGTTGTTTGTCTTCTGGCCAAAGCTGTTTTGATGGAAAAGAGGAAGTCAGCCCGAACCAGGGCAGGCTTGGTCTGGTTCAGCATTGGTCTCCTCTGCTCAGGCCCCTTGTGCCTTGAGCCAGGGAGAGCCTGGCCAGGAGCGGGGCTTTGGGGGACAGAGGCAAAGGCATCAGGGCCAGTCCAGACCAGGCAGCAGGGCTCATGGTCTGATGGTAGAGTGGGAGGGGCCCGGGCCCCACCTCCACGGCCAGAGCAGCTCGTGCAGGGGATTTCCAATCCCTATCTGATACACATCACACTGGGATGATCCCTTGCCCAAATACGCTTACTTGCTCCCCTTCTGAATAAATGAACTGATCTAAACACACACACACACACACACACACACACACACACACACACCCCTACCTTGCTTCTGAAGCCAAAACAGATGCAGACAACAGACTGGCTGGGATGATACCCAGGAGCCTGCAGTCCCCAGAGTGTGAGGTCCTGCCATCTCAGCTCTTCCCTCCTCCCCAGCTGCACCTACACCAGCCTGTTGCTGTCAGAACTCGGGTCCAGCAAAACCCTAGGCTCTCACTCCATGCCAGGGGCCAAGAGCAGACAAGTCCTAGCCAAAGTGGCAGCCTCAGCAAGTTCTCACCCACTCTGCTCCCGCTGTTCTGTGACCACAGGCAGGTGGTGGCCACTCTCTGGGCCTCGCTTCTGCATCCCTAAAATAAGGGTTGCCTTCTAGAAAGCAATTCAACTCTCTGTACAAAGAGTCTTCGATAACATTGTGGAATTCTTCTCCTAGGAATCTATTGTTTGGAAATAACTGGGTATTTGGACGAAGATTAGAAATAAAAATGTCTATCATGATGTTATTTATATTAGAGGCTTACAGGTAACATAAACGTCCAACCGTGGACGTTTAACCAAACTAAGTTTGGTTAAACAAACTTAGGGTCATCTAGTCAATGGACTGCTAAGTAGTCATTAAATATTTATCTCTGTAA
Source organism: Martes martes (assembly GCF_963455335.1). Taxonomy (NCBI): domain Eukaryota; kingdom Metazoa; phylum Chordata; class Mammalia; order Carnivora; family Mustelidae; genus Martes; species Martes martes. The sequence continues at coordinate 144,901,153 of NC_137889.1, forward strand.
TGAATTTGTAATGACATGGAAAAAAATCATGCTATCATGCTTGTGGGTAGAGCAGACATGAGAGCTCTCTCAACATTGACCTCACAAAGCTGGGGCCCAGCTACCAGAAATCAAGGCTCCTAGGGAGAGAGGAGATTGCACACAGGGACTGGACTATACACAAACAAGGACTGGATGGGGAGGGTGTCTGGAAGGGGATCAGAGAGACAGCGAGTACTGGTGTGATTGCAGAGCGGCGGTCAGCAGAAAGACCCAAGAAGCCTTATGCATTTGGCTGCTCAGCAGGACGAGGAAAAGGGAAGAGGGCTAGGGAGCCTGCCTTCTCCGGGGTACCTGCTGTCCCTTTGAAATTGCCTTAGCCAGGCCGCAGCACACCTGGTGGTGGGTTCAGGCCACGGTTGGCCAGCAGGGCCATCGGATGGGAAGATGAGCTGGACATGGAATGGAAAGCAAGGACAGATAAGGAACCACCACATACCTCTGAGCCTGTCCCCATGTCTGAGAACCATGATCTTTGGTTATCAGTCACCTCTACTTTGCTTCTGCCTTCCACATCCCCCACGAGCTTCTCTCCTGGACAACTCAAACCCAGGACTACATACGGGAGGGGTCTTGGGGAAATGCAGTTTCCATCCACAGACGAGAGCAACAGAGCCAAGCCAACAACACACATTTTAGTAAAGCCATAATTCCACAGACAACTGAGACACAGAGAGGTTATGTGACTTGCCCAAGGTCACACAGCAAGCCCGTACTGCCTGGACTGGTAGGTCTATCTTACAGAGTCTGAGGCCCATGGACAGCAAGGTCTTGCTCCTCTGTGTCCACAGCTGGGCACCTAACACAGAAAACTCACCTGGGCTGGCCGTATTTACTGTTGATCTTTGAGTCAATCCCTCAGGGAAGGATGAAATTAACTAGGGTTAGGGTAGGGGCAGGGAAGTAACAGTTGTGCAAACTTCCGGTGTGACAGGCACTGAATTAGACACAACTTGAGTGATAGAAAGAACAGGTGCTGGGTGTTTTCCATCTAGGATGACGCTAACCTCTCACAGCACTTCTCCACAGCAGCTGCTATTATGATCCCCATTTATAGGTGGAGAAACTGAGGGCACATTCCTCAGTAGTTAGCAGGGCTGAGATTCAAACCAAGGCACCCCGGCCCCCGAGCCCACTGCCACGTTCCCATTTCGTCCCACAACCTGGGATTTGCTTTCCCTCTGCCTCAGTCCCCACAGGATCTAAGTCTGTCACAGGCCTGGTGGCTCTCCAAGCAACCCCTTCACGCAGTCACTTGGGGACTCAGTTGGCTTCCAGTGGGTTCTCTGGGGGAGGAGCACACGCAGCTGGGAGGGTGACCCTGGACCTGCCTTGCCCTGGGGGAGGGGGCGTGGCTAGGAGGCGTGGCCTTCTTCCACTCCTGTCCTATTGGCCAGAGGCCGCCACATGGCCACACACCTACAGGTCCGGAGAGGGGCTGGGAAGAGGGTTCCCTGTACTCACTAAGCAGAGGGAATGGGGTGTTGGGAAGGATTCCCACAGGACGCCTTTTCTGGACACCAGGTATTCTGTAAACAACTCATCTCAAACTGAGAGCAAAGTCTCCCTCCCCTGCAAGGGAGAGGACCCCAAAGCCCACAGGCCCCGCCATTTCTTTCTGCCCGGGGTCAGGAGGCTCCCATGTCCTCCCCCAAGAGACCCAACATCCCCCCCGACCTGCTCCTTTCTCCCTGGCGATGCCCAGACAGGTTTGACTCAGCAAGTTGCCCAACTTTGAAAAAATAGTCCGAATGCCAAGGTCAAGCCAAGGTGACCTCCAGGACTGGGCGGGCTCTGTATCTGGGTAGTTGATGACACACAGACTATACCCCCTTCCCAGTGCCTCTTTTTGCTCCTCTGTGCTCCAGGCCATCCTTCTCCTACCTCAGTCCTCCGTGTGCAAAGACAAGATGAGCCCGATTTCTCAGACCCATTGAGCTAACTAAGCCAGGGACGCTTCCCTTTTTGAAACCCTAAGGGAAATGTCTTCTCACATCTCTGTACCAGGAACAGCTGAACTTTCCTTGAGCAAATGTTGGTGTCTTACAGACCCCATAAATCTTGCCTCTGATCCTGTTTACCTCGTTGCTTTGGCCACAAGGAAGCACACTCATCCTGGGCGCTCAGCTGTGGCAAGTACACACCCTCTACGGCATACCCTTGGAAGACCAGACTTAGTTTGCTCCATCTGTTTTTCCTACTGCACCCAAATGCCCTCGTTTCTCCTCCCCTTTCTTATTGCTCTAAATATATCTTCCTACAATGTATCAGATCCTCCTTAATGTGAGGCAGAAGTCTAAAAATAAATGTAATATAAATAAGTCAATTAAACCCTCCTGCTCTAACATTCTGCTTCCTGCATGCTTCCTGCACCATCCTTTCCCAAGGATGGCTCTAACACATTTCCTAATGAGACCTATTAGTTTGTTAAGCATTCAACACTGATCCAGACACATGGAGGGATGGCAAAGGCAGGGAGCCATAGTGCCTGGCCGTGGTAATCACCAGAGCCCACAGGGTCACCCAGAGGGACCTCGTCACTTTTCATCTTACTTAGACTTAAAAATACACTAAGTGCTCTGGAGAAATTTTCCTACTTTTCCTCTTGCCCATCCATTGTGTTGTGGCCTTATTAAGAGAAGAAGATCATGTCTGGAACTAAAAATGTCTCCATCGAAGTGTTTCCCACGGGCTCTGGCACCCCACCCCTCCCCTAGCCAGGGGCTGACGGGAGAGTGGCATGCCTTGGGTGGCTTGTCCACAGCTCAAACAAGGCTTCTGACCACATAACCATTATCCCAGGGAGTGACGAAGCAGGGCTCAGAGGAATGGGAATTCTCCTCCTTGATCAGTTTGGGGGCATTTGAGATTCTTGCCTCAGACATGTCGAGGTGCTTCCTTCTCACTGACACTCCCGGGATTATTACAAGTTTGAGTAGGGGATACACACAAAACTGGGCCAATGCCCACTAGAGATGTAGCCTATAGGACTCAGAGGGCAAGACCCCTCCGGGAACCTGGGTTAGAAACCAAGAGCTTAGACCAGAAGCTAAGGGCCATGTGGTCTCACCCACTGAGCTGCAGGCTGGGAAGGTGGAGCGTGGGAGGTTGGGGGAGGCAACCATTCTATAAGGATGGAAAGGCCATGTGAGGGCTTCCTTCTGGAGATAGGAAGTGTGTGATGAATTCACTGTGCACCAGGATGGGCACAGTCAGAGAGCAAGAGCCCTAAGACTGAGGAGGTGGAGCCCTGCTTCATCTGAGGTGTGACAACCGCTGCCATAGTCTCCAACAGCATGGGTGCTGAGCTCTCACCAGGCTTATGTTGGGAAGGGGCAGCTAAGGGGGTACTTAACCTCTAAAGGGTGGAGAGAAGAGCAAAGCTCCTTCCCCATGATCCCCAAGATCCTGCAAGGAGTGGCTGAACTTCCCTCCTTTAAAGGGTCAAGGCAGGAACACGGGAAGAGAAAGGTGGTGTGGGATTACACCGATGGTCCCGATCTTTCTCCCCTCCCCATCATCTCCCCACCCCTGAGTTCACCCATGTGACATGCATTTGCCAAAGGGATGTGAGAGAATGGGATGTCTGTGCGAGCTTGATAAAGTGCAGGTGTGTTTACCTCCTACTCTGGTTGCTCTGGCTTTGCAGAGAGAGTGAGAGCATGCCGGGAGAGCCTGTGGCAGCATGAGATTCATAGAGCAGCCCAGTTCCTCCAGTTGGCCAGCAGAGGTCCCCCCTCCATCCGCCACAGGCCACCAGCCTCCAAAAATGAAAGCCACCGACAGAGACCAGAAGAAGCACCTGGCAGAGCCCGGCCTGATCACCAAGCCACTCCTGAGAGAAAGAAATGTTGACTTAAGTTTGAAGGCACTGTGGTTGGGAGTGGCTGGTTATACTGGATAATTACAGCAACAAATCACCGAGTCCCCTTACCAGGAGCTCATCCCAGTGAAGGACCCTAGTAAAATCTCACCTATTTTAAAGTGTTTTTTTAAGGAATGTTTCAGATGCATGTTTCATATTCCAACACTTTAATACAGTTGTCAACTACGATAGAAATGTAATTTAAAAAAACCAACACCAACTCAAATAGACAGAGAATCAGATTTTAGCATGCTGGAGGCCACCATGAATGTGTTATGACTTGGACGGTCAATTAACTAGATTTTGTTCAGATTTAAGACAGTAAAGGGGGAGCAGGGGCCGTGGTCGGGGGAGAGGAGGGGTTTCTCTCTTTCCTCCTCTGGCTAATGAATGACAGGAGAACAGAGACCAGCAGACCAGGGGTTTTGAGAAGTGTTGCCATTTGCAACTACTCTGTGAATGAGCATTGCTTTCAATACTGTGAACCCAAGTGGACTTCAGAAATCAGAAATAAATTGGCTTTGGAGGCAAACAGGGCAAGTCTCATGCAGAACTCCATATTTGAAATCATTCCCCGTCCTCACTGGGGGTGGGGGGGTTATAGGTAGATGTTACTATGGGCTAATGAGCTGCCCATGACACCACGCTGTTCTGGTCTGTGTTGTTCACCAGCACTCTGTATGGGAAGCACTGGGCGGGGATGGCTGGCTTTTGCCCCCAGCCTCCAGCCTCCGCAGCCCTGATGTGTGTTCACTGCCTGGAGTTGGGGACCGAGGCTGTGAGGGATGCTGGGCAGATCCCAAAGATGCTACACTCCAAAGCTGCAGCAAACTTAGTCCTCACGGCCAGGCCCCAGAGCGGCTGCCCCCAGAGTGGCCTAAACTTTAGGGACACAGTTGCATTCAGGGAGAAAGTCCCTTTGCTTTCTCCTGGGGATATAGTCGGGAAACTGACATCCGAAAATCAAATTCAGAACAGAGCAGGAGGGGAAATTCGGTCTAGAACTTCAGTGCCATTAAAGAACTCCAGGCTTTCATTCATTCATACTCATTCACTCATCAGCTAACAATCAAAGAAGGTCTACTCTGTCCCAGATGCTACCCTAGTGCCTGGGATTCAGAGTCTGGTCTGATCCTCACTGAGCCCACGTTTTAAAGGGACAGAAGATGGGGGACCTAGAACAGAGTCTGTTCTATTACTATCTCTAATACTGATTCCAACTACCAAGCCATAAGGCAAGACTATTACCATCCCAAAGATTATAAGATCAGGACTATTATCATTCACATATTACAGATGAAGACACTAAGGCACAGAGAGGTCAAATGACTTGTCCAAGGCCACACAGCCCAGGAATGGCAGAGGCAGCCCTCAGGCTCAAGCACTCTGGTGCCAAATCCCTCCTAAATACTACTCACACTGTCTCATGGGGTCATGTTGAGCGCTAAGGGGGGAATTCTTCTGAACCAGCTTCCTTCAGCCCACTGTAATTTGTTATTACAACTTCCCTCCCATCTCAGAGATGAGAAAGTTTGAGGTACAGGAAAGCAAAGTGACAGCAGGGCTGTGATTTCTCAGCCAGCTTGGGTGTGGTCCCCAGAAGGTGGGGACCAGCTCCACTGCCCATTGTCCCATGGGCTCCTTCTTTGTCCAACCCAAGCCAAACGAGAGCTTCTGCTCCTGCTGACATTCCAGGCCTGGGACCCCACTCCAGCTCTGTGGCTGCAGGTGTGAGAAGCCGCTTTGTGGTTAGTGCAGCAAATTATGCCAAGTACAAGTGCACCAACCCAGAGCCACTGAAAATTCCCCAGGGGCCCTGAGGACAGTGCCTGGGAGAAACATTTGCTTTGCTGTTTCCCTGCTGTGCTCCTTCAAGACCCTGATGTGCCCGGAGCAGACCTGTGGCCTAGGGGAAGGCTTGAAGAGCCTGGCGACGCTTTCCTCCTCTCCCCTTACTTTGTCCCTTCTTCATTTCTTAAAGGCTTGGGCAGGAGTCTAGTCTATAACATGAACTTGAGATTTTGCCCTGATGTAGCCCATTTGCAGCCAAGAAGAAAAGCTCCCCACTTTTCACATAAACTGCTCTGCAAAGGTCTGCACTCACTCTAGGTCCTCAGTGAAAAACTCTTGCTCCAAACTGTCAACTTCCCAACAGGTTCTGAGGCCATGGATGGAGCAGGTTCGTGAAGCCCCAAGTCTTCTCTGAGGACAGGAATCTTGGAGCCATGAGGTAGGAATACAGGAGAATATCCATAGGCCCAGCTAGGGAGTTACAAGTTCAAGGGCCCCGAGGGTGAGGTTGAAAACCTTAGTGAGCAAAGCAAGGTCTGCATAAGGCAATAAGGAGTGGTGGGGACTGGGGTGGAGGGAGTGCCCAAGCCTGTCTCCAGGGCCACCTTTCTCAGGTCTGGCTCAGAGCTATTAGGCAGGAATGCAGACTTCATATACCCAGAGGTTTTTTTTGTTTTGTTTTGTTTTTAAAGATTTTATTTATTTATTTGACACACAGAGAGGGAGAGAACACAAGTAGAGGGAGCTGCAGAAGGAGAGGGGGAAGCAGGCTCCCGGCTGAGTAAGGACCCCGATGTGGGGCTCAATCCCAGGACCCTGGGATCATGACCTGAGCCAAAGGCAAGGCTTAACTGCCTGAGCCACCCAGGCACCCCTGCCCAGAAGTTTTAATTTGTCAAGCTGGAAGTCTAGACTTTTCAGTGAAACTTCAATTTTTTCTAGACTTTTTCTTTGAATTTTTCAATTTCTCAATGATGATGATTAATTCAGATTTTTCAGAGAACATTGCTCTTTGAGAAGACACATGTCTGGGCTATTTCACAGGCCCTGGGCCACCACTTTGAGGTCAGGTGAGGGGTGCTGATGCCACTGCTTCTCTTAGGAGCAGGGGATCCTTGGTGAACTCACATACTCAACATCACACCTCATTCTCTGGTGTCGGGTATGCTTGGGTATCTTCCCCTCTTGTCCTCACTCCCTTGCTGACTTCACCCCATCTCGTGCTTTAACTACCAGCAGATGCTCCCTAAATTGCTCTCTCCAGGTGTTTCCTCACCCCTGAGATGCAGGCTACTTGCACTTTTATTTGGGTGTCTAATACCTCTCTCAAACTTAGCAAGTCTTTACCCCAACTACAGAGGCTTCCCTTCCCCTCAAACCTGTTATTTCTATCATCTCCCCCATCTCAATAAATGCCAACCATATCCTAGAACATCCAGCGGAGCCCAGCCTAGTTCAACTAGCCTCCAGTCACCCTGCAGGTGCCTAATTGCTGTTTTAAGTCACCAACAATTTGGGGGTGATTTGTTACACAGCCATAGCTGGCTGATACACTTCCTGTGTGGTGGTATCTTTTCTTCCTGCATAAGCACTTTTTTTTGCCACCATTTTCAACTTTGGAGGGGACATACTGTTCAACACTAGTCAAAAACAAGGGCATGATCTTAGCAGCATTGCAGGCAAGCAAGGTCATGATGAGAAGAATTTGGAAGGGCTCTTTTAGCATCAGCATCATCTGAAATATACTTTCCTTTTGTTGACATGTATGTGTGATTCTGACATGCTATGGATTTTATTTGGGATGCAATAGGCGACTTTTTCCACTCATCATTTTACTTATGAAAATATTATGCTATTTGAATTTGTAAATATAATTTTATAATTTTTTCTTCTATAAATGCCAGACTAAAAGAAAAAAGAAAAAAAAAGTATTGTGAGACCCAGATAGTCTATAAAAGTGGGGTATTAAGAAAACAAGTGGCATCTTCTGGGGAAACACTAATTGGGTGGTGTTCTGGGGGAGGGGAAGTCTGTATTTCCTCAATTCAAAGACACCATCAGTGGCAAAAGGCATCACTGATTTGGCAAGAGCTTTCCTGGGGAGTGAAGAAGCAGGACATTCCACATAGGCTCAGATTTTGGCATCCCAGATGCAGGGGAGTCAAACAGGCACAAGAAGATCCCAGAGTGGAGGACATGCATATGTGCTAGAAGACACACGTGTGCACAGAGATGTGGCAGCTGTTCCCATTGAGATTCCCAGCTGATGTTGACAACCGTCTGGTCAGACTAAGTGTGTCCTTCCAAAGCACCTTGGATCACTTAGACTGAGATGACAAAGAAGCGTGCGGCCACATCACTTTGATCTGTGTTGGGCTCTAAGTGGAAACACGTCTGAGCTTCCTGCCAAATATTCCCCTGAACCTCAGACTGGGGGCTGGATTCAGTCCCCATGCACGCAGTCCCATGGCTCCTGCCGCGGAGGAACACGGCTGTCTGTGCGATGAGCCTGGAGAGACTTCCTGAAGGCCACCCCATCCTCCATATATCTCCCTCACTGCCTGTTGCCATGCTTGAAATTCCGCTATTAAGCTCTGGAATTTTTTGTTTGTTTGTTTGTTTAATCTGGAAGAAACCTTAGAAATTGTCGAGTTTTAACAGGAATGTAGAAAGTCACTTTCAGACTGGACAAGGGAGTGAATGGTGAGGTAGCACAGAGATTACCAGCAGCAGGAGCTTCCTGCATCCCTAGGATGGGGGACAAATTGCAGGTGCTAATGGAGAGGGAGAGAGGATCAGGCCACCTTAATGGAGACAGGACCACAGTGGGTTGGAGCCCATCACAGGATGTAAGCTGAGTTGTTCCGGAGGCAAGGCTGCTTCTGGAGATGCAAGGAGGCAGAGAAGGAAGGAAAGATACTCTATATCAACCTCCTTCCCCACATCTGCCCTCAAGGCTCCCTCCAGAGCCATGTGTCCATTGAACCCAGCCAGAAGCCACTTGATGGGAGTTCCGGAGTTGCTTCCTGTGGGGATCAGCCCCTAGAGATGCAGAGACAGAGATGGGTGAGAAGTGAGTCTGAATGAAAACAGATCCCCAATGCGCATGTATCCCATACATGTGTATCCCACCATGGCCTGTCATTTAGGATCATTAATTTATCACTACTGTGAGCTCCAGAGGGGCAAGGGATGCAGTGCCATCCATCCTTGCATCCCAGGACCCCAGACCAGTGCCTGGGACACAGAATGTAGGCAACAAATACTGTCGGGAGAAAAGAAGAGAATAAGGAGGCTGGATGCAGGAACAGAAGGATAGGTGTGAAGTGAAGGCACTTTCTGTCTCTAAGGTTTCAGTTACCACTTCAGGAAAAATATTAGTGAGAATTGGCCCTCACTGTGCCTAGCATTGTTCCAGGTTTGTCTTTTCACCTTTATTGTGTATAATTAATTGACATGTAATAACCTGAGCAGATTTCACGTGCACAATTTGACTTTGACATATTCTTACACCTGTGAAATTATCCCCACCATCAAGGAAGTAAATATATCCAAGGTCCTTAAGATTTCCTTGTGTCCCTCCTGTCCTCTCCACTCCCAGCTTGAGACAAAGGCTGATCTGCTTCTTGTCACTATAGATCAGAAAGCATTTTCTGGGATTCCATATCAATGAAATCATACATGTGTACTCTTGTTAGTCTGACATTTCACTCAGTGAAAAGCTTTTGAGATTCACCCACACTGGTGAATTCATCAATAGTGCGTTCCTTCTTATGGCTGACTGTATTCCACTGAATGGATATACCACAATCTGTTTACACTTTCACCTGTTGACAGACATTGAGGTTGCTTCCAGTTTCTGGCTGTTACAAATAAAGTGGCTATGAGCAATTATGTACAAGTGTTTATGTGGAAATATGCTCTCATCTCTTGGGTAAATATTTAGGAGTAGAATGAGCAAGCAATGTGCTAGGTGTTTGCTTAACTTTTTAAGAAATTGCCAAATTGCTTTCCAAGTGGTTGTCCCCTTTCATAGTTCTGCCACCTGTGTGTGAAAGGCCAGCTACTTTCCATCTTTGCCAGAACTTGGGGTGGTTCATGTTTTTAGTGGGCATGTGGTTGTGTATCATTGTGGTTGCAATTTGTTTCTTTAATGATGAATAATGGAGATCATTTTTTAATACGCTCACTTTCCATATGACATTTTCTTTGATGTAGTGTCTGTTCAAATATTTTGCCCCATTTTTAAGTTATTTTCTTACTGACTTTTGAGAGCTCTTCATATATTCTAAATACAAGATCCTTATCAATACGTGATTTGCAAATATTTTCTTTCAATCTGTGGCTTGTCCTTTTAATCTATTAACAACATTGTTTTAATGTAGTACGGTTCATCAATTTGTTCTTTTGTATATACTATGCTTTTGGATACTTAGGAAATCTTTGCATATGTCAAGGCCATAAAGATTTCCCATGGTGTTTTGTTCTAGAAGTTTAGGAGTTCCAGGTTTTATATTTAGGTCTACGAGTTAAATTTTCTATATGGTGCAGGGTATAGATTGAGACTCGGTTTTTTACATCTAAATATTCAATTGTTCCAGGATTATTTGGTGAAATTGAATTGCCTTTTTACTCCTTTGCTAAAATCCATCTGTCTGTGTATATGGGTAGTATGGTGGGTCTATTTCTAGACTTCTGATTCTGTTGTTGGATTTTTAAAATCTACTTGTCTATTTTTATGCCAATAGCACATACTCGTGTTGCTATAGTTTTATAATAATTCTGAAAATCAAGTACTGTAGGTCCTCCAGCTTTCTTTTGGAGGTTGTTTGGGCTAGTCTAGGTCCTTAGCAATTCCATATGAATTTTCGAATCAGCTTGTTAACTTCTACAAAAAAAAAAAAAAAAAATTTCTCCTGGGGTTTTGGCTGGCATTGCACTGGCTCTATAGATTATTCTGGCAATTACTAACATCTCAGCAATATTAAGCCTGCCAATCCAAACACATTATAGCTCTTTGTATTTATGTCTTTTTAAATTTCTCTTAACAGTGTTTTGTGGGTTTTTAACGTACAGGCCTTAAACATATCTTTTGTCATTGTACTCCTAGTAATTTATGCCTGTTATCCTATTGTATGTGGCAGGGTTGATCAATGATCATCCTATGCCTATTTTTGTCATGAAATTTACATGGAAACATAGCCACACCCATTCATTTACATATTGTCCAGTAGCCGCCTCCCCTTCTGCCCTATAATAGCAGAGTTGAGGAGTTGTGACAGAGACTGTAGGTAGCTACAAACCTAAAAATGCTACCATCTAACCCTTTACAGAGAAAGTTTGCTGACTCCGATATTCTTTTTTAAATTTCGGTTTCTGATTGTTCATTGCTACTATATAGAGATGCAATATACTGATATGAATTGATCTTGTAAGGTCAAAACTTGCTGAAACTCACTTATTAGCTGTAATAGCTTTTCCCTAGATTCCATAGGATTTTTCTGATCTTATTATCTGAAAAAAAAAAAAAAAAAAAAGACAGTTTTATTTTGGTGCCTGGCTGGCTCAGTCGGTGGAGCAGGCAACTCTTGCTCTTGGAGTTCTGAGTTCAAAATATACTGGGTGTAGAGATTATTTAAAAATTAAATCTTTTTTTTAAAAGATGATTTTACTTTTTCCTTTCTAATATGAATGCCTTTTATTTTTTTTTCTGGCTTTATTGCAGTAGGTTAAATCTATCATGATGTTGAATAGAAGTTGTGAGAGTGGTCCTCCTTGTCTTTTTCCTCATCTTAGAGGAAAAGCATTTGTTGTTTCTTCATTAAGTATAAGACTAGCTATAAGCTTTTCATAGAGGCACTTTATCAGCCTAAGGACAGTCCAATGTATTCCTAGTTTACTTCAATTTTCTAAAAGTTTCTCATGTACTAAATTACCAATCCTACTATCCTTATGTGGTAAGTACTGCTATTACCAACATCATACAAATAAGGAAACTGAGGCATATATAAGAAAATTGCCCAAGGTCCCATATGAGTTAAGGGGGTGCCAGAAATTTTAATCCAGAAACAGGAGATCCCTTCCAACACAAAAATTCTGGCAGTTTGGATCAGTTAGAAATGTGCTGGGCTCCAAGTAACAGAATATCTATATTGGATTAAGAGGCAGGGACCTTTAATCGTCTCTCATAATATTAAGTCTGGAGGAAACAGTTCTGTATTGATACAGCAACTCAAGGTGTTATCAAGAATCCAGGCTCTCTCAACCTTTCTTCACCACTATTATCAGCTTATGGACTTTTCATCCTCCTGCTTGTCTCAGAGCTGCAAGGTGGCTGCTACCTATAGTTGTGAGGTCCAGACATTACAACTGTGGTTGAAGATCAGAAGTAGAGTGTGTATATTGGAATGTGTAGGGGTATGAATGGGAGACAACTGACTCGTGCCACTATTATCTGCTTTCAAGGAGCAAAGATGTTTTTACTAAGTTTCGCCCAGCCTTGGTCTCATTGGCCAGCCCTTCCAGATGAACGAATAAGCAGGTAATTAAATAAACAAACAAACAAACAAATATATATACACAAGTACATATATATCTAATATAAGGTATATGTAATGTAATATATATGTAATGCAATATATAATATAAAATATATTTATATAGATAACATATATGATATTTATATATAATATATACTGTTTATATATAATATTATATATTATAATACTATTATATATGACATTATCTAAAATATTATAAAAATATATAAATATTTAATACTTATATAATATGTACATATTTATAAATATTATATGTTTCTGAAATGTATATAATACAACATATAATGTATATGTAATGTAGTATATATTTAATGTGATATAATATATATACTGTGAAATATAAATATTAGTACATACATATATATTAATAGAAAAATATAGACTTGGGAGCAGGATCAGGTTTGAATCCAAGGCAAATTTGAATCCGTTTGAGCAAATTACTTTAACAGCCTGGACTGCCTGGACTCCATTTCATCACCTGTAAAATAGGAGAGGGGAGTAACTTGCCCCAGAAGGTTCTTGTGAGGGACAGATTTAGGAAATTATGAAGTCTTTTGAACCAAAAAGTGCCTGATGAATGTGTGAACATGTGTTGTGATGGTTAATCTTTCTGTGTTAACCTCCATCCCTGAGGATAAGGACATTGTTTAACTTTTTCACCACTGTATCCCGATCCCCAGAAATGTCTGGATCCTACTGAAGCATAAATATTTGTCAGAGAGATGAAGGAATGAATGTTTACATACAGACCCGTCATGCGCTAAACTAATTAAGTGAATTGTGGGTTGGTTTGCTTTTTCACTTACCAGCCTATAGACTTCCCCAGAGGGGACACCCTAGGTTCCTTCTAATTTAGGACCATTCATGCAGTATCTCGGTCTCTGGGGTGACTTAGAGACCTTTTGCGGTATGACAGAAGGGAAGATAAGGAACGAAGAAGAGGGGCGGGGAGGGAACTAACATTAGTTACCACACCAGTTGGTCCCCCAAGCCTTGCCTTAAGTAATTGCTAAATAAATGATTCCCTGCTACTCTTCCCGGAGCATGCTAGAAGGGTCCCCATCGTGTCAGTGCCCGAAGCGGGCCAGGCGGTGGCAGCCTGCCCTGCCGAGGGGCCCTCAGGCACCCCCAGAGAGCATCTGAGGCATAGCACCGAGCCCCACTTGGAGGCGGATTTGTGTCGGGTGGAAGTTGTCCAAAGTCTTCGCTGGAAGGTAAAAGGATCATTTTATCGAATAGATTAAGCAGCTGTCTTTGCATTAGAAGCAATAGATGCCAATGAACCATTTTAATGAAAAGTCTGGAAATTTTTTAAAAAGAGAAATGCATTGTCTTGTGAAAGCCACAGAAACACAGGCAACCTCTATGGGCAGGGCAGCCGGAGTTTGTTCCCCGGGCCGACTGGGGAGGTCTTGTATGTTCCCCGGGGCGACTGGGGAGGTCCTGTAAGTCCACATCTCTCCGTCTCTCGGTTATGCCTGTGAAAGCGCTCACTAGAGACAGGAAGTGCCTCTGACCCCTTCTGGGCTTTGCCTCCTTAAATAGAGACCGCAGCTAACAATGGAGGGGTGTACTTCAAGAAATCCTGGTTTCAGCAGCTGATTGGCTGAGCTTGGTCACGGGACAATTGCCGACCAATCAACAACCAGCCAAGGGAAGGAGTCATGTGGGAAAATGGCTGCCTCTAGAAAGCACTCTTTGAGGGGAAGGAGATTCCCAGAAGCAGAGGGGAGATGCTCTAGGAGGTGGCATGGGCGGCGACTGAGCGGACAAAACAGGATTCCCTCCATGGCTGTGGAGGTGCACCTCCTGTGTGCCTTCGTAATAACTTAGAAATAATAGCTAAGCGTTTATCAGTTATTCACTACTGTGCCATCTGCCTTGTGGAGCCAGTCTCATAAGAACTCCATGAAGTAGGGGCGCCTGGGTGGCTCAGTAGGTTAAGCCCCTGCCTTCAGCTCAGGTCATCCTGGGATGGAGCCTCACATCAGGCCCCCTGCTCAGCGGGAAGTCCGCTTCTCCTTCTCTCTGCCTCACCGCCCCCGCCCCCCGCCCCCCACCCCTCTGCCGATCCTGCTCGCTTGCTCTTGTGCTGTCTCTCTCAAATAAATAAAATCTTAAAAAAAAAAAAAAAAAAAAAGAACTCCATGAAATATTGTTTCCCTCATTTTCTGGTGGAGGAAACTGAGGCAGAGGTCAGGCACCTTGCTCAAGGTTGCTCTCTAACCCTGCACTCTCCCTGTCCCTGACCTCTGTCCCTGATAGGTGGCATTGGGATCCTCACTTGTCACATGAAGGAATCCAGGCTTCAGCGAGGTATTCAAGGCCAGGATCCGGGGTGGCAGAGCCAGGGTTCCAAGGATATCTGGGGAGGTCTGGTCTCTGGCCACAACTCCGATCTGCTTTCTGCTCCTTTCACTTACCGATGGGGAGACCCAGGTCAGGAAAGTGCCAGGTCTTGTGAATGCAGTTGTTCCGATAGACAAAGGAATGACCCCAAAGCAAGCAGCCCCTCAGTTGCTAAGCTGTTCAGGGCCCCTTGTTCATAAAAGGAGGAAAACCTGCTGTTCATGGTACGGAAATGCAAAGCTTTTCTCGTTCTTCCAGGCTCTCTCTCAGCTTACTGTGGTGTTTTTTTAATCTGCTGTTTATGAGATTCTAAGTTAAAAAGGCTTTTAAAATTTTATGTTATTAGCATAAATTTTACTGTTCATCTTCAAGGTGTGCAGTGTTGGTTTTAAATGCAAATATAAGAGCACTTAAGTCCTAGATGAAATTTCAGGAGTTACACACTTATATCTCCTAGCTCATACATATGTCTTCCGTTCTTACCAGAACAGTGGCAACATTGCACAAAATCAACTCAGCTGTACTTACTTCACTTCCTGACACGTGCACTTTCTTCTGCTGCTTTTCACCTTCAACTTGCTCACCAGTAAAGAAGGACGGAATGGAGAAAGAACCATGGGTTGGCCTGGCTCTCCTTTTCCTTCAATGCATTCGATTCCCGCAGAGGCATCTGGCCAGTACAGGGAAGAACATGAGTAAGAAAGGATTGCGAAAGTTGTTTCCATTTCTTAGAACATCAGTGTCTTCTTTTTTGCGTTTGAAGCAAGTTCTGGTTGAAAAAAAAAGTATGGTTCCTTGGAGCTATTTGTACTCTGAGTAAGTCTGTCCGTAGATGTAATAAGCTTACCTTGTTCTTGCCTTGAGTTCTCCCAGACCTTGCGCACAGGTGGCTCCATCGGAATTCCTCACTATTGGAGTCTCACGGATGCTATATGCAAAGGCGGCAGCAAAAAACAGGAGAGTATGTACCTACTGTATACATCTCTGTTCCTGCGTGTGCTCCACTGTCCCGTCAGACTTCACTGACAAAACACGAGTTCAAAATAAAACCAGGACCTCACATCGCCCAGCCTTGGTGATGGGCAGGAATGTTTGGGGTTCTCCTCTCTGCTCCGCTCCCCAAAACTTCCACTGTCTCAGCCTTACCAAACTCTGTTCAGGTCCCCAAGCAAACCTCCGCACCTTTGCCTGGGCCATTCCCTCTGCCTGGAACACCCTCTTTTCCCCTCTGATGCGTGAATTCATCTACCAATGCCTGGGAACTGTACCATTACCTCCTGGGAGCCTTCCCTGACCTCTTCAAGCTGGGCTGACCCTTCTTTCTTTTGCGCCTTCTCCCCCCTTCCCTGCTTCTTCCTAAGACACAGCTCTGTGCAATGATGAGAGCTGGGTTTTGGAATCTGATGAGGTTCAGCCTCCCACTTACCACTAGAGGATATTGGTCAATGACTTAGCCTCCCTTAACCTCAACTTTCTCGTCTGTAAAATGAGAGTGAGACTGATTCTAGCACTGAAGAGGATTGTGTGCCAATGAAAGGGGAACCTACTGTGGGCTGCTCTTATCCATCCCCACCCCTTCCGGGACCGTGAATTAATTTATTCCATCTTGCATCTGCACTCGCTCCCTAGGATTCACGTTCATCACCACCCTTCCTCAGCCCAGCCTGGGCTCTTCCTAATACTCTGTGTGGACTCTCCCCTCCTCTTGGGAGTGACATCTCTAGGAGGAGAATTACCCCCTCACTCTGGACTTTCCCACCCCCCCCCCCAACTCCCACCCCTGAAGCCAATCTGCCTGTAGAATTCAAAGCAGATTCCTACCTCCTTCTTCATTTTCCATCCACCCCAGCTAGAATTCCCTTCCTGCCGGTCCCTCAAGTCTCTGTCCTGGGCTGATTTGCTGTTTATGCTCCCTGTTCTCTGTTTACATTTGCCTCCCCTCCAAGGCCTCTATCTGCATTGTTCCGGAGCCCAGGCCTGCTCTCCAGCCCCTACTTACTCAGGGCCCTAGGGCAAGCGCCAGTTTACTTTCACAAACCTTAAGCTAAAAAAAAAAAAAAAAAAAGCCCACCGCAAATGCCAAAACCTTCCTCGAAGCCCAGACACCACACCATAATCATCTGGGGCTTCTCTACATAATCACGGGTCTTGCCAAGTCTCTGGTTTAAAGGTGAGGGGAGGGAATACAATGTAAATATATAACATATTAGACTATTAGGAATTTTCAGTGTCGATTCCAAATTATTTGCAGCCCTGAAAAGAGGCGGACAACCCTGGGCTGACATCCCTTCTCTCTGTCTACTTCCTGGTAAGCCCTGGGTGGGGAGGGGAATATTCCTGCAAGCCTCCATCTTCTCATCTGTGAAATGGGTGGGTCTGAAAGAGTCCTGTAAGGACAACGTGATTGAAGGAAAACGAAGGGTGGAAGCCAGCACCCAGGATCAGGTAAACACGGAGCCCATATTCATCTTCCCCACTCTTGAACGGACTTGGAAAAAAGAGCAAGGGAAATGGGCAAAGCCTTTACAAGCAACCATGGAGGCACCAGCAAAACCCAAAGGACGATTATTTCAAGCAGGAGCGTGGACGCTACTGGAAGGTCTATGGGGTTAGGTGAAGCCAGCTTCTGAGAACCTAAGCAGCTCTGAGGGGAAAAAATAAATTAAATAAATGGTTTCTCTAATACGGGGCCATCTGGCGATTTGATAAAAGTATTGGGTTTCTCAAGGCAGTCCGCGAGTGCTCCCTGGGCGCCACCGTTTATGGCTTAAATATAACTCGCATGTGGAACCAGCATTACAAATGGGAAACAGCAGCTCCTGAGCTTGTTCCCTAATGGGGGCCTTTCATCACCCAGTTACCCTTAAGCGTCTCCCTTCCCATTGTAATTGGCCCTAAATGAAAAGCATTAGTCCCGTCAATAAAAACTAATGGTTCTACTTACTAAAAAGAAGGGGGTGGGGACAAGAAGAGAGGTCTCTTTAAAAGACAGGAAGGGACTGGCGTCACCTCCCTTCCGGAGTTTCAGGGTTTGATATTGGGGTGCAGGGGGCCGCAGTGGAGGAAGAGCCCCTCCAGGAGCCGGAGCCTGGGTCCCCATGCTGGCTGTGCTGTACCTTGCTGTGTGACCGCTCACGGGTAGCTCTCCTTCTCTGGTTCTCCCTGATCCTTGTTAAAGTGGGTATAATGAGGCCACTCTGCTCTGCTCACAGTAGGGCTGGTTCCAAGGATCAAAGCCCAAGCTGGATGGGGAAAGGCTTTGAAACTGTAAAGGGCTTGAGCCCTGGAGGAGTCATGGCAATTTTATCCTTCCTGGAGATGGGAGCTGTCCCCCAGGCATTTCAAACCGTCTTCTGCCAGGGTCCAAAGAGAAGCTTGTTCAGGGTCCCTGTGCTCCACGCGGCCTCAGGCTGCCAGGCCCACAAAGAGGGGCTGTTTGAAATTAAACTGAGAAGACATTCTCCATCGGGTGGCTTGGGGGAAATAGTTATTTATTTGTTTGCTTAAGACTTTTCAGAAATGGTCTAATCCTTACTTGGCCACCAGCCATCCCCCTGCTGTGCCCTGCCCCCAACCGTGTGCAAAAGTGGGAAAGGTGTGTTCTCCAGGGAGCGCAATTAGAAGAGCCTGGAGGTGACATGTCCAGGAGCCATTGAACATTTTAAACAACCCTCGTTTCCGACTTGTCAGGCTGAGCTTCTATTTTGCTCTCGAACCGCGGAGGAGAAAAGTATGGTGCATGCCTGCTGGA
The DNA here is from genome assembly GCF_963455335.1 of Martes martes. Lineage (NCBI taxonomy): Eukaryota > Metazoa > Chordata > Mammalia > Carnivora > Mustelidae > Martes > Martes martes. Next base: position 144,919,508 of record NC_137889.1, read on the forward strand.
AGGTACAGCCCTCAAGGCCCAGAGGCAGGAAACACACACTGGCAGCATTTGCTGTGAGCCAGTCCCCTTGCCAAGAGCTGAGTGGCCGCGTGGTGTGTGCTCCGGCCAGGGTTCCTGCCAGCCTGGCTTGCTTTCCCATTTCTGGATGAGCACATGGAAGCTCATCCTGGTAGAGGGAACGAGGTGAATTCACCCGGAGGCAAAAGAGGCAGTAGATTCAGACTGGGAGCTAAACAGGTGCTCTGTCCTTCCAAGTGGCTTCCTTAGGACAGTGGGTAATCCAAGGGAGCCACTTCTGGACTGAAGGGCAGACACTGGTTTCTGCATCTACATTGCGGCACCCTCACTGTCCTGGAGCACAGCGTCCTGTTTCCCAACACCAGCGCTCATCCTTCCTTGCTGAGGGCTTTCTCTGGCTGCCAGGGGGAGAGTCACAAGTACTGGGGTTCATGCCTCCCCAGGGTAGCAGGAGTAGGAGGCAGTGCCTCAGGGAAGCTGGGGTGTAAATACTCCAACTCCCTCTCCCTTGCATGGGGTAACTTTGAGTTGGCTGTCCCTACTCTGTCCCAGAGTTTCCAGTGGGCGTGAGCTGAAACCCACTTTATAATGTTTTTCTCATTGACAGTCTTCCCCCCAAATCAGTGTCTCAGGCTCTGCTTCCAGAAGAATCCAAATGAAGGTGTGCAGGTTGGGGCTGGGGGAGCTGACATGACAATGGGAACATCCAGTGCCGGGCAGATGCGCGTCCAGACCAAGGCTGAAATTAGCCTTTCATCCATTCATTCAACACATACTGACAGATGCCTTGATGGACCAGGCCCTGTGCTGGGCACGAAACAGAGACAATCTCTGACCTTCTGGAAATCACAGGCCACTGGTGTTTCCATCAATAAACAGTAAGCAAACAGACTGAAAGAAGTGCCCAAGTACCCAGCAGAGTGGGCTTGGGTCTCCTCCCTCAGGGGAGGGGATGCTTAATGGGGATACCTAAAGAGTGGGAAGGCCCCGTGGAGAGAAGAAGCATTCATGGGGCAGAGGACAGAGATTCATATGTGGCAGAAGCCTTGAGTTGTGTTTGCAACAGTGTTGATGTGGGGGTTCAGACTTAATGGGCATTTGAACTGGACAAGTAACCGAAACCCTAGTTCAACCTGCCTTATGTGGGAAAGAGGAAATACTGCCCAGAGTAGCAGGTGTGGTTTGGGGGACAGCTGGAATCGAGGATCAGTTGGCTCTTGCCTCTGTGGTCCTCTTGGTTCAGACCCTCCTGTTGACTATATTCTCAGACCAGCTCTTCCTCACAGCTGGAGAGCACATGCCAGATCCACTCAAATTTCCAGCAAAGGGCTGAGCATCCAGTCATAGTGGCCCATGTAAGCAGCTCACCCCAGTTAGTACATCATGGGCTTAGATTTGGGTCATGTGCCCACCTCCCTGCCCAGGGCTAGTGATTGGGGGATGCCATGGGACTCCCCTGCTCTGCCCAACAACTTGCTGAAAAGGGGAAAACAGTCTTCTTGAAACACCACAGAAATGACTGAAATTAAAAAGTCTGACAGCAGGGTGCCTGGGTGGCTTAGTCGATGAAGCATCTGCCTTCGGCTCAGGTCATGATCCCAGAGTCCTAGGATCGAGCCCCGAGTCTGGCTCCCTGCTCAGTGGGGAGTCTGCTTCTCCCTCTCCCTCTGCCTGCCACTCTGCCTACTTGTGCTCTCTCTCTCTCTCTCTCTCTCTCTCTGTCAAATAAGGAAATAAAATGTTTTTTGGTTTTTTTGTTTTGTTTTGTTTAAAAAAAGACCGACAGCACCAAGCATCGGCAAAGATATGGAGCAGGTCTCACATGCTCCTGATGGAAGGCTGAGGTGAGACAACTCCTTAGGAAAAATGCCTGGCATTTTCTCCCAAAGCCAAGTGTGTCCCAGCAACCACATTCCTGAGCACATACGCAGCGGAAGTGAGCACTTACATCCCGTCGCCCAAGGGACACGTCCAAGAGCGTTCATGGCAACTATCTGCATCACAGCCAAATAGTGGAAATGACCCAGGTATCCATCACCAGTGGAATGGATGAGTATTTGCTGGTGTATCCCTGTGAGAGGATATCACACCGCAGTGAAGACACCCGATTGTTCCATGTACATGTGGCTGAATGTCATGCATATATGAGCAGGAGAAATAAGCCAACCATGAAGGGGGAAGCCTACCAGGATGCTGCAAGTTCTCTGTTCTTTATCCAGGTGCTGGTACACAGGCAAAAGTTCACAGGCAAGAATTCATCAAGCTAAGCTTCACACCCAAGATTTTTGTATGTAATCTGTGTATGCTATACCCCAATTAAAAAATAAAATTTTTAATGCCCCCAGTGGAACACATATTTCTGTGTATCATCTTTTCTCTGGCTTTATGCTGTTATCTTACTTCTATTGTTGGTCTCTTTATCCTCCCTTACTGTGTCCCTGAAACTCTTTCAAGCCCTTTTGCAATGGGAGAAGTTAAAAACTGGAGAAGAAGAAAAAAGCTTGAGTCATTGTCTGCTTTCCTTTGCTTTAATGAAAGTGATTCTCTTTTTATTGCTTGAGCTTCATTGCTTTTTGTCCTAAATCAAGATTTTTCTCTGTCTGCCAATTGGCAAATGGACCAATTTCTACCAATTGGCCTTAACATATACAAATCAGTTTCATAAATAAAAACAAAAGTTTTCCAGCCAACACAGCTTTGGTTTTTCATCCCCAGGCCCCTGCCCCACGGGCCTCTCCTGGCAGGAAAACGAGAACACTATCATTCTCTTCGACGCAGCATAAATTGCCATCTTTCCCTGGGTAAGTCTCAGATGCCGACTGCCAAAGCAGGCCTCTGATTCATTCCACCGAGATTCCAGAGTAATCTGCCTCGCGGCCTGCAACCAGAGATGCCTTCAGCGGACCCCATTATAAATTAACATTTAATCCTGGCCCAAGGAATGCTGGGGCTGGAACAGGCCAGGGGGGCAGCTGAGCCCACCCCTGGGAAGCCAGGGAAGGGGCCCCGTCATAGCTCTGTGCCTTGTGGACCCCCCACAGTCTGGGGATAGATGTGATTTCCAGCTTGGCTGGATTCAGGGCTCCATCGATGACATTGCGTGATCTCCGTGGGGGAGGGGTCGGGAGGCGGATCACAGCCTCTGTGACTTTTAGCTTCTTCCGCTCTCTGCTCCTGTTCCTTGGGGTGCCCAGTGTGGTTTATCAACTCAGCAGGCTTCTGTGTGTCTTGAGCCCCTGCAGACTATAAGCTGGTGAGCACGGAGACCATGGGGGATCCCCCAGGGCCCAGCACCGTGCTGTGCACTCAGCAGAAAGTCAGTCAGTGTCTGTCAAATGATTGAGTGAGGACCGACGCCAAAGAGGCTGCTGACCAGCTGGTTGTAGAGTGCCGGGGAGGACGGAGGGTCAGATGTGACTGCTGGACAGGGACTCAGAGAACTGGTCCAGGCATGGTGCCATTTCCCAACTCGAAGGGCAGAGGAGAAGGAGCAAGCAGTGTGGTGGAGTTTGGGGGGGATGGGAGTTCCACTTGGCAGTTTGCCTGCTCCTCCCCCCAAACCAGCACTACCAGAGGGAGATCCAGGGTGTCCACAATACCCTGAGAGCATGCTCAGATGGAATAATCCAGTAGAATCTTGGGGTCTGTTGTTTCCAAGGGCAGGACCCCAGGCTCACCAGAAGAGATCATCCGTTCTTGAGACACAAGTAGACGGTGGGGTCACCAGAGACAAGCAGCTCCCAATGGAGAGAGATGGGCCAGGGCTTGGACCTGCCCCTCACACTCTGAGGGGCCATGGAAGTGGAGGCTCCAGCTCCACGGGTGGGCATTTCCTGGGACTGGCCAGCCGGCCCACCCAAGGGCAACCAAGCAGGAGAAAAAAATCAGTGCCCACTGAGGCAAAGGCCGACCCCCATCTCCCAGCTGCTGGGCTTGGGCTGGCACAAGAGTGAACTCGAGGGTGAGACTCCTACATGGCATGAATCCTGTTTCCAGAAGAAGGGTGGAGTTTCACACGGAGAGACTTGGAGAAGGAATCAGATCGGGGGTGGGGGGGCAGGGCAGGGCAGTGGGGCAAGGGCTCCCCATCCAGGAAGACCCAAGTCCCAAGCCACACAAGGGAAAAGGCCAGTCAGGCCAAATATGTGAGTATTGCCTCTGCCAGGACAAGGGGGGCTATAATCCCCCAGGAGACAGCCTGTGTGCCACGGGGGGCAGGGAATAGGGGAGGGGCTGGGCTCTGCCTGCAGCCGTCCAGCTGTCACAGAGAGGAGGACCTGGCCAGGCAGTGGGCTCCGAGGAGGGGATGTGGAGGGATCGAGTGACAGCGAGCTAACATTCCCACTGCGGAGGGAGCACTGCCAGAAAGGCCTGGGCACATTCTGGCTGGCTCGGCATTCACGACATGCCAGGATCTGTCCCTTGTGCTCTGCTGACCAAAGGCGTTCCGTCCTCACGGGAGTCCCTGATGACCACGCCATCCTCACCGTGGCCAGCCTCTTTGTCCTGAAGGCCCGGGAACCCAGAGGCATACATCCACCACCCCAAAATCACACAGCTAGGAAATGGCAGGGTGAGGGCTCCAACCCAGAAAGAGGGGCTCCTGAGACCACGTGGGGACCCCTTCTTGGGGCCTGCCTTCAGAGCGCACAGGATTTAGAAAGCTGCCCAGGGCGGGGGTGGCCAGCAGCCTTGGCACCCCCACCTCCCAATGGGGAACAGGTGCTCTGTGCAAGGCGGAGCCTTCAGTGTTGACTCTGATCGTCATTTACTGGGGAATTCTGCATGCCCACACTCTGCCATGAATTTTGTGATCCCCTCAGTGGGTTCCTGGAAGGGCAAGCATTCCTTTGGATGTCCTGAAACACATATATTGTGACTGTGAGGGGAAAAAAATAGCCACACTCATGAGCTCAGCTCTTCACAGTGTCAGCCCTATGAGTGTGATCGACCCCCATGGCAACAGGGTGCAGAAGGTGTTAGGCCCCCTTCCAGAGCTAAGAAAACCGAGGCTCAGAGAGGTTAAGTGACTTGCCCAATATTGCACAGTGTGACTCTGAGACTTCTCCCTCAAGAACGTCTAAATCCAAAACCTATGGAAGCATTATCTTATGAAGAATAAGACTTTTATTTGGAGGAAGAAATATCTTTAAAATAATATTTTGTGATGGGTAGGAAGCAGTTCAGTGCTTTGAATCCAAGGAACCTACCCAAAATTGGAAGGTATTTCCTTTCCAAAACAGACTAAGTGGTTTTGCTGTTTTTGTGTGATTCTGTGAGGAGGCCCTCTGGTATATTCCACTGGGTGGGTCTGTGGCCCCGAGGCAGAAATGGGTAAAGCCCACTTTCTGCTGCTAAGCCTGGTATTCAGAGAGATGCCCAGAATATGCTCCAAGTTACTGCCGAGTAAGAGGAGACTTTCCCACCATCTTGTAATTGCAGATTGCTGGGTAACTGAGCCATGAAAAACCATCATACCCGTGTTCCTCCACTGGCCTCAGAGAAAAAATCCTGAAAGCAATTTGTTGTGGTGGAAAAAAGACTGTCTCTGTGCCAGGGAATTCTGGGGGTGCAGGAGAGGGAGCATTCCTGGGCTTGCTAAGAAAGTCTCCGCAGAATCCATCCATCTGGGAGTGCAGGTGAGGGAAACCATCTCCTTTCCCAGCTTCTGCTGCCTGCGGTCTCGTGACCACAGATAAGTTACTAAACTTCTCTGTGCCTCAGTTTCCCCAGACATAATACAAGGGCATTGAGACCCACCTGCCAGGGCAGTTTGGGGAGATAAAAAGGTGCCAGAGGTAAAGCACCTCACCCAGTCCTGAACACGGCAAGCTCTGACAAATGTCGCTTTCCTGACCCTCCAAAGCACGTCCCCTACACCCACTCCAGGGACACCTAGCTTCCGCTCCAGAGCAGGAGTGCTCCCATGGCTCCAAACATGTGGGCACTCGTTCAGAGATGGGAAACAAGACAGACTGAAGTCGTCTCATGGAAAAAGCCAGAAGCGAAACAGGAACAGACCATAGGTCAGTTAAAGTATGGGGACACCTGTGAGGCTCCCCAGTCCTCTGTGTGTCCGCAGCAAGGAAAGAGGCAGTCTTTCATTCCTCTGACAAGGCAGCCTGCATGCGCTGCTTCCCCAGCTGGGTGGCTGGGGGAGGGGAGCCGGCATTCTACTTTTCCAGCAAATCACTGAAGAATTCTGTGCTCAGTAGCAGGAAGTTCCCATCTCCATCTTGAGATCCCCTTCATGCACATGTGCACCTATCCCACTCACCACCCCACAACTGTTTGGATCCTGGGAGGCATCCTCAGTCTGGAAGGGGTTATTCTTGCTTCTGAGGTCCCTTTGGGGAAGTGGAGTCTCTCTCTCCACCCATGTCATTGCTCCTCATGGCCACAAGATGTCACTGTTGAAGATGGGCTTGGTGCAGTTTGGTTAAGGACCATTGCCCCTGCTGCTGGCAAGCTCTCCTTGTTGGGGCTTCCATGCGCCCCACTGTGGACACCAACAATACAAGTCTCATGGATCACATTCCCACAATCTCAAGCTCAGCCACTGCTCCCCCAAACATAATCACTGTGCGACTGGCTCTAGAAGGATTTTCAAAATAGGTCCTACTTAACTTCCATCCCACCAGTTCTCTCCCTGCTAACCTAACCATCTATGATGGCTAATTTTATGTGTCAACTTAGCAGGGCCATCGGGCTGATATTTGGTTAAAGGTTATTCTGGATGTTTCTGTGAGAGTGTTTTTGGATGAGATTAACATTTAAAAGGATGGACTTTGAGTAAGGAAGATTATCCTTCAAAACTTGGGTGGGTCTCGTCTGATCAGTTGAAGGCCTGGATAGAGCAAAAAGACTGACCTCCTCCAGACAAGAGGGAATTCTGTCAGCAGACAGCCTTTGGACTCAAACTGCAACACTGACTCTTCCCTAATTCATCCTGACATTCCATCCTGTGAGTTTTGGGCTTTTCAGCCCCATATCATGGGAGTCAATTCCTTAAAATAAATCCTCTTCCACATATACATATATCCGATTTGTTCTGTTTTTCTGGAGAACCATGATGAATATAGCCTCCATCCCCATGTTGACCAGGCCACCAGTGCTGACTGCCGTCAGGTTCTCTATGGGCCCTGATGCCTTTTCCAGCCTGAGGATCTTGATTGGGGTGACCACAGTCTTTCCAACAGTTTCCTTCAATGTGGAATCTCAGAGAACAGGCCCAGGGGCCTGGGTCAGGCTATGCGAAGACAGACGCACCTTCCTCCCTGTTGTCTGAGCAATGAGGGCCCATTCTCCTTAGAGTTACAAACTCATAGAGGCCCCTCCAAGACTCTTTGCCCCATCTCTCAGAGGCTGAGAATCCCAGGCTAGCTGCTGGCAGCCCAAGACAGTCACAGACAGGATCAGAGCTGGCTGTGGGCCTGCCAAGAACACTTTCCACACACTTCCTCACCTGCCTGGATTCTCTGCTAATTCTGGGAGGTGGGTGTTGTGCCTTTCGCAATGAACAGGAGGCTTTAGTGAAACGAGTCCCTCCTCCAAGGTCACCCTGCTGGTCAGCGGCAAAACTAATATGCCCCACAGAGTCCATAATGTTTTAATAAAAATATTATTTTTCATAGAAGAGTACAATTGGATTTGTGCCTTAATCTCCAGCCTACTTTAGCCATCTTGGGTCCAGACTACACTCCAAACTTTTAAAACCATTTTTGGGTCAATGAAGCCAAGAACAAAACAGCTTCTAGGGAGTGCACTAAGCAATGCCAAGCTATTAACTTCCAGCAAATGTTAACCATGATACTGATGAAAATTTGATAATATCTATTATTTATCATAGCGTTCCCCCATCATCCCTTTATGAAGAATGGATGGAGGCCCAGAAATCCTAATTGCCATGCTTCTTCCAGATGGGAGAAGTAATAATTTTCTCTGTCCTGCCTTTTCTGTAGTCGAACAAAGTTTATAGAGAAATCAAGGCTTATTCCATCTGGTTACTATGGAAAAGCAGTAAGTTCTGACCATGTCCCAAATCTTTGGGATTGGTCTGCCTTGAGCTAGACATCTGATGTTGGGAAGCCACTTCATCTTTCTGGGTTGCAGTAAAAACCAGAGACCTAACTGGAGTGCTCCAAAGTCCCTTCTAAGTCCCGCAGGCCACCAGGCTCTGTCCTGCAACACCCTGGGGGGGTTCCCCTGGAGGCAGAAGGCTGCTCTGGAAAGACCAATGTCCCAAGGCCTGTTGTGGCCAATACCGGTAACACCTTCATAATCAGAGTGTTTACGAGGCCCAGATGCTGCTCCTGGCTCTAACACCATTGGCTATGAAATCTTGGACAGCTCATTTAATATCTTGGCATTTCCTTATCTGCATTTTCCACATTGGTAAGGTAGAGACGATGACGCCAGGCCCAAGCCTACCATCAAAATAGGAAACAGCTTCTTCTAAAGCATTACAGAGCTAGAGGGTAGAACAGTCCACCAAGAATCACTTTGAACACAAGGTCCAGCTGCCTCGTCATCACTCCCCCAACCCCCAAGTCCTCGGCCATTGCAAGGTTTTTGTGCAAACACTGCCCACTCCGCAGGCCAACTCCAGGCTGGGGCCCCCACAGTGTGGGCAGGAGGAGGTTTCTCTGATGAGGGTCCTTAGCAGCCCCGGGGGACTGCCTGTGTCCTTGAGGGAGAGGAGGGTCATCTGATCAGCCGGAGAAGGGTGCTTATCTCGTGAAGCTCAGAATGTCCACTCTCCAGGAGCATGGGGAAATCCTTCTAATAGACTCAGGAAGGACTAGAACTGGTGAAGTTTCTTAAGATCAGTTTTTCAGATCAATCTGTATCCTCCAAAATGCCCTGCCCCTCATGTACCTTCCAAGCTCCCAGAAGAAAGGAAAAGTCACATGGCCCATGGTGCTGTGCCCAAGACAGCTGTGTCCAGGAGAGCATGAGGCCTGGTTTATGAACACCAGTAACCCAGCAGGGAAGCAAGGAAGCCAGAACGTGTATGCCCACTCACCAAGGGCAGGGCCTTGTCCGAGCTCTGGAAAATGGGACTTGTTTCAAAGAAAGGAGAGATCTGTACTGAAGTTGGGACCAAGGGTTGCCATAGGCACGTAAAGATTCAACTCCTTGCATCCCAGAGGCCTTCTCCCCAGTTATGGCGAAGTGAACACCAGCCAACCACGAGACTCAAATATCTCACTAGGAGGTCTACGTGAAACACGGATGCTGACATCAATGGGTTTATAAAAAGATTCATCCGCACAGATGGCTGTCTCTCCTGTTCTGTGAGCTGATCCTCCATGAGAATCTTTACTGAGGAACAGTGACTTTGCACAGATTTTGCACTAATGAAAAGGAGAGAACAAGGCAGGGACCCAAGGGCTGACTCCTCAGTCTGACTCCTGGCCTCTGGCTTCAGCAACTGGGCAGGTGAGGCGGTCATGTCTCCGTTGGGAGCACTGGAGAAGGAGCTTGGGGGAAAGAGGGCATGAGGTCAGTTTGGGAGTTTTGGAGGCTAACCTTCCAGGGCTGAGACGGAACAGTCAGTGGGTCAATGGCTCAGTACTTAAGCGCACAAGAATCGGTCCAGACACAGACTGTATTGATATTGCAATTCTGGACACCAGAGGCATGAGTCCCAGAATTTACATCACTCCCGGGAAATGGGAGAAGACTCCAGAATTGATGGAGAACTGGCCCCAAAGAGGTTGCTTTAAACCAGAAGTGGCAGAGTTACCTTGAAATGGCTGAGAAAATGTTACCACCAACCATGGACCTGGGAGATTTGATGACAAGCTGAGATTAGTCGTTGAACACATCCTGACAAGAGAAATGGGGAGAGACAGGATGCGAGTCAGGAGGGCCAAGAAAATCACCAAATATTGCCGCAAAAATGGAGGTAAAAATGCCTCCCTTTCTCACCCCACAGAGAAATACAGTGACAAAATGGCACTTCGAAACTCAAATTTTGTAGGCATTCTGCAAACTCAAAGAAACATCTCCCTAATTTGGTGAAATCTTATCATTGTTTAAAGTAAGTGTTTTACTTTGGAGCATGAGTTTCTAGACCCTCACTGAATGTTGTTTAGCTATCTCTCAGGCAGTAGGCTCCGAATTTTAGGAATTGGTGCTCGTTTAGTAAAAACAGATCTGCACTGTTAATATACGTTGATGAATTTCTTTATAAATCCAATACGTGCCCTACTATTATTGGCTGATATTCAAAGACATAATAAACAGCTTGGGGCAAAACTTAAAACCATGAAAACAGTAAAAAAAAATCAGTGTTTAACAGTGGTTTGGAGAGAGAAAGATTGACTAAGTGAAGTAGAGCATGAAGGATAGTAAGGCCTCAAAATTTCTCCATCTGATACTGTAACAGCGGATACACAGCTGTATACATTTGTCAAAACCTATGGGATGTACACTTGACCCTTGAGCAGTGTGTGGTTGGAAATCCGTGTTTAGCTTTCAACTCCCCAAAAACTTAGCTCCTAATAGTCTACCGTTGACCCGAAGCCTTACCAATAACATAAACCACGCGCGGACACGTTTTGTGTGTTACACGTATTACATCTTGTATCCTTACAATAAAGCAAGCTAGAGGAAAGAACATGTTACTAAGAAAATCACAAGGAAGAAAAAAATACCTTTACAGGAGTGTACCATAAAAAATCTGCACATAAGCAGACCCATTGAGCTCAAACCCGCTAAGGGGTTTGAGCTAAGGGGTCCCCCGCACAATGCAAATAATAAACGCTATCAATGATGAGGTTTAAGGATCACTAGCTAAACATTATTGACCTCATCCGTTGTAACAAACGTAGCACATCCATGCAGATGTTAACATTAGGGGCACCTGCCGGCGGGCAAGGGCGATGTTTGGGAATGGTCCCCATTCTGTTATTCTGTAAAACTAAAAGTGCTCTAGAAAAAAATAAAGCCTATTAATTTAGGAAAACAGTTTGCTGATGAGTAATTTCATTCAAGAACCTTGCATTGTTTCAAACCATTTAAACTTCCTCCTGAAAAGTTTTTTTTAGCAACTCCACTGGAATGCATTTGACTGTCTGCATTTATTCTAAAGCAAAGCCGGCTGGTCTAATCCTTGTGGAAATCCATAGGCCAACCCCATTCTGACATTGTGAAAATCCATTTCTTAGAATCCTTTCTATTCCAAAGTGAATTCGATCTGCTTTCTTTTCATCGACCGCAGGGAGTTATTCTAAGGGGGTGGTCTCCTGGTTCTTTTTGTTATTTCTGGAGTTTAAAATAAGCTTTGTGTTGTTATGGAGGAGAGGAGGTACATGAAAAGCTTAACGGGTTCCATTTCATGTTCCAGAATTCAAATATTTCAAAATCAATTATTCAGCGCTCTGCGAGTCTTCGAAATGCATCCTGTAAGTCATAACAGAGCGGCTGCAGGGCAGGAGGGCTGGAATGGTCTCTTTGTTGTCATTCCGAAGGCGGCTTACATGTTCCGGGCTCTTAGATCTGTGGGAGCACAAGTCAACGTTACCCCCCACTTGTGTTACCTATGCTCTATCTCTGTTTTTCTCTTCCAGCCAGCCCCGAGCACTGTGAGTAGACTCATGTCTGTACCCCTAGCACACTCCCACCCCTTCTTAGATGATTCTGTTCTCAGGGATGCCTGGTGCACAGATAACAGCCAAAAAAAAAAAAAAAGAGCCATCAGGGCTCATGTGAGCACCTGCGACATGCCACACACTGTTCTGAGACCAGAAATAGTCTCAAGAGTTGAATATTATGATTGTCCCATTTTCCAGATGAGGAAACTGAGGTCAGAGACAGTAAGTAGCTCTAAGCTTTAAAAAAAAAAAAAATGAGTGACAAGACTCCACCGTGGGCCCACTTGAAGCTTTGCTGTGCTAGTGAGGAGGGAAGGGGCTGAGCTTTGGGACAGGCTGCTGGGGGCTCCAATCCCCAACTTGGCCAGGGAGGAGAGGAGTGGCCATTCTTCAGCTGCCTTTTCACCAGTCGTTGACACCATTTTCCTGAGAGCCTACTGTGCGCCTGGAACTGTTCGAGAGGATTGTGACGTGTTCACGAATGAGAGAGAGATCACTGCCTTTGAGGAGTTGCTGTTCTTATGGAATGAAGCAGACAACACACAATAAATTCAGTTCACATATGGTGGATTATTAGTTTCAGGGGTAGAGGTCAGTGATTCAACAATTGCATATAACCATCACGTGCCCTCCCTAATGCCTGTCCCCCAGTTACCCCATCCCCCCCTACTGACCTCCCCTCCAGCAACCCTCAGTTGGTTCCCTAGAGTTCAGCATCTCTTATGGTTTGTCTCCCTCTATTTTCTTCTTATTCTATTTTTCCCTCCCTTCCCTTATATTCCTCTGTTTCGTTTCTTAGATTCCACATATGAGTGAAATTATATGGTATTTGTCTTTCTCTGATTGACTTACTCCATTTAGCACAATACTCTTTAGCTCCATCCACGTCATTGCAAATGGCAAGATTTTATTATTATTGATGGCTGAGTAGTATGTGTGTGTGTGTGTGTGTGTGTGTGTGTGTGTGTGTGTGTATATCTCCATTCATCTGTTGATGGACATCTGGGGTCTTTCATAGCTTGGCTACTATGGACATTGCTGCTATAAACATTGGGGTGCAGGTGCTCCTTTGAATCACTGTTTGTATCCTTCGGGTAAATACCTAATAGTACAATTACTAGGTCATAGAGTGGTTCCATTTTTAACTTTTTGAGGAACCTCCATACTGTTTCCCAGAGTGGCTAAAACAGCTTGCATTCCCACCAACAGTGTAGGAGGGTTCCCCTTTCTCCATATCCTCGCCAACATCTGTTGTTTCCTGACTTGTTCATTTTAGCCATCCTGACTGGTGTGAGGTGGTCTCTCATTGTGGTTTAGATTTGTATTTCCCTGATGCTGAGTGATGTTGAGCATTTTTTTCATGTGTTTTTTGGCCATTTGGATGTCTTCTTTGGAGAAATATCTGTTCATGTCTGCTGCCCACTTCTTGACTGGATATTTTGGATTTGGGGTGTTGAGTTTGAGAAGTTCTTTATAAATTTTGGATACTAGTCCTTTATCTGATAGGACATTTGCAAATATCTTTCCTATTCCATAAGTTGCCTTTTAATTTTGTTGACTGTTTCCTTTCCCGTGAAAAAGTTTTTTTATCCTGATGAAGTTCCAGTCGTCCATTTTTGCTTTTGTTTCTCTTGCCTTTTGAGATGTGTCTAGTAAGAAGTTGCAGCCAAGGTCACACATGTTGCTGCCTGTGTTCTTCTCTTGGATTCTGATGGACTCCTGTCTCACAGTTAGGTCTTTCATCCATTCTGAGTCTAATTTTGTGTATGGTATAAGAAAGTGGTCCAGTTTCATTCTTCTGCATGTGTCTGTCCAATTTTCCCAATACCATTTGTTGGAGTCAAAGTCCTAAATAATTTTTGAATGAACAGCCCCATAGTTTTATTTTGTATTGGGTTCCGCCAATTATGGGATGAGCTCTGGCTCCAGAAGCTGAGAGAAATTACCAGAGGGTACAGGGGATGGGGAGAGGCTGGATGGGGAGTGAAGCAGCCTGCAGCATTGACTGGGTGGTCCGCACAGGCCTCCTTCAGAAGGTGTTCAGGGTCTGGGGTGTATTCATTTTCAAGGGCTGACATAACAAATTACCGAAACTTGGTGGCTTCAAGCAATAGGAATTATTGTCTCAGTATTCTTGAGATTAGAAGTCCAAAATCAAGGTGTTGGCATGGTTGGATCCTTCTGGAGGCTCTGACAGAGAATCTCCCTGTTCTTCTCTTCCACGTCCATCCATAGCTTCCCCAGGCTGTTGGCAATCCTTGGCATCTCTTGGCTTCTAGACATGTCATTCCAGTCTCTGTCTCCTTCTTCATACGGCCCTTCTTTGAAGTCTCTGTGTGTCTTCCCTTCTTCGATGACCTCCATCATTGGACTTAGGGCCCAATCTAACCCAGTATGACCTCATCTTAAGTAATTACATCTGCAATAATCATATATCCAAATAAGGTCACATTCACTGTGAATGTGACCTTATTTGGATATATATATATATATATATATATATATATATATATATATAAAACTGGGGGTTAGGACTTCAACTTATCTTTTGCGGGGGACACAATTCAACCCATAACAAGAAGTCAATCCAGGTATATGAGAGAGGGGTGTTCTAAGCGGAAAGAATAGGTGTTGCAAAGGTCCTACGGTAGGTATGTGTCTCACATGTTTGAGGAAGAGCAGAATTGTGCTGCTGGACCCTTAGGTACTCCAGAGGGAGACCTACTAGACCTGCTAGACGCTAGGTGCTCCAAAAAGAGACATGACCAAACCCAATGCCAGCCTCCTGCAGCACTGCATCCTGGAAGGTCACAAAGCAATCAGACAAACAGCCAGTCAACAGGGGTCTGTGTGCCCGTGCACAGAGGTCACATTTTCCTCAATCTCATGCTCAGGAAGAAGGACTGACTATGGGTATACAGAACAAGTATATATGTGATTAGGAGGGTGCCTTGGTTTGGGGTCCTCTGGAAGAAAACCCTGAGGTAGTCCTTGGGTGCAGATGGGAATCAGAAAGAACCCACCTGAGAACTGATCCAACAGGCGATGAAGCTGTTGGGCTATATACCTACAAACTCCCACATTTCCTCGGGGGGCATCAAGTCCCCAGCACCTCAGAAGCCCTTGGGTGGAGAAGCGGAGAAGACCTCAGGGGTCGAGGTGGGCAGCTGTCAACAGTGGCAGCAGGTAGGCTCAGAGGGCCCTGGGATGACACCCAGGGCTTGTGGAAGCTGGGCTGAGTGAGGACAAGAGTACAACCACAGCCTGAGTTGTCCCTAATGAGTGAGCAACCCTCCTGTCCCATGGTTGGTGCTGAGAGGACACCAAGGCACAGAGGAAGAGGGGCAGTACGCACAGCTCTGTCAGAAAGATAGGCCACTCTCTGGTGGCGGCATACACTAGAAGCCAATTCCAGAGCACTAACTCCTTAATCAGTCACAGAACCGATCTGTCTATACTTCCTAACTGCCTCCCCGGTGTCAGGCCCAGTTCTGAGCAGAGAGACATGGAAAGAACCTGTGCTCCCCGAGTGTGAGAGTCAAAGGAGGAGATGGTTCTGTGAGGCTCCTGTGTGACAGCGGAGAGCCTGGGCTGTGGCAGAATGGAGGGCCGGCCCTAACCACCAGTGCGCGCTGGGAGGAGGCCGACAGGGGAGGGAGGCAAGGAGAGTGCCAAAAGGAAACATGTGGAGTTGAAGTTCACCAGAAGGAGAAGTTGGGGAAAGGGTGCACCGGGTGGAGGAACCAGCCTGTGCACGGTGAGGAGGCCTCCACAAGCAAAACGCCGCCCCCGAATCCTCTCTGCCAGATTGCGTTCGAGATACAGCTGCGCCTGTTCGTTTCTGAGTCCCCAACCCCGAGCTCCCGGTGACAGGTCCAGGGCTGGCTTGTGTCTCTGTACCCAGCGCCTGACACAAGGCCAGGCCCACGCTGAAAACTCAGTGGGTTCGCGGCCCTGGGAGATAAACTCGGGGGTCCACCCAGAGGAGGAACACACATGTCCCCAGAAGCCAGCCCCCTCTGTCAGGCTGGGGATGGCAGACAGCCGTAGGATGCCTTCCTGGTGAGGCGGAGCCATCTACGCGCTGGCCTCCCCGTGTTTGCTGCGGTCTGTAGGGGGGCATGGCCAGCCCAGCTCATCTCAGAGAGTCCACGCTGCATGGCAGGGCAGAAGAGGGCTCAGTACAGCCCTCCACGGAATCTTTTTACCGCATGAGCCAACAAGCAAAATCAGCCAAGGGTGAGAGAGAGAAAGAGAGCATGCCAAGTAGACCTACCCACAGGAGCCACGGACAGAGAGTGTAACCCAGAGTCCTTAATTCTTTGTGGGTCATGGGGGCGTTTGACAGTCCGGCCAGGCCTAGGCATTCTTCTTGCGAAAAGGGGGAAATTTATATATATATATATATATATATATATATATATATATATATAAAATTCTATATGTTTAATACATATTATTTTTATATATTATATATATAATAAAATACAGAGGATTATCAAGGAAAGTGATTATATTAAAATAGTATTATCTAAATTAAAAACCACATTTGTGAAATGGTAATATAGGTGGTGCTTTATTAACACATTAAAAGACACCTAGTTTCTGACCTAATAAGACCCTAATTTCTCAGCAATCCCACCTCTGGGTGTATATCCAAGGAAACAAAATCACCACCTGGAAGAGATGTCTGCACCAGTCTGTTTCTTGTAGCATGACTTACAGTAGCCAAGACATAGATAGAACCAACCTATGTGTCCAGTGGCAGACGAATGGATAAAGAAAAAAACTGTATCTATCAAGTCTGTTACATATATATAATGGAATATTACTTCACGATAAAAAAAGAAGGAAATCCTGCCATTTTCTACCACCTGGATGAAACTTGAAAGCATGACACTGAGGGCAACAAGACGAAGACTCTGTGACATCACTCATCTGCAGAATCTAAAAAGGTCAAACTCAGAAACTGCTAATAGAATGGTGGCTGCCAAGGTCCGGGGGTGTAGAAGAAATGGGGAGATGCTGCTCAGAGGGTACAAACTTGCGGTACTAAGAGGAAGAAGTTCCAGGGTGTGGCGTACAGTGTGGCGTTGACAGTTCCTAACAGGGTATTATTTGCTTGAAAGTTGCTGAGAACAGATCGTAAATATTCTCACCAAACACACACACACAAAGGGGAGCCGTGTGGGGCGATGGAGGCGTTAACCCACTTTATTGTGGAAATCATTCTACGAGCTATGTGTGTTCCAAATCATCAGGCTGCCCGTTTAGAACTTACACGATGTTATATGCCAATTACACCTCAATAGAGCTGGGCGGGGGAGGGGGAAGCCCTAATTTCTAAATAGTGAATACTTAGTGGTGAAAACCGCATGATGTGAAATTGCTCTAACATCTCTGAGTGACAAGTTCAAAGGTACTGCTCATCTTACTGGGGTTTGTTGTCAAATTGTAAGTGAAGGAAATACTAAATTTCAATTCAAGGTTAGTAAAACTAAAGTAATTTGTTCTGCTGATCCTGTCTTGAGGATAGCGGCTTCTCTGCGTGTTGGTTCCATGAAAACAGCCCCCCTACCACCACCATCACCATCATCCCCTTTGAAGCTGGAGGGAGCCTGCAAGGTCTCTGTTACTTGCAACCAGAAGAAAACAGGTAAAAAGTGCAAGCTGCACGTCTACCCTTTGCGGGGATATTGGCACTCCCTGAACATCGGGTTGTTTCCTCAGTCCGCAGTGGGAGCATCAGGACGATCTCCTTCTGTGTCAGTCCGTGCCTGTAAAGGCAGGAAAGGAGCCAAGCATTTGGGAAGCCCTTCTGGGGGCCAGGGATCAGGCTGGAGGCCTCACAGTAGCCCTGCAAGCCAAGTGGCCCATTTTGCAGATGAGGAAGTCAAGGCTCCGAATGGCCAGAGACTTGTCTGAGGTCCCACAAGAAAAGGAAGTGACACCAGCATTCCATTTCAAGTCTGACTCGAAGTCTGCCTACTCCCATGCATTTTATCAATGGAACAAGAAAGGATTTTATACCGTGTATGGTGTTTCCGTTTAAGCATGTGATTCCATTTAGAAAATTTGAACCCCCTCATCTTGTAATAATTGTCTTGTTTTGTGGGAAAATGATACATACCCAGCCATCTTCTTTGAATCTGAGAACCTCCACAGATTGCTACGGATCGGCAATTTTAGTGGTCTGCAAAAGCCACCGACTGCAAAACATGAGCCTATGCAATGAGACCTGTTCTATCTTCCAAATTCCCTTTGGACAATCTGCAACGTCACGGTCTTTGTTGGACAGCCAGGCAGATTTGGAAGCAATATCAGGCCTGCCTCAGCTATAATCCAGCAGGCTGCGAACCTGCTGGTGGGCTGGATGGTGTGCGCTGCCGCCCCCCCACCAAAAAATATTTCCACACCCTAATCCCTGGAACCTGTGAATATTACCTTATATGGTAAAAAAAAAAAAAAGTCAATATTATCTTACATGGCAAAAGATATGATTAAGTTAAGGGTTTTGAGAGGAGATGCTCATACTAGATTATTTAGATGGACCCTAAGTCCAATGACAAGTGTCCTTAGGAACAGCCAGGCAGAGGGGGATTTCACACACACACACACACACACACACACACACACACACGGAGACGGGGAGGTGGACCCGAGCGAATATTAGAGCCATGTGTCTGCAAACCCAGCAACACCAAGCCTGCCCAAAGCCCCCAGGAGCTGGAGGCAGCAGGGACCTGAATCTCCCCTTGAGCTCTCAGAAGGAGTGCAGTCCTCCTCCTCCTCCTGGATTTTGGACTTCCCGCCTCCAGAACCGAGATAGAATAAATTTGTATTGTTTTAAGTCACCAGGTTGTGGTAATTCATTACAGCAGCCATGGAACACGAATGCAAACCCCAACAAATGGAAACCCTAACACACTGTCTCTCCACCACACGGAATCATGAAGCAACAGACTTCTTCTCTCAGATTTGGGAGGTTGGCCCACCCTCCCATTAGAACTCCTTGCTAATCATCTGTCCCCCAGGCAAGGACAACTTTGACCTTGTTTATCCCATATCCCCAGAGCATGGTGAGTGCATACTGAGTTGAATTATACACCTTTACCACCAAGCACTTGGGGTTCACATGTCAGGCCCATGGGTTCATATCTCAGCCCCTCTGCCTCCTATGGCCCATGAACTTCAGACAGCTCCTTTCGGAGTCTCCTTTATACAGCAGAGGGGACAGGTACTATCTCATCAGGCTGCCATGAGGATTGAATGAAATACGGCGGAAAATTTATGCAGCAACACCCAGCACACAATGGAACCCCGATATGTCTGTTATATTCACGAATAATTACAAAAAGAAGAAAACGAGCAGTATTATGAATAGTTGAAGGAAATCTGGATCATATATCAGAAAACCAAGTTTTCATTTCTTTCTTTTTTGGGGGGTGGCTCCTTTTTCTAACTTAGATAGGTGGTTATTGTTGAGTGGGTTTCCTCCAACTAAACTCGAGGATGGGGACTTGGGTACAGGAGTTGTCTGGAAGCACCCACAGAATCAGCACCTGTGAAGGAGCAGAAAGGGAGCACTGGGCAGAGGGGAAGCTGAACTGCAATGTGCTCCCAAAAAGGCCTCCACCAGTCCCGAAGGCTCAGGCACCTGAGCTGGGAGGATGGCTGGGACAAGGGGGGGCCTCTGTGTCGCCAAGGGCATTTCCCGAAAGGAGACTCTGCAGAGGGCTGTCACAGCCACCATTCCCCACACCTGAGTCACTGAGTGCTTTTGTCCTGAGGGAGACTGGATAGCACAGCATCTGTTACACAGGCTTAGGACTTCAACTTTGTTGCTCTGCTAATAGATGCCTTTAAGGCTAAAAATCTCCCTCAAAGTATGTCTTCAGCTACATCTCACATGTTTTGATGCTTGTTTGTGCACTTTGGATTTTCTAAATTTCATTTAAAAAATTTTGACATTAAGATGTACTATATGCTGGCTAATATTATGTGCTGAACATAATAATAAAAAAATTTTGACATTTAAAATTATATGACAGGACACTGGTTGGCTCAGCTGGTTGGACATCTGCCTTCAGCTCAGGTCATGATCTCAGGGTCCTGGGATTGAGCCCTGAGTCAGGCTCCCTACTCAGTGGGGATCCTGCCTCTCCTTCTGCCCCCTGTTCATGCTTTCCTTCTCACTCTCTATCTCAAATAAATAAAATCTTTAAAAATAATAAATAAAATTATATGACATAATTTCTTGAAAGCTGTGGATTTTCCAGTTACCTTTCTGTTATTCTATTCTATTCTGTTATTCTGTTCTATTTATTCTATTCTGCCAAGGTCAGATAACACACTTTGGTGTCAATCTTTTGAAATTTGTCAAAACTTTCTTATGACCTAGCATATGATCAATTCTAGTAAATTTTCCATGCACACTGGGAAAGAATGTATATTCTGCATTGTGGGGGGGGTATAGTGTTTTATGTTTGTCAGTCAGGCTGAATTATGTAATTCTGTTACTCAACTTTTCTACCTTCTTACTAAATTTTTTATCTGTGTCTTCTCTCTGTAATTGAAATAAACTTTTCCACTATGATTGCAGATTTCCTTATTTCTCCTTCCAGTTCTTCCAACTTTTACTTTATACACTTTGAAGTTATGCTGTTAAACATTCATGTAGATTTAGAATTGCAATATATTACTAGTAAATTTACCTTTTCATGAAACATCTGTCTTCATCTGTAGTAATGTTTCTTGCTTTGGGGCACCTGGGCGGCTCAGTCATTAAGTGTCTGACACTTGATTTCAACTCAGGTCATGATCTCAGGTTTGAGATCAAGCCTAGCATCAGACTCCACGCTGGGCATGGAACCTGCTTAAGATTCTCTCTCTCCCTCTCCCTCTGCCCCTTCCCACTTACCTCTCTCTCCCTCTATAAAAATGTCACTTGCCTTAAAGCTTACTTTGGTATTATTTGTTATTAGTATTCACACTAGCTTTCTTTTGGTTAGTGCTGTGTGGTAGATCATTACCATTCTTTTACTTTAAAATTTTTTTTGACTTTTTACTTTATGTGCGCCTCTTATGAGCTGCATTCATTCGGTGTTACTTATTTTCTCATGTCTGTCAATCTATTCTATTAATTGGAATATTTAGCTCATTCACATTTAATGCCATTACTAATATGGTTTAAATTAAGCATCTTACTATTTGTTTTCTCTTCACATTCCAATTTACATTACTTTTTCTTCTCTTTCTTGCCTTCCTTTTCATTAATCAAATATTTAATTATTCCATTTCCCCCTCTATGCATGTTTGTCACCCATTCTTTTGCATTATTTTTAGTGTTTGTTCTAAATATTACCATAGGCATCTTGGACTTATTAGAGTCTAATATAAATTTGTATTTTTACCACTTTCTGGACAACAAAAGGAGCTTGGAAAACTTATACTCCATGAAACGTTTTGTGTCATTGTCACGTTTTAATTCTGCATCCATTCTGCATACCATGAAACAGTCCATTTAGGCATACAGTCAATGTTCATTTCCACTTACTCACATAATTACCCTATCCACTGCTCTCTATTACTTCCTGAATTTCATCTCCCTTCTGGGACCATGTTTTTTCTGCTGGAGGAACTCCTTTTAAAATTTCTTTTGGCATAGGTGTGCTCCTCATCACTTCCACAATATATTTTGTTTTGTTCTAGAAATGTTTTTATTTTGTATTCATATTTCCCCCCAAATTATCAAGCTTAGTTTTGATCAACCATGTTTAATGATTAGATTATTTTCATAAAATGTTCAAGATCCCAAGGCTCATGGTACTATTATGTTTTGATTGAATCGTCTGTTTGATTTTGAGTTGAGAACAATTAATTTTTTATTACCTTTGAAATATAAACTTACATACAATAAAATTAATCTGTTTTATATGTGTAGTTCAATAAACTTTAATCAGTGTATACAGTTGTGCAATAACTATCTACAATCAAGTTTAAAAACGTGTTTATTGTCCCCTAAATGTCCTCACTTGGCCCAGTATGGTCAATCCCCTCCCATGTCCTCAGTCTGATGAAATTACTATTTTGCTGTATCACTGAAATTTTCCATTTTGTAGAATTTACTCTGAATGGAATTACATAGTATGTATTATTTTGTGGGTGGTTTCCTGAATGTAGTTTTATGTTTGGACGATTCAAGCACATTGTTGTATGGAGCAGTTCATCTCTTTTTATCACTGGATGGCATCCCATTCTATGGACAATACTGTTCTGTCCAGCATCACTCTTGTTTATCAGTTCACAGGTGGGGCAAATTTGGGTTACTTCCAGTTTTGCTTTCATTTCTTTAAGGAGATTTTTGCCAGATACAGAATTCGAAGTTAGCAGCCATTTTCTTGCAAGGCATTATTTATTAATTCTTTCAGTTTTTGTTTGCTTTTA
Organism: Martes martes; assembly: GCF_963455335.1. Lineage (NCBI taxonomy): Eukaryota > Metazoa > Chordata > Mammalia > Carnivora > Mustelidae > Martes > Martes martes. The sequence goes on from NC_137889.1 coordinate 144,941,572, forward strand.
AGTCTATTGCTCCTTCATTTTTGAAGGACATTTGAACAACAATTTTGAACAATTGAACAATTGTTCTCCAGGTTACCACATTCTTTTTTCTTTCAACATTTTGAAGGTGTCATTTAATTGTCTTCTGGTTCACATAGTTTTCGACAAGACATCTGGTGACATTCTTACCTTTGTTCCTCTGCATGTAATGTGACTTTTTCTCTGGCTGCCACCAAGATTTCTCTTTTTTCTTAGTTTTCAGCAGGTTGAATATGATGTGCCCAGGTAGTTTGTTTTTAGTTTTGCTCCTGCCTGGAGGGCTCTGGCCTTTGTGGCTTTCTGGTCTGTTGTCATTTATTACTTTTGGGGAATTATCAGCCTTTATTTCTTCAAGTATTCTTTTGCCCTGATCTGGTTTTTTTTTTTTTTTCCCCCTCCTTCCAGGGTTCCAATTATACATATGATAGATCACTTGATATTGTTCCTCAACTCTTATATGCTCTGTTCTGGTTTTCCCCACTCTTTTTATTTCTTCATGTTTCCGTCTGGGTAATTAATATTGGCCTATATTCATGTTTATGGATTCTTTCTTCATCTGTGTCAAGTCTCCTGATAAAACCCCAATGAAGCATTCTTCATTTTTCTTACTAATATTTTTATTTCTAACATTTCCTTTGATTCTTATGCTATCAGTCTACCTGCTGAAATGTCCATTTGTTCATGCATACTGTCCACCTCCACTAACCCTTTTAACATATTAATCATTGTTATTTTGAACTTTCTTTCTGAAGGTTACAAAACATGTGTCCTCTTTTAGTTTGACTATGTTGGTTGCATCATCCATCTTTTGACAGTACATTTTTTTCTCCTGGCTTTTTTATTTGTCTTACTTTTAAAAGTTGATTGCTGGACATCTGTGTAGAATTTGGACTGAAGTAAATAGTATTTATGACTGCAAATGGGTACAGCTTTCCTACCAGACTGTTACTGTCAGGGTGATTTAGTCTAGTCTGGTTTTGAACCAGATTTGGGTTTTGTTGCTTCTTTGGTTATCTTCCGTATGTCACCAGATTCAAATGTCTCTGATGTTACTTTTTGCTTAGGGTGGGAACCAGTTTGTCCCAAGATTTTCCTCAGTGTTCCTGTTTCACCTTCAGTGTTGTCTAGTCTAGCTTCAATCTGGAATGCATTGATCAAGTGGGAAGTCATATGAGATTATTTCAAAAAAGAAAACAAGAGGCCAGAATGTGTAAGGCTTAAGAACCATGGTGAAATGTGAGATTTTTACTTTGAGTGGCATAGAAAACTATCAAAGGGTTTTGATCAGTGACATATTTTGAACGTTTGAAAAGAATCACTCTGGTTGCCATGTGAAGAATTTAACCAGAGGGGTAATGGTAAAAAGAGTAGTTGGGAAGTTTTAGTATAAGCCAGAGCAGAGATGATAGTGGCTTGGACAAGTGTGTTAGTAACAAAGGAGGTGAGAAATGTTTGGTTTGGGACACAATTAGATGGGATTGGCTACTGTGTTTGATGTGGGGTATGAGAGGAGAATGTTTGCCTACTATACCTTTTTTTATTCCTTTACTTTTTACCTCTATGTGTTATTATGTTTTAGATTTATTTCTGGTAAATAGCATGAAGCTGATTTTTGTAAATCTTATCTGAGAGTCCCTGAAATTTAATAAAATTTAATCCTTTTTCATTTCTTGTAACTGCTGTTCTGTTTGGACTTATTTGTACCACCATTATTTGTATCTTTTTGATTTGTATTTTATTTATTTTTTTTCTCCTCCCCTGACTTTTATTGGATTACTGTTGGTTTTTACAAAATAATTATTATCCCTTTGGTTCCTTTCACTTTGGTTGAAAGTTATATAATCTATTTCCATTATTTTAGGATTTGTCCTTAATTTTTTCAATATGCATATCTGACTGAACAAAAGAGAAACTTGGTTTCTAACCCAAGTATTGTCACTGAGTACCTGTGAAACCTTTGACAAATCACTTTGTCTCATATTCTTTCATTGACCTATGCCAGATTTCAGTGGTGTGTGAGAGAAAGGCTAGGGATGGGTATGTTTTCAAGCCATGTCCGGTGCTTTTTTCTATACCTTCTGTCAAAAACTCAGAGTTCCCACATCATGCTATTGAACAAAGTGGCCAGACACGAGGGAGTGTATACTGTATAATTCCATTTATATAAAAATTAGAGGTAAAATTAATCACAATCAAATAGTAGTTTTGAGGGTGGGGGAGGGGAGAGGGGAGACAGATAACAACTGGAAGAAGCATGAGAAGGGGTGTGGCACTGGTTTCACAGATATGTCCAGTTTCTAACTCACCAGGTTGTACACTTATAATATTTGTACTTTCTGTGTGTCTATTTCAGTAAAAACTATTTTAAAAATTATTTTCAAAGAAAAAATTGAAAACAAAATAAAGATATGTAAGAGTCTCAGTTGTCAAGGAAACATTTCTCTGTCAGTTACTTTGAACTTGCTTAAGCAAGCAAGTGAAGACCAATGCTGAGCCAGGTCTGTGCCACTGGCCAGGTGTTCAGAGAAGAATGCTGCCTCGTTCCTATCTTCAAGGAGGTCTCTAACTAGTAGGAGGGACAGACTTGGTTTTTAATAATTCATAATTCCATATGTGCTATAATAGCTCTTAGTGCTATAATAGAGGTTTTGTAAGAAGGTGCAGGGTGAGGAGGACAAAAGAGTAACATCATGAAGGAGGCAGAAGAAGCTCTAAAGGGAGGTGACCCTCAGTCCTTTTCATGAAAAAGACAAGTACATGTGTCCAGGGAGGAAGAAACATTCCAAGGAGAATGCAGGGACACATTTCCTACTGGGAAGCCCAGGTAGTTTGTTATGTCCTAAGCTTCGGCTTCAAACGAAGAGATGAGGCTGAAGAAGTGGGCAGAAAATGCCAGCAAGGGCCTGGTGGCCTGGCACAGTGTCCCAGCAGAGACTCTTGGATGGGGGAATCCAGGCATAATAGGAAGGGAACAGACATGGGCAGCAAGTACAACAGGTCAGACAGTAAGTTTTCTGACAGCTATTGCCCTGATTTACTCTCCCACCCACCCTAGGGAAAACTGACCATTGGCTCTCCAGACGCCTAATTAACAAGACTCCTTCTCCCAGACATTTTGGATCATCGTTACTCTGTTGCTACATAAAGGAGCAGGAGCTATGGAGTTTAGTGGTCACTCAAGTCGAACACTATTCCTCTCTTCCCATCACAAACCTGCCGTGTGGCCTTGGGAAAGTCCTTCAACAGTTCAAGGCCCCTGATATCTCCTGGAGAAAACAGGGAACCCAGCATTAGGCTCCAGGACAGGTATCTGAACATATACTTTCTCAAGAACCATTTCAAGTTCATGACTTTCTAAAGATAATTACTCATGTAGACCAAACACTTCCTGGGCACCAGGCATTATTAATGGCCTTAAATGTACAAACTCAATCCTCTCAACATTATTGGGAAAAATACTGTTATTATCCTCAATGTGCAGGCCAGAATCTTGGAGCACAATAGGATCAGGTAACTTTCCCAAGGCCCCTGACAAGAACTAGCGAAGTTGGGATTTGAACTCAAGAAATCTGTCATTAGCCTCTACAACTTTAGCCACAACGCTTTAATCCCCTCTAGGCAAACCAAAGATGTTGTAACTTATATATTTGTGTTTCTGGAGAAATTCATATAGTTGCTCAAAAATAGTATTTTCCTTTTCATCCTGTTTCCCATGGAGTTTGCTCCAAAGCATAATTCCCTTCAGGCCCATTTAATTTGGCATCAAGTATTTTATTGGTCAAACATCCATTTTATTAACATTTCATCTTATGAAAGTTCAGTATAATTGCACTGGTTACATTTTCTCACAAAACCATTTTCACAGGGTGAAAAAAAGCAGCTTGGTAGAACCACTGTGTTCAAAATTAGAAGGAGGTAAAAATCGAAAAGACAGTCTTCCTTGCAAAGTATTCCTCATATTTTCATCCTGGAGAAGGTACCATTGAACAACTGAACACTTCCTGATAGGGTCCTCAATACCATTCAATGTAGAGATTTAGGGGAACATCGGTGGGGTTCACTGTCATTTCAAAGCTCTGATTCCATGGTAACCGTGAAGCCCAAAGCTCAATTTTCAGGGTATCAGAGTTGGTTTGAGAATCACTCATTTAACCCCCATCACGATACTGAGGTTCCAAGGTTCTGTGTTCCGTCCAGCATCACTCAGACAATTAACATCAGAACTGAACATGGGTTTTCTGGATTTCACTCAAATATTTTCCCACTAGTCCAGTTCAAGGGAGAAGCTGAAAAAATAAAATAAGGTAAGGTTTGAACTTGATTTTGTCTTCAACAAAGATAAAGTGATGGGGGGGAGATAAAGTGATGGGGGGGAGATAAAGTGATGAGACTGAGTCATAAAATGTTTCATTTACCAAAAGTCCATAAAAATGAGTCGACGTCAGGGGAGCATGTGTGGGGAAGGGGACTAACAATGCCATCCTGAAGTCTCATTGTAGAAATACCCAAGGACCAGGGTCCATCACTGGTCAACTTCCAGAAGACTCTAATTTCCAGAAGGGACAACCTGTAATACTTAGTGTGACCTTCATATCTGTGTTGGCAAATACAGAAATGCTTCAAAAAGGCAGTGTGGCTGTTCATTAAGAAGTTCTAGACAGCCTGTAATCCTAGCTCATAGGAAATTAATGTTCTCTTAAACAATTCCAGGTTTCTTGGTCCAAGCCAAAGGTCTGCAATGCTTGGAGAAAGATTACTGGTTTATTAAAAATTATATGGAAAGAAGGCAGGAGGCCAAGCCTGATTGTCCTTAAAGACAGTTAGCAACTCCCATTGGCCCTGGCACCAAAACATCCAAGGCTTTTCGCACGCTCACAAGCGAGGTATAAAGTGCATACAACAGATCATTGTATGTACAGAGAGGAGCTGGCACTTAGCAGAAAAACGTGGGAGCTCATAGTCAATACATGTAGTAGAGGGTGGCTTTGAAGAAGCCTTATCACCCAGGTGAATCACCTGACTCAGTCAGTAGACAGTGTTGTGGACAGAACACTGAGACATGGATCTAGCACTGCTTTGCTGCTTACCCACTCTGTTGTCTTGGGTTTGTCACTTCCCCATTCAAGCCTCCATTTCTTTACCTGTAAGATGGGGATAATGGTGTGGGCATCACAGAAATATTAGAAAGAATCTGTAATGTCTGTCACTGTGAAAGTCTTTATCATCCTTGATTGTTATTATTCTTAGTAGTCTTAGTATTAGTATTACTTAACTGTTATTCTTAGTATTCTTGGTATTGTTCTTACCTAATCTCTCCTCTGAACCATACAAATGTGTCCACATTACAAGGATGAGAGATGTGGTGCATAGCTTTGATGGAGTGAGTTTGGGAATGCTAAAAATGGCAGATTTAGGTCTGATAAAGTAGGAATTAGTAAATCTTTGAAGGATTTTCACCAATGGAATAACATGTTAAGTCAGCATTTAAGAAAGACTGATCAGCAGGATTATGCCAAATGGCCAAGAGGATGAGAAAGACCAAATTTGGTGGGTCAGCTCAGAGAGGATCACAGCACTACAGGCAGAAGGAGGAGAGAGTGAGAGGCAATAGCCAAATGTCTAAGGAATCCTGTGGATGAAATGCAGAGACACAAATGGGGGAAAAGTAACTCTGAGAAAATAGACCATGGGAGAGAGAGTACTTGAAACGAGAACAGGTTGCTACATAAAATGTACAGTTGGGCAACCAAAATAATAAAAATAACAATAAAATGAAGGGGAAGACGTAGCCTTGGAACTCAACAGTGTAATAGTAGAAATGACAAACTTAAAGATTTTGAAGATAAATTTGAGAAGATCTCCCAGAAAAGAGAGGAAAATGGCTAAGAAATAAATGGAAGGAAAGAGAAGGGAAGATAAGAAAATTAGAGCCATGAAGTTCGATCTATGAATAGTAAAAATTATCAAAAAGGAAAAAAAAATAGTAGAAGAAATCTTCAAGAAATAACCTGCAAGAATATTTTCCAGAACTAAAAGCATGAGCTTTCAAATTGCAGAAGTCCCTCGAGTGTCCAACACAATAGCCCCAAAGGGACCCTCTACATGACATGTGATTGTGAAATTTCAGAATACCTGAGATAGAGAGAATATGACACAATCTTCTAGAGAGAAGAACAGCAGATCACACAGAAAGGACCAAGCATCATGATTGCACCAGGAGTCCCAGTGTAACAGCCCCACATGTGGAAGGCAGTGGCATGATGCCATGGTAACTCTGAAGGAAAGTAACTTTTAATTTTATACTGAGCCCAATTCTTTAGCGGTATAAGAATATCTTCAGACATGCAAGTTCTTTAAAAATTTATTTCCCACAGGCTCCTGGGTGGCTCAGTCAGTTGAACATCTAATTCTTGATTTTGACTCAAGTCATGCATGATCTCAGGGTCTTGAGATTGAGCCCAGCATTGGGCTCTGTGCTCAGCAGGGAGTCTGCTTGAGAATCTCTCTCTCCCTTTCCCTCTGAACCCCTATTCACACAAGCTTTCTCTCTCTCTCTCTCTCTCAAAAAAAAAAAAAAAAGATATTCCCCGTATGCTTTTTTTCAAAAAGCTACCAAGATATGTATTTTTTTAAAGGAATAAACCGATTGAGAAAAAGATTGGGAAATAGGATCTGTGACAGGAGAGGGGCCATGGGACCCCCAAGATGATGGTTAAAAGAGAGCCCAGAATATAACTGCACACTGAGCCTAGACAGGCTCAAGTCAGAAATCTCCAGGAGAGGTTTCTTCAAGAATAAAAGTGCAGAATACACAATATGTCTGAATGGAATTTATATAGTCATAATAACACAGTAGCAAATATCCACCTAAGAAAATTAAGATAAAAATTCATTGGCAAGATGGAAGAATTTTGAAGCTTGAGTGGAGAGAAAGGAGCAGGGGAGGTAGGAGGATGAAAGGAAACTAACTTAACCTTCCAAAGAGGGAAGGTGAAACAGAAAAGCCAAGAAGTAGCAACAGCAGCACATTATTTCATGAAATGTGGGTAATTGCAAAACCATCGCAGGCAGAAGAGTTGAAAGCTGTGATCTGCGGAAAGTAAGGGCAGGACGGATAGGACACTCCTGTTTCCAAGGCAAACACTATAAAATTATTTGACCCTTTCCGTGGGATACATGTACATTTTTATAAAAGAAGGGAGAAAAGGATTACATGTTGCAAACTTGGAAAAAACAAACAAAAGAAATCTCAGCCTCAGCTCAGGTGAAAGCCAGAACCAGGAAAATAGATTTTGTTGTCCTGGCAAAGGACTCTTAGGGACATAATATCACAAATTTAAGAACTCCTTACAGCCCTACATGAATTCACTAGGCGATTCAGGTCAAGTCCCATGAATTCTCTTTGCATCTCTCCCTTCTTGGAGCAAGGCAGCAGCTGAACTAGAACCATAGAGGTCTCATCTAGAACCTACGGTCCATGCCCAAGGCTGTCAGGTTAAGAGGCTATTCCTTTGCCAGGTAAGGTCAGGAGAATGTCACCCAAAGTCAAATGGCAGTGATACAGAGGCCAGACAACTCGGAGGGCCCTGCAAACTCATTCCTGTCCCCTCCGGGAGTCCAGCCACGTTAGCAGATCTGCCTATGTTCCAAGGGATGGAGAGGCAGATGGCCATGCTGAGTTCAAGACTCGCCTCTCCAGCAAGGCTAACTGCTGCCTGGATGCCTCCTGCCCCCCTCCCTCTCGGTCTGTGCAGCTTCCCTGGGCAGGGTCCCTCTCTGGACACACTTCCCATGAGGTGTCCAGAGCAGGTGGTGTGCTGGTGGCTCAGGCAGTCCCCCAGTCCTGCACATGGCTACTTCTCTGCTACTGGAGGTTTTCCTCAGTGCACCCAGTGTAGACTGTGCTGGGGGCACATGACGCTAGCATCTCTGCCCCCTGGTGCCTCTGTAGGACCGATGCCCGGTGGGCCTGAAGACCCTCATCAGGCAAAGTGAGTGCTCTTAATGTCACAGTCAGCTCGAAAGATCTGCTCTTGGAGGCTGAGGTCCTCTCACTTCAGTGTAATAAAAACAGGCTGGAAAACTCTTTGCAACAAATCAAAACAAAACACCATACTTTGGCTGTGGGTTATTTACTGAGAATCACATTTGAGGAGCAGAGGAGAACATAAGTGCCTGTGGTCTTTGGACAGTCCTCCAAGAATTTATATTCTAGACAATCACACTGCTGTGCAGAAAGGAAGCCATGAACGAGAACTGTTTAGCAAAGTACCCATTTTCTAAACAGGGAACCAGAAAAGACTTTGGCTTGTTATAAATTATGAACCCACATATTGTCTGGGAGAAAAAGAAAAAAAACCTTCACTGAGTGAAGAAATCCTCTTGTGTCTACTTGAGTCTTCTGGAAGCAGTATTGACCTTCTGCGTGCGGCAGAAATGGCCACTATCCCAGAATACCACCCCCACCCGGTCCCATCTTATTCTTTCAAAACATCTCTGTACAATCCAATAAAATAAATGAAAACTAAAGAAGCCTGAGTTTAATATTCAGGGGATATAATTCAAGTGTAGCCAATTGGACAACTTCCCCTGTTAATCAGAAGAATAACAAAGTTTTTCCCCTTCTTTTCTTTGTAGAACATAAAGTTAATACCCAGTTTAGGGAGGCCATGGAGACGTGTGGAAAGAGGATGGGATAGAGAATTGAAGCCTGGCGCCTAGGACTCTCTAAATCTCCCAGGAAAAGGCTCAAGACCAGATCTTTGCCACCCTGACCGGGTGTTGAGAGCCTTCTTAAGAATTCAGATTCCTGGGGGCCACTAGGATAGCTCAGCTGGTTAAGTGTCTGCCTTCAGCTCAGGTCATGGTCTCAGGGTCCTGGGACTGAGCCCCCCATCATGCTCCCTGCACAGAGGAGAATCTGTTTCTCCCTCTCCCTCTGATCTTCCTCCCTGCTTGTGTTCTCTCTGTCTCAAATAAATAAATAAAATCTTTTTTTAAAAAAAGGAAGAAGAGGGGCACCTGGGTGGCTCAGTGGGTTAAGCTGCTGCCTTCGGCTCAGGTCATGATCTCAGGGTCCTGGGATCGAGTCCCACATCGGGCTCTCTGCTCCACTGAGAGCCTGCTTCCCTCTCTCTCTCTCTGTCTGCCTCTCTGCCTACTTGTGATCTCTGTCTGTCAAATAAATAAATAAAAATCTTTAAAAAAAAAAAAAGGAAGAAGAATTCAGAATCCCAGACCCTCTGAATCTCAGCCTCCTGATACAAATCCCATCTCCTCTGTCGCATACACAGCTCCAGGATCTCTCTTCCCTCTAACTGCTCACATCTCTCCCCTCCCCACTAAGGGGTTAGGACTTCTGGGATCCAGTGAGTCAAAACTTCGCAAGGCAATGGATGGCTCGTTATCTTGATTGTGGTGATGGTTTCACAGGCATGCACTTAAATACATGCTGTTTCTCATGTGTCAATTATACTCCAAGAAAGCCGTTCTGGAAAGGGGTTAATCGGGTAGTCTAAGTACAACCTCTGCTTTCATGCCTGAAACACATCTCCAAAGGCAACAAAAGACAAACACATATATGTGTTAGGGTTTGGAGGGCCAAGCAGTTATAGCCCAAAGGTGCTAAAACACAGAGCTCCAACAAGACAGAAAGTTCTTCCTTTGTCTCATAATGGCCCTTAAGAAAGCAGGAGACCAGCATGGGCTGGGTCTCTGCTCCACTTAGCCACTCAGGGACCAAACTTCCTTTCATCCCGTTCTAAACCCACATAATGGAAGCTGATCGTCCTTGCAGATCCGGGACCACATTCCAGCCTGCAAGAACAGGGCAAAAGAGAAACAGGAAAACAAACAATGTCTTTCTAGGGCAGGGTTTCAGAAGGTGGTCCATTGGCTCACATTATAGTGGAGGGAATAGGGTCATATGGCCACGCCTGCTTGCTAGGGAGACTGGGAAATGTAGTCTCTGGCTATTGAACAGAGGGAGGAGGGGTTTTTTTGTTGTTAGACCGGGGCGGGGGGGGGGGGGGCGGGAAGCAGCTAGCCATCTCTGCCCTGCTTTTTTGGGACAGGGAGAAAAAAATATGGGGAGAACAAAACACAAGTCCCAATAAGTTGTATTGCCACACAGAGTAGGTCCTCAAGAGCTACAATTTCCTTTATGATAATAAATAGTGTGTTAGTGTCCTAGGACTGCTGTAGCAAAGGATGACAGACCGGAAGGTTTACACAACAGACATTTATCATCAGGGCTTCTGGAGGCTGGAAGTCCAACATCATGATGTTGTGAGGTTGGTTCCTTCTGAAGGCTATGGGGAAAAATTTGTCCCATGCCTTTCTCCTAGCTTCCAGAAGCCTCAAGCATCCCTTGGCTTGTAGACGATGTTCTCCTCTGTCTTCACATCATCTTCCTTCTGTGTGCATCTCTGACTCTTCATGTAGATTTTTTAAAAATAAGGACCCCAGTTATGTTGGATCAGGGGCCCACCCTACTCTGGTATGACTTCATCTTACCTAACATATTGGCAAAGACCTTAATTCCAAGTCAGGGCACATTCCAAGGTACTGGGGGTTAGGACTTCAATGTAGGAATTGGGGGGTGCACAATTCAACTCATAACACATGAGAATGGAACCAAATTTGAAGTCAGGAAATGCCAGTTCACATCCCAGCCCTGCCACGGTCTGGCTGTGCAATCTTAGTCCCAGGAGGTTTGGTCTCCTTGCTCTCATTCGTCCACCATGAAATAACCACACCTGCCTCCCAGGGCTGCAGGAGGAACAGATGAAGGACGTGTGCAAAAGCCCCAAGCTAACTCTGAAAGGGTGGGGTGGCTCTCACTGGCTTGCTCTCTCTCCCACCCTTCTCTAACTAAAAGGTCGGCTCGGTAGGAAGACGTAACTTCTGGCACAAGCCCGCCTTCCCTCCCCCTCTTTCTTGAATTAAACCTTGTGGAAGATCCTTCACGCTGTTCCAGTTGGAAGGGGCCTCTTAGAGAGAAACTCTACCGCGGGCAAAATACCTTCAATTCCCTTAAAGGAAAAAAAAAATCCCTTTTGGTCCACAGATGGGTAATTGTATTCACTGTTTCCAAATGTCAAAATGCCAGCCTGGGCCAGCTTTCCACTGAGATCAAACAGACTCCCTGGGCCTCCTTTCTACTGATGTGGGCGTGCATTTAGCCACGGTGTAAAAAGCTGATTTCTGAGCAGAGTGGGCTGGGCGGACTGCTCTGCTTGCAGCAGAGATAGGGCGTCAACCCTCTTCCTACAGCCAACACCAAGAAATCACTCTCGGGGTAGCTCTTCAAGCTCCCCAAAACACAGTCTCTCTTGCCTAACACTAAGAAAGAAAAACGGGTACATTTCTTAGCTAAGGCTACTATAGCAATCAGATTGCAATATACAAGTGTATCAAATCAGTATCTTGTACACCTTAACCTTACACGATGTTACAGATAAATTATATCTCAATTACCAAATGAACTGGAACATCTCCTGAAAATAATAAGTCAAGCCAGGTTTTTCCATCTAAGTTTTTAATTTTGTGATTAAAGGCCGGATGAAGTCTTATCATGGATTGAAATTTGTTGGGGCTTTCAGAAATGAAGTTAGTGGCCCAGCATTGGCAAGGGGTGAAGGCAGGTGTGCCTTCATCCATAGCCCTTGGGCATGTGTGGAAACCTGTGGCATCCTGGGAATGGGCTACCGAAGTTCAAAAGTGTCTTTATCGCAAGAAAGAATCAGACAAGTTTGCAAAGTCAAAGACAGCCCTCTCAGCTTTCTTTACAATAGCAAAGAATGCCAACACCCGAAATGCCCCACCACCACCACCACCTGGTGTCTCATCTCAAGTGTTAACTCATCTGGGAACCCCCCTGGGACCGCCAGGATTCCTTCCCTGGCCCCACCACACCTCTTGCACACCCCTGATACAGCAATGGCTTGCACTATGATCCTTTGGGCATGTCTCTCTCTCTCTCTCTCTCTCTCTCTCTTTAAGGTAATTTCTCCACCTACCATGGGGCTTGAATTCATAACCAGGAGATCAAGAGTCACAGGCTCCATGGACTGGGCCAACCAGGCCCGCCCCCCACTCCCTGCATGTTTCTCTTTGAACTATACCAGAGCTCAGCAAATCACAGTCAGCCTGCCCTCCACCTGCTTTTGTAAATAAAATGTGTGGGGACACAGCCCCCTCACTTGTTCACATATTGTCTATGGTGGCTTCTGCAAAGAAGACCATATGACCCACAAAGTCTTAAATATTTACTCTCTGCCCTTTTACAGAAAGGGCTGGCCAACTCCTGAACTGTGCTATGAGCCCTTTGAAGAGAAAGAACATCTTATTGATTTCCATATCCTGTTAAGTCTGTGCAGTGCAGGTACGCTGCAGGTGAGGCCCATGGGTTTGCTCGGTCAGCTGATGAACCCCAACTGCCAAACGAGCAGTGGTTCTCACAGGTGTATGTGCCTTAGACCCATCCTGGGCATTTGTTCAAAATGTGTGGTCTCAGATTCCACAATTCTGATTTGATCAGTCCAGGGTGAAACTAAGGAACATACATTTTATTCATTTCACATTCCCAAGGGGACTCTGATGCTCATAGACTTTAAAGCAGCCCTGTTGGAAGACACTGATGGTGATCAGGCAGGTTTCTGGCAACACGGTGGACTCTGCAGTTTGCTGGAGAGAGGCCTACAGAACTTCCCTTACATGCAGAACCGAAGTCATAAAAACCAATAAAGGAAATGTCCAGGGCACAAAAGTGAGGCAGGAAATGAGAACTAGGTGCCCAGTGGCCACCCTAGGTGAGGGAGGTGTAGAGCTTAGCCAATCTAGAGGCTGGAGTGTTAGTAGGTAGCCAGGTCAGGAGATAAGGCCTACGCCCCACAGGTGACAGCAAAGGAGAATTGAACAGCCCACCAAAAGCAGGCACCATCAACAGACTAAACTTCAGTGAAGGACAGGTTGGAAAAGCCCTCCCACCAGCCCAGAGAGGCGGACCGACATGCTGGTCTCTCTCACATCATCCTTTAAGAACTCATGCCCATAGCTTGTCTGCACTCATACTCTGTGCTAGTGGTGAAATGCTCCGTGAGCTCAAAGAACCCCAAGTAGACAAATTCACCAAAAAGGTCAGCTAACTATGACCATGAATCAGTATTTTTTCATTGTTTTAGAAATTAAGTTGGTAGCCTAGTGTTGATGGAGGTGGTGTCTGAGGCACCTGGAGGAAGCACCTGCAAAATCCCCATGGAATGCATCCCTCAGCCCCAGTTGCAAAGTGTGTCCACAGAAATTGAGCTCACACACCACAATTACAAAACCACGGGAGCCACTCAGGAGACGCAACCAAGGGCAAATAACCGGAGCACCACATTCTGCTGTTTCTTACCACCTTCCCGACCCCGCCAGGTCCCAGCCCACATCCCCTCCAGCTGGGACTGCTGCTTCCACCCTGCCCTCACTGTAGTATGTTTCCAACCTTGGCCATCCAAGCGATCTTGTGAAAATATAATCTGATTGTGTCTTTCCTCTGCTCAGAATCCTCCAGAGCATCTCCATTTCATGCTGAGTAAAACAGTGAGGCTTGACGTCTGCAGTCCTTTGCTGCATTTTAGACTATCACCTATGCCCTCACTCTGGGCCCAAAGGCATCCTGTGTTTCTCACACACCCCCTAAATACTGAGTTTTTTACTTCCTCAGCTTGTCTGTTGTTGGTCTTCCTTGCAATACTTTAAGCACAAGACAGGAGTTTTTTTTTTTTTTTTTTAAAGATTTTATTTATTTATTTGACAGAGAGAGATCACAAGTAGGCAGAGAGTCAGGCAGAGAGAGAGAGGAGGAAGCAGGCTCCCCACTAAGCAGAGAGCCTGATGTGGGGCTCGATCCCAGGACCCTGAGATCATGACCTGAGCCGAAGGCAGAGGCTTTAACCCACTGAGCCACCCAGGCGCCCCTACAAGACAGGAGTTTTGTCTGTTTGGTTCCTCACTGAGTCCCTGGTACCTAAACCAGTGCCTGGCACATACACACCTGTTGCTCAATATGTGTTGAAGGAAGGAAGGAAGGAAGGAAGGAAGGAAGGAAGGAATACGATAGAAAAAAACACTGCTAAATTTTAATAACAGGAGTCACTTGATCATATTAATGTTTAGAAAAATCACCGTTCACATGAAAACCATCATTGTCATTCCCCACCTACTATCTATGTGTATTGAATAAAGGGCCACGGGAGCTTCTCCTCGTGAGGTCAAGGGGAAGAGAAACGTTATTATTGTAGAGCAGTAGACTGAGGTCCAGAGACCTTACTGTCTCACCCAACTTCACACAACCAGCAGCCCCTACTGGATGTGGGCTTTCTTACCTGCCAGTCTTGCTCTAGTTTCAAGTTTCAGCGTGAAATCTCTCTTGACACATGAGGGATTTAGAGCTGAAAACCTAAAATCAAGACTTCCTTAAAGAATAGTTCCAGAGATGGGATGTCATTTAATGAGGGGTCTCATGCCAGGATTGTTTGTACGGACATTTGATCCAGGAAAGGTGTGAAGTGGGACGTGGCTGCCTCTGCTAAGTCCATGCTAACATGGTTGAGTGGAGGTGGAAAACCCACCTGATGGGATCAAGAAATCCTGGACTCCAGCCCCACCTCACCCCCAACCTCACCTCCTATTCACTGAGCATTCAGGGCGTGTTTCCTCATCGACAAAGACACAGAAGCTCGGACTGGAATGACACCATGTCCCTTCCAGCTCTACAATCCTGTGTGTGAGAGGTTGACGGTTGAGCTAGACAGACCCAAAGGTTGGCTCACTTTATCTAGTGGACACTCTTCTGACCATGCCCCTCTCTGTGACATGAACCCAAACACAGCTCTTGGCCTCCCTTGTGACCCTGGTAACTCCCAGAAGTCCAAGCCCGGTGTCACTGGAAGATGCATTAAGTTATCACCATAGGAATGACGCATTGTTTACTGACCTAGCACAGAGGGTCTGCTTAAAGTTCAATGCCAGAGGCATTAAAGTTCAATGCCGACCAGGTGGTGGCATGGAGGGGGCTCAGTGAAACCAGCACCCGAAACAGCAAAGTCTCTCTGTGAAATGAGCACCAGTGGGATGATCCAGGGACTCACAGGGGCTGCAAAGAGGCAGACCCTCACTTCCTCACCCTCTTCTGTGCCCTTGCTCTCAGTCCTCTGCAGCCTGTCCAGAGCCCACCGGGACCACAATGTATCTGTGCTTTTTGTACAATGTAGCACAACACAGACTGTGGAAAAATGAAAGTACAGTTTGCAAACACCCACATCAGAAGGTCCAAGGGGATATTGCCAGCCACATCCATAAGAATAAAATGTGATGGATTTTATGGGGGAAATGTGATTTGTAAATAGAGCTCTATGTGGGGAATATTTCCTAAAGCCTTTCATGAAGCACAAAGGCCCTGCCCACTTGCCCTGCCCTCCTCCCTCAGCCCCTGCTCCCTGTTGTCCGTGACTCTGGGCCCTGTCTGGGCCTGGAACAGTCTGCCCCTCTGCTGGGAGCTACCCCACCCTGCCAGGGCCAAACTCCCCTCAACCTGCAGATCAGACTGCTTGAAACTGACCTTCTTCGGGCATGTGGGTGGCCCAGTCAGTTAAGCATTCAACTCTTGATCTCAGCTCAGGTCTTGAGCTCAGGGTTGTGCGTGTGAGCCCCATGTTGGGCTCTACACTAGGCCTGGAGCCTACTTAAAAAAAAAAAAAAACAAAACTGACCTTCTTGAGAAGACCCTTCCCCAGGGGAACCCTCCCATAAGATGAGTCCCCCTGGTTTGCTCTCTGAGCCCCCTCATAGTACTTATCACACTGGCAACTACTCAATTATTAGTGTAATTTATTTTTTAAAGATGTATTTATTTTAGGGGGGGGGAAGGACAGAGGGAGAGGGACAATCTCAAGTGAACTCCACTGAGCACAGAGCATGACTTGGGGTTTGATCTCACAACCCTGAGATCATGACCAGAGCCGAAACCAAGAGTTGGATGCTTAACGGACTGTACCACCCAGGCGACCCTAAATTATTAGTATAATATCGTTTCTGTCTTTACAATTAAATAATAGCTTTCATGAGGTATCATTCACATCTGTCCCATCACTGCTCAGCTGCCAGTCCTGGCATCTAGCAAGTTCCAAACTATTGAATGAATCCACGAACAAGTAAGAAAGAGGGGAACCAACATTTTCTGAGCTCCTACTATGTGCCATCGTCTCATCTTCTGCTTCTTACTCCTGGGCGTTGGACTCGCAGATGAGAAAGCATGGACAGGAAAACTGCACAGGGTCTCTGGAACCAAGGAGTGGGGGCCACAGCCCCAAACCCAAGGCCCCTCTGTGACCCCGTGCTGCTCCATCCCCTGGGGTTTCAGTAGAGCCCCTGCAGCCTCCAGAGTCACCCTGAAGGAGATCCCCACATGGTAGCCAGAGGACAGACCCCATGGTGTGAATAAAGTTGCTGGCACATGGAGACATTCATGGAACAGGAGTTCCCTTTCCGTCTCAGCTCTGTGCAGCTTGAGAGTTCCACACATACTTACAAGTGTCTTGGAGATTGTGGGGTACAGGACAGACCCAGAGTGAGGCTGGGGGAGGCGAGGTGCACCTGGCCAGACCTGAGCACAGAGGTGATTTGTAGGGTTCTCCTGTGAGCAAGCAGGATTCAGGCAAGTGAGGGCCCCCTCCTGGTGCAGGAAATTTGATGGAGTGACTGGGCTTCCGCGTGAGCACAATGGCATCCTGGGAAGCCAGCTGAAGGGAAAACAAGATTACACAAATCCTGCCGGCTCATGGACTCATCAGGTTAATGAGCCTTGATGCCTGCCACTCTGTGGTAAAAGAAATTAACTGTGGCCCCAGTGCCCACCTCACATGATGGGAGATGGAGCCTCAGACTGCACATTTGTGGACAAGCTTTTAACACACTGGCCTTGACTGTGGCCTTGAGGGGGAACCCTCCTCCTTCCTTCCATCCATCCATCCATCCATCCATAAAATACTGAGCAGTCAATCCTCTTCTTAAAATTGAACTATGACCTGTCCAGCCATGACAGGTAATATATGATAGGCATAATATCATGGGTATAGTAATATAATAGGCACAATAATATCACAGGCATAATAATTATAATAACTGATAGTTGAGAGCTTACTATGTACCACTGACTTGCTTTATGCCAGATAATACCCAAACAACCTTATAAGATGGGGACCATTATTATCCCACTTCACAGATGATGACAGGACCAATGTACTCTTCCAGGATGCAAAGCCAGGATCTGAACCCAGTGTGGGGATCTCAGTGCAGGGCCCAGGAGGGAAGAGGCCAGATCTTTGAAAGGGCATTGGGACAGATATCACGGAGGACGTTCTGGGCTAACTGTTCACCTCTCTGAACTTCAGTCCTCTGCCCAGTTAACACATTTAGGAAGCCCTGCCTCGCAAGAGTGAATAAGGTTTAGAAGTGGAAACGCATGTGGAGTAGAGACCTCAGCACATGACAAAGGGCTGTGCAGAAGAATGGTGTGAACCCCCAGCCCTTGTCTGATAGCCTAGGAAGGCAGGAAGGGCTACAAGGTCAAGGTGCAGTGAGGCCTAGTGATTCTGGGAATCAGATACCCCTGAGATTGGAAGCCTGGCCCACTGACCAACTGTGGGAAGTTGGACCCAACTGCAAACTCCTCAATAGTAATGCCCTGGCTAGAGGCCCCTTCATCTGTTTAATGATTCCCAGCCCAGGGCCTGGCACATAGGATGCTGGATGGATAGTGGATGGATGGGTGGATGGGTGGATGGATGGATGGATGGATGGGTGGATTAATGGTTGGTGGATGGATGGATGAATGGATGGATAGGTAGATGGATGATAGATGGATAGTGGATGGGTATATGGATGAATGAATGGGAAGGGGTGGATGGATGCATATGTGCATGGGTGGGTAGATGGATGGGTGGATGGGTGGATGGATGGATGGATGGGTGGATTAATGGTTGGTGGATGGATGGATGAATGGATGGATAGGTAGATGGATGATAGATGGATAGTGGATGGGTATATGGATGAATGAATGGGAAGGGGTGGATGGATGCATATGTGCATGGGTGGGTAGATGGATGGGTGGATGGGTAGATGGGTGGATGGGTAGATGGATGAATGATGGATGGATGGGTGGATGGATGGATGGGTGGATGGATGGGTGGGTAGATGGATGATAGGTGGATGAGTAGATCAATGATGAATGGATGGGTAGATGCGTAGATGGATGAATGGATAGATGCCGATGGGTGAACAGATGGGTGGGTAGATGGATGATAGATGTATAGTTGGTGGGTGGGTAGATGGTTGGGTATGTGGATGAATGAATGGGGAAGGGATGGGTGGATGCACATGTGCACGGGTGGGTAGATGGATGGGTAGATGGATGGATGGATGGATGGGTGAATAGATGATGGATGGATTGGTGGATGGATGGATGAGTGAATGGATGATGGATGGATGATGGATGAATGGGTGGATAGATGGATGAGGGATGAGGGATGGTTGGGTAGATGCATGGATGGATGATGGATGGTTGGGTGGATGGATGGATGGATAATGGGTGGATGGATAGGTGGATGATGGATATGTGGATAGATAGATGCTGGATGGAAGAAGAGATGAGTGGATGGAAAGCATGGACACAAGGATAGATGGATGGGGATGGGTGGATAGGAGATGCCTGGGTGCATACATGGATAGACGTGGATAAAAGGATGGAGGGTGGGTGGAAGGGTGGATGGACAGAATTTCAAAACTAAGAGGGGCTGATCAGCTCAATGTACCTCTTCCTCTTCAAGTGAACAAATCCCTGAAGTGAGGAGGTGACTTGCTCAAGACCACACAGTTAATTAAGCCCTGGGTATTTCCACCCTTCCCCTCCTCCCTTCAAGTTTCCTGGTGTCATTTATCACTTGGGTTGTGACTTCCATCTCCTGTGGGATAGCCACTCCACCTGGGGGACCAGGAACACAGTGCCTGGTTTAATACTGCTATTGGCAACAATAATCATCATTGTTATCTGTTATTGAGCCTTTATTTAATGTCATATGTAACTGAACCTTCATGAAGATGACAAATAACAATGACGATAATGTCAGTAATAGCCACAGCTAATGTTTACTAGGACTTAAGTGGCCCAGACATTGTGCTTAGCACTAACTTAACTCAGTGGGTTGACTATCATTCTTTTACAGATGAGGAAACTGAGGCACAAAAGACTAAGGACTTACCTAATGCCACCCAGTCAAGAAACCCAGATCAGAACTCCTCTGACTGCCGACTTGGGCACCTAGCCTCTTTCTCACACTGGCTCCTGCTGGCTCCCAGATCCCACAGACAAATAAAGCATGTGATCACAGTCAGCTGCATCTGTGGGGGATTTCACAGCCTTTTCTACTTGACTTCTCGTGAATCCCCACAAAGGTGGGATAGTGGGTCCACGTGAGCCCTGCACTCACCTAGACTCTAAAGCTCTCTCACTGACCTGGGTCCTGGAGGACTTGAAATCAACAAGCTTGGGTTCTCCCCCAAATTCTGCCACTAACTGGCTGTGCAACCTGAGGAAAGTCACTGAATTTCTCTGAGCCTAAATAACATGTAGGGCTCATTCTGTCTTTTAGGGTTATGGCTGCTGTGGAGGAGACCAAATCCCAGGACTGGGGGTTTTTCAAAGTCATCCTGAGGGCTCAGATGCCTTGACACCTAAGTGTCAAAGGAAGGCCATTTAAAAAAGCAGCTGCCTGCCTAAAAAGGAGGTGGCGGGGAACCTTGAAGCCCGCTGGAAGATTCCTTGCCTATAAAGCTTCTGTGGGCGCTGAGAGGAACTTTACAAGCAGCTCCGGATGCTGGGCAGCCAGTCTGCCCGGCCACAGGAGGGGAGGTGAAGCCGAGATGCAGTCCCACTGAGGCTCTTATTCAAACAGCAGAAGAAACTGTCTAAACATTGGCCTGGCCGCCAAGGCCGCCGGGGCCTCCTGCAAGCTTGTCATTCCAGGAGCTGAGAGGAGAGAACCACAGGGCCCCACAATAGCAGAGAGCTCTGCCAGCCAGGGCACTTCAAAGACGCTGACGTGTCCATGTCTGGGGGCCACAGGGACTCCTGCTGCCCACGCAGAACAGTTGTTGCACCCTGAAAGAGCTGCTCTGGACAAGGAAGCATATGCAGGGCAAGCAGGAGCTGCGAACTGGGGAAGGTGGGAGTCCAGCTGCAGGAAGATCATTGAGGCCGCAGCATCTGCCATCTTGGTCTGTTGGACTCAGAGCCAGTGAGCTCCTTCCATAGTTCCTGCTGTTCCCGCTGTCAGCCACTCAGTGCACTTCACTGCCCACCAGACAGAGTGAGTAGGTAGGTACCACTGGCTGCTTGCACCAAAGGGAAGGAGTCTAGCCTTTAAGACACCAGAAGCAGTCCCTGACACAAATGACATCAGTGCCCCACCATCACACCTGGCACCCTGGAGGCCACTGCAGACGCCCTCAGAATACACCAAAGGACTTCCCTCTCTGCAGGGACTCGCCTGGCTTGACAAATGGAGCAAACCAGGAGTGCTGGAAAGTGACACTCTAGGAGCCACCCTCAAGCAATAAGAGACAAACATTGGAGGATAAATCCCCTGGGGCTCCAACCACTGTGGGCAACTCTGGGGGGTGTTCTGCACTGGGTCCTGGTTGACCACAACGGAGTCCTGTTCATTTCACTCCCGCATCACTTCCCTCCCCCAGGATTATTGCCCGCATGAATTACTAGAATCAAGTCCTCACCTCGGTATCTGCTTTGGGGGAAACTGCCCTTAGACACAACCCTGTAAGTAAAGGTACCGTGTCAAAGGGGAACTCCAAGACACCCTGTCCTCAATTCCCAGTCATTTTCAGCTCATCCTGTCACTGGGTTCCTCCTCATTTTAATGATCTGGATGCTTACCTGATGATACCGATTTCCAGTTCTAGCCTTGCCTTGCAGTGGGGATTAGACCTGGGGATCATTTTCCAGACCCCACACATCATGTTCTCCTGCCTGGAGTCACTCAGGTGGATGCTATTCTCTGTGTCCCAGGTGCAGGCAGCTCCTTCCTCTGAGGCCACCCTTCTGGGGACAGAATTGCCTGTGTGACTCATTCTCATTTATTTCACTTACTCTCACAAATTTTCTACAGCATATCAGTCCCATGAATGAGGTAGGACCAAGAAGGGAGCATCAGTGATGACCCCATGTGTCTGGATTGGGCCAATGTGTGGATGGTAATGTCACTCAACCAAAGATGACACCTGGGGTGAAGGGAAGGTTAAGTTTAAAGTGCCAGAAGACAACCTGGAAGTGATGTTCAAGTAGAGCTATGAAGCTCAGTCTTGGCCGACTAGATGCGGCTAAGAGATTTCCAGCACAAGGTGGGCAGGCTAAGCCATCAAGTGGATGGGATTCCCCAGAGCCAGGGTCTGATCCACGTTTCAGGGGGCCAGGAGCTTATACAATTCCTGGGGAGGTGCTTATTAAGAAAAAAAGAAAAACCCCAGGGCACCTGGGTGGCTCAGTTGGTTAACTGCCCAGCTCTTGACTGCAGCTCAGGTCATGATATCAGGGTGGTGAGATGGGGCCCCATGGTGGGCTCTGCACTCAGCATGGAGTCCGCTTGAGACTCTCTGTCTCCCTCTCCCTCTGCTCCTCTCCCCACTCACCTTCTCTAGATAATTAATAAACAAAATCTTTTAAAAAAATTGTAAATAAAATGTATTTTTAAAAAAGGAAAAACACTCCACAAGATTATGAAAACAAAATTGCAAGCCCTCTCTTGGAACCTGGGAAGGGACCTATGCAAGTGAAGTGTCTGCTTTGATAACTTCATAACAAATTGACCCTGGGTTGGGGGCTAGGAAACAATTATGTAAGAATGAAAGTACTTTCTAACTTCTGTCTCCATCACTAGAGTGTGGGCATGTTGAGGTCTGGAATGATGTCAGGTTCACCTGTAACCCCAGGGCCTTGAACAGTAAATGACTGTATCAGCGGAGTTCAGTGCAAGAAGCAGAAACGTGTCTAAATATATTTTCAGGAAGGTATTCAGTATGAAGATATAGGTGTTTACAAAACTGTTGGGTGGGCTGCAGTTGTGGAAGTAATGAACTGTTGCTGGATTTCTGGTTTCAAAGTCACCTTATCACTGCTTTGATTCTGAACTCCCTGTTGGAGTTCAGGAACTCCCTGCTGATGCCCCAGCATCCCCACACCCTGGAACTGAGAAGCAGAGCATAAGCTGCCATTGCCACAGAAGAAAATTCTGCCTTAAAAATGTTGCATCAGTTCATCTTGTCGGTAGAACATAAATTACACCCAGAATCCTGGATGCAAGGGAGTCTGCGAAATGTAGTCTTTATCTGTCTATCCCTGAGAAGTAGCAGTGTGGGGAAGATCATGCAAAGGGTGCAAAGGGATGTGAGGTGCCTTCAGAAAGCACTGAAGTCAATGGCACAGAATGGGTGCTATCTTAGTTATGTATTGCTACATAGCAAATGACTCCAAGACTTAGTATCTTGAGACAGCATTTGTAATCTTGTGGTTTCGGTAGGTCAGGAATCCAGGCACAGCTTAGCTGAGCATTCTTCTGCACGGTCTCTTACTGGATGCTACCAAGGTACCAGCCCAGGGACTGTGGTCTCATCTGAAGGCTCCCCCGGGAAGGGTCTGCTCATGCGGGGAGTGCTGGCTGCATTCAGGTCCTCGCAGCCTTTGACCAAGGCCTCCACTCCTCACTGGTCGTTGGCTGGAAGGCACCTTCACTTTCTTGCCTGGTGGGCCCCTCGTATGTTCCAGATGACTTCATCGAAGGCAGCAAGCCAGGAAGTCAATAGAAAGATGCACTAGCAAGATGGAAATCAGTCTTTTAGAGCCTAACAGCAGAAGTGACATCACATCCTGTTTACCATATTCTCTTTTTAAAGATGTATTTATTTATTCAAGAGAGAGAGAGAGCAGGGGAGGGGCAGAGAGAGAGAGAGAGAGAATCTCAAGCAGATTTCCACTGAGTGTGGAGCCTAACACAGGGCTCAGTCTCACAACGTTGAGATCATGACCTGAGCCAAAATCAAGAGTCAGATGCTCAGCTGGTTGAGCCACGCAGGCTCCCCCATGTTTATCCTATCATAATGTTACCAGCAAGTCTCTAGGTGCAGCCCCCACTCAAGCAGAGAGGCTTACACATGAACACCCGGAAGTGAGGGTCATTGGGGCCGGGTTTGGAAACTGGCTACTACAGGTGCTAAGCAAACACTTACCCCAGAGGGAGGCCATCTGGCTGCCTACAAATGGCCCCACAAGGTCATGGTATCCTGATGGAATCACCCGGCTCAAAGTTCCCAAATGAGACCAGCCTGGATGTGGTCTTACCAGAGGGCAGACCAGGGACTACTTCACTGGGACCAACACATACGACGTGGGTGGATGAACCACAGGCAAGTGTCCTTTATGGTAAGAAAGCTGCCTGCCACGTGGGTCAGATGTCCGAACCGGTTGGATATCTTAGCATACTTACAATTGTCTCCATTTGACTTCATTTTATCTTCTCCTCTCCTAAAATTTCTGTCTCCTTTTGTCTCTTTCCATTTTATGGCCTCCAAAATCCACACAGTCGACCTTTGTGACCATGAAGATTCATTCATTCTGGCACACCTACTGTGTGCCATCTCTGTCCTGGGGACTGTGCTTGGGAAGCCCAGTTCAGTGGTGGGAAAGACACAGCAGATGGGGTCGGGATGTGACAACTAGGTATGACCAGAGACAAGCATGGGGAAGGGGCCCTGGACTCCAACCTGGGGACACAGAACAGTCTCCCACAGAAAGTGACTTCTAAGATGTATCCCAGAGCTTGATTTACTATGAGATCGAACAGGCAGAACACTCCAGGCAGAGGAGACAGTATGGCCAAGTCTAGGGGTAAGACACAAAGAAGGAGCAAATAGAAATGTGCAAATCGAGATACTGAAGAGAGCCGCATGTCTACAGCATGCTCTCCAGCCTGTCCCCCTGGAACGCTTTTCATAAAGAATGTTGTGGTTTTGAGGCACCTTATTTAGCCCTTGTTTAAATGAAAGAGAAAAACAACTAAGGCACTTACTTTTAATGAAAGTTTGGTAGACGAGGACATCAGCCAGTGGGAAGAAAAGAGTCGGTTCCTACTACTTCCCACGATCAAAATGCATATGTCACCCTGGGAGAAGCAGACAGCCTCTCTGCACCTCAGTGTTTCCATCTGTCGATGGGGCTGATTATACTTTATGCCTACTCACTCACCAGGGATCAATAAAAATTTGGTTCCCAGGCAAAGTCACTTTCTGGCGAGCGATCCCTCCTTTCAAGGCCTTGGAGTTCCTCAGGATGAAAGAAAACGCACACATAAAATTCTATGATTCTCTAAGAACAAAGCATCCTGACAGTTTGTGGGCTTGCAAAATAAATAGGTGGCTCGCTTAAAGGGAAAGCAGAGCGGAGCCAGGGAGAAGAGCACACAGTGAAAATGAGGAGTTTATAACAGGAATAAAGGTGGGAAAATAAAGAACACCCCACACAACAGAATGTGAAGCTGTCAATGAAATTGGCATTAACAAAGCCATTTTAACGATGTGTGAATATGCCTGACAGAGTATGAAGAAAAGAGAAAAATAACAAGACACAAAATTGCTTGCATAGAGTTGTGAGAGTCACCCCAAGAAAATAGATGTGCAGGGGGAAAGGGGAGCAAGGAACTTTGTTTAAAGAAAACATCCAGGTCGTGGAATCACAGCTCTGGATTTTGCACATGATTCTTCAAATTGCTGAATTTTCTAGGGAGGGCATGCTATGCTTTGAAGTCAGAAAAGAGAAGTGTTTTGTGGCGCCTGGGTGGCTCAGTCGGTTAAGCGTCTGCCGGAATGGAGGAGTATGCTGGAAAGGACGAAATGCAGGCCACTTCCCCAAACACTGTAGTCCTCAAAGCCTGTGTGCCAGGCACAGCACAGACCCCATAGCCAACAGAAAATAATAGATGAGGACACGCTGTCCACACTCTGTCCACAGAGCTTTGGTCTTAGGAGAGGCTGCAGAGTAGAAGCCCATCTGAGTACCTGTGTTGTGTGTCCCCAAGGGGACACAAGGGCTGGAGGGAGATGGGGTCTAGGGAGATCCAGGAAGGCTTCCTGTAGGAGGTAACACTTGAGGCTGAATCTTGAGTGAGTTCTAGAGGATAGCCTGATACAAGGAGGATGATGGGAAGGAGTGAGCAAGAGGAGACAGATATCCTTGAGAAGGCTAACTATTGGAATTTGTCTCAAGAGACAGTTAAAAAGCGTATCTTTCTAACTAGGCCAGCCAGCGTACGGTCCCCAACATCAACCTGCACATCCTCATCTCTGTGGGTTTTGAGGTTTATATTTTTAATCTCATCATATTTGAACAGTGTTCTATATTTTTATACATCATCTCATCTTGTGCTCTGACAACTTTCTCATACAGATAACATAACAGTTATCCCTTTATATGGGATAAAAATGAGATGAAGAGAAAAGAGCCCCGGGGTTGGGGGGGGTGTAGGAACCTCAAATCTGGAGCACACTGGGGGCTACTGTGGACTGGATTGTTCCCCTCAAATTCATATGGAGAAGCCCTAACCCCCAACATGACTTTATTCAGAGATGGCGCATTTAAGGGGTCATTAAGGTTCAATGAGGTCATGAGTGTGGGACCCTGATCCAAGAGGACTAGTATCCTTGGAATAAGAAGAAGAGAGCCCAGCTCTGAGAAGAGGGCTCAGAGACAAGCCAGGTGAGGACAAAGGGAGAGAACAGCCACCTGCTCGCCAAGGAGAGAGGCCTCAGCAGAAACCAGCCCTGCCCACACCTTGTTCTTGGCCTTCTAGCCTCCAGAACTGTGAGGACAGGCATTTCTGGTGTGTGAGGTCCCCGTCTGAGGCACTTTGCTGCAGCAGCCCGAGCTGATGAGCACAGGTTCCTAGACTAGCTCTGCCACTGTTCACTCTGTGACCTCAGACAAGGTGCGGAACCTCTCTGTGCCTCCGGTTCCTCCACCATCCAATGGGGACCAGAATAGTCTAAAGCTGTCATGACAAGTACATGAGTTAATGTCTGTAAAGCATGCAAACACCTCTGGCACACTGTACGCACTCCGGGAGCGTTACTGGCATAGTGACTTGTCTGTGGTCACACAGCTGTCAATTTATGGAGCAGAAGCTGGTGACCCAAAGGCCCACCCCGCCAGCCCCAGGGCCCTTCCCTCCTCCCCTGAGGGAGGGGTCATTAAACCCTTTTGTCTTACAAATACAGAAGCTGAGTCAGGGTGGGCAGGTGTCTGGCCGGGTCCCACTTACTTGAGTAAAGTAGTACACCTGTGCCCCTGAGGCAGGTGGTACCTGAAGGCACCTGCTGCCATCACTGAGGCCCAGGCCCCCACCTCGCAGGTCCCAACCAGTGCACACCCAGAAATAAATGCTCAGGCACCCAGACATTTGGACAGCTACGTGTTTCATCCATTTTCTCACCACATCTCATTGAAATTTATGTGCCAGCCCCAGGGAGGTGGGGGGGGGTGTCAAAATAGTGAACAACACAGACACAGTGCTGTCTTCACGGAGCAGAGGGTGTAAGGAGTGACACACACTAATTCAAGAATGACACATGTTAGCACAAAATCACATCACCAGAGCGTCAAACACAGAGGACAGACTCATGGGCTCCATCAGCAAGAGGACTGTGGTTCTGTTTTTTACACTCCCCTCTACCTGTCCTTTATCTCCTGCTGGCGAAAACCCCCATCATCCATGCAGGCCTTTTCTGCTCCCTCCTACCTAGTAGAAAGTTCCACCACCCCTGTAAGTCACAACCACGGTCTCAGTTCAGCACAAAGATCAAATCCCAGGTAATAACCCAATGTTGAGACTCACTGTAAACTTGGGACTTCACCACTCCCCAGCCTGGGCAGGCTCCAGACCTGGCACCTGTCCTGGGAAGGGGGGTTTCATAATGCTTTTCTCTCCCTCACTTACTGACTCCCCTATTTGCTGGCTGCTGTTCCTGACCCCACCAGATCCGGAGCACAGAGAAGGAAGAATGGTAAGGGACAGGAGAACATCCTTCATGGTGGGTACCACGGTCTCTGCCCCCGCATGCAGCTGGCCAGGACACCTGCTCTGTCGCCACAGGTCCCTTCAGCTTCCTCCAGCAACAGCAAGTGCTGATGCTCTGTCCGAGTGATAGGGGCACATGGCAAGCCCTCTGGTGATCCTTAGGGTGCCCTTTTACCAGTTTTGGGATTTGTAGGCAGCATTCCCCAATTCCAGTCCTCGGAACCAACATCTCTCTCCAAAGACATCTTCCGATTTCTATTCCCTTGACCCTTTTAATGTCCTTGCCTTGGATTAAAGGTCCAATAGTTGGGATGCCTAGGTGGCTCATTTGGTTACATGCCTGCCTTCGCCTCAGGTCATGATCCCGGGGACCTGGAACCGGGCCCTGCTCAGTGAGGAGTCTGCTTCTCCCTCTGCCCCTCCCTTTCCACATTCTCTCTCTCTCTTTCTCAAAAAAAAAAAAAAAACACCTTAAAAAAATACATAAATAATGGTGCCTAAATCATAGGATGGTATGAGGATTGGATGAGTTCATATATGCACACCCCTTAGTGTACACATAAGTGTTAGCTATTATTATGCACTGAGCACCTACTGTATGTCAGGCTCTGAACTGAGAGCCCTCCCTCTGCAACTACTTCCCCTCTCAATAAACCTATCAGCCCATCTTGTCAACTAGCTCAAATAGGTTAATCCATCCAATTCTCTCCATTCTGTATTTCTTTTTTTTTTTTTTAAAGATTTTAATTATTTATTTGAGAGAGCGAGAGAGAGCACCAGCAGTAGGGACAGGTAGAGGAAGAGGGAGAAGCAGGCTTCCTGCTGAGCAGCGACCCTGATGGGGACTCAATCCCAGGACGCTGGGATCATGACCTGAGCCAAAGTCAGCCACTTAACCGTCTGAGCCACCCAGACACCCTCCATCTACATTTCTCACCCTGTCCAAAACCTGGAATGCTTTTCTTCCAGGACCCCTCCATATGTTCCTCAGATCACAGCTCAGACGTATCTTCAGAGACATTCCCCTAACTTCCTGCCCTCCTCTACCCCGCCTATTCTCCATTAATCACTTTCATGGCACCACGTACCTGTGTACCAGAGCTCTATCAGTCAGTGTAGGCCAGGCTCTGCTGCAGCAAAAACAAGCCCCAAAGTTCAATGGTTTCCAAGAGCTTTCTCTCATACTATGTTTTCACTGTGGGCTGGCCGGGGGAGGGGGCGGGGCTAGCTCCTCATGGTCACCCTGGGAGCCAGGCGTCACAGAAGTTCCCCCTCCATCCATGCTCCCACGCGGACCAGAGCAGTGGGGAGGGAATGTGGCAGATGGTTCACCAGCCCTCACAGCCCTCACTCATCACTCCTGTGCATGACTCATGCTCACATCTCATTGGCCAAAGCAAGTCATGGCTGCATCTAACCTCAAAGGGGATGGGAAAATGCAGTCCTGCCATGTGTCTGACGAGGAATGAAGGAACGGATTCTGGAGAACATCGCTGGTAACCCCCATAGTAGCACTTACCTCTATCGTGAATTTACCTGCGTTTCTATGACTGCTTTACGTCAGCCTCTCCCCCTAGTTCCTGGGAAGAGGGTCCCTGTCTGGTTTTGCTCATCATTGCATCCCTGGTGCCTTGCACACAGTAGGCACTCAATAAATATTTGCTGAGTCCATTATTGAAAAGTGACTCTCCCAATGTCACCATATGATAAAATCTGGATTTGAGCCCACAGCTATCTAACATAATGACTTGTACCTAAACCAACGTTTGAGTTCTATTTAAACT
This sequence comes from Martes martes, assembly GCF_963455335.1. NCBI lineage: Eukaryota > Metazoa > Chordata > Mammalia > Carnivora > Mustelidae > Martes > Martes martes. The sequence continues at coordinate 144,970,553 of NC_137889.1, forward strand.
ATAGCCTAAAGTTTGGCACCTTCTCTGGAATTAAGTTTTGTTCTTTTGTTTTGTTTTGTTTTTAATTCTGAAAGGGTTAAGGTAGGCATAATGTGATTAATTCATGGCTTGGTGGGAATGAATTCAATCTCATTGTCATTTCTCTCAAAGCCTGGCTTAGCTCTACTCCAGAAACTGAGTCTGGGGCAGAGGGTAAGCGCGGACATGGTTTTAATGAGATAAGAATGAACAGGAAGGAGGTACAGTTCATGTTGGAACCTTTACCACCTGGTTACTTACATATTGAGATGGGATGGCAATCTTGGGCCATTTCCAAGTTGTGTCCACAGTGGACTCTGGCTGTGTAAACGATCCAAGTCTTTTGGACAGCACTGATTCCTTCCTTAGAAGGCTCTAAGAAACGAAGCCATGGAAGGCAAACATACAAGGAAGACAAAAAACGTGCAGGAATATAACTTTCTCTCTTCTTAATTGTGGTCCGAAGTCATTTTGCCAAGAATAAGCAGGTCTGGATATGAAATACTTCTACTAAAATTTATCCCACACAACGCCCTGCAGTCCTCAGGGTTGTGTACAATGGGGTCCCAAAGCGCCCTCGTGTGTAGAACCTGAGAACTACCAGCCCGCTCCAGACCTCAATGGCCAAACACACCCCTTACATCTTGCCAAGGGAGGTCTGGGTTTTGCAAAGTATGTTTCCTAAGACCTTTCCTTTTGTTTTCAGCTACACGCAAATCAAACTCAATTCACAATGCCTAAAAGACAGACATTAGCCGTGGGCCTTTAGGAGGGCAGGAAGAGTGAGAAGAGAGTGCCAGAAACAGCTACAGGGCTAGGAATCCTGTGTCCCCAGTAGGAAGCTGTACTGATGTTTTCTGTAATTACAGCTTTTCCCAATTGCCAGCTTGAGTCGCACAAATGGAAGAGGAGGACGAATCTCTTGTTTTTAAGGAAAAGACTAGACATACTTGGGAAGTGACCAAAGTTAGGGGCAGTGGGGGTAGGGGAAGGGAGGGAGTGTTAATGCAGCTCAGACATTTTTGCTTCGAGAATCTAAAGAATTCAGCAAGGACTTTTTTCCTAGAGTAATAAGCGTGTTTTAAAGTGACCTGCGATTTCCTCTCACATCTTCATTCTCAAAAGCCTGAGTGAGAAGCGCCCTCAGGTAGGGCATTTACATTTTAGCCTGGGGATCTCCTGCCTGTGAAAATATATTTCTACAGACTTTACTACATGTGGCTCAGGAGCACTAATAGGAACGCAAGAGGTTTTTTAACCTCAAAGGCAAAACATCCCTGGCGGGTCACTGGCTTCATTCTAGTGGCTGATTTAAATTTAAATATTCCCCCAGGAAAGCGCCCACATCCCAACGCCTGCTCGCACCCCAAGCAGAGGGGGAGACCCTCTCCTGCCAACAGTGTCTGCAGAAGGAGGTTCCCCGGCTGGAAATGCCAAGGAAATTCTTATCAAGCCAGAATTTCTTTCTGTGGGGAGGGAGGCCAGATGCTTGGAAAGACTTAAGACAGACAGATATGATCCTACTCATAAAGAATCCGCTATTACAAGTACCATTTTTTTAAGAATTTAAGAATAAGAAAAGAGAGAAGGAAAGAGGGAATTAGAAAAACAAAAAAAAACAAACACTAAAGGGTAGAACACTTCGGGAGGTTCCATTCCTGAGGACCACTGTGACATTTGTTATCCACAGTAGGCTGATAACTCCAGGAAAGAAGTTTCCTCCCCTGGAGAAGCAGTGGTTGTGAGAATCTCTGAAGGGGCAGCGGACAACCTTTCTGGAAAGTTCTGGAAATGTTTTGCTGTGGCAGTTTGTCCCCGGTGGGGCAAGGGGAAGATGTGGGCTCTCTGAGGGCAAGCACTGACCCATCTCGGTCTCCAAAGGTCATTTGAAAAGAGAAAATTAAAATCAACTACATTTTTTTTTCCTTTTTTTCTTTTGGATCGTCGGGTACCAAAGACTGAAACAGCTCCAGGAAAGCTGGGTGAGTACTTAGCAAAGGGAGCAATGCGAAGCAGTAAAGTCGTGTTTCTAAAATACACGTGCCCTGGGTGTAGCCTCTGGAAGCCGGACAGGGCACGATGGTCCTAAGGCCACCTGCGGTCATGTGTCACCAACAGAGGTAGGAGCCTGGAGCTCTCCAGGGCGGGTGGGAGCTGAGAGGGTGTGTGGACTCAAGGCTGGTGTCCCAGGCTGGACCTCTTTAGCGCTATTGTCGTCTTGGTCCTGAGCTAGATCTTAGAAAAGGACATCTGTCCCAAGTTCCCACTGGACTGATAGGGCTCCGAGGGGCGGTACCGCTCTCAGGTGGTGGGGCCACCTGCCCAAAGCCCAAGAGCCTTCCCCTCCCAGGGGATGTCGGGATCCAGCTGACAGGATGCACAGACCTCCCTCAGTCTCTGGAAGTGTCTGCGTTCTAAGACGTGAGCGGCAACTCAATGACCGTGAACCTTTCTCTTCAGTTTGTTTTTAGCTGGGAAACTAGTTTTTTAAAAGTCTCATTACTTGTTAAGCCCCCTCTGGGGCCAGCTTGTTATTGCTGACTTCATTTTAGATGCCAATTAGACCTGATTCTAAAATGCCTTTTCTTTTTCCTCATTATTTATCCTGTTTATTTGAAAAGGACTCTCTTCCTGTGTCTATTTTAGAGTGGTTTCTAGGGAATTGATTGAGCTGTAAATATTTTGGTTTTCTATTCTTTGCTTGGAAATGTCCCCATACAATATGCCTGTCATTTACATTTACATGAAAACACAGGGGCGCCTGGATGGCTCAGTTGGTTAAGCAGTTAGGTGTCCCTCTTTGGCTCAGGTCCTAATCCCAGGGTCCTGGGATCCAGCCCCACATTGGGCTTCCCTGCTCAGTGGGGAGTCTGCTTCTTTCTCTGCCTGCCGCTCCCCCTGCTTGTGTGCTCTCCCTTGCTGTCAAGTAAATAAAATTTTAAAAATCTTAAAAAAAAAAAAAAGAAAACATACACAAACACCTCCCATCTCTCCTTACAAAGTGGAACACTGCAGATGTAAAACTAGCCCTAAATTTTTGTGAATGCCTCCTAATTCTCTTAGTTCTAGGCCCAAGGTGTTGTCTGCCAAGGGGAGATATTTCAAAGTTTAGGAACTCCTCTGCAGTGTGCCCCGTAAAACCACCACCACCACCCCCCGCCCCCCGCCAGGACCACAGGCAGCTGCCTCTAAGCCCCCAGCCTGATAAACAACAGAGGTAGGGCTGTATCTTGGTGAGGCCGAAAGTCCACATTAAGAAGTGAGCACAGGGGACGCCTGGGTGGCTCAGTTGGTTAAGCGGCTGCCTTCGGCTCAGGTCATGATCCCAGCGTCCTGGGATCGAGTCCCACATTGGGCTCCTTGCTCAGCAGGGAGCCTGCTTCTCTGTCTGCCTGTGCTCACTCTCTCTGACAAATAAATAAATAAAATCTTTAAAAAAAAAAAAAAAAGAAGTGAGCACAGTTCCTAACGTACTGGAAGCTGGGCTGCGCCAGGAAGGAAAGACATTTAACCCCCACAGAACAGATTCAGTGACGTAATTTCAAAAAGACTGGAGGCCAGGGTTAGGGAGTGAGGAGATGACTGAGAGCCAAGATAGCATAACCTTTCAGATGCCCCTGGAGGAATCGAGGAGGACGGAGAGAAAGATCCTTAGATATTCTTCTCTTTCTATTCTGTTGTATTATAAACAAGTACATGAGAGTCCCAGGAAGCCAGAAGTAGAAATAATACAACGGATGGGGAGATGGAAGGTTGGACAGCTGGATGAGTGGGGTGGATAGGCCGGTGGGTGGGCTGGTGGACAGGTGGATAGGAGGGTGGACAGATGAATATGTAGGTGAGTAGGTAAATGGAGGGAAGAAGAGTGTGTACGGGGGAAGCGTGGATAATCAGGTAAGTAGATAAACGCCTTTTCCTGTTTTGAAGTTAATCACAGCACCCCCTTCAACATTCACAGGTCTTTTATTTTGAAAATCGCCATCAAACGCTGCATATAGTAACATAGGTACAGTATGCCCACTGCAAGGGGACAGGCTCGTTGGTATAACTTTTCCAGATGGTAAAGCTTATCAAGAATATTTAAAAGATTGGTGCACATTAGTGTTCAAAGCAGCACTACACACGGTAGCCAAGAAGTGAACACAGCCCAAACGCCGATGCATGAATGGATAAATGAAATGTGGTCTATACATACAATGGGATATTCTGCCTTAAAAAGGAAGGAAATTCTTTTTTTTTTTTTTTTTTAGATTTTATTTATTTGAGAGATAAAGAGGGAGCACAAGTAGAGGGAGAGGCAGAGCAGACTCCCCGCTGAGCAGGGAGTCCAATGCCAGGTTTAGCCTCTTGCCCCCCCCCCCCATCATGACCTGAGCCAAAGGCAGACGCTTAACCAACTGAGCCACTCAGGCACCCTAGAAATTTTGAAATAATTTTTTAATGATTCAACTGGAAACATAAGACTTGATCAGCTACTGATCTAAGGCTGACCTCTGGTCCTCCATTTGTGAACACAGTTTCGCTGACAGAGAATTTTTACCCCCAGAAATGGGATTAGATTGGCCTTTATCATTCCTCCTTGTTATCAAGACATTGCGTTCTGTTTCTGTCTTGTTTTGTTTTGCCTTGCTTTGCTTTTCCAGCTTTATTGAAGTAAAATTAACAAATAAAATTGTATGTATTTAAAGGGTACAGTGTAACAATTTGATATACATTGCAAAATATTTCCCACAATCGAGTTAATTAGCCTATCAGCTCACATAGTTATTTTGTGTGTGTGTTTGTTTGGGTGTTGAGAACACGGAAGTTCTTACTCTCCTAGCAAATTTCAAGTACACAGTACAGAATTATTAACTCTAGTCACCTTTTGGATTCTCAGACTTTATTTATCTTATAATTAGAAATCTATACCCAAAGACCAACATTTCCCCATTTCCCCAACTCCCAGGCCCTGGCAACCACCATGCTACTCTCTATTTCTAGGAGTTTGCCTTTTTTTTTTTTTTTCCCTTTTAGGTTCCACATATAAGTAACATCATATAGTATTTTTCTTTCTCTGTCTGATTTATGTCACTTAGCAAAATCCTTCTAGGTTCATCCACGTTATCATAAATGGCAGAATTCCTTCTTTTTTATGACTGAAAAATATTCCATTATGTGTGTTTATGTATATATAGAGAGATATATGATATATATATCACATCATTCTTATCCATTCATCTGTTTCCAATACTGAGGCTGTTTCCATACATTGGCTACTGTGACTAACGCTGCAATGAACATGGGAGTGCAAATATCTGATACTCGCTGGTTTTATTTCCTTCAAATATATACCTAAAAGTGGGATTTCTGGATTTCAATATTTTGAGGAACCTCTAAACTGTTTTCCATAACAGCGGCACCAATCACACTCCCACCAATTGTGTACGAGAGTTCCATTTTCTTCACATAAGTGGGAGGGAATTCTAACACATGCTATGACATGAATGAACCTTGAAGATATTATGCTAAATGAATTAAGCCAGCACAAAAGGACAAACATTATATGATTCCATTTACACGAGGTCTCTAGAGTAGTCAAACGTGTACAGATACAAAGTCGAATGGTGGGTACCAGCCATGGGGGAAATGGGAGTCGGTATTTAATGGACACAAAGTTTGAGTTTGGAAAGATGAGAAAGTTATGGGTCATGGTGAAGATTGCATAATAATGGTACCTAATGCCATTGTAGTGTATACTTACAAACAATTATAATGGTAACTATCATATATATTTTACCACCATTGAAAAATAAAAAGGTTGGTGATCTTTCACTTTTGTATAGCTACTTAGAGCAATCCATCCTTAGGAAATTTTTCAAAATACAGGCAAAGACTGATGCAGTTATATTCATCTGTTTACATGAAATAATTTAAATGCCCAAAATTTGAAGACTAGCTAAGAAATGATGGGACATCCACAGCAGGGATTACTATGCATCCATTGGGAACGAGATTTATAAAATCATTATAAAGAAATGGATAATATGTAAGATCATTTATTACAGAAACAGGACACAAAATTGTATATTTAAACTACTACTAAGCTCATAAAGAAAAAAAAAATAGACTATTATAAAGAAAGAAGCCGGGGCACCTGAGTGGCACAGTCGTTAAGTGTCCTACTCTTGGTTTCTGCTCAGACTGTGACCTCAGGGTCGTGGGATGGAGCTCCCCATCCAGTTCTGTGTTCAGTGCGGAATCTGTTTGAGACTCTCTCTCCCTGTCCGTCTGCCCCTCCTCACCCCACTTCCTCATGCTCTCTCTCTCTCTAAAATAGATGGATAAATCTTCAAAAGAAAGGAAGAAAGAGAGAGAGAGAGAGAAGAAAGATGCCAGGATGCCTGACTAGCTCAACAGCTAGAGCATGTAACTCATTATCATGAGATCATGAGTTCAAGCCCCACCTTGTGGACAGAGATTACTTAAATAAAATTTTCTAAAAATAATAATAAAGAAGGAGATAGCAGAATGAAGCATAGGAACTTCTTAGTGTTTTGAATTTTTAACATTCTCTCCCAGTTTCCTACAGTGTACATGTGTTTCTTTGATGATGGTGGAAGGCAGTAATGATGGGATTAAGAAGTATGGGATATCTGCTGTCTCCTTGGGCAAGCCATTTTCAGATTTATTTGTGGGTAAGGGAATTAGTCTAAATGGGCATCGGGATGTTGTGTGCAGAAAAATACATCAAAGTCCACGCGGGGAGTGGGAGCCAGTTAGTGGAAGATGAGATGGGCATGGCCATGAAGGAGACATGGGCATGGCCTGGAAGTGGAGGTGGGTCTGGTCAGAGCAGGTGATTTAGGCAGTGCTCCTATGCAATCTTCAGAACAGAAATACTCCCACAGATTTCTTTGCCCTGGGGTGAACCGGCCAGGTTGGATATTGAGGGAAAGTCGAAGAAAGGGCTCAGAGAGGGGATGGAGTCGATTAAGAGCTTTTCAGAACAGAAATAACCAGTGGGGCTTTTTATGCTGTAGAAACGGGGTTAGGACGGAGAACAGTTTTTCCAGGGACTGTTGGAAAGGGGAAGCGCTGACATAAATGTTCTGGCCATGGAAACTACTCAAGAATTATTATTAATGTTACCTATTTGTTCAACAGGAGTCAAAGAGCAGCATTCAAATGATTCGAATGATAAAGGAGGGGCCTAATATTTGGAATATTGCCCAGAGCCTAATGGCACACCAGCACATGGCAGGCACACAGCACACTTTTGCAGAATAAATCAGTGCACTGAGCGGTGAATGAATGCATTCATCAGTTACTGACAATCACTTGGAGGGTGGAAGGACGAGGGTTCTAGAAAGACAACTGTACCAAGAAGAGGGGCTTGTCTGTCTGGGAACCTCCTGTGTCCACATAAGACCCCACCCCCCAACCCTGAACACTCAGAGTCACCTCAAAAGGTTACTGGCCCTGCCCACACTCCTTCATCTGTGTATAGGGAACCAGGGCTCATGTCCAGGTCTGTCTCCTCCTTCCATTCCCCTTCTCGGGTGTCCCTGTGGCACTCCTGAGCTGCCCCAAGTAACTGAACCCTCTCTCAGGAATCCAGACGTGTTTGTGGCAACAGTGGCCAACAGCGGTGCCTCAGACTGGCCTTTTGTGCATCTTTATCTAACAAGACAGAAAGCCCTCCTAATTGGGTTTGTTTATGGGTTTCTATCTGGTCCTACAAGTTGCTGTCAGTAAATTCAAGGCCTGATGCAGTTCTGGGGGCTGACTAGGTTAAATCCCATCTTGGATGGAAGTTGATTAAGAGTGGCTTCAGGTCCTCTGGAGGGGGGCTGCAAGGTAACTGGCAGCACAGCAGAGCCTCCCCTCACCCCTACCCCAACCCTAAGGCGCCACACCCTCTCCCTGCCCAGTTGACAGCAGGTGTTTATGCTCTGGGACTTGGAGACGCTATTCTGCTTATAATGATGCTAATGGCTGGTGAGACCATGCTGCTTGGAGCAGCCGTAAATTAGGCCTGGAATTCTCAGGATAAACGTCTTCAGGATTTATTCCTGTAGCTGCTCTCATGAGGGCTGGTTTTAGATTAATCACAAGCCCCAAAGGAAATGGTCCTGCACATTTTTTTCCCTGGAGCCGGGGTGCTGGGAGGAATCTACAGGTACCCTCCCCAGAGCTTACCAGAAAGAAAGGCACCCTCCTGAATGGATGGAGACTTCTGATCTGGGAGGGAGCTGGCTATGAGGGGGCAGGTGTGGGGGGTGTTCTCCTGGTCAAGCTCCCTGCCAAAGGTGTTACTCTGACCACTTCTGCTTCAGGACCTGGCTCTAGCCATGACCAATGCAATGCAAAGGGCCTGGGGTTTGGGAGCAGGAGATGGGCTCAGAAGGCCCCTGGAATACACTGAGCAGTTTCCTCACCTCTCGGAACCACAAGGCCTTCATTTGTAAAATGACAGCTCAATAAATGGGAAGTCAGCCTGCTCCTGTCTGTGGCTTGTACCAGTCTGCTCAGGCTACCATATACAAATCCCAGACTAGAGACTTAAACAACAGACATGTCTTCTCTCATAGTTTGGAGGCTGGAAGTCTGTGCTCCCGGTGTGGGCAGGTTGGATTCCCCTGAGACCTCTTTCCTTGACGTGTAGATGGCCGTCTTCTCCCCATGTCCTCACATGTTCTTCTGTGTCCTGATCTCCTATAAGGATGCCCATCGGACTGGATTACAGCTCACACTAATGACCTCATTTAACCTTAAATACCTCTTTAAACACCTTATCTTCAGTTATAATCACATTTTTGGGGGCTGGGGGGTTAGGACTTCAACATATGGATTTAGGGGAACACACTCAGCCCACAGCAGGTGCTCATTGGATTGTCTCATCCGGTCTCCAGGATCTTAGACCATTCTTACTGAGCAGCCACCCCCACCAGGTGCTCTGAAAGATGCACTTCCCAGGGAAAGGAAAGAGGAGCTACGTTTTTGGGCACCTACTGTGTGTCAGACGCTGTGCCATATGGTGTGTGTTCATATCTTTGAGTGGAACCCAGTGTGTTAAGAGGTTTCTCCCTTGTGTATTTTGTGTCCAGTGGGAGTGGAAAACAGAAATTTCATCACAGGTTAGGAGCTCATTGTTTTTAAAGAATTTATTTATTTATTTGACAGAGAGAGAGTGAGAGATCTCAAGCAGGGGGGAGCAGCAGAGGGAGAGGGAGAGGCAGGCTCCCCACTGAGCAGGGAACCCCATGTGGGGCTCGATCCTGAGACCCTGAGATCAGGACCAGAGCTCAAAGCAGACACTTACTGACTGAGCCACCCAGTGCCCCTGGAGCTTGGTTTAGATGAACTCCCCGGCCCCTAGGGACCTGAGAAAATGGGCTTTGTTTAAATGTATTCATTCATCCAAGAAATATACACTGAGTTTCTACTATGGCCAGGATTGTTTTAGGCAAACAATGTGCAAAAATCCCTGGGGTGGAGATTGTATTATAGTGGAAGGAGATAGACAACCATAGGCATAGTAAGTGAATTATGTAATATGGTAGGGGGAGCAGGTGCTAAGGAGGAAACTGAGTGGGTAAAGGAGATTGACAGTAACTTCCAAGGTGGCTGGGGGAGTTATACCCCAGATACAGGGCAGCTGAGGATGAGAGCTAAGCAAGATTTGAGGCAGGGAGGGAGTTAGCCAAGCAGATATTCAAAGGAAGAGAATTCCTGGCATAGGAAACAGCCAGTGCAATGGCCCCGTGGCCAAGGCATGCCTAGTGTGATTGGGGCAAGGGCAGAAAGGGCTGTGTGTCTGGATAGACAGAGCAAAGCGGAGTCATGGGAGGAGGGTATGAGGAGACAGTGAGGCCTTCCACAGGTTGTGTTCTATAGTAGGCCTTTTACCTTTCCTCTCAGAGAAATGGGAAATGCTGGAGGGTGAGGATTAATGAAAGGAAGAGTCAGAGTTGGTGAAAAACCGGATGAAAAGTCTTATCAAGAGCTTCCCCACCATATAGACCATCTGCCGACAGATCACTGAGCAGTGCTTTCCATGTTAGGTTGCTAGCCCATTGCTGGGCCAGTTTAAAAACTGGAGTACCAGGATTTAAAATCTTTCCCAATTTTAAAACAGAGTATCGGGGCACCTGCGTGGCTCAGTCAGTTGAACGGCTGCCTTCAGCTCAGGTCATGATCCCAGAGTCCTGCGTTGTGCTCCCTGCTGAGCACGGAGCCTGCGTCTCTCTCTCCCTCTGCTCCAATCCCCTGCTCGTGCTCACTCTCTCTCTCTCTCTCAAATAAATAAATATCTTTAAAAAAAAAAGTAAAAAACAAAATAAAATAGACTATCAGGTGGTATCGGTGTGGATTAACACAGAGAGCCCTGAAAAATCATTTACCAAAAAAAAAAAAAAAAGGTCACAAAACAGCAGAGGCAAGCAGTCCAGTAGTGGTTAAATGTTGAGTTCTGGAAGCAGACTACCAGAATCCTAAGGCTGTTGCTGGCTGTGTAACCCCATGCTACGTAGCTTTGCACGCACAATCTTATTTATAAACGTGGATTGATACACATGGGTACATCTCTAGGCATAGAACTAAAGATCGGGGAAGGATGGTCACCAGACCAGGAAGGTGATCATCTGGGGTGGAGGGGAACAGGACTATATTGCCCTGGGGTCCCCTCTCCGTGGACTCCAGAGCCTTGAGACTAAAAGCCTCACTGTTCCTAAACACACTCACACCCTCACTCCCCTGCCTCGCCCTTCCTCACCTCTTAGCCTCCCTCACCCCCAGCCCATCCTCTGCAAACAGATAAGGAGACTATGTTCACCTGGAGGGCAGCGGGCAGTAAGCTGCTGATTTACAGGAAATTCTCCAGCTCCTCATCCCCAAGACCCATGCGAGGCTGCTAATCACGCCCATAGCAGGAACCAGTCAATAGCACCCTTGGCCCACTGGGAATAAAGTGTAAAATGGACAGGAGAATCAGCTCACATGAACTAGCTGATTTTCTGCATCTGGACCTAACCCCCTGGACAAACCAGTTTCTGGTGACTCACTTCAGACAGAAGTCACGGATCCTGGTGTGTGACTCATACAGGGTTTCCACAAGCATTTGCATCGGTGGCCATCATGGGCTGAATTGTGTCCCCCCACCACCCACCCCGAGTTCACATACTGAAAAGCCTTAACTCTCAGTACCTCAAAAATGGGACTATATTTGAAGATAGAGTTTTTTTAAAGAGGTATTTAAAGTTCAAAATTGGAAGTTGTGGGAGTGCCTGGGGGGCTTGGTGGATTAAGCCACCCACTGACTCTTGGTTTCGGCTCAGGTCATGATCTCAGGGTCCAGGGATCAAGCCCTGTGTGGGGCTCTGCGCTCAGCAGGAAGTCTGCTTGAAGATTTTCTTCCTCTGTTCCTTCCCCTATTTGCTCTCTCTCTCTTTAAAATAATAAATAAATAAGTTTTTAAAAAAATAAAAATTGGACGGGTGCCTGGGTGGCCATATGCCCCCTTAACCCCATGTTAAGTACTTTGTATGGATTGTCTTATTTAATCCTCAAAACTACCCAGTGAAGTCTTGATATGATTCCCGTCTTTACAGATGACAACGAGACCTAATCGGTGAGCTGCCCAGCTGACATCCCACAGTCTGGAAGTGAAAGAACAGTGACCCAAGGCCAAGTCTGTCGGACTTTCCCACCATGTTCCCATTTGTGAAGAGGTGGGCCTTTGATTTAAGGACGTGGCCTGGGATGGGAGGCAGGAATCTGGGACCCTCTATCTCAGGGAAGCTAAACTCTTAAGTTAATGTGGGTGCTCACCGGGCATCCGCCATCCACGAATGGACAGGACCAGGGCCTTGGGATCCCCCTGGCATGTGGATAGGGAGGATCAGATGCCATCAGGTATTGCCAACAGGAAAAGAGATCTTTGACTAAGGAAAGAGATCTTATTCTGCAGCCCCCAAGCAAGCAAAACACATAGGAAAAACACATAGGAAAAACCAACATTTAAAAAAAAAAATTAGAGAAGGTTCAAGCCCTTTACACTGGGGCCTCTGTCTCCAGGAACCGGGCTCCCCTCCCGCCTTCCTCCAGATCTCAGGACTCGCCTCTGTATGTGCAGATAGACAGCGGGGGAGGGATGGGAGCAAAAACCAGAGCCTGGGCGTGGCCCAGGTGAGCCTCTCTCTGAGCCTCTGCCTCTCTTCTGCAAAACAGAGCTAGCTGCTCATGCCTGCCACGGCTCTTCCCAAGATCCCCTCTGATCCTGCCATTGCTGAGGTCCACCTGAGCCAAGATGCTGTGGTTTCTCTCATGGTTCAAAGAGCCAAAAGGGAGGGTTTGGGGAAGGACTGAAGGCCAAATGTCCCCATGGTCAACCAGGGACAAGACCAAGCATCCACTCCTGGCTCCCATGAGGAATTGAAAGGGCCTTATACCCATTTCTCAGAGTGAGGGTTCCTCTGTGGCTTGACAGGACCACCTGTCCCAGGCTCACCCTCAACTGGGCTTAAGCTCAGCATGGCCAGCCCCCTGCACCCCCAGAGCCTGCCACTGCTTGGCCACACCTCCTCCCTTCACCCACGACAATAACAATGACAGCAAGAGCTGTGAACATTTGCCGTGTGTTTGCTAGACTGAACCCCATGTTAGGAGACGGAACACTGAGGTGCAACAAGTGTAAGTGACGTGCCCGAGGTCACCCGACGGTGACGGCCAGGATTTGAACCCAGACACCCGGGCTATAGTGCTGTCTTCTGCCTCATCTGCCTGCAGGCCCTTTAAGTTCAAGTTCTGTCCTCTCTCAGAAGCTTCTCACAGCCACCTCTAACCACAGCAAAATCTGAATCCATCCCTCTTTGTGCCACTTCTGCAGTCCCCAAGCATCGAGTGTCTACCACACACCAGACATTTGACATGCCACGTCACATCCCACCCCCAACGTCCCCATTAGTATCCTCCCCATTTAATGGTAGGGACCTGCGACTTCAGTACATTTAAGGGGCTTGACCAAGGCTGCAGTGCTAATCCATCCTAGAGGTAGGATTCAAACTCAGGTCCACCTGACTCCTGAGCCCTTGGTTGGCCGCCATTATACGCAGCGTGCCTCCAAATGCAGCAGCCATCACTTGTCACACTGAGGTACAGCTTGCCTTTATAGGACTGCCTCTGGGGTGCGGCTCATGCCTGACCCATCCTGGACACCAGGAGCCAGTGCTGGGCCTCGAAAGAGCCAACCCGGGGATCTGGGTGCCAGATGCCCGTGGCAAGGACGCTTTCTGCCCTCACGGAGCTTGTATTCTCCTGGGCAGTCACCCAAACAAGACACAGCTACATCAGCCGGGTGGTAATGAACTCTCTGAAGGGAAATCAGGCAGCAAGGTGATGGGCACGGGGTGGGGCTCACTGTTTCCCGTCAGGGTCACGGGTGAAGAGCATCCAGAGCATGTTTGAGCAGACTTGAAGGGAGTGAGAAATGGGGGGACCTAGAGGGGTCTGGCCAGGGAGCAGCGATGAAAGGACATTTGAAGACGGAGCAGATGTTGGCCACTATAGGGTGGAGAAAGCAGGGGAGTTCCCAGTGAGGTGCATCAGCAAGGGGTTGGGGTAGGGGATGGGGGGGTGGTAAGAATGCCCCCAGAGCTGAGCCTGGAAATCACCAAGCCCAGACTCAGTGAGTCCCTTCTTCACCCGGGGATGTGTGGGATCCTTAACGGGCCTTGTCCCTTCTGCAGGCTCAGGGCTGGGACAGCACGCGGTGCTCCCGAGTATCTCTGATGTCTGAACCTTGGAAGCCGGAAAAGCAAACCCTGGAAAATACATTGGAAGGATGGAAAAGCTATGGTCTGTGGGAGCTGTTTGCTGAACTAGAAAGGAGGAGGTGGAGAGTTGTGGTCCTGGGGAAACCAGACCCGGTTGGCAGGGAGGCACACCTCCCAGCTTCCCGAGCGGCTGCCCTTGGAGGAGCTTGGAGGCAAAACAAAGCCTGTGAACATGAGCAAGGGCCTCAACCTCCCCAAGCCTCAGGTTGAGAGCACTTCCTTCACTGGTGTTTTGTGAGGCTCTGGTGACTCAACCAGGGGGAAGCTGTCAGGAAAACTCTAAGACCTGAGCAAGGGTGAGTCAGTCCTGCCTGTCCTTAAGATTAGTTTTCTCAGAATACATTTGCATTTTAACAGGGAATCTGGAAAGGCCAAACTTAAGGATACAAAATTGACCTGAAGGCAGTAATAATGATGAATAGTTAGAACATCAAATACAACAAACGTGGGGCGCCTGGCTGGCTAACCCGGTAGAGCATGAGATTCTTGGCCTCAGGGTTGTGAGTGCAAGCCCCACGTTGGGCACAGAGATTACTAAATAAATAAATAAATAAATAACAGTTTTTACAAAGTGGTTCTTCACTTACCAGTAGTCTGCCTGGAGCCTTTACCGATATTATGTCCATTAGCAGTGACCCTGCGGGATAGACATTAGCGTCTTTATTTTACAGACGGGGAAACCAAGCCTCAGAGAAGTTAAGTAACCCCTCCAAGGACACACAGCAGGCAAGAACGCCACTGGGAAGGTATCCATTCATTCAGGAAATATCTGCCCGCTGCTTTCCCTGACCTGTTCCCAGATGTCCTCCAGAGACTGGCCCCACTGCTGCAGGGAAGTGGCATGCGGGATAATACTGAGTTGCAGAAGGTGCTGAGGAGAGGAGAGGAGAGCTGCCTGGAGGAGGGGAGACTGACGCTGAGCTTTGAAAATGAGTAATTCAGGAAGAGAGGGAGAAGGGCATCCCAGAGCAAAGGAATGGCTTGACGCCCCGGGGTTGGGGGGACAGCAGTCTGGGTGCTTCGAGTCACACCCGTCTTCTGTCCTATAGCACCCCCATTGCTAGAGCCTGGACAGCGAGGGGTCCCTGGAGAAAAATGGGCTCACTCTTCTCCTACCTTTGAAAATGGATAGTAGAGCAAGCGCTGGACTAGAGTTCTGGCTCCGGCTTGGCCACCCAGGAGCAATATGACCTCAGGGGGAAAAAAATTGTTGTGTCTCAGTTTCCCCAGAAAGGGCATGGGTTTTGGACAGTGGTTTTCAAATTGCGGGGCCCCAGTGCAGCATCGTCGCCTGGGAGCTTATGGGAAAACACATGGTCAGGCCTCCCCCAGTCGGCTGTGCAATAGGAACTCTATTTTAACAAACCCTTGGGGGGATTCTGATGCCTGAGAGAGTTCCAGAACCACTGGATGCCTGTTACCCATGAAGAGCCAAGGAGCAGGGTACTGGGACCAGCAGCACCCACAAGGCCAGGGAGTCTGTTAGAAGAAATGCAGAGTCCAGGCCCCCATTTTTCTACTCCTTCCCCCACCCCACTCCAGGGCTCCTCGAATCAGAATCTGCATTCTGGGTGGGACCCCAGAGGCTCTGGTGCGGATTAACATTTGAAAAGCGAGTCCCAGAACAGGATGATACCTCGCAGCTGTAAAACCCTATCAGGGCCTCCTGGGAAACTCTCCCAACCTTTTATTTCTCTTTCTGCGCAAACTTTCAGGCGGGAGGGAAGGCCCTTGGGCTCAATTAGGGCCTGGGGTCCCTTTGATCCTTCCCAATCTCCTGATAAGAACCCAGGGGGCAAGGGGAGCGGGGGCAGCCCCCTCGCAGCGAGGGGAAAGTGCTTTCCTCTAGGAGGCAGGAAGCCCAACAGAACTCTTCTGCCAGCTCGGCCCAGGAATGTCCCCTCGCGGAGCCTCTGGAATTGGGAAGAAATTCTCGGCGAATTCCGCGGCCATCCCAAGCCAGTGCGAAAACTCGAGAGCAGCCCAGGGTGGCTGGGCCGGGCTCAAAATCGAGTTCAAAACAATTACCAGCCAACATGTGTTTCCTATGAACGGTGCAAGTGTTAAAACGGATTTAATTTTCTTTTGTAAATAAAGAGGCCCATCCAGACCAGCCAGTTTATCTCCCTGGGAGAGATGAAAGTGTTTCATCTGCCAGTAGCCTCTGCCCGCTGCGGACGTGGGGGGCAACTCTCTGGACCCCATGTGTTCTCTATCTTGTAATCCAAAATCATCTTTCCCATGTGGGACTGTTTGGGCATCGCCGGGTCCTTTCTCCCAGCCTTCATCCGAGTAATCTAAAATGCTACCCTCTTTCTTCCTTCCTTCCTTCCTTTCTTTCTCTCTTTCCTTCTTTCTTTTTTTTCCCCTTCAACATATTAGTGATTCATAAACAGTAAAATTAGTCTGCTAGGG
The DNA here is from genome assembly GCF_963455335.1 of Martes martes. Classification (NCBI taxonomy): domain Eukaryota; kingdom Metazoa; phylum Chordata; class Mammalia; order Carnivora; family Mustelidae; genus Martes; species Martes martes. Next base: position 144,986,800 of record NC_137889.1, read on the forward strand.
GCTAGTGGAGGTATTCATCCTGGTGGCGCCTGCTTTCCTGGGTTAGTAGTTAAAATAAATCATTGCTGTCACAATGGAATTCAGGCCGAAAAATCACCTGTAGGAATCCCCACCCCCTCCCTCTCCACCTCCCCCTAGGCCCCCAGAGCATCCAGGATCAAAGCTACCTTCCCCACTCCAGCTGAGGGGGTAAGGGGGGGGGAGAGGGAGGGGAGGAGGAGGCATGGGAGGAAAGCCCCAGCAGTTACACCAAACCAGGAAATTCATGTCTCTGCTCTATTGTCGAAGCTAGAAGCACAAAAGTGTGAGGCCAATTGATAATACTAGTGTTTTGAAAGAGAAATACGATTAACCACTTCGTTATGTAAAATTATGTTTCCGCTTATCCTCCTTGTGCTAGCATCCACACGTTTGGGGCTGGTGTGTGTGCGTGTGTGTGTGTGTGTGTGTGAGTGCATGCTAGCACTTTTTTTTTTTAACTGCAAATTTAATAAATTCCAACATGCCCAAACTTCCTGACTTCCACTGTCCACGGCTGGTATCTCTGGAAACCTCAGTAGTGGGAGATAACTCGTCCAGGCTGCTCTGCCTACCTTGGCGACCCATGCCGTAATCCGGGATCAGGCAAATAAGCTTTCATCTTCGGAGCACTTAAGTTAATTACATGGAGGCTGGCGGAGGCCCCAAGCCGGTTCTGCGCACAGCCCTCCCGAAGCCAAACATCATAGGATCCAGATGCAAACCCTTGGCAGCTTAAGCCCAACAAATTTCCTTTGTCAAGAAATGCAAACAGCCAAACACTGCAGCAGAGGCTACTTCAGTGAGCGAGTGGGCCTCCTTCTGGGGCGCAAGGTCTGCAGCACTGAGGCCAGACCGCTCCGACCAGAAACCGGCACAGACTGGGAGCCGTCAGGGCCGAGCTGGTTCCCAGGTGGTGGAGGAGTTGCTGTATTTTGTTTGGGATCAAAATGGCTTGGGTATCCTTTAATCCAACCCGAGGTATTTGGACGACTTGGGGATCCGTCCCAGGAGCTGGAACGCCAGGAGGACTCATGGGGGCTCGCTCCCACCCTGCTGACTTGCCCAAGTCAGCTCCTGTACCTTTCTCCTCTTTCTGGCTCCTTCCAAACTGTCCTAGCTTCAACAGGCACTTCGGATGGATGCCTCCCACCCTCGCCCCCATGTTCTCTCCCCCTCGGCCTAGGGCGCGTCCTGCCATCATCATTTGGGATCTTCCGTGTGGGGCAGACTTCTTTCCTGACTTCATATTCTGTGCTCCACCAGAGAGATATCTGTGGTCCTCTCCATCCCCCTGTTCTCTGCAGGGTGACTTGGACCAGGTGGGTGAATCTGCCGATTCTGGGACAGCAAGAACAAGACGTGTTCACGAATGCCACTTTTCTATGCCTTGGAGATGTAGTGGGACTCCAGGGGATACAGAGCTCAACTGCAGAGCAGAAGGGCGAGCTTCATGAACTTCCTATTGTGGGTTGCATTGTATTCCCCCAAAAAGGTGTGTCCAAACCCCAACCCCCAGGACCTGCGAAACGAATGTGACCTCACCTATTACTCAGAGACAAAGTATATGCGGATGTCATCAAGGTCGACTGAGAGCATTCGGCATTAGCCTGGGCTCTAACCCCAGCGACGGATGTCCTCAGAAAAAGAGCGAAGTTTGGGCACATGGGGAGAGGATCACGTGAAGATGGAGATGGGCAGTGGACTGAAAAAGCTACAAGCTGAGAGCACCGAACATTGCCAACAACCACCGAAAGCTGGAAGAGGCAGCAAACCTCTTCCCCCAGAGCCTTGGGAGGGAGTGTGTCCCCGACCACACCTTGACTTTGGACTTCCAGCCTCCAGAATAAGGAATCAACATCTGCTGTTTGAAGCCATCAAATTTATGGCCATTTGTGACAGTGGCCCCAGGAAGCCAGGACACCTCCTAAAACCTCAGGACGAATCTCCCATCTGTGCTCCCACCCAGACTGGGGGCACAGTGAAGCAGGCTGGCCAGCTCCCACCAGCTTTCAAGACTCAATGCAGTGCTCCATTCTCCAAGGCTCCAGAAGATTCCTGACCCCCTGCAGCCTGGCTCCAGGTGGAGGAGTGGGAGACCTCCCTCTGTGTCCCCACAGCTCCTCCCTAGGGTGTCTGTCCCACCGCTGTCATTGCCCACTTGCACTGCCCAGCACCACCATCGCCCAAAGGCTTCGGGCATCACCCACCTCCCAGCACACAGTCTCTGAGTGTTGCGTGAATAATTGATTCATGAACAGGTGGGCATGGTACGCTGGGCAAACACATACTGCCCACGAAACTCAGCCTGGCCTCAAAGACCACGGCCCCCACCTAAGCACAGAAACAGGAAAGAAAACCACAGCATGGCCTGCTATCCCCTAAAAGGGCAAAGATAAATAAAGACAGAAACCTTCTGAATTCCTTAAGTTGGCCCATTTAAGACTGACTTGAAACATATTGCTTAAGCCCTTGCTTTCAGGATTTGGGAATATTCTTGCTGGCAGGGCCAGAGATACGATTAATTAATTCCTTGAAGGCAATTAGCTTGAGAGGACCAAAGGGGACGCGTGCACTGGAGAATGTCATAGCTTGACACTGGGAGGAAAGTTCCAGATGCAGGTTGGTGTTTCATTTACAGAAGGAGATCTCTGAACGTTTCCTAAAATTTCAACAGCCACTAACTTAACATTTCCCTGTTGAGCACAAACCTTCAGAAGGGGACTCAGACAGGCTGTCTTTTTCTTGGTATAAAAGTCCCACTTTCATACTGAACTCTTGCTGAGCCTCAAATATGCGGCTCTCTGTTGTTTCTTCTGCCTGAAACCCCATTCCCGACCTGCCTTGGCCCTTTTGCGGGTCTCAGATTAAATGTCCCCTCCTCAGGGAGGGTCCCTAGGTGAAGTAAGGATATCTGTCCTGGCCACACACTGTACCCCAGCACATAGCACAGCCCCTGGCACAGAGGGATTCTCAATATCCTGAAAGATAAATAGGTTGGCCAGCTCCCCACAGCCCCTGTTTTAGTGATGGGCACAAACCAAGTATAACCAATCATTCAGGTCTGGAAGCTGCAACAGAAACCCAGAATAATAGAAGCTTAATAAGATAGAGACTCATCTCTCTCTTATCAGGGATCCAAGCTCCCTCTTCTTGCTCTGCTTTAATAGGAAACTTCTACCTCATGGCCCAAAATGGTGTCCCTAGCTCCTGCACTCACATCCACTCTTCAGCCAGTAAAAAGAAAGGGGACAGAGGAGGGTATGCTCCCACATTTAAGAGCATGCCTTGGCAGTTGCACGTGTCACATTTGCTTGCATCCCATTGGCCAGAACTTGACCACATGGCTGTACTGGTCTACAAAGGAGTCTGGGAAAGTAGTCACTATGTGGTCACATGCCCAGCTAAAAACTCAATTACTATAGAAGAAGGTCAGAGTGGATCAGTGGGCCAATTCTGCCTCCCCTGGAATTGTCCTGAGCAACCTCCCTATCCTTGCCTCACAGACATTCCACCACTCCTCTCTGCACCCTTGACTTTTGGTTTTCACCTGCCAGATGTATTTTGCTCTGCTCGCCTACCCACGACTGTGGCCTGGGATCCAGCCACCTGCACCCCTCAGCCTAAATGCTGCAGTGGCCTCCTCCCCTTCTCCAGTCCCTCCAGCCTCGCTGTGGTCACACCTCCCTCCTCCCGCCCCCCATCTCACCGTCCGATCTGAGTGTCTGTCTGATAAAAGCCTATGGTGGGCAGCTTGTAAGGATCTATCAAAGAGAAAATTCATACCATCTTTCACCCCACATTTCTCTATCTGGGAATTGATCCTACCATCGTCTTCCTCTGCGCTGGCTACAACTGAATACCATAAGCAGAGAGATTTCTAAGCAATAGATATTTACTGATCATCATTCTGGAGGTTGAAGTCTAAGATCAGGGTGCCGCACTGCTGGGTTCTGGTGAGGACCGTCTTCTGGGCTGCAGACAGCCGACTTCTTGCTGTGTCCTCACCTGGTGGAAGGGAGGGAGCTCTGGGGGGTCCTCCTTTAGAAGGTACTAATGTCCGTCATGGGTGTACCACCCTCCTGAACTAACACTCCCCTCCCAAAGACCCCTCCTCCTTATACCATCACCTGGGGTGTTAGGATTTCAACATGAAAATTTGGTGGGGTGCACCCAGTCAGACCACAGCCACCATGTTGCTGGTGACTTCATCCCACGGTGTTGCTCGGGTAGGGGCAAAATTCTGTTATGCATCGCAGGACAATGTTATTCACTGCGAAGCTGCTTATAGTAGGGAATGATGGAAACACCCCAAAGTCGCCAGTCTGGCCTTGTGAATTAATTGTAGCACACTGGTACATTGAAATCCCATGCTCCTACTTAGAAAAGAGAAATAGAGGGCGCCTGGGTGGCTCAGTGAGTTAAAGCCTCTGCCTTCGGCTTGCGTCATGATCCCAGGGTCCTGGGATCCAGCCCCGCATCGGGCTCTCTGCTCAGCGGGGAGCCTGCTTCCTCCTCTCTCTCTGCCTGCTTCTCTGCCTACTTGTGATCTCTGTCTGTCAAATAAATAAATAAAATCTTTTAAAAAAAATTTCTCAGAAGAGAAAAATTAAAAAAAAAAAGAAAAGAGAAAAAGAGAGAAAGAGAGAGAGGGAGGAAGGATTTCATATTCTGATATGGAAAGATCTTCAAGATAGACTATTAGAAAGTAGATTAATGATTGCTAGAGGGTTGAGAGTAGGAGGGTATAGGAGTGACTGTTAACTTGGGATTTCTTTTGGGGGTGACAAAAGTATTCTAGAATTGGACACCAGTGATGGTTGTACGACTATGTGAATACAGTTGACTCTTGAACAACACGGATTTAAACTGTGCAGGTCCATTTACACACTGATTTTTTTCAATAAATACCACACTCGAAATGTATTTTTTCTTTATGATTTCCTTTTTAAAATTTTCTTAATAACGTCTTTTCTCTAGCTTCCTTTATTGAGAGAATACAATATATAACACATATAACATGAAATATGTATTAATAAATGTGTTCATGCTATCAGTAAGGCCTTTGGTCAATGGTAAGCTAATAGTAGTAAAGTTTGGGGGGAGTCCTAAGTTACATGCAAACTTTTGACTGCACAGAGGGTCGGTGCCTCTCACCCCAGAGTTGTTCGAGGCTCAGCAGTACATGAAAAACCCACTGAACTGTACACTTTATTTATCTAAGTAGTCTCCATGCCTAGCATGGAGGCCAGGGTGGGACTTGAACTCAAGACCCTGGGATCAAGACCAGAGCCGAGATCAAGTGTCAGATGCTTCACTAAAGAAGCCACCCAGCTGCCCTCAAACTATATAGTTTAAAAGAGTGAATTTTTCTCTCTCCAGTGAAAAAAGCCAAGTATAGAACAATTCGAGAATATTTTGTGTGAAGAAGGAAAGCAAGAACCCCTCTTCACAGTGGTCTGCCTGCCCTTAAACCAAGCAAGGCTGCACAGGACCTAACCCCAGAGATGGGTGGGGAAGGGGTGCGGCGCTTTGGACCTGGACTTCGGGGATGACCTTGAACATGTCAGAACTTTCGAGTCCTCTGGGATGGAACGAATGCATTGTGCTCAAGAGCAGGACGTGGATTTTGAAGGGCCGGGTGTAATGCTGTGGTCTGAATGCCTGTGTTCCCCAAAATTCATATGTTGAGACCTAAGCCCACGGGACAGGTAGTGATTGCACGAAGATAGGCGGCGGGGGACAGGGGGAATGGTTCTGGGGTGCTGGTTGCGTGGGTGTGCTCGAGCAGGGAAAATCCAGCCCACTGCACATTACTGTCTGTGCACCTTCCAGTGTCTATTTCAATAAGAAATCTTTTTAAAAAATAAAGCCTGCATCTAGAACATGCTTACAAGTACTAAAAACCTAAGGTGGACGAGGAGACAGGTAGACAAGGAGAGGAAGGGGCTGTGATTGGGGTGATGAAGTCATGGGTGTGGGGTTTCTTTTTACTATCCTTTTATACCACAAATTTCCCCCTACTTTTCTGGGGTTGAAGAAGCATGGCCAGGCTAGAAGGATGAGGGACAGTGAGGAAGGAGCAAACCACCTCTCCCTGTGTGGAGTGACTGAGCCGAGGGAGTGGACTTTTGCCAGGCACGTGAGGTTCGGCAGTCAGCTTGCTCACCTGATCAAATTCTGTCCACAACACACTATAATGTGGTTAGCCCATTTTACAGAAGAGGACACTGAGGCTCAGAGAGAGAAAATAACTTTCCCAAGTTCCACAGCAAATGAGTGCGGCCCCCAGACTTCAAACCCAGGTCTGGCTGGGCCCCGGGCTGGGGTGCGCTCCTGTAATTGAAAGCCATTCCGCTCCACCTACCTCTGCCCGTCTCTTGTTCCCTTATTCTGAGCAAGACACACAGAGAAGGGGATGGGACTTCTGGGAGTCACATGACCCACTCATCGGCCAATGCCCACTTAGAGGACCCTGAGTCAGGAGCCTTCATTTGCTCCTCACCCAGTGGCAAATATTCACTCATCTCATTCAGCAAATATTTTGTGAGCATCTGTTCTAGGTGCTGCTGTAGATGCTAAAGGTGCAAGATTAAATCTCACAGACGGGGCCCTGCCCTTGGGTGATTGTGATTCTAGTGAAGAGAGATGAATAGTGGACAGGTGAGCGACCAGAACGGGGAATAAGGGAAACAGAAGGAGAGCTCGGATGGAAAATGGAGCAGGGTTGGGAGGGATGGGGCATGGTTATGCCTGTCAGGTAGCCACGGAAGCCTCCTCCATGGCTATGACTTAGAGCAGGGGCCACCACTGCAATAAGCAATGTGGGTCTCTGGGAACCATCATTCCGAGTAGATGGAAAAGCGTGTGCAAAGGCCCTGTGGCGAGAGTGGGTCTGGTGTGTTTGACGAAGAGCAAAGAAGAAAAGGAGGCCAGTGTAGTGTGGCAGGAGCTGGGAAAGAGAGGGAGCCAGTGTCTAAATCTGTCACCCCGAGGCCATGGTCAGGATCTTGGATTTCATTATGCGAGATGCAAGCCATTGGGTTTTGGGCACAGGAATGACAAGCATTGACAATTGCCTGAAGGGGAGTATATTCGTTTCTGGAGGCCAAAAATCCCAAATCGAGGTGTTAGTAGTGTTCATTCCTTCTGAACCTTCTAGGAAGGATCTGTCCCACACCTCTCTCCAGCTTCTGGTGGTTTCCTGTGATCGGTGGCATAGCTTGGTGTGTAGACGCATCCCTGCGATCTTGGCCCCCGTCTCCACACAGACTTTCCCTCTGTATGTCTTCCCCTTCTTTTCTGTGGATACTTGTCCTTGGCTTTAGAGCATACCCAGGCAATCTAGGCTGATCTCATCTCAAGAACCCTTTTTTTTTTTTTTTTTTTTTTAATTTTAAGTATGCTCCACACCAACACAGGGCTTGAACTCATGACGTCAAGATGAAGGGTTGCATGCTCTACTGATAGAGCCAGCTAGGTGCCCCTCAAGGTCCTTAACTTAGTTACAATTGTAAAGGCCCTTTTTACAAATAAGTCCACATTCGCAGGTTCTGGGTAGACATACCTTTTTTTGGGGGGGGCACCATTCAAGCTGCCGCCGGGGGCCGGGGTGGACATAGGGAGGCCAGCTAAGAGGAACAGTGGTGGCCTGGACTAGTGGGGGGAAAGTAGAGTGGTGACAGGAGGCAGAATCCAAAGCAGGTAAGAACGACAAGTACAGAGTTGGGGGGTGGGGGGATGTTAAGGAAGGACTTCAGGTTTTGGCTTACACAACTGAGTGGATCATGATAAAAAAAAATTTTTTTATCCACTTCTATACTGCAAAACTAACCCTTATCCCAGACCCAATTACCCCAGTTCCAAAAGGAATGAACCCAATCTCTTTAAAGCCAGGCCTTGTCCGCAAAGACATGTTTTTAAGGCTACAGAGCTTCAGGAAACACAAGAAGACCTTCATGTGATTGCTAAGTAATTGCTTTCCAACTATAAAAGTAATTAAGAAATGGCACCAATTTCCCTAAGTGTAATGTAATTAAATCCACTGGCTTGGAAAATCATTTGCGATAAACTGAAACAGCAAAAGATCAGACCATGGGGAATTAGGGGACCATCTGACATGAGGGACAGAGTGTTCTCTGGGGCTTTTCCCCTGGAGGGGTGGCCTTGGTAGTCTCAGAATGTGGCTGGCAAAGGAGGGAGATGGAGGATGGGGAAAGCCAGACACTGGGCACACTGCCCCCCTTCCAAGGTGCAGAGCCAGGGGGTGTGGCCTGTGGGCACTTGGGGGGTGGGGCATAGGAGCTCAGGTGTCAGGCAGTTGGGGAAGAAGTGTTACCCTAGGGGGTCAAGGGCAGCTCCAACTTTGGTCAAGAACACAGCTAAGGGAGCAGGACAGATGGTCAGGCTCAAGCAGGTGACATCAGAGTTAGGTTGGGCCAAGAAATCACAGACAGGTCAGGCCGAGCAGTTCAAGAGTAAAACTTTGGCCAAAAGAAAGGGGTCAGAGGTCTCTTTTTAAAATGATTCTACCTGCAAGTAAGGAATCTGATGGTTACGGGAGTCAGGAGGGCACAATAGACAGATTTCGAATATACACTGAAACTAGCACACATTTTCGGCAGTAGAAGAGAAATTAGAAAGGAATTTTGAGTTGGGCAGAGAGCTCTGGGTTCCAGTCCTGATTCCCCTACTTTGTTATCCTGAGCAGCTTGCTAATAAGCTCAGAGGCTCTGTTTCCTTTTCCATAAGAGAATAATCATCACTTCTAATGTGTGTGCTGTGAAGAGACTGTGTACGTGATGGACACAATGTGCTTTAGAAACTGCCAAGGTCCACATGTGGTCCACTGGGATTACTGACAAAGGGCCGTCCCTCCCCATTCCCTGCCGCCTGCCTCCAGCTGGGTCGTCTCCTCCCTCTCCATGTCACCCTCTTCCAGCCCCTGGTCCCCTGCCCTTGACCAAGGCGCCTACATTGGGACCCTCCGTTTCCTCAAATATACCAAGAAGAAAAGTGAGGTCCCTCCCTCATTGGGTATTGTGAATATCAAAAAGGGGGGATCAAAGGGCTAAACATGACCTGTGAGGATGGGGTTTGGCATAGAGCTCCATGAGTCTGGGGCAGGGCTACAGCTAGAATTATGATTTCAAATGGCAGGGGCCTGAGTGGCTCAGTCGGTTGAGCATCTGACTCTTGATTTCGGCTCAGGTCATGATCTCGAGGTCGTAGGATCAAGCTGTGGGTCAGGCTCTGTGCTCAGCGGGCAGTCTGATTGGGTTCTCTCTCTCCCGATGCCCACCACCTCCCAGTTCTCTCTCAAATAAAGAGATAAATCTTTTTCTTTTGAAGATTTTATTTATTTATATATTTATTTATTTGAGAAAGAAAGAGCCGGGGGAGGAACAGAGGGAGAGAGACTAGAATACTATGAGATGAGCCAGGAGCCCAATGTAGGGCATGATCCCACAACCCTGAGATCACAACCTGCGCAGAAATCAAGAGCCAGACGCTCAACCAACTGAGCCACCCAGGTGCCCCTAATATATTTTCCAAAAGAAAAAAGAAAAAGAAAAGAGCAAGCAAGCAAAAAAAAAAAAAAAAAAATCACCCCTATATACTTCCACCTAGTAGTAACTATTGTTCACAATTGGGGAATAACATTTCTGGCTTTTAAAAAAGAAAAATGCATGTAGTTTTTTTTTTTCCTTTTAATTTTCAGGAACTGATCGTATTGGGCACACTGTGTGGGGGGCCAAATTTTGTCAAATAATGGTATGCCGGGAGCAGCTTCACATGCTGGCACACTTTCTGGGACACCGGCCTTTTCCTGGCCACAGTTAGCCCTGGTACTATCACACCCCCGTTCCATCAGTAAGCTATCCCAAGGCTGGCTGGAAAAGAGGGTCTCCGACTCCCACCCCCTTGCTCTGGCCCTGGCTCACCACTCTCCAGTTTTTTCCTACAGATCTCCGCAGGGGTAAAATACGGTCATGAAGACCTCAGGTCACCCTTGCACTCACACCCCTTCGGGGGCTCCCCAGCCCTTCACAAGTGAAACTGTATCTTCTTCTCTCTGGCATTCAAAGCCCTTGAAAAAAATGTCTCTGCAAGTGGGCTTAGCTCCTAAATCTCTTTGTCCTACTCCACACGCCCCCAGAAAACCCTCCTCACCCCTGTGGTCCCTGTCCTCACATCCCCATGTTTCTCCAACCTGCCTGTCTTTCCAAACCCGACCCAAGTTTATTCCCTTCCTCAAAGCCATGTCTGCTGTCCCATAGTGTCGCTCAGGCTCACATTCAACTGGGAGGAACCGGAACTCAATGTAAATAGCAGTGACCTCAGCAAGACAGAAGCTCAGTCTCCACGGCAGACAAGAGGGTCCGAGCTGGGTGATGGAGGGCTAGTGACCTAGCTCTTCAGTCTGCCACCACAGGCTCGTTCCAGCATCGTGCTGCCAATCCCAGGGTGTATGTTCACCCTCAGGGTCCAAAGTGGGGACTAGAGCCCCAGGCATCCTGTGCACCCTCCGAACAGAAGGCTTCCGCAGGAGATGGGAAGAAGAGTGCATGCTCTCTTTCTCAGGAGGCTTTCTAGAAGGACCACACGAGACTTCTTGCATCTCAGTAGTCAGAGGGTGTTTGCTTGGGCGCCCGGGTGCAAACAAGACTGTCAAATGTAGTGATGTGTCCATTCTGCAGAAGAAGGGAGAGTGGACACTGACAGACACCCCAGACCCCCAGGCCAGGAAGGGTAGTTTTCCCTTCCCCTGCATCCCCTGTCCCCCCGCCAGCTCACCCTGTGTCCCGTGAGCATCCCCCATAACATCCAGTTCTTACTCCAGGAGGCAGCATGGAATAATGAAAGATGCAGGCTTTGGAGTGAAACCGACCTGGATTTAGATCCTGGCTAGTTGTTCTCTAGCTAGATGATATAGGACAGTTGCTCAATCTCTGTGCCTCAGAGAGGAAGGGAGGGAGAAAGGGAGGGAGGAAGGGAGGGAGGGAGGAAAGGGGAAGGGATAGGGAAGAGAGAAAAGCCCTGTGAAGAGGTTGTGGAACCCTAAGAGACTAATTGTCATGGGTTCCAGGACCTTCTGGTTTATACTGTCACCTACATCATGCAACTCTGTCTTCTCCAAGCCCAGGCGCCCAGCAGATGGCAAGGACCATTATTAATATTTGCTGCACTCAGTTGAATCCACTTGGCCTGTCCCTTCTCTGGGGTTCTGTCTGACCCTGCCTTGGCTGGTGAACTCACAGCCATTGGGGTGCCGGGCATGAGGCTGACTCAGCTGGTTTGGGAAATGGGGACTCTTCATCTCCCTGGACTGGAGAATCACTGGTCTAGAAAGAAATCTCCTTCCGCCTCAGACTCTATAAGCTCTTAACCCAGTGCTATGCATACAGCAAGTGCTCAATAAATGCTAGCTTTTATTCCCATCGTTGTTGTGCTTGCTCTAGCTACCTTTGCTGAATAACAGATGAACTCTTAAGGGTAGCAGCATCGAACCACCATCTTACTAGATTCATGGTTCTGTGGGTTGGGAATGTGGGCATGATTTGTCTGTTCCCAACATCTGGGTCACCACTGGGAGACTCAACACGGGCTTAAAAGCGGGAATCATCTTTTGGGGTCTTTGCTCCCACGTTTGGCAGCCAATGCTGCCTGTCGCTGAGCTGTTGGCTGGGACATAGACTCCTCTCCCCATAGACTCCGTTAGGCTTCCTGACAGCATGGCGGTTGGTTCTAAGAGGCTGTGCCCACGGTGTTCTCATGATCTAATGATCTAGCCTTGGAAGGCACGTGGAATCACGTGCACCAGGGTCACCAGCCCGCTCAGGGTCGCAGCGAGGGAACTGAGACCCCACCGCTCAGCAGGAGGAATGTCAGAGTCACATTGTCAGGGTCTTTAGCTAATACTAATTAGCCGCCACTACAACAGTGACCATAATAGCCCCTCTAACCACCAGCATCGATAACAACAGTCAGTAAGCAGGCGTAAGAATTCATTCCTCCCAAGACTGTCATAGATCCGAGGGAGAGAACACACTGAGCTCCAGGGCCTGGTGCTGATTTTCTGCTCAGTCGGGTGTCCCAGGGTGGGGTGAGAGCCCGCCCTCCCTGCAGTCACTTCTGCACCCCCGGGAGACCCTCTGTCAGGGTCAGGGACCATGGGGCCCAGACCAGCAATGTGTCCTGGCCACCTTTTTTTTTAACAGACTCATGGTGGGCCTTTTAAACTTCAGCTTCCTGGATGACTGTCCTTTGAAGCTGCCCGCGATGGTCTGAGTTTCTCTGGGAGACCATTCTGACTTGCCCCCAGGGAGGTATTTGGTCGGTGATAGGGCTGGAAAGATCCACAGGAGAGACATGTAATATCTTTCTTGCCTAACTTCCCAGTCCTCGAAGGAAAGGCCATGTTTGGTTTGAAAACAGAGCAGCTTTATCGCCAACCAGGACCCTGGATGAAATCTTTTCCCCTAACGCTGAATAAACAGTCCCAGATTCTGTTCACACCCTGCTCTCAGCTCGCCCACTCGGCTTATCTAGGCCCTGCCTTCTACCCTGGGCCTGTCCTGAACCCCAGAACAGCAGCTGGGGGACCTGCATTCTGCTCCATTTCCTCCTTGTTGGAGGAAAAAGTGACTGGATTCAAGTATCTTCCTACCCTGAGCCTCAGTCTTCTGATCCGTAAAGTGGGGACAATAGGACTGGCCTAGCCTCACTGCCAGGGCCAAATGCCATTATTTCAACAGAAAGTGCTTGCATAGCAGGTGCTCAGGAAGCCCTGCCTTGGTCTGAAGAGAATAGGGCAGAGTGGGAGGCAGAGTCCATGTTGGTTCAAAACCCATGACTACCGCCACCACCAAGTACATGCTGGGTGACCTCAGCAAGTTCATCAACCTCTCTGAGGCACAGCCTCTTCAGCCTGTAAATGATCTCATGATAAAGAGGTTGCCATGGAGATTCACACAGTGCTGAGCATTGTGCCTGATACCCAGGCCCTTCATTAATGGTGGTTATTTGTTTTTATTATTTACTAATCCTTTACATTTCTAGGCAAGGACGAGGTCTTATAATTCAAGTATTCCCAACATTTCCCATATACACAAGAAAGCTCCTCAATGGGTCTTTGGATGAAAGCCAATCATTTTTTGGTTCATTTCTAAATTTTAATTGAAATTGTCACTGAGATCATCGCAGGTTCCCACGCAGTTGTGCGGAATAACACAGAGAGATAACAATCACAAGGACATCGACTTTGATGCCATCAACCAATCTTATTCCGATTTCCCAGTGTTACTTATGCTCATTTGAGAGAGAGTGTGTGTGTTAAGTGGTGTATAATTTTATTTACCCGTGTAGTTTTGTGTATCCATAACTACAGTCAAGATAACACTACGAACCCCACTTGTATGGGGATCCTATCATTTTAAAGCCAGAGAGACCCCTAGTTTGAATTTATGAGTCAATGTAGCATGTAGATGAAGAGGGGTCCAGTGATCAGCCCACCTGGGTTCAAATCCCAGCCCTACAACTCACAGCTGTGTTGGGGGAGGGGTTAGGGAGAGGCAGGGAGGGGAGAGGAAAAGGAAAGGGGAGGGGTGCTCTTCTGTCTCAGTTTCCTCATCTGGAAAATGGGAAAACAACTGCCCCCAGAACTGGGCAAAACATTCGTAACTGCAAGCTGTCAATACAGCTTTCAGAAGTTAGTGATCAAGGCCCCAGAGGCAAAGCTACTTGCCCAAGACCACATACCAAGCCGGAGGCACAGCTGAGCCAGGGGCAGCCCAGTTCTTCAACGGGGCCAGGGGAACAAGAGTTCACATGGTCTGAAGGTATACCAGAGCCCTCCTTCCATGATTGATCATGCAGGCGGGCCACCTAGCTCAGAGGTCAAGCAGCAGGCTCTGGAGGGGCCTGTCAGGGCAAGGATCCCAGCTCGGGCTGAGACAAACAGCCCCAGTGTCCCCAGACTCATCTGAGCCTCATCTGCAGAGTGGGACGGGCAGCCGGGCTGCAGAGGGCTTCAGGGATGAAGGGGTTAACAGACTCAGTGCCAGGATGGGTGAGGCTATGAAGGCTAGGCCAATTGCTTTACTAGGTAGTGGCCTGTTTTCACCAAGCGTTGAAATCAGAATGGTCGCCCAGGACGGTGGGCTAGGATGGTAAGCGGAGCAAACATGTCATGTCACAACATCAGATAAGGGAGTCATGGAACGGGACTGTGGAACGTGAGTATCTTCTCTTAGAACCGCAGAAAACACTGGAAACTGAAGAGCTTACCCAAAGGAAAAGGCCAGCCCCGTCTCTGGCATTCACCGGGAGCCCCGCATCTCATTCCTCCCAGCAGAAAGCAGAATTTCCTTCTTCTCATGGCTGGATTCACTCTTGAATACCAAACACTTCTATCCTCTAATCTGAGCCTGTTGTAAACATGTCATTTCCAAACAAACACAGGTTGCCATCTTTTCTTCTTTCTCTCTCTCTCTCTCTCTTTTTTTTCTTCTCCCCAAGATCAAAGAAGGCATTTGGGCCTTGAAGATAACATTCATCCAAAGAGAGATGGTAATATATGAGATTAATGAAAATTAACATAATCCCTCTGAATAGAGGAGAGCTTGCGCTCAATCGTTTGTCCTGCTGTTAATTATGCGTTAGGTGGTGATAAATGCTTTAAATCAAGTGATGCCTTGAAAACCATTTAAATGATTTTCACCTAATTAGTTTCCCTGCCTTGTTCTGAGGCTGGGGGACCCCTCCCTGGCCTGCCCCCCTTCTTTGGCTATGTAACGTGCCAGGGGATCAAGGAACCCTGAGCCCCAGAAGGAACGTTTTCTGGCTTCCATCGGTCCTGACCCACCCTGGTGGGCCCAGGGTTGAGATTTATTTTTTTCTTATTGGCTTTGCAGATCCGAGATCAAAAGGAAATTTATCAGTTTCTGTCTTCCTTCAGCCTTCTCCAGCCAGACTTCATGACAAGACCCTATCAGCCTTAAAGTTGAGGAGGCCCCGGCACCGAGGGGAGCAGAGAGAAAAAGAGAAAGAGAGAAGGCCCCACCAACGGTCACTGTCAGATTAGGGGGCGGAAATTGCGGCGTGGCACCCAGCCGGCCTCGGGAGGGCGGAGGGCAGGGCTGGACAGGAGGAATGCTGGTCTGTGCAGCTCAAAGCCCCAGGGGGCAGATTCAGAGAGGCTTCCCTACTCTGTCGCTCCCTCTGAAGTTGAAATACCATCTGAGTCTCTTCCAGAACCTATTAAATGTGAACTGGAAGCCCTGGGGAGGAAGGGTCAGGGTGGGGCCTGGAGGAAGAGCAAAACCTGCCAGAGAACCGGGCTCTGTCCCTGGAGGCACATGTGTGGACCCAGAGCTCTTGCCACCACAGTAGGAGTTTGTGAGTCAAATGGCCTCCTCTTCCTGGAAGCCCCCAGGATTGGCATCCAACCCATTCCAGCTCAGGGGAGCCCCATGTCTCCTCGGTCACCATCCCTCTTTCACTTGCCAGGAAATATGACAATAGGTCTCAGTTCCTTTGGAGGCTTGGCCCTCAGCAGTGGGGTGGCACAGGGCAGGCCGCAGGACCTCCAGGAGCTCACTTTCCTCCTCGTGGCATGAGGAGGGGAGCCCCTGGGAAATGCTGCCCTTGGGCTCCAGCGTGGCGTGACTCTGAGATACAGAGAGCACCCCGATCAAGCCCCGGTATCCTCACCACATCCGCAGGGCCTTTCTGTCTCCAACAGGCTGAAAAACCACAAGGGCGGTCCCTCCCCCTGGATTGTAACCTCTTGCCCCCCACTCGGAAGCCAGAAGATACAAAAAGGAAAATGAAACAAAAGTACCTCCCATTGATCCCTCTTCTGACTTAAAAAAAAAAGGTGGGGGGCTGGGAAGCCAGTTCACATTTGAAGTTAGAATCTTGGTGGAGAAATCCCTCCTTTCATCCCGAACCGTCCTCCCGTGTGCTCTGCAGAAGGCTTCAGAACCCCTGGAGTTGCAATTATGTGGACATTTTTGGAACATGTCTGTTAATGATTTGTGATCCTGAGGACTTATTTTGAATTAATTCCTTTTTTAAAGGGCAGTTTGGTCTCCCAATAAGGGGCAGACCCGGAATGCCACAGCCTCCCCCTTTTGTGCTAAATGAACTTTTTAGAGGTTCCAGATGACGCCTGGCACCGGACAGAGGGAAGCCAGCCAGAGAGGTCAATTCTCTGGGACAAGTTCCGTGGATGATCCCGCCCTGTCCCTGCGGCAGGAAGTGGTGCCCTCCCGGGCGAGGCATTTCAGAAATGCCTTTGAGACAAGAGGCCTGGCCAGAGTTGGGCTCCCAGCAGGAGGGAGGCAGCAGAAGGCGTCCCAGAGCCAGAGCTGTGTCCCTCCTGCTCATCAGACACCGCCCTCCGCTGCCTCACACACTCCGCCGGCTGCAAAGCGAACCACGGCTTTTCCAAAAAGTCCTTCCTTAATCATTCTCCACCCCCTTATTCATCGTGGTAAATTGCACGTAACGTAAAATTGACCATTCTAACTACAATTAGGTGACATTAAGCACATTCACACTGTTGTACAACCGTCACTACCATCCATCGCCGAAATTCTTCGTCTTGGCAAAGCTGGAACTCTGTCTCCATGAAACAGCTCCCCATTCCCCTGCTACCCCCAGCGCCCGGCGACCACCATTCTGTGCTCTTTCTCTGTGAACTTGGCAACTCTCAAGAACTTGTGGACCCAGAGTCATACAGTGTGTGTCTTCTTGTGACTGGCTTATTTCACTTAGCATGATGTCCTCAGGGGTCATCCACAGCACAGCACACGACAGGATTTCCTTCCTTTCTGAGGCTGACTAACCAGCCACTGTGCGGATGGACCACGTGGCCATCTGGTCATCTATCCATGGATGCTGGGGTCACTTCCGCCTTTTGGCTGTAATGCGGAAAGGTAATAAGCGAAGCCAAGTTTCGGGCGGAGAACACAGGTGAAATGTCCGAGTTAGGGACGCATGTTAGAACTCGGGGGGATTAGCACGACCCACTGTCTTTACAGGAAAGGGAAGTTATGAGTGACAAACCAGCAGGAGAAAAAACTGAAAACAGCTTGGGTTCCAGAGTCGGATGAATCTGGGTTCAATTCCTCCCTTGGCCCTCTGAACGAGTCACTTCCCTTCTCTGGGCCGCGGTGTCTTCACTTGTAAAAGCAGGCAGCTAGTAACTCCCCAAAAGGAAGGAAGCCATGAACTCACTGGAAGAACGGAATGAAACATCACACACCCGCAATCATGGATGCGGGGCACGTGGCCCTTGTTGTTACCGCTATTCTCAAAAAGCTTTAAACTCTGAAGTTCTGTAGGTCATCATCTCCATCTGTGTTAGCTACTCCTACAAAATACCATCCCCTGGGCAGCTTGTAAGTACTAAACATTGATTTCTCACAGTTCCGGAGGCTGCAAAGGACAAGAGTAAGGTCCTGGCAGATTCTGTGTCTGGTGAGACCCACTTCCTGGTCTTTCCCTGTGTCCTCACATGGCGGAAGGGGGCTCGCTACCCCTCACCTACCTCGTACATGATATGTCGTGGTGATTTTGGTCTACCTTCTGCTTTCCTTTCCTGCCATTTCAATATAAGCACCTTCAGAAGTGAGATTTCTGGTGTGTGATAGCCACCATTTCCCTAATATAGAGAACAGTTCCCAACATGCAGTAAACTTTTTTTTTTTTTTTTTGAATGGATGAATGGATGAAATAAAGATGGAGGAACCATTCGAGAAAGACTCTTGTCATCAGGCAGGCCATGGACTGGCTTCCCTGGGAGCAAGGACACAGTAAAGCTATGGACTGACTCCGGTGGAGCCTGTCTCTGGTCAAAAGAACACCAGAAATCCATCCTCTGGGTGTGAACACGTTGGGCCTCCTGGCATCTCTACCCCACTACCTGTGGCTGGTGAACGTGGGTCCTGGGTCCATTGGAGGGCTCATCCCCAACTGACATGCTTAATTCTCATCTCTTACGGCATGAAAATAACGTCCCCAACATGCTGAGTTGTCCCATGACAAGCAAACTAGGTGGGCGTTGTATTTGGACACAAATCTGCTTGGAAGCATTATTTTACACTCTCTGCAACCCAAAAGGAGAAGAACGAGGTGCAAGAATCCAACATTTTCTGAGAAGAACGTGCAACATGGATACAGTGGTTGAGTCAAGACTGGTCAGTTTCTTTACGATATGTAAGTAAACAAGCTTACATCTTTTATAATAAAATAGTAGCCTGATGTGTAAATAAAGTACTTAGTAAGTTCATGTGCACTGATGGACACGCTTCTAGACTGAAGGTGACGTTGTGGCGAGATTTTGTAGCGATTCTATATTTAATGATGATGAAGATCCAGAAAGAACTTGTAGTTCATTGTCTTTCCAGGAAGTTTTTGCTGTGTCTCAAAAAACAGGGACAGGAGGACTCTTAGAGAATTCAAGTTAAACTGGCCTTTTCCCTTCCTGTCTCAGAAAACTCTGTTTTCTGGCTTCCCTTGGCTGTTGGAATGTAAACACCCTCACCCTTCAAAGCAAGACACTGTGAAATGGTCAAGTGTTCATCACAGTCAAATTCTGCTGTCCCCAATTTGTGCAATTCAATTATGACACAGTTTTGTTTCAGTTGAACCAGAGCTGAATCAAAGTGGTCCTAATTTCAGTTTATGCCTTTGAGAAGATCGTGGTCACGCGTGCTGCAGTGTACAAAGTTAATCCTAAACGAGCCCAAGGGACAGGCTCCCTTAGCAACAGCACATGGATACAAAGCCTTTGTGATGGCCAGGACTTTGTGATGGCCTGGAGCTCTCTCCTGCAGCACCACATGTAATCCCCACAGGCTACGAAGGAAGCCAGGCAGGAGATGGCTCTGCACATTTTGCAATTATTAATTCAAGCCAACTCGTACTTATTGTGCACCTACTACATGAGCAGTTTGGTCGGGGTTTAGAGCAAAAAGTGGCCACTTGGTGCGAGAGAGAAGAGTGCTCAATTGCTGAGCACTTGTCTGCACAGGCACTGTTCAAGCGCCTGCACGTGTTATCTCATTTAATCCTCACAACGAATCTGCAAGCTGGGTTCTTTTAGGACCATCTCCCTCTGGCTGCTGAAGAAAGAGTCTCTGTGAAGTCACTAGTCAAGTTTTGGAAGTCGAATCTGGAGCCCATACTCTTTCCTACTCGAGCTGCACCTCTGACACAGGAAGCATGGGTGGTATGGCTTCTGAGAAAGCATCTACCCCAACCTGAGTGGGGAGGGGACAGGAAGGCAGGCTTCCTGGAGGTGGGAGTCTTGAGCAGAATGGAGTAGGAGTTAGCCAAGAGAAAAAAGGGATCCCGGGGTTGAGGAAGCAGACTATACAATGACAAGGAGGAAAGCTAGTAGGCAGAATCAATGGGAGACACACACACACACACACCACAGAGGGAGCGAAAGAAGATTTATTTTGAGAAACTAGCGAGGGAGGCCGATAAGTCCTACTATCTCCCATCTGCAAGCTGGAGACCCAGTTCTCGTCCAAAGGCATGAGAAGTGGGCAAGCCAATGGGTGTAAATCCTAGTCCGAGGGCAGAAGAAGATGGGATGAGAGGTCCTAGCTCAATGAGCCAGGAGAAAAAGAAGGGGGTGAATTCCTTTTTTCCTCTGACTTTGAGTTTATCCAAGCCCTCAGGCGATTAGATGACGCCCACTCACTCACCGAGGGTAATCTGCTTTCCTCAGAGTCTATCAACTCACATGCTAACCTCCTCTGGAAACACCCTCATAGACACACCCAGAAACAAGGTTTAATCCAGGCACCCCGTGGTCCTTTCAAGGTGACTTTTGAAAGTAATCATCGAAGGGGCACCTGGCGGGCTCAGTTGGTCAGCATTCAATTCTCCCTTTCGGCTCAGGTCATGATCTCAGGGTTCTCAGATGGAGCCCCTATTGGGCTCCATATAGCAGGGAATCTTCTTGAGATGCTCTCTCACCCTCTGCCCCTCCCCCGCTCATGCTTTTTCTCTCTAAGTAGATGAATAAAATCTTAAAAAGAAAGAAAGCAACCATCACAGCATCACTGTCACCCTTCTACTGTAAACCCTGCAGCTCAGAGGCAGAGGGGGCCATGGGAGGAGAACTTTGCCTGCGTCTGTGGGCCCAGGTACCCATCGTTTATCTCCTTTACCTCCTCCTTAGTTATGTGACCTTGGGCTAATTACTTCATGATCTTGGATTACACAACAGTTTCTTAGAGAGGACACCAAAAGCACAAGCCACCAAAGAAAAAAATAAGTGGACGCTACCAAAATGAAATTTTTCTCTCCAGGGACACTAATGAGAAAGCGTAAAAAGAGGATGGGAGAAAATATTTGCAAATCATGTATGCGATAAGAGTCCCTCTCCAGGGGCGCCTCTGTTAAGTATCCCACTCTTTTTTTTTTTTTTTTTTTTTTAAGATTTTATCTATTTATTTGTTAGAGAGAGTGAGCACAGGCAGACAGAGGCAGAGGGAGAAGCAGGCTCCCCGCTGAGCAAGGAGCCCGATGTGGGACTCGATCCCAGGACCCTGGGATCATGACCTGAGCCGAAGGCAGCCGCTTAACCAACTGAGCCACCCAGGCGTCCCAAGTATCCCACTCTTGATTTCAGCTCAGGTCATGATCTCAGGGTCATGAGATCGAGACCCACATAGGGCTCAGTGCTCAGCAGGGAGTCCCTTTGGGATTCTCTCTCTCTCTCCCCATTCCGGCTTGCAGGGGCTCTCTCTCTCTCTTTAAAAAAATACAAATACATACGTACATACATACATACATACTACATAAATACATAAATAAAGAGTCCCGTGTCCAGAATACATAAAGAACTCTTTCAACTCAACAATGAAAAACAACTCAATTTAAAAATGGGTCAAGGATCTGAATAGACAGTGTTTTCAAAGAAGATACAGGAATGGCCGAGAAGCACAAGAAAAGACATTCAGGGTCACTAATCACTAGAAATGCCAATCACATCTCAATGAGATACCACTTCATACCCCCCAGGAGGGCTATACTCAAAAGGATAGCTAGTAACCAGTTTCCACAAAGACTTGGTAAATCCACACAGTCCTCCACTGTTTCTGGGAGCGTGGAAGGCACAGCCTCAGTTAACTTGTGTAACTTGGTGATTCAGGAATCCCACTCCTGCGTCCAAACCGAGAGAACTGAAACATACTGAAACATAGGTCCATGCAGACACTTCTATATGAATGTTCATGGCAGCTTTATTCCTAAGAGCCCCAGAGTAGAAATAACCCAAGTGTCCATCAATGGGT
This sequence comes from Martes martes, assembly GCF_963455335.1. Taxonomy (NCBI): domain Eukaryota; kingdom Metazoa; phylum Chordata; class Mammalia; order Carnivora; family Mustelidae; genus Martes; species Martes martes. Next base: position 145,008,138 of record NC_137889.1, read on the forward strand.
GAACGGGCAAACAGAATATTATCTGTATCTACATATGAGATCTATATATGATAGCATATATGGTATCATATGTAAATATCTATCTCCATGCCATGGAATATTATTCAGCCATAAAAAAGGAAGGAAAGTCTGATTCTACAGCATGGATGAACCTTGAAGTCATACCAAGCAAAAGAGCCCAGTCACAGGAAGTCACATACTGTGTGATTCCATGATAGGAAATGTTCAGAATAGGCAAATAAGAGACAGAAAGTTGTTGTTAGGGGCTGGAAGGGGGAGAAATTGGGAGGGACTAACAGGTACAGGGATTCTTTTCTGGGGTGATGGAAATGTTCTGAGTTAGACAGTGCCAATGGTAAATAAACTAGTGAGCATGGCTTGTGTCCTTGGCCAGCCTGACCCCACCCCCCCAAACTCAGGAAACTTCTAGTAGAAGCTTCTGACTAGCTGTCAATCTTACCTTTAGAGACAAAGTAACAGACTGCTGGGACATGAAGAGACACATTTAAGGAAGATACCTGCTCAGAGGAATCCAAAGTGTCTGATGGGCCAGTTACCTCTGCTTTGTTATAGTGTTAAAATCCCCTTCTGAGTAGTCATTCCAAACCCTACTAGGGAATCAGGGCTCTGGAGATTATTCCTCATATTGTATTTGCCAGGCAACTGCCCCAGGGTATTCTCTGTCTGTAATTCACCAGGGAGCAGACCCTCTGTAGTCTGGTAACAACGACACACTTTAAAAGGGTGAAGTTTGGGGCACCTGAGTGGCTCAGTGGGTTAAGCCTCTGCCTTCAGCTCAGGTTGTGATCCCAGGGTCCTAGGATCAAGCCCCACATCAGGCTCTCTGCCCAGCGGGAAGCCTGCTTCCCCCGCCCCCCACCTGCCTCTCTGCCTACTTGTGATCTCTGTCTGTCAAATAAATAAGTAAAAATTAAAAAAATAAAATAAAATAAAAGGGTGAAGTTCATGTTTTATGGATTCTATCTCAATAAAACTTACTCTAAAAACAAATATGAGCAACCAATAAGAGAGACAGAGAATAAACAGGTCAGTGACAATACAGGGCAATCGTGGTAATGACAGGTCACACGGGAAGAGACAGCAAAGTGTAGGGTCAGCAAGAGGGCAGGGAGCACGTCCTGAGTGGGAGATACCTGGGGTGAAGGCTGAAGGATGCGCAGGGTGTCGTCCTCCAGTCGCGACAGCCCAAGCTAGGACGTGCCCAGCCGTTCAGCGTGGAGGGAATGGGGAGGGTACACACCAGCTGAGACCAGAAATGTATCAGGCAGCCACTGGCCTATCCTCTTACTTGTGACTTGTATTTAATTATGTGGGTAACTCTGCAATCAGGGGGCTTCCTGCTTGACCGTCTGCTCCAGGAGGGTGGCGGATGGGCCCATCTGGCTCACCTCCCACAGCCCAGGAGCCAGTCTGGCACAGGCTGGAAGGAGGCCTCTAGAACTTACATTCATTGTCTGTGTAAACGTCATTTAGGCTCTGCCAGTGGCTCGACAGCCCTGGTCCTGCACAGGTCTGGATGTTCCGGAAGGAGGGTTGTTCAAGCCCCATCAAGTGGGATGCTCATTTAAATGCAGGAATCCAGCGCAGATGCCCTGGGCTTCCAAAAGGAAGTGAAATTCAAATGAGATGCAATCACAATGCAGATGCAGAATCCTCTAATTCAAGGTCAAGATTACACTGTCCTGAGCCCCTATGGCCACCTCCTGTGCAGCCAGTTGTGGGGGCCATCAAATACCCCGGACTTGTTCATGCAGAACAGATCTGTCTCCTAAACAAACACCAATCAGCAGAATAGCCCAAAGTCAAGTAGACTGACCTCACAATAAACTTACAGAAATTACTGTGTTTGCGAATGTGGGTGGGGGGCACTCCCCATGCTATTTCTTTCCAGAGAAGAAGAGAAGACCCCAGAGGTTCCTACCTTGCTGGATGCTTTGCCAAGCCACAATCCATACCCTGAACTTCTGGCTGAGGGACCTGGTGGGCTGATAGCTCAGGAAGGCCCCACCTCCACCCTGGGGAGCAGGCCAGACACTGGGTTTGGCTCTGGAGAACAGCACGTTCACCTGCTTTGGCCCTTCCTGTCCTGCTCTGATGTCTTCAGGGCTGCTCAGTGTGGTCACATGTCCAAGATCGCCAGAATCTGGTCTTGTCCCGGTAACGCTTGGCCTTCACTGGGGGCAGATGTAGGGGCCGGGGAAGAGTGTCCACGGGGGACCCAGGGCCATGCTGGGCTGCAGTGGAGTTTGAGGAGAGAAAGGCTCAGGAATGAGGTATAAGAGAAGGGGGGGTGTCCCCTTCTCTGTGGGGGGCACCCCACAGAGACTTCACGTAATAACAGTAACAGTGATATTGGAAAGATGTTAGGGTTCAAAGCCAACGGCCAAGAAAGAATTCTTGAGACCTCTTTGGTGCAAAAAGGTGGTTTTATTGAAGTGTGGGGACAGGACCCGTGGGCAGAAAGAGGTGCATTTGGTGGTGAGGAGTGGTCCATTATATGCTTTCCAAGTTGGGAGGGGCTTAGGGACAGTGTAAGTCTCTAAGGAATTGGGAAGCAAGGTGTCCAGGACCTCGAGGGGGCCAGCTGCTGTTAGGAAAAGGTCATTTATCACTTTCCAATAAAACCTTCATCATGAGACCCTTCAGATGCATATCGGGGGGTCAGACGCTAGGGGAATGATTGCCAACATGTATCTCGGGCCACGGGTGGGGGGTAGAGATAAAGGAAGTTTCCAAAGGAAACTTCATTAATGTGATACCGCCTGCCCACATGGCCAACAGGCCCACTCTGCCTGAGCCCAGGAGAATTTCCAAGACCCGGGACTTCAGCGTTAAAACTGGTTGTCGCAGGCAAACTGGATGGCAGTTCACTGTGGCAGTGAACCATGCAAGGATGTCAGCGTCCTAATCCCTGGAAATGGTGAATGGCCAAAGGGACTTTGCAGATGAGATTAAGTTAGGGACCTTGAGATGCGGAGCTTCTCCAAGATGTTCAGGGTGGACCCAATGGCATAGCAAGGGTCCTTATCATTGGGAGGCAAGAAGGTCAGTCAGAAAAAGGAGACGGTGCCACAGAAGCAGAGTGTGGAGAGATGTCATTGCTGGCTTTGATGGAGGGAGGCCCCCAAGCCAAGGAATGGGGGTGGCTTCCAGAAGCTGGAAAAGGCAAGGAATGGATTCTCCCCCTAGAGCCACCAGAAGGGAGCCAGGCCTGCCATCACCTTGACTTTAACCCAGTGAGACCCATGTTGGATTTCTGATATCCAGAACTATAAGAGAATAAATCTATGGTCATCTGTTTCAGCAATAATAGGGAGCAAACCCTGCTGCCTTCAGGCACTGTCCACCGTATTTTATTTTCTGTTTCCAGGACAAGGGACAAATGTTTGCTGAGCATGTACAGGGCTCAGCTGGCCCAGGCACCCCTGAACCCAACCCTACACCTTGGGGCCCTGCTACTCAAGGACCTATCTTGTTCCTTCATTCTTTTTTTTCATTCGTTCGCTCATTCAGTGAACACCAAGAGAACAACTTCTCGGTGTCCAAACAGTCCCGGACACTGGGGATTCCGAGATGAACAGGACAGAAGCTTTGTCCACAAGAAGCTTACAGGGTAAGAGGCAGCTGGTCTCCAAAGTGGAAAAATGCATGGCAGGGGAGATGTAAGATGATGCATTGGGTGTGAAGAAATGCACAAGAATTTCTACCTCGATTTATTCTTATCTAACAGTTTAGCAGGAGTTGGGAAATCAGGCTAGCCTGTGTCTGACATGTGGGTTAATACTGGTGCCTGGGAGCTCACTGAGTCTGGCAGGTTGATGTGGGCCTCTGGCTGGAGAAGTGGGAGTCCTCACACGGTGGGAGGGGAAGGGGTGTCCACGCCTCCCCTAGCCTGTTCGGTGTCGTGTACTTCTCTCTCCCCCATAAACTACTTATCGCTCCTCTGTAAAGCGGGTTTGCAACTTTATGTCCCCGCACCACTTACCCAAACTCTCATGGACCCACAGTTGAACAAAATCCCTGCAAACAAACCATGGATGGAAGATAATACTAAAGGTACAAACCTGAAGGAGAAAAAACCCAGCGGATTTGACATTTCTCCTCCTCCAAGTGCGAGCTCTTTGTAATCTCTTCGGTTAAAAACTCTGACATCTCATCAGAAGCAATGGCAATGTGAGAGAGAGAGAGAATTCATCAAGAAAAAATGAGCTAAATATAGATTCACACCCACTAACATTAACAACAAACTTCCCTGAATGATTATATTATTGTGCCTGGAGATGTTAGCTATTGATTATATGAAGTTATCTTTTTTTTAAAAAAGTACTCAAAAGATTAATAATAATTTTGGTCTTGGCATTGTGAATGAATAAAACAATCTGGTTTAATATATTTTTTAATATTTTATTTATTTGACAGAGACTCAGCGAGAGAGGGAACACAAGCAGGAGGAGTGGGAGAGGGAGAGGGAGAAGCAGGCTTCCCACTAAGCAGGGAGCCCAATGCGGGGCTTGATCCCAGGACTCTGGGATCATGACCTGAGCTGAAGGCAGACGCTTAACGACTGAGCCACCCAGGTGCCCCTGGTTTGGTATTTTTAAATGCCCCCTTTGAAATTTCTACTTTGTGTCAGGTTTATAGCATTTGCAATATATTTATGGTTGTTATACATATATAATCTGTAAGTAGACATATAGACGGCATGCTATATGCCTGTGGAGTACATTCTTTAGGGACTAAAGAGAAAAAAAAAGAGAGAGAGACAACAGTGATAGGAGATGGAAAACCTGTCAACCATGGAGTTGATAGAACATTACAGCTGCCTCTTCTCTACCTGTCCTTTCTTCTTTACTAAGACAATGCGTTTCTCTTTCCAGGTGACAATATGCCTGCTAAAGTCACATGCAGCCTATTGTGCAATTTGAGGTGACCATGTGACACCCTTCTGGCCGATGGCATGTGGGCGTCTACTACCCAGCAAAAAACCAGCCCCAAACCTCGTGACTTAATGCAGCAGCCATCGTCTATCTCCCCTGTAATGGGGATCCAGGCAGGGCTCAGCTTGCTCTACAATGTATCCCTGGGGTGGCTTGGTGGGGCTGGAAGATCCATTTCCAAAATGGCTTCCGTCTGTGGCTGGCAAGCTGGTGCTGGCTGTGCCCGGCAACTGTAGGCTAGAGCCTTGTCCGCAGGGTGACTTGCCTCCTCCCAGCATGGTGGTTCGGTTCCAAGAGCAAGCGTTCCAAGAGAAAGGGAATAGAGCCGTCACCTCCTTAAAGCCTCAATCTGGAAACTCGCTCAGCACCACTTCTGCTATATGGTGTTGCTCAGGTGGCCCTGAGCCCACCCAGGGTCAGGGTGAGAGGACACAGACCCTGCCCCTCAGTGAGGGGAGTGATAAGGAATTCCTGGCCAGCTCTAATCTGCCATAATGTATGAGGATTGCTGGCTAAGGATTCCTGGGAAAGCTTCTACATCCTTCTCTGCTGATGCTTCCTTCTTCCTCTTTTCCTGCATCTTAGGTGGGAGACTGGGGCTGGACCGCCCAGCCTGTAACCAGGAAGTGACCAGCCCGTAACCAGGAAGTGATCTTGTGAATGACGGCCATGCTCTAGAGATGTGGAGCAGAAAGGCAGAAGCAGCCAGAGTACCGGGGAGCATCACTGAGCCGCTGTACCAGTCGAAACCACATTTACTAGACTCCCTGTGCTATGAAGAAACATAAACCGCTCCTTGGTTAGGACCCTCTGGTGACATTCTGTTACAGACAGCCGCATGCTGTTCCTAAGTCAGTGTTCAGGGCTGGAGCAGCACAGATGCAAAGAGATGTGTGAATCTGGAGAGGTAGCAAAGGTGGTCACGATTTCCAGAGCAGAAATCTCCATAGCTAGGGCTTCCCTACCTGCATGTGTGGCCCCGTGACAGCCCTGTGACAGCCACCCACGAGGACCCCTCACTTCTCGGCCCCTGGAGACCCAGAGCCTGCATATCCACCCACAAAAATGAAGCATCGCCACCTTCGCTCACTTGGCCCCCTCCCCCACTTCTCTTCACACCCAGACTATTCTAGCAGGATGTGTACTGGACAAGGAGCCACTAGGGAGAGGGAAAGAATAGGAAATAGGCATCTTCTGGGAACTGGGGGGTGGGGGGGGCTCTGTGCTTAATGCTTGTTAACCCTTGAAACCGCCCTGAGATAAGGACACATCTCCCCACTTCACGGGGTGGGGGAGAGGGGAACTGAGACTCAGAGAGGTGAGCAACATAACCAATGTCACATAGATTGTGAGGAAGGTAGCTGAGCATGGAGTTCAGGCCTGCCTATGTCCCTTCAAAGTGTGTGGTCAGTCCAGTCACCCATCTGCATCCAGGGGCCTTGAATTCAACTCCCAGCCCAGACGCCCACACTCTAGGTGGCTTAAATAATTTATTTCACTTCCTCGAGACTCAGTTAATGCATCCCTAAGATGAGAGGGTTCTGAGGGATGAAGAGGAGCTCTCAAAGGAGATTTCTATCTTCGAAATCCTTTGATCTTATGCAACTTTGGATAACATCAAGGTTTATAAAAACAAAACATCATCAAAATGAGCTTGTAATAAAATTGCAAAGCAATATGTCAGGGGCAAGGACTGTAAATCCACAGGATATCAGTTCCAAGTTGAATACAATTTACAAGAATATGGTTCAAATATCACAAGGTCAAAACAATTTTGAGCTTTCCAGTATTTACAAACATACCTCACTTCATAAACCTTTCCAATCCATGCTACACAATATATACAGGACCGTTTTAAAATGACTCTATTTAATTTGATGTGGCTTTAAGTGAGGTCTGTTAGAAATGTGCTACTAATTTTGGACTTTTGTGTTTAGGGGAAAATGCGATTGAAGCTTAATCCAATTTTCTAACACCCGAAAACAGCTACAAGGAAATATACAGGCATGAAGGAACAATGGCAAATTTTGCCTCAGTAAAGCCTCCACTTGCCACTAACTTGCCCTGCTGGAATGTTCCATACCAAAAAAAGGCTAGCCCTGCAGGCATGAAGGAAAGTTAAGCCATGAAGATAGCACATAATGGGGCAGAGAGCTTACGAAGAAAAGTCAGTTTGGCTTGTAGAGCTCCATTCGGCTTCTGACTTGCTTGCCCAAGCAGAGCCAGAGGGGGCTGCAAGCTTCAATGAGAAGCTACGCGTTGCACATGGTACAGCTTCCAACATGGTGGCCAAGGGCAACGGTGAAGCATGGGCAGAAGAAATGTCTAGATACACTAGTGTCTGGGCACTGCTCATTATCCATGATCAAGAGCATTCAAAGGTTCCCAGATGCCCCGGCAAGGGGGAAGAGACCAAGGGAACGAATAGGAGCCCAAGACAGCAGGAAGGAGCCACACAATGCAGGATCTTTGAGAACAGAAGGTAAGAGTCAAGGCCATTTGCCTTGAGTGCCCAGACGATGCCCCAGAAGGACAGCAGGGCCCAGCTGACCCTCATTAGATCCCACACAGGGATCCAGGGACCAGATCAGACCAAACTGGACATGCCACCAGAGCCAAGCATGGGGTCATGGAAGCCTCACTTGGTCTTTGTGGATGCCAGGAAAAGAAGGAGAAACCCTAACAGCTTAGGCACTTATTTGAAAGAGACTCTGTGACCCCTAAGAAGACTTCTTTTTTTCTAAGATGTATTTATTTATTAGAGAGATAGAGAGTGGAGAGGGGGCAGAGGGAGAGGGACTCTCAAGCAGACTCCCCACTGAGCACAGAGCTCGATGAGGGGCTTGATCCCACAACACTGAGATCATGACCTGATATGAAACCAAGAGTCAGACACCTAACTGACTAAGCCCCCCGCCCCACAGTAGACTTTTAATTGTGGGAGAGACTGAGATGCCATGACTATCAAACTGTAGGCTCCTCTCTCCTTTCTGTTAGTGCCCAACCACACAGGTGGCATTCACAGAAAATGCAGAAGCCACATTCTCTTACCTGTTCGAGGTTGGGGCATAAAATGCAATCCTGCTCTGCTTGTTACTGTTCCATCTTATTATCTCTGTTCTGTTCAAAAGTCCTCTCTCCAAAAGGACAACTCCTAAGAAAACTAAATTTATTTATTTATTTATTTATTTATTTATTTATTTATTTATTTATAAGTAGGCTTCAGGCCTAGCACAGAGCCCAGTGGGGGGATTGAACTCACAACACTGAGAACATGATCTGAGCAGAGATTCAGAATTGGACGCTTGACCAACTGAGGCTCCCAGGAACCAGAAGACTCATTTTTATTTTTTATTTTATCTTTTTGAAGATTTTGTTTTTAACTAATCTCTACACCCAACATGGGGCTCGAACTTACAACTCCGAGATCGAGAGTTGCATGCTCTACCAACCGAGGCAGCCAGGTGTCCCTTCCAACTCCCCCACTGCCTGCCGAAAACTCATGTTTTAATGGAGGAACGAATTATAGCTGACAAGATGAATTTTCTCCCAAGACCAGTGGAACCTCATTGGTGTTTGAAGCAGGGGAATGGCTGCAGGGATTTGTGATTTAGGAAAATCTGGAGGAGCCAGGGGAAGGGACAAGAATTGAGGCCCAGAGCCTGGGATGTAAAATGGTCCAGAAGAATGACTGCCAGAACGCAGCCTCAGGCAGCAGCCCTGCAGGGAATGGTGAAGGGCAAGGTGAAGTCAAACACACATCCTGCCTCTGTCACTTATTTTCACCTGCTCTGGGGCAGGAACGACATACCCTCTTTGAACCTCTGTCTCTTCTTCTGTCCAGTGGGGGTAATAGTCCTACCCAAAGCTGTCAGGGGCATTGAATGAGATCACAGCTAACGCATCTGACATGATGTGTCCCCTGCCATGACTGCTGTCTCCCCACACGACGTAAGGACCCACTTTCAAACCGCAGTACACCTGCCTACGGCTGCCAGGAAGACAAACAAAAAGCCTCCGACCTCTGGTTGGAGGCAGGATCATCTATGAAAGGCCAAGCTGGGATCTACAAAGCACAAGAGAATTTCATTACCAGTCTATAAAAAGGCACTCTGGAAGAAAACCCTCCATACCAGCGGCCATGGCCAACCACATCCAGATGTGTTGTGAGAACGTGCTCTGGAGGATTAGGCGAGACCCAACAGCACCAGCATACAACTAACTAGCTGAGTGACCTTTAGCGTGTCACTGTACTTAACCTTTCTATCCAATTTCCCTCCTCACCTGTACAGTGCGGAGAGCACAAGCTCACCCAATGGTGAGAACTCATTGCAGTAGAATGTGGAAGGATCTTGGAACAGGTGTCCGTGTGGCCTTTCTCTGGGTCTTACTTTTTCGTTGCAGGGGGTGGAGAGGGTCTACACAACCTGGCCCCCATCTCATTTCCTAATATTTCCCCACCATTACAATCACCCCAAATCTAGTGACCTCAAGCTAGTCCCAGGCTCCAATCCTGCCAATACCTTGATCTCAGACGTTGAGCCTCCCAAACCATGAGAAAGTCCATTTCTGTTCTTTAAGCCTCCCAGACTGTGGCATTTTGTTATGGCAGCCCAAGCAAATTGATGTAAATCCACATATAGAACTTTTTAATTATTTTTTATGGCATTGCATAATTCACATTACTGGCCAACTTGGAGGTGGTGTTTTGTATATTTGGTTTTTGTTTTTTACTTAGCCATGTATCAAGGACCGGACTCCAGATACTTACATAGAAATCTAATTTTTAAAAGGCTGATGTTCCCAAAAGGCGGGTATTGGAACTTATTCAACCTTACTCCAGGCCTGACGGACTTTCCAACTGCTTCCGGGTTTTTGCCACCACAAACATGCGACAATAACATCCTGTTCTCATGGTCTTACATTTTAGGGCTTTCATTTCTATGGGAGAGATTCCCAGAAGTAGGATTGCAGGATCAAAGGGAATGTGCGTTTCCACATGTTAATAGATCCTTACAGATTACATTCCCAAGAAGCTTTGGCAATTCATAGAGACCCAAATGTTAACTCCTGGCCCAGCAAACAAAATACAGTATCAGAAAAGACTTTCTTCCCCTTTGGTAGTTAGGGAGCAAGCCTGCTATCTGGAGAGAAGCACTCCTCCTCTGAGGTCAGCTGGTCAGGTTTCTGGACAGCGTGGAAGCAGGCTGACGGGGCCTGATTCTCGGCTGAATGCCCGCCGCAGGTCACTCAACCTTGCTGAGCCTGGTTCCTTGTCCGGAAGGGACCCAATCCTTGCCCAACTCACTCTGTGAGCACTTGGCTGGAGAGGGCAGATACGGAAGGGCCATGTCCTGTGTTAGGAACAATCATCCAGCCCCCTGAGTTGGTCTGCCTGGCCAGGAGGTTCTAGAGGCCTGCAGAGACCAGGCCTTGGTCCCCCCGAGGGCTTGGCGCTGTAGGGGCTGGGCCCCATCTGCCCTTCTTCCCACTCCACTCCCTGGGCACGTCCTGCCCTTCTTGCAAGACCTAGGTCCTTCTGAGTCCTCCTGGGTCCTTCCCTTCTCCTGCTTCCTCTCCGCCCGCCCCTCCTGAAATCCTCCTGAAGCCTGGGCTCCCTCCATGAACATTGGTCTATACATACAAGCAAAACTGCTCTCCTCCTGGTTACAAAGTTAGAGATTCTGCCTCATTAGTTCAGCAAAATAATAATAAGGGCTCATCATTGTTGATGCTTAGCAGGTGCCGAACGCTATGCTAAGCTCTTGAGCTTGGCGTGAATTTCTTATGTGCTCCCCACAATAACCATTGATAACGTATTTCCCAGTCTTATCAACAGGCTTGGGGTCCTTTACCTCCTGCTGCTTTGGTTGACATGCTGTGAATTTCACCAGCCCCCAGACCTGCTAAGCCCAGGCATCCATGTGCCTGGGGACTCACCTTGGTCCACATGGGGAGGCCTGATGTTCCTGTTGAGCAGGGGGCTCACTCCTTCTGTCCCAGGTGGTTCCTCTCTGGCTCCCAAGTTCCGAACAGAATCAGTCGGCCGTAGTTCAGCCACATCAGCAAAACATCCTGTGCCCGCTCACCTGTGCGTTGATTCAGCCATCACCGAGAGCGCCAACTACGTGCTGGGTGCTGGAAGCAGAGGTAGAGTTAAGCCAGGACCTGCCCCCGAGGGCATCCAGAGAGGGGGGCGATCAAAGCTTCAGGAGCTCAGAGGGGCCCTGGTCTCACCCCAGAGCAGTCAGGGAAATCTTCCAAGGAAAGTGAGGCTCAAGAGACAAGGTGATGGGAACATTGTTCTTGGAAGAGGTGCGGCAAGAACAAAGGCCCAGAGGTCCTCGGGAGAGGCCTGTGTCCACATGGCCGCCCAGGACACACTACAAAGCCCTAAAGTTCTGAGAAGGGTGCTCTGATTCCTTGGTCCCGGACACTTCCCACTCTTGGAGCCTGGAATTAGAATTACAGTCACGGCTGCGTCTGACATCTGCTCCAGCCAATTCATTATCATTAGGAAATGAATCCCTAATGAATTTCTGCCGCCATTAAGTCTGATTTACAGTAACGGTAATCACCCTTGGAAGCACACGCTTTATCCCTTTAATTAATAATCCCCACTTATCAGCAAACCTAATGATCATGGGACAAAAAATGGAAGAAAGCCTCCCAGCTCCAGCCTGGATTCCCCACGGCACCTTTGGGAAGGGGCGAAGGGGTCAGGTCCCTGGAGAGGGCCTGGGAGTCATGCTGCTAACCTGTGAGAGCATTCACGACCCCGATCCTCTAGCTGAAACTTTGCAGTCGTCCAGACAGTTGTGCTTGAACCCTAAGGTCTGTAGGTCTCGGCCAGCTTTCGCCAGCCAGGATCCTCATTTCTCTGCAGCCTCACCCTTGCTGGGAAATATTCCTGCTGCATTCGGGGCTCCCGCCTAGACTTAAATCTGAACGCCCCCTTCTCAAAACCTTGCAGGGGTACATGTGTGTGTCAAAGACAGTGCCCCAGCTCTCTGCACTCCCATTCCCCCTAAAAACTCCACCTATACCTTCTGGCACAACTGGCACCCCTGCTCACTCTCTTCCTCTCCCAGACACCCCAGGCAGGCTTGTGCCACCTGTTAGCCCTTTTCTGAAATGACCTTCCTTCCTATTGTTGCCTCACACATGCCTACAGCCCTTCTCCCATCCCTCGGCTACAACCGGAAGTGGTGTGTACCCAAAGGATCTGTCTGGGCATCTGGGGAAGCAGGTGGACGAGTCAGTGAGTAGTTTGAACCTAACATGATGAGGAGCCACCATCAACATGCGTGACCTAAGGGGGGACAGAGGGGAAGAGCCAGAGAACCTCTAAGATATATTAAACATTCACAGGTGCTGGACCTATAGTATCTCTTGGAAATGTCACATCAGTGATGAGAGGTAAGTATCCTTACCCCCACTGTACAGTGAGAAGACTGAGGTCTGGGGACTTCCAATAAGCCTGAGGTTATATAGAGCCTGTGAATGGCAGTGCTGGGTCCTGGTCCCTGAGTGTCTGTGACAAGGTGCACACTTGTGACAGTACCGGATGGAATTTTAAGATAGTACCATATTTCCCCCCCCCCCATCGTCCTTTTTCCTCCCCAGTCCCCAAATGAGCATCCAAGTGACATGTCCTGAAATACTCAAGTTACGGCGAAGAAACAGAAGAGTCAGACCTATGGGTCATTCTCCTCCTTAAAACCCTGATTCAGGCCTTAAGTCCCTTAAGGCAGCATCTGCCCTGTTCCTCCTGCTGACTCTGCCCACTTCTCTGGATCACTCTCGTGATGCTCTCCCCCACGATGCAGTCTAGCAATGCCCCACACAGGTGGGCATACAGGCGTGCACACACTGCATCGTTTCTAAGCTCGGGGACAGTGCTCACTGGTGCCCCCTCTCTTTTACCTGCCCTCGCTCCAGTTCCCCCTAAGAGTGCCCTTCTCAGAAGCGCTCTCTGGCCTTCCTTGACTGTGCATGGAGGTGGTCCTCCATGGGCTTCCACAGCCCTGTGCCGACCCCATAGAGCTGAACTCAGCCACTGCTCTCCACCGACCTCCCAGGACAGTGGGTGTGCCCCCCTGGCTTTCTCTCTGCTGGTGCGAGATGGTGGGCAAATGATTTGGACCTCTCTGTACCTCTGGTGTCCCATCTGTGAGTGGGGACCCTGTTAGGAGGGCCCCACATGCACCTGGTTGAAAGCTCACTATTATTTATGACTCTATACCCCCACCAATGTTCTCCTTAGATGCCCCTGCCCAGCACAGTGATTGAGACCTAGTAGGCACTCAATAAATACTTGAGCTGAATTACCCCCACAAAATGGAAACAGAGCTTGGCTCACAGAGGAGGCAATCACTCGTATTACATATTAGGCGATTTTTCCAGAGTGCATCATGCCAAATATTGTACATTCTTTATTATAGCGAGGGGGGTGATGTTCATTAAAGGCCAGCACAGTTTCATTAGAAAACCTTACTTTAAAAAAAAAAAAAAGGAAGAAAGAAAGAAAGAAAAAAAAAAGAAACCCTTACTTTCAGAATTTTATAACTCAGCCACAAAAATTCACTCCGGGCAAAATGCTAACTTTCGTCTGGAAGTAAATGGGTTTATTTTATAAATTTTTATGCATTTTCCACACATAAACAAATGGCCAGATAAACCATTCTTTAAGGGAAGGATTGCAAGAGGAAAACTTGATATTCTGGCGTACAAAAGACAAAGACTCAAAAAGACTAGCAGGGCTGGGTGGGGAGGGCTCAGGTTTGCTTGGCCAGGATGTGTCCTTTGCTGGGCATTTACATAGGATCTTTTCCCTGAGTCTTTTCAAATGCTCCTTGCATTATAATGACCGCCTCTAGGAGAGCTTCATAGGGCCAGCTGCTTTTCTAATTGTTTTACTTGTATTAACTAATTCCCCAAAATATATCTCCTTCTGAAGGAGGAGTGTATTGGGTTGAATAAGTGGTCTCCAAAAGGTACGTCCACCCAGAACCTCCAAATGTGACTTTATTTCAAAATAGAGACTTCGTAGATGCAATCAAGTTCAGTCGAGGCCGTATTAGATTAGTATGGGGTTGGGCATGGGGACACACGGAGGAGAGAAGGTCCCGTGATGGCGGAAGCAGAGGCTGGAGGGTCGCTGAGGATTCCCAGACGCTGGGAGAGGCCGGGGAGAATTATTTGGAAACTTCAGAGGGAGCACAGCCCTGTGGCACCTTGATTTGGTACTTCTATCTTCCAGAACTGCAGGGGAAGAAATGTCTGTTGTTTAAGACAGACAGGTTTTTGGTTAATTTGTTACGGCAGCCCTGGGACTCAAGGAGTACAGAGGTCAGGAAACTTGCCTAGTGCATTCACTGAGTAGGCAAAGCTGAGGTTTAAGGACACGCAGTGGGCTCCTGGGGCGGACATAAGCAACATTTGGGGCACTCTCAACCATAAGCGACATGCTTTCCAATGACTTCATCTCTTAATACCTCCCCAGGATCCCACAGGAAAAAATGGGGGAACAAGCACCCCCCTCAAACTGTACACTTCAGGACATGTAATTCATCATCCTGAGTTCTATCCAGTGGCCTAAAAACTATCTCTCATTTGTTTCTACAACACTATTAGGCGATCTGGTTAGGTTAACAATAGAGAGCCTTCTGCACATTCGACATCTAGGAAAACAGAAGTCACAAGAAAAAGCCGTTTCATCCCAACCCATCCAGGGCTGGAGCCCTGCCCTTCAGCCTCAGCCAAGTGAGCCTCCACCCGCTGACCTCACTCTCGGACAGGGGTGTTCACTGAAGAGGTACCAGCCACAGGACAGCCATTTCAAATGCTGCTATCTGTCCACAATTGTGGGTGTGGAAGGATGTGCACAATATGTCATAAAATGAAAAGGCAGCTTCCAAGATGCTGTGGTTTGTAGCCATCTTCTCATAAAATAAAAGCCCAAATACAGACAAAGAGAAGCAGCATGCATGAGAAGGGCAGGAAGGAAAGAGAGTCGCAAGGCTAAGAATGATTAGGGATGATGCCATTCAGGGTCGTTTTGCTACTTTGTGCCTTTACACACTGTTTGAGTTGTTTTCAATGATTATCTATTAATTTTATAGTTAGAAAAAAAGCCTCCTCATATCCAAGGAGGGTTGGGAGCCTGCAAACTCCAGGGTACTGTGTGGGACTTCTCCCCTGCAGGCCGGGCCCCGGAAGCTCCTGGGTCAGGGGGTTCTTGCCCGGCAGAGCCCCAGTGGAAGAAAAGCTTCTGCTCCGTGAGTGAGTGGCCCGGGTCCCCAACAGGAGCCATCAGGCCACTCCCTGCCCGGCTCATGTAGCCGTCCCATGTCGGCAGCCCATTCCTATCCAAAACGCAGAGAGGTTTCTCCAAGTTAATCTGAACCACCTGCCCTGGAGAAGCAACAGGAAAATGAAAAAATAAAAAATGATCTACTAAAATCCAGCAGAGACCGAGCATTTACAGTGAGGGGGCAGGCTCACGAGAAGGGATTCTGGCCAAACTGTGTGAGCAATCCACAATAGAGAAATGGTGCTGGGCAGTGGCTTTCCAGAGGTGGAAAGGCCCAGTGGTGCTTATTCAAGACTGTGCTCCCTTCCAGGGGGCTGCTGCGGCAAATGACCACAAGTCAGGTGCCTGAAAACAAGGGCCATTTGTGCTCTTACAGGTCAGGAGGCCAGACATACAAAATCAAGGTGTCATCACAGCCATACTTCCTCCCAAAACTCTAGGAGAGGGTCCTTCCTGACCTCCTCCGGCTTCTGGTGGCCCCTGGCATTCCTTAGATTGTGGCCACATCACTCCATCTGTCCACCATCTTCCCATAACACGGCCTTCTTCTCTCTGTACATCTGGGTGTCCTCTTCTTACCAGGATAGTGTTATTGGATTTCAGGTCCATCTTAATCCAGTATGAGTTTAACTTAATTACCTCGGCCAAGGTCCTACTTCTAAACAAGGTCACGTTCTTAGGCTCCGGGAGAACGTGAATGTGTAGGGTACACTATTCGAATCAGTACAGAGGCATCCCCAAGTTTCTGGGACCGTGGCTGCTCTCAGTACACACTGAGATGGCCCATCTCTAGTCCCACAACCTCACAGGAACTGGCATCTCACACAACCGTCCCTTTGAGCAACTGGTCACCCATTCAACAGTCAACAACCATCTATGGAGTATGGCCAAAGAACAGCCTGGAGGAATTTGGGTTAGACCCCTGCATTCACATGTACTCACTGTGATGGCTGCTGTCATGTGTCAACTTGACTGGGCCACAGGGGGCCCAGATATTTGTGTCTGTCCATGAGGGGTTTTGTGGGTGAAAGTAACACTTGAAACAGTACACTGAGGACAGCAGGTAGACCTTCCCAGTGGATGTGGGACACATCAAATCCAATGAGGGTCTGAAGAATACAAAAGGCTGAGTAAGAAAGAATTCTTTCGCTCTTCCTGATGGTTTTCAAACTGTAACATGGGTCTTCTGCCTTTGGACTTGGAATCAGATGGAAACTTACACCATCAGCTCTCCTGGTTCTCAGGTTTTCAGATGCGGACTGGAAATACACCAGGAGGTCTCCTGGGTCTGGACTTCTCAGTGTCCAAAACTGGGTGAGCCAATCCATATCTCTAGAGAGATATCTTTGGATACACAGATGGATAGATAGGTCATATTACTTCTGTTTCTCTGGAGAACCCTAATATACGCCAACAAGAGGGAGACGGCCAAAGACCCTGACAATCTCTCTTTGTCAGAGAACAAAGGCTAAAAACAAGATTTAAAAGAGAGGGAAGAAGAGAGAAAAAAACCTATAGAAAATCTGGACATAGTAAGTCTGGTTTGCACATTTTGGGGGTAAACTGATTGGCTGTCTTCTAACAAAGAAACCAGTCCTGGGGCACCTTAATGGCTCAGTCTGTTAAGTGTCCAACATGTTTTTGGCTCAGGTCACGGTCTCAGGGTTGTGGGATCGAGCCCCGCATTGGGCTCCATACTGGGCCTGGAGCCTGCTTAAGATTCTCTCTATCCTTCTCCCTCAGCTCCCCCCTCCCAAAAAGGAAGCCAGTCCCAACCATCTGGGCCTAAGTAGACAGACGAGGGGTGCCCAGCAAACCACCATGTCAGCTGGGCTCTGGGGGTCTGTCTGGGAAGCACAGGCATTGGGCTGTCCTGCTTGTGGCCTCCTGCTCCATACCTTCTGCCCACGATGGGTGAGCACGTTCTTCTCGCACCAGCTTCTACTCGATGACGGGCCAGGTGCTTGGACAGCACAGCACAGCCACCTCGGGTGCTTACCTTCTCGCATCCCTTCTCGCATCTGGCTGACATGCTCCCCCATTGCCCACTTGTCCCAGGTTAACAGCAAGTCCTCCTCTCCACCCTCACATCCTGGGGGATGTGTGGTGGAAGCAGAGTGCCCTTTGGCTCCAGACTGAGCTGGCCCTGAGCCCCTGCAGTTGGGGGAGAGATCCCTGAGAAGCGACCTTGGATGAGATTAGCCTGGCTGGAAGTCTCGGGTCTCGGGAAAGCTGTCAGGGCAAGTGTGCAGGAAGCCTGCTACGGGGGACGGGGATAGAATCAGGACTAGATGGGAAACTGAACTGCCATGCGGGCCCACCATGGCCTCAGACAACCCTGGGGGGCTGCTTTTGGAGCTGGGACTGCCCCTCAGCCATACCCACAAGGCTTGGATGCCCCCACCTTGACCCATCAGATGCAGGCTACCCCGGGAAGGGCTGTGACCTTAGGTGAGGTAGCCCTCCTCTCTAAAGGGGCTGACAGTGTGCTGATAGCAGCTGGGGCCGCAGGCTTTCACTGAGGTGGGGGAGGGGTCAGGGGGCCCATCAGTGTCCATCCTGCTCTTACCAGCTGTGAGTCTTGGGTTATCCACCCTCTCTGAGCCCAGTTTCCCCAACTGAACATCGTTTACCCACCTCAAAGGGATATAGAGAGGATAAATCTAAAAAAATATATATGGGTGGGTTAAAGCCTCTGCCTTTGGCTCAGGTCATGATCCCAGGGTCCTGGGATTGAGCCCCGCATCGGGCTCTCTGCTCAGCAGGGAGCCTGTTCCCCTCCTCTCTCTCTGCCTGCCTCTCTGCCTACTTGTGATCTCTGTCTGTCAAATAAATAAATAAAATCTTTAAAAAAAAATATGGAAAATGACTTCAGCCTAATGGGACCTCACCAATGGAATCATTTCTCACACCTCTGCCTGGACCTAAAATGAAGGTGCAGACAGGCCCAGTTGTTCTAGTGTATCAGAATAATATTAGTAGCAGCAAAAGCTTCGGACCTGGTGTTGTTCTAAGCAATTTTCCACATATTAGCGCACTTGATCCTCAGAACAACCCTGGGAAGCAGGTCTATTATTATCCCCATTTCGCAGACAAGGAAACTGAGGCTCACGGGCTCTCAGTAACCTGCTGACAGTTTGCAAGAGCAAGAGGAAACTTACTTTGAAGGTTTTCTTTCAAGTGAAGGAACCTAGACTAAAGCACCTCTGACTCAGAAGAATAAAAGCCAGACAGCCGCGAGAATATATAAAGAATATATAAAGCCATTAGAACTCAGTAACAACAACAACAAAAAACCCTAATTTAAAAATGAGCAATGAGGTGGACGCCTAGGTGGCTCAGTGGGTTCAGTGTCAAACTCTTGATTTCGGCTCAGGTCTCGTTCTTGGGGTCCTGGGATCGAGCCCTGCATTGGTCTCTGTGCTCAGTGGGGAGTCTGCTTGAGGTTCTCTCCCACTCCCTCTGCCCCTCCCCCCATTCACTCATGCTCCTGCTCTCGCGCTCTCTCTCAAATAAATAAATAAATCTTTAAAAAATTAAAAAAAAATGAGCAAAGGACTTGAGTAGACATTTCTCCAAAGAAGATCTACAAAACCCCAACAAAAATATGAAAATATACACAGCGTTATTAGTTATCAGGGACATGTGAATCCAAACCTCAATGCGATACTACTTCCCACCCACCGAGGATGGCTTTGAGTCTTAAAAAATAGGAAATAGCAAGCGTTGGTGAGGACGAGGGGAAATCAGAACCCTCATATACTGACGGTGGGAATGCAAAATGGCACGTGGTTGCAAAAAACAGTTTAACAGTTCCTTGGAAGTTAAGCATTGAATCCCTTTCAGACCCAGCAATTCCACACTCCCAGGTATATACCCCAAAGAACTGGAAACCAACAAGAATTGTTCCAACAAAATCTTGCACATGCCTATTTACAGCAGCACTCTTCACAACAGTCAAAATATGGAAAAACCCATGTTTCTGTCAACAGGTGAACGGATAAACAAATCGCTTTCTGCCCATAGCGGGAGTATGAGCCACAAAACGGAATGTTGTACTCACAGAAGAGCATGTACTGTTTGATTCCACGAATACAAAACATCCAGGATAGGTAAATCCATGGAGATAGGAAACAGATGAGCATTTTCCCGGTGCTAGAGGACAGGGAATGGAGAAAGGCTGCTTGATAGGTACAAGGTTTCCTGGGGGCGTGGTGAAATGTGCTGGAACTAGCTGGAGGTCGAGCTTGCACCTCGACCTCACCTCGGATTGAATGCCGCTGAACTATACATTTAAGATAGCTAACTTCATGGTAAGTTACTTAATGAAAAAATATAAGTCAGGCAGCAGATGCCAACTCCAGCTCTGACTCCTGGTCCTCCCACCGCCACCCCATGGGGTTAGAGGCGAATTGGAAGTGCCTTGTGTGGGGGACCTATGGGAAGTCGGGAGTTAAACTGTGGAGAGAAAAGCATCTGGCTAACGCAAAGTCTCTCAGCCAGGGCCCATCATGGTTGTCCAAGCCGTGCACTGCACAATGAGGACCACTCAGGAGACTGCAATCTAGACTACACTCCATCCCCAAGCTATATGCCCTGAGGGTAAATCTGCATTGGCCCAGAGCAGTATGTTTCCTAATAGTCACAGAACTACCCCCCACCTGTGGCAGACCTTCCTGAAGCAGGCTAAACCTTCCCTGCTTCCCCCCACCAGTCCTATAGAAGAGCTCAGGCAACCTCCAGGGTGAATAGCCTGTGTTCTGAGCCCTTTGGCCTCCTCCACGTCCCACTCTTCATGTATCCAAGCAGCTGTTTCTTGCCTCAACTGCCAGCCCAACCTCCCACTGGCCCCTCGGCTCACCTCCCCGCTTACCCTCTACACCTGCCCTCAGCCTTTGCCAGGCCCTTGCTACCCTGGCTCCTGCTACTGTGTCTGGATCTAGCCCAGCTCTCTGCCAGCTCCTCACCGCAGCAGGGCAGGAAGCCCACTGCTGCTATAAGGTAACTTGCAGTCCGCCCCAGCAAAGG
Source organism: Martes martes (assembly GCF_963455335.1). Classification (NCBI taxonomy): domain Eukaryota; kingdom Metazoa; phylum Chordata; class Mammalia; order Carnivora; family Mustelidae; genus Martes; species Martes martes. Next base: position 145,028,439 of record NC_137889.1, read on the forward strand.
CAAAGTGAGGTAACGGAGGTGATCAAGGACTTGACTTTGGAAGATGATCTGGGGAAGGAGCAGGGACAGGCCAAGAGGTAGGAGCAGAATCAGGGCTCCAGAGGGTCTCCGAAACAAAGACAAAAGTTTTAAGAAGGAACACTGTAACAAATAGACAAATGAGGAAGAGAACATATTTTCTTTTGAAAAGATGATAAAGAAAGTGTGAAGATGACTAATACAGCTGGGGTCCAGATGGGACCCTCTGCAGAGCTCCTCCTCCGGACCCAGGTGACCCAGACTGGCACCACCACACGTCACATGAGCACCTGAGACAAGGCAATAATTTCCCTGTGTATTTCTCATCTTCAGATGAGGCGCATCTCTAGAAATTGCTACATACGTGGTTTCAGCAGAAAGATGGGTTCTGTCTGCAGCCCCCATTTTCCCAATTGATGTTCCCTTTTGTTCGTGCCCACTTCGTCTTTGTGTGAACACTGAGCTCTCATTGAACATCCCCAAAAGAGGGATTGCATGGCGACTCAGCACAGTGGGCTGAAATGTCCCGGAGGGAATGCGCAATCATCTTCAGTGAGTAGAGGACAATGAGGAGGTGTCCTCTTACATAATTGAGGAGACAATGTCTTTTATACTCAGTCTGGTTCACTTTTCACACTAAATTAATCTCAATAAGCATCTGCTTTGAGTAAAGGAAGTTTTGTGATAATTCAACCATGACCTTTGTAAAAGTCCAGATGATTCCACGTTCATCCCTCAGCCCTGAGTCTCCTATTGAAATGGTCGGTCTTTATTTCATGATCATCAGCATGTTAACATGAGCTGATTAATCCCATCAACCTAACTACACAGATCGGACACAGCCCAGGGCGATGACATCATTAGCTTTGGGACGTGAGTGCACAAGATCTCAGGCTGGGCTGGTCCGCTGGTCCCACAGGTCATTTGATCCAGTCTCCTCGTTTCTGAGAATTAAAAGCAGATTCGTCTTCCAGCTTGTTCTCTCGCTCCAAGATCCAGGTAAACTTGTCTCAACAAGGACATTGCAGGGACCTCATCTATGGGCCCACGGAGCCTGCATCCCTCATGGGAATGCTTGTGGCCAAGCCACTGGACACTCAGTCGGGACTTAGCACCCGCTACCATCTGTGGGTCTCAGTGACCAGCGTGATCCCCGGCAGCTCTTCTTTATCCTCCCATATTTCTGAATGTGCTGCTCTCATGGACTGTGCCACACACTTTCTCTAGAGCAAGACCCCTAACTAATAACCTGGCCATGTGTGCCCTGTCACCTGGCAGCCATGTCCCCCAGCTCCTGGATCACCACGACCCTTTAGGAATTTACTCTTCCCATCAGATATACACGGTGTGAGGAAGACAGTCAAGGAATTCTGCCTTCTCCTAGCCCAGCAGCTCTCCAAGTGTGATTCCGGGACCGCAGCGCCCACATCACCTTAGAATGTGTGAGAAATGCAAGTTCCCAGGATCCTCCCCAGACTGCTGACTGAGAGAGCCCGGGGCTGGAGCCAAGTGAGCTAGGGTTCAGCAAGCTCTCACACCTACTCTAATGCGCGCCGACGCATGAGGTGGGCGCGTGACCCAAAGTGGGCCACCAAGTCCCAGTGTAGAGTAGGGTCTGTCGGTGGTACCCATCCTGTGGGATTTGACAAATGTATAAAGACACGCAGCCACCATTATTGTATCACACAGAATAGTTTCGCCGTGGTAATGTGTTGCAACAGCCACAGGAAACTCAGGCAGTCCTGGACTGCAGACTGGAACGGAGCAATGCGACAGGGCACAGGACCGGGGCCCACTCACCCCCTAATGGGCCAGGACTTGCTTTCCGTCGCTCCTTCACCCTGCATCCCACAGGTGCCCTGATTCCTGCCCTCCCAGAGCCTGCTGTCAGCCTTCCTGTGGCCTCTGAAAGCCACAACCATCATCCCAGATGTCGCCTTTCTACGGAAGAGGGTCAGAGTTGGTTCCTAGGGCTTGTAACTGAGAGGGCCGTGTCCCTTCCCTTCCAAAGCATAGGTTTGTGGAGATGATTCACCAACAAATGGTGATCCCTTCATATGAACAAACTGATGTAGAGAAGAAACCACGGCCCAGGGAGGACGGGGGACATGCCGAACACCAGGCAGCATGCGCGGCAAGGTCAGAGGCAGAACGCTCAGCCTGCCCAGAAAGTTCAGGAAGCTTTCCTGGCAAATGTAACCACTATTCAGAGATCTCCTTTTTTTCCATGGAAAGTTGTTAGCTTTGTGGCAGAACTGTACCTCTATCCTGGAAACTGAAATACTTTTTCTTTTTCTTTTCTTTTCTTTTTTTTTTTTTTAAACATTTTAAGGAACACTTCACTTTTTTAAATTTTAATTTAAAATTTGGATCTGAAGACATGAACTAATTTGGCTTTCCTTTCATTTGGGATGGGGGACTGGAAAACTGTAGCCTTAGGTACAGAGACGCACGCCGTCCAATTTTCCAAATTTATACATACACACACACACACACACCCCAGTGTCACAAGATAAAGTTGGGGTTGGGAGTAGAAAATCAGGAGGATAAGCAGATCGGGGCCTGCCCAGGATGACCCTGTCTCCTGGCCTCAGCCCCACTACCTACAGGCCTTTTCAGAACGCCTCGAGCCCACTATGCACACATGGCTTGGATTTCTCTTCCTCTGCCTGGCGCAGAGAATTAAACACAAATATCCTGTGGGAGGAAGTGAGTCGGTGCATATTCCCCAACTCACAGATTTGCTCCCCTTTCTCTGATTCTAGCAGGGAGTGAGGGAGTGGAAGAGGCCCGCCTGGGTGTGGGGAGGAAACACTGAGCTCAGAGGCAGGAGACTGGGCTGCAGCCACCAACTTGCTAGGGGCAAACCCTTTACCCTCTCTGGGCCTCCATTTTTACATTACAGAAGGAAAAACTGCATTGTACTGATAGGACATCCCACTTAACCTCTAGGTTTTCTCAGTAAGATATTCACTGAGTACCCACCATGGGAGTCCCAGAGGCCTGAGACACATTCTTCCAACAAGGACTCATCTCATAAGGGGAATCTCAGCTTCAGTCTCAGTTTTATCACAGACCATCATCTTGGGGAGCCCTGTTAGGGCTGAAGTATGTGACCCCCCCAAACTTATATGTTGAAACCCTAATTCCCAACAGTTCAGAATGGGGTTGTATTTGGAGATAGGGCTGTAAAGGATGTCATCAAAGCTCAATGAGGTCATAAGGGTGGGGCCCTTATCTGGTGGCAGGGTGTCCTTATAAGAAGAGAAAGAGACACTGGAGAACTCGCTCTCTCTAGGCACAGAGACGAAAGGCCATGTGAGTACGTAGCAATAAGGCAGCTGCCTAGAAGCTGGAAAAGAGGTCTCACCGGAAACCAGTGTAGATCCCAGACTTCCAAACTCCAGAGCTGTGAGACCCTCGGTTCCTGGATCTTTTTCCTTTTGTCTCCAGGACGCTCGAAGAACTGAATGAAAGCACAGATGGTGGTAGACACAATTGTTGCTTGCAATTTCCCCTACCCACTGAGGAACATCCACGAGAGGGTCCTGAACCCCAGCCGCTCTCTGTACTTCCTGCCTCTCTTACTCTTGCACGGCCCGGGTTTCTGCACTGACACGGGACAGACATCGTTCTCAAATGTCAGCATCCTTTTAGGGCAATTAGAACAATTGCATGTCTCGGGAAAAAAAAAAAAATCAAAGAATACTGGAATCTCCTCCTTACTGTCCAGACAGACCATTAACCCTTTCTCTGGGAACAGAGCCCACACTGAGTTAGAAATTTTCTATACACATGTTCCATACAAAACTTAACTCAGATTTCTTCTGCTGCTGGTGGTACAAAAGTAGCTGGTATCAGACTAAACTTCTCACTGAGAACAGCTACAAAAGCTAAAAAAAAATTTTTTAATGTTGTTTGAAGGTATGAAAAAAAAAATATTCCATGCAGGCCAGACTTGAGGGATCAAGACCGAGAGAAAGACACTCAAGTGTGTGTTGCATTCTCAGCTGGTTTGAGCTCTCGGCATGGTTTTCACAGTGTAGGTCACAGAGTCCAAATGGAAAGCAGTGATCTAGAGCATAATGCAGTGTATTTCTGGGATTAGAAGGATAAAGGGAAAAAAAACCAACCTAGAGATTGGGGGTAACCAGCACCTATGACGCAGGGGGACAAGATACTGGACAAGATACTAGAATAGGCAGTCGCATAGAGAGACACAGAGAATCCAACTGGGATGCAACTGCTAGGAGGCTGAGTGCATAATTCAGAGCTTGGGAAGCAAAAACTGGTGTTCAGGGAAAATCAAGGATGAAGGTTCCTAATAAACACCTCAGGCTTTTAAGCTGAGATCGTAAAGGTACCAGACCCTAAGAATATGTGTAAATGGGAAACGGGCTCCATTAAAGACGAGCGGCCATGTTTTATCTGTCAATTAGGAGAAAATCAAATTCTTTCTGAAAGAATATGATGATGTCATCCAGAAGCCCTATAGTTTTTCGCGTGTAATCCTCAGCACACATTAAATATTAGTAGGAAGGTCAGACAACCAGACGAAATACTGAAAATCAAGAGAAAAATAAAGAGTAAAACCAGGGCACAGAGGAACCAGATACTGGAGTTTTTGAACATAAACTCGAATGTAACTGCAATTAATATGCCCAAGAAAACAGAGGAAATGATGGAGAAAAATCACCACAAAATGACATCTATTTTATAAAGAATCAATTGGATATCCTAAAATTGAAAATATATATATATACGATAGAAAATGAAATTCTAATAGTCGGGTTAACAAATATATTAAAAGACAGGATTGGTCAACTGGAAAATAGGAGTATAAAAATATTCAAACTAAAACTGAGAAAAAAAGAGAATAAAAAATACAGAAAATTAGCTGTGTAGGAGACCATGCAGAAAACATTAAACAATTTGCAGTTGGAGTCCCAAGAATAGAGGAGGGAAAGAAAAGGGCATTTGATGGTTAACAGTATGTGTAACATGATTACAGTACAGTGATCCACTATTTGGCCAAACAATGTCCAGGTATTTTAATATTTATAGTCAGTTGACTTTGAGTAAAGGTGATTGCCCTACATAATGTGGGTGGGCCTCATCCAATCAGTTGAAGGCCTTTAGAGCAAAGACTAAGGTATCCTGAAGAAGAAGGAATTCTGCCTCAAAACTTCAACAAAGAAATTCTGCCTCCATTTTCAGCCTTTGGACTCAAGACTGCAACATCAACTCTTACCTGAATCTCCAGCCTGCTGGTTTGCCCTAAGAATTTTGGAGTTATCAGCAATCACATCATGTAAGATAATTCCTTAAAATAAATCCCTCTAAATAAAACTATCTATCATCTACCTTTCTTTCTTCTTTCTTTCTTTCTTTCTTTCTTTCTCTCAAGAGAGACAATGAACACATATATATGAAAAACCTACATGTTTTCACTAATCAAAAGAAAGAAAGAAAAGAAAAGAAAAGAAAAAATCCAATGGAGATTTTTGTTTTTATGAAAAAGCTGTTACCATACTAATGTAGGTCTTTTTTTTTTTAAAGATTTTATTTATTTATTTGACACAGAGAGAGATCACAAGTAGGCAGACAGAGAGAGAGGGGGAAGCAGGCTCCCCACTGAGCAGAGAGCCCAATGTGGGGCTCCATCCCAGGACTCTGAGATCATGACCTGAGCTGAAGGCAGAGGCTCAACCCACTGAGGCACCCAGGTGCCCCTGATGTAGGTCTCTCATAAAAGTGAAGTGATATAATATGAACTTTCAGAAGACAGGGTCTACTTTTCACTTTATGCCATTTTGGCCTACGAAAGGTTTCATAGAAACACTCTACTTTTGGATAGTTGGGGAAACTTGTACATAACTAGGCATGTTTTATTCACCCTACAGATCTGAATGGACCTCCCCCCTCCACCCCAACAACTACCCATCTACTTAAAGTTTGGTTTGGATGTTGAGACTAATGTTGTTATACATGCACCAATAGGATGGGGAAAAGTTTATTACCCACATAATGAGGCTTTCTGGGGACAGCAGGGCCAGTTCCCCCAAGCAGGTCCAAAAAGAGATTGAAAGAGCCAGTTAAAAAGACTGGCTTGGGTTTTTATGGTGATTAGGGGACAGAGCTGAGATGGGACTCCCACACATGACCCCAGCTTGTGTGGTTTGAATTTTCCACTGGTACAAACGGAGGGAGCAGCCAGACTTTCTTAGCTTGCCCAGAGGTGGGGCAGCAGGGGCAGGAGGGGGACTGGAGCTCGAAGGTTGTCACCATCAAACATCAAAACAAGGAGACCGAGACTCTAGTACAGCAAATCACAATCAAACCGAACACTAAAGGCAAGGAGCATAAACCAAATAAGTAAAATAAACTTCTGAAAACTAAAGGACAAGAAACTTTATTTTCAAAGGAGCAACAGTGAGACTGACATCAGATTTCTCAACAGAAATGATGGAAGCCAGATAATGGAATGACATTTAAGTAGTCATCTAGAATTCCATACCCAGTGAAAATACATTTTTCTTTCTTTCTTCCTTTCTTCCTTTCTTTCTTTCTTTCCTTCTTTCCTTCTTTGTTTCTTTCTTTTTTTAGAGATTTCACTTATTTATTTTAGAGAGAAAGGGAGCACAAGCAGAGGGAGGGGCAGGGAGAGGGACAAGTAGACTCTGCACCAAGTGTGGGGCCCAATGGGGGGCTCAATCCAACACCTCAGAGACCATGACTGAACCCAAAATCAGAAGTCAGCCATCCAACCATCTGAGCCACCCAGGCACCCCAAAGACACCATTTTTAAAATGAAGGTAGAAGAGGGGCACCTGGGTGGCTCAGTTAGTCAGGTTAGACTGGATGTGGACTCAGGTCATGGTCTCAGGGTTGTGAGATTGAGCCCTGTATTGGGCTCCATGCTAAGTGTGGAGCCTGTTCAAGATTCTCTATCTCCCTCTGTCCCTCGCTCACACACTCTCTAAATAATGATACTAGTAATAATGATAATAATAATAATAATAAAATGAAGATAGAAGAAAGACACTTTAGACAAACAGGAACTTAGAAAATTTGTGGCCAGAAGACCATCCCTACAAGAAATATTCAAGGAAAATGATCTGATCAAAGTACAAAGAAAATGGGACGAAATGAGGGACAATGGGAAGAGTCATACATGGGTGAGTACAGCTGATCCTCGAAAAACACAGGTTTGAACTGTGTGGGTCCGCTTCTACACAACATTTTTTTTTTCCCCAAAAAGTACAGTATAGGACTGTAGATGTATTTTCTCTTCCTCATGATTTTCTTAATATTTTCTACTCTCTAGCTTACTTTATTGGAAGAATGCAGTACACAGTAGATAGGACATACAAAATATGTGTTAATCAAGTGTTTCTGTTATCAGTAAGGCTTCTGATCAACAGTAAGCTGTCAGTAGTTAAATCTGCGGGGAGTCAAAAGTTACATAGGGATTTTCAGCTGTGCAGAGGGTCAGAGTCCGTAAGCCCCAGGTTGTTGAAGGGTCAACCGTGTATGTGGAATGAAATACACGACAACACAGAACAAAAAGCAAAGGGGATAAATGAGCTTAAAGTGTTGTTAGCCCCTTGCCTTATCCAGGGAGTGGTAACCTCCAAAAGTAGATGCAGTCAATCAAAGGGTAGTGTTCTATCCTCTAGGGTAACCAGCATAGGAATGATAACAGAACATATGACTACCAAGGCAGCAGAGCGAGGAGATGGAATACAATCCAACAAATTTTGTATTAATCCAAAATTGTCAGACATCTATAAAAGCAGGACTCAGTTATATTGTGATTGTAAGAAACATGTACCTTACAGATAAAGAGCCTGAAGTACTAAAATTAGAAGGATAGGAAAAGCTGAGGTAACTCTATTAACATATAGTTAATGAGAATATAATTACAGCTATTATCTATACTGATGTGTAGACATATAAATAGCTATATGTATTGAACATATGGTTAAAAAGACAATATATTCTTTAAAAAAATGTTTTAAGGGGCGCCTTGGTGGCTCAGTTGGTTAAAGCTCTGACTTCAGCTCAGATCATGATCTCAAAGTCCTGGGATCGAGCCCTGCATCGGGCTCTCTGCTCATGGGGAGCCTGCTTCCCCCTCTCTCTCTGCCTGCCTCTCTGCCTGCTTGTGATAGCTCTCTCTCTGTGTCAAATAAATAAATAAAATCTTTAAAAAAATAAAAAGTAAAAAAATGTTTTAAGAGAGAGAGAGAGAGAGCACATACACGTGCACAAGAGTTGGAGGGGAAGGACAGAGGGAGAGATAGAATCTTAAGCAGGTTCCACACCCAGCATGGAGCCCAGAGCCCAACGTGGTGCTCCATCTCCCAACTCTGAGATCATGACCTGAGCCGAAATCAAGAGTTGGACAGACTGAGCCACCCAGGTGTCTCAAAACAATATATTCTTTAAGACAAGATTTATTACTAGAGCTATTTCACAATATTAAAGAGAATAATATAAAATATATTCTTTTCATTGCCTGTTTTAAGGTTTTGCTTCTCTTGGAGGTTCTGCTAATTCAAAGTCAAGGGTTACTTCTTAAGGATGATAATGGTGCCCTCACCCTGGTGTGTTAGGCTCAGGTTGTTGTTACCTTTTGTTTGAATTATTTGGCTATTCTCATAATGAGCCCTTAGTGCTTCATAAAATAATATTTCGTTTTCTCTGGAAAGTACTAGATGAAAGGTTTAATGTAGGGCAATGTAAATTTAAACAGGGTATGGCAGAGCAAGATTAAAATAAATTAGTGACATTTACTACCCTGCATGTCCAGCCCACTAGCTCACCTGGGTCATAGCATCTAATCCCTGTCACAACCCCAGGCTAGAGTTTGGTACCCTTGGACAGCCCTTAATGACCAATCTACAAAAAGCTGACTTGAAATTAGCTATTAATTATTGTCCCATAACTGCAGCTGGCAAGGAGCATATCTATGATCCTCTCTCTATCTATAATCTTCTTACCCACTCATCCATCAGTGGACACTTAGGTTGCTTCCATATCTTTGTTTTTGTAAATAACACAGCAAGGACATGGCGATGTATATGTTTTTGAGTTAGTGTTTTCATTATCTTCAGAAAAATAGCCAGAAATGGAATTCTGTTTTTAATTTTTTGGTGAACCACCATACCATTTTCCCTAGTGGCTGCACCAATTTGCCTTCCCACCAATGGTGCATGAAGGTTCTTTTTGTTCCACTTCCTCACCAACAGAGCCTCAAAATAATAAAACAAAAACTGAGAGAAAGGAGAAATAGTCAAATCTATGATCACAGTACAGAATTTAACTACCTCTATCGGTTATTGGAAAAGAAATCAGTGGTCCCTGGGTGACTCGGTTGACTGGTTGATTGGCTCTTGATTTCTGTTCAGGTCATGATCTTGGGGTCCTGGGATTGACCCCCAAGTCAGGCTCCACACTCAGCAGGGAGTCTGCTCAAGGGTTATCTCTCTCCTCTCCCTCTGTCCCTCCACCTGCTCGCACACACACACATGCTTTCTCTCAAATAAATAAATAAATCTTTAAAAAAAAAAAAAAAGAAAGAGCAATCAGACAAAAATTCAGTAAAGCTAGAGAAAATGTGGACAACATGATTGATAAATATGAGTCAACAAAAATATGCAAAGCACTGTAACCAACAAATTCCTGGTAAATATTCTTTTCAAGAACACATGGAATGTTCATAGAAATAAACCACATACTGTGCAATGAAGCAAGTCTCAACGAATTTAAAAGGATTATCATCATGCAGTTATATTCTCCAATCACAGTGAAATTAGAGTAGAAATCGATAATAACATAACTGGGAAAGCCTTAAATGTTTGGAAGTTAAGATATATCCTTCTAAACAATTCATGAGTCAAAACACAATGGAAATTTTAAAAATATATCGAGCTAAATGATAACAAAAATGACACATTCAAAACTTGTAGGATACAACTAACACAGAATTTATAGGGAAATTTATAAAGTCAAGGACAAATATCAGAAAAGAAAAAAGCAGAGGTGCCTGGGTGGCTCAGTCATTTAGACATTGGGCTCCCTGCTCAGCGGGGAGTCTGCTTCTCCCTCTCCATCTGCCTGCTGCTCCCCCTGCTTGTTCTCTCTCCCTCTCTCAAATAAATAAGTACATAAATAATCTTTTAAAAAAAGGAAAAAGCACTAAAAATCAATGATCTGAGCAAGGAAACAATTAACAAATTACAGTCCAAAAGCCAAATCTACTCCACTCTCCAATCTGGTTTATAAATAAAGTTTTATTGGAACAGAGCAACATCACTTGTTTCTGTACTATCCATGTCTGCTTTTTACTATAATGCTAGAATTGAATAATTGTAATGGAGACTATATAGTCTTCAAAGTCTAAAATACCTATTATCTGGCATCTTACTGAAAAAAATTTGCTGACCCCTAATATGAGTTTTCAGATCCAAACCTGGAAAATGAACAGAAAAATAAACCTAAGGAAATTAAAAGAAAGAAAACAAAAAAGACAGAAGCAGAAATCAATTAAATGGAAAGCAAACTTAGGGGGGGAAATCAACACATCCTAAAGTTGATTTTTTAAGATTAATAATACTGATGAATATTGATGAGAAAAAAGAAGACACACATTCCCAATATCAGAAGGATAACAAGTCACTACTATGAGAGTATAAGGCAAGCTGTAGAATGGTAAGAAATACATATATTTTAATATATATAGCCTATAAAATATTCATCTTCAAAAATAGAGGTAACATAAATAATTAAGAAAAAGTTCCATTTCTTTTAAATGGGGAAAAACTTGAATAGACATTTAGGAAGACATCCAAATGGCCAGTATGCATATGTATAACTCTCAATGTCATAGACCATTAGAGAAATGCAATTGAAACCAGGAGTTACCAGGACACTTCTGCCAGAATGGCTAAAATACAAAGGGTTAACGAGAGTGTGGAGCAATTGGAATTCTCTTAAACAGCCTGTGGGAGTGTGAATTGGTATAAAAAGTTTGGGTAACTGTTGGGGCGCCTGGGTGACTCAGTCGGCTGAACATCCAGCCCTCCATTTCAGCTTAGGTAGTGATCTCAGAGTTGTGAGATCGAGTCCCACCTTGGGCTCCGTCCTGAACATGGAGTATGCTTGGAATTCTCTCTCCTTCTCCCTTTCCCCTCCCCTTGCTTGCACATTGTCTCTCTCTCAAAGTAAACAAAATCTAATATTTATGGCCGCATTAACCATAATAGCCCCAAATGGAAATGGACCACACATCTTTCAACTGGAGAAGATACACAAGTGGTGGTCTACCCAAGCAATGGAATATGGTGCAGTAGAAAGAAAGAACCAGTACTACTGCACACAGTAGGGAAGGAAGCCAGATGCAAAACGAGAATACACTGTATGTTTTCATGTCCATAAAATTCAAAAGCTAACAAAACCAAACCCACGGTGACAGAAGTCCAAAGGGTGGTTTCCTTTAGTGGGAGATAATAATTAGGAGCAGACATGAGGGAGACTTCCGGGCCTCAGTCACGCTCTGTATCTCAGTAGGAGTGGGGGGTCTCAAAAGGGTAGTCATCATTTTGTAAAAAATTCATAGAGCCATGCACTTAAGGTATGCGAAAATTGCTGGATGTTTTTCTTCCATAAAAGTTTGCCAAGAAAGAAAAAGAAACTTAATTCCTAGAAAGGTCGGGTAGTGCTTAAAGAGACAGATAGGGAGTGAGACAGCCTGCGTTCAAATTCTGGCTTGGCCATTTACAACCTGTGTGTTCTTAGACTATGTTGCCTGTCTGCATCCCAATTTCCTTATTTGTAAAATGGGGATAATACTAGGATCTAAGCCTAAGGTTGTGCTGAGGACTCATGAGTTGATCTATGCAAAATATTTACAGTACTGCTATATGTAGTAAGATCTCCATAAATGTTGCTTTTTTGTTGTTGATGGTATTTTTATCTTTGCATCTCATCTGGAGGGCCACAAGAAATCAGGGTTAAAACCAAGGGCCTTATGCCCTTGGGCATTTGTTCCAGAAAAATGAAAACTTATGTTCACACAATCACCTATATACAAATGTTTACAGCAGCTTTATTCCTCATAGGCAGAATCTGCAAACCAGATGAAAGCACATCCACCTTCAGTGGACGACTGTGGAACTGTGGTACCCCCATACCATGGGATACCACTCCATAGTGAAGAGGAACAAAGCATGGTCACACACGACAACCTGGGTGAACCTCAAGGAAATCGGGCTGAATGAAAAAAGTCAACCCCCAAAGCATATACATGCATGCTTCCATTCACAGAACATTCTTTTTTTCTTTTATTTATTTATTAATTTATTATTTATTTATTTATTTTATATTTATATATATATTTATATATAATATATTTTATATATTATATATAATATATATGTTTATATATATTATATATTTATTATTATTATTATTATTTATTATTTGACAGACAGCGATCACAAGTAGGCAGAGAGAGGGTGGGGAAGCAGGCTCCCTGCTGAACACTGAGCCCAATGTGGGGCTCTATCCCAGGACCCTGGGATCATGACTGGAGCCGAAGGCAGAGGCTTTAACTCACTGAACCACCCAGGCGCCCCCACAGAACATTCTTGAAGTGACAAAGCTAGAGAGATGGAGAACAGGATTAGTGGTTGCAGGGTTTAGGGATGGGGGTAGGGTAGAGAAGGTGTGGTTATCTTTAGACAACAGCGAGGGTCCTTCTGGAGCTGGAGCCCTTCTTTACCTTCACTGGTGCTTAATGCACACGCCTGCACATATGCTAAAATTGCACAGAACTACACATGCACACACACACGCACACACACACACACACAAAGTATAAGTAAAACTGAGGAGATCTACATAAAATTGGTGGATGGTATCAACGTCAATATCCTGGTTGCAACACCATACAACGGTTTTGCAAGATGTTACCCCTGGGGAAGATTGGATAAAGGGTCAGGAGATCTCTCTGTATTATTATTTACAACTGTGTATAATCTACAATGATCTCTGATAACAGGCAACCAAGCTTTGATGTCCTGAATCCATCACGGACCAGCTGGGTGACTTTGGGCAGGAAAACTCCCTAGAGCCTCAGCTTCCCCATCTGCTAACTGGAGATAGTCATAGTTTCTACTTCTTAGCCTTGTTGTAAGCATGGAGTCATGAGCGTAATGTCCCAAACAGCATGAATCCTCAAAAAATGCCACCTTCAGGAAAATTATCATTGTTATAAATGAGAAGTTTATGGGAGTGTGGGGTTGACAGATGAAGTGATTTGCCCCGGGTCCCCCCCAGAATAGGCCAGGATTCCATCCCTGAAACTGGATTCTATTTGGCCAGAGAGGAGAGGATCAAAAGTGGGAAATCTGGGGGTGGACATATTGGTTTTCTCCCCCTGACACCGTGTGTGTGTGTGTGTGTGTGTGTGTGTGTGTGTGCGCGCGCGCGTGTGTGTATTGGGGGAGGAGAGAATTAGGATGGGAGGAGGTGCAGCGGGAGACAAAAGAGAAAGGGGTCAGAGAGCAGGCACCAAAAAATTGCTAAGAAAATCAAAGGGCCACTGGGAAACAATAGCTTAGGGGCTATTGTTCTCTTGCCCAAATCCTCACGCTAGGACTGAATAGATTCCCCAGCCATGTCCTCCTCTCCCACCAGGGTGCATGCAGGGGTCAGCTGGGTTCAAGGATTTGACAGCTGCTCTGGGCAGCAAAAAAGCACTGCACGATGTTGGTAGTTGGTGATGATGATCATGGCCACAATGATTTTTGTAACCGTTGGTCAAAAGGACCCCTTGGAATTGCTTCATAGTCTATATCACCCTTGCTGGACTGGAGCTGGGCAACTCTTTGTCATTCTCCTCATGCCTGCTGTTGCTCCAGCTCAAGGTCTGGCCCTTCAAGAGCAAGAAGTGAGCCCAGAAGTCTTCTAGGTCCACGCTACTCAAAGTGGGTCCAAAGTCTGGCAGGAGCAACCATATCACCTGGGAGCTAGCTTATAAGATATGCAGACTCTCTGCCCTTGCCCCAGACATCCTGAATCAGATGGCATTTTAACAGGATCCTCAGAGGATGTGTTCGAGAAGCCCTGCTTTAATCCAGCCTTCTGGTTTACTGCCAAGGACACAAAGGTGCAGAGAAGAGCAGGACTGCTCAGAGTCACTAATCATGTCTGCACCAGAGCTGAACAGGAACCTAGGCTTCAGGGCTCTAAGACATTTGCCTTTGGCCCGAAAGCTTGGGTTAAGATGGGTTGGTGTGAAAAGGGGGATGAACTTCCTAAGTAAGGAGGAAAGTTCTCTGCCTTCTCTCCTGAAACCTGTCCTGGTGGGAAAGCTGACCTCATTCAGCTTGTGGTTTGGTTACAGGGAAGAAGAAAGTCCACCCAATTTGCAGACGTAAAATCCCTCCTCTTGCAGGGAAAGTTGTGTAGACTCATCACAGTAGGGGTGCCTGAGTAGTACAGTCACTTGGTTTGAGCAACCCACTCTTGGTTGAGCAACCCACTCTTGATTTCCACTCAGGTCATCAATTCGGGATCGTGGGATCGAGCCCTGCATCTGGCTGCACGCTTAGCTTGGAGTCTGCTTGAGAGTCTCTCTTTCAGTTTGCCCCTCCACCCGTACTCTCTCTCTCTCTCTCTCAAATAAATAAATAAACCTTAAAAAAAAAAAAAAATCACAGCAGCTGGCTTGTGGCTGCCACAAGATGGCTGTTTTCTCTCCACCTCTTTGTGCCTCAGTTTCCTCATCCTGAGAAGACACCCTTCCCTGATGGCCATGCACTGAGTACCTGTCATGCATGAGGCTTGGTGTCAGGCTCTCAGTAAAAATTCACATGTGCTTACAGCCCGGGGGTCACGTGTGCCGCAAGACACAGGCAGGTTGTCCATATCTGCTAAGGATCTAAGGAAAGTAGGAGGCAATAGAGGGATTGCACCTGGAAAAAAATGCAGAAAATCACAAACCACTGCGGTTGCAACATCAACGGACCCCATTTGCCAAAGTCAAGTTTCGAGCCTTTGCTTCTCATTATGCTCATTCAGATGGAACCCAACTGCTTTCTCCGTGAACCCATATCTGCTTGGAGATACGGTAGCCCTGAAAAGGACAACAGAATAGAAATCTCTTAGTCCGTCTTCATTTCCCACAATAGGGTACTGAGAACCAGAGAGAGGCAGAGACCTCCTTGGGGACACACAGGATTGCTAGTCGCACCAGGACTCTCCACCCCTTTCCTGGTATACGGTGTACTGGACATCCTTCCCCCATTTCTATAATAAAATCACAATTCAGCCGATATTGACAAGTGTCCTCCCTCCATGGGATCAGAGGGTAATTGAGATGTAGCTACATTAGAACCTGATCTGGAGAAGCTCAGAGGTTAGCAGGGGCTTGACCAAAGGAGGTTCTGTTTATTTAAAAGCCGAAACACTAGAATGATGGGAGGTAAACCTTCCCAGTGTGGGGCAGGGGCTGGAGTGGGTGGGATCATTCTAGGAGCTAGCTACCCTCAGGGAGGTACAAGGACTCACAAGCCCCTAGGAAGGCTTTCCAACAAAAATTCTGGAGACCTGGGAAAGTAATTTTTGGCTCCACCATGAGAAACGCAAACGGCAAAGTCAAAACTAATAAATGTATAATTAAATGTCTACAGAAGGTAGCACCATGTCAACATCATTAAAATGCTAAATTAATTATTCCTAAAAGTTTCATTACATGACAAAATGATTTAGATTTTCTCACTTTGCAAGAATTTCCCGATGTGCCCAATCAGTCCTAAGAAATAGCAACCACTGTAAATGAGGGCCTTGCAGCCAAGTAAAAGTGAAATTAAAATTATAAAAAAATCCTTCAAAATAATGTAATAAAAAGGCTATATGTAATGTTTGTGATGCTGCTCTTAAGAGTTTGCTATGATGAGGGCCAAGTCCACCAAAACAGAAGTACCTAGCCCAAGCCCCTACACCTTACCATAACTTGGACCCTTAACTACCTCAGGACTAGTGTCAGACTTGCCAAGCCAGAAATCCTTGGACTAGTCACTTGACTAGTTCACTTTGAACTTCAGCTTTTTTCCTTCTGAAATATCCCAGGGAGTCAGTAACCCCAGTTGCTGGGAGCTAGGGAGAATGCCAAGGCCTCCAATGCCAGGCAGAGAGGAGTCCCTACTGGCTAGGCATTACCTTACTAGGTACAAAATTTAAGAGGGTTCCAAAAACTCCTCAGTATCCAAGATAAATAATATTTTAATGCAATATGTTCTAAAAAGTTTAAAAAAAAAAAAAAAAAGCAGAGGAGGAAAACACCAAATCGAAAAGGGTGATCTGTCGGGGACTCGGGAGCCAGCCAGCCTAGGGGCACCACCCTCACTCCGTGCCTGCGTTCCTGTATCTGCACCCTGGGCCAAACCATCACCCGCCACCCCCACCACCCTGGCCCCCTTGCGGGGTTACGGGAGCCGGAAATGGGTTAACAGGAGCTAAAGGATTTAGAAGAGCGCCTAGCCGCTAGGCGCTTTAAGTCATAATTACAGTGCAAAGAAACTGGGAACTTCTCACCTTGTAGGAGAAACCCAAGGTCGCACTGTCACAAACAAAATTTCGCTGGGGCCAGAGCTGGGCAAAGGAGAGTTCGGGAGTGACCTGCGCGGCAGTTTGCGGGGCAGCGGACCCGGGGAAGACGCCGGGGACTGGCGGGCCGCGCGGGGCGCGGGGAGCCGGGGCACGGGGGACCGGGGGGGGGGGACGGGGGCCGGGGCATCGGGGACTAGGTGGGGCGCGGGGTCAGGAGGGGAGCCGGGCGGGCTCCGGGGCGCGGGGTTGGCGCGGCTGCCGGGGACCCCGCCGCGCGCCAGTCTCCGCCTTTGTCGCGCCCCGCTCCGGGAGGCGGCCGAGCGCCCTTTGTCTGCCCTGCGGCGTCTCGGGGCGGCGCTGCCTCTTTATCCCGCGGCCCAGCACGCCCTTCACTCGGCCCCCGCCGCACTTCAAAGTGTGCGCAGCCGTCCGGCTCCGAAGGGGGCCGGGTTGGGATCCGTCCCTGCCCCGCCGCTCCCGACACCGAGGGGCCATCGTTGACAGGGCCGCCGGTGGTGGGAGATGGGAGGACGCCTTCCCCAGAATGGCCAGCGCTGAAAAGCTCCATGTCCATTTCCGTCAAGCTGGGTGCGGGGATTATCTTAAATCTCCTCTTTTCCGAAATTGAATAGAGCCCCCCACCCCACCCCCCTCCCGCCGCCCTGGCTAATCTGAGGCCAGAGCAATCCTGAGGCTGAGGCTGACCAGGAAAAGCGACGTAATGGGAGTCGCTTGTCTGGGCCTGGCTGGATTGGCGGGGACCTCAATGTCAGGACAGCCGACCTGTGTGTGTTTTATGCGTGTGCTCTGTGTGGTGTGTGTTCTGTGTGGGGTGTGTATATAGGATGGAGTGTGTGGTGTGTGTGTGGTCTGGGGGTGGGAGTGATGTGTATGTTTGTGTGTGCTGGGTGTGGGGGGTGTGGTGTGTGGTATGTGTGTATGTTGTGTGTGGGGTGTGTGTATGTGCGTTGGTGTGCGATGTGTGCGATGTGGTAGGTTCTAGAGTGAGCTACATATTGTTCTCCGTTTCTTTCCTAGGACCAGCACAGAGCCGCAATAAATCCTTGATGAATGTTTAAAACCAGCTAAGCATGAAAACAGTAGCAGAGAGAAAACTGAATAACTAAACGTGGGATCAAGGTTAAGGATAAGAAAGTTTCACAGAGTCAAACCCCTTCCAAGTGGAGGGATTTTATCAAGTCTTGGAAAAGCATTCCAAGCAGAAGAAGGATCATGATGTGCAGGAACAGAGAGGTGTGAGAGAACCAGGCAGGTTCTGGGAGTGGGGTCCTTTGAGCTCCAACATCAAATACTAACTTGTGGAAACTTAGTAATGATGTAATGATTTCAGGGAGGACCAAAGAAATGAGTGCTTTTCTGCTCAGATTTCATTGTAGCCCTTGAAAAAGGCAGAGCTACAGACTGTGAAGATAGGTACGACCTTCTAGAAGGAGGGAACTGAGCTGCCCCTGGATGCATTTGAGCTCCGTTCCTGGTTTTCAGTTGCCCGGTATGGCACACACTGTTCCAGGTGGCACAGGTACAAAGAAAGGTGGTCTACCCCATTCCCCAGGCCTGGCAGCCTTGTGGGGGTATTAGACCATTCAACCCTCAAGGCAGTGTGATGTTGCAGAGGGTAGACATGAGCCTCAATGGTGGGACAGCCTCTGCACTCTGTAGACCTCAGCAGAAGGAACGTGCCCTAGAGTCCAGGCTCCAGCTCTTACTGACTGTGTGCCCTTGGACATGCACCTGCATCTGAGCCCTAACGACCTTATAATCTGTACTGAGCATCGCCTGCATGCTGACCTTTTATTTCTAGGTACTTGGGATATAGTAGTGAATGAAACAAAGATCCTTGTTCTCAAAAACCTGAGTTCCTGTGAAAGAAAAATATAAGTATTATAAATAGGTAAAGCATATAATATATAATAAAGCAATCCATTTAGGATGGTTATTACAAAAAAGGGGGGGAAGGAAACTGAAAATATGACAGGTTGGGGAGGATGTAGGGTAATTGGAACCCCATGCATTATTGGCAGGAATGCAAAGTGGCAGGAAACAGTCTGGTAGTTCCTCAGAAAGTTCAACAGAGACTTACCATCTGATCCAGCAATTTCATTTTGGGGTAAATACCTAAAATAATCCAAAGAGGGGATTCAGACACATGTGCATAGCCATGTTCATAGCGGCGTTACTCATAATACCCAAAAGATGAAGGCAAACCAATGTCCATAAATATATGAATGGATAAACAAAATATGGACTCTTATTCCACATATGGAGACAGGAAGTAGAACGATGATTGCCAGGGGCTGGGGGAGAGCAGAATGGGAAGTTAGCATTTAATAGGTTTCTTGAGATGAAGTGAGGGATGGTGCTGATGGATGAATGTCCTTAAGGCTACTACAGTGATGGATTTCAGAGCACAGCTGCTGGGTTGTCGTCTCTTACACTGGTATCCTTGAAGGTCTGTGAGGCCCACGCTCAAGGCTGCCACGCATTCCTTAAAATGCAGTAAGGGGTGGCCCAGTGTGGGATATAGAAACCCAAGGAGAGTGCTATATATGAAGGCTGCCCAGTGTGACTGTTGGAGTTCTGGCTGGATGAGAAAAGCCTCCACCAAAAGGGGCAGCTCAGTGCCAAGTGTTGGATACAGACTGTGGAGGGTAACCCTGAAGAGAGGTCAGAACCCAAGCAGGGGAAGGAGGCCATCCATGTAGGGAGAATGCCTAGCACCAGGTAGCAGAGCCTCAGTGGAGTAAGAACCATCCTCGTAAGGTGGGGAAGACCATGGAGAGGAGGATGATATACATACAAGGAAATTGATCAGATAAGCAGACATATTAAAGGGGGAAAGATTTCTCGTTGTTGTAAAATCAAGTTATAATTATGGGAAGATTCCTGTGGATTAGATTACAACTGGAGGTGTTGATGTGACCTTATGGTTTTCAATAGCTACATACATAAAGAAGTAATTACAGTTGACCCTTGAGGAGCACAGGGGTGAGGGGCACTAACCTTCTGCCACTCTGCTTGGTTGAAAAATCTGTGTGTAACTTTTGACTCCCCTGAAACTTAATTACTAAGAATCTACTGTTAACCAGAAGCCATACCAACAACATAAACAATTAACATATATGCTATATGTTATATGTATTATACACTGTATTGTTATAGTAAAGTAAGCTAGAGAAAAAGAAAATGTTAAGGAAATCATAAGGAAAATACATTTGTAAGTACTGTACTATCTTTACTCAAAAAAAAAAAATCTGCTATAAGTGGATCCTCGCAGTTCAAACTCATGTTGTTCAAGGGTCAACAGTAAACATAGTAAAATATGTGTGTATATATGTGTGTTCGTTACACATATACATTTCATATCACTAAGAGTACATGAGAGTAATGATACTTCAAAAGCACACAAAGCACCCAGATTTGGGCTTCTAAATACCATTTCAACAAAAAGGAAGTAGGGGACCTATGGAGAAATGGCTGGTCCCAGGGTTACAGAAGGGATAAGTCTGGACTATCTTGGTGCTCAGAAATTAAGAGCTCAAACAATGATGGGGACACATCAGAAGAACACAGAAGCCATATGGCTGTATCTAGAACAATTCAAACATTTAAAAAATGATAGTAATGAATTATAGCCCATCGAATAAAATAGGAAACTGAGAGGCCACATTTGATGTTGTAGGACGCGGAAGACCTAACCTCTGTTGATATATTATTATCTACAGCATGCTAAAATTAAGTTTAAGTAATGTTGAGAACTAGAGTCTGATCAGTGTGTTCAAGTAACTTATCCTTCATGCTTTTTTTTTTTTTAACTTTAGGTCATTATTATTTTGCTGATAATCTATTAAATAATTCACCACCATGACCATAGCAATCACACTTACCGCCTCATCTGGATGAGACCACAACAGTTTTCCAACACATTACAGCACAAGGAATTCTTTTGCAACCCAAATATGTTCCTGTTATACCTCCAGGCCAGAATGAACCCTATCAGGGTCCCCCTTCTGTCTCCCAAGTCAAGCCCAAACCAGTCTCACACAAGGAATGCCCTGCCACAGTCTGACTTCTTTCAGGTTTCTGAAGGTGACACCAAGCTCCATCCTCCCCCAGGAACTTGGCACATGTTGCTCCCTCCCACCCTCACCCCCAGGCATGTGGGGACACAGAGATGAACAAGACAAGTCCCCCAGTCCTCTGGGAGTTCTGTCTAGTCTAGTGGGGAAGATAGACAACTGAATAGATAAGGTTAACAAAGATTAATAAGCTGGAAACCAAAGCTGTACTGAGGCCCACAGGTGTCTAAGGAAGCCCCCCAACCCACCTTTGAATGGGGGAAGGCATGATGGATTAGATCCTTACTCGGCAAATACTAGCTTTTCCTTCACTCCCTATGGGAGGGATCATCTTCCCTGTCAGACTTGGCCTTCTGACTGACAATGGGGTATGAGCAGTTGTGACGCAAGCAGAAGCTTTAAATGCGCTCTTAAAGTTTGGTCCTGCGTTCTCCCACTCTGTCATAGGGAGAATGTCTCTCAGGTAGCTGCTGCTCCTCTGGGCAGGCCCCTGGAATGAGAAACATAAGCAGAGCTGAGCCTGTATCCTGGACCAGAGATACTGCAGCTGATCTGCAGGCTTGTAAGCAGGAAATAAGTGTTATTGCTATTTGGGGGTTTGTATTACTCAGGGTTCTCCAGACACCAGAATTAATAGGATATGTGGAGAGATAGATAAGAGGAGAATTATTTTATTATAGGGATTGACTAATGTGAATAAGGAGGCTGAGAAGTCCCATAATTTGCTATCGGCAAGCTGGAAAGCTAGGAAAGCTGGCGGTGTCATTCAGTCCAAGTCCAAAGGCCTGAGAACTTGGGAGCTGCTGGTATAAGTCCTGGAATTCCAAAACCCAAGAATCAGGAGCTCCCATTTCCAAGGGCAGGAAAGATGGACATCACAACTCAATTAGAGAGGGTGAGAATTCATTCTTTGCTTTTTTGTTCTATTCAGGTCTTCAGTGGATTGGATGGTGCCTGCCCACATTGGTAAGAGCAGATCTTTATTCAATCAAATGGTAATTTCTTCCAGAGACACTCTCACGGATGCACCCAGACATAATGTTTTACCAGCTCTCTGGCCTCTCTGGGCCCAGCCAAACTGACACATAAAATTAACCATCCCAGAGCTCTTCGTTACACAGCATAATCAACCACTGTGACTAGTACAGAAAACTTCCTAGGGAATGAGGGTATCAGGAAGCAATATTCAATAATGGGAAGGAGTGAGTGAGGAGGTTAAGAGAAAACCTGGTTTAGAGCAGAAGACTGCAAATACGTTGGATAATACTCATAAACTGGCACCAGGCCACCAATAACTCAGTACAAATGAAGGGTACATGGATGGAGAAGCAGACTCAAGCTGGTAATGATCACTGTGGTAATCACTCTTCGTGTCTAAACCCTGTACTTCCTCCTGGCCATGGCTCATTGCTGGTATATCAGTCATGAGTATCCTGTCCCCTAGATTTTCAGCTAGGGAATAGTCATGTGATTCAGTCTGGCACTGGAGACCTAAACAGAAAACTTTTCATGGGTTTCTGGGGGAAGCTCTCTCTTTCCCAGCAAAAGAGATCAGATGTGGTTAGCAGTCTTTTCCTTTCTCCTGGCTTGAGCAAGGATGCAACTGTTGGAATTATAGCAGCCTCCTTGCAACCATGAGGGAATGGCCAAAACATTTCAGAGACATTGGCCCCATCATCTTTGAGCTGCTGAACCAATGCCTGTGACTACTCTAGACATCTTACTACATGAGAAAAATAACGCCTCTCTCTGTTTAAGCTACCATAAGGAGGTTTTTGTGTTAAGAATTGTGTTCTGTATTAACTTTCTTAGCTAATAAATAGGTATAGATACCAAAAGCCTGGTACTGTGCTAAGAATTTTACCATCATTAGGCAGCTTAATCTTTTTAACAATCCCATGAGAAAGTGGCATTATTACCACATTAGAATTTTACCAAAGGCTTGATCTGCTAAAGCTCTTCTACCCAATTTTACCAAGACTCCTGCGGCACAAAGCTTAGTCCATTTGCTCTCACCCCAACATGAGAAAACATGAAGTTTTACTGTGCCTGTGTATGGTCCGGACAAGAAAGTGCCTTGAGAAACAGATTTGAACCCAAGTCACCATCTTCCTCCAATAATAAGGGAGAGAGTTTCGAGTTGAGGCTGGAGAAAGATCTGAGGGTCTTGGGGTTCTGAAGTCACCACTGCATTTCTTTTCTTTTTTTTTTTAATTTCAAGATTTTATTTAAATTCAAGCTCACATATAGTGTAGTATTACTTTCAGGGGTAGAGTTTAGCGATTCATCAACTGCATGTAACACCCAGTGCTCATTACATCATGTGCCCTGCTTAATGCCCGTCACTCAATTTTACCACTGCCTTTCTAAGCTCAATGAAGTTTCCAGGTGGATAACTAGGATGAACGGAATGCACACTGAGGATTCTCTGAACATTTCTAGATCCTGAAGGTAGCCAGCCTCCTTCTCTAGCAGCTTCAACAGAGAAGGTTACGTGTTGCATTGAAAGGTCTCTTTGTCACAGTTAGCTGAATCATATAATTCAAAATAAATCTCCACTTACCATATAGCTATTACCATATGGTATTTCACCAATAAGATTTTCACCTGTGTTAACAACCAGACACCCCAGGGGTAGTTAAGAGGGTGAAAACTATCAGTCATTCACTCCCTAGTGTGGATTAATTTGCTTCCATTTTCTTTCTAATAGCTAGGCAAAAAATTTTCAGAGAAGGAAAGTTTTATTAGGGGATGTTGAATAAAGTTGCAGAGTGAATAAATTTGGGTCTGAATGAACTGTATTCACGGAGGAGTGTCCCAAATCCTATGGGTGGGCTTTTCAGAGCTGTAGACAGGTGTGTGCATGCAAACACACACACACACACACACACACACACACACACACACACACTTTAACAGGAGATGCTGAGCTGTTGAGGTCTTCTTGGGTAACAAAAACAAGATTCAAAAGTTCAAGGAGCTAGAACAAGGGAACTAATGTAATAAGACCAAGTTTAATAAGGGCAGGTGTTGGGCGTTGAACATTTGTCCAAAAGTGCCGCACACGGGGAGGCGATGGGGGAGGCGAGGCTTAGCAGCAGCACATGGGATGAAGACAGGGCACCTGTGGCCGCCAGCTCCAGTGAGTCAGGAGTAGGGCCTGGCTGCCAAAAACATTAATGAGCTTCTGAGCCACTTTAATAAAAGAACGTTCTTTAGCATGGGAGACCCGAGAGGTGCATGAGCCAGACCACACCTGAAGTCGGGGGCTCGGTTCTGTGAATAAACATGGATACACAGGCACACAGAGACTGAACAAAAAGCCACACAATAGGAGAGGGAACGGGGAAAGCAGGGCAGAGGTGGTGGCCTCAACGAAGCAAGGAGGCGGGGCGCGTTGGTGGCTCAGTCATTAAAGCCTCTGCCTTCAGCTTAGGTCATGATCCTGGTCCTGGGATTGAGCCCCGCATCGGGCTCCCTGCTTAGCTGGGAGTCTGCTTCTCCCTCATAAGCCTCCCCCACCTCGTGCTCTCTCACTCTTTCTCAAATAAATAAATAAAACCTTAAAAAAAGGGAGAGAGAGAGAGAGAGAAGCAAGAAGCCTGCAGCAGCTAGAGAGCAGTGAGCAGGTCTGATTCATCTCAGTATTCCTGGTGCTTGGTACAGAGCAAGGAACACACTGGAGGTTCTGTAAATACTTGCTGAATGAACACATTGGAGCATCCCCAAATGCAAAGGGATTTTCCAGAAAGGAGAGAGCTCATCATCCACGGGAGTATTTACATCCAACACAGATGGTTCCTTGCTGGAGATTTTCTAGGAGAGACCCAGGCACCCAGTGAGGGCTTGGATACTGAACTCTAAGTTCTGAGAATTTTATTCCATTGGTCTCAGCGTTAAAGCCCTCGCCGTATCTGCCTCTTAGACATTTGTTTCTCTTTTATTACTGATTTCCAAGGAGAAGGGAGGGAGAATGGGCAGAAAGAAGAAGGACGGAGAGAAGGGGGGAAAAGAGTAGCCTGTGCAAGGCTCATTAGCTCCTGAAGCCGTATTTCTCTCTCCCCCCACCTAAGGAGATGCTCTACCACCTGTCTCTGCTCATCACTTCTTCAGAGCAGTCATGGTTTTACCCCAGACATGTTTAATGTCTCTCTTTGTGACACCTGTGTTCATTCCTTTTGTACAATTTTGCGCCTAACACTTGCAGGGTACTCATTGAACAGTACCTAGCAATACACATTTGTTGAATGAATGAATGAGTGAGTGAGTGAGTGAGTGAATGAATGAATGATTGAATTCAATCCTTTAGGCTTGGCTGGGGCTGTGTTTTCCAAGCTGGCACATATTTCATACAATATTCTAAGGTAGGGTTTGTGTTTGTTACTCCCCTGGAGGAAAAAGGAAGGCAGACGGTGGGAGGAGGGACATTCTGGAGAAGTAAAAACTACCCTTGTGGGTTTCAGAAATGTCTGGGATATTATGCCTGCAGCTGAAACATCAGGTCCTACTTACTTTTTCTTTTCTATAAACAGCTGTAGATTTCCTAAAAAACAAACAACAAACAGCAAAACCTCTTGTTATTTATGTGTGTGTGTGTGATGAAGTCACATGAGCGTGTGTCTGAGATTCTGGGTCTTGATACCTTTTCTTTTACTTGCTTTCATTCCCAAGGCTTAGAAAAACTGTATACTGATGCTGTACTTGGTGTGAGCATTTTTATCTAGGCAAAGGCCCATAAGTACTTGAAGAAACTTCAGTGAGGGCAGGGCTATCCTACTCCCCAACTCAGTTCCTGGAGTAGCGACTGACATGTAGTAAATGCTCAGTAAACACTTAGAGAATGAATAAAACAGTTGTTGCCTGCATCGATGACAGATGTCACCTAATGAACACATTATTCACAGTACTTCTTCATCTATGAACACCCCAGTGGCTGAAAGTGTGAGTCTGATCTTAAAGACAAAGAAATAAGTTGAAGGAACTCATCGGTGTGGGTAACTGCGTGAGTCAGGGTGCCAAACCAGCAGTGCACGACTCCAAAGCCAGTGCTCGATCTTTGCCACCAGCTGCTCAGGGGACAGTGGCCTCTGGTCTTACTGAAGCTCATCTTGGGCATTTCCTGCTGCCTGCCCAACCCTTTCTTCCCTTTGTTGTTCTTGCCTCCAGATCTCTGGCTACCTTTTTCAAGTGCTTTTGCAAACTGGGTAGAATAGGAGTACAAAATAGATGGGTGGATAGAGAATTAGCTAAGTGAAAGATGGAGGATGAGCAGTAAAATCAGTGGGTGGAGAGCTCCTGGTGTACAAACGTCGCGTCCTCCTCCTGTCCGTACCTATGGTATCAGCCTGACAGTTTCAGTCCAGCTCCTAACAGAGCCGATTGGGCTCTAACTGCCAATTCCACCCCCGCCTCCTACCCCACCCAGGATGATACACGCCCTGAGGTCTTGAAAGTGAAGTATACTTTTACACTGCAGTTTTTGCCCAGACCTCATTAATTCAGGAAGATGATACTTCAGCCAGTGAAAGATACCGAATGCGTGCAAAGACTCCTTAATTGTGAGTTTCCTTTTGCTGTCTGCTCCCTTAGTAAATTTGGAAACTATTTTATGTAAATTACACATAGTTTATATGGAGCTATCACATTTTCCTGTTCCAGGAGCAGGGATGAGGCAGAGCAGACCGGAGGCAAATAACCACCTGGTGAAGATTCTCCTCCTATTGTAACTGCATCTGCTTTTTTACTCTACACCAAATTCCTCTTCAGGATGCTGTATATAAGCGTGAGCTTTAGGATGCTGGTGGCAA
This sequence comes from Martes martes, assembly GCF_963455335.1. NCBI lineage: Eukaryota > Metazoa > Chordata > Mammalia > Carnivora > Mustelidae > Martes > Martes martes. The sequence continues at coordinate 145,054,981 of NC_137889.1, forward strand.
AGGGAGCCAGAAGTCTGATGGGCAGGCAACGGAATAATGGTGAGGTGGGACTTTTGGCGCTGGAGTAACTCCAATGGCAGAAAGTGCAAACTGAGCCTGGAGATGTCAGGGTGGGATTTGGTGGCTACAAAGCAGGGTGCATGGGCAAGAGTAAGTGAAATGGAGAAAAGGAGAGGATGCTGATCTAGAGCTGGAGGAGCAGCCCGGTGGGGAGGTTTAGCCAGGCCAGGAGCCCAAATCTGCCTCTGGGTCCACCTCTGGCCTCAAAACCAGATTTCCTACAGCTGCTCTACAATTCCGGCTGGCTGGCCCACAGACGCTCCTGGCATGACAGCTCTTTCCGTGGGAGGCATTTCAGACAGTGGAGTTGGGCTGTGTGGATTTCACTCTTGCTCGACTACTTGCTAGCTGTGTGACCTTAGGCAAGTGTCTTAACCATTCTGTACCTTGAATTCTCATACCCATAAAATGGGAATAAGATTACGTACCTCATAGGGGGGTGTGATTTACTGTCCATAGAGCACCAGAATAGCGTTTGTAAGGAAGCCAATAAGTGATACATAAGGACTTGCTATTGTTGTCATCACCACCCTCTGTCTCTAGTCAGGTCAATTAGTTACTGAAGCCAGAAACTTCAGCTTTTTGGCTTGTGGGGAATGAATGTTCACCTCTGCTCCCACCCTCCATTTCCTGGAACCTACACCCCCCAACGCTGAGACAAACAAAGGGACTACAATTCAATATGGAGGAGGAAGAAGACATTGGGTCTCTGGGTGCCTGGGTGGCTCAGTCCATTGGGCATCCACTCTTGGTTTCGGTTCAGGTCCTAATCTCAGGGTCCTGGGATAGAGCCCCGAACTGAGCTCCAAGAGACTCCTTCTCCCTCTTCCTCTGCCCCTACCCTCCACCCCCACTCCTGTGTATGCTCTTTCTCTGAAATAAATAAATATATAAATAAATCTTAAAAAGAAAAGGAGGCAGCAGAGCTTACACATGAAGCATGACCGCAAGGTCTGATTCATTTACACAATCAACAGCCCTCCCAGCTTAGACCTAGCATGAGCAGCAGGAGCCGACGTGAATGACAATCCAAGAAAGGGTAAGACCCCATGGGACCTCCAGGATTTCGTCAGACCCTGGAGTGGGGAGGGAAGGGCCGAAGGAAGGTCTGAGGGGAGGAGGTCTCTTTGCAGACCAGAGGGGCAGCCACAGTGGGCTCATGGGGGAGGGAGGGCTAAGGTCCCACACCCTGGGACGATGGTGGGTGAAGCTGCTGCCTTTGGCTCTCCTCCCTCTGTCGGTCCTCTGTGGGGAGGAACCTGGAGTAAAGGACTACTTGCACATCTTTCTGGACTCTGTGGGGAAATTAACTGATAAAAGTTCTGTTCTGTTATGGAAATCACGACTCCTTCATCTATAACAGAGGAAGGAGTGCTGGACTGGGTTCATTCGTAATCCCCAACAGTGTCCTCTGGGTCCACCAGAGGCATCCAACATATGAAAGCCCTTTGGTTACAATCAGGGTGCTCATAAGTTAAATTAATAGATTGTGATAATATAGTTGACATTTCCAACGAAACACTTTGGGGTCTTTGGGGGCATATTTGGTAGCCACTGAACAATTTATATGCAGGTTCTTTGTTAAAAACCTTGTGTAAGTTACAGCCACTCAACTTTAAATCTATCTTTTTTAAGATTTTTATTTATTTATTTATTTGACAGACAGAGATCACAAATAGGCAGAGAGGCAGGCAGAGAGAGAGGAGGAAGCAGGCTCCCTGCCGAGCAGAGAGCCCGATGACGCAGGGCAACGCGGGGCCCATCCCAAGACCCTGGGATCATGACCCCAGCCGAAGGCAGAGGCTTTAACCCACTGAGCCACCCAGGCGCCCCTTAAATCTATTTTTAAATAAACAAACCTAACCCACCACAAACTACTTTTGGGGGGAAAAACTCAGAACTATTCCCACCGATGCTCACAATGAGACTTGCATGTTCAAGTTTGAACTTAGAGCTCTAATTTGCCTGCCCTTCTAGTGAACAATTATTAAAACCAGTGGCTGGCTTAAAGGATTCCTAAATTAACCGCGAGAAGCTTGGCTTTCTCGGGAGGGTTGGGTAGAAGAACTCCAGCGGGGCGGCCAATTCCTGGTTATTGATAACTTTTGGAATCCTGCTATGCTGGCCTGCCTTGTGTCGACACAGCAAAGAAAGGTGAAGACAAGTAATAATGGAGATCTAAAAATATATCAACAAGAATAAATGTGTTGTGAGGAAATTCCAAGCTTTATTAAATGCACTTTTGGTGCAAGAAGCCCCACAGAGAATTTCTTAATAAATTTTCAAAGAGGGGAGGTGCTTGGTCACTGAACCAACCTACCTAAGCAATTGTGGTATTTGTGGAATGTTGAACTGCAGATTGCTGGAGGTAATCATCCAGCTAGTATCACCATCGTTTCTTATGATAGACCAAAGTCTAGGACTGCGGTTTGGGGTTGGTTGGGACTCGTGTCCTTGTGTTGGCGGATTGTGTTGATGTCATGGACTCTTCAGTTTGAAAGGGGCTTGAGTGTATAACCACCCTCCATGTAGCCAATGCTCCCACACTCAAAGATCTGTGGCCAGAAGAGACAGTGTCTTGATATTAAACACCTTAGTAACTCATTCCAAAGTCCAGTAACACCCACATCCAGGAAATTCTTCTTCAAGTTTAGCCTAAATCCCTCATGCTTCAGTATAAGCTCATTTCCTCTCATTCTGTCCAAAAGAGAAATAGGGAACAGCTGCTCTCCATCCACTGGTTCATACACTTGGGGACTTTGTTTCAACCCTCCCCCCTAAATCTTCTTCTCTTCTCCAGAATAAATACTCCAGTTCCCAGAAACATTCTCTGAGACAGACCCAAACCATGGCCAATTATTCTCTAAGTGCATCCATTAATTCCAACATTGATCCAAGGTACTGTCTTGGCTTTTATTCTTGAACAGCACACATTCAGTGGGTGCTGCAGAGGCCCAAAAGTAAAGCAAGGGTCCCGCCAATATTTGAAGACATTCTGCCACCTACAGCTATCCCAGCGCCATCAGCTGTGAAGTTCAATCTATCATCAACCTCAACATTCTCATTGCTACAATGGCTCTATTTTCATTACTAGCTCTGCACCAGATGCTGGGTTACATGTTTTATATAGATCATATCATTTAACGCCTATAACAACTCTGTGGGATGGATATTTTTATCTTTGATTCATAGATGTGGAAATATTTAAAAGATATCATTACTAATAAGTGACTGGAATTTGAACCTGGGACTGTGTGACTCAGAGCCTAATTCATGCTGATCTTCTCCTGTCCTCAGAGAGTGGGCTAGTAATATATAAAGTTTTGAAGATTTCATTCTTTAGCGATGTCATTTAAAAACAACAAACTCCATTGTTGCACTTATTATGTTTAATTATCATTATCAATGTAAAGATATGTCTGCCCCATTGGGCTTTGTCCTGTTCCTGGGTGGGACCTTAGCTTTGTTTGTTTATTTTCAGTACTAAACACGATGCCATTTACTGAGTAGACACTCAAAATTTGTTTGGAATATGGCTAAATGACTGGGTGGATGGGTGGATGGATGGATGGATAAAACACGCACATATCCACACTTACTAATTACCCCAATTCTTAAATTCAAAAATACTTACAGATTCATATGTATCCCTTTGTATAAATGCCATCCCCCTACCTCCACTCTTATTTTCACAAAAAAACTGGTTTGGGGTCATAAGATAGTTGGAAGATAAAGAATCTAATCTCATTTTTCCCGCCAGCTCAATGTGTGATCTTGGACAAGTCACTTGTTTTCTCGTTGGAAATATGAGGAGAGTTGGCCTGGATAATATTTGAGGTCCTTTCCAGTCCTAAATTTCCATAATTCTATGGCTATCAACCTACCTTAATCAGACTTATCTAAATAATCACAAAAACACCACTTCATGCTGGAGAAACACAGTCATAATAAACTAAGCAAAACCAAATGCCCTTCAATATCCTGTTGTGAACTATAAAATGTCCCCCTAAAATCACATTTTCCCCTTGAAACAGGATGTAGGAAAAATATTTTCCTATTAAATCCTTTTAAAGTGCAAGCGAAAGCATTTATTCTGCGATTTGCTGTCCAACTCAATAAAAAGTAGAGGATTCGGCCTTCTTAATTACAGAAGATACTGTCAGAAAAGCAAAGATGGTAGAAATTCAGGTTGGAAACCAAGATGCCATGCCAACAAAACGATGCGTACATTTTCTGGAGGGAGTTTCCAAGTGTGCATCGAGCACTTTATTTTTGCCATTATGTTGGGGAAGCCAGTAAATGGGCTTTTACGAGGTGATTTATGAAACTCCTGGGGTGGATGAAGTGAGGGCGGGAAGAAATGGCACCAACTTCCAAACCTGTGGGGTGAAGGCAGAGCTTACTTGAACACTGACAACTGCTGGTTACATTGTTGCAAGTCAAGTCCTGCACCGGGTTTGGCAGAAAGAGCTAGAAAGGGCTAGAAGATTTCAGAGGAACTTCACCTTGTACTTAGGATATCTGAAAGCCTCCTACAAGAGTTTATCCTTTAAGGATGACAGTTCAGTTTTCCTTATTGCTGTATAGCCTGGGAGGGTTACAAGGAGCAGATCTAGAAACGTTGTTTGAGAAATGGAAAAAAGCAGGTGGGTCTCTCTGTTCGGCCAGGAAGACAGCAAGGGGCATCTGCCCAGTTCATCACCATCTTGCCTTTCTGTTGGAGCTATCTCCTGTGGTGGGCAAGATAATGGCCCCCAACGATGTCCAATTTTGGCCCAGTGAGACCCATTTGGAATTTTGACCTCTAGAACTGTAACCCAGCAAATTTTGCATCGTTTTAAGCAAGTAAGTTTGTGGTAATTTGTTACAGCAGCCACAGGAAACTCTTATACCCCCCAAAGCCTCCAATCAGCAGAGGGTGTCCTGATGGCCATGTGAACCATGTGACTCCAGTTGCTGAGCCATAGGTGATTGGACCAGGGTAGATGTGTGTCCCAAGCTGGACTAACTTTTGTCTGCATGCTCAGAATTTGGCCTTGGGATTGATACAGCTATGACTACTAGCAGCATGATGTATAAACTCAGATGAGGGCAGGGGAGACCCATGTTCAGCCACATGAGCAAAGAAGCAAAGAAAGCTGGTTTGCAGACATAATTATATCGAGGGAGAGAGAGGTCTAGTAGCATTCTAATTCCTAGCTCTCCTCTGAGGTGAGGTACAGTTTTGCAGAACAGACCCTTCACCTAGTCACTGCACCCCACAGACATTTGCAAAAGAGCCAATGCCCTCGGTTCAGAAACATTGATAGATCAGCTACAACCAAATGAAAAAAAGTAGACTGGTAACCGTTGCCCAAAAACCGGATGATTAATACTGGCTCCATGGGGAGGTGGAAAGGGGACTTTGGGGGAAGCCCTGCTCCCAGAATCAGCAGCGGTGAATCCATTTTTCAGACAAGGCTCAGAGAGGTGAAGTAACTCAGCCCACATCACACAGCTTGTAAGTAGCATAGCTGGAATTCAAACCACTCTAGTCTTTCAGTTTCCTAATCTCATATACTTTTTGTTTATTCATTTGCTTTTCTTATTACTTGTCCTCTGCTAACTGCTTCCTGGACCTTTTTTTTTTTTTTTTTTGACTAGAAATAACTCAGAGATCTGATAAATGTTCCTTATGTACCCTACAAAAATTCCTTGGATATTAAAACACTCACAGTCACCACGGTCCAGAGAGGAGAACAATGAGCATGCAATATAGTTGAGGCTGGTCCAGGTCTTACAGGGTGCAGGGTCTCCAGGTTGGATCCCAAGGAGGGTTAACAGAGCAGTAACTTCTTACTCCTGTCTGAAGACTTTTGCTCCTTTGTCTCCACCTCTGTGAGGTTCCTGGGGAGTGCATGCCAGCAGCTACTGGAGGCTTGACAGGCCATGGGCCTTTGTCTCTGCCTGATGTCCAGGCTTGCAGTCCTCCAACCAGACTGTGAATCTCACCTTCAACAATCTTTAGGGAGCCAAGGACTGGAGTAGAGGGGGTCCTGATAGAGTAGTCTGAACTCAGGGAGCTCACTGCCTGCAAAGTCAGATCCTCAGGCTGTGCCAAACCCTGTGCCCATCACACTCAGCCCTCCTGCCAGCTGGACCCCTGAAGACCAACTTCTACCAGGAAACCATGAAAGTCTCCTAGGAGTTCAGAAGGTAAGGGGGTCTTTCCCAAGACCATTGCTCAGTGGCAGAGATCACAGAAAACCAGTTGGTTAACACTTGTATTTCACTATCCTCCTACACACACATTTGTGCAAGCACATGCACACACACACACACACACACACACACACACACTTTGTCTTCCTATATGAAAATCAACAAAAGAACTTAGTTTGAGATAATGTTCCAGATAAGGTAAACTCCTCTTGGTGACCCTCTGAGAAGTGACTGGCAGAATTTCAAGCCAGAGAAAATGCCCCACCACAATTTTACTCTTTGCAACCTTGTCACTTGAAAGGTACTCACACAGATGTGGTGGGAAGGACTTGGAGAAACCAAGAGCCACCTTATGCCTATGCCAAGACCCTTGTCAAGTGGTTCCTGTTCTCTTGCCATATGCTCCTTCCTTAGGATTGACTTTCTTGCAGACCACTGGGTTCTGGTGGCATCTTGTCACTTGTTGACCCTTCTGCCCCCTTCAGGTTGTTATGGCTGTTTGGACAAGTGTCCCCTTTCTCTTTCTGCACTAATTTGAACTGCCCAAAGTTGAATGCTTCTCCAGATTGAGAATGGCCTCTCTGGGTAGGAACATTCCTGATGCTCTGAGCTACTGCTAGACCCTCCAAACAAGTTCTCTCTCACATTCTGCATTCAAACAGTTCCTTGATAAGAAGTTGAAAGGATGAGTTGAGTGTATCTACCTTCTCTGTGCCATATGTTGAGAGTGAAGCATCTGGCCCGAACCAGTGACCCACTGGACATCCATTCCACTGCAAATTTAGCAAAAGGGATCTCGTGTGTGTTGTTTTGGCCAAATTCAGCTCATTCTGCCCTCCAGCCCTCCAGGAGAGAGAGAGAGTGTGTGTGTGTGTGTGTGTGTGTGTGTGTGTGTGCGCGCGCGCACGCAGAAGTTACTCTCCAAGTGTGGATGATGGTGGTAGTTGAAAGAAGAGACAATAGCAGAAAAGTAGGTAGTTGCAAGACAATTAAAATCAGGAAAGATACGGCGGCATGGCAGCTAAGGGACTATCCAAACAGTGACTGAGAACCAAGAGGATCAAATTGGAGGGGAGAGGTCCAGGGAATGTGCAATGAAGGAGGGGTAGGAGAAGGAGGAGGTTGAGAAGCCCCTCAACCCTGAGGCTGCAGTAACAGATTACTAAAAACTTGGCTTAAAATAGAAGAAATTTATTTCTTACAGTTCTGGAGGGTAGAAGTCCAAAATCAAGGTGTCAGCAGGGCCAGGCTCTCCAAGAAGCTCTAGGCGGTGAGTCCTTCCTTGCATCTTCCAGCTTCTGATGGCTGTCAGCATTCTGGGGCTTGTGGCTGCCTCAGTCAGATCTCTGCCGTTATCTTCACATAGCTTCCTCTTTTCTGTGTGTGTCTCTTATAAGGACATTTGTTGTTAGATTTAGGGCCAACTTGGATAATTTAGAATGATATCCTCATCTCAAGATCCTTCATGGCATCTGCAAAGATCCTTTTTCCAGATAATGTAAAATTCAGGGGTTCTAGAAGTTAGGATGTGGACTTATCTTTTGGGGGACAACATTTAGCTCATCACAGGGTGGGGGATGACAGAAAGTAGGAGGAAATAGACCAGTAGGTCAGGACAAGGGGCTCAGAACCCAAGCCAATAACTGGGTAAGAATGAAGAATGTGGGCACTCCTCTTTTTTGTACTCTGGTAGGGTGTGGAGGGACTGAGGTAGCCCCTGGAGGGGCTGGGCCACAGCAGCCTTCTGGGTTTGCCTCCTGCCTTCCCCCTTCCCTCCCTTTTTTTTCTCCGGTAAGAGTGTAGCGAGCAAGATGAAGTCACTCATGTCAGGCAGGGGTCTGTCTCAAGCAATGATGCAAGCAGCCAAGGGCATTGCCAGTACCAGACACACTCAGAACTGCTCGCCAGCAGAAACAGAGGAGGTCTGCAAAGGCCCAAGACTGATTAAATCCCTTTAAAAAGAGAGGATTTTTGTAGCAAACTGTCAGACTCCTCAGACACTGACCCCTCTATGTCTGACCACGTCAAAAAGGCAACTGCTCCAGAAGGCTCTGCCTGATTGATCTCTGAAAAGAACGGAGATCCTTCACTGCTGGAATATAATACAATAAGTGCTGAGAACTGACCTGGACCAAATGGAGGCCTCATTCAACTGCATGTTCACAGACTGACTTGGAGTCTGATTCATTAACTTCCTACCCTCTGTTTTGTCTTCTGTGATATTGTGTGACTTGTCTTGTGCTTTGCTTTGTGTGACATGTAAGAAGCCAAGCTAAAACACATGGTGAAATGCCATTGAGTTTGGAATCCTGAATCTGCTTCATGGTAACCTTGCTTTATGATAGAATAAATCTGGCATTGTAGAAAGACACAACTGGAATGTGTGCCTTCTTCATAGCATGCTCATGACAGAGAACTTCTGGGAAAAATCCTCCCTCTCATTTTTAAAATTTTCATTATTGTGGTAAGAACACTTAACATGAGATCTATCCTCTTAATAGATTCTTAAGTGTAAACACAGTATTGTTAACCTTAGGCACTATGTTTCACATTCATCTTGCTTAACTGGAGCTTTATATCCATCAGTCAGCAACTCCCCACTCCTGCCTCCACCCCCTGCCCCTGACAACCATTATTCTACTCTCGCCTTCTCTTTGACTATTTTAGATACTTCATAAAAGCAGCTCATGCAGTATTTGTCCTTCTGCAAATGGCTTATTTCACATAACATAATGTCCTCCAGGTTCATCTGTGTTCTTGCATATTGCAGGTTTTCCTTCTTGTTTAATGATGAATACTATTCCATCATGCATATGTACCACAATTTTTGATCCATTCATCTGTTAATGGACATTTATGTTGCTTCCAAATCTGGGCTATTGTAAATAATGCTGCTATGAAGGTGGAAGTACAGTTATCTCTTTGAGCTCCTGATTTCAATTCTTTTGGATATATACCCAGAAATGGGATTGCTGGATTATATGGTAGTTCTCTTTTTTTTTTTTAAGATTTTATTTATTTATTTGAGAGAGTGAGCCAGAGATCGTGAGCAGGGCAAGTAGAATAAGGAGAAGCAGACTCTCCACTGAGCAGGGAGCCCAATGTGGGGCTTGATCCTGGGACTCTGGGATCATGACCTGAGCCAAAGACATACACTTAACTGACTGAGCCATCCAGGCACGCTTCTTTTTTTTTTTTTTTCCTCTTAAGATTTTATTTATTTGAGGGGCACCTGGGTGGCTCAGTGGGTTAAAACCTCTGCCTTGGGCTCAGGTCATGATCCCAGGGTACTGGGATCAAGCCCCACATCGGGGGTCTCTGCTCAGCAGGGAGCCCACTTCCCCCTCTCTCTCTGCCTGCCTCTCTGCCTGCTTGTGATCTCTGTCAAATAAATAAATCAAATCTTTAAAAAAAAAAGATTTTATTTGAGAGAGTGAGCCAGAGAAAGCATGAGTGGGGGAGGGTAGCAGGAGGGGCAGAAGCAGATTCTCTGCTGAGCAGGGTGCCCAACATGGGGCTCCATCCAAGGACCCCAGGATCATGACCTGAGCCAAAGGCAGCTGCTTAACAACTGAGCCACCTAGGTGCCTCCCCCCTTTTAAAAAAAGATTTTATTTATTTACTTTAGAAAGAGAGAGAGCCTCAAGCAGGGGGAGGAGTAGAGGGAGAGAAGAGGCTTAGGGGATAATCTCTAGTACACTCTGAGCTGAGCCCAACCCAGGTCTCTATCCCAGAAACCTGAGATCATGACGTGAACTGAAACCAAGAGTTGGACACTCAAACACTGAGCCGCCCAGGCACCCCTAAGTGAGTTCTATTTTTAATTTTTTGTTTTCAAACATGGTGCCACCAATTTATATTCCCATCAGCACACATAGAGGTTCTATCTTCTCCAGCACCCTGATTTATTAGCTCTGTCTGTTCCTTCTTAAGAACTGGAGCTTCCCATCCCCAGGATCATGGTCCTCTCTAAAGCCTATGAGAAAAAAATTTTTTTTCAATTAATTTCCTTTTTAAGTCCACTTCCTAATTTGAAAATACATGTTCTTCAGTCCTGTCCTCTTTCAGTGTGACTTCTATCATGGCATGGTCAATTGTCCAGGGTTTCTGTTAGTCTAACACTATTGATTTGATCTAGGTGTGAACCAGTAGTCCTTCCTCTCCACACTTTCCCACTGGGAGGTAACATGGTAATGAAGGTAAGTGAAGAATGCATCTAATAGACTTGTTTGTGCAGATATCTGGAGATAGGTTGTATTAATCAGGATAGGATAATCATGCTGCAGTAACAAGAAACCACAAATCTCCATAGACAATAAGAACAAAGGTAGACTTCTCATTGCCAATACCCATCAGTGGTTGGCTGTGCTCCATGTCATCTTTACTCAGGGACCTAGGCTCGTGAAACACTGGAACACTATGGGTTGTCACGGCAGAGGGAAAAGAGAGCATAGTGAACCACATGTTATCTCCTACATTTGTAACACGTGTCACTTTTCACTGGGGAAAGGAATCACCTGGCCAAGATCGTCATTCAATAGGTCAAGAAGCTATAATCCTCTCCTAGGGAGGTGACATGAATATGAGATGAACAATAAAATAAACTTTTACAGAGGGTCTTCAGCCATTCCATGATCCTGTGGATCCAAAAACTCTCGTATCCCCATACTACCTACAAGAATTCACACTCCAAACAACAAATGCCTGCTTTCCATTTTCCCTCACTGAGTGGGGTTATAAAACCAACCTCTCTAGAGGATGTAACAATAACAAAAATCTCAATGGCTAACAACAGAATTCTATTTCTCATACGTAGCATGTCTGTCATGGGTTGGGCATTTGGATGTGCAATATACCCTCTGTTGGAGAGAGGCTGCATTTGATGAGTTCTGTGAGTCCCCAAAAGATTCTACAATCTATCCTGATTGTATGGAGGATGCTGTTATGGGGAGCTACATTCAGGGACTCCCAATATGACTTACTGTTGTTGTTGTTGTTGTTGTTGCTTTAAAGAGAAAAGTGTCTGGCCTAATGAATAGATGTTATTACTTATGAAACATAATGTATGTTCTGCGTCAAACTGGACAGTTTGCAGTTCATTCCCAAGCATTCTGTTCTTCCTTTTTCACCACAGGGCCTCTCAGCTTTATAGGGTTTCAAATGGTTATTGCCAACCTGAAGTCACTTTGCTCTTTGATGTGAAAAGAACAAAAACACCAAAAACAAAAAGTCCCAGTGAAATATCATAGCCTGTGGTCTGTGTGCAGCCCAAGAGCTTCCTCAAAATGTCTGTGACTTTCCAAGTAATTTTATACACTGTAGTCATTTGTGGTTTTAGTGCCTGATGTTTCAAGCTCACTTGGGTGTCATCTCCACAATCTTCTTTGTTTTTGCTGATGCAGATTGAAAACTTAGAACTTTATCCCCACCTTTTTACCTCCCAAAACCAACTGCCCCCAACACAGGAATCCTACAAGGCAGTACTCACTGAAGGTGTGGTGTAGCTAGCTCAGCCCCCTCCCACTTGAAAACATTTCTCTAGGAACTACTTTTTTCCTTTCCTGGCCTCCCCCTAGGATTCTGGTTTCCCCAGCTTTCCCCTAATTCAATCCCGTTCACTTTATTATGCAGAGCTGTTTAATTCTCTTTCCTTCTACGCTGCCCCAGGCTTGACTTTACATAGCCAAAGATTCATTAATGTCTCCATAAAACAAAGGGCCATTTATGCAATACTGAATCACTGGCAGAGATCTAGTAATTTCTTTCTCATTTTCTCTTACTACGTGGGTGTAAGAAAGCTGTGTGGACATTTATTTTTCTTCCTGGAAGAAGGCTGAAGTGGCTACAGTGTGGGTTTTAAATAACATTTTCCCTCCTCCTTTCAGGTATATGTGACATCTATTTCTCATAAACTTATTGAAAACAAACTTTTGGTCTCAGAACTCGTCTACACTCTTAAAAATTATTGACAACCCTAAACAAACTTTGTTTCTATGTGTTTTATCTATTGATATTTACCACATTAGAAATTAAAACCAAAACCTAAAATATTCATTTAAAAACAAAAATAATTCCATTCCTTATTAACATAAATGAGATCCTTTTGTGAAAAAAATACATTTCAGAAACAAAGTTAGCACAAATGGCACGGTTTTACATTTTTGCAAACCTCTTTAAAGTCTGGCTTAATAGAAGACAGCTGTTCTGCATTCAGCATATTTGCAATGTCACAAGTCACACGGCTTCTGGAAAACTCAACTGTGTACAACTTGTGAGAGAATGATAGTGCATCTTGGTGTCAGGAAGATAATTTTTATCTTGCTGACCATGCTTTGCCAACCGCTGTTTTAACGCACCCTAGTTGTGTAGTCTCCCTAAAAAGAGCGAGCAACCAGCAGGTGAATTAAATCTGAGCCTTGAGTCAACATACAGAAAGAACACATTGGCTACCTTGTGGTTAAATTACTATGACTTAAGAAGGTATTTAAAAACTGTATGTCAAGGATGAACAGAAACAGGGGACACTCTTCTGCCCTTGTGTTCGTCTGATGAGTTCCCCCTCATCTTTTCAAATCTGCCTTCTCTGGGTGATGCCTCCTCTACTGTACTCTTCTCCAACATCAATAATAAGAATAATGATAGCAGTGTTCTTACTAATAGCGGTAACTTTTATTGGCCACTGCGAGCCAAGCAGCGCCAAAACACTTTACACGTGTTACCGCCTTCAACTGTCACAATAACACTGCCTTAATTTTACAGATCTGGTGGCTGTAGTATGAAAAATAATGGCCCCTGTCCTCTCGCTCTGTGCCTCGCTCACCTGCTCTACCGTAGCACGTGGTCACCGACCACATGCTTTGAGTCCTGGAAGTCAAGGGTCGCCTCCAGTGCACCCCACTCCCTGCACCCGCGCCCAGTCAGTGGGAAAGCCAAAAAACGGGAGTCATTCTGCTGGCTTCCGGATCCTCTTGCTCCCGGGGCCCACACGCCCCAAGCCGGACCTCCCGCCCCAAGGCCAAGGCCTCCGAGGTTGCCGGGAGGAGAAAGGGGCTAAGGCCGGAACATTTCGCCTCTCACCGCGGTCACCCTGCGGATGCCGGAACCTTTCTTCTAGCGTCGCGTTGGCGGGGGAGGCGTGCGGAGCCGGAAACGGTCCTCCAGTGCCCGGGCGCACGCCGCGGTCGCAAGCTGCTGACGTGTGCCGGCCAGGAAGGGGGCCGGGGGTGTAGTTCGCTATGGCGGTGGATATCACGCTGCTGTTCCGGGCCAGCGTCAAGACCGTGAAGACGCGCAACAAAGCGCTGGGAGTGGCAGTGGGCGGCGGGGTCGATGGCAGCCGTGACGAGCTGTTCCGCCGGAGCCCCCGGCCCAAGGGCGACTTCTCCAGCCGGGCGCGGGAAGTGGTGAGCTGGTTGCTATGGAAACGGCGGGCGGGCGGGCGAGGGGGGCGGACCCGCGACGTGGACCCCAGGCCCGGAACCAGCCTCTGTCGGGTATTCACTGTCTGAAGGAGCAGCTTGGAGAAGAACGTGGTCCGAAGTGGGGACAGGAGAGTTGGTATCAGGGAGCCTCCAGCTGTCTTGGGAAAGGAACAGCCTTATTTCGGGGAATGGGAACACATTTGGAGGAACTCGAGAGTCTCTTGTATGCAGTTCTTGGGCTGCTTGGCGAGGTATTGAGGTCACGGGCACTGCACACTTAAACGTCGGGGAGACTTCGCCACAGGCCTTTGCTGTTGTGTGTCAGCACCGACCACGGTGTATTTGCCTGTTCTGTTGACTTGTTTCGTCTCCCTCTTCTTCCACACACTTCCTGGCACAGTGAGATCAAAGATCATATTATACCTGACCTTTCCCTTCCGCTTGCATCCTGCTATAGGTTCAGGGCTACATGCTGGGGATCAGTAGGTCTTGAGACTGGTTTAGGGTAACCTTTCACATACACTGTTATTTAAACTGCGTTCTGTTCCCTAACAGTAGGCTTTCGTTCAGGAGAGCAGGGAACTTCTCCTTGAAGACAGGAACAGAGCTGGTGTCACCTCAGAATCCCAATGCCCGACCCCTAGCGCTGCCCAGGAAATGTTTTTTGAATGAACGAATGGACAGACGGTTGTCTGTCTTCCCCACTGAACAGGAAACTTTCTAAGTGGAGAGAGAATGTTGGCTTTGTTCACTTTTGTATCCTTGGCCCCAGGGGTGGATCTAGTATTTGTGGAGCTTGAGGCTTATACAGTTCTCTCTGTCCTTTTTAAGAAAGAGGAGTACAAAATCACAGGAAGAGGTTCAGAGCTTTGGAAGGGGCAAGTGAGGGGCCCTCAAACTAAAACTTCATTAATTTCATGGTATATCCCCTTCTCTTTGGCATGCAGTCCAATGCCTGGTACTTTGTAGACCTTCAGATAGTTTTCAGTGAATATATGCATGAGTTAATGTGTGGCAGTTTGCAGAGGATATGGGAGGATCAGAAGGCGGATTGGGCCAGGTGAAGACACTCGGTCCATCAGTAAACATCTATTACGCACCTGCCTTCTGTCCAGCACCTTGTTAGAATATCATAATTTAAAAGGAGTGGTGGGGGAGACAGTAACAACAGAAGCACCATACCTCCTCCTAGATGGTGTGTAGGGTATGGAGGTGAATGTTGTCTGCTCTACGTGAGGGCCGGGGAAGGCCTTTTAGAGGCGGTGATGCCTGGCACAAATCTTAGAAGAGGAGTAGTTGATTCCAGTACAGAGAATCACTGCGATACTAAGAGTGTGCACAAAGGTGTGGAGATAAGTAACTTTTGTGCTCAATTTATGTGTACTCAATGCATGTCTACCCATTAAATTGCAAAGAAATTAGTAATGATATTTCAGGGTTGGTTTTTTTTTTTTTTTGGAAGAACTTATATTGTCTGAATTACTCCAAATAATGATGAGCCACTCTGCAATGTTAACTGAATTGTTTTGATAAGCATTTGAGCGTGGCTGGAATGTGGGAACTTTGCTCTACTGGCAGACGAATGTTGTGTGGTAGAGCACTAGAGAAGGAGCCAAGAGACCAAGTTGTTGTTTTAACCCTTCAACTATTAGCTGTATGAGGTTATTAAGCAAGTTTTATGGTCTCAGTTTATTTACCTGTAAATGTTCCCTTTTTCCCCCTTCAAACAGCAGAAGGCTTTTAAATTGTGTTGATTCCCTATTTATAGCAGATCGAAGGAGGAGCTTCTCAGGTTGAAATGAGAGGAAAGGAAACTAGGACATTCTCTCTCTACCTCCCCCCAGGTTGACCCAGGCTCTTCCTTAGGCTCCTCCTTTGGAATTGTATGTAGAAGTCACAGTTGGTTTTGGGAGGTCCCTTTCTAACTCTGAAATCACTGACTTACGAGCACTGGGCTAATTTTGGATCCTTTTCTGGAGTAGGGAATATGCAAGTGGTAAAGACAAGAAGCACAGCTGAGATGGCAAACCTTAAGGAGGTTTAGACCTTAGGCCTGTCCCTGAGTGATAAGAACATGCTTTAGGCTTTTGAATTAATGAGCCTCAAGGGCAGTAACAGGACCCTGGGGTGCTGAATTTCCTGTCTCCAGAGGCAGTTAATCAGAGGGATGACTGCTTGTCAGAGATGTTGGAGAAGAACTTTGCGCCTAGGAGGGTTAGATTGCGTGCCATTGAAAAGTCCAATTCTGGTATTTGATGATGTGGGTAGATGCTAAGGCTTGGAGAATCTGTGAAGAAGGGGGACATAGGCTGCATTATTCAGGATCACTGCCCCTCCTAACATAGCAAAAATATGCATTCTTTTGAGGAATTTTGATTTTTATGTTGTGGTTGCTTTGTGTGTTACCTCCTGTTCTTGCAACCATTCCCTCCACAACCCCCCTTCCCTGAAATGTAGTGTAGAGCCAGTGAGGGGTGTCCTGTGCTCTTGCCACAGTCACATGCATCAGAAGGCTGGCTGTTATTTTGTTTGGCCTGGATTCCTTATACATTAAAGTCTGGCCAGTGCTAGAACACATAGTCTGGTTTGGGGTTAGCTCTGGTCATCAGACCTAAGGAAATGTAGCAGGTTATAGTAATGCCTTCAGTTGAATGTCTTCCTTGAGGTGCACTCTGTCATTTCTAGGATGCACATTACCTGATTCAGTTCTAGTTCTTCTCATTTCTCATTTTGGACAAAGCATATTCCTGATGTCAGTTTTTCATCTCACTGAATTGTTGTAGAGGTTTTATTAAGATTAATAAAACTGTGTTGAGTTTTAATTTTCCCCCATTGGCTGGTTTCTTCAGCATCACTCATTTTAAATATTTAACTTTTATGCTCAATTTTGCTGAATTCAAGTATAATCAATGCATGTGTGCCCATTAAATTACAAACAGATGGTAACGACGTTTCCTATCTTGGGGTGAGGAACTTTCTGTGTCTGAAGAACTGCAAACAATGATGAGTATGCGGCTTTGCAGGGGGAACTGGATTAGTCAACTCTTTTAGTCTGTGAGGTGAATGGGGACCTTGGGAGTGGACAGAGCATGGGAACTCAGATATAGAAGATGTGGATTCAGATATGGGCTCTGCTACTTGGAAGTGGGTGACTTGGGCAAGTCCTCTTACTTGAGGATCATTTTCCACTACTGTCACATAGGCGCGATTGTATGTTACTGAACTCCTAGGCTAATTACCAGCATCTTCTGAGACTTTGTGTCATAGAGAACCACACTGATTGTTACTGTTCCCCATCGCCCCCTACCTTTACTGCATGTAGGCCATTCAGACATTTTCATCAGTGGCTCTCAGCTATATTCCCCAAGCCAGTTAGCTTCCCCATACTTTCCTTCCTTTCTTGTGAAGAGGAACCAAGGAGGTACACAAAGGAACCATGAAAATCCTATGCAAAAGCCAGGAGCATCGGTAGTGCGGACCACAGCATCCCTCTGTGAAGGTGAAACTCGGTTATCAGCAGTGGCAAATGCAGCTGTGCCTCTCTCTTCCTCCCTGTGACCATGGAAACCAGTGTTAATTTCCTAGATCTTACGGCTCAGAATCCTTTGTGTCATTGTGGCCTAGGCAGCCGTTTATTGGGCCTGGCAGTCAAGTTGAGATCTGCTTGACATCCTGTCTGACAGAGTGAAAACAGAATCTGTATTCTTAAAGCAGAATCATGGACTGTTTTTGTTAACTACTTAAAAGGATCTCAAGTTCATATTGTTCAGGCTTCTCATTTTGTAGGTGGGAAAACAAACACCCAGGTAGGTGAAATGACTTGCTCAGAGTCTTAATAGCTGAGTCACAGGACTGAGGCAGATGTAGAAGCCAGGTCCTTTGGCCCTAGTTTGATGCTGTTTATTTCCCATGCTATGTCCTCATACCTTTTAAACTAGATATCCTTTGGCGTTTGAATGACAGTTGAGTTCCTTCTTGAGCGAATATGAAATTCATAACTGGATCCTGAATGGGTTTCGAGCAGAAGGACCTGACTTTGAATGCCTTTTACAGTATGAATTTGAAGGCCCTGTGCTTACTGTATGGACTTGGGCAAGTTACTTAACCTCAGTTTCCTTCCTTCTCAAATTGAGTAATAGCAGCCTTAAAAGATTCTTATACAGATGAACTGAGAAAAGGTATGCATGTCCCTGCAAAAGTGTGAATTCTTTGGGTTGTAAGTAGCAGTAACCTAATATAAGCTAACCTGACCAAAATGGGACTGTCTTGGCTCACGTAACTGGGAAACACAGGGGATAGAGCTTCCTTCTCCAGCTCTTATCCATAAAACCCGGGAAAGGACTCTAGTTGGTTCTGTTTGCATCCTGAGCCCTCATTATGGCCTTAGGGGATAAGGTTTTTCCTGTGGCCAATTCATATGTCCACCCCAACATGTGGTTGGATGCTATGATTATCCCCTCTCTAGAACTTTGGTAAAGGGAGTGCTCTGAGGAGGAGTAGGCAGTAAGGGTGGGCAGGCAATACCAACTGAAATGTACCTCACAGCGCCTGGCACAGTGCCTGACCTGCCTTCCCCTCAGCTGCCTGGTTGTCTTCAGCTCTGTGGGGAAGGAAAATGAAGAATCGTGAAAGTTTGTAGGGACAGGCTTTTGGTGTGGGCATTTGTGTGGAGGTGCCTTCCGGTGTCAGCTTTTCATTATCTTACCGCTTTATAAAGGTTGCAGAGTCCCAGGGGAGCACTATGTGGGGAACCTGGATGCTCTGAGCAGCCAGGCTGGGCCCAGGGCAGCAGGAGCCAATGAGCAGCTCTGAACAGACCATCAGGAGACCTGCACTGTAGTGCAAGGTCTGTCATGAGGGGGTTAGGCCGCAGACTCTCTGGGCCTCAGTTTCCACTCTGGTTACACTGAGTACTTGCACTATGTAACTGCAGTGATTTCTTGTAAAACAAAGATGTTCTGATTCCCTGTCACATAATAGCAACCCTGGGCTCTGGAAATTCTATTTTCGGATAAGGCTCGCCGATGAAGTTTTCTTTGTTTACTACACATTGCTTTTGTGAAAGCTGAACGTTTTTAATTTATTTGAGTTTTTAAGGAACTGATTATCTTGAGTGTCTGCCTAAAATTCAAAGTTCTTAGAGTGGCCCAAAGCCAGAAGCTCTGGTCCTGCTGCCTGTCTGACCTCACCTCCTGTCCCCCTTCCTCTCGTTCACTCTGTTCCAGCTGCCCTAACCCCTTTGCTTTTCTCCCGTGAACAGATGAGTTCCTACCTTAGGACCTTTGTGTTTGTTGTTCCTTCTACATGGAACACGTCTCACCCAGATTCTGTCTGGTTTGATCTTCAGGTCTCTGCTCATATGTTGCCTCCATGAGACCTTCCTTGACTGCCCTGTATAAAGTAGCGTCCTTTCCCTGCCCCTCACCCTGCTGTATTCTTTTCGTTATCTAACATATCATGCATCCATTTACTTATGTGTATCCACTGGAATTTTTACTTTGTGAAGACAAAGACTTTGTGCTGTCTACCACTGAATCCATAGGTTCTAGACAGGACAGGGACCTAGGTAGTCAATATTTCTTGTCCCTTTATTTTCAGTTTTGGAGCTAGTTGATCTCTGTGCAAGGGTCCTTCCAATTCTAGAAATGTGTGATCCTAATATTCCTGAATATTACTCAATATACATTTACACTTAATCCAATATCTGGAATAAACATTAAGTAGTCTCTTTTATTATTAAGATTCAGTTCTGACTTCAAGACCTTTACAGTCTTGTGGAGAAGCAGACATACAAATAGCACAACTTTTGAGGTGACAACTGTTTGAGGGACAGCTGTAACACTCTCAGCATTGAGTCCCCAGGTCCTCCTTGATTCCTTTGACATCACATGGCTTACCTTGTGTGCCAGTGTAGGGACCCAGAAGTTGAGCTGGGAGGGACCACCTGGATTATCAACCAGAGCAGCCGGAAATAGACATTATTCCAAGGACTGAGTGTAATATGGAACTGGGGATTTCAGTCCAGGGAGCATGGTTCTAAGAAGGACACCAGGCAGCAGGTGCCGGGGGTCAATGAGAAACTGAACATAGGGCCACACAGGACAGGAATAGATCAGGAAATAATGCAGATTTAGGTTGTAGGCTGCAAACAGAGTGTGCATTTGTTAAATCATATAGATTTTTCTTCTTTTTTAGAATAGAACCTTATTGCAAATGAAATAAGGAGCAGCTTTGGCTAAGGCTGGAGGGATGGGGCTAGGAAGAAAGGGATTCATTAGCCAGCATGTCCCTCTGCCACCTTCCCCCTTCTCCTTGAGGAGCCTGTTGGAAATCAAACATAGGACTCAGAGACACACAGGTTAAAAACCACTGTGTTAATGTTCTCCAAGGCCTCTTTTAGCTTCATGATATTGTGTTTTTATGGATCATATTAACTGTGTACTGCAATTTTTGAAATTCTGTTTATTTAGTAATTCATTTACTCCCATCATCCTGTAAGTACTGAATGCCTGATATGTTTCAGGCATTGTGAGGACACGAAAAACTATGAGACATATGCTTTGGAAATACAGATAAAGGGTAAATGACTTGAGGAGTCAGTGGGAGATCAACCTGGACTTTGAAGGACAAGAACTGTTCCGCCAGACAAAGGAAAGGTGATAAATCATGTTCCTGGCCGAGGGAAGAGTATAAGCAGAGGCCCCTATGCACAACAGCAGGGTGATGGGAGGGAACGGAGGCAAGACTGCAGCTGGGGAGCCCTTTTCTGGACGAGGCCTGGTGGAGGGTCAGAGTGGCAGGAGATAAGGCTTGGCTGGACTGGATAGAGCACGTGAACAATTTGGCCCAGGGGCCAAGTCTGACCCATTGCCCACTTTTTGAAAACAAGGCATTCTTGAAATGTGGCCACCTTCATTTGTGTACATACAGGCTGTGGATGCTATTGTGCTAGAATGGCAGAGTTGTAGTCTAGCGGGGCCTGCAAAGCCTAAAATATTTTTTCTCTGGTCCTATAGAGGGTAAGTTTGGCTCCCCTTGGGTGAGAGCACCGTCAGCAGTGCTGTAGAGTTTGGGCTTTGTGCTCTGAGCTGTGGAAGCAGAGGCATGAAAGGACCATATTTGTGTTCTAAAATAATCAGCAGTATTGAGAGTGGGTTTGGAGTGTCACAAGACTGACCTAGAAGAGCTCATTGGGAAGCTGTTGCAGCCAGTCGGGAGAAAGCGGTGAACTGGAGGCTGTGGGGTTGGCCAGGTGTGGACGGATGAAGTAGATATGCAGCGGGCAGTAACAAGTGGGGTTAGAAAGACGAAGAAGTAAAATAATTCCCAGCTTTCTGGCTAGAAAGTTAAATGGTAGTAGGCATCACCATAAATTTCTTTCCGAAGTTAGAGTAGAATTCCAGTTACTCCTGCCTTCTTTTGGTTCTAAACAGTAGAAAATACATCCAAGGAGCCTGATGGACATTGGAGTTTTATGAAGACAGCAAGTGGTGGGGGCACTGGGATGGCTCAGTCGGTTGATAGGCCAACTCTTGTTTTGGCTCAGGTCATGATCTTGTGATTTGCGGGATCGAGCCCCGCATTGGGCTCCATGCTCGGCTTGGAGTCTGCTTGTCCCTCTCCCTCTGTTCCTCCCACCACTCAAGCTTGCTCTGTCTCTCAAATAAATCTTAGAAAAAAGAAAAAAAAAAAAGACAGCAAGTGGTGGATAAGTCTCCAATGGCAGTGCTTTCTGGCAAACCTGAATTGGAGAGCATAGCTGGAACCCAGTGGGGTCCTCCCACTTTGTCATATTTCTATCCTGGAGACCATTGAGTCTGCAAAATAGGCACCTGGGACATATGCCCAGCCAACTGCCTGGAGCTGTGCAATGGGCCTCACATCCAGCAAACTCTGGCCTGGGACTTGGGATGGTGAGAAGTGGAAGACAATGAGTCAGGCTCACCAGATCGAAGATGGGGATAGAGACTCAGTGGGGCTCCTTTCGATGCCAGGTTCTTGTGCAGGGCTCTCTTCCCCTCAGTTTTGCTTTCTTCATTCTTGAAAGAGACTTGTCTTGGTGGTCATGATTGTATCACGTACTACAGAGACGTGGTGCCCAGGGGTAGTCAGTTGGTTTTCTCCTTCATGCCAAGAAACATCTAGAATGGGTCAGACAGTTCTCTCTTTCAAGTTTCTAGTTGGCAGGTCACCAGCAGTTCAGAGTATCACCTACTAGGACAGGGCTGCGGACATGGGTCCCCTGAGGATGACTTTTTTTTTTTAAGATTATTTATTTATTTATCAGAGAGAGAGAGCAGAAGCACAGAGAGCTACAGGCAGAACAGGCAAAGCAAGAAGCAGGCTCCATGCTGGGCAAGAAGCCCAACGTGGGACTCGATCCCAGGACCCTGGGATCATGACCTGAGCCGAAGGCAGATATTTAACCAACTGAGCCACCCAGGTGTCCCGAGGATGACATTTTTAATGAATTCTTCCTGTTTAGGGTCTGGCTGTCCCTCAGGCTTGAGAACCAGATTTGTCAACATATTGAGGTTAGAACTATCTATTGGGACAGATATCAACCAAGCTCACATCAACTTGTATAAAAGTTCATTTATTTTGAGCAGTGTAATTAGTACTCAAGAGGATACAAATTCTGGAAAGTCAATCATTTTGGGGCTTCTGCTGTAGGTTAGGAGCTCTGGTAAGGACTTTATGTACCTGATCTCATTTAACTTTTATCTTTTGGGAAAGATAGAAATACAATATTATTAAGTGATTTTAAAATATTGATATTATGAATAATATGATTCTAATGATGGAATTCATATAAACTTGATATTTGAGGTTTCTTGTTGCATGAAAATCCATATGGGCTCCCTCTGGTGGGCAAAGATCAGTGAAGTCTACAGTGGTTAATTATGGCTTGTATATAGACAACTCATTGAGTTTATGACATAGTAGGTTTAAAACTGACTTACAAAGAGGCCCCTTCAGACCCGACTGGAAGAAAATGAGTAAACTGGAGGAATGAAAGGATGATATGTTGAATGTTGAACTTCTATAACTTAGATATTAAAACTTGCAGCCCAGTTTTAGTTTAAAACTCAGTAGTACTTTTTTCCCCTGACTTTCAGGTTCTCAAAGTCTGTAAATACTAGAGTTCAAAGTGTGTAAATATTAGAGTTTCCTCCATCTCCTTGTCACAGTCCAGTGTATGGCTATTTTTCAAAACTCTCTGTTGCAGCACATAAGGTATATGCTTAACCAAGAGTGCGAATCTTTCCATTTTGAACCACTGTACACTTTTCTGTTCACTTTTTAGTTGGATGATAAAACCCTGATAAATGAACATTTGCATTTTACAGTCTAAATAGAAGTGACAGCCTGCAGCATATCTTGACTCCAGAATTGAGAAAGGAATTAAAAAGCATAGGTTTTGAATTATAAATACTCTAGACTTTGTCATTAATTAACTGGGTGATCTTAGAAAACTCACCTAATGTCTTTTGTTTTTTGTTTTTTGTTTCTCACTTTTTCTTGTTTGTTTAGTGAGGGGCTTTGGCTAGGTAATCCTTAAGGACCTTTTCAACAGGACGGTTCCAGGATTCAATACTCTTCTTTCTGAAATTCCCAGGATATATCTGAAAATGGTTTTTGCAGTGACGACTGCTCAGTGTCTTGTGTGACTTTATCCTTGAGTTCCTACGTACTCATAATTTTTCACTTAGATGAGACAGTGAGTTTGTTTTTCAAAGCTGGAGTTTGGTATGTTTCTTTCTGTAAATACATTTGGTGTAATAGTGAGTCTGTACTCTTATAATGGACTGTTATCTGCGGGGTATGTTTTTGAAGTTCACTATTTAAATCTGACTATTAAAGTACTAAGTGCTCATTAAACAGAGTAAAGAAGAAAATAAAGTTCACAGATAGTACCACTGGCCAGAGATAGCCCCTACTACAGTCTCGGTACATAGCTTCCAGACGTTTTTCCTATTAAACAGAAAGAATTTTTCTATACTGCTGTTAGGTAGCCCCTCTTTTTTTTTTTTCTTTAATTGCTTTTTTTTTTCTTAACAGTGTATTGCGAACATTTTTCTATGTCAGTATATATTGTTCTGTGTCACCAATTTATTTAGCTATATAGTCATGAAAAATAGTTTCACATAGTGGCGCCTGCATGGCTCAGTCTGTTAAGCATCTGACTCCTGGCTTTGGCTCAGGTCGTGATCTCAGGGTCCTGAGATGGAGCCTCGCCTCGGGCTGCGCTGGGAGTGGTGCCTACTTAGAACTCTCTGTCTCCCTCTGCCTCCTTCTCTCTCAATAAGTAGATAAGTAAATAGTTTCACATAACTTATTTAACTGAACCCCTACTGAAGGATATTTGGGCTGCTTTCAGTTTATCACTATTTTTTTTAATTTTTTTTTAAAGATTTTTAAAATTTATTTATTTGACAGAGATTACAAGTAGGCAGAGAGGCAGGCAGAGAGAGAGAGGAGGAAGCAGGCTCCCTGCTGAGCGGAGAGCCGGATGCGGATGCGGGGCTTGATCCCACGACCCTGGGATCATGACCTGAGCCGAAGGCAGAAGCTTAACCCACTGAGCCACCCAGGCGCCCCATCACTATTTTAAACAATAATACATTTTCACCAAATTTGTCTCAAGTTTATAATCTCTTCAAAGGTAAAAAAAAAAAATCTATAATTTCATGTTTTCTGTTTCATCTTTTCTCAAATATAAAAAAAATTGATGTCCTAGTATTGATAAAAGGAAAATTATCCCTAATTTTTTTGAAGGGCTAAATATATTAGAACTTACTATCAGTGCTGGAAGAGTATGAAAAAGGGGTAGGTAACAGTTAGGGGTTGGGTAGTCAGAAAATCTGTCAAATTGGAGCAGAGCCTTGAAGAGCAAGTGAAATTGAGTATGTGGTGGGTGTGAGCTCAGAGCATGTCAGTGACAGGAAACTGGCTGATTGAGCCAGTGGTGCTTCTTTGTGGGCAGTGTTGCTTTATGGCCCTACCCCAGAGGCCTCCAGAGTTCTTGTGCAGCATAAATGCACATAAATCAGTGGTCATCCCATATCTGATTAATGGCCACTTAAAATTCAGTGAAAACTTTACAGTAGTAACAAAAATTATTTCTAGAAATAGCCTTAATGAGAAATGGAAATGTCCCATTTTAAGAAGACTTCAGAATTTTGTGGATGGATACAGAAGACTTGAGTAAATAGAAACACATATTGTGTACTGGAAGGGAAGAAAAATTATGAAGATATCAATTATTCTGAAATTAATTTGTAGGTTTAGTACAGCTTTCTTCAAAATTGCAACAGAACTCTTTTGAGAGAAACCTGCAAGTGGTTCTGAAATTCACCTAGAAAAAAGGATGTGTGAGAATAATTGCTGAAGAGTGGAAGAGTGTGTGTTGGGGCGAGGATACTAGTTTTGCCAGATATTAGAACATTTTAAAGACAGAAAGTAATGTATGTGTATATGGATTGATCAGTGAAGCATAGAAGGCCAAGTATGTGTGGGTTACCTTTATAAATAAAAAATATAAAATTTATATATAATATATATATATATAAAAAATATAAAAGGGGCATTGTAAATCCCGTAAGAAAAAAAAGGTTTATTCAGTGATGATTTGGGGGATAATTGGTTAGCACACTGAAAAAAGTTCTGGTTTGTTTTTGTCCGTATCATACTGTATACACATTAAAATATATTTCTAGATGAACCAAAATTTTCATTGCCAAAGCAAAACTGAAGAAAATAAAAATGAATATGGATATTTTGTCTTACGGAAGTAGGAAGTCTTTGAGTTTAAAAACTAACAGCAGTAGTTATAATAATAGTAGTCGTGATGATTTTAATGATGATTGTGGTAGCAATAATCACAGTTACTTTACGAAGAGACAGATAGCAATAATCCCAAGTACAGGGAAATTATTAGGAAAACATAGCACACTGAAGAGGAAGTCATGGCATGAGGAAAATTGCTTATATTATCACTTTAGGTTAAAAAATTTACTACCAAAACCAGATAGAATTAAAGCTATGTATACGAGGGATGCCTGGGTGACCCTGTCCATTAAGCATCTGACTCTGGATTTCAGCTCATGTTATGATCTCAGGGTCCTGAGATCAAGCCCCATATCAGGCTCCCCACCAGCAGGAGTCTCCCTCTGCCCCTCCTAAAATAAATAAATAAATCTTTAAGCAAGACAAAATTATGTATATGAAATTAAAAAAAAAAAAAAACAAACTCCAGGTGTGGAAATAGTGATCAGGAGGGAATACACCACAAGTTAACTGTGGCTGTCTCTTGGAGAGGGGACTCGGATGACTTCTTTTCCTATTTCTATCCATTTGAATTTCTTCAGTGAGCACATATTTTGAGATGAAAAGCAAGACAGAAAAAGCAAAACTCCCAGCAGATGAGTTTTTCTTTGCTGTGGTAGGAAATGGAGAAGAAATTAATATCTTTCGATGCGAAAAGTGTCATAAATAAATTGTATCTGATTATATATTAAATGCACGATGGGGGGGCGCCTATTTAAAGGAAGTCTGTGGTAAAACCTTTTGTAAAGGGAGTAATTTTCCTATAAGTCAGCTGGATTTTCAACTTGGGCTTTCTGAAGCTCTACAAGAAAATCCTCCACAAATGTTGTATGGATGTTTTACCTTTCTGGTTTGTCATTCTGCAAACTCCTCAGCAGTAGCCATAGCTCCCACTTGTTGAACACCTGTTCTGCCTGGCACGGCGCGAAGAGCATTCTCATTTAGTTGACTGTCCTTATGGGTTAGGTTCCCTTCCTCATGAGGAAACCTACGTGCAGAAGGTCGAGTGAGCTGCCCAGGACGAGGCGAGGCTGATGAGTGTGCCCTGGGTTCCCAGGCCTTGCCTGCACGGCCATGCACGTGGCAAGGAGTGCTATCCCAGGTCTTGGCATTCCACAGGTCAGATCACTGGTGATTTTCTCCTTGGCATGTTGGCGCATCATCTGCTGTCCTCAGGAGCATATTTTGGCCCATAAATCCTGTATATTTGGAAGTTCCTGACTTGCTTGTAGGGGAAATAGAGCCGCCTCAAACCAAGTTTTCTTTCCTTTTTTTTTTTTTTTTAATCGACAATTACCCAGGGACCACACATTTCTTATAGGCAGTGTTGTGGTCTGTTTTTGATGAAAAGGGGAAAAGGCTTATGGTTTTTATTATTAAAATCACTGAGAAGGAAGGAAACCCAATTCTTACATTATAGATACTTAACAAAGTGTTGATTTGTTTTTTTGGTCTGGGACATTAATTTGTTACTTTGTTTATTCACTCTGTAGTTAGTCCCGTGGAGAACTGCAGAGCCGAGATGACTTTTCAGAATTACCCAGGTGACCCAAGGGGTCAGGCCTTTGAAACTGCTGTGGTGGTCAGCCATTGGATGCAGGCTTCCCCCAGGGAAGAACCATAATGTTGGGTGAAGCAGCTTCCCCTACTGAGGGCAGTTCCTTAGACAGACTTAACTGGGAGCCATCAGTAGGCAGTTCTGGAAGTTGGGGGAATGAGGACCTTGATCCTAAAAGCACAGTTGTGCCCTGCTACATTTTAGGATTGTTGTGAGGATTGGATGACCTACTATATGTACAGCTGTTGGCACTGAGGCTGGTACATTGTAGATTACCACTCCATGGCAGCTACTTTTACCAGCTTCTATTTGTTGAGTATCTGCCTGTGACTAAAGAAGGCATTCAGATTGCTATTTAGGATAGATGAGAGAGACTTTCATTTGGCCATCAAATGCTTACACTCTAGAAGGGGACATTTATTCATTCAATAAACATTTATTGAGCTTCTAGTATAGGCTGTGCACTGGTTTTGGCTCCTGGATGGACCAAAGTTAAGATAGAATCTCTGCTTTTGTGGAGGTTATATTCCTTTTTTTTTTTTTTTTAAGATTTATTTATTAATGAGAGAGCCAGAGCGTTCATGGGGTGAGGGGCAGAGGCAGAAAGAGAATGCCAAGCAGACTCCACACTGAGTATGGAGCCAGAGGTGGAACTCCATCTCACGACCCTGAGTTCATGACCTGAGCCAAAATCAAGAGTTGGATACTTAACAGCCTGAGCCACCCAGGTGCCCCAGTATTCTAGTGGGAAACTTACAGTAAACAAATAAACAGATATGTAAAATACTTGGGTGATAAGTAAACTAGTAAGTTTAAGACATATTCATAACTATCTTCAGTAGAGGAACTTCAAGAATTGAGAGGGCAGAGAGATTACTACTGGGTAGGGTTGACGGGAGACTTCGAGGAAGAGGTAACATTTAGGTGGACCTCACAGACTTCCCACAGGTGGAAATGGAGAAAGGAGAAGTAGGACAGGGACACGTGACAAGGACTCCAAGGTGGGAAAGCACAGGATGGTAAAATCTACAGAGAAAAGCTCAGTTTAATGGAAGGATTGTGAGAAATAGCTAATGGAGTGTGCCTTGTATTTTCCTTTGGCCCCTCCAGATCCATTCTCTACCCTTTCCACTCTGTTCTTGCCCCAGGAGGCTGATTTTTATGGCGTGCTTGCCTGGGTTTCCTTGTTCTCTGGCTTCTGATTGGGTTCAGCCAGTGGGAGGTCCAACAGGAGACTGGAAGGCTAGAGGGGAGAGGGTTTGGTTTTGGAGCGTGGTCAGGGCTTTGTATCCATAATCCATGACTCAGGATGTCTGCCCACCCTAGTATTTTTTTCTTGTGTCTATCAGGTGTCCTGTGGGGTAGGATGGGGTTAGTCAGTAGGCTGGTACCAGCCAGCAATACACAGGACTGCCTTGCAGCGCCACTCAAGGCTGACCCTGAAAGGCAATGACAAAGGAATTCCTTCCTATGGATAGACCTTATACAATTCATCTCTACCTTTTTATTTAAGGTGGTTTTCATAGGAGATCTATTTCTCTTTCTCTCCCTTTGTAGCTCAACACTGCAGTAAGGAAAAGTCAAGAATTTCAGCCTCAGACAGATTTTCTTTTAGTGATGTGGCAGTTCATACTTCTCTTCCAAATATGACCTGAAAGGTTAGAGGTGGTAAATGGCTCTTATGGCATTTTGACTATAAATCTGAACTGGAAGAGAATCTGTAACCCATTATCAGATTCTGAATCAAGCTGCCTTGTCCTTCTCCTGTTTCTGTTTCAGTGGAAATGTGTGTTTTTACTCTGTCAATGGACAGTTTACATACCTAATATACCTAATATTTAAAGGGAATTATATAATGAATACTTGATGTGAAAGCGACTAGTTAAATACTTTAACTCCAAGGGATTCCATTAAAGTAATAAGGAAATTACATTTAATTTTAAATGGTAGAAAGATTTTTTAATGTTATTGCTATTAAGCATGTATTACACATACTCAACCCATTTTTTTGGCAAATGAATTCCCAAAGCACAATTCATCTTTATACAGGTGGAAAGGATATATTCTTGCAAAATATGTAGTTTGATGTTGCCTTCTTAACTATGGAGAGAAGCATACTTTTCCAAAGAATAGAATGTGATGGTCGATTGGAAACTTTTGGTGTTGAAGGCTCTTAGCTCTACCTCTTGAAATAAGAAAATGTATATAAATGGGTCCCCAGATGAAGGCGTGGTGGGGTACTTTATAGCCCTAATTGACTCCAGACATAGAGGCTGTGATTTGTAAGCAAGCAGTGACAAGAGGAAGTTAAATCAAAATTAAATTAAGGGAAGGAAGGAAAAAAAAAAGATATCAAGGAGAGGTGATGAATTTTCTGAAAGCTTCTAAATACCTATCTGTGGGTAAGTGGGAAATCTGTGAATATATCTCAGTTATGTCAAAAGATGAAATCTGGAAACATTTCAGTCCAAAAAAAAGACCTTCTCTCTCTTTTTAAAAGCCTTTTTTATATTCATTACTTGGTACAGCTCAGTCAAGTATGGGCATATTTGCTTCTATACTTTTCCATGACTCAAACTGGCAGTAAAAATCAGTATCTCCCATGATACACATGAAGTGATATTTTGGGAGGGTTGGTTTTTCTGTTTATATTTTGGCATTTTGTTGTTGTTCCAGTTTGTGTAAATAAAATTCTCAGAATGATAGCCTACCAGACGCTCATCCACGCTGAGCGCTATCTTTGCATGGGGTTCTATCGGTCTTCCTTTCCCTGGCCTCCCCCAGCCAGTTAATTCTCGGGCCCAAGAGCACAGGGACTGTCTTGCACTCCCCATCACAGCACAGAGCACTGTGTAGAGTTCCACACATACTTGGGAAATGAATTAAGCAAAAAGGTGCCTCGACTTCCTCTTTCTCATCTATTGCTCCGCAGCCATGCAGGTTCAGGCCCTTACCATCTTGACTCCGAGCTGTGATGCAGGCGAACTGAGCCCTCCATCTCCTTTGGAGCCAAGCCACTGGGCTGAAAATGCTGCTTTCATCATGTTACTTTGCTCAGAAGCATTCAGTACTGCACACTCCCCACACTACGAATTCTCAGTTATCTGGCCTGTGTTCAAAGGCCCTTATAAAGCTAATACTATCCACTTTTCCGTTTTTACACCCGGTGCTCCCTCGATCATCCCACCAGCTTGAACCAACCTACTCCATTTACAGCCTCCTCTGCTTTCTTGTTTCCTTGTTTGGCCTCCCACTGTCTCTCTTGTGTGGCTGGCTCACTCCCCTTCGTTGACTCAAATTCTTCCCATCTTGAAAGCCACGTTCTATCCTAAACTGGTCTCTTTCTCCTGAATTCAAAGCGTTTGCTGCCACATTACTCATTAACCAAGGGATTCTGGTTGTGACAGCCTTCGTGTGTCTGTTTTTGTGTTCTCATGTGACGATTACATCGTTGCTTAACTTTCCAGGTGCTGTGGTGCGGTCTCACAAACTGTATTGCTTGCTTTTGGGTGTGAGAGGTGGGAAGGGAGAGTGGGACTCTGATTTGATGCTTCTTTGTCTTTCCTGCCGGGGCCCTTGTAGCCAGCTAGCACTGCAGCCTTGGGACGGGCAGCTACTTTTTCATCATTTTGGGGTTCCCAGGCCTAGCACCAGGCCTGGCCCACAGGAGGGATGCAGTAGCTCGTATGTGAGTACACGAATAGAAGGCATTCTCAAATGTGTGTTTACTAGTTTGACTCAAAACTGAATCAACATCGGTGATTTTCCATCTTTTAAAAGCCATAAAAATCCAGTGTTTCATTTAGCCTTTCTTCATCATTAAAAGTTCTCCCTCCAGCACTTCTTCCTTTTGCCTGCCTCAGCTTCGTGCTGAAATGTAAATCAATTTCCTCCAATTCTTTGCCCTGTGAAATTGGAGAACAGCTGTTTAGTCACCTCCTTATAAATAACCCTTCACCAAGTTAAATTGCCTGGAGGACTTGCTTTCTCCAGATTAAATTATCCCAAAGCCTTTTCTTTTTCTCATAAAGGCCTTTTTAAAAAGAAGCATTTGTTATTTTTTTATTTCTTTTTCTCGCTCTTTGTAAAACTTTATTCTTTTCATAAGTGGCCCACAGGCTACCCCTACAAGGGCCTGGTTAGCGCTGCCTCGAATGGCGGGCACCTTGAATCTCTCTCTTCCTTGTGTCTGGAGCACCGTGTGGACTGTTTTTTCGCCTGTCCGGTTTAACTTGCTGCTCACTCTTACCCTGTCTTTGTTCTGCCTCTTTCTGTGCATTTCTTCAAATGTATAGCTTGATTTCTTCCCATAAACACTATCTTACCGCGTCAGCAGCCTTATGGCTACAAGTGAGAGACAACCCATTGCAAATTAGCTGGAATGATCGTGGGAATGTATTGATTTGTATCTCTGAAAAGTCTAGTGGTATGACTTAACCTCCGGCATGGCAGGACCCAGGGGACATAGCAGTGTCACCAAAGGCCTGATTTTTCTTGTTCTCTCCGTTCTGCCATTCATGGTGTTAGGATCTCCCTTAGGGTACCTCCAAGCTCTTGCTTCATGGTAGCCAAAAGCTTTAGTACTTGCAGACTTTCCTTTCCCATACTACTCCATCTGGAGGGATAGAGAAGCTCTTTCCTTGTAGTATCCATCAGAATCTTGGAAATGACTCGTATGGTTATCCTTAAATCCAGCCCTGTCTCCAAAGGGAAAGGACATATGCGTAGTTGGTCTGCCTAGTACCCAGCCCTGCCGCCAGACCTGTGTCGCTTCCACCTGGTACACAGAGCTTGAGAGAAGGGGAAGTATGATTTCCAGTGGAAATCTGGGGAGCTATTTCCAGGAGGATGAGAGCTGTGGATGGGGGGGGCACACTTTGAATGAAAGGTGTCTCTGGGAATGAATTCTTTATTCACTTGCTATTTATTGAGCATCCAGCATGTGTCACGCATACAAGTAGGTACTGGGCATACATACAAACATGGGTGAGACTTGGAGAAACTCACAGTCTAGTGAGAAGACCCACCTAGAGGCAAATAATTAAAGCATGTTGTCAAAAGTGGTGTTATCAAAGTATGTAAGGCTACAGAAGTTGACGTGAAGACCTCTTCACTTGGCAGGGGCTGAAGGGGGAAGGGCTTCATAGGAGAGATGAGTCTCCAGCTGAGTCTTGAAGAATAAAAGGTATTCCCTAGAATGGCAAAGAAGGGGCATCATCCCGAAGGCCATGGTGAACCATAGCAAGTTTCAGCAGAGGACTGACGTAATCAGGTATGGATTTTAGAAAAATCCTACTGCTGGCTGTTGGCAGATCCAGCAGAGGTGAGAAGGACTGGCGGCAAGGAAGAAGATCTGTTGAGACGTGGTGAAAACCTGAGCCAAGCTGGTGACCATCGGGACCGAGAACAGATGCAAGATCTGTTTGACAGGATTTGGGACTTGTTAGATATAGGAGATGAAACATCAGTAGTTCTAGGTTACTTCGAGGTTTAAATTGTGGGTGACCGGGCGGGTGGCCAAATGAGTTGTTTTGTAGTTATTTGAGGTGCCTGCTGAACAGCCAAGGGACGCGTATTTGGCAGTTGTCAATACAGAAGTCGACCTCAGGAAAGGTTTCCGAGCCCTAGCCAGAGCTGTAGATGGGGAGACATCAAAGTCCAGCTCGAGGTTGAGGCCTTAAGGAAGGAGCAAGATTGCCAGAGGGGAACTTCAGGTGAGAAGAGGGCCTCAATTGGCAACGTTTGGGAGACCAGCAGAGAGGCAGGAGTCAGAGAAGTCAGGCATGTGGGTCCCTCCAATAATGGAGCTCTTCTTATCTTGATAAAGTTAATGTCACCTGGGATGGCTTGTGGCACAGTGGTTTTGAGCAGCAACTCTGTGCTCTAGTACCTACTGGCGGGTGACTTGTAGATAAACTGGTTTAACCTCATTTCCTGATCTAGGTAATGGGAATAGAGTGGTACCTAATTTTGGAAGGTTGAAAGAGTGAAGCACTTTCAGAGTGACTGGCACGTAGGAAATGTGATAAAAGTATTTGATAAATAAACACAGAAACCAGTAAACACATGTGCACACCTTGCATTTGTAGCTCTGTCTCTCTGAGTTCCCATACTACTGGCCAGTAAATCCAAAACCCAAAGGTAGTCCGTTTGGACTTAAATAATTGACTTGTCTGAAACTTCTGGTGGTTCCAATGCAGTAAGGCAAGTATCAGACTTCTTAACGGTTTTCCAGATTATTTATTGGATTATTTTTTGTATTGGCTATTAATTTTACCTCTGACTTTGATGCAGGTTTATTTCTTCTACATGACATATTTTTAAATTGTTCCTAATACCTTGTAGCATACAACTTTCTTTTTTGCTTTTCTTTTCTTTCTTTCTTTACTTTTTTTTTTTTTTTTAAACTTTTCCTTCCTCAGAGTCATTCCTAAAGTTCTGGAATGCTCTATTAGTCGCTCCCCCGCATTTTGGTCAGTTACTGGCATGCTACTTTTAATCAGGCTGCTTTTCTCATCCGTCTGTAGGAACTGGCAATATTTTCAACTCCTCTCCATTATGGTCAGGAATATGAACTTGCTGTCTTTTCTTCTTCCTCTTCCATTTTCCCACGTAATGTCTTGAACCACTGATTAGATCTGTGTGCCCACAATAACATAAGCAGGCATGAAGCTTAAATCTGATTTAAAGGAGTATGTACAGTCTATTACTCTCTGAAAGTTTTTTTAGAGTCTAGATGAAAATAGAACGGTATTCAGGGTGTGCGTATGATGCCGAATCTTTAACACTCGTTGAACCAGACGTCGTGTGTGTTCATTTTTAAATAACTGGGTGGGTCACCTTTTTATTTATTATGAACACAAACACTGATGCTAACAACCGGCATGTGAAAGGAAAACAGGCGATAGTGATGAAAACCATTTAATGATTAGTGAGGAAACAAATATTGTTTAATGAAAATAAAAACCATGTCTAAAGGGCCTAATGCTGACTTTTGGAAATATAACCATGTTGCGGTCTGTTGTGTACCCTCTGTCCTGTACAGTAGATATTGTTTAAAATTGCTTGGGAACTGGAGCTTGCAATTGTGAGCCTGGAATGTCCTGCAGATAATTAAGTTGTGGTCAGGCTTTGGAAAAATAAAAAGTTCTCGAACTATGATTTTATAAACATGCTACAATAACATTTCTTTATATTTAACAGTTTCTTATAGAAAGCTGATACTCTCATGAGGCATTGATTAAAGGTAAAACATCAAGAAAGAAAAAATATTAAATTAAAACTTCACTTAGGATGTTGACAGTTGGCTTGTAATATTAAACAGATGTGTATGTTCCTGGGGATATTCTTCTTTCTGAACTGAATTGCTAAGTTGTATTTTTTTTAATGACAACTACAAATTTTTGATCAGTTAATAATTTTAAATGCCCTTTCTACAATCTTCTGTATTCTAACTTCATCTGTAGTTTGAGTCCTCTCAATGATATAATGATTGGTGAAACCTTTGCTGCCGCTTCTAAAGTCTTTCATTTTCTTTCTTTCTTCTCCTGCATGCCCCCCCCCCAAGCTTAACTGGGCTCTTCTGATTTCATGATGCATTCTTGGAGATTGATTCCTTGAAATAATTTTAGGATCATTGGGTGGAATTCTACCCTTTCAGATTTAGGTCTATACTTTACTTCCATATAAATTTCACGTTGGTATTTGAGTGCACAAGTTGACCTACATTGTGGTATTGTGTTTGTGTGGTCAATTGTAAAGGCTTCATGAGACGTCTGTATAGCCAGCCATGCAGATCGGCCTGTACCCCCATGCTGTGGGGCCAGAGAGATGTCAGTGAGGGACCTAAAGGAAACCAGGCGGTAGAGCAAAAAGAGATTCAATGAATTCTTTTTGCTTATAAGGATTTTGCCATATTAGGCAAATAATGTAGAGTCCAATAAAGGCTGTGGGGTGGGGTGGGGTGGGGTGGGTAGACCTTGGTAAATGGAGGAGGAGTCAGGTTGGATTTTGTAGGATGAGTTGAAATATATTTCCCATCTTCCAAGATTTTTCAAATCAATTTATAAGACTAGATAAATTGTTCATTGTTGTGTTTGAGCTGGTGAAAAGTTTTAAATTCTGAAGATCATGTTAATTTTAAGTCTTTGACATGCGGATGTCTCATGTTCTCTGAAAGGTAGATTTTGCTAGGCAGGAGTCTTTGATTAACCTGGAAGAACAGTTTAGTTGGTTTGGATAGATTTATTTATCTTGGAACTATGTATTGTTTGCACAGTCTTCTTTTTGGAATCAGTGTTTTTTTTTTTTTTTTTTTTTTTCTCTGCAAATTCCATTTGGGAAGCTCTGATTTGGAGCCTCAGTATATGGAAGGCCTTTCCAATAAACACAAAGGACCACTGGACTGTCTGAGCAAATATGACAACATATTTTATCATAAACAATTTTATTTAAGCTCAAGAATAAAAGATTCATTTTTAGTAGCATGTTATTTAAATGTGACTATTTGTTCTTCATACCTAGTATAAACAGTTTTTAGGTGTCCTACTAAAGTTTGATTTAAGAGCTGAAATATTTGTTCGTGTAAAAATGTCCATTTTTGTATGAAAGACTTTGACCAGTACACATTTCAGGTGTATTGTTTGTTCTCTAGCTCATTGTTCTATTCTTAATATTTTTCATTTTGTATGGCTGTGGATGGAAAAACAGATTTCTGTGTACAGTGTCTTAGCAGTTCATGGAATCACTGCCATAGTCTCCTAGAAATTGGGAATGCAAATTAACAGTGCCCTTTCAGAAAGAGTTGGGAACTTTGAGCTGTATGCAAAAGTACTGGATAAGTTTAGCATGATTCGTTACTTTAGAAAGAGCCATCCATTTTAGCAAGGAATCTAGTAAGTGGTAAAATATATCTGTTAAGGTTTGTATCAGCTTGTCTCAGGGCTTTATACTATTTCATTCCAATTCTCTCCCAGTGTTTTGCTCTAAAGGGGTGCTGTAAATATTTTACATAGTTCTCTCTAACCAAAAGTAATAATAACAGATTTCAGTAGAAAATGTTGTTTCATTTTACCATGATTATTGCATCATAAGATAATTCTCTGTAAATGATACTCTTTTATAGATATTTTGGCTTGGCTTACCGATCCTAATTTCAGTATTATGCCTGATTTAGCAATAAGCTGCTGTGATCAGCTACAGTGAATTGTATTAGGCAGGCTTTATTTTCTGTATCAGTGTGGTACTGCCATTTCTCCCACCCCCAGGTCGGAAAAGCACTTGTATTCTTTTTCAGTTTTAACATTAAGTAATTCTACTGCAGGAAAAGGGAAAGTAGGACGTTTTCTGAGGAGATGGTGATTGAAGAATGACAACATTTGAATAACTTTCATCTTTTGGAAATCTCGCGCTCACCCCCTTTTCTCTGGGCAGTGTCCTCATCTGTTGTACAGATAACAAGTGTGGTTCTGTGAGGGAGGAGGGTCCTGCGGCTCCTGTTTGTGCCTGTTAGTTCGATTAACTGTGAAGTTACTGATTTGGGACTGGAAGACACTTGTGGGTCCCTAGCGGTCTGAGATTGGAAATGCATCTCCTAAAAATTTCATTAGAACTTTCCATAAAGTTTAACATTTGATTAGAAACAAAAATGTTTAAATAATTTTAGGTAGGTTGGCTGGCGTATTTGAAGTGTTCTTTGAGCCACAGTCGAAGTTACTTATTTTCTTAATCTCACCGAAAACGGATGAATTACACATAAAAACTTGAGCACTAGATTAGCACCTGTATTTCAAGCTTTTGAGGGAATAGAGGA
Organism: Martes martes; assembly: GCF_963455335.1. Taxonomy (NCBI): domain Eukaryota; kingdom Metazoa; phylum Chordata; class Mammalia; order Carnivora; family Mustelidae; genus Martes; species Martes martes. The sequence continues at coordinate 145,091,861 of NC_137889.1, forward strand.
AAATTCTGTAAAGACTTGTGTAAATGCTAAGTAGATTGAGAAAAATCTGTCAGAAGTTGTCTCTTTGTCATCTCTTTGTTAGCTTTATCATGCTTAATTTTCACGAAAATAATGTGTTTGTTACTGTGGTCACACCGTGATTTAGCTTTGGCTTGTGTATGATATTTTATTGTCCCTGTCCTGGAAAATTATAGCAGTTTTTATGAGGAGTGGTTTGTGGGTTCACACAACCCACTTGGAGTGCCATTTACTATAATTCTCTTCTAAAAGGACCATAAAACATCATGTAAATTGTTTAAAAAGGGAAAGGCCTTTTTTGAGAAAGGCTAGGAAGAAATCTTTCCAGGCTTTTGTTCTTATAGTCAGTTTCATGATTTTAAGCTTGCAGTTTATTTGGAACATTAATGTCAAAAAGTAAAGTGCCTGTGTATGTGAGCAAAATGGTTGTGAGCAAGAGCCAGGCTAAACTCGGGCCTCAGTGCAGAATAATACACATCAAATTCAACATGCTATAATCTTTCAAAATATGTTTTCTGTGGCTTTGGAAATGAAATTACAGAAGAAAGGAAGAGAGGGAAGGAGGAAGGAAGAACGGCATTAATTTATAACAGCATGTATATCTTTTTTCAAAAACCCTCTTAAGAACTTGTTGCATGTTTATAATCGACATTAAAGCACAGTTTTTGGTAACTTGTCTTGTGAAACTCCCATTTAAATTCACAAATGGATTTACCTAAAGATACTTACCTCTTTGGCAGTTTTACCATTTCGGTTGGCTTGTTGCTCTCAGTTTTATATACACCCTTAGGAAGAAAGCATGAAACACCCAGTAACAACGCTAAAGTTCTGTCATGGTTTTTTGAACAAATGCCTTATTCTGATATTATCTTGGTTTTGTGTATGAGCTCTATGGAGAGCATAGGCGGAAATTGTTAATAATTTTCTACAGCATTTATGTGGTACTCTGAGCTTCTAGTCATTCAAATACAGATATATCTTACATTTAGCAAATTGTTATAAGAAAATCCAAATATATGTGAAATATAAAATAGAGGCAGCTGTTCATTTTACATTCAGATACAGCAAATATGTAATAGATTTAATTTTTATAAAACCACTTCCTTAGTACATGTGGATCATTATATTTGCAACAACACTTTGTAGAAACACAAGCGAAATGATGACAGCTGTGTTCATGTAAATAGTGATATAAACATTCGTCTCCCTACAACTTTCTCTTTTCAAATTAGTGTGGTTTTAAAAACACAAGGTTATCTGTGTGGTTTAGAAACTTCTTGGTTTTGTGATAAGAGGCGGTTATAAGTAGATCACATTCATGCATCTCACAGAGGATCAGTGAGTTTACTACATGGATGTAAATCTTTGGTATAAACACTTCCTGCCTGCATGCGTAAGTTCATGAATTTCAACGGAAGGTTTTTGAAATTTTTTCATTATTTTGTTGTTTCTCCTTTCCTTATTTGTTGAAACACACAAAACTAATTTCCCAAGATATATATTTTAAAAAATGTTTGGAATGATTCCTTATTTATTCGATGTGGTCTTCTTAATTTTTTTGGTATTGGGATGCTTCTGTTCCAACGGGATCACACAGTAGCTAACTGAAGTGAATTTTGGGAGTAGAAAATGAAGTTATGATCAGAAAGGAGATTTTTAAAAAGGTGGAGAATCTAAAATTATCCTAGGACATTAAGAAAGGTGGGGATGAAGTGCAGATTGTTCTGGCGACCTCACTCCTGCCGGCACAGAGCAGCTCTTGGAATTCTGCTGCTCTTCCTGGGGGTCGTGTGGTGGGGCCGGGGGCTCCTTTGACCGAGCCTTTAGCCTACGAACCTGCTTTCTGTGGCTAAGTACACTAAGCAAAGAAGACTTTTTATGGCATCTTAACCCAAGCTGTTGGGTATGCCATAGATTTTCATAATTAAAAATTTTATGTCCAGCTCTACTGAATAAATTTTTTTAATAGGAGATGTTTGGAAATAGGGTAGACAGTACCCTAAAGGGACCCAAATTCCCAGTTCTCCAAGTTAGATATTATTTTCCACTGTGAATTTATAATACATTGCTATATAATGATGTCATTAATTGTGATACAGAATGTTATGTGTAGGGGTTTTCTTGTAAGTTAGAAAGTGTTTTCTTTTTTGTGTTAGCACAGACAGCATACATCTCAGTCATTTAGAGTTATTACATCAAAACGCATAGGGTTTGAGTAAAGTATGTGTTAATCGTGTTTTTACACATTATTCACTTGCAAGAAATCTAAACTTTGCTTATAACTTTTGTCCAAAATGTTGATATTTCCTTGTTTCTGTTTTTTCACTTGAGTGAGGTAGAAAATACTTTTCATGGTCTTTAGATGACACTAAATCATTTGTTATCAAATAGCTATGTTTTTTTCCCTGTCTTGGAAATCTCCATCAACACGACCAATTCCTGTCGGAAAAGGGGCACAGTTTTTCAGTTTTCCCCCCAAAACTGCAACTTCAGAAAATATGTAAGAGATGTAGCAATTAACCTACATGCACACTTATAATACTAGAAAATGGGCAGCTAGTTACATTCAAAGACAGGATCTGATAGGCCCAAATTGCTTAAAACATCACAGTTATTGAAGATATACCCCAGGGAATTTGAGAAACCATTTAACAGATGAAAGTACATTTTGAAAAGTCTGACCTTACAGGCAATCATAAAATGAATCAAAACAGTGCTTTTTTTCCCCCTGAAATGTACAGAGCCCATCTGTGTCTAATCCAGTAATTATAGACTGTGTTCAATTACCTTTTCAAACTTGGAGCAGACTGGAGACTAGGCAGTGAACAAACATAGGGTTTTGTCTAGACCTCAATTGACCACAGTCTAAAACTTGAATTTATATCTAATTTTATTTTTTGTTTGGTTTGATAGTTCTTAAAGGATTCATTTTTGCTACTTAGTGTTTTACCTTCTTAGATTTGAGATACTGATTTTTCTCGTCACAAAAGCTTTTGTATTAGCAGTAGCTTATGTTATAATCAGATGTTTGTTTTCTGAATACTTTTGTCTGCAAATCAATAATTTGCACTGGAGAAAAGACTGCATCGGTGGGGGAGGGGATCATACCCTGAGGGGTATTTTTTTTTTTTTAAAGTAGCCCTTAAATATTGCTGCTGACTAGAACTCTTTTTTTTTTTTTTAATGTGCTAGGAAAAATAATTTATTTTCCTCTTACACTGAGAAAACTATAGTTAAGGTAATTTTCAGTTGCTTTGTATACTTAATAAGATATTTTTTTAAAAATGCAGGTAGACTGCTGTAACATCTCTCTTTTGTCAAATATGTCTTCCAGTCTCTTTCTCTTCACACATTTTTGTTGCATTTGCTCATCAGGCTGGTATCCATTGTGAGATTCAGTGTGTAATGTTCAAAAATTCCCTTCAGATCATTTCTCTTCATAAGTCCACTTGTGATTTGATGAGTCTTTGGGTGAGAATTACGATAAACTGCCATGGCCAGTTCAAAATATTTAAATTTTATCTAGGAACCTTGGCAATTCAAGTTTTTCTTAAAACACAAAAAGATGAGCACGGTTTTGAGATTGCTTGTGCAACACTCAGAGCTCTCCCCCACCCCCCCCATGAGTCATTATTCAAGTCATCCACATCCCAATTAGCATGGGCAACAAATGTTTTGAGGTATTTATTGGATTGTAATCATTGCATATTAGACCATGAATTTTTCTAGAAACTTTATGGCCATTCCCAGTATGCCATATTATTTTTTAAAAGTTGTGTTCATTGGGAGGTTTTAAGGATTCTGTCATGGGGAGGAGAAGTAGTTCTACCAAGTTGCGTAAATGTACTTTCTGAGAATTACAGTGGGAAAATTAAACTGAAAGAAGATCACAGATCCCTTATGCTTAATATTTCTGAGACTGTTTGCTCAAGAAGAGTCGGGAGAATAGAATAACTACCTCCTTCTTATCCCTGTGCTTCTCAGAATCTTCACAGAGAAGGTGAAAGAGTTTTCCAAAGTACGAACTTGAGAGGCCCTTTGGACCCTCTCATTTACTTCCTTATCTAATTCATTAAGAACATTCTTGGTTCTTTCTCCACCCGGTTCCTAGACGAGCACTCCTCCTTTCATTATATAACATGTGGACCACTGATGCTACTTTCTTCATAGTGCTTAGCATGGTTTCGATTTTTGCATTTTTTTAACCTGTTTATGCCATTCCCACTGGACTATGTGCTTCTTTAGATCAAAGGCTGGATGTGTGTTCTATTCTCCCATTGTATTCCAGCATCAAACATAATGCCTGGCTGGTGGTAAGCACTTGCTCCTCGTTGGCTGCGTGATAGACACACTGTCTGCCTTTTGTCCTCTCTCCCTGGCTTGGTCACTATATCCTTTTTTTTTTTTTTTTTTTTTAATACAAGATCTTCCAAGCCCCTCTTAACCAATGCTCGTCCTTCCCTCCCTTTCTTTTACGTGGTTTTACCGTATAGATCTGATTTCCCTCACCAGAGGACTCTGAGGCATGGTAATGCCCCTCCCTGAACACCCTCCCTTTCCCTTTCAGCCAGCCAGTTACCCTTCCTATTAAAAAATGACCCAGCCCTCTGAGAACTCCCTGTTCCAAACTACACCTCTTTTTAAAATATACTTGTATTTGTCCGGTTATTTATACTTAATTGAACATTGTCTTGGAGAAATTATGTTTTTTATAGTTGAGGACATTACCTTCTGCTCTGTTGATAGAGACCAGTGTAGTCTTTTGGGTTGTGCTGTTATGGGGCCCATGTGAGGTCAAGTATGGGAAATATTCCACTTTGCCATTTTCACTTGATTCTAACAGTCCTTTTAGGAAGGCCTCCATGTTTCATAGATGAGCAAGAGACCTGAGCTCCCGAGAACCCAAGTTCACTTGACTGGAGCCACTAACCCCAGAGTGCCCGGACAAGAATTCAGATCAGGATTTTGTCACTCTAACCCCTATGTTCTTCCTGGTATATCAAGATTCTTTTATTAGTATTTTATTTTATTAGTTTTATTTTTGTATACGTTCTGGACACATAGAAAATTGTACTGGTTTGTTCACTGGTTGAAATGACACAGTCTGTAATTATGTCTGTTAAAACTGCAACTGTTGACTGGTTGTTTTCCCTGCTTCAGGGCACTGGCCATACCCTCTTTGGTTTTCAGTCCACAGTGCAAGGTCACAATAGAAATGCAGAAAACTTTTGTTGAATGAATATAGTGAATCAAGTGAAAGAAATAACTGCAAGGTGTAAAGCTTTAACTAGTACAGTTAACATACCTTATTTTTGTCAGAGCACTCTACACTGCATTGGAAGAACAGTTGGGAGGAAAACCATGCTTGCCTTTGATAAGTACATAATCTAAAAGAAGACCCTGGGCCCAGTGTAAAGGCCTGTAGTGCGTGTGGTGGTGGAGAACAGAGGTGCTGGGATCCAGCCTGCCTAGGTTTCAAGCCCCACCTTTGGCACTTTCTCACTGTGCAACTCAGGCAAGTTATTTTGCCTTTGTGTGCATCAGTTTTCTCATCGGTGAAATGGGGATTGTCATAGTACCTGCCTCATAGGGTTGTTAATATATAGACTTAGGAGTAGTGTCTGCTCATAGTAAATGTTCAAGAAATACCAGCTTTTATTAACTTGGACCACAGAAGGCCACTAGGCCATAAAGATAGGCATCCACACATAAACAAATGTCAACATTGATTGTATATAACAATAACAATAAAAGTAGTAGAAAACACTATGGAGTTGGGGCGCCTGGGTGGCTCAGTGGGTTAAAGCCTCTGCCTTCGGCTTGGGTCGTGATCCCAGGGTCCTGGGATTGAGTCCCAAATCGGGCTCCCTGCTTAGTGGGGAGCCTGCTTCCTCCTCTCTCTCTCTCTCTCTCTTTGCCTACTTGTGATCTGTCTGTCAAATAAATAAATAAAATCGTAAAAACAAAACAAAACAGAACACTACGGAGTTGCTGGAGGGATTTGGGTGGCTACAGCTGAGGGAGGTCAGTGTGGTAACACTTAGTGAGTATTGAACGTTGAATATGGGAGAACATTCCTAAGGCAACAGTGCATTCATTCAACAAAACTTATGCAATATGTTCTGCATATACTGCTCCGTGGATGGATATGGATTCCACAAGTCAACTTTAGGGAGAAAGTGCTAAGAAGAGGTCCTGTAGCCAGGAGCCAGGACTTTTCCTGGGGTGTGCCTTCAGAAGATAAAGGGTACAGATTGGAATACCGTAGATCCCCAGGAAGAGAGAATTTTGATCAAATAATGGGCTAAGAATCATGCAACAGAGGAAAGACCAGGAGGTTTGACCAGGTTAATTGGTTATCATGTAGGGGATAGGTTCAGTGAAGAGTTGAAAAGCCATGTCCTAAGGGATTAAGATTAAATAAATGGATGTGTTGAAAAATGGAGACAAAGTGGATTATCCATTCAGGGTTCTTAGCATGGAAAGGTTGGGACTGAAGGATCTTTAAAAGTTAATAGAAATCACATCTAAGTAACATTTAACCCCCCCCCTTTTACCATAACCAAATAGCTGAAAGAAAGAATATTTTTATTTTTTACTCTGATTCTTAAAAATGAGAACAATGAGAAAATGAATTTTACTCATGAAGTCTGTTTTCCATTGAAATACTATCTATCACTGTGCTTGACAAATTGCTTAACTTAATGATTTATGCAACTGTTTTCCCCATCTGCAATGAGAAGTTTGAGAAACATTTCTCTGATTTGTGTATCTCCAAGGCTTTCTGACTCATAAAGAAGCCTTGCAGAAATAATCACTTGGTATGCTGTTACTGAACACTTTTAGGGTGCTGCCTGATGCATGAAGTCCTAGTGTACAGGTCCTGGCCTTGTGGTTTTTGAAGTCTGCGGGTTTACCATCATGTCTCCTTTAGGCTGGGTTCTCCCCCTCAGTGGGATGTGAAATCTTACAGTTCTTCCTCCAGTATTGACTCTTATATATTTGCATGGTTTTCTCCTAGGTGGAAAGAAATCATAGCATTTCTAAGAGCGGTAAGTGAGTATCAGCCTTTTATAAGGAAAGATAGAAGTTTGTGGTCGTTTAATGACTGCCAACTAGCACGTTATTAGCACATTATCAAGAAGATGTCCCAGCCTCTGGCTTTTCAGTGAAGCTGGGAGCAGGGGTCACCTTTACCCCACCAGAGGGTGAAGAATCTTGGTTGTTCCTTTCTGTTGGGTGTCTGTTTAAAACGGAGGAATGTGATTTGTAGTAACATTGGGATTTTAGAACTTTCCGGGGTGCCATATTTAAGTAACCGAGTGGTAGACTTTGAAAATACTGTTTCTTTGTGTTGCTTGCTGGGGTGTGTAGCCCCTAAGACCAACTATAACACAGATCCAAGAACAGAGAGTGCTGGGACTGTTAGGCCCAGGTCCCACAAAGCTGATCAAGGAGATTCCTCTCCTGCTTCAGACTGTTTGTCCTTCCTTTGATTATGATGGGCTCCTGACCCAATAACAGGGTGCATCTTCTGGGAGAAGGTGATAAGCAGGTGTTTGAGCCTACTTCTATAGAGATCACAGATGCATGGGAAACCCCTTTAGAGTCTGGCTTACAATCCAGGCCAGAGCCCACCCTCTTTCTGATCTCCCCTCTCAAGGGACAGGTGTTTCTTGAACTAACACAGAACATAATTTCTGGGAATTGCTAATGAGAGAAGCAGGAAGGATTTCCTCTGTTCCGTCTCCTCTTCGTTTTTGGGAAGAACTTAAAAATTTTTAACTTGAGACTGTTTTCTTCATTAAATTCTGAATTGAATGCATTCGTGTCCTTTTGATGTGTATATTATCATATTCCTGGATTTTTTTTTTTCTTGAACCTAATTGGAAGGTTTCAAGGCAAACATTTGGTTTTATGTTAGCCCACAAATTGGGCAATGGTTGTCCAATTATGGTCTTCCATTGACTTAGGCAGAGTCACATGTTGAAAGTATATTTTGTTAGTAGCCCACAAAGCATACCAATTGTCAGTCCTTTGTCATGTCTGACTGTGGGCAATAATATTATAATAATATTCCCAAATTTCATCTGTGGATTACTTAAATGTGCCATCCAGAAATTCACTTTAAAATACACCAGTGACAAAACAGCCAAGTGTAGAATAGGTACTAATGTACTCTGCTTGCCCACTTATCCAAAAATTAATAGTGGTCTCCCAGTTGACTCAAATGCGTCCCAGAGAATCTTGTTTGCAAACATGCCCGAAATATAGAAAAACAAATCCACTTCAGCATTGTGAAGAACCATTAATGCCCTGGCTATTTGCAGTGGTTATGCTTATGAGCCAATATTGAATGGTTGTGGTACCTACCTGTTATTTTTTCTTTGTCCCCAAACCAACCTTTTATCAACAATAGCACCTTCTTGCTCGTCATCTGACTTAAAGCTGGTGGTTTCAGTAAAAGCTGCTGTGTTTCCTGACAACATCTCCCTCCAGGTCCCAGACCAGGGGCAGGTTCCACCTTCAAATCCGAATAATCAGAACCTTTCCCTAGGAGTCTTTAAAAATTGGAATTTGGAAAAAGACTCCTTCTTTGTTCAGAGGCCTGGACTTTAACAAACAAAACTCAAGAGCTGTTGGTGGCCATGTTTCCATTGCTGGGACTCAACAGCTAAAATACAGAGAAAAAGGAATTCGAAGTCAGGGGCATTCTGGAGGAGTTTCCCAGTCTTGGTTTCCAGTGGTTTCAGAGGCCCAGCTCTGTTGTTGCTCTCCTCCTGGTGTTTTATTCATTCAACCAAGGCTTCTCAACTGGGGACAGTTCTACCTCCTCCGGGGTTATTTGGCCTTGTCTGGAGACATTTTTGGTCATTATAGCTCGGGGGCTGCGGCTGGCATCTAGGTGGGTAGAGGGCAGCGATGCTGCTGAGCCATCCTGCGATGTCTGGGATAGCTCCCCTAGAACGTAGAATTATTTGGCTCAGAATGTCAGTGGAGCTTAAGTTGATAAACACTGAATTTTAGTTCATCTCTCAAATATGTTGAATAACCTTAGTATCCATTCAGTACTTCTCCCCTCCTTTTGAAACCTAGCTAGAATTAATTTCTGTTCAAGAGAACCTCAGCTAACCTGGCAGTGTACATAAACTAATCTTGGGTGGTGTTCGGGTGTTAGCACACATTTCAGTCCAATATTTAAGATTTTCTAGCACACAGCTGACCTAATATACAGACATGCCATCCCCCAGGTTTCAAGGGACTATTAATTCAGCTGCCACACGGGTTCAAATGGACATTTGTTGGCTCTCTTGGGTGTCCAAAAAACATATATTCCAAACTCTAGAACTTTTTGAAGCAAAGCCTATTCATGAGTCACTGTTAATATTGCATCAAAATTATGCTGCCCTCCCTAAGAGATCTGTCACATAGGGGGGATGAAATATCCATTTTTATGAATAGCTATGATAAAAATCAAATGTTCAGCTGTGTGGAACAAAAACCTAACACTGTTTTATAACAGCCCTGATGTGGCATTGCTGGTCCAAGGAATAGCCAGTATCTGCATGAACATGGGCTAGGCAGGCAGAATTCCTCTTTGAAACAGATTGGAAGGAAGGTACCTCTGATTCATCTTCTAACTCTTGTTCCTGAATTTCTCAATGAGTAGGTTGATGAACAGAGTGTCAGTGATGATCGGAGACATTGAGCATAGCCCTACAGCTCATCACCTAGATTACGAATCTGATTTAGGATTACCTACATTTTACACTAAATCTTTTATTTAACTTTCTTTATTATCTCAGTTTCTTTCCCCTGAGTTCCCCCCATTGCTCTGGTTAAACTAGAATTGAACCATAAGGTGTTCTGTGAGGCTGAGTTTCTCTGTCTGTCTCTTTTTCCTCTTCTCACCACAGAGTTGACACACAGGCACTCATTAAATATTTGTTCAAAGAATGATTGAATGGTGACCTCATCCAGCCCCGCAGCTCTATTATCGGAATCCCAGTAACTCCCCAGTTTTTATTCCTAGCTTAGACTTCTCTTTCTAACTTTCTGTTTGACTCCCTGCCTGGCATCTCTGCTTGGAGATGTCCAGTGGACACATGATAGGAATTCTCCTGTCTTTGGGCCTTTATGGGACTTTAGGGGCCTGGCCCCCTCTACTTGGAATGCTTTCCCCTAGATCTCTGTCTGGCTGATTCTTATCTCTCCTCCTTCAAAAGTGTCCTTACACATCATCTTCTCAAAGAGGCCATCCTGACTTCCCCATTTAAAATTGCAAGTCACCTCTTTCCCCACACTCCACCTGGATTTTCACCACACTCTACCTGGATTTCCCTTCACTTCTACTTTTTCTCCCCATCCCCCATAACATTCCTCACCATTTAGCACACCTTATTATTTAGCACACCTTATATTTACTGTTTATATTATATGTTATTTTTAACATATTGTGTGATTGTTTATCAGCTGTTTGGAATCTGACCCTATTGTAAGCAAAGCCATCATCATTCAAATTGAGGTCTTTTGACTCCCATATTCAATTCAGTTTTTGCTACAAACCAGCTCCTTCTTGTTGACTTCAGAATAATGATCCTGACATTTTGAGATGTACTACTGCCGGGCCTCCTGAAGTTTTGGACTCAGTCTTTGCTTTAAAGTAATAAACTTTATATATATATAAAACCTATATAATTAAAGTGACGTTTCTTTGTGTTTCTGACTGCAACCCAAATAAAACCTTGGATTTTCAACTCTGGAAGTTATGTTTGGTATCATCTAAAGTTAAATACAGGCTACATAGCATAACCCAGAGGTAAGAAGGGGCAATCTAAAGAGAGGTGGTTTTCTTCCAGAGCGGCTTAAAAATGGAAGTGTGGTGTGGCCCACCTGATAGACTGTTAGGATATTGTGAACAGACAGAAAACAAAAACAAAACAACAGTGGTTTGGGATATGAGCCCCAAGTTGAAAGCCCTAAAGCAGGTGCTTTTCTGCTCGGTATTTCTATGTCCTATACTCTAGGAGGGGTGTTAGTCATGACTGATTGATTTAATGATGACTCATAATTCTCCCAAGCAGCCAAGGCGGGGGGTGTGCTTGTATTTACATGAGCAAACACCCTGCATTTGGACTCAGAAGACTTTGCACCTCTGGGTTTGGGGGGCCAAAATCATTCGTTCTGAGATCAGCTCTCTGACACAGTGACTTGTGGGTGATAAGCATGCAGTAAATAAAGAATGCTTCCTTTCCAAGACTGGAGCATAAGGTGCTGGGAGGGTCCATGTCTGTCTTCCCAGTTAGCTTCTTTTTTTTTCTTAACCGTAGTTTTGTTTTAAAATTAACATGCAGGGGTGCCTGGGTGGCTCAGTGGGTTAAAGCCTCTGCCTTCGGCTCAGGTCATGATCCCGGGGTCCTGGGATCGAGCCCCGCATCGGGCTCTCTGCTTCGCAGGGAGCCTGCTTCCTCCTCTCTCTCTGCCTGCCTCTCTGCCTACTTGTGATCTCTCTCTCTCTCTCTGTCAAATAAATAAATAAAATCTTAAAAAAAAATAAAATTAAATTAACATGCAGTAAAATTGACCTTTCTGCTGTACATTTCTATGGATTTTAACGTTACACATTCTCACACATACCTACACACAAACACACACACACACATACATACGTATATACATATACACACACTTGGTGTAACCATTGCATAATCAGGATCCAGAATGGTTTCATCACTCCCCAAAATCTGTCTCATGTTATTCCTTTGTAGCCACATCTGTCTCCACCACTCCACAGGGAGCCACCCCTCCCCTATCTGGCCTTCCTTGCTATAGTTTTGTGTTTACAAGAACGTTATGTAAGTGGAATCATATAGGAATCTTTTGGGGACTTCTTCTAGCTAGCATAGTGCTTTTGAGATTCACTCTGGATGTGTGTCTATCTATCGATCGTTCCTTTTATTACTGAGTGGTATTTGATATGGATATATCAAATCCATCCATCCATCTGTCGCCTCTTAAAGGACATTTGGGTTGTTTCTTGGTTTTGGCAATTATGGAAAGAGCTGCTACAAATATTTGTGTTCAGGGTGAGCATAAATCTTCATTTTTCTAGGGCAAATACCCACGAGTGGGATTTCTAGGTTATATGGGAAGTATATACTTAATGTTATAAAAAATATCTCTGTGCAAATGTTCTTAGCCACATTACTTATAATGATCAAAAAGTGAAAATAATCCAAATATCCATCAACTGATGAATGGATAAATAAAATGTGATATAGTCATACAATTGCTATTATTTGGCAAAGAAAAGAAATGAAGTATTGATACTACAACACGGATGAACCTTGAAAACCCACTAGGTGAAAGCAGCTGGTCACAAAGGGCCATGTATTGTATGATTCCATTGATATGAAATGTCCAGAAGAGGTAAATCCATATCAACATAGACAGGTGGACATAGAGAAGGTAGATTGGTTGCCTAGGGCTGGAAGGGTTTGGGGAGGTATGGGGGGGTGACTGTTACTGGATATGGGGTTTGGGGGTGATGAAAATGTTCTAAAATTTATTGGGGTGATGGTTGTACAACTTGTAAATATACTAGAAACCATTGATTAGCATACTTTAAATGGGTAAATTATATGCTGTATAAATTCTATCTCAGGCCAGAGTACTATTAAAAAAAATTAACTGCTGACTTGTTTTCCACAGTGGCTATACCACTTTGTATCATCACCAGCAAATGTAGGAGTTATAGGTACTCCGAATCCTCACCGGCACTTGGTATTGTGAGCGTTTTTTATTTTAGCAATTTTCATAAGTATGTAGTGATATTTCATGTCAATCTGCATTTCCCTAATGGCTGATGATGCAGAACATCTTTCACATGCCCGTTCGCCATCTTCAGTCTTTTTGCCCGTTCTAAAACCGAGTATTGTGCCAGTCTTTTGCCCATTCTAAAACTGAGTATTGTTTTCTTAGTGTTAGGTTTGAGAGTTCTTTATATATTATGGGAACAGGTCCTTTGCAGATAGGCGATTAGCAAGTACATGTTTTCTCTTAGTCTCCCAAGTAGCTTCTCTTTTCTCTCTCTCAACATAAGTGCTTGTTGATGGGTTGCACGTTCTACCAGGGCTTCATTGTCTGTTTACTCCTGTATCTGCAGTGCCCAGTGTAGTATCTGGCACAAAACAGATGCTCAGTTAATACTTGATGGATGAATGAATGAGTTCCTTCTTCTTCCTGATTAGCAACAGATTTTTTTTTCCCTGAGAGATAATAAATATATAAAAAGTAAACCTGATTAGGTCATTTCCCTGATTAAAATGTTTCCTTCCAGTTACCTCTTTAGGAAAAAGAAAATCTCTAATAGAGATTGTAAAGCATGGCATGGTCCAGTTTGGTTCCTCAAACATTTCATGTTCTCTGCCTCATAGCCTTTACTTGTGCTATTTCCTCTATCTGAAACGGTCTTTGCCAGGCCAGCTGTCTTTGCCTCCCTGGTCTTTGCCAGTCAACGCCTTATTTTTATTTACTTCTTAGCTCAAACATCACCTTCAGTCATTTATTCTAGACCCTTGGAATATAAGAATGAATAAGAAGGGCACAATACTTATCCTCCTGAGGCTTACTTTTCTTAGCCCTTCCCCCAGACTAGGTTGGGCACCTCTGTTTTATGGCTATAGTCTCCGTCTGTTTTTGCTTCACAGAACTTTGATTATCTGTAATTATACATGTTCAGTCTTTTTCACCCCACCAGACCATAAACCAGGGACGTCTAAACATTTTCACTCATTTATCCTTAAAAGAACTTTGAAAAAACTAGGTAACCTTTCACACATAAATATATTTATGTATAAACACATATGTTTATATTGTGACATCTATGATTTTTCATTGTAAGTTTAAATAGTTGCGAAGGATATAATTTCCAGGATACTATAAAACTTGACATTTTAAAGTGAAACTTTTGATCACTCATTTAAATGTATCCCACAGAATCTAAATACTGTATTTGATACTTACCCATCATTTGTTGAAAAGAATCCCTGAAAAAACTTTATTATAGTTATAAATTTCACAACCTTTCTTTCTCTCCTGGAATTTGTATTTTCATTTCACTTCCCCCGCATAATATTACCCTATCTCTGTTTATGCTTGAAAACCTTTTATTGCTCATTCTCTCATACATCTCTGCAATAAAAATGGGTATGCAAATTGAAACTTAATTTTTAAAAAATTTCCAGCTGTGACCAAGATGCTGAATTGTTCTCTGTTGAGTTACCTTTGTGATTGTTATTAGTGTATATGGATTAAAACAAAAAATATCATTTCATTCAGAAAACCTTTTAAGGCAATGGATTTTTTTTCCCCTAACCAGATCATGTGCAAGTGGGTGAATATTGCTTTTTTCTAGAATACAACTGTGTTCAATAGCAACTGCGTTTTTAGTTTTCATTTCCTGTAACATAAGAGGTAAGAAACCTTGTTTGCATCAACATGTGGACAAGAATGGAAGGAGTTTGTTAGAGCACAGCCACTCCTCTCAGTTCTTTGAACTTCCTCTGAGTTATATCCAAAACTGCCATCAAAACTCTAAAAAGAATCTGTCTGCTGACAGCTGTTCGAACCCTCATTCATTTTGATAAGTGGAAAAAAAAAAAAAAATGGATGCCTCGTAGACCTGGGAGGGGGTTTGTTGTGCGGTCAGAAGCCGTCCCCTCTGTCATCTCAGCTGGGATTTCCAAGTGTTCCTTTGTTAGAGGTTTGGGCGCCCAGGATGGTGCCCCATGGTAAGATTCAGGTGTGGGGAGAGCTGCGTTCCCTCCTTTTACGAAGTGGGAGAGGTGCTTATTAAGGGCCGTGGGAAAGTAGAGCCAGTGGGCTGTGGGTTTCAGCAGATTCCCAGGCAGAGCCGCTTTGGGAGGGGGGCGTTTATGGAGGTGGAAGACCTGGACATCAATCCCCTTAAAAGTGTGCAAGCCAGGTGCACCTCCACAAGTCACCCTGCACCCCCAGGGGTGCCTGCCCCCGCTATGCACCCGAGCACCCTACATGAGTGCAAAGAACTGTGTCCTTTTTCTCAACTCAAGGCATCTAGTAAGAACTCAGTATTTTTTTTTTACTAAGATCCAGGGGCAAACATGTAAAATTCTTATGTAAAACTTCACTCCAAATCTACTAACTGTATCAGTTTCCTTTGAAAAGATATAAAAGGGAAAATGTTTTTGTCCCCCAACAGTATTATATACTATGAAATTTATTTTTAAGTTTCAAATATAAAAATGGGTTTTTTTTTTTACAAGTGAAGTTTTTGACTTAGTAGCTGTCTTGCTGACTTAATAATAATGTCACTTTCACTGATTTGTTTTTCTCTTTTCCCAGTTACGTTGTTTTAGGTAACTTTTACTGTTTTTGAAGTAACAGGGGTCTGCTTGAGTTTGCTGCTAAAATAATGTTTAGGGTATTTTTGGTACTTTTTATCCTAATGTAATTTTCATAGGATTAAAAAAAATAGTGTTATTTGTTTTCTTTTTGCCAACAGTGGTTTTGAGCTATCTGGCAGGTACTTGTAGGCGCGTTGCTCCGAGAGGGTAATAGAGCTCTTTGTGCGTGCATCAGGTAAATATGCTATGTGGCTGTTAAGAGATGTGAACTGCAGATTGGCAGCTTTGTCTTTCTGTTACTGTGCAGGTTCTAAATGCTTAGGAGTATCCTGGAGGTTTCTGTTTTTCTGCAGAAAATCTAATACAGGTTTTCGATTGCCTCTTAAAACACTGTACTTCTCCAGGAAACCTTATCTTCGATATCGCATCTGGTTTGCTGCGAAGTCATAATTTTGAATCAGAATTTCCAGCTGTTGCATCTAGTTTTATAGAGCCTGAATTGAGAAGCAAAAACTAGGTTACGAATTTAAATACCAGAAGTACATGTTATCTTTCTTTTTGTAAAATGGGATGGCAATTGTATTTATGTATTTCCAATTTGCAGAGTTATTGTTCATGATTTGCTCCAGGAAAAACAAGATGAGTAACAGCTGAACGGTTTTGAGTGACTAAGTTACATTTTATTCCTGTGTCAGTGTCCTGTGAACCCCAGCGCACGTGGTGTCTGTGCCACGACAGAGAAGATCTTCAGACGTTAGAATCAGCACAGCCTCGGGGTCCTTGCAGCCTGACTCTCCTCGCTTTCCAGATGAGGAGACTGAAGTCTCACTCTGCCCTGTGGTGTAGAAAATTATCATTAGGAGATAAATGCTACTCTGTGCTTAAAAAAAAAAGAAAAGAAAATTTTCATTAACCCGAGGCAAAAGAAATTGGGTTTAGTGATATTAGGATAATCAGGTTGTGGACTGTTTTAAATCGTGGAAGGGAGGGCACTCTGGGCAGCACCACAGCACTGCTTTGTGCCTGGGCCTGGGGTGCCCCAGGAGGCAGAGGCTGTCTTCGGTCTGGGATACAATTTGGCTGTGCATGCCGAGATTTAAAGCTGTTGGTAATTTTTGGTCTTGTGGTTCCTCTTTTAAGACTTTACCTTAAAGAATTACTAAAAGATTTAGCAATACTAAATTGCTAAAGATTCAGTATACAAAAATATTCTGGTATGGTTTAGCAAAAAGATGTTCATTACAGCATAATTTATCCCTGTGAAAAATTAGAGGAATCAATTTAGGCATTTAGCAGTAGAGAAACCATCAAATTACAGTGAATTTTAACAATGAAATGTTATTTAGCCATGAAAGTAATTTTTAGAAGAATTTTTAATTACATGGGGAAGTTCTCATTATGGTGTCAATTAAATTAAGAGTATAGAATTGTATATACAAGAAGATTTCTGTTCTATTAAAGGATATGTGCATAAAATGGGTCCTAATGCATCAAAGCCGTAAAAGCTTATTTCTGGATGATGGTGTTATGATGGGTTGATTCTTTTTCTTCTTTATATTTTGCATTTTTCACAAAAAGCAGAAAATAAAGTTATTATAAAGGAAATTTAAAATATAGTTGAAGAGGCAAGATTTTTTTTTTTCTTGTAATACCAGGTGATGAAGAACCCACTTTAAAATCCCTTTGAGGATAGGATCATAGATACACAGTCACTGATGCTTGTGCTCAGATAAGTCACAAACAGCTGTTACCCGCCTCTATCCCAGGCATGGGTCCTAATGGTGGGGGACAGTGACCCATCTGAACTGTGGGCAGTGGGGTGAAATCCATGAGTAACTGCTGTTTTAATCAGTCATTTTAGTGGGAGAAAATAAACTTAACAGGCCATTTCCCCCATTGAACTAACATTCCTTTTTAGTCTTTCATCTAGCAAACATTTTTGAGTGCCCAGTAGTTAGTTATTCTGACTTGGAGGTAACGTTCTGCTGCTGGTGATTCTTTGCCTACTGATTGTTGGAATTTTCATAAATCTACTTGGCACAGTATTCTGTTTTACAGGTAACTTGACACAGTTCCTGTTCTCACCTGGCTCAGGTTTAATAATTAAATTGGATTAGCTATTAAATAATGAATGTTTGTGTAGAAGCCAATCAGTGTAATAATACCTGTGAACCTCAAAACCCAACTCTAAACAGTGCTGGGCTTGGTGGGATCCATGTTGCTGTTGCTTTGCAGGACATGGTCAAGCAACTGTGCACACTGAGTGTTGTTTTTCTAAAAGGTAAGGCTTTTCCAGAGAATGATACGGTTTTCTTTGCTTTCAAAATTCTTTGGAAAAATATCTATGAATATTTTGAAGTCTTCAATTCCACTTTATAATTTCAAATTAATAACTTCTTACTACTGTAATTTCATACGTTTTATACTACCCCCTAGGAAAAAAAAGTATTTACTTACTTCAGATATCTTACATTGATTTCAGTTGGTCTCATTCCACATTACAATTATGGCTTTCCATTCCACAAGGTATGGCTTAGAGTTGTGTTTCAAATTTGAAATGGGTTGTGGATTAATAAAGCTACTGTTTTTAATTTAAAAGAAAAGATCTTTTAAGGAGAGTTTGTTAGGCACTGGGGTAAATTTTTGAAATGTTTGTTTTATGTAAACTCAGGATAGCCTGAAATTGTCCCCTGGCTAAGAAGTGGCACCTTTTTTCTTCATTTGGCTGTTCGGCCTAGTTGTGTGTTTTGTTTTGTATGCTATAACGCAGGAATTCTAGAGCTGGAATATGCTGTCTGGGTGAGCTTTCTGTCTTCTTGCAAAAATAGCCTTAAGTCCTAGGAAACAGATGATGTTTTAACTCATTCTCAGAGGCCCTCAAAGAGAGAGGTTTCAGTCTCCCCAGCTTTTAGAGTCTCTCATCCCCCATTTTTTTCTCCTTTTTTTCTTTTCATCTACTATGAAACCAAGATCTTTTTCTTAAAATTAAAAATGCTTTGCTACTTGCCTAGTATTTTGGAATACTAATTTATACCTCTTTGGATATAAGCTAATTGTTCTTATTATCCTCCCTAAATGTCCTGAGTGCCTGTGTTTTATAGCTGATTGTTTTGTCCTAACAATGGTGTTATTTACCATGAATTAACATCACAGAACTATATTCCTTGGAGAGATTATGAAGTCTTTGATTTTGGATTGGACCAGTGACACAAATGGCCCAAACACATGTACTTACTTCTGTTTAGCAAGTCAATAAATTTTGATGGACAACTGGGACTGTATGCCAGTCATTGTGCCGAGGATGGAAGATGCCAAAATGGGTGAGAGGAGGTGTTTCAAAGCACAGCAAGTCTAGGAGGGAAACCTTGCTGATAGATCGTCGGTAGTGTCATCATTGCGTGGGATTTATTATCATTATTGGGCTTATTATCCACTCTTACTTTACAAGCAAGTAGAAAAGTCACTTCAAATCTGCTTGCTTTTTCTATTTTCTGCAAGTGGTTCCCTCCACTTTTTGTTCTTCAAAAAAAAGAACTTCCAGAGAAGACATATATAAATGAGTTGTAAGTTTACAGTGACAAAGTGTGCAATGGGGTTCTGTGGAACGAGAGTTAAGTTAGATTTTTCTTGTTAATATTGTTATTAAAGTCTTAGGTGACTTCTTTAGTAAGTAGAGAGTCCCACAGCATCTGTCCATGTCCAGTAATTAGTAATCATACCTCTCTTTGACTCCTATCCTATACCTTCACATGGAAACACCTAGAAATATGCTCTCTGGCTGTGATGGTATACTGTCTCCCTGTATTCTTGTGTCTAGAAGATAAAGTTAATCTTAGTTTAACTCAGCAGGGTCCATACAAATTTCCTTCTAGGACAGTAGATTTATCTTAGGATGGTATAACAAGGTGGTTCTGGTGACCAGTGGACATACCTTCTTGGCAGATTTTATAAGTTGTAACATGATAGGCAGTCCTTAAAAGCAAAGATTCTGGAGTCAAGTTAACTGGATTTTAATCCAGCTATGCTGCCTGTTAGCTGAGTGCCTTTGGGCACAGCATTTAACTCTGTGCCTCAGTTTCCTCATGTGTAAAATGGGAATAAGAATGCTATTTACATCATAATGTTGTTTATGAGAATTCAGTGAGTTCATACTTGTGGGACAGTGCCACACCGCCTGGTGCCGAGTGTTCTCTGAGGCAGTGAGTGAGGGAATAGATGTTCAGTTGTCTATTGATGCTGTTGGTATTCCTCACAGAATAGTAAAGCACCAGTTCTGGCTCTGGGGCCCAATGAGTCAATGCTGAGTAAGTTGAATGGTGACTTTTTTCCTAGTTTTTTTCTGGTTTTCCTTATTGCCTCCCCTCCGCCTCCCACCCCCAGTTTTGCTTCTTTGACGGTGCATTGTTAACACCTTAGAAACTGGAAGTCTGTGCTGTTTGCTGGCATTTTGTCCGATAATCCTGGCAATTCTCCCTGAGCCTCAGAGCTAAATTGGAAGTCACACTATCCTAAACCTGCACTGAAGAGGCCTTCTTGTGTGGATACTGGGGAGATGGGGGGAGTATCATGTCTTCACATCTTCCCGGCTCTGTGGAGCCTGAGAGGGAGTCTGGGCCATTGCCTGTGATCATGCATTCCTACAGCCCGTCTGGGTCGTCATGGATCTGGGGTGGCAGGCCCAGCCACAATCCTCAGAAACCGTGCTGCTGACATGCTGGGTTTATGGAATTCAGTTCTGTGTAAGACATGAAGAAGCCGGTCCTCATGTTGGCCAGGCACCCTGTGAAGAGACTGGGTAGCTTGCCTTGGCATGGGGGAGCCTTCTCCCTTCCTCCTGCAGAGGGCATGGAGGTCAGCACTCCGCATACCCTTCCTTCACCCAGCGCTTGGAGCATCTGTTCTCTGCGCGCCCGGAGTGCTTAAGGCTTCTAGAATTGGAATCTGCACCCAACACCATGGTTGAATGTGGCTGGTGGTCGGGTCTTTTCAGTTGCAAACCCATGGTACAACAGTTATGTAGCACGGAGAGCGTTAGAGGTAAAACGTCAGCATTTCTGCCCACTGTCATAGAGGTCAACCTTCGTGGCGAATGATGCTTCATGCTGCGGACTTTCAAATAGGACACTTATCCCAGGCCCAGCTCCTCCCCGCACAGGGCTTGGGCTAGCCCTGCAGCAGGTGCGGGAGCGTGGACACAGCATGGGAGCCAGGCAAGCCTGCAGAGGGACAGCAGTGAGGAGTTGGACGACAAGCAAGGCTGTGTTTAGGAGCCACTCAAGCTGCAGAATATGCAGGGCTTGCCACCGGATTGGCTGGAGCAGTTCAGGGGAGGCAGGATCTGCGATGGGCCCTCCTCACCAAGCCCCTCACTGACGCGGAACAGTGGCCCCAGGATCTGCCTGGGTTGTGTTCTGAGATGGGGGGAGGAGGGGGCCGGGAGATACCCCAGCAGGTGCTGGGTGCTGGGTGCTCCTTCCCCCGGCTGCCCAGGCATCTGCTTTCCCCCGACCTCCCTGCCAGGGCTGCTGTTCAAGAGGTTGGTATGTGTTCCTGCAGCCGTGGCCTTGGGCAGGCCCTCTGACTCTCCATTTCTTCATTTTGGGAATGTAAATAGTAAGTGGGGGAAAAAGGAGAAATCTTGTTTTTGAAAGTATAAATGACAAAGAGATCTTGACAAAGGTGCACTTATTTAAAGAACCATAATTCAACTTTAGGATTTTTAAAAATCACGTGTTCTGATTATCACTGATATTCTCCTTCACCATCCCAGTGTTTGCGATGTGGCCAGGTTTAGAGCCCATAGTGTGTCTGTTGACAGTACCACTGTGCTCTGTCATTTTTTTTTTTTTTTAAAGATTTATTTGTTAGCACACACATGCATGAGCAGGGGGAGGGGCAGAGGGAGAGAGAACCTCAAGCAGACTCCCCATTGAACAAGAAACCCAACACAGGGGTTCCTCAATCTCACGACCCCAAGACCATGACCTGAGCCAAAATCAAGAGTTGGGTGCCCAACCGATGGAGCCACCCAGGCGCCCCTGTGCTCTGTCATTTTATTTTGAACTCTTATATCCGTTTTAACTTGTTCTTTCTTACTGCCGGGGTACTTCTGTGAGAACTTCCTTTTTAAAAAAAATCTTACTGGTTACAGTTTACTCAACAGATTATTTTCCCTAAAAATCAATTTTATTATTATTTTGTTCCTATTTGTAAATTCAGACAGAGGGGTGAGGGCCCTGGTGCTGAAGTGGGACTGGCATAAGGTTACCATTTCCTTCTTGCATCTAAGTATACAATTTAAATATGAAAGGAAGAACGAAAGAAAGAAGAAAAGCTGTCATCTTCTGTAATCTCTGTGTAAGAGAACATTTAACACTGTTGACTTACAGAAAGTCCTTTACTGGGCATCCAAGGTCTTCGGATGTTTGCATGGTATTTGTTATATGCCGGACATTTTTCTGAGCCCTTTGCAGAAAATAACCCATTTCATCCTCACGCACCCTAGGAGGTATATACTATTATTTTTTCCCATTTTACAAATGGAGAAACTGAGGCAAAGATCGCTTAAGTAATTGGGGAACAGCCACAGAGCTAGTGACTGATTCCTGAGTCCTCTTTCCTGTGTCCCCACCATCAGTGGTTCTCGGCCCTGCTTGTACTTTAGAATCATCCGGACAGCTTGTGGAGAGGGCCATGGGGGATGTAAATTTTACCCAGCCCTGTGTGAGGCCAGTGAAGTCTTCCCTCTTCTTCCCACTTCCAAGGTCCAAGGTCTCTGTTTTTCCAGCCCACCATACCCCTTCTTCCCCTTGATTTCATGGCAGATGTAGGGCTTTCAGTGGCCTGCTGCAATCCAGGGCATACCCCTTTATGGTTTAGTCCCAGAAGGTGGGGCCCGTGGGGAGAAGGACGTGCTTCCCACCTGTGTGTGTCCTGCCTGGCACAGTGTCTTATGCGTACAAAGCACTGGATCACAGTTTCTCGTTGGGAGATTTAGCATACCGTTATTTTGTGGCAGCAAAGAGCCCATGATGTACAGAAAGAGCATGAATAGTTAATTGGACAGGTCTGATTTTACACCTCTAGCTTATCTCAGTTTTCTTGTTGGTAAAATGGGAAAGTTGATAGTAGAGGATTGTTGTGAAGATTAAATATGTAAAAATATGCAATGTGTTCTGCCCTGCAGTAGGTTACCAGAAATAAATGCCAGGGGTGCCTGGGTGGCTCAGTTGGTTAAGCAGCCTGCTCTTGATTTTGGCTCAGGTCGTGATTTTGGGGTTGTGGGATCAAGCCCTGCGTTGGGCTCTGTGCTCAGTGTGGAGCTTGCTTGAGATTCTCTCCCCCTGCCCAAGATATTAAATAAGTGCTAAATTCTTTCTCTTGTAAATTAAATTCTGGTTACCCATAAAACTGGGATATGAAAACTTGCTTGAAGACTCACTATTCAGTTTTTAGTCAAATACGAAAAGTCATGGAATCTCTGGAGCTCAGATAGGCCTTGGGGGATCAGGGACTTGAGGATCAGGGATCTCGTCCTTTTCCAAGCAAGGAGTCCAAAGCATGAAGAAGTGACTTGACCAGGGGCATGGAGTGTGCCCAGATGCCTTCTCTGCACGAACACTCCTGTGTCCCCTGTACAAACAGGTGGTTCACATGGACTTTCTTACTGCCAGGATTATCGCTCCTTTTTGCCTCATAACGTCTGCATTATCACCTCCATCGACTCTTGTGTGTGTTCTGTAATCTTTCTAGGCCCGCATTGCAGGCCTAGAATATCTGAGCCCAATGCAGTGTTTTGGCTGTTAGGTAGAGTCCTAAAGGCAGCTGCTGTGGCACTCAGGGTTAAGGAGGTAGGAGAAAGAGCATGTATTTAGTAAACCTTGTTGATTTTTCTTACCTGAGCAGAAGAGCCAAGAACATACCAACAAAACAGTGGTTCAGTCCACGAACCTCTTTCCAGTTCTTGTGCTTTCTGTGAAAATGGGGTTCTTGTTTCTTTCCTAAGTTCTCACATATGTAAGGTTAAAAGCAGAGGAAGATATTTTAACTCTGCTTCAAGGAGACATTGATATTTCATTTTTACCAAACATCATGCTGTTAAAGCTTCAAAATGGCATTATGCTTTGAGATTATTTTAAAACTAAACAGCTTTTTCTACTGATACTTCAGAATAGATATTTAGATTTTGTCCTTGTTGGTGACTATAATTTGAATTAAAAGTGAAACCAGTTCATGGACATGTACTACATGGTGTCTGATTTGGGGCCTAGTTGCTAGGTGGGTATGCTGCGTGCAATAGAGATAATGATATGTGTCATTTTCTAATATCACAATCAAAATTCCTGGCCCCTGTGCCCATCCCTGTGCCCCATCTCCCCTCCCCATGTCATCACCCCCTCCTCCCTGCAAAAGAGTGTTTAGTATCATCAAGCTGAACACATTCTGGTGTCCAGTACAGTGGAAACTACCGAGTCATATCATTTATAATTCCTATTCACTTTCTATCCCATTTTGCAACTTACTACCTATACAAGACATCTTGATTCTCTTAAATGCTTGGGGAATTTTTCCTTTGGAAGACTGTGAAATTAGCTATGGACGGCATGGGAAGTAAATGCCAGTGTCTTTTCCAAAAAGTTGGGTTGCTTAGAGAAAATGATTGATATTTCACATTCATAGCAGTGCCTGAACTCACATGGAGAGACACCTATTCCAGATCTCTTCAGATTCTGATTGTGTGAGGGCAGAAACATTTATAATTTGCACTTGGTGTTTACAATATCCTGTATGAAACACTTTATGAACATGTTGTATTTGTTTTTTGACATGATCATCGATATCTTTGTTTCCTGATTCTACACTAAGCTCTTAACCATTTTTGTATTTATCTCACTTTTCCAAAACGAAAAGTGGAAACGAGTGGGTTTTAGAAAATATAGTGGAAACAGAATGTGGCTTAACTTTTAAAAAATACTCATTATGCAGCAAAAAACCTGAAGCTGTAAAATTTAAATCTCGTGAAAGGTCACCAGATTTCTTCAGAACCTGCACTGCATAAGCCTTGAAAGCATTGATGTTTGACAAAAGTTTGAAGAGCTCACGTTGACCGTCCCTCCAGGGCACACATTCTCTCAGGCTGCTGGGGAAGAGAGCAGTCTACCCCTGCCCGGAGAACCCGGCTGCCTCCCCAGACGTCTCTGACTGATTTCTAAATCTGAGCTCAGCTTCGTAGTGAGATGGTGAAAGAATTCAGAACCTGTTTCTGTCTCCGTGCGTGTGAACTCCAGAGAGTGATAGTCATCCCAGGGTGAAGTTTGAGTTACGAGGTGTTGATCAGTCTTCATATTAAGACACAGTGAATAATAGTTCCAGTTTTCTGATGAAAACAAAGTGAGTTCTGCTGGGCGTGGTTCTCCTGTTGAATTCTTTGCTTGCTCTTTTTATACCCACATTTAGATAATCTACAAAGAGGGTTTGGGTCCTGTGTGTTTCACTTTCTTTTCTTACCAGACGTTTTCAGTGGATATACTCCCTGAGCAAATCCTTTCCAACAAAGTATTTAGCTTTGTGTGCACACAAATTCAAGAGCCAATTAAACATGTGTTTGATTAATTTGTCACAAAGAATGCTACCTTGAGTTAAAACAATTCTACTCTGTGGAGAGAGTTCTTTCTGTTCAAAAGAGGGTCCTTATTTCTAAAGAGCAGAGCTCTGATTTTAATTAAATAAGGAGCATTTTATGCATTTTTTTTCTAAAGCTTAAGATTAATTTCTATGGTTACTAGGGATATAAATCTCTAGATTGCTTTAAAACAAAGATTTTTGTTCAGGAGAGAGTTGACAGCTCCCTTTAAGAGAAGCTATTACTTAATTTTACTTTCCTAAGTTTAAACACATAAAAATATTTGTAATGATACCCCAAAGGCATCATAAAAATGTAAAATAATTGTACTCTAAAATATCTAAAATTACAGGAAATAGACCTCATTTTAAAAAATGAACTGGGATTCGTGGCTGGGGAACTGGGGTGTGACATACTTCAAACCCAGAATCTCTTGTCAGGAGGCATTTTTTTTTTTAATAGTAAAAAAAATCTTTCTGTTGCCAGCCATGCAAACTTTAAAATGTGCTCATTCTATTAGGAAATATTTCCTTATAGTTTTATTACCTTTAACGTGTATTACTGTTTTACATATATGGATGTCTTAGATCCCCTTAGACAAATTTCTGTCTCTGGGATTAAATGGCATCGCTTGGCTTGTGGATTAACTGTATCACAGTTCACTTTTAGACCGTTTTTAATGATTATTTAAAAAGCACATAGCCAAGTTTTCTAAATAGCTTTGAATAAGGGCAGCATAAATAGTTTCTAGTGTTTTACTTACCTTAAGTATGCTCCGTCTCTTAGTAGATCCTGTTAACTGATAAATTGCTCCCAGGCTAAAGGTATGTCATATTTAAACAAATGTAGTTTAAAATCTATGGTAGAGGTGCCTATAGGGGAAAAACCCCAACTTTTTAAGAAAATGAGTCAATACTTACCCTCTTTCCTCCTTTAGTATTGTAAGATCAGATTTTTTGCTATTTTCATTTACTGAAATTGTAATTGGGTCTTGCATAGTAAAATGTCTTCTGCTTATTAGGTAAAGTAAAATTAGATTTACAAAATATTCAGACTGAAGTTTTGAAAGAAATGGCATTTCGTATGTAATATGAATGCTGTTGAGACTAGATATGCTTATAGTTTAAAACATTCCTGATTCAGGAATGCTTTGCATTAAATGAGTTTATATTTTGAGAGCAAAACGGGAGAGAAAGAAAACGTTCCCTCTTTTTTTTTTAAGCGACGAGAAAATTAAGTTGAATGCAGATATTGAAAGTGCTATAAGCTGAGTTGAGCAACAGAAAGTAAACACTGATTATTGTGCATGTACATTTGAACCAGTTTACTTTTATCTTTCAAGCGAAACATTTCCCACAGTTTTTGTGGGTTTTTATTTAAGTTGGGAAAACTTTGGAAGTTTGTGTGAAAGTATAAATTAAGTTTGCAAAAGTCACGATTAGAGTCTGATAATAAACACGCGGGAAGTGAATTGGGGAAACTGTGACAGTCAGATGTGACATTTAATAATGTTTCTCCCCAGACGCAGTTGCCGAGAGAGGGATGTGGGTTTCCGTGGCTCTGAAACAACACACTTTGACTGTAATTGAAAATAAGGGTTAAATAGGAATTCTTCAGTATGGATGAAGTTTTGCATTGTTTTTAAGAGCCTTAGTGATTGTTCTAGGAATCCCTGAAGTGCCCCCTTTCAACGATAGGCATAGAAATTACAGATGTATTTATAGACTCCAACTAAAAAACAAAATACACACTTAGTTGCCAGGAAAATTTAAACAGTTTTGTTTTTGTTTTTGTTTTATAAAATAAGCATTACATTTTAGTGTATATGGAAATTCTAAATTTTGCAAGGAAGGAAGATTTTTTAGTTTGTTTAATTTTGAAATAGATCACAATCATAGAGTCTAAATAAAAATAAAATTTAAAAACTGTGATCTCACCATTAGGACATTGACTTCACAACTGCAAATTGGCATTTTATTTTTAGTTGCTTATTCCCCAATTCTTGGGGAGATGTATCTTTTTATTTATTTATTTATTTTAATTTTTACTGTAATGAGACTCTAAATGTAGAAAGAGAACACTTTACCTGTCATTAGGTTTGACACTTTTGAAATAGTCATCAGATACTGACTAATACATAGTATAGAGTTTTTGAAGGATTTCTTGAACATTGTAAAATTTGCCTGTCCTTTCTTCGGTATGTTGCTACATGTGTCTCTTATGAGTGTGTATGTATGTGTTTGCGCAGATAGTTAGTGTTACATTTTGATGACAATTTTATTGCCTACAAATTGATTATGTGAGTTTAACTAAAATTTGTATCTGTGATAAGAAGGGAAATTTTTATATATGTGGTGTTTCAGATGCTTTACCTAATGATCTTAAAAATTGTTAAAAGGGATTTAAATAGTATATACCGGTTTTACCTTTAGAACATAAAATATAATATAGGGCTTAAACGTTTTTGTGTCCAGGTAAAACAGTAAATCTTAAAAGTAGGATGAAGAGATACAATTTGATTCTCAGAATCAAAGTCAGTAATGTATAGCTCAGGGTCTAACCATTACTTTTCTGGGTATTTTTATACACAGATTTTTCTCTAGCAAATGATTTCTTAGGAGCTAAATTATTTGACGCTACTTTGAACACTTAAGAATCAATTTTATCAGGCTAGTCCCCATTTTATAAAACTTAGCAGTTAGCAATTTGCTGTTTTTTTCCTAAATCCCAGAAACCAGTCAGTCTTATTTTCATTTCTTTCAAGCAGAAGATGTTGGAATGTTTTGTAACTTATTAATTGAAATAATATTTTCTGCCTTTTTTGTTTGTTTTTCTTTGCCCGTCTACAGAAGTGCTTTAAGTTTCATGCCTTATTTACTCCAAAGAAGACCATAATGAAGCAAAGGAATCTATATTTTTTTGGAAGACAGGGATTGATGAAACAGGTCCTGAGTTTTGCATGGAATATGAACATTTGTATTCCTGATTGAGGCCGGCACACTCTGCATTTTATTCCCATTCACTCAGTTGAAAGATGACTTTGGAGGAAAAGCTGGGTATCTGGTTACCAAACCCTCTTTCTCAGAGCTTCATGATAAAATGCACATTATGTCCTTTGCTTTTGTTTTTACCAAGAGAGAAAAAATATAGTAAAGCAAAGCACTTATGCTTTTGGGGTTTGAATATCATCAAGCAGTATTTTCTGTTGAATGTAAATTATTGACCTCTATCAAGTGATATGGAAGTTGAGTGTAGGTTCTCCCTTTGTACTGTCCGTCATTGATTTCACTCTTCTCTTTGCTGATGTGAAGCAGAAACTGGACAAGGTAACAGTTTTGATGATGAGATTAGAGGTAGCCAGGCTGACTGTCTCCTGGCTTTTAGAGAACCTTATAAGCTCAGGGCCACCCCTTCCCCTTGTTTAGATATTACTTGCTCTTTTGAGTTTCAGATTACAGGAGCAATTGATCTGCATGACCTATCTTAAGAACTTTAACTTTGCAGTGGAAACTTAAACCAAATGTATATCCTCAAGAGACAAATCATCTTAAAACCAGGCTGTTGTCATTTTGAGGTACTATACTGTTGGTGGAGGAACAGTGTGGTGCAGGGCACCACCTGGTGGACGGGAACGGTACTTGCCGCGATGGGTGGAAGATTGGGAGAACTAATCTATGTTGATGTAACTCTTGCCCTGGGCTTGCAAATAAGGGGTTTCATGTTGTTCCCTACTCATAATTTCTATGCAGGACTAGGATCCCAGGAGAATGAGAGTGGGAGCAGGCTGTGATACGTCATTTTTATTTGTGGTTTTCTCACTTTCTGTAGGTGTACGTGCTGCTCCTTGTCATCTTCACAAATATGTTTTTCTTATAGTTGATATTATAATTCAAATAAAAAGATCATTTTTTAAAATGTCAATAGGGCAGCATTTCATGTTTTTGAGTGCATATGTTTAACCTGAGTAATAAAAATCTGCCTTTGGGTAGAACCTGTTTGTGGCCACAAACTTTATACCCTTGCTAATCTGTTCACCTTTTGTGGGAAGGGTTGCCGTTGGTTACCAACTGTGCATAGTTGTTGGCTGATTGTTACACAGGGGCGTATGCCTTTAGTGTATACTAAAACATTTGCAAAAACTGTGACAAAATTCTGTATTAAAAAAAAAAACGCTAGTTCTAGGTATAGCTGTTCTTTAATGTTTGTTTTAGAATGACACATTCTTAATAAAATGTGTCACCCATTCAGCTGACATTTGTGGAGCTAGGAACCTTGCCAGGCTTTGGGAATCCAAAATGAACACTGGACACACACTTTTTAAAAGTCTTGTAATTTTCACCACAAAAAGGAGTAACCATATTCCTAGGATGTGGAATGCACTGCTGTGGAGTATAAATGTGTTTTATGTGCTTAGTGTTTTCTGCCAGGGACTGGAAAGACTTAGAAGACATTTAGCACAGGCCTTGGGAGGAGCTGATAAACGAAACTGATCAGTTGGCAGCTTGGTTGCGGGGAGTTTAGAGTCTGGCCTGTAGCTAGTGTTAGAGGGGCTGCCCGGCCACTCTTCTTTGGTCTGAACGGTTCAGTTCTTCAGTTCTTCAGTCTTAACGTTGCAGAGCCCAAGTTTGGAGGCGCAGACTGACGAATTTAAGCGCATAGGCTTTGGAGTGACTTTTGGAGTATGGACCTTGGCTTTTCAACTTGCTAGAAGTATGTCCTGAGGCAGGTCCCTTGACGGCTCTGTGCCTCAGTTTCCTCAGCTGTTTTTCATCTGTTAAATGCAAGGGCTTAATGCCATGCCCTGACACATAATAAACACTAAATGTTTATGATGCTGTGACAATGATCAGTTAGTTCCATCGCCCCTAGTGTACATGTTGTTGTAAGGCAGATGTGTGGGTGGCTGTCCTGCTTGCCCCCTCCCACCCCTGCAGGCCCCAGCAGTCTCCAGCCATCCCTTGGCATGACTGCTTAGCGTTACCATTCTGACAGACTCTGCAGACAGACGGCCCTCCTCATGCTGAGCTGCTCCTTATGTGCATGGTGTCTGCAGAAAGTTTGGACCCTCCTGTGTTTGAGCCTGTTGTACCATGTTTTATCATCAGAGGCTCTTGACCTGAGTTCCTATGAGCCAAGAGCCTTTGCAGCTCAAAATGGTGAGCAGAAAGTCTGTTTGTATCTGTGGGAATATTTATTTTCTGTAGGGAAGAGATCAGGCACATAGTTTTTGCCAGAGGCTCATAGGCCTCTTTGCTGGGTAAAAAGGTAAAGGACTGTAAATATTCATGATTCTTTTGGAAGGGCAACTCAAGAAATTAAGAATATAACCCCCCCCCACAAATGAAGCACAAATTTGAATTTTACACTATTTGTTTTGTAAGATACATAAATAATTTTAAAGATAGAGTTGAGGTTTCAATTTGAAGAACTCAGATATAAATGGAGTCTGTTTTCCTCTTAGCCCTCTTGTCAGAGTTCTGAAGGGATTGGGAAGAGCCAGAGATTAGGGGTCCAACTCTGACACTTACTAGTGAGCCTCTCCCATCTGGAAAGGGGGACTAATGATGGCCCCGCCTCAGAGGGTCCCAATGAGGATTAAGTGGGGTCATCTGGCCAAAGCCCTTGTAGCTCTCCTTGGCATCATAGTAAGTACTGTGTGTTTGCTGTTAAAGTTTTGTTGAACATTTACCCAACAACATTTACAATGTATACACATTAGGTGCATCTTCTACTTTTTCACCTACGCCTTATGAACAATTTTATAAATATTTCTAATTTTTTATGACCAGTCTCTCCAAGGTTCTGTCTATAGCTGAGTTGTTCTGAGTCAGAAAACCTGAATCAATGAGGATCCCAAGGACCTAAATCCTTAGGCTGGTGCTGAGAAGCCAGGAGAGCATCAGAAGAGTCCAGCATACCTGCTCACGAGCACACTGGGTTTTCCAAAGGAACAGAGTGGTTATGGGCTGGCTGTGGAGTGCAGGTGTGCACAGTGGTTCCAGAGACCACGTGTGGTGACTCACGAGCAGGCTCTCGGAGCAGAGCACCTGTAGGGAGGGAAGTGGGGAGAAGACGTGGTGGAGTGTGTAGGGCTGCAAGAGGGGCATGCTGGGCACTGGAGGCGCATTCCTCACACACAGGACCAGCAGGAGGTTATCTGTGCATTCCATGGAAAGGAAATGCTGATGTCAGCAGTGCCTACTGTCCACCCCTGTGTGGGCACTGAGTGCCGATGGTGGGATGGGGCTTGGGACTCGCCGGCCCCTGCGCTGGTTCGTTTCCCTCGGGCCTCCGCTAGTAAGAATATCTTGCTCACTGCCTGGGATCCTAGCATCTGAGAAGGAGCATCTGCGCACTCTTCATGGCTCCTAAACTCAAACCAGCCGCTTCCTCTGATGCACAGCTGAAGAAACAGCCATGGATTCCAAGTCTGGGGGAGATGAGCTGTTTTGAGCGGATTGTGAAAATGTGTGCTGGAACCCAGTGTGGTCTCTTCTGTCGTGGGGATGGTGTGTGCTTTTCACCTTCTGTACCCAAGTTAAGTCGACATCAGGGGCAGTCCGCTGTGGAGGTGGTCAGATTACAGCAGGACACACAGCGTGAGGCCAAGTTCAGCTCTTTCAGGAGCTGGTCATACCCAGGGGAGTCGTCCCTCAGCTGCTTTCTGGAAAGGCTTCTCCAGATGTCCCGCTATCGTGGAGCAGAGCCCGGCTCAGGTCGCCTGTGCCATTGCCCTTCGCTCATCACTCTGTGCCCTTGCCTACCTCTGCTCCTGACCTCGGAACCCGTGAGGACCACCCATTACTGAGGGGGAGGTTCACCGTGGGCTCCCTGGGCCAGAATCCCTGGGCATTCCTTCTGCGATGTCAGCGAGCTGCTGTGGAACCACGGACTGTTGTGTCCAGCCTCCCTCCTGGCCTCGGTTTCCTTCTCTCACCGGGGGTGACCCCGGCACCCACCGCAGGGGTTGGTGTGTGGGTTCAATAGGTTAAGACCAGCGTGGAGTACGCTGCTCAGTCAGTCGTGGTTACTGGTGCAACAGCCACTCGTCTCCTGTCACGCTGGGTTTGTGCTGTGTCCAGTTCTGCGGCTGCTTGTACTGCTGCGACTCGCCACGCTCCCCACTGCCTCAGCTTTGTGAGAGGTCCCTGCCTTCTCCCTGCGGCAGCCCTTCCCCTCGCTGTGGGTGCTACGGGCCCAACACCGGGCCAGAGCCTGCACGGACACTGCTCACGTCGATGGCTTGTGGTCGCCTTCTGGGTCAGTGTCCCATTTACACGGTCAGAAGTTGCAATTTGAAGAAGTTCAGTGGCTGACTCAAGGCCGTATCACGGGTCAGTGACAGAGCTGTGGTGGAGCTGGGATCCGGACTCCCATCTGTGTCAGCTGTGCTCGGGCAACCGGGACTGGGAGGAACGCAGCCCTGTGCACACTCCGCACACACACCCTCTACATGTGCCATCGCTACATGCCATTTCTACACCCAGTCTCTGTGCTCAGCAGACAGTCTCTGCACATGCTCTGCATGCACGGTCTCTCCGTGTATGCTGTACACAGTCTGTGCACAGTCTGCACACACACAGTCTCTGCACACACAGTCTCTGCACACGTTCTGCACACACAGTCTTTCCATATATGCTGTACACAGTCTGTGTACACACAGTCTGCTCACACAGCATCTGCACACGCTCTGCATATACAGTCTCTGCACGCACTCTACACACTGTCTCTAACCCAGATGGGGCTTGGATGGGATCTGAAAAGCAGTGTGAAGCCGTGTAAGACCCTTGGGTTGAAACTTCCTGTTCTCCTCACCCTCCTCCCTCCCTCTCTTCTTCTTTATTACCTCCCATATTACCGGCCCATTCCGGGTCTGCCATATTTGTCAAGGGAAGAAATAAAAGAAAGGCACACAGAAAAGAAAGTAGTGAGATTATCCAGCCCTAGCTCACGAAGCAGGGGCCGTACCCGCTGCTTGCCTCATTTGTGTCGGGTTGCTAGGCAAGGAGGTGTGGGGAAGACGGACTTTCAGAAGGCCATCATCAAAGTCTCCATGACACTTTTGTGGAGGAAACATTGTTTTAAATGAACTGAAGATTTGTACTGTGGGGGCACATGTGGCTGGTTGAGCTGCCGGTCCACGGGGAGGGGACTAGAAGTCCTTCTCTTTCAGCCCCATTTTCACCCCATTTGTTTAATTGATTGTTTTTAGTTATAGATGTCTTTAATGGCAGAATGATGAGAGTGGCAAATAACAGGAAGTGGGGGGAAATAGGACTATAGCGAAGGCATAGATAAGCAGCAGCAGTCGTGGAAGAAATAATTGTAGTTGGTATGAAGTCAGCCTCACTCAGTGACATGAAAGTGAACATGCTCTTGGGTAGCCCTAATAGAAGCCCAGAAGCTAGAACAAGAGGGTGATGTTTCTGCTTTCCTCTGCACTTCTGGCTGACACGCAGAATATTGAGTCAGTTCTGGGAACTGCATTTGATTTTTGAGACCCATAAATTGCAACATTCAGAGGAGATTAGCGAAGGCTTGAGGGGATTGCGAATGTTTAGTTCAGAGAAGAGAGAAAACCGAGGGGTGGGGGACACAATAGCTGAACCCAACTCAGAATGGGAAAGAACTTGGCACGGTTCCAAGTGGAATGGGTGACCCGGAAGAGACAGTGGGCTCCTCACCATCGGACGAAGCAGGTAAGCATCATCCAGGCGTTTTCTGGTCTTGAGAATCCAGGAAGGAAGAAGTTTACTTGCTTTATACCCTTTGTGTCACACAGCATGTGTGAGGCACAGAGAAAGGCCAGAGAGACCAGGAGTGGACAGAGTTTGGAAACGGGAATGTGCTAGCAATGCCAAGTGAACGCAGTTTGGGGTGTTAGGAGAGCAGTCATAGAATATTTAATTAGATTGAGGTGTGATCACAAAGACCAGGAGATGCAGAGAGAAAAGTTGAGGTCAGAAGCATGAGGACAAAAAATCTGGGAAGGTTGTAGGCTTCTGCTCTTTCTTGAAGTTGAAGAAACCTAGACCTGTTTTAAAATGAAAGCTGCACTTAGCTCCTGTGTTGCTACATGCTGTCTACTGCTCTTTCTGGTTTCAAGATTACGTCCTACACTCTTTGATGACCTCATTAACACGAAGAATCTAAGATTTTATTTTTTTAGTTTCTAAATTTCTCAAAGGGATACAAGATTAATGTTAGAAGAAATACCTTTTCAGGTTGCTAATACGAGATATCAGGCCACCAAATTCATCCCAAGAAATGTTTGTCATCCTTGTCTCCTAGTTTAACCATCCCAGCTGCCTGCTACTCAAGACTGAAGCCAGAATAGAAGGGTGGAAATAGGAACATCAGTCTCTCTCCTCATTTGTGCTTACATTTATCGTTCCCCATGTCTCCATGTGTCTGTCTGTCTGTCTCAGCCCATGCTGAATTCTGAAAACTGCTGTCTAGTAAGGTTGGTACTGGTTCTCAAGAGAAATCCATAATATGTTATTCAGCTACTGATTACAATTTTCTGTAGATCATGGTCAAGTGTGTCTTTTTTCTAATGAGGTTTCCAAATTGATGGAATAGAGCATTTTCTATATTGAACTAATAACATTTATGTATTTATGCATGTATATTTTCATATACGTATATAATGTGCATAACATATATACATCAAACTAACATTTATAACATTTAAGTAACAGACACAGAGTGCCTCAAGGAAGGCTTCACGCAGAGAAAGTGGGATCGAACCCACAATGCCGTGCGTTAATACCTCCTTGGGCCAAGCACGTTTGAGTAGAAGATTGGCTGATGAGAAAGAAGACGTTGCAGGTGGAGAGAACAGTGGAAGCCAACATGCAGAAGCAGCGAAGAGGAGGCTTCATGAGGGAAAGGCTCTGTGGGTCTGGAACGTGGGGTGGGTGCGGGAAGGGCTAGAGTGTGGACGGTGGTTCAGTTCCAACAGACAGGCCTGGCTGACCAGTTTAGTCTGTGGGGTAGAAAAGAGGGAAGAGTCTGAAATGACTTTTCTAGCTTGAGGCATCACAAGAGAAGCTCTTTCTCTTGTGGGGGGACCAGGAACAGGAAGGACTGAGTAAACCAGGAGGGAGGAGTGTCCATGGTTGGATTATTGGTGTCTGGGGACACGTTGCTCTGGAGGCACCAGCTGGACTCACGGTGGAGGTCGGATGCACCCGCCCGAAACACGGGAGCGGGGCAGAGGCAGGTGGACGTGTTCTGTGGAGGGTGAATAAAGCTGTGGATGAGAGGGAGGGAGTCTTCGCACACACAGCCCTGTGTGCATGCTGAACCTAAGTACATCTCATGGGTTAGTAAAGGCAGAGGCGGTGGTGAATGAAGGTAAAGAAAGTTTGCCAGAGGTTTAAGAGGAGAACCTGGGGAGAGTGGGGTCCAGGAAGCAGAGGGAGGATGGAGCTTCAGGAGGGGGAGGTTGGGGAGAGGGCATTAGGAGTTTGTGAAGGCAGGCAGGGAGTGGCCAGAACTCCCTCCATGACTGTGGCCCCTCCAGTGCCCCCTGGTCATTGAATGGTGCAATAGAAATCTGGAGGGGGGCCGCCGGGAGGGGCCCTGCCCTGGTGCTCTTGCTTCCTAAACAGCTGCTGAAAGAAAGGAAGCAAGAAAGGAATGGGTTCATGTAGGCGGTCCCTTAACAGACCGGCTGCTGTGACCCAGAGCGCCAGTGGGTGTCTGTGGCCTTGCCAGGCTCTTTTGTGGGTGACTAGTCAGTGGGGAGCTTCTCTCGCTTGGGGACGGGGCACAGACAGCCCCCGCCGTGACGGCTGCAGGGTCGCCGTGCTCTGCAGGCGCCTTGGTTCTTAACTTTCAGCTGTAATTGGTATTGATGTATTTTCAGTTAGGACTGAAGGGAATGGATTCAGAATTTAGTTAGTGGGCCTCCCAATGAAACTCAGGAACACAATCCTTGTGAAAAATCATTTTAGCTTATCAGTAGTTGGCAAACATTTATATGGCAGTGGTGGTTCTGGCTGTGCCTTTGGCTGCATACTAAACTGAACAGCAAGCTGTGTCCACTGATTGAATGAAAAAAAATAATGATTTTGTGTTACAGGGAACTTTTTACAATATGCCAGAGGGACCTACTGGAGTCTCTTTAATCTTGAACAATGGTTGTTTCTTGCAGAGGCAAATTATGCAAATCGGTACTTAGTGTTTCATAATCAATCAGGGCTTTGTTGGAAGGGCTGTGAGTGCCAGCAGACAGAATTCCTATCGTGGGGGTGGGGGGGGTGATGGCTTGCAAGTCAAACCACTGCTGTGACCAGCAAAGGACACTTGTGACCGCTTTGAACTCGCCCCACAGTTAAAAGGCAGTCATCCTTTGAGGAGAATCCCACCGTTTTGTACCAGGGTTTTTGTTTTACAGTTTATCTTGCTTTGGGTAATTTACAAAGCTCCCGGCCAGGAGCAGCTCACAGGACTGGTCCATGGGGGTCACACGTAAACAGAGCTGGGCCTGCCGCCTGGGACGGCAGATGGCAGCCATGTGCCTGCGCTCCCTTTGTGTCCGCCCTGCCTCGAGTGCAGGGTTTTCAAGTTGTCTTGGACTCCTCCAAGTGCACGTGTATGTTTTCAAACAATGTCATTTCAGCTTTGGCCTGCGCAGAATAATTAACCTTTAATAATCCTTTGATTCTAGATCAAACAACAAAGAACCCGAGAAATCGTAAAAGCCCTTAGGAGAAAAGGGTGATGTGTTCTCGAGTTCCTGCTGTTGCCCCAGCTGCAGTCCTCGTGTTGCCATCTAGTGGATAACGTCCAGTATGAGCCGCCGGATTGTGCGGTTTTACCCTGCTCTCAGGTTGTGAAAGGGGTAGAGAATCCGTGCGGTTCAGAACACTGACTCATTGAGGAAGGGCTTTGGGCAGTGTGTGCCTGAGCGGCTTATATCAGATAGACACAAAAACATTCCGCAAGATGCTAACCAGCGTCTCTGAAAGGGGTCGGCTTGCAGGAGGGGGCCTTAACCTGGTCTGGAAGTGGCAGAGAAGACTTCTAAGAGGTATCTCCCTTGAGCAGAGGAGTTGAGGCAGAAAACTGGGATGGGGGAGGGCGCTTCTACCCTGGAGATGTCCGCAGAGAGAGGGACCCCCAGCCCTCGGGGTTAGGCTAGGTCTGATTTGTCGCTAATGGGGAGTCCGTGTACACTTTTAGTCAGGAAGTATGTGGGAAGATTTGCCTTTTTGTTTAAAAACACTTTTTGTCTAATTACAAAGACTATACATACAAGTTGTAGAAAAATGTTAAAGTACAAAAAGATATTAAGAAAGCAAAATGTCCGAGTCTCACCAGCCAGACAAGCATCAGTTATTTTGATGGGCGATCTTTTAGGTTCCTTTCTGTATGTGCACAACTTTAGGTGCCATTTTGCATCTTTTCTGTAAATGGTTCACGCAGTGTGTGTTTCAGACAAGCCTGGTTCCCATCCCCACTCCCCAACAACAGCTTGTGGGCAAACCCACTATGTTGGCAGCTCAGACTCACCCAGGGTACCTCACACAATCTCACGAGTGTGCAGGCTGGGAAGTTTTTGGTTTTGTTTGGTCCCTCGTAGTAAAACCTTTTTGTGTAAGGACAGATGATGTAAGAATCTTTTTTTTTCCCCCCTGTCAAATGCATCTGATTTAGAAACTACGTTGCTTTTATGATAAATGAGTTATGGAGAATTTCAGTGTCTTGATTTGGGGAATGAGTCATTAAATTTATATAGCTACTTAAAAGTGAACTCAGTTGATGTTCAGAAAACAAAAGGAATACAGGAGTCAGATGAACACCTGTAGTTCTAGAATGCAGTTCGAATCACTTGTTGGGTGAAGTATCAGTTTCCCCAAATATCCAGATCCTGGCTGATCCTGGAGTGTGCCTATTAGCTTGGTGCTCTCCCATAGCTAGAGCCCGTGCCTTTAATCCAAACAGCTCTGCTCAGTATTGGGCATTTTTGATCTCAGAACGATCCATCTACACTTGCAGTAAAAGCAAGTCTTGCAGACCTGCCTTGCTCAGCTGGTACAGCAAAGCCATCTTCGTGGGCAGACTTGCAGAGATTAGAAACACACAGGCTCCTGGTGTGGGAGTCACAGTCTCCCATTTCTTCGGAACCACTTTCGCGGAATTATACCTCCATGTCTTCTCATCTGTGAACTGGGATTATAATAGAACCTACCCCGCAGGGTCGTGAGCAGTCCGTGAGATTATGGGTGCAGAGCATTCACACTGGGGCCTGCCGCATAGTATGCACTCAGTAAAAGCTGGCAGGTAGCTTATTATACTACTGTTTTTTAAAAATAATGTTTACTCCCTCTCTTTGTAGTGAAGCCCAGGGAGATTAAGCAACTTGCTCAAAATTTCACTTGGCAAAGGTTAAGAGTTTAGGGGAGCTTGTAAAAGCACCCCTTTCTTCTCAGCCCAATTTTGGAACCACCTGAAAGAGAAATACAGGCGTCAGAACATGAAAAAGCCACATGGGGAACCCGGCTTTAGATTTGTAGCCAAATACGGGGAGAGCTTGGGTCAGAATATGCCCTCTTTGCTGGCTGGCTGCTGTGCATAGAGGAGAGGGCAAGACGGAGCTGAGCTTGCTCATTCCTTTCTCCAAATCATAAGCCAGTTACATTGCTCCTCCCCTGTCTCAGGCCAGGAATATTGGTCCCGCTGAAGCCCCTGCACGTAAAGCCTAAGGAGTGGGGATTGGGGTCTCCCTCAGCAGTGGGTGGCGAAGCAGAGGTCAGAACCCAAGAATCTCTGCCCTCCCTGGATTTCCTGCCCATCCCTCTCTTGCCCACCGTGCTCCACCCAGACTCTGCTCCTCTGCCCATACCCTGCCCGAGCTGTATGGAGGTGGCCGTAGGGGCACTCAGATGTGGGAAGGAAAGCATTCTGGGAAGTTGTCTTCATTGTTCTTTTAAGCCATGTTTTGTGGTAGTTTGATGACTGATACTCAGAACAAACTGATCAGCATTGCACTGCCGGGCTTCCTGACCGTTCTATTTCCTTGCTCATGTTTGTGGGCCTTCCCCTCCACATCCGGGTAGCTTTGCCAATCCCAAGCCTACTATGTTGTAAAACCCAGCCCACGGCAGCTGACCCGGAAGGAAAGGACATGAGCCAGTGGACACATTCCCTTTAGATATGTGAGGATTCCTACTTAGATACCTAGCATATAGGCGACTTTTAAAATGAGCACTGTGGGGCGCCTGGGTGGCTCAGTGGGTTGAGCCTCTGCCTTCGGCTCAGGTCATGATCTCAGGGTCCTGGGATCGAGTCCCGCGTCGGGCTCTCTGCTCTACGGGGAGCCTGCTTCCTCCTCTCTCTCTCTCTCTGCCTGCCTCTCTGCCTACTTGTGATCTCTGTCTGTCAAATAAATAAATTAAAAAATATATATTTAAAAAAAAAAAATAAAAATAAAATGAGCACTGTGTGTGGAAGCCTTTCTTGGATCTTTCTGTATCCACTGTAGTTAAAAAAACATTTTGGGGGGGCGCCTGGGTGGCTCAGTGGGTTAAAGCCTCTGCTTTCAGCTCAGGTCATGATCCCAGGGTCCTGGGATCGAGCCCCACATCGGGCTCTTTGCTCAGCAGGGAGCCTGCTTCCTCCTCTCTGCCTGCCTCTCTGCCTACTTGTGATCTCTGTCTGTCAAATAAATAAATAAAATCTTTAAAAAAAAAAACATTTTGGGGCGCCTGGGTGGCTCAGTAGGTTAAAGCCTCTGCCTTCGGCTTGGGTCATGATCCCGGGGTCCTGGGATCGAGCCCCGCATCGGGCTCTCTGCTCAGCAGGGAGGCTGCTTCCCCTCCTTCTCTCTCTGCCTGCCTCTCTGCCTACTTGTGATCTCTGTCTGTCAAATAAATAAATTAAAAATCTTTAAAAAAAAACACACACACACAACAACATTTTAAAATTCAACATTGTACCCCCCATACTCCCACATGAAATGCAGCTTATATTATCGTGAGGAAAACCCCCAAACTTCAGTAAGCTAAATCTTACTAGTCCGACTAGTCTTTTGGCAGGATAATACAGGACGGGTAACTTCACCCTTGAGGCACACACATCTGTGATCAGTCCCAGTTCTGCCTCTCACTAGCCTTGTAACCTTGCATGAGCCACAGTTTCTATGTGTCTTAAACGGAAACGGGGGTCACGTCTAAGTCATCCAGTTGTTCCGGGAGAGTAAATGATGGCACACGTGGACCGAGCAGCTGACGCACGGCCTGACACACCGTGGTGGGTGCTCAGCATGTGGCAGTCGCTGTTGGGTGTCTGCAAGTGTGTAGT
Organism: Martes martes; assembly: GCF_963455335.1. Classification (NCBI taxonomy): domain Eukaryota; kingdom Metazoa; phylum Chordata; class Mammalia; order Carnivora; family Mustelidae; genus Martes; species Martes martes. Next base: position 145,132,199 of record NC_137889.1, read on the forward strand.
GCACTGCCGAGTAGGATGGAGGAAGAGAGGATCAGCGTGACGTCGCTCACTCGGTTACCTTCCTCCATCGTCCCCCTTGTGGGGGGACGACAGTAGTGACCTACGCACAATCTGTGCTTCAATTTGGAGGTTAAGAACTCAAGTCTGATACCAGACTTCACTCCCTGTGTCCCCAAGCACATTATGTATCCTGTCTCTGACTCCGTTTTCTCATCTGTAGAACAGGTGTGATGGTGTTACCTGCGATCACGCCTGGGAGAATTAGGGGAGCGAATGCACATGCAGCTCTGGGACTACCGCCGGGCACACGGCCCCCTCTCACTGAAGGTTTTGGGTTATTTTTTGCTTTTTCGAAGGGGAATCGAACCTGGTAAATGGAACTTTAAGCAAAGACCGCAAGTACTTAGAGATAAAGTAGGTAGAGATTTCACATGGAATTTAGTTTTTGGTTCAAGTACGGATTATTACTAGCTTAGCAGCAAAAGATCTATACTTCAAATGACTAGAAGTGTTAGGGGAAGAAAATGCTAAATGGGAGACTTTTTAAAAATGTTTTTAGGGGCGCCTGGGTGGCTCAGTGGGTTAAAGCCTCTGTCTTCAGCTCAGGTCATGATCCCGGGGTCCTGGGATCCAGCCCCGCATCTGGCTCTCTGCTCAGCAGGGAGCCTGCTTCCCCTCCTTCTCTCTCTGCCTGCCTCTCTGCCTACTTGTGATCTCTGTCAAATAAATAAATAATAAATCTTAAAAAAAATGTTTTTACTAAGGGAGATTTCAAATACATACTGAAGTAGAGAGAATGATATAAGGAACCCCCATCTTCAACACGTACTGACTCACGGCCCATCCTGCTTCATCTGATACTCCCCATCCCCTGTATCGTTTTGAAGCAAATTCTAGGTAGTATATTTGACTTGTAAATTTTTCAGTATACATCTCTAAAAGGTAAGAATTTTAAAAACAAAAAAAGTAAAAGTAATCATAATGCTTACTGTTATCACACCTGAGCAAAAATTCATTATAATTTCTTAATATCAGTATTAAGTGGGAGGTTTTTTTCTTCTTTAACAGGCGAACTAACAGTACACAGCAGGCATGAAAGTAACTTGACCGAAACTTGAAAACACCAGTATGTCCATTAAGTGACCGCTTTTGAGGGAGCCCGTGCTGGCTCAGTGTGATTAGGGGTTCCAGCCCCACCTCTCCGGGCTTTGGTTTCTCTCCACCAAGAAAAAGAATCTATTTCAGGGTTGTTGTCCAAGTTAAACAAAACAACCTGCTTAAAGTGACTGGTACAGTGCGGATATTAAATACATCTTGCATTCCTCTCTTCCTTTTCTCTTTTAGCTACAGTTCCATTCTTATTTTTATTTTAGATGACAGTTTGTGTTAGAAATGAAGGACACGTGTCAGATGATATGGCAGTGTAGTCAAACCACGGCTATGGAAATGAACTCTCCCGTGGTGGGCCGACTGTCAGTCAGATGGGAGGCGATCAGCCTCGTGAGAGCACATCCTCTCTCGTGAAGTATGTTAGGTTACATGTCTTCAGTAGATCTTACCTTCTGAAAACACGTGCCACTGACTTTCTGGGAGGATTGCTCTCACAGGGAGCCGGCATGTTCATCTTTCTTACTTTGTTCACAGTTGTTTAGGTGCAGTCTTGTGATACCTCTGATACCTTTTTGATCCAACTGCTGTGTCGGGAGTTATCAGATCTTGAAGCCCTTTCTGTTGCATTTTCAACCCCAAAAACTTTTTTCCTCCTCCTTTCCTCATCCAACGTTTTTCACTCCTGGAGATGAATAGGGCATAGATCCTGACCTCAGGGAACTCGGTTGAAGTCTAGTGGTCACAGATAAATACTTCTAATGATCTATGGGAAGTGCTGACGGGTATCTATAAAATGCTAAGGAAGGTGTTAAGGAAGTCTTCCTGGAGGAGGTGACATTTAAGTGGAAGCCTGCAGGATGAATAGGGATTCTTCTGGTGGCATGGAGTTGGAATAAAGAAAGCTGTTCCAGGCAGAGGAAGAACAGTCACAAAAGCACAGAGCTATGAAGATGGTGTGTCTCTTGTCTGCCCGAGGCTGTGATAGAACACTCCCTCTTTTTAGTCCCTGCATTTTGTCACCCACCGGTGCCACAGACTTTTCCAGTGACCTCTTGTTTCCTCCCAGGACCCTCTCCCTGCCCTCCTCCCCATGTCATTCAGTGACACCAAGACTAAGAAATCGATGTTAGTTTTAGATCTTTACAGGGCAATGATACTTTCATTTTACTCTGATTTTCATGTCAGACTTGACACTGGAATGGCCTTTCTCCTTTTACAAGTAAGAGGCATTCTCTTTGGATACACACATACAGGTGGTTCTTTGAAAACTGGCAGTGTGTGTAGAGGCATTCAGAATTGAAAGCATACAAGTACTCAGCCTCTAAAAATTTGAAAACCTAAGGGCCTGTTCAGAATCATATGAAGTATACTATCATTGGCAGTTTATTCTCAAAAATAGGACTAAGCACAACAGTAAACAGATCAGAGCTTGGCCAAGAATCTTTACAAAGATGATGGTCATGCTCATGTGACTAAACTGTCAAATCGTTCATGATGCAGATAGCCCTATTACATAATGCTGTTCGGGACTTAAGAGTGTCAATTTAGACACATCAAGGACCTATTGACATATTTTTTTCTTACTGATTATTGTGATTTTTGTGCATGTGTGTGTATTTTAGGAATCTAATAGAATTCAAGGCTGTCAGATACCTACAGAAATCTTTTCTTTTCTTTTCTTTTCTTTTTTTTTTAATTTATTTGACAGAGATCACAAGCAGGCAGAGAGAGAGGAGGAAGTAGGCCCCCTGCTGAGCAGAGAGCCCAATGCAGGGCTTGATCCCAGGACCCTGGGATCATGACCTGAGCCTAAGGCAGAGGCTCTAACCCACTGTAACCCACTGAGCCACCCTGGCGCCCCACCTACAGAAATCTTAATGCTCATTTATTTCTTTCTATTTATGAGTTTGAAATATTATTTTGTTCATTTTACTCCTGTTAAGTATTGAATCATACTGGTGATACTGTTAAGTCAGTAATTACGTACTACCTCTTAATTTACCAAGAATTTCATTTTATACGGAACATGCTTCAGTTTGTTTTAATAAATTTATTTTATAGAAATTTGCCATTATGGAACGTAAGAATTTGGGATCACATTTGTTATACTTTAAGTGAAACGCCTTCTAGTTTATGTTTTTTGAGATGCCTATGGGGCCTTCTTGCTGCTGGTGCTCATGCCCACGCACCGTTGCTTCCTGGTAGAGTGCAGCTAGCTGAAGGTGGGGGTGCTGGGCAGTGAGGGGGTGGGTCACAGATCTAGCCTGTGTGGTAGATTCCTTTGGACTTGTTAAAACTTTTTACAGAAAACTTTAGCAGCCACAAAGCTGCATCCTTTGGCTTCGGCGTATTTTAAATCCAGAATTTACCACTGCCAAATGTACAACAGCCATGCACTTCCCTTGCTTTACTCATGTGTGCTGTTTACCTGGCCCCTTGTAGGTAGGGGCTGGGGAAGGGGATATAAACCATTCAAAGTTTAAAACAGGAGAGTAACCATCAAATCGTACATGTGGGGCAGTAAACAGCTTGTTTGTACTTCTCTTAAATATTTTCCCCACAGTCTTAAAGGTCAGATTTTATAGTGCATTTAAGGGGTAGATCGGAGTGAGAGTGTAAGAAAGGCAACTGTGTTGTGTAGGAAAACGTGCTGAACTTGAACTCAGACCGTCCTGAGTTTCCCTTTAAGCCCAGCCACGTGCTATATGTGTCACCTTCGATGAATCACTTGGCCTCTGTGAGTTTCACTTTCCCAAACTGGTTACCATTACTGTGCATGCCCACAGCAGGGCCATGGGGGAGAGGATGGACCTCACGGGGTCAGGGGTGCCAGGCCGACTCTCAGCCCTTGTTTGTTAACTGGGTAATAAGTGAATGTTAGGGCCATACTTCATTTTTAGTTTGAGTCCTGCCCTTCTAATGCCTGGAGGTATTTTTCTGAACCATATTTATTATTTATCTCGACTTTGTGGGAAATTTAACTGAACCCCTATTGACGTATCTGCAGCCTAATGCTGAATGTTTCCTTTGTGATAAATACTATCTTTGTATTTAGACACATACTTGTTCCACAGAGACTTAGGGACTGCCCTCTGTGCTACGTGTTGTGCTTGGAACTGTGGGGAAGCAGCCCAACCCCTGCTTGCTTGGTTCATAATCCCACTGACGGGGAAGCCAGAGGACAGGGCCGTGTGTAACTTCAGGCCACATGGGTGGTATGCAGAAGTGCTTTTAAGTTGAGAGCAAAGTGAAAATTAGCCTGAGTTGCCCTTGACAGAAAAACTTTCATGGAAAAGATGAAAGTTCAGCAGACCCTTCAAGGCTGGGGTTATGTATGTTTGGAATGAGTACAAAGGGCATTAGGAGGAAGCTAGAGTGAGCAGTGGTCAAAGGACAGAGCAGGCCACCGACTTAGTTAATCATTCTTTCCTTCTGGAAACACTTTGGTCTTCAGCCATGGTTGTAGGTTTCTTCCTACCTTTTTAATTTTATTTTACTTATTTTTTAATCCCTAACTCCACATACTGACATGTGGCAGGTGCTTTAGAGTAGGGTTTTATGATACTAGATGCCACCTGTCACAAATAGAGTCCTTTGTACCTTTGTGTCCTTTTTGTTCAGCTGGGGAAGTGGGCTGTCGGGAAGATGGAGGTTTGCTGTGTCGGGAGCCGTCGTTGCCCCTGAAGCTTTTAACTCTGCTGCTCTGTGGGACCCTCTCTATAAACTTGCTATCTCCAGCCTTAGCATCCATCTCCAGGGCACTCGGGAGAAGGAGTATTTGTTTATAAAATTTTAGGTATAAGACATATCAGGAAAGGAATTGTCCTTTATTGAGCACATGCTATATAGTTACTAGACATGCATTACCTCATTTAACCTCGAAGCTCCTTTGAGATTACCTCTTCTAACATCTTAGATCATATCACAACACTTAGAGGAAGAAGGAACTGTCAATGGGAAACTAAGGCCCAGGAATGTGGGTGACTTTGGGCAAGTTAACTAACAAGTTAGTGATGACAGGTGATCCTTGAACAACATGGGTTTGAATTTTGTGGGCCCACTTCTTTGTGGATTTTACTTTGATGAATACAGTACAATCCTATAAATGGATTTTCTCTTCCTATGACTTTCTTAGTAACATTTTTTTCTCTAGCTTGCTTTCTAGTGAGGATACAGTTTATAATAGATACAACATACAAAATATGTGTTAACCAGCTGTTTATGTTATTGGTAAGGCTTCTGGTCAACAGGCTACTAATAGTTAAGTTTTGGGGGACTCAAAAGTTATGTAAGGATTTTCGACTGGGTGGGTGTTGCCACCCCTCACCCCCGCATTGTTCAAGGCTCAACTACATGTGAGAATCCAAAACCTAAGTGTTCAGTTTGTAGCTTCAGAATTTGTCTACAACCTCTATTCCATCGTCTATTAATTTAAAATTTATTGCAGACAAGTGTGACATATCTCTCTATATAAACTCTTCACGTTCTTTTGATTCTAGATTTCACACATTGGCAAACTGAGAGATTTTCTTCTGGAACACAGGAAAGATTATATTAATGCTTATAGGTAAGTGTGTATTTTTTTACCATGGCTTTGGTGACTGAATTCTTTCCCATACCTGTATTCCCTTTGAGCTTCTGTCCTTACTTTTTACTTACTAACTCACAGTTGACTTGGGGAGGATCAGTTTGGCGGTGGCATCTGCAAGCAGGTGGGAGCTCCCGTATCCAGGGAAGGCTCTGCTAGCCCGCGTGCCCTTGGGGTCACGACATCCCCACAGTGTGACCTTCTGTGCTGATGCTCCCATGTTTGTCTCTCTTTATGTACCACTGACATTGTGAAACACACAGACACGAATGAGACAGTTCTCAGTACATGCTTATCGAGCAAACAACAGAGCGATGCAAGTCATATAAACACGCGTGACAAGAACCCTTGCATCTAGGGAGGGTTTGGTTAGGTTGCTTTTTCAAAAGAGGAAAGCATTTTGATCGAGACTTCCAAAGTGGGTTCTGGAATAGACCCCAGCTTTCAGCAGATGCAGGAGCATTGCAGGGCAGACGCCTTGTCCCGTGCTTGCCTGAGCTCCACTGGCACCTGGTGATGGTGTGGCCTACCGTGAGGCTGCACTCCAAGTGTCCTGTGTGAATTAATGGGAAGGTTGGGTGGGACATGTGAAATGTCATCAATGGCGGCTTTATGCTTCTGAGCATATTTCATAGTATAATTTTGGAACGTAGTAAATCACTCTTAGTGCCTAGTACCAAGAAGACCTTATTTAAGTTCTCAGTTAAAATACTAGCTCAACACTAGATGGCAGTGTAAACTTTATTTCCAGAGGTGTACATGTATATCAAGTTTATAGTCCATAAAAATGGAAGCTGTAGTCATTTTGGAAAGCTTAACAAAACTGGCCTAAACCTCTTGGTCCAGCTCCTTTCCGGAGGGCCTGACTGTTTAGCTTATGTAAGTGTTTGTAGAGGCCTTTCACAGAAAGCCACTGTTCACTTCCTTTTGCCTTGAATAGGCATCCAACAAGGCGAATGTTTTAAATGTTGGTGTCCTTCAGGCCACCCCACTCCCTTATTGGCCTTGTGAACCTGAGAGAGTCAGTCTGTAAAACCCAACATCGTCTCTAAACCAGGGGTTAACCAACCACCTCCTGGAGGCCAAGTCCACCCTGCCGCCTGTTTCGTACAGCCCGTGAGCTGAGAATAGCATTTGAACGGCTGGGGGAAAAGAACAAGATTTCACCCCATATGAAAATCAAATGAAATGCACATCTGAGTGTCCCTAAATAAGGTTTACTAGAACACCACCAAACCCATTCATTTACGTGTTACCTTTGGCTGCTTTTGCACTACAGCAGCAGAATTAAATGACTGTGACAGACTACGTGGCCTGCAAAGTCAAATGTATTTAGTCTCAGGCCCTTTTCAAAAAATGTTTGTGGAGTCCTGCTCTAAACAGAGGGTTTGATGATCCCTCACTGGCTCGTTGAGAGATTCACATGAGACAGTATCATTGAAATGCAGTGCATTTCCGTGCATTTATAAGATTATCGTATAAGGCTGCTGTTCTGTAACTTCACAGTAGTTTTAAACTTGTGATTACAATGGTGATACTAAAGCATTTATTTCTCCTCAGCTCCCACACACTGTGTGTCCGGGTTCACAGATCACTCCAAGTCCTCTCCCTGATGTCACTCGTGACAGCCGGCCGCTGGCCCAGGGTTTCCTCTTTCCCAGCTACTGACAGCAGACGCTCAGACTGACGCCCGGGATCTCCGGGGTTGGTCCTGCTCTGCCACTTACTGCTCATGTGTCTTGAGCATCAGATAGAGCTCTAGGTCCCGAGGCTTTCTTGGTCTTGACGAATCCATCACCTCATTATAGAAACTCAGTCTTTTACTGCTTTTCCCAGTGGCAGCTGTTCATTGCCAGCTCATGCATTCTGCATCCACTCCTGCCGCTGTTATAGTCCCTTTGACAGAGCGGGGGCCTGGGGCCTGGGCGGGGGGGTCAGTCTCACCTAAGTTCAGCCCCATTCCTGCCAGGTCATGTGAGTGGAGTGCCAAGAGCTCACTTCCCGTCTCGTGCTTGTTCTCTTTTTTCCATGTGGATGACACTCTTCTGAGGATTAGACGTGCTTCGTGCGAGCTCCTGACACACAGAAGTCCCTTGGTGAAGGGTAACCAGACTGGAACCCCATGTGACCTAGGATGAAGTTAGAGGGGTGGGTGGTTAGAAAAGAACACACCTCTCCTTTCTGCCGGAGATTGGTGGGAGGGAGGGAAGAAGGTGGGTAGGTGGGATGCAGGGTCAGGTGAACATGATGGAGGTGACGAGTGATCAGCTTGATCACTGGTAAAATACAGGGTGGCAGGCAGAGCTTAGGTCTGGGAGTGGGCGGCCTTATTGAAGGCTCCGGAATTAGATAGACTTACTGAGCCATTGCTGCCACTGAACAGTCGCAGTCCCTGGGGGCAGGCCCCTTTCTGGCACAGGAGAGAGAGGACGACAGGAGAGAGAGGACGACAGCAGAGCTTCTGCCGTCTATAAGCAGGCAGATCCCAAAGAGGAGAGAGAGCAAGGAGCTGTGGCTAGATGCATGCACGTGTCCCTGTCCGTGCCTGGTTCCTTCTGCCAGCTTACCGATCAGAGAAAGAAGTCCCCTTCACCCCTGCCAGGAGGCTAAGGAAGGCAGTTGAGGGTCCCACCAGGGGAGCTGATCCACACAGAAACATGAGGACTAGGGAGCAGGCTTCCCCTCAGCGACCTGCATTCTCTCTGGATGGAGAAGGGCTGCCCTTCTTGGCTCCCATCATGTTCTCCTCCAGACGGTGGCGGTCTGCAGCCTGCTTCTTTACTGCTCTGGCCTCCCAGTGCTATGTGCTGGCCTTGGCCAGGAACATTTTGGATGGAGTACGAACATGGAATTGAAAGAAAAATTGTCTTCAGACCCATAAAGCTATGTTAGTTTGACATAATTAGGAAGCCGTAATTTTTTCCATAATGTAGAGCTCAGACTTTATTGACCCATTTAATTTTTTTTAGTAATGACATTTTACTAGAGCAGAACAGCACGCAATGGAGGTAGCCTCTGGCTGGATATCTTGAATGATTTTAATTAAAAATAATGTCTCCACTTTTGGTGGATGTACCTTTTCTGCAATGCCTTGGCAACAAAACAATACCACTTGGGGGGAAAACTTCTTTGGTTTCTATTTTTACTAATAGAATAACCATACTGTCAATTTCCAGCTTTAAAGGTTAATGTATAATGTTCCTAAAGGAACATCACCTTTTAATTGAGTGATCTGTTTTGTCAAATTAACCTTTAGACCTTTTCAGTTTCACTGGGCTGAGTTTCCATTAAATCAAAATATAGAGTAGAAGGATGTTAATCTAATGTTCTTGGAATTAGTCATTTATAGGTCCCTTCCACCCACGGGGCGCGTGTTCACTTGGAAGTGAGTACCTTTCTTGTTTACTTGTCCTGACCCCTCTTGCCTCCATTCTGATGAGACCATTTCTAGTAGGGAGGAGCACAAGACTGGAGGCCTCTGCTTCCTTCCTGCTCTTTCTCCTCTGCTCTGCCTAGGGGGTTGGGGAGGAGGGACAGAGCACACACCTTATGTAGGGCATGTTCTGTTAGCATTACCTGGCATTACCACGTGAAGCCAAACTAGGTAAGCAGACGCGATGCTGGGGAGTATTGGGATAGGGAAACACTCACCTCTCATTCTTCCACAATCTGAGAATCGTGAGTCTGATCTGTGGGTCTGTGGGTCCTGACTACCCACTGAGGGTAGGGCCATCTATTTTCCAAGAACCCAGGGGCTTTCTTCTGTCCTTCCAGCTCTCCCCCAGAAAATGAGGAGCTGGGGTTGGGGGCTAGGAAGGTGCCATATCCACAGGAGACTTACATCATGGCTGGGACTGAGAACCCTGAGCTTACTCCTCCCTTTTCTCTCGGGAGGGGCTTGTCATCAAGATGGAGGCAATGGCTTTTCCAGGGAAGGCTCTGGAGGAGCTCTGCAAGGGGGTCTGCAGGGTTTGGGGGGTGGGATAAAATCAGCTGGGGAGGGGCCTCATAAGGAGCACAGTTGCAGCGGGATATCAGGCCTGTCCTGCATGCGCTGAGTCAGGCCATTCAGAAAGCGTTTGATTGTGATGTACTGATTTATCAGCCTGCCAGATCCTGTGCATTGCTCTTGATGAGGGGGATATGGCAATGAACAGACAAAAGTCCTTGCCTTCATGGAACTTACATTTGACAATAAACCAGAGTAAACTGTGTAGAGTGTTAGAGCTCAGTAAGTGCTTTCAGGAGGAGGGGGCGGGGGAAGTGGCTCGCATATGTCCGGAATCAGTTTTATGAAAAGGTAGGTTAGGGAAAGCCTCATTAAGGGGGGGACATTCAGTAAATACCTAAAAGAAGTAAGGGATCAGTTTATATAGATATCTGGGGAAAGAACATTCCAGAAGAAGGCAGCCGGCAAGTATAAAGATCCTGATGTAGGAGCATGTTTGGGACATCACAGGGGCAGTGAGGGGGCTGGTGTGATGAGGGCAGGAGGGTTGGGGTTGATGAAGGTGAGCTCAGAGAGATGGCAGGAGCCACATCTTGTGTGTTGTCTTAAGGATCTTGTTGTGTTTGCGAGAACCTTGGTTTTTATCAGTGGCTAGGAAGCCACTGGAAGGTCTTGTGTGGAGGAGTGATAGGACGCAACTTACTTTGTAACAGGAGCAGTATGGCTGGTATGTTAGGACATAGGACCATGCTGGAGCAGCAGACATGCTAGGAGACCACGGTTAAGTCCAGGTGAGGGACGTCAGTGCCATGAACCAAAGACATAGCCATGAATGTGATAGCATGAGGTCAGATTCTGGAAATATTCTGAAGGTAGGGCCAAACAGATTTGCTGATGGGTTAGGCGGGAGCTGGGAGAGAAACAGAGGGGTCAGGAGGACTTGAGGTATGGGTCCTGAGCAGCTGGAAGGAACGGAAGTTTGAGGAGAGCAGGCCAGGGCTCAGTGGAGGGCATATTCACAAGGTGAATTCGACAACCAGGTGGAGGTGTTGATCAGGCAGTAAGATTTGGGTCTCAAGTTCCAGGAGAGGTTCAGGCTGAGTTACAAGTTTGAGACTTGTAAGCATAAAACTGGTATTTGTGCTGCTAAAGCCACAAGACCAGACTGACTCACCCAGCGAGCAGTGTTGACCCTGAAGAGATTCAGGGACTGAACCATGAACTGTCCATCTATAAGTCTTCAGGGGGCTAAGAGATGTCCATAAAAAGCCTGAAAATGAGCAGCAGGTGCTGTCGGAGGAAATCAGAAGAGTGGAGTCGTGAAGGGCACAGGAAGAACACAGGCCAGGAAGGGGATGCCATCGGCTCTGTCCACTGTGTGCCAAGTGACTGGGTAAGGGCTGATCTGGCATGGGGACCCCGGGGGCCCCTGGGAGGGAGGACAGCAGTGGAGTTGGGGCCCCCAGGAGTGAGGACAGCAGTTGAGTGAGGAGAATAAAGCCTGTTTGGATTGGGATCAGACAACAGTGGTCAGGAAAATGGAGACCGGTGTGCAAACCTGTTAGAGAAGTTTTACCCAGATGAAGGGAGAGATTAGCAGTAGCTGGTAGGAGACGTGGAGTTGAGGTGTTTGGTTTGGTTTGGTTTGAGTTGGGAGATAAAACACCGTGTTTGCTGGGAAAGATCCAGGAGAGAGGGGAAAAGTGCCCAGAGTGACCAATACGTGTAGTGCTCACTGCGCACCCACACTGTCTGGTCACCGCGTACACTGCTTCTTCAAAGGTCGATGGCGCAGGGGAGAGGAAGAGCACTGTGGGGGCCGAGCTGGTGCTGGGTGGAGGGACAGAGCTGGAGATGGGCTTGCGTTCATGTGAGGCAGAGAGAAGGCAGTGTCTGCGGGCCCAGAGGAAGATGGGAGAGAGCCTGGGGGCGAGCTCAGAAAGCAGGAAGCGGTTACCCCTCACCCTGGCAGTTGGAAGAGTGCACGGGGAAGAGAAGGGACAGCGGGCCGGAAGCATGGGAAGGCACGTGCAGCGGGGACATGCAGCACACTTGCCAAGCCCCATTTGGGGACCACCTGAGTTGAGTCATCATGATACAGCCAATGTTTTGATCTCTGTCTCTCCGATTCCTACTTGTTCCTAAGCTCAGCTAAACAGTGAGGGATTAGCTGTTGGTCCTCCAGCTGCCACTCCTCCCCTTCGTCTCAGGCTCTGACTCCAGCAGTTCCCTCCAACCATGGCTTCCCACTTCCGGCCTCCTCCTCTCCTTCCCGGAGCCAGACTTTGCCGAGTGGCCCTCTGGAGATTAGGATTAAAATGGTTAGATCAATTCAGCAAGATCCACACAAGCAAGCATTTCTTGAGTGCCCATCCCGTGACAGCAGTCTGTTCCTGGGGTTTCAGAGGGCACCTCTGTCTTCCTGTGGTTCAGTTTGTTAGGTCTCCGGCCCGCCTCGGTCTGTGGCCATGGCACTATGTCTCACAGTGACACCCCTTTCTCCTTAATAGATCCTAGAGCCTAGAACTTCAGAAAGCCATCCTTTGTTACTTAAAATCTCCTTTAGTATCCCAGATTTTATCACCAAACGGTTCTAAAAGTCCATTTGCCCTGGTTTCTTTTTTCAAAACAAAGTGTCGGTCATGGAACATTTGGTCTCCAGAGCATTACTTCCGTCCTTCTACACTGCATTGTAAGGACGAGGGCTATTCTTTGTTTCTTTCTTTCATATTTCCAGCTCTTTTTCTCTTCCTTCTGTGTTCCTTGTTTCTATCCATGTCTGCTGCTCATCCAGGCTCCAGATCCCAGGATCTGATGGTGCTGGGCTGTTCCTGACAGTTTTACCTCTCAGATCCATCTCCTCTTTCCCGTCCTTGCCACCACCCACGCTCTGCCATTGCTCCTTTCTTAAATTTCAGTCCAACAGAAATGCACTAGTACCTTCCTCTTACACGGCGCTAAGGAGACAGAGATGAGTAAGGCAGGCTTCTCTGCCTCGTTTGGTAACCTATTACCCGATCTTTCCCCCTCTCCTCCGTCTAACGAGATATTGCCGTATTCATCTTCATCAGGCCCAGCCCTTCCAATGGCTACGGAATGAAGCTTCGACTAGTGCTGGAGGCCCACCAAGAACTCATTGCTCCACCTGTCCTAGGCTCCAGCCCTATGGAACCACGGACTGTTCTCCAGACAGATTTGCTGTCTCCTGATTCCATTCTGTTACTTCCTGAGAGTGTCCACGCTTGTCTCCCCATGGCCACATCCTGCCTTTCAAGATTGGGTTCATAGATCACCTTCCTTTCCACCAACTAGTGGGGAAAAAGCATCCTCTCCCCTGAACTCTATTACCTTTTTGACATGAGAGGTCCCCTGGGTGGTAGTTAAGAACAGAGACTCCAGAGCCAGGATGCGTTAGTTTGAATTACAATTGTGCTAATTACTAGCTGTGTGACCTTGGCAAGGTACTTAACCTCTCTGTGCCTCAACTGGTTTCTATGTAAAATGAGAATTGTAAATAGTACCCACCTTGTGGAGTTTTGAGAATTAAATGGGTAAGTATGTGACGCATTTAGCACAGTGAGTAGTATTAATGCACAAAAGGCTTTATGTAATCTTTAGCTTGTGATGTAAAAGCGAATGCATAAGGCTGTGAGTGTTACCTATTGTGATGTTGTTCATTGAGAGCAGGGTCTATATTCATATCTGTAGCCTGGATATCAGCAGGGTAATCTGTGGTGTGTATCAGGCATATACTGTGGACAGGATCCTGTCCTTGCCCTGGTGTAATATTTAGAGCAAAAATAAGATTGTGGCCTTTAACTTTTGTCCATGCCTTTTCAGTAACCTTTGAAATGGAGTAGAATCATTTACACTGGGCACCTGGGTGGCTCAGTCGGCTAAGTGTCTGACTCTTGACTTCTGCTCAGGTCATGATCTCAGGATCATGAGATTGAGACCTGTGTTGGGCTCCACACTCAGCAGCAAGTCTGCTCAAGATTCTCTGTCTTCCTCTGCCCAGCCCCACCCACCATACCCCTATATACGAGCTCTCTTTCTTTCTCTCTCTCAAATCATTAAAAAAAAATCATTTACACTATTCTCTCTCTTCTCTATCCTCAGGAGGCACCTAACTGCATATTCAAGTAATAGGCATGGTGTCAGTGGTATTTTGTAATTTCGAACTTGCCCCTTTATACTGATCATATAATTATAAATTTTTTTTCCTTCGAATTTTTAAACCAGTAAATAAACTTACTGCCCATTTTTTTCTTCCCTTTTTCTTGAAGTGAATTGACTAATCTAGACCTATACCTAACTTGGTCTCCTTTAATTGGATCTAATATTTTGGTAAATTGGGGTCTGTAATAAAATTATCCGTCTGTAAGTCATAAAGGAAATAAAATTAAAGTTTGATGAATTTCTGTATGCATGTCCGATGAGAATATATTTTTTTAGAATTTATTTGCCAGTTAGTTAACCTTTTCAAAACAGTAATAATTCTATTTTTGTGATACTTAATTTGGGGCGATGTCACAGGCAGGGCTTCATTACTTCTGATGAATGTGTTTCAAAGGCCCATTATACAGCTGGTGCTGTTTTTAAATCCTCACAGAAAAATGAGAGTTTGAACTCTCTTTCAAGTTGCTCCGTCTCCTCATCTGTCATGTCCTAAACTTCCTGTGCTATCCTTGACCTGACGCCTGAACATCTGTCCTTCCACACCTGTGCCTGCCGTGCTCTGGACCCTAGGCTCTCCTCTTTCCCTTCTCAGCCAGCCATTCCTTGTCGCCAAGGACAGCTTCCTCAGATCCGCCATGCTTGCACCCAGCACCACCCAGGTTCTGCTTCCGTCTGCCCCAGGCCGGCCCCATGCAAAATGCAGACTTTCTGAGGTCCTCCAGTGGCTATGCCAGCCGTCCCCAGCTTCTGTATCTCGTGGGCTCCTCTACAGTTGATAATGGAGTATTTGTATGATTGTTGGATTTGGGGGAAACCTATTAATACTGGAGAAATAGCTGTTGCAGCTTCAGTACAATTTTAAAGAAATGTATATTTATCACAAAAGCATTTACATTCCCTTGAAAACTAGAGCAGACTTGCGCTAGATGTTCAGTGTGGAGACGCTGACCATGCGCAGGTGGCGTGCTGCCCCTTGCAGTGACGCGAAGCCCTGAGAACGCCGTGGTCCAGATGCCCGGTGTACAGGGAGCACCTGGTACACTCCCATTTTCCCTTTCACACTCCGGACAATCCTCGTGTGGCCCATGTAGCATATGGTCATTCCAACAGTGACCTGCAGGTGGGCATTTGTAGTAGGTCTTTTCCCGCTGTCCCTTGTCCCCTGCATGCACTGACCTCTTACCCCCTGGTTCCCCGTCCACCCGCAGACCAATACTGTCCCCCACAGTTCCTTGTGCCCCTTGATTCTGTGTCAACACCCCCGTGGTTTGGTACCTGCTCTCTGCAGGGATCAGAAATAAACCTTGTTCCACCTGTGGGCCCCCAGCCCCTGCCACGGTGCCTGCCATATGGGGGTTTAGTATAGAGGTGAATGAGTGGATGAATTGCAAGGATTAAATGAGTCCATGAAATATGTGCCAGGCATTGAGAGTAGTGTCTGGTGCAAGCGACAAGCTCAGCTACTGTTAGGACCCCTGCTGTATGCTGGACAGCATTTTAGGTTTGGGGAAGGAAAGGGAGAATGACAGAATCCCTGCTCTCCTGCAACTTATGTGCTCCTGGGAGGAGATCGACATCCATATTTCAGGGAGTGGTAAGTGCTGTAAGGAGAATGAGGCAGAGCGAGGGACAGAAGGCAGTAGAGGAGTGCCCCAGTCCCTGTATCACAAAGCAGGGTGGAAGGGGACTTTGGATCTCAGTCATAGTAACGTGCTGTCTGGCATGGGCACTGAGGAATTAGCGACAGTGGTCTGTGCAGGGGGCGAGCGCAGGGGGTGGTCAGGGAAGCTGGCTGTGGTCAGAGATCCGAATGGGGCAGAAGCGTGTGGACATCTGTTGGAAGAGCATCTGCTGGACGGCATTCCAGGCTGCAGCAGGGTCAGGAGCGGGTGTGGCCGATCATGGGCAGCAGAGCAGCTGTGTGGTCAGGGTGCGGGGTGGGAGCATGAGTATCAGGAAGTAGGTCACTTGTTGGGTTGGTACTTTGTGTTTTATTCTCAGGGAGGGTGAGTGGCTGGCAGGGCTAGTAGATGTGAACAGAATGAGTTGAGTCTGTATGTTATCTGAGGTCCCTTTTAACTTGATATTTTGTGATTTTAAATTTCCGTTACAACATCCAGTGTGTTTAATTAGGCTCATTAGCATCGCTGTTAATAATAGTGCTGCCACACCTGCCTAGCTCTCAGGAAGAGGAGCAGGCACTCTAACCCTAGTATCTTGAGCTTCACGGTGCTGCGTTCGTGTAGGTGAGCACCGTCCCTAGCTCACGTTTTCTAACTTAACATCAGGGAAACGAAATGTTTCCAAAAGCTCTTTTTTTGTAGGTCATGAGGACTGCTTGTCAACGTGGAAAAAATGGCAGCCTGAATCACCTTCCCATACATGTCTCAAGGGCCTCCCGATAGCAGCCCCGTGATTCTCCATGTGGCCCCCAGGGCATTCTCCTGTTCATCAAGTGCTGTCCTCGTGTGGCACGGGAGCTTCCACTGGCGGCCCTGTGGCTTTCACAGCCAAAGCCCACACTCCCGCTCAGGCCTGTGCCGCCATGCCCAGCCCCAATGTCCATTCACAGCCTCCGTGTCCATCACCTCCACTGTGTAGAACGCTCCCCCACCTCCTAACTTGGCCAGTTCGTCTTCACCCAGCCTTGGCTTAATGTCATGTTGATAGGAAAGCTTTCTCTTCCCTTCACACCCCATCCAGACAACTTCTGTGGTCATTTGCTACTGCTTTAAAATTTTGTCCCCCGCCCCACTTTTTTTTTTTTTTTTTTTTAAGCCATGTCATGTCTGAATACGGAAGGATGACAGACTCAGAACGAGACCAGATAGACCAGGACGCTCAGACGTTTATGAGGACCTGCTCTGAAGCGATTCAGCAGCTGAGAACTCAAGGTGAGGTGCTCTGAGCAGCGCGGTCCGCCCGCCAGGACTTTGTGAAGCCTCAGCCAGGATTCACAGGGCACGCCCAGCTAAGGTCTCTCCTGTGTTGCTGTTCAGGTTTAGGTTTCAAAACTTTAAAATTCCTCTTTTCTTGATCAGCCGTGAAAGTAATGAAAAGGCCGTAATTCAGGTTAAACAGTGGGAGGAGGGAGGTGAGGAGGACCTCTCCACACACAGACATCTCCTAAGGGCCAGGTTGGACAGCTTCTGTGCGCCCCTGTGCTCTGTGGGGCATTTAGGGGGTCAGTGGTCAACGGCGTGTGGACAGGGACGGAAGAGGGCATTCTCAGCTCTCTACTTGGAGTAGGAAACTTCCAGAGCAGACTGTCGCGCTGAAGAGGAGGGCGCTGGAGCCATGGGTGCTTTGGTTTGGTGCACCCCTGCCCCACCTCCACCGCCTTCTACCTACACAGCTTTGGGCAAGGCACTCTGTTGTCATGCATCTTGGTTTGTCTGTGGTGGAGACAGTTCTAGGGTGTATCTCTTGGGGTTGTTAGGAGAATCCAGTTGAGTTCAGCACATGCTGAGCACCGTGGCTGGCCCCTGGATTCTCAGTATCACGTCGTCTTCACTGATGTTTCATTTTCATGGGGGCAGTGAGACAGGCTCCCTAGTCGTGTATCTTCCTTGACCCTTTTGTGATGTGCTGAGGCAGATCCAGGTTCCATTAAATAGCACAGAGCTCAAAGTGGCCAGAGGCTGCTGAATTCTTGACGTCGATTTCTATTAGGAAGCTTCCATCACAGCCCTAGTGGGCCACTCAGAGTCTGATGAAAGCTATGGACGTTCTTGCCAGAGAAACACACATCCTCACAGAATTTTGTGTATAGTCGCTCATGTGAATGAATCTCAGAGTAAGCAGTTCAATAGTAAAAACATGATTCATGTCTCCTACCCTTAAGGGCCTAAACATTCACTGAAATAATCTAGAAGTACATGATTATGAATAAAACCAGCAACTAAGTACCAAACCATGGGCTTCTTATTGACTCTGAACCTGGTTAGCTTCTTTGTGTGTAAACTTGGCCTCCAGCTTGCCTTTTGCTTTAGCAGTCATATGTGCGACGTCCCCTCGGAGTGCCTGCATGTGGGAGGCACTCAGTCTCTCAGGAAATGAGAGCTGTCCTACCAAAATAAATGACACAGACCTGAAGCAGACATGATAGTTCACAGAAGCCAGGCGTCCTTATAGATAGGAGAGTCAAGGAGGGTTTCCTGGAGAAGGAAGGTTTGGCTCTGTCTAAAGGGCCCGTAGAATGGGAGTAGCTGAGGGGTGAAGATGGAACGTTCTAGACTGAAAACAGCCCAGACAGGTGGGGTAGTGTGGGGCTTGAGTGCGATTTAAACATGTTACTTGAAGGTCAGCTTGAGCGTTGGATGCTGGTATTACAAATGGGGTCAGCTCTCAAGAAGTGGGGCACGTCAAGTACCATCCCTGCATGCTGTAATAAACCATAAATTCTTTGACTGTAGTTTTTCTACAGGTTTAATCTTTTACTCTTGCGAAGCCCAATAAATCTTCCTCTTCTAAAAATGTAATGTCACTTGACGCAGACTTGTCTTATCGCTGTATTTTTGCAAACACTTTCCATACAGAAACTGTTCTGAGGAAGCTGATGAATTGTTCCCTGTGTAGTCGAGTGCGGAGACCTGACTGCTGTCCTTTTCTCTTCCAGCCCACAAGGAGATACACTCCCAGCAAGTGAAGGAGCACAGGAGCGCGGTTCTGGATTTCATCGAAGATTACTTAAAAAGTATTTCATTTTATCTTAAAGGTCGAATGTGGCATTTCACCATAGACATGATGCAAAATTTAGTTGTGCTAGCCGAAGACTGTACTGTCTCCTTATACTTAATGACACCTTTGTCTGCGAAACGGTTTTAAATGGTCTCTGTTCTGGTGTTTTCCCTACAACAGGAGTATGTAAACTTTACTCAGAACAGAGAGCCATCCGAGTTAAACGAGTGGTGGATAAGAAAAGACTGTAAGTATTGTCTCGGCTGGGGTTCCTTAATTAATAATAGTTGTGATAGCAACTCATATGTTTGTAGAATCCTTATGCTTTGCAGTGCTTGGATATCTTCACAAAATGCTATAACTAGTGCTTACGGAGCCCTGACTGTTGTGCCAGGTACTGTCCTAGATTCATGATTCACTCCGCACCACCTGCCCTGTGGGGCAGGTACCATTCTTATCCTCATTTTCCAGAGGGGAAGGCTGCCGCTGGCGAAGCTGGGTAACTCACCGAAGGTCCCACAGCCAGGAAGTGGCAGAACTGTCCTTTGAGCCCAGGCTGTTTGTTCGTTCAGAATCCACGCTCAGGCCCATTTTGTGGTAACAGCCCTGTGTGGCTGGCACATTTTTTAACCGTCGTACGTCTTTCTCTTTGTCCCCAGTGCCTCTCCTTGCTCTCTCGAAGTCTTTTCCTGAGGCAGGAGCAGGAGCCCAGCAGCCAGTGCTCCCCTGTGAGGCGTTCCCTAGGTCATCAGTGCGCACCTCCCTTCTAACAGAGCATTTGATGCCACATGCTCTTAGGAACCCCCTTTTGCAAGTGAGGACATTAAAGCCCCCAGGGGGTTAAATGACTTGCACAAGGCCACAAAGCCAGGAAGCATCAGAGCCGGCCTTTAGTATCTCCTGTGGCATGGGTCTGTTCCCCAGCCTGTCCTCCCCAGAGGGGTGCATGCCAGCTTCTAGAGCACAGGGACTCAAAGCTGCTTCCCTTGCAGCTGGTCACCTAGCCTGAGCTGGGAGTCTTAAAATGAGCAGGCAATGCTAGGTCCCGGCTTCAATTCTTGACGACTTCTAAACTGGCCTTGGAACTATTTTATGGCATTCTTGGAGAAGGTAACAGAACATAATGCGTCGGGACAAATTTTCTTAATTCTGGTTATGCTGAGACCCCCAGCACAGTCCCGGGTTAGGGGACGCACTAGGAGGACTTGCGGAACTTGTGGCTGGGATTTGTCACAGTGAAGAGGTGGAGAGCAAATGGCAAAGGGAAACGGGTGATGTGTAGAGGAAACTGGGAGCGGGCTTCCAAGAGTCCCCTTCAGTGGAGTCACACAGCATGAGACTTGTGACAGCTTGTGAGAAATGCCTGCTGTGGAAGCTCACTGGAAACTCACCGGACAGGGATCTCACTGGGGGCTGCTCACAGAGGCCCTTCCTGGTTGACACAAGCCCAAATTCCAGACTCGCGGCAGGAAGGCAGGTGTTTCTGCAAACACCACAGTGTCCATACAGCAGTTCAGGCACAGGGAACCCCTCAGCAGTTAGGGCTATGGGAACCCTCCCGAAGCCTCAGTTCCCAGACACCGGCCCAGGGCTGAGTCTGCACATAGGCCTTGCCCAGGAGGGCAGTCTCGGGCCTGCTGTGTTAACTCTTCTGTGCACCAGTGAGGCAGATTTGAAATTGTAATGCCGACAGACAGAAGTATGTGTGGGGATAGTGAGTAGATGAGCCAAGTCATCGACCAGCAAGTAGTTACTATTCATTACAGCAAGGTGATGAGGATAGGCAGAGAGAGAAAGAGGTAAGGTCTCTGCCCTCAAGGAGCTTAGAGTCAGGATGGGTTGCTATAGAAACATGAGAAATTAGCCCACTGAATCAGGATATGTCACAGTTAGCCCATTAACAAGTTCAGGAGGGGGAAAGGGAGCTAAGGAGTAGCATAGTGTCAGGTCTCAGAGCTCACAGTCAAGCCAGACAGCCTGGCTCTGCCACTAAGAAGCTGTGTGACTTTGGGAATATCGCTTGACTTCTCTACACCTTAGTTCCCTCCCTTGTAAAATGGAAAAATTCAAGATCCCCACCTTACTGGGTCATGAGAACAAAACGCACTGGGATGTGCGGAGTGGTAACATGCTAGCTTGGGCTGTACCTACGATGGTGCATTCACCCTGTGCTTGTCGGAGTGTCAGTTTTGTTGGATCCTCACAACTACTCTTGCTAATAATACTGGTGTCTGGTTTTATTGAGGACGTCGAGGCCCTGAGAATGTGGCCTCCTTGCCCGGCATCACACAACTGAACCAAGGTTGAACTCCAGGGTAACGTGGCAGACTTCTCAAACAATGGGCTTTGTGCTGGAAGTGGAAAGAGAAGGGTCTGGGAAAGCGATTACAGAGGACGAAAGCAGTCCCAGCTTGGTGGGGTGCCCAGAGCTGTCCTGGAGGAGAAGGGTGGGCCTGACCACCAGTGACTTACTGTCACTGTGACTTACTGTCCCCCCCAGGGTGGTGGTCACTCGGCCCCCCACCCACCAGCGGGTGAGGCGCCCATTTCTGCTTCCTGAACCAAGCGGACCCTGACCCTTGAGACTTAGCAGGTACCCCAGGTAAAAGTGGGAAGAAGCTTTTGCTGCTGCCCCCTCACTTCCTGGTTCTCAACAGAGGTTTTGACAAATTAAGATCAGTCAGATGGGAGTTGTTCTCATTTCGACAGTCAAGTACAGGCTCAACTCCTGCTGCTTAACTGACCTGTGCCAGTTACTTTGAGCAAAAGACCTTGAGGGAAGTAGCTATGTGACCCACATGTCCGGCCTCCTTCCTGTTCTTTCCTCACCTCGTCCCGGAAGATGATAGCCTAAAACACACATACAGTGTTACCACTCCCTCACTTCCCGTGTCTTACAGAAGCTCAGCTTCATAGCATGACATTCAAGGCCCACAACAGTCAGACAGCAGCCTTGGCTTCTCACTCGGTCCCTGTGGATCTCTGCTCTGACCCTACGTAACTTTATGTCCTCAGGAAGCCTTGTTCTTTGAAGCCCTCATGCCTTAATCCTTGCTCATTTCTCTGCCCAGAATGCCCTTCCTGTATCCCTGTACTTCCTGCCCCTCTTTTCCCCATTCCTCCAGCAAGCAAACTCCTATTTATCCTTCCAGCCCCAGTTAAGATGTTGGTTGCTCTGTAAAGACTCCCTGGCCCCCGCGGGCCTTGCTGGTGGCTCCTTTCTGTGCGGGTTCCCTGCACACTGTCACATTGGTGTAACATGTACGCTCCTGGAGAGCTGCTCGGACCCCCCGAGCCCATCATGCAGCATGATGCCCATCCCAGTCTGGGGAAGCCGCTCCCTGAGGGCTGCTGGGTGAGTGAATGACGGGTTGCCTGAAGATAAGTTCACAAGTGGGATTCGTGGGTTGTTTTTGTACTGTTTTGTCTTGATTAGTGATGGTTATTGATAAAAATCATTCCCCTAAACTAGATTCAAGAAACCCGAGTGCTCCCGTTTTAGGGCAGAGTTGCTACTCTCATGTTTCTTTGTTCTTGGCAGAAGTAAAGCATATTTGGTAGAGAGGGAACTGTCAGACTGTTTATTTGAAATCTTTCATAGTGTAGGGAGAAAGATACTCTCTGCTGGTGTTCATTTTCATACAGTGGTGATAACATGCTGGTCTCTCATAGCAAAGGGTGCTTATCCCAAAATGGGTGAAATGTTTTGCTCATTAAGCCAGAAGTGGTCTCAGCTGATCTTTCTGCTGTTCTCTCTCTCTGTGTGTTTTCTTAGAAGGGTAGCGCCATTGTCAAGTGTGACTTTTTTCTCCCATTCCCCAGCAGCTGTGCTCTCCGAGGTGGCAGTGGCACCTGCTGCTGGTTGTCTTCAGCTGGACCTGATTGCTAGTGAGAACTTTCACTGTGGTCTCGTGTCTCTTCTTTCTCCTGCACTAAGACCTTGAGCCCTTTGAAGGCAGAGACACTGTGTCTTCCATCTCTGGGTCCCAGCACCTTGATCAGAGGCTGCCACAAAGTAGGTGCTCAATTAATGGTTCTTGAGTGAGGGAAGGAGTGAGGCATGGTCACTCATGCCTGGCTCCTCAGGTCTACACAGTCAGAGCTTATAAGTTGAAAAGGTTGTGGGCCACTGTTGGATACAACATCGGTACAAGTGGCCTTGTCTTCCCAAAAAGGGTTTGAAATATGCCCTTTATCCTCCTAACCATCTTAAAGCACTAATATTTTGGTTATAATTTAACTATCACATGCCTTCCCGGGAATATACTCTAAAAGCCATCTGAATTAATCAGAAACTTTTCCGCTTTTCAGAAAGTAATCAGGTCCTGTATTACTGGCTTTTCCTTGGGGAAGAGGTTTAAGGTGGCTGTCTAGAAACCAGAACAAACCTCCGATGTTCATTTCTGCGAGTTCAGAGGATTGTCTCTGGAGGCACAGTAGGCTAGATAGGAGCCCCGGAACAGATTCAAACTTACACTGTTAGGCCTGTCTCTGTAAATTCTGTTTCTTTCTTACCCAGGGGTGGATTTTCTGATCCTGTGTCTACCCATGACCTGGCTTTAAAGTGAGCTGGTTTGGGCCCAGATTTGAACACTTTACCTTCACTAGTATTAGGATATCCTTAGAGTGGGAACTTTTGGCTATTTTCTCCTGTCTCAAGGGAGATTTGAGAAGGCTCAAACCCACTGCCTGAAAGACAGTGGTTTCTTCTCACATTGGGTGATACGAAACATTACGGAGGAAGGGTGAGGCACCTTCTGCATTTACCCATGTAGCTCAAAGTTAATTTCCAGAATATTAGCAGATCCTACTGTTAATTCTTTTTATTTTATTTTATTTATTTATTTGACAGACAGAGATCACAAGTAGGCAGAGAGGCAGTCAGAGAGAGGGAAGGGAAGCAGGCTCCCCGATGAGCAGAGAGCCCGACGCGGGGCTCGATCCCAGGACCCTGGAATCATGACCTGAGCCGAAAGCAGAGGCTTAACCCACTGAACCACCCAGGCGCCCCCCTACTGTTAATTCTAATGAAGGGTAATGTGAGAGTTTCCTAAGGTACCTGAGGGGATTCTGGTGACCTAAGTAAGTGTTACTCTAAAGATAGTTTCTTGGTCAAACGAGCCTGAGGAACACTGAGTGTATGTTGCCGTGTGCCTTGATTATGTTTTCCTAAGCCCTGCTCGCTGTGGAGTCCTTCACTCCTGAATCACGGGCAAGCACACTTCAGGAAATACTGCCTGATCCCGTGGCTGAGTGCTTGACCTTATGTTTATTATTTACTCTCTTAAGTTGGTACGAAGGATCAAAATTTCACTACATTCCTTTTTTCCTCCTCCTTTTTGAAGAAAGGCACTGGTGCTCTTGTGACTCATACCCTCCCCTGCTTACCTGATCCTTACAGAGTGTACTCGTATTATTATTTATGATTCAGTTCCCTCGTCTCAACTAGATTGGAAGCTTGGCAAGGGCAGCCTTGTGCCTTTTATGTCTTAAAATCTGGCCCCTAACCCAGGATCCTGCAAGAGCTCAGTAAATTTTCCCAGTAATGGGGGAGGGATAGGGATGATGATGACAAAGATGAAGGAAAACTCTAAGTGATGCCATGTGATACGAGGTCCATAGCAGTGATTTTGTCCCTTGTAAAAATGTCAGATTTACCAAAGTGTAAGTGACGTGACCTCGTAAGATGCTGACAGTATGCACTTTGGTGATTAGATACACGGGCACATTGTGGAATGGCTCCTGCTCGTCTCGTCCAGGGGCAGACCTGTCACCTCACATATTTGTCTGTCTGTCTTCTTTTGGGGGGGTGAGATTGTTTAAGTTCTACTCTTAGCAAGTTTCAGTTGTACAATACAGTGTTAGAACTATAGTCACCATGTTAGACATTAGATCCTTACTTATCCAAGAGCTGAAAGTGTGTGCTCTGTTTCCTGACCCATGATTGGGTTGCACTCACTCTCTGAAACTGGGGATCAGCACACCATGGCCTCTGGGCCAAGTCCAGCCTTTTCTTGTGATGGTACAGCCCTCGAGCTGAACATTGTTGTTCCATTTTTAAAGGTTTGTAAAACAAAAAAGGGAACCAAGAATACAAGATGGAGGTCATCTATGTTCTCCAAAGCCTAAAATATTTACCATCTGGCCCTTTCCAGAAAAAGTGTGCTGACCCCTGGCTCACAACAGACCTTCAAGGTGAGGGACTGCTTTTTTTGTCGTGTGTTGTCTGTTGTCCATCGTACACAGATGCACACTCCCCGGCACAGGTCAGGTTCACAGCCGATGCTGCGGCCGACCCCACCACCAGAGTCCCATCTAAACTCTGTACCCTGTTTAGTGGACGTGCTTCTGATTTTGTGGCAGTGACAAATTGCTATAAATGTTTCTTGCTCTTGGTTTTTGTGCATGTCTCACAGCCGACCAGTAACAAACAGTTCGTTGTCTGGCACAGGTCTATGGACCACACTTTGTGCAGTTGGGGCTGGATGCCCAGTAAACACCCATGTGGGTGTGAGGACGGCTTACTCCTGGCACTGGGAGGCATTTCCTGTTCTGTGTGTGCACAGTGCCTGTGCTGGGGTGGGTACCTGAGTCAGAAAGCCACTTCTGGAATGATGGTATCTAATATTCTGTACCAAAAATATCTTCTTTCTACCGAGAGCCTTGATGGGGAGCAGAAAAGAAGTGTAAGAGCCGCACTTAACTCTGGAATATTAATCACTTTTCTTTTAACTTGTGTATAAGGCAAAGAATTTCCTCCACATACCTTCTTGTTTCAAAACTGAAAAGCCTGATTTCTGTCTCTTTCTACTCTTCTCAAATTTTAAATAGAATCCCAGGGTTCTCAAATAAGGGACCTGGAAACAGATGTTGGCCAGGTGGAAACCGTGTTGACTGCAGCTATGAAATGCTCAGCCTTCAGTTAGAGAAATCAATTTAAATAAATCATGGGGCATAAACTGATCTTTCTGATGACTTTTTAAAAAT
Source organism: Martes martes (assembly GCF_963455335.1). NCBI lineage: Eukaryota > Metazoa > Chordata > Mammalia > Carnivora > Mustelidae > Martes > Martes martes. Next base: position 145,157,692 of record NC_137889.1, read on the forward strand.
TGCTTTTTTCAAAGTGCCTTCAACTAGTTAATTTGTAATTTCCCTGAGGATTGCAGTAGACATTCTGTGTATAATGAGATCTGTTTTTATCACTTAGGAAAAAAAAATGCTCTCTACTTTGTCTACTGCATTGCAGTCTTTTATTCATTTTAAATTAAAAACTGGCACATTAGCATACTCTCGACACAAAGGATTATAGACATTACAGGAGTCCTTTATTTAAAAGTCAATTAAGCCCTTCTTCCTAAACAATTGAGTCCTGCCCCTGTAGAGTGAGGCAAAGCTGGGTGAGTGAGTGCAGGGGTGGGGGGGGGGGGCACAGTCTTCCAAGGCTGGTCACAGCCAGAGTAAGGAGAGGGACGTGCCCCTGTGGGGGGAAGAGTGGCAGTGGAGATGACAGGTTGGTTATGTAGGGGTACCTGTCAAATAAGTAAATATATAAGGATGATGGAAGCCAGGTTTCACACAGTTGGGGAAATGAAAGGGAAGAAGCCAGAATGAACCCTGCGATGTTGGGTTGGAAGGAAAGGTACCAGGGTGTACTCCTGTGCAGTTTGCATAGGTGGAAATAGAAGTAAATATGGTTGTAAATGAGTATGTATGTGTGGGTATGCAAATAGGCCTGGAAGCAGGGACACCGCAGTAGCCATAAGCCTGCTTAGCACTCAGATCTTGGCTTCTGTGTAGCTGGTTCAGCTTCCAGGAACCAGGGCTCCTTGTGGAAACGGCTCAGTCTGGGGCGGGGGCAGGGAAAGTAGAACATGAACCTGGAACATTTTGTTGCAGCAGACAGCAAGAAAGGGCTCAAAAGATGATGGGAACATGGAAGGAGGACCAAGCCAGTTTGAAGGGGTTTCCGCTGGCCAAATTAGAGACAGTTTGAGCATCAAGTAAAAGTAGCAGATGATAACCCACTGAATAAAATAGGACATCATGAGTCCATCTACATAGGAGTATAGAAGTGAGTACTTTGAGGGTTTGAAATTGATAATTACATAGTATCAAAGCTCTCCCTCCCCCATAACTTCTTAACTACAAAGAGGGAAAGAGTATAGTATTTAAGTGCTCCGTCCCCCCAACTTCTTAACCACAAAGGGGGAAAGCATAACCTCACAGTGCAGAAGCCTGGCAGCCACCACCTCAGTCAGGTGCTCAAAGTGAAACCATGGGCAGCCTGATGGAATGCACTGAGAAAGAACGTAACTAGAATATCACCTTTTATGCCAAAGATGCGTAACTTGAATCTAGCCATGAGGAAGGTCAGACACACTCAGATTAGGGGATGTCTTACAGGTTAACTGACACATCATCATGTATCAAGGTCATGAAACTTGGGGAGAGAGAACAGGAGTGTTTAAACCAAAGGAGCCTGAAGACAAATGCCAACCAGATGCTGTGTGTGATTCTGAACTGGATCTCCCTTCTGTCAGGAAGGGAATCATTGTGACAAATAGGCAGAATAGAATGGGGTCCAGGGAAAGGCTGGAAGTAGTGTAGCGACATGAAGATTCGTGATTCTTATGTTGTATTCTGGTTGTATCAAAGAATGCTCTCGTTTTCAGGAAATCCCTAACATACTCAGGGGTGAAAGGGACAGGTTGGCAGGTTGCTCTTGGTGGCTCAGGAGAAAGGGTTCTTCAGATTGTACTGAAAAACTTTCTGCATGTGATTGTTTCACAACAAAACAAAAAACCAACAAGATACCATCTCACATTTATTAGAATGGCTCAAATAAAAATGACAGATATTGGGGGACAGGTGTGCCATAACTGGAACTCTCATCCGTGGCTTGTGAGAGTATAAAATAATTCTTTATTAAAATAGCCAATACTTCTCCAGAGTGCAGAGACCATCCTGTGACTCAGTGGCCCCATTCCTAGCTTCCCTGGGCCTACCATACCCTTTCTGCTGGCAAAATGTTACTTCTTTCTCAAGAGTACACACCAAAATTATCATAAAGCCTTCATGATGAAAACTTCTAGCAAACTTGGACTAGAAGTTGTGCAGAGGTTTACTCCATAGCATTAGGATGTCCCAACTCTGCACCTTGTGAAGAAACTGGCCGTGGGCCAGTGTTTGGAAGATAACCTCCAAGCTCTTGGCATATCCTGCGCGATAAGAGGGTGTATTGTGTTTGCACACCTGGAGCCTCGGACCGTCACACCAGAGAGTTTATGCCAACAGTGTGATTTATGAGAGGGGCCTTGGACCAGACACTTTGCATTTGACCTCTGGAGGAACTGAAGACTGAGTAACTAAGGCTAGCTACTTGGATGCTCCCAGCTGCATGACTGACTCCCAGTGAAAAGGCCATATGCCAAGGCCCCAGGGGGCTTTCCGTGTGGACAGTACTCTGTATGTGCATTCATTCCCGTTGCTGGGAGAATTAGGTGCCGTCTGTTGTATTTCAGCGGGAGAAGACAACCGGAAGCTGCATCTAGGTTTCTCCTGGACTTTCAGGAGTAGAAGTGAGTGATTCATCACATCCGGATAGCACCTGGTAGTCACCACAAGTGCCCTCCTCAGTCCCCATTCCCCCGTTTAGCCCATCCTCCACCCACCTCCCCTCCAGCAACCCTCAGTTTGTCCTCTGTTGTTGAGAGTCTGTTTTATGGTTTACCTCCCCCCCTCCATTTTCATCTGTTGTGTTTCTTAAATTCCGCAAGAACTGACCTCTTTATATTTCTTTTTCCCGTCTAAGAATATATCTCTTTCCATTTGTTACAGGATATTTTTGTATCTTTCAAGAACATCTTTTAGCTTTTCACACATGGGTTTGGGCTTTTCTTGTTAAATCTATACTGTGATGTTTGTTGTCCTTGCTAGTCTTTTATCTTTTGTTTTGGCTATTGCAAATGGGGTTTTCTCTTTCCCTGAATCTTCTCCCTGTCAACCTGGCACTTTTTGGTGAACAATTTAAGTCATTGTTTTATCATCATAAATAGTGCTGTGATCAATGTCCTTATAACTATATCTCTGTATTTGTGATACTTGGAGTAGCAGATGTATTTTCCAAAGATGGCTGCATCTAAACATATCCCATCCCACGTGGTCTTATTAAAATCAGTTTTGTCACTGCTCCACTGGGAGGGAGGTGTGAGGTCTGTGTCCCCTCCCCTTGAGCCTGAGGGGACCATTGTAACTGCCTGGGCCATGGCGTCGGGCAGAAATGACAGCTGGGCAGAAATAACAGCGTATGACTTCTAGGCTGTTATAAAAGGTGCCTACGTTTCTGCCACAGTCTCAGAGACTGCTTGCTCTGGGGATACAGTGACGCTCCCATGGACCCCTGGTGAGAGAATAAAGCTCTCCGCTGTCACTTGCTTGGCAGCCACGTGAAGGAGCCTTCTTGGTAGGGAATCCTCCCCCTCACATCGGGCTGGCATGTGGCAAGCTGGCATCAGGCTGCACCCTTAGGAAGGACCCAGAGTCAGAACTGCCCGGCCAAGCCACTCCCAAATTTCTGGCCCCAGAAACACTGATGGATGGTAAATGATGATTGCTGTTTTGAGGCACTAAGCTTTAGACTGACTTGTTTCCCAGCCACCATCGCTGGATGCTTAGGGAGGTTGATGTTAGTTACTTTGGAAATTTTTTTTTGGAATGTAGGAGAGCATTTCCTAAACAGCCTTTCTTATTAGCACACTAGTCTTTTTCCAAAAGCCCCATGAAAATGGTCTCTGCAGTCAGGTTATTTGGGAAAGACATCCTTTTTGGAAATTCAAAATATAGTTTAGCATTATTAAGGGCTCTAAAATTTTGTAAAGTCCCCATCTAGCTTTGACTCGGTTTTCTCAGATTCATTCTACCAGAAGCCCCTATTCATGGAACATGGTGGGTAGACTCTGCTGTCCACGGAGCAGCTGTTACGAGCAGCCTCTGACGCAGTTCCTTAAGTCACATCCCAGCCCAGCCATTTACGAAATGGTTGACCTGGGCGAGTTTCCTCACTTCCATATACCTCGGTTCCTCCTCTGGAAGAAGGTCAGTAGTATCATTACCTACCCTATAGGGATGTATGACATTAAAAAAAAATTATCCATATAGTGTGCTTAGAAAAATGCCCAATACATAATAAGCCCTCCGTGAATGTTAGCTGGCATTAACAAGATCATCTTTACATGTATTTACATTGTTCCTTGTATGTGTAGTCTTCTTGGCTAGTAATATGGAATTCACCATAGATCTTTTTAGCAATCTACCCATAATTTCTATAGTGCTGTGTGGGTCCCAGGAAATCTGTTACAAGGCTTGTTGTTTCATAATCAACAGGTTTTTTCTCTTGCTAATTACTGACCGTCAGAAGATATCCATTCATTCAACCTGTAATTATTAAACACTGAATGCCAGGCACCCGTCTGGGACCTGGGGCTACGCGGTGACCATGGCCGACAGCCCAGGACCCTGCTCTGAGAGCGTGCCCTCCAGTGGAGCGAGGCAGGCCATAAACAAGGGAACTAGCGAGGTCATCCCAGATGCTGCCTGCCAGTGAAGAAGACAAGGGCTGTGGCACAGTGGGACATGGGGGAGCCTGCTTGAGATGGGACAGTCAGGGTAGGCCTCTTTGAGTGCGGTGAGATTAAGGCTCACCCTGAAGGTAGAAAATAGGACAGGCATAGAAGGAGTGCAGAGGCCTTGGTTCCTGAGACAAGTCGCTTGAGTTTTTGTAGTGAATTTATTTAAGATACTACTTACATATACTACATGATGTGTGGGCGTGTGTGTATTTAGCAACACTTTTGCACTGGTGTGAAACAGCCCGCGTCCTGGATTTGTTGAGCAGTCAGGCTTCACCACACACGTGTTGAGTGTGGTGTCTGTATGCGGGGTGGGTTCGTGCGTTCTTGCCTTCAGCACCTACTGACTGCATTCTTCCCCCCGTGAGCTTCCGTGGGGGTGCCCAGCCTCCCCCTGCAGGCGGTGGCCCCAGTCCCTTTTAGTAAGTGCCCCACAGGAGGTGTGTTGGGATGGCTGCTACTTAGCAACCCTGCTCTCCGACAGAGGGCACAGGACACATGTGCAGAGGTCACACGTGACTCCTTCTGTTGTCAGAGCAGAATCTTGTGTCAGCAAATTATATGATTGCCGTTTATCTGTTTAGATCTAAGCTGGAACCAGAGCCAAATACAAAGACAAGAGAATCCACGTCTTCTGAGAAAGGTTCACAGCATCCTTCACGAGAGTCTGAAGAAAAACCTGCTACTGAAGAATACCCAGGTATGAATTGAAACCCAAGTCTTGCCTCGCATCTCTTCCTTATGACGTGTTGGCAAAAATACAAAGCAGAGAAAGGAACACTGTCCCAGACACCTCGTGGTGCTTGTACTTGCATAAAGCAAAGGAAACACAGAAGGACAGTGTTTTTTTCCATCCCACTAGGAGCTCATGCCTGTTGGTGCCAGGCAGGATGGTTCCTCCAGTCACCCCAGAACCAGCAGAGTCCAGGGAGAGGGCCTGACTTGTGGTGCATCACCAGGTGGGGGCTGGGGACTCTGAACCAGGAGGAATGTAAGAGCGCTCTGCTCAAGGAATCTTGCCTGCCAGCCCCAGGAAAGGTGGCACACTGCCTCCCTTACCCCATGTAGTGCCCTGTCTCGTGATCTCAGCATCCTCTTAGCACTGACCCCGCGTGGCCACCCTGTGTAGGCAGCATGTGCCTAGTTTGCTGTATCTCAAGCGTAGCAGGGGTGGGATTTTGCTTTGTATGAATCTCAGGATGATGGCATGCTGAGGCCCCAAGGGCCGGCCGTCTTCCTCAGTCCCCTCGTCCATGTTAATCACAGTGGCTTTCATTTCCGGTGCATCTCCCAGACGCCGAGCACCGCCCTGAATCCTTCCAGACACCACCGCCATCCTTAGAGCAGCCCTCTGGGATGGGTTGTGTGGACCGGTTTTTGAGGTGAGCCTTCTGAGAGGCTGGGAGAGGCTGGCAAACTTAAAAACTCATAAATGGTGGACTCAGGATTGGTACATAGATCTGTACTGCCTCTCCATCTGATTTTCTCCCTGTGTTGTATAAGAGAAGGAATTCAGAATGCAGTGTGGGAATGATTACCTGAAAGATGCCAGCAGCGCTTTCTGTGGTTGGAAACAGTGTCCGTGGGGAGCGGTGGGGAGACCAGCATCCAGTAAGCCCTCCACTGTGCTAGGCTCATGCTGGGCCATCAACAGATTGAGTCTCATTGGGTCTTTTGAGGTAGTGCTGTCGTCATTTTATGTGTGGGGAAATTGAGCTTTGAAGAGATTATATAACCTGTCCAAAGTCAAAACCAAGAAAGGGGCAGCACCTGGGTTACTCTATATAGACCCCGAGCCTGTCCTCTCTGGCTGCTGTCTTGATCCCATAGGCCGGAGGCCTTGCACATGACCTATCTCCACTGGTCCCTAATGAAGAAAAACCCCAGCATCACTCATGAACTAAGGGGGCCCAGCTTTTCATGAGACAGCATATGGTGATAGCATGTCTAAATTTACTCATGCTAGACACAGCACACTCATTCCATCACTCATTCATTCGAGAAATCCTGTTAGGGTTGATGAGAGTGGGGAGAAGCCTGTACAGATCCTTGGGACCCAGCTGAGGCCAGCTCTCTGGTGAAGAGCTGTCTGCCCTTGCTGAGCCCAGAGCCCACACGAGTATGGCTGTGCCGGCCACTGTGCTGGGTGCTGGGGATAGTCTTGAGTAGAAAATAAGGCCCCTGTGCTTACAGTCCAGCAGGAAACAAGTTAATGGCATAATCACACCAGTGTGGTGTACCGTCATTGTACGTACTGTGCAATAGAGGGTCCCGGTCATAGGAGAGATTAGGCCCATCTGAGAGGTTGGAGAGCTTGATAGTTCAGTAGAGACCCAAGGGCAACGAGGAGTGAGGCCTATGTCTCTCTGAGCAAGAGCGTCACAGGCTGGAGAAAGCACGTGCAGAGTCCCCAAGAAGAGGGCACGCCTGGCAGGGTGAATGAGCAGCCTGAAGCTGGAGAGCGAGGCAGAGGGACAGCAAGCAAGGACAGGCCAGGGCACTAGGCTGCTTGAGGACTGCGGCTTTTATTCTGAAGGAGGTGGGAAGCCATGGGGAGGCCATCACCGTCATAGCCACTGTGTTTGAATGGGGCCCCAGAGGTGGCTCTGTTGAAGAAGAGAAATAGGGACAGTGAAGAGGCTGCCGAAGTCCCCCAGAGACAAGCACGACACGCATGGTAGCAGGGGAGCGGGGGAAAGTGCTGGAATTCTGGATACGTCTTGAAGTAGAGCCACAGCATTCGCTTCTGTATATGGACAGGCAAGGAGGAGGGGTCGAGGAAGGTTGTGGTGGTTTGGACAAGGGTGAAGCTTGCTGGCCTTCACTGCGATGCGGGAGATTGGTTTGATCAGGAACTAGGGGTCAGGCATGTTAATTTTGAGATGCCTGGCGGAGATGTTGAGTAGGGAGTTGGGCTTATGAGTCTGGAGGTCAGGGGGCAGGTCCGTAGGCAGCATCGATGCATCGATCCCCTGTGACAGGCTAGGATCCCCCCGGAATGAGGGTGAGTAAAGGGAGGATGAAGGTCTGAAGCCTCCCAGCACTTCTCCCTGGCATGTACCACCATCCTGTTTGTTTTACTCATTTATGTTCTTTATGATCTGTCTCTCCTACTAAAATGTAGGTTCCATGAGGACAGGAAATTTCTGTGTTTTTTCACTGCTCTAACACTGGCACCCACAACAACGCCTGATACAGGAGGCACTTAATAAATCTTTGAAACAATCCATGACTGAAAACCACGAGAGGCAGCAGGAAGGTGGTTGGGAGCGCCGGTTGCTTTCAGTTACTGTGGAAGTGTTTCCTGATGTAGAAGGAACCTCATGCCTCTGGGCAATTGGAAATAGCCCGTCAGGTTGAAAGAACCCTCTTCCTCACGGTTTATATTTTCATCTTAAAGTCAGTACTTGTTGTTTTATAATCATGAGGTTCTCTCCTGACACAGCCAGAACTCCAGATACTAAGGGCAAACTCTCCAGTTTAGCTCAGGAGCCCCGCATAGGAGACGGGATGGTATGAAGAGTGTCTCTTCTGAGGCTGTCATGGTCCCAACTTTAACACCTCCTGGCACTTCTGAGCACCAGTTCCCCCATTTTTAAAATAGGGTTGATGATACCGATTTTTTAGGGGCCTGGGGAGGGTAGGAAGTTGTCATTGGTGTTGCCTTTTCTTACTGCTCTCCTTGCATCTGGAGACACTCCCCGCCACCCCCACAATCTCTTGGTCCTGGGATGTCTCTGAGATGCCCTGTGGCCAGTCCTCTCCTGCCTTTTCCCCTGTACCCTGGCACCTGCCTGCTTCTGCTGGCTCAGCCTCACTGTCCCCGCAACTGCACAGACCACCCTTTCCTTCAGGTCATTCAGTTATGCTTGTTATATAGTCCTCTTTCCCTTAGTTACATGGAATCCCAAGGCCTAGTAAAATCTGAATATTAAAAATGTACACAATTTCCTGTCTGTACAGATTCTTGTAATATAACAGATTTTTAAATAGTTCATTTTGTTGGTTTTTTTCCCAAAAGAAAGCTATTACCATTGTGTATCCCACCTTCATCTGTTTCCTGTTTGTGGGTCTGTAAGGGAAGAGCAGAAACAGGGCTGCAGCAGGGGGTCACGGAAGCGACTTTGGGGTCAGACTGACCTGACACAGCCTGGCCTCTGTCCTGAGCTGTGACCCTGGACAAGTTATGTAAACCCTCAGCCTGAGCTTTCTTGTGGCACCATGTGGCCGTGGTTTGTTGTGAGTATCACGTGGGCTCGCGTATGAAGGGCCTGGCAGCGTCTGACCTGTGCAGTCGGTGTTCCACAAATCACCTTTCTTAGGTTGGTTTGTAGAGCTGTAGAACTTAAAAAGCAACTATTCCCTTAGAGCACCGAAAAGAATAAAGTACTTGGGGAATAAGTTCAACCAAAGTATAAAACTATAAAACTTGTATTTTGAAAATTACAAAATACTGTTGAAAGAAAGTAAAGATGACCCAAATAAATGGAAAAGCATCCCAAGTTTGTGGATTAGAAGAATTTATGTTATTTAAATGGCAGTATACCCCACACTCATCGACCCACAGACATGAAGTGAGCAAATGCTGTTGGAAAAATGGCGCCCGTAGACTTGCTTGACTCAGGATTACCACAGACCTTCACTTTGACAAAACTCAGTGTCTGTGAAGTGCAAGAAAGTGAAGCACGATGCAACAGGAGATGTGGCAAAGGTAAAATTTCTCCAGGCAGAGGACCCAGCCAGCGAAGAGGTGTGGGGAGAAATGAGCTTGGCACATGGAAATGCGTGTGCACACTCTGCAGGTGGAGGCCCTAGTGAGGACGGCACAGGGACAGACAGTACGGAGCCCAAGGCCTGAGCCTGCAGGCCGTACGGGCTGTGGTCAAGGTTTGCCTTTGATTCTGTGTGTGGCCAGAAGCCCCTGGAGGCGTTCAGGCGATCAGACTGTAGTCTGAGCCTCTCCGACTGCTGCATGGGATGGAGCCGTGTGAGGAAGAAGTGGCAGCAGGGGGCTCGTCCGGATCTGTTGCCGTCTGGGCGCCGGGTGACAGTGTCACACATCAGGCAGCAGTGGCGATGGAGGTGGTGGTCAAGAGAATCGCTCCCAACTCCAGCCATACTTTGGAGCTGCAGATGAGTGAGTAGGTGGGATGGGAGATGTGAGGGGCAGAGGGACGGAGCACCAGGGCTTGGGGCTCCAGCAGCCCGATGGACAGCCGGGAGGAGGGCAGGAGGAAGCAGAGTCTGGCAGCAGGGCTGGGAGGAGCAGGCGGGGCAGCACCAGAATTCTCATCTGCGCATGCTAGGCCTGGGACATCTGATGGATTTTCAGGTGGAAACAGTGAGCCTAGAGCTCAGGGGAGGCCTCAGGGCTGGAGACACTTGGGAGTCGTGGGGCTGGGCCATGCAGAGCCCCAGGCCTGTGTGTGCTCACCTGGGAGTTCGTGAGGGAGGGGAGAAGCCTGCACCCACCTCTGAGCTGCTCCCCTGTTGTCTGGGGGCCTTTGACATTTCATCCATCCCGACCTTGATGCTGGCTGGTCAGTCTCGTTCCCCCAGCCCTAGCTGCTCCCCCTGCGGGCTTACGCATCTGCCCATTGACATTGTGCTAAGCCTGTCTACAATTTGCAGAAGGACTTAAGTCTGGGCTATGTGGAATCCTTCAGCTTAGCTGTTCTATTTTTTATTTCTCTTTTGAAACATGAGCTATAACTTTGACAAAAAATAGTTCAGGAGAGGACTAGGTGGTATAGTTTTGGGCATAGCTTGCCACACTCCTGTTTTTTTTAAAAAGCCACTAGTTTGGGGACACCTGGGTGGCTCAGTGGGTTAAGCCTCTGCCTTCAGCTCAGGTCATGATCTCAGAGTCCTGGGATCAAGCCCCGCATTGGGCTCTCTGCTCAGCAGGGAGCCTGCTTCCCCCTCTCTCTATGCCTGCCTCTCTGCCTACTTGTGATCTCTGTCTGTCAAATAAATAAATAAAGTATTAAAAAAAAAAAAAAGCCTCTGCCTTCGGCTCAGGTCATCATCTTAGGGTCCTGGGATCGAGCCCCACATCGGGCTCTCTGCTCAGCAGGGAACCTGCTTCCTCCTCTCTCTCTGCCTGCCTCTCTGCCTGCTTGTTCTCTCTCTCTGTGTCAAATAAATAAATAAATAATATTTTTTTAAAAAAAAGCCACTGGCTTGGTTACTTTTCATGTAATCTGCGGTATCAAGCAGCTATAGTATAGTATAGTATCCACAGGGTCATGCAGCCCTTCTGTCCTCGTCAGATGTTAGGCTGCCTTCTTTCATATTCTTACTATGCCAGCACGAGGTCTGCATGGACCTGTTTTTAGTTTTTTAAGATTTTATTTATTTCAGAGCAATCGACCTGGGAGTAGGGGAGGAACAGAGAGAAAGAGAATCTGAAACAGACTCCCCACTGAGAGCGGAGCCCAACAGGGACTTGATCTTGTGACCCTGAAATCATGATGAGCTGAAATCAAGAGTCAGATGCTCAAACCGACTGAGCCGCCGAGGCGCCCCCTTCCTGTTCCCGTCTACAGTTTGTTTCCTTACACTGGTTTCCCCTAGCATTAAGATGGGTCTGGTTATTTGTGAATACTTCCTACACTTCTCCAGTGAGCCATGGTTCCTGCCCTCAGAGAGCTCACAATTGATGGGAAGGACAAGATTCCAGCCCTCGAGAACGTGAGCAGTGCCCTAAGAGGGCACTAGTGGGAAGAACAGAGTTCACCCAGAGGGGGTTCAGGAGGAAATGCTCTAAGAATTGAGTCTGGACCTAAAATGGAAATGATTCTAGACAGAGGGAACAGCGTGTGTAAATACGCAGAGGCCAGAAAGCATGGAGTGGAATGGGACGTTGGCAGTATGGTGCATGGAAAGGGCAGGAGTGTGAGGCCTCCAGCGGGCAGGCAGGTGGGGCCTGGCCAGGCAGAGGGCCTGCACATGGGGGCTGGTGCTGGGCCGCAGAAGGGCTGTGTAAGGGTGGCGGGAAGAGTGCTGTGTTCCCCACTGATTGTTGCAGTGGCAGGCCGGGGTGGCTCCCAACGGCTCTGAGGTCAGCAGCCTGCAGAGCACACATCCTCTTACCAAACTGTGCGTTCCAGCTCAGAATCCATTTATCCTTGGAGCTGATGTGAATGATGTTCCTGTGTTTCTAATTTTGGCGTTCTTACCCATGACATCAGAGTAAAAGCTTGACGTGGATACCATAATGAGGTCACGTAGGAAACAGAGGGCTCTAGAGGTGGAGGTGGGGGGAGTTCGAAGTGCAGTTTGCTGCCTGAAAATTTCTCTCAGATACACAGCCCCCCCAGTTCCTACAGGTGCCTTCAGTCTCTCTTTTATATATCAGTTATATGTTTATTATATTTGCATGTATATTTATTATATGTAAGTTAGATATAAACATGTCTTTTATAAATATAGGTCTAGCAAAAACAGCCATTTATTCTAAACTTATGCCATGTTCTAGATGACGTGGAGGTTTTTTGTGATGATGTGTCTGGAGTGATACCTTGTATATGGGGTTGGCCTAAACTGTTTTCTCTGAATCGGTGCTGTCATACGTTCTGTTCCCTTATCAGTCTCAAAACAGAAACTCTGGACTGGTGCCCATCTCATGGGGCTGAGCTCAGCTCTGGGAAATTTCCTGAGGTTGAGGAAGAAAAGAAAAAGAAGCGGTACTTGGCAGCCCCCAACAAGCCTAGAGGCAGCACAGAGACACCAGACGCAACGTCAGTCTTTAGGAAGAGAGACCCCGTTATAGAGTCTACCAGGGGCAGATCCCTTCCATCCACTCCCCTGTTCCCTCCGCAGCCCCCTTCAAGCGGGGCAGGCCTCTCTAGCATGGTCCTGGGTGGTACAGCCCTTCCTAGGAGCCTGAGCCTGAGCAGTTGGTTCACTTCAGAACGCCTCCATCCCCCGTTTGTGTGATTGCGGTCAAAAAGTTCTCTGGAACGTTCCTACACCTCCAGTTAGCAGTTGGTGCTCAACATCTATCCTGGAGTACACCAGAGAGGCTCAAAGGATGGACGGGCACACGGTGCCATTATGGCAGCGGGAAATCCAGGTAACCGAGGTTCCTCCGCAGCAGTGCAGCTCTGCAAGGAGCCTCATGTCCTTACAGCAGACTGCTGCGTGGCACTTTGAAAGAGGAAACCAGATCTAGGTGACTGAGGTAGGATAGTCTCCTGAGATAGGGGGAAGTCAGAAACAGCAGCACTGTTTCAGAACAGTGTGCTAGACAGAAAGCCCCTCCTACCCAAAACCCCATGTTATTTCCAGACTGAAGTGTGGGGGAGACAGGGACTTGCATCCCTGTGTGTATGTGAACACGCCAGGTCCAGTCTGTGAGGCCGCCTCAGAGTGCTGACACTGGTTACTTCTGGGAGAGGAATAGGGTTAGGGAGCGGTATGTCATTTCCTCTATCTTCGAGAGTGAGAAAACCCATATATTTGGCAGTATTTAGAAAGCAGAGGCAGCGTGTGAGTGTGTGTGTGTGTTTTGTGGTAAAAATTCACTCAAAAAAAAAAAAAAAAACTGGTTCTGGAGACTGTCCCTTTGGTTTGCAACCTCGCTGAGTTCACCGTGGCACTGACACTGTGTGAGGCACCTTCTCCCCCCATACACGTGCACACATGCACATGCACACACACTTCAAAGCGTGGCAGGGGAACCATGGTGTGGTGCCTCAGGAACCGGGTGTGGAACAAGCTATAGGATCCTGTTCCATCCCATGTTCACAATGTGCCTGCATCCCAAGCCGGCCTCTTCTAAAATGAATTGTTTTGCCTTCTGCTTTTCTCCTCCTTCTTCCTCCTCCTCCTCCTCATTCCTCTTCTTCTTCTTTTAACAGAAAAGGTTCCAGCTGAATCACAACCTGAGCTGGGCACCTGGGGAGAAGGCAAAGGTGACGATGAATTATCCCCAGAAGAAATACAAATGGTAAGGTTTTTCTGCCCAGTCAGGTGTTGCTAACTGGTATTAGTTAGGAGGTCATCCTAAATTCCCTTGCTTTGACTGTCATATCAGGTTTTCAAAGTTATAAATAAATATTTTAGATACAACTTTTCCACCTGATTTCCTGATTCTTAATACACTTTCATAAGTTTTAAATTTGCAGTAGCATAATTAAAGAAGAAATTGCCTTGGAATAATTTTACTAATATTAGATTTACTTTCAGCTGCAGTAAAAGAGTTCTCCAGACTAAATGGGTCTTTTATAATTACTGCTGGGGTGCTTTGAAATTGTTTGCATTGCCAGTGTTGTGCTAATGTGGAGAAAGCAGAAGTGATAACTGATAAATGAAGAGCAACACTGGAACCGCCAAGGTCTCGTTGCCAGTTGTAGGCTGTCCTCTCTGGGTGAGTTTCAAAAGGAAACTGATAGGTCTGGCACAGGCCCCTGCCGGCTCATTTACAGCAGTGTCTGTGTACACTTCGTGCAGACGTTGGCATGACCAAGCTGAATGGACCCGTCTTCCTGGGGCAGGGAGCAGTGTTCCCTAGAGTGGTCCTGGTGTGACACTGTCCTCCACCTACGGAGCTGGGAACCCAGCTCCCACAGGCACACTTTGAGTGACTCTACCTGACAAATGACAACACCTTAACTTGTGCAGCGGTTGGGGGTGACGGAACTTCACTGGTATCATCATCTCTGTGACCCTGTCATTAGTCACACTCGGGGGGATGCAGCAGCGTCTCCTGTTCACTTGGGCAAAAAGCAGTAGTGTCTGGCCCAAGGTCCTGGTAATAAGTGGAAGAGCTTACTAACCCTCCATCCCCAGATTTCTTTTTTTTTTTTTTTAAAGATTTTATTTATTTATTTATTTGACAGAGAGAGAGAGAGAGAGACAGAGAGCACAAGCAGGCAGAGAGGCAGGCAGAGAGAGAGGAGGAAGCAGGCTCCCCACTGAGCAAGGAGCCCGATGCGGGGGCTCAATCCCAGGACCCTGAGATCATGACCTGAGCCGAAGGCAGCAGCTTAACCCACTGAGCCACCCAGGTGCCCCCATCCCCAGATTTCTAACCTTTCTCCTTTTCCAGAAGAGAGAGGGAGTAGAGTTCTGAGGCAAAGCTGTGTCAAGTAAGAGAGGGATCCGGTCTCATCCCAGCCTTGAGCCTTGTGGACTGAGGCGTCTGTGTTGCCAGGCTCGTTCTCCTCACTGTTGTCTTCATAGCTTGCAGGTCTCAACTCTTAGATCCTCAGGCCTTCCCAACCATCCAACCTGCAGTGGCCCCCAGCCCCTCTGTCCCTGTACCCCATTTTATTCCCTCATCCCTCCACTAGAATACAAGGGCCTCGAGAGTAGGATCTTGTCTGCTTTCATGGCCATGTTCCTAGAGCCTAGAACAGTGTTCTAATGATGAGTGCTTTTGATGAGTAGGATCATCAGTAAGCATTACTAGAACGTTCTAACTCTAAGTTAATACTGCTATTATGTGTACTTATGAATGCCCCCTATATGCCGAGCCTTTTACATATGTTCTCTTGTGTGGCAAGCTGACACAGGCAGCCTGGCAGAGGAGTCGTCCTCTCAGGCTCCACTGAGCGGTGGTACACACGCGGGTCTGCAGCCTGGGCCCCGTGAGGGTGGCCCAGTGCGCGGGTCCACTCCCTAGGATATCAGCTGCCAGGGCAGAGCACTGGCTCAGAATCTTCTTGCTCTCCAGACTTGCTTTTTCTTCTCTAAGCCTGAATAAAGGACTGACCCATGGTGGGGCTGATGACTGAGTGAGCTGCCTGGGAGGGTTGTGCGTCATGGTGCCAGGCATGCAGCAAGTGCTCACGAGTTCCCCTACTTTTCCGGCAGGGCAGCTGTCTGCTGTGCAGGGTAGAAGAGACTGGCCTGTGTGCAGGCTCTCAGGTCACCGCTGCACGTGTTCAGAGAGTACTGAGTGAGGGTGACGCACATGGCAGCTGGAGCTCAGTGGAGTTTCATATGTATTTTTTTTTAAGATTTTATTTATTTATTTGACAGACAAAGATCACACGTAAGCAGAGAGGCAGACCGGGTTGGGGGGTGTGGGCAGGCTCCCCGTGGAGCACAGAGCCCGATGTGGGGCTCGATCCCAGGACCCTGGGATCATGACCCGAGCCGAAGGCAGAGGCTTTAACCCACTGAGCCACCCAAATGCCCCGTTTCATATATATTTTATACACAATCTGGTTTCATAAACATTTACCACCCCTCCCTCCCAGACAAGTGGTTTCCTCTTTAAAATTGTCAGCTTAGAAGCACAAGTGGTTTCCTCTTTAAAACTGTCAGCTTAGAAGCATAGAACTGATCCTAGTGATAGTACTACTGGCTATGACTTTCCTAGGACTTGCTTTGGGGTGTTCCCTCGGAGCCTGTGGTATTTGCTTTGGAATTCCAAGCAGAGCTATCTTTGTTCTTTATAGGCAAAAGTAATTCTGAGTTAAGGGACTAAGTCAACAACTTCAAGTGGCTTTGCCAGGCCCCTGCCTTCCTCTAGATTCTCCGGTGTTCCAGAGTGCACCCTCTGAGTAGGTGCTCCGTGGTCCCCAGGCCCTGCAGACGTGGCAGCCGAAGACTTGAGTATGGAGGGTGGCTGGGGAGCGACTGTGGTGTGGATTCCAGTGAGTCAGGAGGCGACGAGGGGTGCGTCCGGGCACAGCTGTGGAGGCAGGAATGAGAAAGGTGCTGGGGGACTGGACTGGACTGGGAGGAGGAGCCTGGAGCTTTCCTACTTGGGGAAACGATGCCAGCAGTCAGAAGGGAGAGCAGGCTGGGCAGGGCAGGGGATGCCGAATTTCGTTTTAGACACCCTCTGGGACATCCATGGGAAGTGTCTGGTGGGCAGTAGGAGTCGAGGCTGAGGCTAGAGATGTGAATGTGGGAGACATCCTACTGTTGATGTTTGAAACAGTGCGTCCCGGGGAGAAGGAGCAAGGCAAGGACAGCGCCTTGGGGACCCTCCGCACGAGGAAGGCTGAGGTGGAGAAGCCAGCCCATGGAAGTGAAGGATCGTTAGACCATACTCCCTTCTCCTACAGCCAGATGATGGCAGAAGTTTCATAAAATCTCAGTTTCTCTTCAGTTTGTACAGAATTTTATTAATGAAAGTAATGATCCCATGTTCCCCCAAATAATGTAACAGGACCCGCATTTCTTTGCTGGAGAAAAAATACGCATAGTTCTGTCCCTTGAATGATTTGTACGTCGGCAGAATGTACCTTCTCTTTAGGGTTTTTTTTTTTTTTCCTTTTATACACTTCATAAATGAAGTAGCTAGTCGGAGGTTTGCCTTTCTCCTGTAGGTTGTGGTGAGCAGCAGAAGTTCGTTAACCTTTACTGATACCTGACCTTTAGAAGCCTCTAAAAGCGGGACGCCTGGGTGGCTCAGTTGGTTAAGTGGCTGCCTTCCGCTCAGGTCATGGTCCCAGCGTCCTGGAATCGAGTCCCACATCGGGCTCCTTGCTCAGCAGGGAGCCTGCTTCTCCCTCTGCCTCTGCCTGCCACTCTGTCTGCCTGTGCTCACTCTCTCTGACAAAAAAAAAAAAAAAAAGAAGCCTCTAAAAGCATGCTGGGGTGGGCCAGAGAAAGGCTGGCAGCAAGAATGTCTGTAATCCACAGACGCCCCATCCCAACAAGAGATGACAAAAGCGCATGGGCTCAGGGACCCGATAAAGTCTGTTACAAATCCTCTTTATATCACTGTCTGTCAGTGTAATTTGGGGCAAGAAGATTTGCCTCACTGGACTTGAGTGTGGCAAGAACCACCACCCCACAGAATTGCTGGGAATGCAGAGTACCTGGCAGCATGCAGGGTTCATGGGAGCTGCTCAGCTCGTGTTGACCCCAGGGCACACCTGCATTCACTGCGCCTCTCCAGAAGGGGATGTAGCCAACGCAGAGGAAGAGCAAAGGGTCCCATCATTAGGCTTTTCTGAACTTAATGACTGCTGGTGCCCCGTCCTTCCACTTCCTTGTTGGGTCCTGAGTCACTGTCTGTAAATATGCTACCGACTGTTCCCAATACTACTAGTTATTTCAGGGTCCCAGCATCAGTGACTGAAGCCATCGGAACCAGCAAGACCTCCTTAATTTGTTCAGGGTTCCTGCAAGTGGATTGGGCAGAAGGAGGTGACACTCAGAACTTTGAGGGCCGCCTATTTAATGCTCACTTAACCTCCCCCTTAATTGGGAGTGATGGCCAAGTTCTGTATCTTACAGTCTGGCCAACCCAAATCTTACTTAACACACTCAACCCCGAACATGAAAAGAAGCAGGGCACTATTGGTTTTAAATTGGCAAGTGTTGTAGCAAATTGTGGTCATAATTCAAAATCACTGTTTTGGAATTTTTCCTCAGGGTAAAATAGTGAATTAAGCCCTATAATACCAATTTAATTCATTATTTCACCCATAGGAGCAGTTGTTACATATTCCAAAATGGTTGCAGAGTGTTATATGGTTTGCATAGTAAATTTCCATTTATAACCCATGATGCAGGTATATTAACGTTTGAGTTAATATAAGCAGATGTTTTGTGGTCAGGCTGAGTGAAACCAAATTGTTTTCTGATGTTACTTAGAGAAAATACCTCCTTTTCTAAGGCTGCATTCATTTTTCTTGCTTCAAGTGAAACCACCTGCATTAATTGATGTATTCCTCAGCATGATTTTTAAAGACGTGCGTGTGACTTCTGTTCTCAAATCTGCATGAAAGGTGTCCCTAGCCCCCGTTCCCTGTGCTAGCCCCTGGAAGCACCAGGTGCCTAGCTGGCAGGGCTTGTGATCTGTGGCCGCCCTCGTGGCGAGAGTTGTTGGTAGAATCTGGGCACTACACGGCTGAGAGCTGAAGTCCACACCCTGGAGAGGTTTCGGGTTCACAGGGGCAGACGTGGGGATGGAGGTGAGGGTCACAGAGCCATGAGTATGAAGCAGTTTGGCACAGAGAAATCCTATCTGGAAGACCCCTGAGAGGTCCTGGGCCAAGGGGGCAGAGTGCTTTCTGGGCTGAGTCCCTGTGGGTTCCAGCCCCTGTGGGTTCACAGTCTTCTGTTCAGTTTGCTGCTCTTGCCTCTTTGCAATGCAGATAACCTCTTCTGGCCTCGTTTTATACTCAAAGGCCTTTGTAGGGGTGATTTTCTTCTTAAAACTATAGTAAAGAGGATTAGATTAGAAAAGGATTTCTGTAACAATGTATTCACAATGTGGATTTGTAGCCTTTAAACCAGATTATAAACCCTTTTGGGGCCCCCTATTGGAAGTCTAACTGACTTCTAAATGGAATAAAGCAGTTAAATAATAGTGCCTAACACGCATGTAACACACACCACATGCCAGGTACTTGAGTGTTCATTAGTGTGTGCCACCCCCTGTGGTAGGTTCTGTTGCTGGCCCCATTTCATGGAGAGCTCCCATTCCTAATCTTTAAATGTGGTGCCTTCCACTGTGGTTGAGGGGTTGGGGGAGGTTGCTGGGGGCGTTGGGTCTGTGCTGAGAGCAGACACTGCATTTTGGTGTGAGACCAAACAAGATGGAGTGGAAAGAGCCATGGCAGGAGGCCCACAAAGACGGTCTGGCTGCTGTCATGCCTCTCGGGCCCTTCTTGTCCACCTTACCCCGTCATGTAGGCCTCACGTCCCCCTTTCCAGTGCCTCACAGAGATGGGTGACATGTATCTTAGACCCCCGGGGGATTTGCCTTCCCAGGGCCTGTAGTACCCCTGTCCTTGGTGCTGACCATGGAGCCCAGGCCTTGCTGGGTACCGCACCTTGTGAAGTCCCCATCCCCCTGGGGGACAGATGCCAGCAGCTGCCAGGGAGCCCCAGCGACTGTGGTGTAAGTATTTCTCATGCTGGAGCAAGTGAGATGACCTCGAGTCACAGCCGCTCTCTGAAGTTTGAATCCAGAGAGGTGGAAGGGGCCTTCGGAGCATTTCATGACTCATTTTGCAGATCTGAGTCTCACTCCCAGAGAAATTAAATAATAATAACTTGCACTCAGTGAGAGCTTCCTGTGAGCCATGCGCTTTGTAAGCCACTTACATGTATTCGCACATCTTCCTCTTAAAAACTGCTAACTAGGGCGCCTGGGTGGCTCAGTGGGTTAAAGAACTGCTAACTAAGTCGTGTTAGCATCCCGTTTTAGTGATGAAGACAGGCATAGGAAAGTTAGCTGCCCAAGGGTGTCCAGCTTAGAAAGTAAAGGAGCCCTCCCTCCCCACCCTCGGCATCATCACCGCCTCTCTTGACAAAGAGGCCTGGTCACACGACAGGCCCGACAGAAGCCAGTGACTGGTCTAGGGTCATCCAGGAGTTGCCACGAGGCTGTAGGGGCTGGCTCACTGAAGTCCCAGGCATGTCCCCAACCAGCCCCTGCCGGCCAGCATTTGCCACTCCCTGTCTTACTCAGCAGATGAGAGGAGAGGTATATGAGTTTGCCACCAAGGCAGCTTTGGAAACCACCCTGAGATCTGGTGCAAGGAATGTTGTCAGTGGCCTGGCCACTGCCTGATCTGCCCGAGCCCCACCAGGTCTCATGAACTGACCACCTTGCACTTGGCTGTGGGAAAGAGGTTTTGTTGTTTTGGAAAACACAATGTCATTGTAACTCCCACCCCCAGTGGAGGCCACTTTCCATGAAGGTCTTGGCCTCTGCGAACCTCTCTCCTCAGCCCTATTGCCACTTGATCCCTCGAGGCATTAGTTTCTCCCACTTCCTCCAGGGACTGGGTACTTGCCGGGTAGCCTTAGAACCCAAGGCTTGAAAGGAAATGAGAGCCAGAATCTGGTCCCACTCCTGAGCAGGGCTGACAGGAGTTCTTCAGAGGTAATAGTTACCCAGAGGCCTAGAAGGATGTGCAGCAGGGGCTACCTGCCCTGGAGTTGGGGTGGAACAGAGAGCTTTGTTCCCAGGGGACATTCCCGTAATAAACCACCTCAAACCTCTAGTTAATCTTGCTTAGGAACAGTTTAAAAATCATAAAAGGGCTGAGGATTTAAAAGGACAGGGCCATATTTTGTCATTAGAAAAATAAGAAAATGCCGCCAGCAAAAATAAATAAAAACCCTAAGTAGTACCTGGGAGAATTATTGAAAATAAATTAGCACCTACATGCCGAAGTAATTGTATTTTTTCCTTAAATACTGCACTCAAGTAACTGTTGACAGTTAACAGAGCTGATACTTTCAAAGTCAGAAGTGAAGTTTCTATTCCCGTAAATAACGCGCTGCATGCATAAGGAGAAGGGCCATCTGGGTGCATTGTCAGCAGCCGGCAAGGCGGCCTGCCGGGGGGCTTAGGGCGGCCCTGCATGTGCTTCCCCAGCACTTCTCCCTTTCTACAAGCTGAGCCAGCCCCCTGCATCCCTGGTCTTCTGACCCAGTGGGTCTGGGGTAGAACAAAGGTGTCTTGGTGTTCGAACAAGCAGCGGGGCTGGGGACCAATGCTATGGAGTGTGTCAGGCCCTGCCCTGTGCTGAGAGGCCAGAGAAGAAGTCCCCGCCCCAGGAGGAAAGACGCCCGAACGGGGGCAACAAGTGCAGCGATGGGCCAAGTGCAGAGGAGCTTTTGATAAGAGGAGATGGAGGAAGGTGATTCATTCTGCCTCAGGTGCCTGGTCACTAGGAAGGTGCCTAACAAGCTCTCTGCCAGCCTGTGCAGAGGTGGGGCAGCAGGCCACAGGAGAAGGCCACACCTCTGCACTGATCTGCGGGTCATGGGACAGGGCTGGCGTGCTGCCAAGTGACGTGACGGGCATCTTAGTTCACTCTGACCCCTCAAGGAGCGGGGGACAGACCAGAGGAGACTGAAAGATGATGAGGACAGAGCTTAGGTGCCAGGCAAAGAATGGGTGCAGCAAGGGTGTGGTGGATGGGATGGAGGACACCCGTGTTGGGGGCTGGAGGAACGAGTGGAGGACTGTTAAGAGGCCCTGCCCGTGGAAGTGACCCCCACCCCCAACCCGTGTCTCCAGTGAGTGGGAGTGAGCAAGGCACAGGGAGGACGGGGAAACCCAGGGAAGGGTGAGGAGGTATAGCAAAGGCAGCAGCCCGGGCAGGTACAGGGGTGAGCGAGCACAGCTGCTTCCCTCCCTGTGAGGGAAGCCGGAAGGAGTGGCAGGGAGACCGTGAGTCCCCGTGGGTGACGTGCTCAGCACAGCCTCCATTGTTTTACTGAGCAAGGGGTAGCCGGATCTTCAGTCAAATGGCAAAGCTTCTGGATGGCGAGAGCCTGCTTCCACTTGTTCCCTGCGCAGCGCCTGCCACAGACAGATCCTTAGAAAGTTTCTGTGGACGAGGCTGCAGCTTTAACAGATGTGAAAGGAAGAATGGGTGTGTGGCCTTTTCAGAGTTGGGTTTGACTCAGGTCCCACCCTCACAGTCCCACAGGGAGTTGGGGATATGCACAGCTTCTGACAAGGCCTGAGAATGCTAAGAGATGTTTGGAAGGTGCTAGGCTAAGGTTAGAAAAATGAGAACTAGCTTCAAGCCCAGGGCCCGGGATAGGTCACGGAGAAGGTGGCCTTTGGGCCGGGTCTGTGGGAACCCTGCCCCAGGGTTGAGTGGGCATGGGAAGGCGGAGTGCTTGGTCCTATAGGTAAGGGGGAGGAGATCGGCTGGTCCCACACCATGGCGAAGCTTCAGACACACTGTCCTTTTTTGGGCCAGAGTCAAGCTGGCAAGAACGGCCGGGGAGAGCTGTCTGCTTCACAGAGTCACTTCGGCACCAACGAGTTCCCACGTATTAGGGCAGCATCCTTACCCGAACTGTGTCCCGAAGCCTGATCACTAGCCTGAGCCCTGGGAACACGGCTCCTCTGGCTCCTGGGCCTATGTTCCGGTCATGGTGGGTTGGCCGAGCACAGCTCTGAAATCACACTGCCCTGCTCTCAGCTAAGCTGCTGGACCTCACCACTCCACTTAAAACAGATGGGTCCAGCAGCAGACAGCACAGACCTGTGGGAGCCAGAGGAGAGCAGAGGGAGGGATGACAGCTCCCCCCACACTGTGCCTCCAGGCTCACCTTCGTGGGCATCAGGGCGGCTCACAGGCGGGACGAGTCCAGCCGCAGGGATGTTGTCACGCTGATGCTGGAAGGAGGGACTCGGCGATCCATAGAGGGCAGATCAAAGATTTCTGTGCAGAGGGCTTGCTAGACACTTGCCTCTGGCTGTGTTGGGTATGACATCACCCTTCATGTGTTTGTTTCCTCACAGTTTGAACAAGAAAACCAGCGCCTCATTGGTGAAATGAACAGCCTGTTCGATGAAGTGAGGTGTGTATGTGGTTTCTCTGGGCTGCTGGCCTCCGTGATAGCTTTCCCAGAAATGGGGAATAAATTCAGTTTGGTGCCATGGTGTCCGCCTGTGGCCCTGGCCATATGCACTCCCCCCTCCCCGAGCCATTTGGAAGTGAAGGCAGGTGCCCAACTTTACTGACTCCCGTCACCTTGTGGGCCCCCCTTTCGTCACCCCTTTTATGCTGTTCCCAGTAATCTCAAGCAGATTGCACCAAATACTGTGAGTGGGGGGCAGGGGAGGCCCATGGGGGCTGTTTGCGCCTCATGACTCCCAGTGAGATAGGGGCCTTGTGATGAACCACCAACGAGGGGCAGCCTCCTGCACTTGGCTCTGCCAGGGTCTGTCTGCTCCCTCAGCACAGGGGTCAGCAGCACCAAAGGCAAGTGGCTATGTTTGCCCATGTGAACCATCACTGGCTGGTCCTCAGGGGAAGCACTTGGGGCCTGTTTCCCCAAGAATGTTTGAAGCATCCGAATGGGAGGCTTGGGCTTTTGCAGGGCACAGAAGCCCTGCTGCTCGTGGGCTCATCCCAAGAGAAAATGCCTCCCGGCACTGTACCCACACAGCCCTGGGGACTCTGCAGGCAGGTATTTCCCTCTGACA
Source organism: Martes martes (assembly GCF_963455335.1). Lineage (NCBI taxonomy): Eukaryota > Metazoa > Chordata > Mammalia > Carnivora > Mustelidae > Martes > Martes martes. The sequence goes on from NC_137889.1 coordinate 145,181,092, forward strand.
GCACCCGTGCTCTTCTGTAGCCTTTGTCTTTCTTCCATGGGCCTCCCGGTCCTTGTTCTGACACTCCACCCTCACCATCCCACTCTGTGCACCTCGCTCTCCTTTTCCACACCTCGAAGCCCTGGGAGGAGTGGCTGCCTCTCAGGCCACTTACACAGCAGACCTCTTGGGCTGGGAGCTCATCCTCATTTCTAGGCCTGCTCGAGCCCCCAGCCCACCCCCGGGGCACCCTTGCTGGCCCTGAACAGGAAGCCCAGACACTTGGTTGCTGAACCCAGATAGATTTTTCAGATGGAATCAGAGTTTTTCCTTTCAACAGGAAGTTGGTTAGAGTGGCAGATAGACTCTCTCTCAACCTACTGAACAGTAACAAAGTTGAGTTGTCAGCACATTCTGGTGCTTTCTTTTGAATCCCCACCATGTTACTGTGGTTACTAGGCTGGATACAGGCATTCTAGAAGACTGCCTTTTGTAACCGGGGCATGGACTCCACGCCAGGGCCCTGAGGGTCAGCTTCCGGGGGAGGATGGGGTTCCAAACTGCACAATACCCCCAAGCTGAGAGACCTCAGAGGAGAGATGGGAAGTAAAACGTCTGTCTCCTCTCCCAAGCTTGACATGGTGCCCCGTCCCTCTCTCACAGATGACACGCTGTCCCTTTCCCTCTCTGGAAGCTATGGTGGTGTCCCCTCCATTTCTCACTTAGATGATCCCTTTAGAAATGCGTAGCATTCTTGTTAGGACTACCAAGTACTAATGGTTGTCTGTAACCTCTTTTTTTTTTTGTTCCCTCCAAATGAAGGCAAATCGAAGGGAGAGTAGTTGAAATTTCCAGACTCCAGGAGATATTCACAGAGAAGGTTTTACAACAGGTAAGAAGGAAAAAAAATCATTGTTCAAAGTGTTAGCTTCAAAGAATGTACTGTGAAGTCCGGTCGTTCCTTGTAAGCTGGCCTGGTCTCTGCAGCCGAGCACCCAGAGCCCTGTGCACGCGGCCCATGTGCGCTCAGAGGGCTCCTCAGGGGAGGGCCTCCTGTCCCCCTGGCACAGCCTGTGTGTGTGGCAGGGATGTCTCTGCTCTCGGGTGACCCAGACCCAACTGAGGGCCCAGTCCGCGTGTTCGGTGGAGCACACGAAGGTGGCAGGAGTCAGGTCGCTCTTCGTTCTGGATGCCCTCAGGGAACCAGACCAGCCTGCCGGCTCTGCAGGGCTGTGACCCTTGCAGGGCTGCTGTAAGGCTCAGAGGTGGCCCCCAGGAAGCCCCCAGTGCATCGCCTGCTGGGGGAGTAGCTTCTGAGTCGGCCTTTATGAGAGCCCAGACTTGGCCCTCTCCGAGTACCAGGTCTGTGCCCTCAGGTGTCACATCCACACAGCAAACAGGATCATTCTTCTAAGAGGATTTTATGTTACATGTACCTGCCTCCCCTCCTGAAATTTCTCCAGCCAGTAACGCAAAGCTGTTACAGACCTGATCAGTTTGTCCTTTTGTTTGTAATACCCACAGACTGTGGGTTTCAAAGACAAAATCACTTTGCTCCATTGTAGGAAACTGGGCTCATTGGCTTAAGATACCCCACTCCCAAAACCTGCCCTGAACCTCACAGCCAGGGTCGAGTCATTGTAAATTAGGTACATGAAGCCTAACAGTTTGGAAGTTCAGGTTCATAAGAGCTGTCCTTTTTAACAGCCCGCCGAAGGAACTCTTCAGGCGTGTGTATGCTAACCTTCACGTAGAAGCCTCCTGACACATACAACAGCGAAGTCAGCTGTCCCTGTCAGAGCACATGCCTTGTTTCTAGAGGCATCTCAGCATGGGAGGAGAGCTCAGAGGCCAGGGAGGGTCAGACTGGCTCCAACCCAGGGTGCCCTGAGCCACGCCACCCTCCAGAGCGGAGCAGGTGTCCCCCATGTCACCCTTAGAGCTGGTATAGAGGTACACATGCCTGGCTTATTGCAGCCTCTCAGTACATGGGAGCTAATGTTTGTACATTTTAGCTCCTCCCTTTTTTTTTTTTTTAATTTTATTTATTTAACAGACAGAGATCACAAGCAGGCAGAGAGGCAGGCAGAGAGAGAGGAAGGGAAGCAGGCTCCCCGCTGAGCAGAGAGCCCAACGTGGGGCTCAATCCCAGGACCCAGAGACCATGACCTGAGCCAAAGGCAGAGGCCTAACCCATTGAGCCACCCAGGTGCCCCAGCTCCCCTTTTTTTGTAAAGGTTTTATTTATTTACTTGAGAGAAAGAGAGATAGTGACAGATAGCAAGAGTGAGTACAACCAGGGAGGAGAGGGAGAAGCAGGCTCCCGCTGAGCAGGGAGTCGGACATGGAGCTCGATCCCAGGACCCTGGAACCATGAGCTGAGTGGAAGGCAGAGGTTTAACTGACTGAGCCACCCAGGTGCCTTAGTTTTGTGTTTTGTTTTCTTTCTTTTTCTAAGAGAGACACAAAATGGTGAAGCACAAAGCACTTTCCTGGAGCTAACGTGGTTTTTTTTTTTTTTAAATAGATTATTTATTTATTTGGCAGAGATCACAAGTAGACAGAGAGGCAGGCAGAGAGAGGAGAAAGCAGGCTCCCTGCTGAGCAGAGAGCCTGATGTGGGGCTTGATCCCAGGACCCTGAGATCATGACCTGAGCTGAAGGCAGAGGCTTTAACCCACTGAGCCACCCAGGAGCCCTGAGGAGCTAACGTGTTTTAAAGAACACGCATTTAGAGGTGTTTGTCTCTGGACATCCAAAGAGTAGAGGAGAGAGCAGAAGAAAAGCCCCTGGCTTTTGGTGGCTACTGTGTAGCCGGCAGCTCTCATGTTTGTACCTTCTTGACCAGCAAGTGGGACAGCAGGTGGCAGCTAGGGGTGCATGGGGCACAGGCACTGGGTTCCAGTCCTGGTCCTGCCACATGCTTGCTGTGTGACTTCGGGCGAGTTACTGAACTTCTCTGAACCCTAAGTTTCCCTTTTGCAAAATGGGGCTGCTGCTTACCCCTCGGGGCACCGTGAGGACTCGTGGGCTCATGTGTGTAAAGTCCCAGCCCTCCCTAAGTGGCAGCTGCTGGCTTCTGATACACATCTGTACACTTGGGGAAAGAGAGTGTGTTTTGGTCTACCTGTCACTGTCCTTCCACAGGAAGCCGAGATTGACAGCATTCACCAGTTAGTTGTCGGAGCAACTGAGAATATCAAGGAGGGTAATGAAGACATCAGAGAGGTGAGTACTCTCGGGCTCCCCAGGTCTCCCCATTGTAGCACCACATTTGGGCAGCAGCCGTCGTCTTGCTGGCATGGCTGCCTGAGTGCCTTGCTGGGGCCCAGCCCCCAGGGCTCAGCTGATGGCGCCACACGGTCTCATCTCCATCCCCGCCAAACCCTGGGCCCCTGCTATTACCAAGAGACATGACTCAACAGCCCTCCAAAGGAGCAGTGAGAGGCGTATGAGGTCACTCTTGGCAAGGGCTGGACCAGCTCCCTAAAGCCAGGGGTGGGCTCCACTGGAGAAGCTTCTTGAAACCCCTCCCTACCCCAAGGGCCAGAGCCCTGGTTCCTGTTTTTTGGGGCCACCACGGTGGACTCTGTCCTCTGGGTGTGGTGCTCAGGCTGAGTTGACATGGGGCCATCACTGCCACTGTACTGCGGCCCGGCCAGCCATGGTGCGCTTGGTCAGTGCTTGTGGTTTTAACTCTGGGACACATGTGGACCGTTTCTGGGTGTTTCCTGGGAGAAACAGGGAAATACCTGTTTGCCTATGGATTCTAGACCCACTCTGTGGTTTTGCCTAATAATTACGGCCAGCATAGGCTCCAGCAATACGCTGCTCCCGCCCAGTGGAGGGAGAGTGTGCGGACAGGTGGAGAGCTGGAGGGCTTTGAAACCAGGATCCCCTGTGATGCAAATCCCTGTGCTCCTCTCCACTCCTCCCAGGCCATTAAAAACAACGCTGGCTTCCGAGTGTGGGTCCTCTTCTTCCTGGTGATGTGCTCCTTCTCTCTACTCTTCCTGGACTGGTATGACAGCTAGCCCGTCCTGGCTGCTCCTGGCGGATGGCGCGCTGTCGAGGGTCGCCGGGATCGGAGTGGGACTGTGAGATTTCATCACCGCACCGTTCAAGGGGGAGGGGGCTGGGACAGAGGTACACTCTCACAGAAGGAACACCCAGACCTGTGGTTTTAAGCCCATTTGGTAACGGAAAGAGAAAATAACACAAGTGGAAAGTGGCCTATATAGCAGTAATCCTGACTTGAGGTGGGTGGGAGTGAGGGGGCTCACCGGCTGCACCTACAGCTGGAGGCCGGGGGCTCAGGGAGGCTCCTGCCTTGCCCTTCCAGTGGCTTCAGGGAAAAGGGCCAGTTGGTAACTTCTCACAATGATCATTTCTTTGTTTCCTGTGGCTTCTTCTCTGCCTGAGCCCTGTGATAGCCTCACTATATTCTAGAAACAAACCTTTGTCCTGTTAATGTAATAAATGCACCTAGAGCTTCTTCGTGTCCAGTCAGTGGGTCACAGAAGTGCAGCTGATGCCTGCCTGCTGGGTGGGGAAGAAGGGTGGGGACAGACCCTGGGCACTCAGGAGGGGGCCCCTGGAGCTTGTGTCCAGAGCCGGAACCTGGCCTACGGCTCCCCGACCTGTGTGCCTGACCCCTGAGAAAACAGGAGCACCGGTTTGCAGTGGGAAGCTCGAGACTTCTGAAGCCACTTCTGTGCAGAAAGCTTGCTGGTGGTCCGTGGGGCCCCATGCCCATGTGCGATACTGACCGTCGCACAGCTGCGGGCTCCTTATGTTCCTTGTTTGCACAGAGCGAAAGTGTCGGAATTTACCTGTGAGTGACTTTACAGCCAATAAAACATCTAGATGGTACCGAGGGGTGTGTTGCCTTAGTGGTGCGCGTACATGGGCCTGGCCACGCTCACAGACGTGTGGTCCCTGCTCGCCGAGGGACCTCTTAGCCTTTACTGCATGCGCAGCTCAGGCTCGCTACCCACCCTACTCCCAGCCCCAAGCCCACAGCCATGGTTTCAGAACACCCTTGATAATGAAATCGGGTTTTGGAAACAGTAATGGAGTCGACTGTGATCACCATGCTTGTTTGCAACAGGTCTTGCACTAGTTGTCATTTATTTTTGATCTACTAAAAAACAGTGAAATGTTTGACATGTCCACCAGAAACAACACATTCAAATAACATGGAAGAAAATGTCTGTGAATGTCTTTTTTTCTATTTAATCGTCTTACATACTTAGCTAACTGGCAATTTTGTAAACATATAATTTAATGTCAAGATTCAGGTTGAAATATCATTTTCTTACAAAGATTATGAATTGAAATGTCATCATTGGGTTTGCAAGTTGCCACACCAGCTCCTCTCAGCCTTTCCTGCCTGCTTCTTACAGTAAAGGAGTTCTGGTTCACAAAATAAAAGTCAGTCTTGGCTCCCCAGCAATTACATTTTCACTTTTCCAACACAAAAAAGTTTTTGAAAACTAACTTGCTAACAGGGCTACTGGTGCAAATTTATTCATAACCAAAGAGAACAAAAAGACCAAAGGGGTTTTGTTCCTATTCAACACGTCACAGAGCAGACGGACTACCTACGGGGGGACAGAGTCCTGGAGCCCGCGGCCCAGGGGCCACTCTTTCCACAGCCTCACGTGCGCTGGAGCGAAACACAGTGCTCTCCACCCAAGATGCCAACTCCAGTGGGGCGGGGGGAATAGAGACCCCGAGTGTTCGGCTGTGGGACACACATAGGGATGTGCACGGGGAAGGAAGGGGTGCATCCGCTCCCGGATGTCCTGTTTTCCTTCCTTCTCTACACCTCTCACTACCGTGCGTCTCAGCGATGGCACTGTTGCCACCTGACAAGATTGGAAGAAATTCTGAAGTACAGCTTGCTCTTAGCAACATGGGATCACTCTGAATATGGCTGTGGACTAAGGATTGCGAACGGCAAGGGTGGGGGGGTGGGGTGTAAAATAAATCAATTCCACAAAATGCATTATTTGTCTGAATCCAAACCCCTTGCATATCCAGTGTAAATTTATTTTTTGATAGCGTCCAATAAGTCCCAGTAAAGTAGCTAAATGAAGATTCTTTAACATGGAAAGTGGTGTCAGAGCTCTTTAAGCAACGCTGATATGCACTTGGTTTTATGCCCATGAGTGGCCGGCAGCAAGTTGTATTTGCAAAGCAGCATCAGCAAACAGAAGCAGTTGCACCATAAATGAGTAACCTCTAAAGTATCGGTAATTATATTTAATGAAACGTCCCTCCGAGTCCCTTGGTTACCTTCAAGTGATACCTCGTAAGGAACCTGCCCGTCTCACTGAGCGGACTTCTCGGCGGCTTCGGTCTCCTGCTCAGACAGCTTCTCTTCCGACAGAACGGACATCCAGGGGGAGACTGAGCGCGTGATGCTCTGCTTGGCCAGGTTGTAGTGGTTGATGACGGTGTAAAACTTCTCCCGGGCGCTAGAGTCTTGCTCCGCATAGTAGCTCTCCAAGCCTTCTGGAATGCACTGCGTGTTCTGAAAGACAAGAGGCCACTGAGACATGGGCACCGAGGCTGGAGGGGAGGCCAGCGTGTGTTTCCAGGTAACACCTCACAGATGTTTACCGAGCACCTTCCCAGGGCCGAGAGGAGAAAAAGAATGATCCGCAAAAGCGGGAAGGGGTCCTGCCCTTGGCACAGCCCAGCGACCACCAGACACCGAGTTAGAGAGGTGACAGGGTCAACCTCCCTAACAAGGCCAGGACATAGCAGTCCTTGGGCTCCGGGGGCATGTGTGTAATGACTGTGGGCCTTCCTGCTTCTCTAAAGATCTCACCCTGGTTGTCATTTATCTTCCATCTACCAGAAACCACATAGTCAAGTAGCGAAGGGAGGGAAGTCAGAAAGGCCTCCTGGGAGCTGGGCTTTTAACGGGGAGGCAGAGGGAGAGCGCTGGAGGCAGAGGAGACCGGCCTCACAGACAGTCCACAGCAGCACAAGGAACACACTGGGAAGAGTGGCCTGGCTCCCAGAGGCAGCCGCACAAGGCCTGCAAGGTCCTGTGAGGGAGCAGTGTGACCTTGTGATCCAGAGAGCAGCATGATGTCCCCAAGGACCCCAGACAGCATGTTGGGGTGGGGAGGGGCTATCCCAGACAGTTGTCCACAGAGGAAGAGGCTCTGCCCCTACAAGCAACGGAACCCTGGGGAGATAAGGGGTGGGGAGACCATCAGCTCTCATCAGCTGGTAAAAGGTCTAGGACCCCCAAAAGTTAAGACCCTGCACCCCAGGCTGCCTTTCCTTATCAATCCAGGAGCCAAGCTAAGCCACTGCCCCACCACGGCTGACGTGGCCAGCCCACACAACAGAGGTGGAGCTCAGGCCCACAAGGGAGGTGCGTGGGGCTGTGGGTTGTCTTCCACCAGCCATCCCCCCAGAGCTAAGCAGGCACTTGGCGCCCAGCTAACATTTCCCAGCTCTCCTGGCTGCCAGGTGAGGCCATGGGACCACTGGCCAATGGGACAGTAGTGGATGTCGGCTCTCTCCCACGGCCCTTTCTTAGCTGCCTTTGCCCAGGGAAGAATACCTTGGGAGCTGGCAGGGCAGCAATGAGACGGAATTGGGGCTCCAGGATGACCTAACAGAACCTCACCGCCTTCCAGCTGGCCCTTAACATGAAAGAGGTCGACTTCCACCTTGTGGAAGCCATGTTAACCCGCGTGTCTAAGCAACCAGAGCCACATGTGAATACCATGGCCTCTCTCTCAGATGGTGAGGGGAGACTGCAGCTAAGATGGGTGCTTGGCCTCGGCCACCTCCATGGTCATCAGGAAGGGTTTCACAGCCCAGATTCTCCGCTGGCCCCGAGAGGTCTATCTCAGCACATTTGCCTGGGAGCCATCTGTATGTTCAACCATCCCAGATACTCTGAGGCTCGGTGCCCTGAGTGCCATCTCTGGCCTGTCTCGGCCATGGCCGCCCAGCTGACAGGTGCACAGCTGGGACCTAAAGCCTAAGCCCCACCTACGGCACTCCGACCACCTCATGGGGCTCAGCAAGAAGCCCAGCTGCTCCAAGTGTCCATTCACCTCCCCCGGGCATGCACCATGTGGACACTGACGGGACCTTTGATGACCACATCTCTGGGCACCTCAGGCCACTGCTAGGATGGCCAGCCACGGCTGCTGCACCGTGGATGTGGACACCAGGAGACCTCAGGGCCAGCCCGGGATGCAGCCAGGGAACCCCCTCCAGGAGCCTCGCCCTGGTCTGGGGCCAGCTTTTGCTCAGTCTCTGAAAGCTAAAGGCAGATCAGGGGGGTGGGGGGCTGCTCCTTGAGGTCTTCCTGTAGATTCGAAGTCCACCTGCCATCTCCCTGGCAGAAGAAAATGGGACTGGGGTTTTTGCCTCCCATGCTGCTGTTCTCCCCCTCCTGACCTTCTCTTCATCCCTGACAGCTTGCCAAGTGCTTTCCACGTACCTTCTCTCACTGTGAGGGAGCTTCCAGCAACGTGCTTTTATAGACAGGGCCAGGGAGACCCAGGGAGGGGCCGTACCTCTCCAGCCTGGGCCTCCAGCTCAGAGTGCCCAGAACCCCACACACTGTTACCGTGCAAAGCTGCCAACAGGTGACCTGCTCAACTCAAACACAGGACAGTGAGCCACGGAGGCAGTAAGCCCGGCCCCGAGGCAGAACCATGGTTTTCCCAGAGCACCAACAGGCTTAGATCCAGCCAGTGTCTGGCCCCGTCCCAGTACACACAGGCCTCAGGAGCAAGGTGAGGCTCTCGGGGTTCCCAGCGCACAATGGGTTCCGCGCCCTGCCTGCATGACCAACTCAGCCTTCAGCACCCTCGCGGGCCAGGGCCAGTACCATGATTGGCAGCACTCACAGAGGCTGCGAGGCCTGCCTGACAGAGCTGCCTTGACCCGAACCAGGTGAGCGCCATGGCCTGCACAGCATCCTCTTGGGGGACAGACTGTAATATCCTCTGAACCCAGAGGCCTCCCCAGCGTGCAGGTCCACGTAGCCTGGTGGTTGCCTGGCATCAAAAGCAGGGACACAGGGCGGAGCACGTGATGCTTGCCACCCCAGTCGTGGAAGAGCTCCTGTGCGCTCAGACATGGCAGCCTCTCATGATGAAGGTCCCTCTCCCCCAGGATGCTTCTCCCAGGACGCTGGCCACAGAAGTGTCAGTGTGAAGTGACCAGGCATGGCTGGGGACCGGCTCTCCCACGGGTGGACTACCCAGCATGCCAGGCACCGGGGATGCCAAAACACTAGGCCACAGCCCAGGCCACGGGCCATATGAAACCGACCCTGCTAGCCCCCTGCTCCCACCCCGTGGCCCTCCCCCGGGAAGCCCAGGCTCTGTGGCTCCAACACCAGGAAGTGGCAAGCCTGGCCTCTCAGCAGAGCACGGTCAGTGCCTGCTCGGCGTGGCTGTCGACAGACGTTGTGGTGTCGTGCCTGGTCCAGTGCCTGGCCCGCAAGGGACTGCTTCCTCACTGGTGGCTCTGAGAAGGTAGTGAGGGGGTGAAAGACAGGTCAGCGTGGGGTGCAGGGACGCGTGGAGAGCACTGCGGTCCAGCATAGTCCACAGCATGTCCAGGCCGGTGCCTCGCGTGTTTTCCTGCCTGGGCGACTGAGAGAGGCTATGAGCTGCTGGCTGGTTGGTTATGGGACATAGTCACCACGGGCCTTCCCTTCAGCCCAGGACTGCCTGCCCCACGGAAAACAGGCCTCCTGCCTCTTCCCTGCTCCCTACTGTCCGAGATACCAGGATCACAACTACCTACCGGCCCTCAGGGAACACGGGGAGCCATTTCTGGGAGAGGACAAAGTCTGCAGCGTGCTGCCCACTCCAGTCTGCCTGTCCAGGGTGTCAGTGGGGGCAGCGGGAGCCATGCCCTGGAAAGAGAGTGACCACGGAGGCCTGCCCATGCCACAGGTCATGTCTACCACAGCTCCTTCTGCTCCTGGCCTCAGCTCCCCTGCCTCCGACACGGGGCAGGGGAGCCCCACCTCCTGGGTGGCCATGAGGACCAAAGGCAGCGATGGGCCACTCAGGTAAGAAGCTGTGATATGTCCGTGCTCACACAGTGGACAGGGAAGATCACAAGCTGTAGGGGCACAACCAAGAGGACGCCTGCATCTCAGCAGCAGCTCGAACCCGGCTGTGTCTGGGCGGGGGGGGGAAGCAGCAGCCCCCGTCCAGCAAGGCAGGCAGCCACCCTGACCCCAGCCAGCGCTGCCACTGGCCCTTCACTCTGTCTTCCCCTCCTCCACTCACCAGCACAGGGTCCTGCAAGAACCTGGGCCATGTGATCCTCCAAACCAGGCCAGGCAGGGGCCTCTAGACCTGACAGCATGCCTCCCCTCCCCCTTCCCTCTGGGTGCTGGGCCAGGGAGGATGGACTGTTCTGCTGCTGCCCACACGGACTGCTGGAGGGACCTGCGGGGAGGCACTGTGTTGGGCTGGTGGTAGGCGAGAACCCCAGTTTTGGGGGGATCCTGGGGCCGGGGGCTCCCAGGAAGTTCTGACCCAGCCCGTCTCAGGCCAGACATTGCAGCCTCATGCCCCTCTGTGGGCGAGTGTGGGGAGGTCACCAAAGCTCCCTGCACCTCCACCCTCAGACAGGGAATGACCATCGGCCCGGTGAGGTAATCCAAGCAAGCGTGTTCCAAGCAGCCCCTGGCCTATGGCCAGTGCTCATCAGTGTTCCTCGTGCACAGGTGAGAACGTGTACCTTGGTGCACTGTGGTGAGAATGCGTGTGGACGGTCTACAGGGAATACCCACGGGTCAAAATGGGCAGCTTGGGCAAGTTCCCATTCCTTTTAAAGCCTGTCCATACACTCCCATAATAACTTCAAGGTTTAGAAAAAAGGCAGAAACCGAGCATCCCCCCCCCCAGCCCATATCTGCCTGCCTAAATCCCCCCCATGACACTCTCGGTGGGGGTGGCCTGTACCTCCTCTCACCCACAGCACAGGCGCCTGTCCTCAGGCTCACGCCAGGATTTCTGTGGCCCCTGTGGGGTCCCCTCTGGCTCTGGGGGTCCCGTGGGACCCCCTCTCACGCACCACACCTTCCCCCCACCCCCAGCTTTAGCCAAGGGCTTTTAGACACAGACTAGCAGCTCCCCAGTCCTCCCAGCCAGAGTTTCCAGGAAGGACACCTACCCCCAATTAAACAGAAAGGCCAGTGGAAAATGCTGAAGTCCCAGGAGATGCAATGATAGAACGTTACCGGACTCTCAATTCCCAAGGCTGGCTGGGCCCCAGGCTCACCCACAGAGCCTCTGAATACCTAGAGACCCGCCCTTCCCCCTGCAAGGGTCTCCTCTCTTGGACTCCACCTGCCCAGCCCAGGTTTTCTAGCAGAATTGGCCTTGTGGGCTGGGCAATTTAGCCTGTTGCCTCCTCCACGCAGGCAGCTTGCCCTGGTCCAGAGAGAACAAGTCCGGAAGCAAACCCTGGGTTCTCCCAATGGAGTTGCCGGCCCCGGTTGTTTGTAAGCAGTCTGCCCAGTCCCCAGGAAGCTGTCCTCTGTAAACCCAGTTCCCATCAGGGCACCACTCCTGCATCTGCTTTGCCTCCTTTCCATGACATCAGCCACTCCGCGTCACCCGACTCTGGACCAGGTCCTCCCCTCCTGCTCCTTCCCTACACCCCATCCCCCAAGTCATCTCTCCATCCCCAGCACCCTGAGCAGGCCAGACCCTTCTCTCACCCCAGGCTCCCTGCAGCAGCCTCCTGGGTCATCTCACTGAACCTCCAGCCTCCACGGGCAACCGAGTAGCTGTGCCCTCACTTCCCCCTTGCCCTCCCCCAGGGTCTTTGCCTGGCCCATAGCTGCCTGCCCCCAGTCCTCCAGGCTGACCAGACCTGCACTGCCCTGCTGTCCCGTGTGCACCGCTGCTCCCCTAGCCAGCCTGGGTTGGCCCTGCTGCTCTCTAGCATCTGCTAATGAGCTTGCTTGGTCAAGGGCAGCCCTCCCCTCCTTGAAGCCCCCAGGCCCTCTGTGTTGGCCTCCTTTAAACCATGGCATCTCCTGAGCTTCCAAGCAGACCATAACCTCTCCCAGCCCATCCAGGAGGTGCACGGGTTCATTGAGGGCAGCATGGGGGCGGGAGGGGGGCGCTTTCCCCTTGGGTCCCCACACAGTTGCCTCACTGGCCTCCTATGAGCTTTGCTCAAACTTGACCACCCTTCTAGAAACTGCAGTCCCCAACCCTGCTTTGCTCTTCTATTTTCCATCGCTTATAACCTAACTCGGTATACTACTGACTTTACGTTTCTTTTGAGAATAGCAGGGAGCTTCCCAAAGGTGGGGACCTTCAGCCAATGGGTCCTGGCTGGAGTCCAGCACCCGGATAAGAGTAGCCGCAAGGGGCCCACGGCAGGCACAACATCACGACATAACAACATACACACTTGCAGTGCAGAGAAAGGGCTGAAGGGCAGCGTGAGTTCTGGCTTCACCGGCTAACTCATGCGAGGGTTCTGTGGCCCTCGCATCACCGAAACCGAAAGCAAAGCCACAGGGTGACAGGTGACAAACCAAGCCTGTCCGTGTGTGCGCTCAGCGTGGGCCGCTCCTGCTTTAATTCCGGCAACACCAGATCCAGGAAATCATCCTTTTCCCTCTTCACACTGGCTCTGGAGAGTTCAGAACCAAACGTGGGCCCAGATGCTGAGCGTGTGGGAAACGGGAGCAAGTCCACAGTGAGGCCATCTTACTTCCTCATGCTTCACCTCTTCCCCCTCCTCTCTCCCCACCCCCACCCTTTTTTTGTCTTCACTTAATCCTTTTGCTCCCGGTGTATGCTTCTGTGCCCCTTGTAGACTTTCTGGAATGCAGGGGCATCAGAGCAAAGCAAGCATTTCCACGTGCACGGGGAGCCCAGCCATGCAGGCACCAGGGGGAGCAGGCAGCCAAGGGGTGTGGGACGTGTGCCCAGCCCTGCCCCTGGTCCCCTTCATGCAAGCCCTTCCTCCCTCAGGGCCTCTGCTCCCCAGCTTGAGGTCAAGTCCCAGGAGCCGCCTTGCTACAGATCGCCTTCTCCACTGCCCCTCTGCCTCCCTTCCGTGCTTCCCCTTTAAGAGTCCCACTGGGAGCCTGGCCAGAGCACAGGGCCCCCGCTTCTCAAGTGCCTGTCCCCTCCGGGAGGGTACCTGGGGCCTCAGGGGGAGGCGGAGCTTTACCTTGAGGACGAACCCATCGGGGCAGGCACGATCATACTTGTACACCTTGTAGACAACCAGGAAGACAACACAGGTGAGGAAGGCCAGGGCGAAGAGGACCAGCACGGAGACCTGTGGGTAGAGGTGGGGCCCATCAGGGTGGCTGCGAAGACCCGCATGCGGGGGCAGCCAGACAGACACACGGACACACTCCAGTGCACAAAGAGACCGTCTCTAGAAGGAAACCCACACTGGAGTCCCAGGAGGCTTCAGGGACGAGAGGTCAGCAGAATCACTTTTCACTGAACAACTTTCTCACCGCATCCACAAGCTCTCTTTATTGTAAACGCCCTGTTTTTAGTCTTCCAGGTCCTATCTGGGGAGCTCGGGGTACAGACACGATAGAGACTCATGGACATTTGGAAACATGGTTGAGCCGGGGGTGTGGGTTGCCTTTCTGCCTGCTGACAGTGACCAAGGTGACTCATCAGCAAGCAGCTCATCAGCTGTTCCAAATGTCTCCTGAGCCCGGGCCACCAGCTCTGCATGGGGCCGGGACCAGCAAAGCATGAAAGCCAGACTCTCCCGGGCCCCTGTCACCTCTGCCCTCAAGCTTCCTGCGTACTTAGGTGTGTCCCCTCCCCAGAGAGCCGTCCCTGCTGGCGCAAGGGCTCTGTAAAAGTTAGCTACTCCCCTCCCCCTCCCCTTCCAGAGTCCCCGTGAGCTCCCTCTCCACGCTGCACATAGCTCCAAGGCTGCTAAGCACCGGCAGAACTCCACCACTCCCTGGGGCTGCGAAAGAGGCTTGGGGGTAAGCCCCCAGCAAGCTGGGCATGGCCTCAAGCCAAGTGCACTGAGCCCCATCCGGGCTTCGGGAACCCTGGGCAGACGTCCCCTCATCCTGCAGGGCCCCGGTTACCATACTGGCTCTCCATCTGTGAAAGGAGAACAGAGTAGCTCTGAGCCACGTGAGAAGATGTATGTGAGGAACGCTCACCCAGAGGATAGACGGACAGACAGCCGCCCCATGCATCCCCCTTCCCCTGCCTCAGGCACGGCGCCGTGACCCCAGTTCCACTGCGGGGCTGTGGCGGTCCCCAGTCCCCTCACCCATGCCACAAGATGACACTTCCCCATCTCCCAGTTGCTGTGAGGATAGGAAGGAGGCATAGATGGGCAACATCTGCAGAGAATGGTAGTGTCTCCCGTGGTGAGCATTGCCCCACCCCTGGGCCCTGCCTCTGTTTCCCAGGCTCTTCATCACCAGTCTTCAGGGTCCTCGCCAGGCCTGTGTCATGGTGGCCAGGAGCCCTGGCTGGGGTCAGCACTGGGCCGCTCAGAAGCAAAGCACGTGGCCTGCCATGCTGGGGCCAGCCCCCATGGAGCGCCCTCCCTTTCTGGCACTGGGTGGGCACGAGACACGCCCCAGGTAGCCCACACACCTGAGGGCCCACGAGCACCCAGATCCTCCCTCCCCTCACACGCCTACCCTGGCCACCTGCCTCCCCACTCCTCCCCAGCTCACGCTCACAACAGCCAGGGCGACACCTGTCCCCTGTGTTCTCTGGCCCAGGGAACAACCCTTGAGGCCCCAGGCAGGCAAGAAGCCTCTGCATCACCTCCCATGAGGCCCTACCTCCCCATCCCTAAGTCCCACCCATCCCAATCACCATCTCTGTCCTCCACCCGCCTTTTCCCTTCCTGTGACCTTGGGGTACCCTCCCTCACGTTGACTGTCCGGGCCGTGACCCTCTCCAGGTCAGAGAAACCACAGTCTGCCTAGACAGTCCATGCCACACAGGGAGCCCAGGCCTGATGCATGGGCACGGGATGAAGTCACAGAGAGTTTGGGGCCCGAGGTGCCCACTGGAAAGGCACCACGGGGTTCTGGGGGCTGCTAAGGCACATGGCGAGAACATAGCCACAGACCCAGACAGCCCAGGGAGACTGCAGAGGCAACAGAGAGTGGAGCTGAAGGAGGTCAAATCTGCAAGGAAGGAGAGGGGATGGCAGACCAAGGGCCATACGGTAACAGAGGCAGCAGCCAGAACCCTCGTGCTTTCCAACGAGATCAGCAGCCTTGCTGGTGCTGACACTGGGGATGGGCACCTCTGGGCAAGGTGCTCAGCTCCTCTGAGTCTGGCTCCTGTCACCAAGAGGACCCAGCTCTCCGGGCAAGTTGGAAGGCTGAAGATTTGATGTGGTCTGACTGAGGCCAGCCCCTGGGCATAGTGTGCACCGTGCAAGGAAGCATTTGCCCTTGTTGCCGCTGCTGTCATGCTTGTCACCCATGCCCTCCCTCAGGTCACAAGGCTACCAGAATGCAGAGCCTACCCCAACCCAATCTCCATGCCTAGGACCCCGCCACCTGCTAGCAGCCCCTGGGGGTAGCAAGGCCTGCTTCAGGGGCTCTGGATTGTCCAGGGCTGCCAGGCTGCCTTCCCCAAGGTGGTCTGTGGCAAGAGCTGTATCTAACAGAACTGGTTTCCTTCATAACCCTCTGTATTTTTTTTTTCTAAGTAGGCTCCGTGCCCAGCATGGAGCCCAACACGGGGTTGAACTTACGATCCTGAGCTCAAGACCTGAACTGAGATCAAGAGTAGGATGTTTAACTGACTGAGCCAGCCACATGCCTCATAACCCTTTGTATTTTATTTTAGGCATCTGAAAACATTCCAAAGAGGCCCATGGCACAAAATAGGTTGAGAAGTCCTGTTAGAATATTATCTCCTCAATGAAATATTAGCAAACTGAATTCAGTAATACACTGAAAGGATCATACACCATAATAAAATGGGATTCGTTCCAGGAATACAAGGATGGTTCAACACCTGCAAATCAATGTGATCCATCACGTGAATAAAATGAAGAGTAAAAACGTTATCATCTTCAAGAGATGCCGAACAAACGTTTGAGAAAATTCAACATTTATGATAAAAACTCAACAAAGTGGGTATAGAGGGAACGTGCTTCAACACAATAAAGGCCACCTAGGACGAGCCCACAGCGAACATCGTCATGGTGAAAAATGGAAAGCTTTCCCTCTAAGATGGGGAACAAGACAAGGATGTCCACTCTCGCCCCTTCTATTCACCACAGTACTGAAGCCGGAGGCAGAGCATTAAGAAAAAGAAAAGGCATGCACATTGGAAAGGAAGAAGCAAAACTGTCACTATTGTAGGATGACATATTACATATTAGAAAACCCTGAAGAGGGGCGCCTGGGTGGCTCAGTGGGTTAAAGCCTCCGCCTTCGGCTCAGGTCATGATCCCAGGGTCCTGGGATCGAGCCCCACATCGGGCTCTCTGCTCAGCGGGGAGCCTGCTTCCCCCTCTCTCTCTCTGCCTGCCTCTCTGCCTAATTGTTATCTCTCTCTGTCAGATAAATAAGTAAAATCTTTGAAAAAGAAAACCCTGAAGATTCCACCAAATTCCACCTCAGAACCAATCAACAAATTCGATTAAGTTGTAGGACACAAAACCAATACACAAAAATATGCAGTGTTTCTATACATAATAGCAAACTATCAAAAAGAGAAAGTAAGAAAACAGGCCCATCTGGGGCACCTGGGTGGCTCAGTCAGTTAAGCATCTGCCTTCAGCTCAGGTCTTGATTCCAGGGTCCTAGGATGGAGCCCAGCGTTGGGCTCCCCCCTCAGCGGGGAGTCTAATTCTTCCTCTGCCCCTTCCCCTGCTCATGCTCTCACACTCTGTGTTCTCTCATAAATAAACAAAATCTTAAAATCTGTAATTGCATCTTAAAGAATATCTACAAACAGGTTTAACCAAGGAAGTGAAAGACCTGTACCCTGAAATCTCTAAGACACTGATGAGAAAACGTGAAGACGACACAAATAATAGAAAGATACTCTGTGTTCGTGGTTTGGAAGAATATTTTTCAAATGTTCATTCTGCCCAAAGCAATCCACAGATTGAATGCAATGCAATCCCTACCAAAATTCCAGTGGCATTTTTCAAAGAAATAGAACAAGCTTCAAATCTGCATGGAACCACAAACGACCCCAAATAGCCAAAGCCATCTTGAGAAAGAAGAACAAATCTGGAGGTATCGTGCTCCCTGATGTCAAACTATATTACAAAGCAAAAGCAATCAAACTGGTATGCTACGGACATAATATTAGAGTACAGAACCCAGAAATGAGCCAACATATACGGTCAATTAATTTACAACAAAGCAGCCAAGAATGTACGTGGAGCAAGGACAGCCTCTTCGGTAAGCAGTACTGGAAAAACCGGACAGCCAAACACAAAAGAATGAAACCGGACCACTTTCTTACACAATATACAAAAACTAACTCAAAAGCAATTAAAGACTTAAACATAGGACTTGAAACTATAAAACTCCTAGAAGAACACAGAGGGGAGTTCAGCTCCCTGACATTGGTCTTGGCAATGATTTTTTAAAATCTGACTCCAAGAGCAAAGGCAACACATGCAAAAATAGGTAAGTGGGACATCAGACTCAAAGTGGGACAGCAAAGGAGACCATCAACAAAATGGAAAAGCCAACCTCCTGAGTAGGAGAAAATACTTACAAGCCATACATATCTGATGAGGGGTTAAAGTCTGAAATGCATAAGGAACCCCTACAACTCAATAGCAAAAAACCAAACAATCCAATTTTTATATTGCGTCTTTGTGTTACACAGTTGAAATCACCATAATGGTATATGTCAAACAATTCTCAATTAAAATACACACACATGCACACGCGCACACACATAATCTTACATCCTAGGGCGTTCTTAAGCCTGTCCCTTGAATTTGGAAGCCACAACTGTGTTTGGTTCCCAGCGCCCCATCTGTTTAGGTTTAAAAATAAGCCCCATCTCTCAGCGAGGCTGTGGGGAACCACTTTGTCTGGGGCCCTCCTCCTGGAACCTGGCCTGGGCCTTTTATCTGGGATTCCCAGGCCTGATGACTGAGGAGCTCACAGAACCAAGAAAAGAGAACATGACAGTTCCAGGAATAGTCAAGGGAGAGACGCAAAGAAAGAAATCCATAGACAGGCAGGAGGAGACGCACGGTGGGGCAAAACCCCTTTCCTGGAGGCTGTCCCCAATCTTCTTCCCCCACATCTTGCAAACCTCAAACCTCTCCTTGGCCCCATGTCTGCACAGACCTGGGAAGTGCCCCATGGTAGGAAGAGAAATGTGGGTTTCCTCTTTGCTGTGTGGCATAATGTTCCCCTGTAGTTCTCATGGCCTGAGGAGAGAGCATGGGCCTTTCCAGAAAGATCCCCGGACGGCTCAGAATTGGGTCCCAGCTCTGCCACCTGCCAGTTGTGTTCCTAAGCAGATCACCTGCATATCTTGTCTCTGGAGAGGAGAACAAAGCCTCGTGCTCTTACACGTTCATTGGGAGAATGACTAGGGATCAAGGGTTTGGAGAGATGTCAGCCTCACGTGCTAGGCCCATTAGGGGTTCAACTGTTTCTCCCCCTCCCCAAAATAGGGAAGCCCTACACCTTGGTACCTTTGAATGTGACCTGTGGGGTCTCTGCAGATGTGATTAAACTGAGGTCATTGGGCCCTAATCCAATGTGACTATGTCCTTATAAAAAGAGGAAATTTGGATACAGACACACACACACACAAGGAGAACCTTGTGAAGATGGACGGTTGTAGGATGCGTCTGCAAAGCCAACGAATGCCAGGGTTACCAGCTACCACTGGAAACTAGGAAGAGGCAACAAAGGACTCCCCTCCCAGCTTCAGAGGGAGCACAGCCCTGCCGACCCCCACCTGGACCTGGGCTTCTGGCCTTTGGAATGGCAAGACCATCAGTTTCTGCTGGTTAAGGTGCCAGTCATGTATTTGTGAGATCTTGAGCACATACCACGAGGTTTCTAGCCCATCACTTGATGTCCCAGAGTGAACTCATATGGGCCCGAATGCCAGAGCTCTTTGAGCAGGGCTCGTGGCTGGCTCGCCTCCCCTATGGGTGTTCTTTGTCTGCTGTCATCCCTGTCCCTCCCCAACATGCCAGACTGCATCACCTTCTCTCCTCCTCACCCTCCAAAGCCCTGACCAGGACCACTGCCTCCAGGAAGGCTCTGGAATATCCCAGCCTCTCCCAACACCAGCAGCGTGTGCACATACCACATAGCCCAGCATCTCCTCTTCCCCAGTGATTTAAGTGAAATAAAAGTGTGTCCCAATTTGGAGAATTTCACAAACCTCCCCTTCTCCCATGAGACAACTAAGAATATTCCAGAAAAAAAAGTGAAAATTACCTACCCAGACATACCTGTCTCCTGGGAGCATTCTTCAGGCTTTCTCAAAGGTCGACAGGCCCTGGCCAGAAGCATTCTGGAGAGCCCTAACCACCAGCGGCCCCATCTTTCAACCCATTCCGAAATACTCCAACTAGAAGACAAACTAGCCGTGCACTGCCCAACACATGTCAAGAGCCCTGGGTTCCAGGCCTGCTCACGCCCCACACACAAAGCAACTCTGGAAAAGGCATCCATCCCCAACCTCTGGTTCCCTCTCTAAAGGAAATGGGCAGGCCGGCCTAGCACCCAAGCTTAGAGCGGGGTGCCCAGGAGACCCCCCCTCCCACTGGGCACCCCAGGGAGCAGAGTGAACCCTTATTACACAGAGGAAGCCCGATCCCACACACTGTTGCAGTGCACGTCTGGCCTGACAGAGGCTCAGTCACCCAAAAGACCCCACCTTCAAGTTGAGCCACAAGACCACCATGTGGTACAAAGAGCCCAGGATGCCTGTGAGACAAGAAGCAGCAGCTACATGTGGGGACCCAGCCTTAAACACAAGGGCTCCACCTCAGCTGTGTGTGAGAATCACAGGATCCCCCCCGAGGATCCCAGCAAGGGGACCCCAGACGGGACCCCAGCCAGAGCCCCAGCAGTGGAATGCTGGGAGCAATACCCAGGCCCTGGTATTCCTTAAAACTTTCCAGATGCTTTGGGACACAATCAAAGCCCAGCACCATGGGGTAAACAGAGGATCCCCTTCTGCACGAAATTCCTGGAGCCTGGGGGCAACTAAGCTCCCACCCCAGCCTTGGCCCCCTTCTGCCAAAGTACCCTATGAAGAGTAGCTCCAGAGACTTCCACCATGCTCTGTGCCCAGGCAGGCGGTTTCAGTAAAGCTGGGGTACCCCTCAGAACAGCACCCCAAGGCACTTCTACGGACTGCATTTTTCCCACAGGGACACTTGGGGCTCAGTCAGTGCAGGTGACCAGTGCGAGGCAAGCCAGCTTGGTCGGCTCAGCGTTGTCCCCTAAAGACACCCAGGTCCTAACCCCAGGAACCTGTGCATGTTGCCTTATATGCAAAAAGTGACTCTGCAGATGGATTTAATCCAGGTCTAGAGACAGGAAGGTCTCCTGCATTATGCAGGCGGGCCCAAGTGAAATTCCAGGGGTCCTTACAAGAGGGAGATGGAGACAGCGGACACTGGAGGATGCTGGGCTGCAGGTGGAGGAAGGGGCCCCGAGCCAAGGAATGGGGAGATGGTGGGAGCTCAAAAAGGCCAGGAAACAGATCCTCCCCTGGAGCCCCCAGAGGAGCCCCCTGCCAACACCGCGATGTGGCCCAGTGACGCGGATTCAGGGCTTCGGAGCCCCCAGAACTGTAACAGAATAAATGTGTGTTGTTCTGAGCCGCCCCGCTGGTGGTGCTTGGTTCTGGACGCCCCACGGAGCTAATTCACTTCCTTTGGAGCCCATCTCCCCGGTGCTCACTGAGGGAGGGAGGGTGTGGCAGGATCCAGCTGACAGGCTGCCCAGCTCCATCTTTGCTGGGGGCACTTATCCAGCCGCCCTCGGGTAGCCGGAGCCAACCCAGAGCATCTCCGAATCCAATGGGACATGAATTCAGTTTGCTGAGGTGCCAGTCTGTCTGGGTTTTCCGAGGCAAACGATCACGTACAGGAAGGAGGCGGGACCCGGGATGCTGGAGGCCTGGAGAGCCTGGGTCCACAGCCAGCACCAGCCGCCACCCGTGCCCTCGGGGCCGGAGGCTGGGGAGCTCCTGGGGTTGGGGAAGGGGACTCGCTTAGATGCAGGGCCACTGCTTCTACGGGGCATGTGAGGCCCAGGGCTGGGGCCTGTGATGCTCTCAGCGACCCATGAAAATGGTTTTTAATTTTGTCAGAAAACTGGAAGTAATTATATAATAATCGTGAATCCAGTCTGGATGATAGTCTTCTTTAGACCAAGGTGGTCATAAAATAACGTCCTTTCTTCTTCCACTTTTTTTTTTTTTTTTAAAGAGGAAGGGGCCCACAAAGAAAAGCAAAAAGCCCCTCAGGGCCCAGGGCCCTGCCTTCTTCCATCTTAGAATCCCCCGGTGGCCGGTGGACATTCTCAAGACAAGACAGAGGCCCCCTTGGCATGTCCTTGGCCGCATGGCTTCAACCTTGGCCTCTCCTGCAAGGTGGTGGCTTGTCACAGCTCCTCCATGATGGCTGTGGGGGTATTGGCAGACCCCCACGGTGCTGGAAAAGACTTGGGCTGGGGGAGGGGAGGGGATACGTCTGGGCCTCGAAGGAAGAGCAGCTCTTCGGGGCAGGAAGTGTGGAAGGGGTGTGCTCTGACGAAGAAGGCTGTGCCAGAGCCCAGAGGCATCAAGGAATATGGTACACTTGTCTCGTGTGGCTGGAGCAGCCCGTGTCCTGCAGGAGGGGACCCCCGTCCCTGTTTGCCCCATCGAGGAGGAGGAACCCACCAGGCACTGCACGATGCTGGGAGGCAGCTGCCCCTTTGGGACAGATTACCATTTCTCACAGCCCACGGATGTGTGGCCAGTTGGCTGGAGGACATGTTTGCTACCAATGTGCATTGGGCGAGGGGGCCGGGGGGCAGATTCTCCATAATCCCCAAATTATATCACTTTTGTGCAGCTGTCAAGAAGAGCTTTGCAGCAGGACACAGCAGGAAGATGTGAGAGCTACTACGTGGGAGCTGTATGCACTTGGCATCCCCCAGCATGTGATCTGTGGTGGCCCTTGGTGGCCCGGGCCCCACGGCTGGAGGCGTGTGAGAGCAGCAGGGTTCAGGGAGAGCCTGGGATGGGATTTCCATATAGATAAGTACACATGTGTATGTGCTTGTTTATTAACACAGCAAACACCAAGATCTCAGAAATACTGTGATTTCAAACAAAAGAGGAGAACGCCCCTGTTCCAGGATCCTGGTAGCAGCAGCAGGACTCAGAGCCCCTTGTGAGCTGCACTGGCCACAGCCTCAGGCAGAGTGGATGCTGCTGGAGTTCACTACCTCCA
This sequence comes from Martes martes, assembly GCF_963455335.1. NCBI lineage: Eukaryota > Metazoa > Chordata > Mammalia > Carnivora > Mustelidae > Martes > Martes martes. The sequence goes on from NC_137889.1 coordinate 145,203,535, forward strand.
GCAGAAAGAGAAGGGCCTCGAACAATGCGAACCAGAGGACACTACTGGAGGAGCTCAGAGACCCAAGTGAATGGAAAGATGTCCTGTGCTCACAGACTCAAGATCCTGTGTTGTGAGGATGAGGCTACTTCCAGACTGATCTGCAGACTCAGTGCAATCCCTAGCAGAATCCCGACAGCCTTGTTTGCAGAAATGGAAATTGCAAGGATCCTAAATAGCCAAAGCCATTTTGGAAACAAAGAGTAAGTCAAAGGGCTCATCTTTCCTGATTTCAAAACTTCCTGCAAAGCTACAGTAATTAAAACGGTGTGCTACTGGCATAAGAATCACCATGTAAATGGAAGAGAACAGAGTCCAGAAATAAAACCCGATGTCCGTGATCAGCTGGTTTTCTTAATCTAGATGCTAAGACCATTCAGTGGGGCAAGAAGTCTCTCAGCAGATGGTGTTGGGACAACCGGCCATCTACACCAGAAGCTCGACCCTTACCTCACACCATATACAAAAATTAACTCAAGGGCGCCTGGGTGGCTCAGTTGGTTAAGCCTCTGCCTTTGGCTCAGGTCATGATCTCAGGTTCTTGGGATCAAGCCCCGTATCAAGCTCTCTGCTCAGCGGGGAGCCTGCTTCCTCTCTCTCTGCCTGTTTCTCTGCCTACTTGTGATCTGTCAAATAAATAAATAAATAATCTTTTTAAAAAATTAACTCAAAATGGAATAAAGACCTAAATATAAAAGCTAAAGCCATAAAACTCTTAGGACAAAACGAAGCGGCAAATCTTCATGACCTTAGACTTGGCAGTGGTATCTTAGATCTGACACCAAACACACAAGCAACGGAAGAGAAAATAAATCGTACTTCCAAATCTAAAAATTGTGTGCAAAGAACAGGAGGAGAAAACTGAAAAGGCATCCACAGAACGGTAGCAGATATCTGCAAATGATATGCCTGACAAGAACGCGGTATCCAGAATACCACTGAACACCACAAAAACCACCCAATTAAAAATGGGGAAGGCCTGGAATAGACGTCTCTCCAAAGATACACAAATGGCCGTTGGGGCACAGGGATAGATGCTCCCTGTCACTAGCCGTTAGGGAGGGGCAAATCCAAACCACAATGAGACACCACTTCGCACCCACCAGGCTGGCTATAATTAGACCGAGAATGACAAGTGTTGGCTGGCTGTGCGGATGCTGGGAGCCTTGGACATCAATGGTGGGCTGGGGAATGGGGCAGCTACTCAGTAGGTCAGACATGAAATTACCACACAAACTCCTGGGTACATACCCAGAAGGACGGAACAAGGACTTTTTGAACAAAAAGTTGTACGTTGAGTGTTTGCTGCAGCGAACGCTAGAGGTAGTCTAGTCTAGGCTAGTCGCTAGTCAAGAGGTAGAAACAGCCCAAGTGTCCATCGCCGGATGAAGGGACAAACAGAAGATGGTCTGGCCATACAGCTGCATGTGACTCGGCCAGAGAGAGGAACAAGCACTGACCCCTGGACACACTTGACGTGAAAGCAGCAGTCACAAAGGACACATACTATATGACTCCACTGATGCGAAATGTCTGGAACAGGGACATCCAGAGACAGAATGTAGGTCTGTGGTCGCCTAGGGTTGACAGGAGGAGGAAACGGGGTGACTGCTGATGATGGGTAATGGGTCTCCTCTTGGGGTGCTGAAACGTTCTAGAACTAGACAGTAGTGAGTGTTGGACGACACCACAAAGGTACTAAATGTCACTGAGATGAACACTTAAAAATGGTGACCCGTATGTCACATCTATTTTATCACACCAAGGAATAATGGCTGAGGGGAGAGAGACGAGGCAGGTGAGGCGTGGGAGGCACGGGCCTAGGGGCGGGGGTCCTGGCAAGACGAGGAGTCCCAGCCCCAGCAGTCCTGCCCCAGAGGCAGAAGGGATGTTTTCTGGAAAGAACAGCCAGGAAAGGAACGCAAATAGGCTAGGGGCCTCGGGGTGAACTATATACAGAGTTTATAAGGGGGACCCTATCTCCAGGATGCTTATTAGGACAGTCTTGGCCAATGGTGCCTGCCCTCACATCCCAAATGCACAGCGTGCACTGTGCTTTTCCGGAGTGTCCCAGTCTGAGCCATGACTCACACAGCCACTCAACTTACGAGGCCCTGGTCCACACACCAGTTTTCACCGTGCTGCTGGGGACTGACAGACCCCCACTTTACAGACAGGGGGCTCGAGTGGTATTTGAGTCTGCTTGTGGCCATCTGCTCTTCTGGGCCTGGGGCTTCTCCTCCTACTGGGGGCTTCTTGGGTGGGGGGGGGGGGGTCCACTGCCTGCCTGGGGTGGAACCAGGACGTCTGAAGCAGGGAAGAGCCATCCCATGGCGCTCGTGCAGCGGCTGGTGTAGAAGACAGAGCTCGGTGGGCTTCAGGGTGTCAGGTGGGTGTGGGTCTGAACCCTACGTCCACCCCTGGTTAGCTGGCTGACCTGGAGTTGGCTCCTTAACCTCGATAACCTTAGTTCCCCACCTACAAAGTCAGGCCAGCAAGATCAACCTTCAAGAGTGTTACTAACACGAAAAGGAATGATACTCATGCCACTCAGAGCCTCTGCGGGCACCGGGTCAATGGCGGCTAGGTTATTCCTCCTCCCTTCCCACTGCCCTCCCCTACGGGAGGAGGGGAAAGGAAATGTGTTTTCTGCTGAGTAATGTAGTTAAAAAAAAAAAAAAAACTTGGAAAAACAGGATGAATCCTGACATCTTCAAGCATGTGCAACACTAAATATTTTAGGTAACCCACAAAAAAAGTGAACACACAGACACCCCCTTTCCAGGATGACTCAAACCACTTATTATTGGATTCTGGATGAGGCCCCCACTCTAGACCTGGGCCAGAAAACCGTGGGCTCTGTGACCGAGGACAGCTATGGGGTGTTGGCAGGCCATTCTAGGGTCCCCAGTGTCACGGCACAAAGACCTCCCCCGCTGCCGAATGCCAAGGAAACGGTGTTGCTGTTCATAAATATTTAACAAGTGCATCTTGAAACACGCCGGGGGATTACTGGAGAGAGTGGAAAACAGACGGGCGCGCAGGAAGCTCAAGGTCATTAAGGATGTGAGAAAAAGATACAAACCGCCCACGGAATCATTTGTGACAGGATGCAAAGGGACACCCCTGCTGCAGCACCACCAGCCAACAAGGGGAGTGGGGAGCTGTTCAGACAAACTCGGTCTATCCTCCCAGCTCTGTGTGGACCACGAAAGGCACTCACGTGCAAGGCCATGCAAGGCTGGCCCCAGACCCTCCAGAGCCCTGAGCGCACTGTGGCGCCAGGTGAGAAGGCATGTGGGTTTCAGACACTTCGACAGCTCTCCGCCAAGGCAGCCACAAAGCAGAACCTGATGGAACCTTCCTTTAATCAGCCTAATGATGGCCCCTCCAGCCTCTGTGCTGGGAAAACGGGCTCAGCAGCCCCCCAGCCACACCCTGACCCTCTGCTCTGCCAGGGGGGAGGGGACAGCAGGAACACGTCCCCAGAAGAATGTTTAGGTTTATTTAATTTGAGCTACATCTCGGCCTGTGTTTATTCTCAGCATAAATACACCTCCAATTAATTAAACGAGCACTTTTCCTCGTTGACACTACCCTCTTCAGAAGCCTGGGCTTCTGGCCACTGCCCCCGGGTGAGTCATCCAGCGATCCCAGTGTGGCGGAGTCTCACAGAACCCTCCCCACCCCCAGCAGTTACCTAGCAACCAGCCTAGCAACCCCAGAGCCAAGAGCTTCATCCTGAGTGCTAAGTATAAAGTAACATCCAAAAAGACATCTCGTCTCAAGGATGCCATCCAAAGGTATATAAAGAGGAGGTGCAAAGCAGCCGGCTCCCTCCTCCTGAAGCGCACAAATTAGAGACAAAGGAGGACACGTTATGTACTTGTTGCTTCAACAGCCAAAAGACGCAACCACATTTCTCACATGGAAATGAAAAGGACCAAGGGATGACTGGGTGGGCGCCACACAGAAGCTGCCCAGGTCCCTGGCAGGATGAGGAAGACCTTCTGTCCAGACCACAGCCGTGAGAGAGCCCCTGGCACCGCCAGGGGTGGGGGTTGGGAGGCAGGTCCTCCTCCCTGCCTCCTGCCGCAGGTTCATCTCCTGGGCTCCCTTTCCCCACCAACTCCCCAGCCCTCTACCAGCTGCCTCCTCACAGGAGAAGCATGCCCTATTGTGTGCTCTCCTCAAAGATGCCAAACACATAACCGGGCAAGAAAAGGCTGGGAGAACACTCCAGAAGGGTGAAGGCCCTTGGCATTTCCCAAAGGTGTCAGCCCTCCTGAGCCTGCCCCCCACAGATTCAGTGTGTCACCTGCAGAGCTCATCGTGTGTTCCCAGGGTCCTGGGTCCCTCTGTTAAAAATCAACCTCCAGGCGATTCTAGTGCGAGCAGTCCCGACCACACTCAGAGCAAATGCCCTGCGGGCTGCGTCTCCCGCACAGACCTCATGGCAGATGCGTGGGGGACCAGGTACACATCCTTCCCTGCTCAGAAGGGTTTTGGAACTGAAACCTGATGTGCCCATGGAACACAGGGCGTTCAGCTGTGCGAGTCAGGCCCCTGGGCTCCCAGCCAAGTGAGCCAGGCCACCCAGTTCAGGTCACGCTCTGCCACTGACTCTGACCTTGGGGGTCATTTGCCCGACCGGGTGGGAACTGATGAGTTAACACCTAGAAAGGGCTTACATCCACACATGGCTTAGAGAGAGGGATCCTTAGGGAGCTGCTTTCTTCCACAAGCGAGGGTCCCACAGGCAGACCCTGGAAATCTCCCCAAGTCCCCGTGCACTCCAGGCCAGTGCCATCACTAGTCACCCAGTGACTTGTCAGGCTATTCCTGTGCCAGGACGTACCCCCCGAGAGGACAGGCTCTTATCCTGGCTGGAAGAGGGGCTGCCCCACTGAACCCCACCAGGATGCCTGGTCACACCTGAAGAGAAGCCTGGACCCCTCACTGGGGGAGCCTGGACCCCGTGACATGAAGGAAGAGACCAGAGGAAAAGTACTGAAGAACTCAAGTACATGGCCTGCCCCACATCCCGCGGCTGCCAGGAAGGAGGGGGATTTGTGTTCTGTGTGGCTCAGGGGACAGATGGAGGCCCCAGGGCAGAGGTCACCAGGAGGGGTTCAAATCAACAAAGGGGCAAAGGATTCTTAGACGTGCAATGGTCCAGGGGCGCCTGAAGGGTTCAGTCAGTTGAGTGGGTGACTCTTGAATTTGGCTCAGGTCATGATCTCAGAGACGTGAAATCGAGCTCCCGGGTCAGTGGGCTCCACGCTTAGCACAGAATCTGCTTGGAATTCTCTCTCTCCACCCCACCCCCTGTGCTGGCTTTCCTCTCTCTAAAATAAATAAATAAAATCTTTATAAAACAAGGGAAAAAGTAGCACCATGGGCTGTCTGGAGTGGGGAGCTCCCCAGGGGAAGCCGCATCACCTCAGGGGGTCACAGCCAAGGGCAGGCTGCCGGGGGCCAAGCTCTCTGCCTCAGTTTCCCCTCCACTGTGAGATGGAGATGATGGGGCACATTTCACAAGGTTTTTATGAGGATTAAGTGAGCTGAGAAGTCTCACGAGCTTGCCCCAGGGTGTGACTCATGGGAGCACTCCCTGTTTTCATCCTGTTACTGCTCCTAACAAAGGACAGTGCAGGCCTCAGGAGGATGAGGTCAGTCCCCGGAGGCTTCATGATGGAGCTGGTGGCTGAGCTGGCCCTGGAAGGAGCTGGAAGGTGGGCCTGTGCAGAGGTGTGTATGGCAGGAGTAGGGGGAGGAAAGGTACTGGCCTTGGAGGCACAGACCAGTCAGAAATCTCCTAGCCTCCCGTGACCACCCGGGACTCGAAGGCCTCCGCGCTGTGCCCTTCAGTGTGGCTGTGAACCCAATGGAGGCCACAGGCGCTAAGCGCATGAACGTGCCCAGACAGTTTAACGTATAAGACTGGGGACTGTGCTCACTGCGATGCAGTGCTCTACCAATCACTTACTGTATATATCACCTTCTTATACGTCTCCCAGGAGGTGCGGGCAGAGATGAGGCAGGGTTCTGCCACCGCAGCCCCGTCCACAGGGACAGGCTCGGATCCTCTGAGCCCTTAGCTTCTGGGCACCTGAAGCCAGGTAACCACACTGATGCTGCCAAGAGCCCCAGTGGCCCGAATGCGTCACCCATGCCTTCCACGGGAGCCCCGGGGACCTGACCAGGTGAGCATGCAGGAAAAACACAAACAAAGGACATGGGAGCTGGGGGAACAGAGCCTGGCACACAATGGACCCCAAAAGATGAAGGACAGCATCCCACTCTGGGGGGGTACCTAAAATGCCAGGGCTGAGAGGAACAAAGATCACAGCAGACATGAGAAACCCAGACCCGCTCAGATATCCAGATGGCCTCCACCATCAGAATGATGGATAAGATGACCTTGAAATTGAGGTCACTTCTGCCTCCGCCAGGAGGCGATCCCCAGGGCATGGGCTATGCAGGCCGTCTGAGCGGAGCTGGCTGACCAGCGCAAAAGAAAGATGTCAATCTTGGGTCAACCCAATCTGGTCTTGGTCAAGAACTTAATGGTACACGTGGACTGCACAGCCAGGAGCCCCCCGGAAGAACATCTCAGCTCCTACACCATCCTTACACCACCAGCAAGAACCCCAAACATGGGGCTTTTTGCACCTCAACACTGCCACTGCAAAGTGGGGTCTACCAGCTGTACCCACCTCTCGGGACAGCTAGATCACCCAGGGAAACACCCTGCAGACAGAAAACACTGCGACTCAGGGGGGTCCGCTAGCCAGGCAGGCCCGGCACAATGTTTTTCCAGCCTGTGCGGCCGGCGGGAGCAATGCGAAGGAGGGATTCAAAGTCACACCCCACCCTGGCATCCCTCCCCGGCCCATGAAGCCACCTCAGCTCCGCGAGCTTCGCGTGCAGCTAGGAACCAATCCATGGAGTTTCTGGGACATGGGACAGGACACTGTATGCAGAGGTGCCTTGGGAACTGCAGGGATCGGGGATCCAGGTGTCTGTGCTCCCAGACATCAACGATCTGCTCACACAGCCACACGGAGCCACCAGAGAGGCGGCCACGGCCACTCTGCAAGGTCAGGGTGACCACTGGTGTCTCTCAAATGACCCCTCTGAAACTGGGTGAGGGCCACCATTCTACCGTCTCTCGTGTGTCCTCAAAGAACAAGCTTTCAGAAGATCCGTATCCAAACTTTCTCCTCCTCCACTGCAGCCGTCTCCACCCTCAGAGGCACCCAGGTGTTGGGGGAGGCTCCACCCCCCAGCCTGGCGGGAACCTTGACCCTTCCAGCAGCTCTTCCTCCCCAGACAACTGTCCGGAGCGAGGCCTCCGCCCACCATGACAGCCATGACTGCTCCGCACCTCAACCTCCCCATCTGTAGGATGGGTCCTCCGGGCAGTCCTGACCTCTGGGGAGGCTCCCTGAGCTCAGAAGCACGAGGAAGGGGCCCAGAAGCGGGTCTTACAGGTAATAAAGAGGCTGCTTTACCTTTGTGTGAGCCTGCGTCCTTCCTGCAATTGCGAGGTAAGGATCTTAAAATTTGGTAAGCGATTTCTCACATGTCTGTTAGTCTAAAAGAAAGTTTAGGGGTGGGTTTTCCCTGTTATTAAAACTAAGCGAGGGCCGCCTGGGGGGCTCAGTCATTAAGCGTCTGCCTTCGGCTCAGGTCATGATCCCAGGGTCCTGGGATTGAGCCCCACATTGGGCATCCTGCTCAGCGGGAAGCCTGCTTCTCCCCTTGCTGGTGCTCCTGCTCTCACTCTCTCTCTCTCTCTGTCAAATAAATGAAATGCTTAAAACAAACAAACAAACAAAAGCCCCCCAAAATGAGACTCTTAACTCTAGAGAACAAACTGGTGGCTGCAGAGGAGAGGGAGGCCAGGGTAGGGGTGAAGTCGGTGAAGGGGATGAAGAACGCACTTACCCTGCCGAGCACGGTGTCACAGACAGGCTCAAATCACTATACTGTGCACCCAAAACTCACATAACACTGTATATTAATCATGCCAGAATTTTTAAAAACAATAAATTAAAATATAAAAAATTTTTAAACCAAAAAACACTCCTACGAACTTGTATGTGGTCATTCCGGAAGACAAAGGAAGAAAGAAGAAAATCTGGAAAACCACAGAGTGGGTTCTGCACAGCTGGGATCGGCCAGACAAATGGCATCCGGTCCTATCACTCCAGGGGCCAGATTGCCCTCCACCCCCCGCCAGGGCCACTCACCTTGAACCTCTCGGTGACCCCCTCAGTGATGCTGACAGTGAACTCTGCTATCTTGGGAGGACGTGCTTTGCCTTTCTTGCGGTCAGGCTCGTACTCAGTCTTCGTTTTCACAACCACCTTGTCCGGGAAGCAGAGAAGCACAGTGTCAGCGGTGCGGTGCCGCCCGAAGCCCGTGGACACACCTGTCCAGCGAGGATGGGCATGGGCACCCTGGGGGCCCAGTCAGCATTTCACCAACACGTGTTTCACAGAAAAGCCATCATTGGCCGGGAATCTCGGGGCCAGGACTTTCAGAGAAATGGCCCATGAGTAATCCCGAGAGCATCCCCAGGAGGGAAAGACGGTCACTCCCCGCCGAAGAAGTTAAGCTCCTCGGCCAGAGGTCCCCCAGCTAAGAGGGGGCAGGACTAACTCCTGCCACCGTGCTCCTTCCACCGCCCAGGGTGCCGCAGGAGCCCCGGTGGTCCAGGGGGTGCCCTCGGTTTCCATGGGTCTTTCTGTGCCACCGTGGGTAAAGCGAGGAAAGAGGCAATGAGGTTAGGAAGGAGCAGGAGCCGGCCTTCATCTCTCAGCCTCCACCCCGCCACCCTCTCCCTCCTCTGCCCCTGCAACGGCCCCCCGGAGGTTCTCCCTGCTCTTCTTCCCCCTGCTCTCTACTGCGAAGTGAAGAGGGTTCTCCTCCCACGCACCTGCCCCGCTCTGCCCCATACACACCCTTCCCTTCTCCCCCAGCAGCTTCCCACAAGCCCCCACCCGCCCTCCATCCTCCCCCTCAGAGGCTCACTGCCCCTTCCTCCACTCGCCTGTCGCCTGTCGGACGGTTTCCTGCTCTGTCCCCACACGCCAGGGAGGCCTCAGGGTTTCCACCTCTCTAGTCCCCACTCCTCCCCACTCCTTGGCTCAAATCCAGGAGCCAAGAAGCGGCAGCAGGACTGCAGAGGGCCAGCCACCCGTGCTCCCCCCCACCCCAAGACAGAGGGGTTGGAAACCGGCTCTCTGCAACCGTAGGCCCCAGGGAAGTGCCAGGGTAGAGTCAGGATAGAGAGCCATGGGGGCTGCAGGAGGGGCTCTAGGACTGAGCTGTGACCCTGGAGCCAGCCGGGAGAAGGAATAGGGAGAGAGAGTGACCCACGCCAGCTGCCACCGAAAAGTGACCCAAGAGCCACAAAACCTGTCATCAACTCCTCCTGCCTTCCCTCCTTCGGTCCCTTCTATGCACTTGGCTCTTTGGATGTCAAGAGGGCGGGCACGCCAAGTGTGACAGTGCAGGTGCCCACCCAGCTCTGGAGGGAGCATTTGTGCATTCCCCTACTGTCCTCAAATCCCAAGTGTCCCTGATTCGCTATGTGACCTTCAGCACCTGCCTGGCCTCTCCGAACCTCAGTGTCCTGGCCTGTGAAATGGGACCAAAGCCTATCTCACCCCGCTGCAGAGAGGAGGGGGCCATCCATACAACCCTCAGCACAGTGCGAACCCGGTCAATACTCTACCGGCCCAGATTCAGCTGCCTCTGCCACTAACATGCTCGGTGACCTCGAACTAGACCTTCTATCTCTACACGTGTAAAATGGGGGTAATGACAGTAAAGTTACTCAACAAACGTCAGGTGAGACCGGCCCGTGCCTTGCTGCCGGCTCCACTATCACCGGCGGCCCTCGGCACTCGGTGCTCACTCTCAGGACAGGCTCCACTCACAACCCTGGCTGTGTTACCTGACCCCACCAGCCACAGCACCTGGGACAGGGGACATCACCTCCCCTGAACCCTGCCTGTGAGCAGCACAGCACTGTTGTGCGTGTTAAGCAAGGTCTTGTGTGAGAGGTCACGTCCCAAGCAGGATGGAGCGTGGGGCCCTGCCAGAAGCTGCTGTACAGAGGGAGGGGATGGTGGCCTTCTGCCGAGTGTGACCTTGGGCCCATCCCATGGACTCTCTGAGACTCAGTCTCCTCATCTGTGACCTCAGAAATCTTCTAGCCCAACCACTGGTTCCTGGATGCCCCAGAGGGGGTTCCCTCCCTCTGTTTGAACACTCCCAGGGATGGGAGACTCACTACCTTTCAGACCTACCTAGGCTACTTCGAAATGGCCCAATTGGTTGGCCAGGATTTCATACCTGCCTGAAATCCCCCTCCCTGGTAGAAGACAACTGGGTGCCAGACAGTTCTGGAATGGAATAGACTGAGGGCAAAAGAGGAGACTCAAGCTGAGTGGAGGGAGTCACCTGACAGAGGTGCTGCCTTGGGACACAGCATTCCTGGCACAGGCCACCACCACTCTGGGGCTGAGGAGGGAGGGAAAGATTGGGGGGGGGGGGTAGCTGAGCTAGCCCAGCAAGTCAGGGAAGGGGGATGAGTCGCTGGCAGCCCTGCCCCACCCCTCCCCTCAAGCCTCCTCTAGACCGTCGGTACCCCAAATTGGCCCCACGTGGCCTAGGTGCACAGGTGTGCCCTGCGGCTCCTCTTCCTGAACCGAAACACCTGCCATCAGCCGCCTCTCCTTCTCCACCCCCCAACCCAATACACAGACAATAGAGTTGGGGGGATGGAAACCACTCTAGACAGCTGAGTAACTCAAAGGATGCACCTGGGAATAAAGGAATCTTCCAGAAGGGAAGGACACTCTGCTGCCGCGGAGATATCCCCCCATCCCCATCCGGTGGTCAGCAATCACCAGCAAGCCGGAATAAAGGACAAAGACCTGACTCAGAACGTCCTCGCTGGAGCTAAATGAGACAATAAATGGAAACGCACTTCGGGGAATAGAACGAACTCGCTCCTGGCTGGGTGGTTTTTAAGCGGCAGCAAGGTGGTCAGAATGGATGCTATGTTTATTATTCTAGGTTTGAGTTTTGGACTACAATTGTCGAGACTTTCAATTATTGCCATTTACCTTTTAAAACATTAACTCTTGAAAAAATTATCCTTCACCTACAGAAACTACTTGATTGGATACTGTACTCAGGAAAAGAAAGGGCTCTAAATTCAGAAAAGGAAAGCCCACTTTGGGGAAACGATGATAAAGGGTTGTCCCCAGTTAGGCTAACACCCGGCCAGCAGAGCACTTACTAGAAGATGTCACAAAAGGAACAAAGAAAAGGAAGCTCCCGGGAAGAACAGACGCCCTGCAGCATCTACAGCCGGCCTGGGAGGGGCAGGCGGAGAGGGTGAGGACGGGAACCCAGCCCCTCAACGAGGGTCCACCTGGCCAAGGAGAGGAGCCTCCTCACCGCCACGGAGCGAATCGGAGGGGCGAATCTAACGGAAACCGCCCCACCTGGGCAGGCGCACGGGGCAGCCGCGCCCCAAGGCTCACCCCAGACCCACAGTCCCCTGCTACCTTGGGTAGGTGGGAGGGAGCATGGGCGGGGAGGAGCAGGGCAGGGGCCGCCGCGTTGGTACCGGGGGCGGTACCGGGGGCCCTTCTCGGACAAGACTGCTACGAAAATCCAGAAGGGACCTTCCCCCGATTGCGCTTCATTGTCGGAACGGAGCTGTCTCCGGATCCGGAATCCCGCGCGGGCACGCGGTCCTCCCGGGGGGCTTCCTCCCGCCGCCGGAGCTCGCCCCCACTTCCCATCTCCCGCGCACGCCGCGCGTCTCTTTTGTTGCGGCCGCCGCCCGAGACTTGGGGTGCGCACCCGGCAGCCCGGGGGTGCCGGGGGGCTCTCACCTTGTCCGGGGGCGGAAACTGCAGCTGATTGACATCGAGGGGCGTCATCAGGGGGATGGTGTCGAAGCCATCCTCCAGCAGCGGCTGCTTGGTGCCCTTCTCCGCGAAATTGTTCCCCAACTTCACCATCGTTCCGGGAGACCCGAGGCTGCCGCCTGAGAGGGAGGCCCGGGCGGGAGTCACCGCGAGCTCGCCGGCTCCCCCTTGGCCTCCGGGGAGGAGGGGTCGGGAGGACGCAGCTGTTGCGGCCCAGGACTGGGGGAGGAGAGGAAGGAGGGGGTCCCAGGCCCTCCCCCCGCGGGACCCGAGTGCCCGGCTCAGGGGCGCACCGCGGCCGGGGAGGGGGCGCGCCCCGTCCCGGCGCCGGGGACCCGGGCGGAGCACCCCGGTTCCCCACCCACCCGCTGGGTGCCGGGCGGCCCGCGGACCCCGCCTCGGGGTGGAAGGCTCGAGCCCGCGGACCCCGCCCTGGGGGCGGAAGGCTCGGGCCCGCGGGCCGCACTCACCCACGCCGGCTCGCAGGTCTGGCTCCGAGCGCGCAGCTAGCCTCCGCGTCCGCCGCTCCCGCGCGCAGCAATGGCGGAGGCGGCGCCGCGCGGGGCCGGGCGGGGGAGCCGAGCGATTGGGCTCGCGGCCGCTCCCTCCTCCCGCTCGCCGCCTCCCTTCCCGCCGCCCCCGGGGCCGCCCGTGAGCGGGTGAGTGCGCGCGTGTGGCGGCGGCGGCAACTCCGCCCTGACGCAGCGCGCGGGGCAGCACAAAGGAGCCCTCCCCGGGGACCCGCGCCCGCCCCGACTGCGAGGGGGCGCGCCCGGACCCGAGGCTCGGGGCCGCTGCGGGGGGCGGGGCGGGGCGCGGCGAGAAAGAGGAGAGCGGAGGGATGGAGTGATGCGCCAGAGTGGGGGGCACGGGAGCGGGCCTGTGGCGCGCGCTGGGCTGGGAAGGGGGCCCCGGAAACAGGGCGGAGGGTGTCCCAGCGGGAAGGAGGCGCGGATACGAATGCTTCGGCACGAGGCGGAGCGCTGTCCTGAGCGGGGGACGGCACCCGGCTGAGAGGACGCCCCGGGGCTGCCCGAGGATTGGGTATTCAGGGCAGAGAGAGCGCTTGGCGCGCTGCGCCGCGTTGGAGGGAGAGGGAAAGGTTTCTCTGGTCTGTTCGTTAGAGGAAGAGGAAGGGGGGTCCTCTCGCTGCAGCCACGGCCTGGAGCATCCAGGTCGCAGAGGAGGGGGGCGCGGAATGAAGGGCGGGGGGTTCCAGCCACTGTCGCAGCTGCCCAGATTAGGGCGTCATTTTGCGGACCTGGAGCCAACCCTGGCTGCAGGACTCCCCAGACGATAAAACACGCGGCGTGCGGGCGAGACCAGAAGCTGGCGGCAGGCCGCTGCAGGGGAATCGGTACCTTGCAGGCACCTGTCTCTTTCGGGCCCTGCTGGAAACCAGAGTAGGGGTTCCTGAAGTCGTACTTCCACACCTCAGTTGCACGACTGAAGGCTGAGGCCGCGTCTTTTCCATCAGCCAACTGAGAACCATCACCGGAACCTGCCTCCCCTCCCCTAAAGCCGCAAGGAGTACCCGGAGATGGCGGGGGCAGCCACTGCCCACCTGTGCCCTGAGCCTGCAGCCCAGTCTAGGAACCTGGCCCTGGGGGCCCCAATTCTAAATCCCCAGGAGGGCCCCACCCCTTTGATACAAGAGGTCCCTGGATTCCTCCACTTGCCCCAGCTCCCCAACAGGGTGTAAGTGGACCTTTGACTGCAGGGCAGCCTGGTGGGATCTTGGCAGACACTACCCTTGGCCAGCCTGGGGACAGCAGGTGACCCAGGTGCTGGGCCCCACCACAGGCCTTGGGCACGGCCGCCAGCATCTTTCCGGCAGAGGCCTTTAAACCGCAGCACCCACCCAGTGATACCTGTGAAGTGAAACCCTGTGTGCTTCCGGGAGGAAGTGGCTTTGTCCCCATCTGTTGGCATTTTACTGACCCCAACACAGGTGGGGGGGGGCGCATACACACACACACACACACTGTGGCTGGAATCTCACACAGGGAGCTGCAGGGTGGGCCTCCCTGAACCCCATATGTATGCTTCCTGCCCTCAAAGGCTCTGTGAACGAAGGAGGACGGGGACACAAAGAACCCATGGTTCGACAGAGACAGCAGGGGACAGTCTTGCTTTTTCGTGCTGTCCTGGGTTTTCACAGGGACTTTGCAGTCTCAGTTTGTGTGGTGTCCAAGTGGCATCTGGCCAGGGGAAGGACGCGGGGAAGGACTCGGTGCACGGGCCTACAGCCCAGCCAGCAAAAGCTTGGGGATGAGTGCCTAGGTGGACAGGGGACCCACCAGAGGGTCACAGTCACTGCCAGGAGGCTGTGGACAAAGTGGGACAGCGCCAGGGAGGGCAGAGCGAACACAGGGAGGGAAGGGATGTGCAAGGCACCTAGTTTCCTGGCCGCCACGGCAAACCATCGCAAACTGGGGGCATAAAATGTATAGTCTCTCAGGTCCCGAGGCCGGATGTCCGAACAGGTGTCAGCAGGGCCACACTCCCTATGGAGGCTGCAGGAGACAATGGTCCTGCCTTCTCCAGCCTCCAAGGCCCGGGAGTCCCTGGGCTTGTGACCCGGATGGTCTCCCTGCCCCAGGGGATCAGTCACACTGTCTCCTCTTCCCTGGGTGTCTCCCACGAGGACGCTGCTCACTGGATTTGGGGCCCACTCCATACCCAGGATTAGCCGTCATTGCATTACCTGTGAGATACGTTCGCAGGTCCTAGGGGTTGTGCATGGATGTCTTGGGGGGGCCGCCCCTGGATTTACCGGGGGTACTGAGCCTGCAGGGGGGCCACAGTTCAAGGGGCTCAGGAGGTCCAGGTCGCCCTGGGGGGACAGGGTCTGGGCAAACGGGCCGGCCTGGAGAGGCGGGGGTCACAGAAGTGGGGACAGCTGAGCTGCCACAGTGCTTCTGGGACCGATTTCGGGTGTTTTAAAGCATACATACAGTCTCACTGGAGACCTCCTTGCAGGATTTTTGTCATGTATTTGGTTTTTCTAAACGACTCTGTGACACACACCCACCGCCTCTTGGACAACGACCGCAACCCCCGTCCCGGCCAGGCTCCCATTCGCAGGGCAGTCAGCTGCCACTTGGTGCCACTTCAAAGTTGAAGCCTCTCCACGACACCCTTGCCCAGAGGCTCAAGTCCGGACTGCATGGCAGTGGGGTGGAGGGTGGGGGGCAGTGTGATAGCCTGATTTCCAGTCCTGCTGCTTCCGCTTTCATGCTGTGACTTTCGACAAGTTGCTTGACTTCTCTGGGCCTCAATTTCCCCATCCATAAAATGGAGATCGTCGTAATACCTCCATCACAGTGGTGCTGGAAGAATCAAACAAGCTACTGCATGATTTTAAACAAAGCACCTACTCTGGCTGCACCCACGGCTTTGAGCGCTACTTGCTGCTCAGTCCTCCTCGATCTCGATTCCCGGGGGACTTACGTGGAGCCAGGATGAGGTGCCAGGTGGATCATTGTGGGCATAGGATTCAAGCTCTCGGAGGGACTGAGAAGGCTCTCCCTAGCATCCTGGTGAGCCTCTCCGCAGCTCAGAGAAGGAAATGCCTGGTCCCAGGCCACGGGCGGAGGGGGGCGGCAGAGTGGAGCCCAGGCAGGGGTGAGGCTGCCCTGCAGCTTCCCTGCTAGCAGCCTGGCCCCTGGCACAGGCAAGGGCCACCCTGTGCCAGGGCTGCAGGGAGGAGGGGGGAGTGTCCAAGGCCCGACCATGTTGATTAAGGATGGGGCAGACAAGTTTCACCCCCAAGTCTTGTTTTTTTTTTAATTGAAAAATAATTCACATGCCACAAATTTCACCATTTTAAATTGCACACATCATTGAGGTTTTCAGTATACTCACAAGGTTGTGCAACCATCACCATTAATTCCAGAACATTTGTATCGCCCCAAAAAGAAACCTGTCCCTGTTACAAGCCACTCCTATTATCCCCATCCCCCAGCCCCCCACAATTACGAATCTACTTTCTCTTTCAGTGCCAAGACCCTTTCTTTTTAAAATTTTTCTCCAGCTTTACTGATATAAGTGTGTCTATTACAGTGTACAACCTGGTGATTCTATGTACGTATAGACTATGAAGTTATTTCAACAATAAGGGTAGTTAACATGTCTAGCACCTTTGTGTGGGGGGGGGTAAGAAATTTAAGACCTACCTAATTATTTTCTCTGGACTTGCCTATTTGGTACACATCCTCCTTTCTGATGGTTTCAAGTGTCTCTGCCCCATCCTTAATTCTGAGTAGGTCAGTACACTGACATGGACTAGGGAGAGAAGCGGGGCTTCTGGATCTTTCTGCAGACGGCAAGAGTCGGCCCACCTGGGCAGTCTTCCCTGTCTCTCCTTGAACCCTACATTCCAGCCACACCCACCTCCCCGTTCCCAGAGCACCTGCCTCCAGGGCCAATGCTGTCTCCCTGGCAGGGAACATGTCCCTCATCCCCTCTGCATTTCACAAACTCATCCTCACCCTTCAAAGCCTAGACCCAATGTCACCTCCTCTTTGAGCCTCACCTGGCCCTTCTCTGTGCTTCTCTCCTGCTGGGTTCTTGTATTTATACCTTTTCCTGAATCGTGAGCAAATCCTGGTGGAACAACTTAATCTTTCATTTTTACATCCCCTGAGACTAGAACAGAGCCCAGCCTATAGCAAGGACCTGGAAACAACGCAAAACTGGCATCCATTCATTTCACATTCACAGTAGATTCAGACATTTAAATGTCAGGTTTGTAAAGCCAAGCTCGAATGTGTAGTAAGGAAATCCACGGTCTAATTCAAGCCAAAGGCAGGCTTGCCCATGACATCACGGTGACATTCTCCCCCCAGATTTAACCTTGCTGCAAATGCTCATTTCTGGAAAACTCCAAACCTTATTTAAAAATACCTAAGGTAGGGGCGCCTGAGTGGCTCAGTGGGTTAAGCCTCTGCCTTCGACTCAGGTCATGATCTCAGGGTCCTGGGATTAGCCCCGCATCAGGCTCTCTACTCAGCGGGGATCCTGCTTCCCCCCCTCTCTCTGCCTGCCTCTGTCCCAACTTGTGATCTCTCTCTCTCTCTGTCAAATGAATAAATAAAAATCTTTAAAAAAAAAATACCTAAGGTACAGAAAAAATCATAAATTCAGTTCCTGCTGGCTTTAGTGTTTTGTTTACCTTCATACTCCATCCCCGACACTTAACACCTACCAAGGACTCAGGCAATGAAGAAAATGAATGAAGGACATTTTTGTTTCTTTGTCCT
Organism: Martes martes; assembly: GCF_963455335.1. Classification (NCBI taxonomy): domain Eukaryota; kingdom Metazoa; phylum Chordata; class Mammalia; order Carnivora; family Mustelidae; genus Martes; species Martes martes. Next base: position 145,220,801 of record NC_137889.1, read on the forward strand.
TAGAGAAACTGAGTAAATAGTACTGTGGGGCTCATCGTCACCTGGTGACTCGTTATGTATTTAAACAGAGCTCTGTGTGTGTGTGTGTGTGTGTGTGTGTGTGTGTGTTTTAGATTTGAGGAATTTTTGAGTTTTGTTTGTTGTTTTGTGTATGTAGTCTTCACGACCCACTAGGCCATTCCCCACGCCTGTCCCCCCCCTCAGCAAACGATCCCCTTGACATAAATCCCCCTCAGACAATCTGCCCCCCTGGTGCCTTGACAGAACTCGAAGGGAGAACATTCTTGCTCCTGCCTCCATCCTCCCTGGAGCCGCTAGGAAGTCAACCCTCCCCAAGCCTACTCCAAGGTGAAGAATTATGTGATCTCTCTTTGCCATCTTCTTCTTTTCTTTCCAAGCTTCACAAAAAGGGGGAAGGGGCAGGTATGGTTATATCCATTTTACAGCTCAAGGAGCCATCACAACAGGTGGACATGACCCTGTGAGCAATGACTCACGTGCAGGGAGTGCTGACGGGCACTTTCTGGGCTCTGTTTCTCGGTGCCCTCCAACCATCTGGGGGGGGGGGGCTTCTGGTCTTACAGACGCCATAGAGGCTCAGGTGACAGTGTTGTCAAGAAGATGCTTGGAGGACTCACTGGCCAAAGAAGGGAGAAAACCAGATGCTTCAAGAACTTCAGACAAAAATGCAGCCCCTCCCGCCATCCAAAGCCCAGCCCTGCCCCACGCGGGTGCCAGGGACCCCGAGGACCTGGCTACGCCTCTGGTTTCCCAGATCCGTGGTCCACTTAGACCCCTAAAACAGAGGTGGGAGGGGGGAATTCTTTAAACCTAAATATTGCCCCCAGGACCAGCATTCATGGTGCCGTCACTCCCTTAATCATGGGCAGGCGGGTCATGCTAGTGGTGTGGCCTTGGGCAGCACAGGGGCCCTCCTGGGCCTCAGTTTCCCCATCCACAAAATGAGAGGATTGGGCTAGAATGTTCACTTACTTCCCTTCCAGTTTAGAAGTCCCCGTCTCATTGGTCACAGTCACCATGGAAAGTACAGCCGGGGGCGAATCAGAGTCAAGATTACCGGGGACATGTGGAGGTCAAGGCACTGCACGTGACCTGGGGCATAAACTCCGGGGGCCACATCATTTCATTTGGCTCTTCCTCTTCCCTCTTTCAGAGCATTCCGTGATCGCCAGCACCGGCTTCTGCACCAGCGTTCCAGCATGTAGCGATAACTTGGACTAAATTATTTAGCTGGTAACTGATTATAAAAGCACTCTGCCAAAGTAAAGAACCACAGAAAGGCCAAATTCTAATAACAACACCGCCATACGCTTGAATTAATTATTGAATTTTTTAAAAGCCCACAGATGGATGAGTGCAATTCATTCCACGCTCCGCGGAGCCAGGGTCCCTGAGAGAGTGTCTAAAATTCACAGGCTCCCCTGGGTGTGCTGGAGACAGCACAGTGCAAGCCTGAGCTGCATTGCAGGCAGCTTGGCAATGACCTCATGGGGCTTTTCCATCCACGATGTCTCCGCTCAGCAGCTGCGCTGGGCTGGGCTGGGCTGGGCTTGGGTCGCAGCAGCATTAGCAAGCTATGAGCTGACCCAGGATTTCTGGCCGTGGCACCCTTTTTTTTTTTTTTTAAACATCTATAGTTTGTAACCTTTTCTCTGTCTGACTCCCCTGTTTCTCTCATCCAGCTGGGGAAGGGGAGTGGGGTCCTTGTAAGCAGATTTTCCAAAGGATTGAAATTTTACCTCTCAAGGTCCATTGGTCCTAATTTTGGACCTAGTTTATTCTACAATGCAAGGCACGTTGCCCTTGCCTTCTGAAGCAGAAGATGTTGTAAAGAATCTTATCTCTTCTTGAAAAATCAGGTCAGCTCTCTGCACAGAGCTGGGAGCCCTCACACCGGGCTTGGTCAGTGCTGATTCTGTTTTGGGGAGCTCTGTGACCTCCAGCCCTGCCAGGGGACTGCCTGGGACCATCCCCACCGCTCACCCCATCCCCAGTATTTGCTGGGAGCAGACATTCCAAATTGCCCCATTTATTAGAATGACATAAAAAAAAAAGAGTAAGGAGACTGCAGTGGGTTGATGTGTCCCCTAAAACTTTGTGTCCCCGTGGCACCTCAGAATGTGACCTCGGTTGGAAACAGGGTCTCTGCAGATACAATTGGTTGAGGATCCTGGAATGAAACTGCCCTAGATTTAGGGTGGGCCCAAAAGCTAATGGCTGGTATCCTTCTATGAGGAGCAGAGGACACAGAGAGACAGGCCAGGTGACAGTAACAAGCCAAGGAACACGGGAGTGCCCCCAGGCACTGGAAACTGGGAGAGAATCACACCACAGATCCTGCCCTAGAGCTATGGGGGGGGGGGTATAGACCTACTGACACTTTGATTTTGGACCTCTGGCCTCCAGACCTGAGAATAGGTTTCCATTGTTTTAAGCCCCCCAGTCTGTAGTATAGGGGCAAAGGGCAAGCTGCCCCCAAAATGTACTGCTTTGGCATTAATTATTGCCCAGCATGGGGCTCAAACCCAGGACCAAGAGATTAAGACTCGAGCTGAGATCAAGGGTTGGACGCTCAACTGACTGAGCCACCCCAGCGCCCTGGCATTATTTTAAACAAAAGTTACACAAGAGATAGCGAGTGTAAGGACGTGCAGACCACCCCTCTATCCCCTGAAAGCAGGGATAAATCTCCCCATGAAAAGTACCCTCCCAGCAGCAGGAGGGACAGAGACACCCCAGTCACCAGAGATAGGACATCTGGAGCCGGGAAGGCTACAGAAACAAACCTGATCACTTTTTACCACCTGACTACCCCGGCCCAAATTGTTTAGAATTCCTCACTAACGGAAGCTCCCAAGCTCAAGTTTTCCCTATCCTGTCAGGACCTCACCCATGTATTATCTCTTCGCCTAAAAAGAATAAAAACTGCCTGCTTGGTCGCTTCTTTAGGTCATTTATTACAGGTCCTCCGCACGCGTGTCATTAAACTTCGCTTTTCCCTCCTGGTAACTTGGCCCCCCTCAATTTCATTCTTCCTGCAGCCCAAAGACCTTGAAGTTCAGGAGAAAAAGTTTCCCTTGCCTACAATGATCATTTGTGATGACGGCCCTAGAAACTTACACAGAAACTCTACAGCCCAAAGAGCTGACCTAATGCTTTTAAGCTTTACATCTTCATCTACTGCATATGTTGACATCAGATGCAGTTTTAAAATAGCCCCTTAGAGTTTCAAAGCATCTCCCCCTCTCCGGCGTGAATTTGCATGATTGAAGCCCAGTAGAGGGAAGGGGCATGGCTGCTGGTCTCTGCGGGGTGGTCCTCACCTGAGCTTGCCAACTCCTTGTCCACACCTTGCCTGCGGGTGATGCCTCTACCCCTGTCCCCCACTGCAGGGTGTTTTGGGTGTTAGAATCCTGAATCCTGTATTCCTGAGCTGGAGTGGACTCTAGAGAGTGTTAGCCCAGGGCTGTGGTTTCCAGAGCAGATTCCCAGACCAGGGACATCAGCCTTACCTGGGGACTTGTTAGACATGCAAACTCCTGGGCCCCTGCTCATGCTCACTCTCTCTCAAAACAAAACAAACAAACAAGCAAACAAAAACAAAACAAAAAAAAACAACTTAAAAAAATTGCTTTTATTGGAAAGCAGGGAGATTTCGCAAAACATCCAGATTCTACTTTCGTCCGAAAATCTGAGCCATCTAACAACAAAGACATTCCCATAGAGCAAAAATCTGCTGCAAGTGATAATGGCTGCCTGCCCCCCACCCCCAGCTGCCTCACTCCTGCATTAGAGGAGCTTCTGTTTCACTCACCGGGGCCACCTAACCTGCTTGGCACCTGCAGGCACTTGAATGTGAGACCCTAATCTAACCCAGACCTCATTTTACAGGTGGGGAAATGGAGGGACAGACAGGAATGAGCACGTTCCTGGGCTATGCCATGGTCCACACCTGCCCGCAGGGTGACCCAGCAGCTCAGAAGCCTTTGCTGGCAAACAGAAGAAGCTCATGGAGGGCTCCTGGGAATCCTGCAGTCCCAAGGAAGTGAGACCTGAAATCAGAAACCCGAGGTGGCACCCCGGGGTCTGAGGAAGGGAAAGGGGGGAGGGGCCAAGGCAGTGGTAGGGAGGGAGCGACACAGGAGATACCCCATGGGTGGTGGTGACCACGCCCAGCACCAGAGGACAATGACAAATGTTGGCAGGGAGGTGAGGGACTCGGAACCCTAACCCATGGCCAGTGGGAGTGTCCTGTGGCATGGCCACCATGGAAAGTGTGGAAAGCAGCCACGTGTCCCCAGAAAGTCAAACACAGATTTGTCATCGGATTCGGCAGTCCCTCCTAAACTGGTGCCCAGCACACGTGCACGCAAACGGGAGCATGATGTTATAAAAGCATCGACTACAGAAGCCAGAGGGGGGATCGACCGAAGTGTCCCCCAGCCAACAGAGAGATACACAACACGTGGGCCATCCCTTCCTCCGAGCGTGGCCGGGCCACAGAAAGGAGGGAAGTGTGGATGCGGGCTGCGACGTGGCTGGACCTTGGCGACATCCTGCTGGGTGGAGGCAGGCAGCCATGGAAGACCGTGTGCTGTGCGGCTCGCTGATGTGAAATGTCCAGGAAAGGCAAGTTCGCGCAGACAAAAAGTAGATTCATGCTTGCCAGGCATTGGGGGTGCAGGGAGAATGGGGGTGACCAGCAGCAGACAGGGGCTTCTTTCAGGGGTGACGATAATATTCTAGAATTAGGCAGGTGTGCTGGGTGCATTGCTCCATGAATACACTAAAAACCAGGGAATGGTACATTTAATGGTATATGAGTTAGGTCTCAAAAAACAAAACAAAACAAAAAAACTGGCTGGTCCTAAATGGCTGGAGCATGAGCAGTTGGGGACGGGGCAGCATGACAAGGAGGGCGGTGACAGCATGACTCAGGCCCAGCAGGACCGGCTGCTGACGTCGTCCAGAACCCACGGGGCAGGCACGCAGCTAAGACCTGGCGGACATCCGCGGCTTGGCACGCGGAACCTGCTGCGAGCATGCGCAGGAAGGGCTGTCTGCAGAGCCGTTCACACGTGGGGAAACGGAGCACAGGAGGAACGGCTGGGCTGACACCCCCCCCCCAGATCCCTCCCTGCCACTGTGGTGGCCAGCGGCACGACGCGGTGACAGCATGTGTGCATGTGAGCATGTGTGTATACTGAGCTGGGGTGTGCATGCGCACACACAGGAACTCTGCACACACGTGTACTATATCTTGCACACCCACAAGAAGTTCCCCAGGCTGCCGCAGCTCCCCATTCCTAGGACACCCCAAGTTCCTCTGCTCGGCCACCGTGACAAAGCACCACAGACCAGGGGGCTTAAACACCACAAACATGTCTCCCCCGCTGGCCTGGCGGCTAGGCATCTGAGACCCGGGTGAGGGCAGCCCTGGTTCCTTATGAGGCCTCTCTCCTTGGTGGCCAATGACTATCTTCTCCCCGTGTCTCACGTGCTCGTCCCCGTGTGTGTCTGTGTCCTGATCTCCTTTTCTTGTAAGGGCACCTGTCCTACTGGCTCGGGGCCCACCAAGATGACCTCATTGTAACTAATCACCTCTTTAAAAATCCCATCTCCAAGCACAGTCACATTCTGAGGTCCTGGGGGTTGGGGCTTGGGCACGTGAAATTTGGGGACACGTAATTCAGCTCACAACTGTTCATAGAGCGATGTCGCAGAAGAGAGCTGTGGCTTCCAAGCCAGACCGGCCAGGCAGGGTTCTGACCTGGATCTGGTCTCTTCCCAGTGAAGTGTGAGTCACTTGCCCTCTCCGAGCCTCAATTCCCGCCTCTGAGAAGAGCCATGAGGAGACCCCAGTGAGAAGACTTCCTGTCTTCTGCAGCTGACAGGGCCCACTCTCCAGCCAGGGGGGGGTCACCCAGCTTCCGGTTCCTGCTTCAAGATGCGGGGGCGGGGGGCGGGGGCGGCTCTGCAGACTTTCATCTAATCCCCCGCTCCCAGCCCTGGGAATGAGGGAGGCATCCTTCCATGCTGCGTGTTACCCCTGAGGAAACAGGCTTACCCAGGTGAAGTACTTGATCAAGGTTGCACAGCTGGGGCTGGGCCTGTGTCTCAGGGGTCCCTGTGATCGGAGGCTTCCTCATAAGCCCTCCAGGCCTATCACCGAGCCTTTGTGGGATGGGTTGCATGGAAGTGACTTGAAACAGACAAGAAATCCGGCTGGGCAGCTGGAAGGCTACTGCGTTCGTTCTGTTCTCTGGGTCATCTTGGCTTCCAGAGATTGTTTTTGAACCTCTAACGATGCCCCTTGAATGTGAAATGAAAATATTTTCCCGGCGAAAGACACATTGGTCCGTGTGCAGTGGAGGTCGGGCTGCTAATGGCTCAGGCTTAGCAGCTCCCTGCTTCACCATACGTGGAAGGTGAGGAGATTTATAAACGATACAGCTAATTGTGTTTTTCTACAAGATTAATTTTATTGTCCCATTATCTGCTCCTTCCGAATCCATTCAGGGGTGGATTATGTCTTCGCTTTCATCTCTGTAGCGTTCATTAATAATTGGGTCACCTTTCAGCCAGGAGCCCAGAATGGCTCAGGCCGGGAAATCTTCCAGCCAGAATGGAAACCCTTAGCATGTTACAGTGTCCTCAGCGCTGATGTCAGGGTGCCTCCGGGTCAGGGGAAGCAAGCTTCCTCCAACATCTGTTGTCTGTTCAGGGTTTGCTAGATCACAAATACTGTGCCTGGGGCACTTTTTCTCATGAAACGTCATGGTAGTCCATTGCACAGAAGAGGGGCCAAGGGTCGCCCCGCAGGATGATAGAGCGGATGTCATCCAACGCCCACATGACCCAGGGATGGCCTGCCTCAAAGCCGGTGCTGCCCCCACCCTGTCCCAGAGCAACTCTCCCTCCTGAGTTTAGAGAGTGGGAGGAAAGAGTTTCAGCCAGTTCTGCATAGCTTTGGTTGATAAAAGATGGGGTGGGTGGTGGGAGGGCTGTAGATTAAGAAGCTTGACCATTGACTATGCACTATTTCTTATCTCTGGTCTTCACCGTAAGCCTAAAAGATAAGTCCTATTTTCTTCTGTTTTTCAGATGAAGTAGCAGAGGTGCGGGGGCCAGACACTGAATGACTGGCGCACTGTTTGGGCCCCAAACAATGCATGTTGAACACGCAGGATGGTTCTGATTTTCCACACTGAGAAGCCACACCGTAACGGACATCTTTAGGCATATGCTGTTCTCGGTGCCCAGCTTTCTTGGTACAGAAATTCCCTGAAGTGAAATCGGTGGTCAAAGGGCAAAAATATTTTGATCTACTATCTGATAGTAGGCTGGAAAGTGAAATGCTTGGTTTTCCAGACTTCCTTCCATCTAGAGAGGCCATGACACTCAGTTCTGGCCAATAAGCAAAACACACACACATCCTCTGGGAGTGTCCGTGGGAAAGCTTTTGTTTTCCTGTTGACGAGGGACATGCAGGTTGGCGGTACTCTTCATCCTTCTTCCTGCAAAAGTGATGCTTAGAGCCACAGCAGCCTTTTTCTGTCCATGAGGTTCCAAGTCTGAGGATGGAAACCAAACCTCCAAGTGTGGCCATCTTCCAAGTGACTATACTGCACCAGCAAGCAAACACTTCTTGTTCTCAGAGAAAACCAAGCCTTATTTGCTCAGGCCCTAATGGGGCAGGATTTTTGTTCCTTGAGGCTGAGCAATTTCTAACTCACAGAGGCTCAAACAGGTTAGGTTTACCAGAAATGAGAATTATTCCCCAATGTACATTCTCCCCTTCTTTTGAAATAAAAATCTCCTCCAGGCACATGTCTGCTCAGGTTAAAAATGCTACGGTTTCACCTTCCTTGCAAGGAGGCATGACCTCACAGTATATTCTGGAAAGTAAGTTCTGGAAAGAGAAGCGTTGCACAGTGGCTGCTAGTCACCATCTAGGTGCCCACTGCTTGCCTCTGTCCCCTCTGTCCCTTCCTCCCACCTGTCCCTCCTGCTGCCTGTTACGTGGATACCGCCTTCCTGGAGCATGAGGATAAGGGCCCCAGCGGGGATGGTGCAGCTGGGGCAGGAAGGAGCTGGGCCCCCAAGGACTTGATGGAGCCTCCCACAGCCCTGGCCCCTTGGCCTCCATACTCTGCCTCTAGCTCTTGTCTTTGAGCTGCTGTTCTGTGGGATTTTCTGTCCCAGTCAAATCTAATCCCGACTGTATTCATTTCCAGGGGTTGCCATAGCAAACTGCCACAAACTCACAGCCTTACAACCATACAAATGTCTTCTCTTACAGTTCTGGATGCCAGAAGCCTGAAATCAGCCTCACTCAGCCAAAGTTGAGGTGTTGACAAAGCTGGTTCCTCCTGGAGGCTCGTAGGGAGAATCTGTTTCCCTACCTGTCCTACCTTCCAGTGGTTTCCTACATTCCTCAGTTCAAGGCCCCTCCCTCTACCTTCAAAGAGCACACTCCAACCTCTGCTGCAGTCACACTGGCCTCTCCTGTGCCCCCGACAAGGTCCCCTCGCACGGGGACCCTGCTGATGATGTGAGGCCATCTGGACAATCCAGGATGATCGCCCATCTCAACCTCAACTTGATCTCGTCTGCATTGTCCTTTTTTCTTATGTAAGGCAACATTCACAGGTTCCGGGGATGAAGACACACTTAGGTGGAAGGATACTGTTTACTGTTCAGTCTTACCACACTATTATGGACTGAACGTTGTGTCCCCCGACATTCATGGTCTTCTCCAACGGGGAGATGCTCAACCAATACTCAGATGTCACTGCCGATTTCTCTCCTTCTCTCACCACATTCCCATCTGGCCCATCAGCAAATCTTGTTGTTTCCACCTCCAAACACAGCCCCAGTCTGACCAGCCCTCCCCCTCAATGGCGCCCGGCCTTATGCTCACCATCTCTGCCTCGTGGATGACTGGTTGTTCTCCCTGCTTCTACTTGTCTTCCCTGTGTAGTCCTTTCTCCAAACAACAGCCAGATGGGGCTTTCTCCCTGTGACATGAGCATATTTTTTAAAAATTCACTTTCTGAAGGGGTCCAATTCTATGAGCTGTATAACCACTACCACTATGGGAATACAGAGAAGAGTTCATCACCCCCAAATTCCTTTGTAGCTCAAACCTCCTGTGTCTAGTCCCCTGGCCACCACTGGTCTGTTCTCCATGTCTATAGCTTTATCTTTTCCAGAAGGCCATATAAATGAAATCACAGAGAATAGATACCTAGCTTGAGCTCCCATAGCAAAACTAGCATGGACTGGGGGGCTTAAGTCCCATAAATGTAGTTTCTCACATTTCTGGAAGCTAGAGCCCAGGATCCAGGTGCCAGCCAGCTATGGACTGAATGTTGGGGGGGTCCCCTCAAAATTCGTGAGTTGAAATCTAATCCCCTAATTCCCACCTGCAAGGTACATGGGTTCCATTACTCTGCATCCTCTCCAGCACTGGCACTGGTGTGTGTGTGTGTGTGCGTGTGTGTTTTAGCCATTTGAATGGGTTTTTAGTGGTATCTCATTATGCTTTTAATTTGCATTTCTTTAATGCTTAATTATGTTGAGGATATTTCATGCATTGGGTGTTCACCTATTTTCCTTGGCGAAGTGTCCACTCAAAATTTTGCCCATTTTAAAAGTTAGGTGGCTTGTTTTTTTGTCATTGGTAACTTTGGGAAATTCCTTAGTATCCCAAGTAGAAGTTCTTTGTTAGATGTGTGATTTGCAAATATTTCTCTCAGTCTGTGCCCTTCCTTTCATTTTCTTAGATGTGTCTTTCAAAGAGCGAAAGTTCTAATTGTGATAAAGGTAAATTTATTAGTTTTTTTTCTTTTATTGTTAGTTGTTACCTAAGAATTCACTGTGGAACTGAGGCCACAAAGATTTTCTCCTATGCTTTCTTCTAACCATTTCATAGTTTTTTACATTTTACATTTAGGCCTATGATCCATTTTGAGTCAATTTTTTTTGTATAAGATGTGAAGTATAGGTGGAGGTCTTTGTTTTGTTTTGTTTTGTTTTTGCACAAGGATGTCCAATTATTCCAATAATTTGCTGAAAAGATTATTTCTTCTTTATTGAATTGCCTTTGTACTTTTGTCAAAATCAGTTAAATATCTGATAAGGGACTTGTATTTAGAACATATAAAGAACTCTTACAACTCAATTATAAAAGACGAATAACCCAATTAAAAATAAGAAAAAGATCTGAATAGATATTTCTCCAAAAAAGATATACAAATGGCCAACAAGCACATGAAAAGATGCCCAACATCATTAGTCATCAGGGAAATGCAAATTAAAACCACAGCGAGATACCACTCTACACCCACTAGGATGGTTATAATTAAAGAGACAGTTAATGACTAGTGTTGGCCCAAATGTAAGGAAGTTGGACTCTCAGGCTCTGCTGGTAGAAATGGGAAATGATGCACCTGCTGTGGGAAGCAGTCTGGCAGTTCCCTACAATGTTAAACTGACTTAACCATATACCCCAGCAATTATACTCCTTGGTGTATACCCAAGAGGATAGCAGCATGTGGCCCCACAGAAATGTGTACATGAATGCTCCCAGCAGCACTGTTCCTAACAGCCAAAAATTATAAACAACTCCAGTGTCCACCAACCGATGAATCGATGAATAATATATGGTATATCCACACAACGGCATATTATTCACTGATAAAAAGAAACAAAGCACTGATACATGATAGAACATGGAGGAAGCTTGAAAACATGGCACCATGTGAAGGAAGCCATTCCTGGAAGACCACCGATTGTATGATTCCATTTATATGAAATGTCCAGAATAGGCAAATCCATAGAGATTTGTAGATTAGTGGTTGCCTAAGGCGTGGGTTAGGTAGGGAGGCAGAATGATGGCCTGAGAGTTCAGAGTTTCTTTTGGGCGTGATGAAAATATTCCAAAACTGATTATGGTGATGGTTGCACAACTCTGAGGATATACTAAAAACACTGAATTGTGCTATGCTTTCAATGGGTAAATTGGGGCTGCCTGGAAGTCACAGTTGGTTGGGCATCTGACTCCTGGTTTTGGCTTGGGTTGTGATCTCAGGGTCGTGAGATTGAGCTCCTTGTTGGGCTCCGTGCTCAGCTTGGAGATTGCTTGAGATTCTCTCTCCTTCCCCCGTGACCCTCTTGCTCTCTGTCTAAAATAAATAAATAAATATTTTGAAAATTAAATCAGTAAATTGTATGGTATGGGAATTCTATCTCAATGAGGTATTTCCCAGAAACAAAAATCAAGGTACCATATATTTATGGACTTACTTCTGAACCCTATTCTGTTCCACTGAACTATGTGTGTATCCTTTCACCAATACCACAATATTTTGATTACAGTATTTTGATTGTTTTCAGTCTTTAAATCAGGTAGTGTCAGCCTCCAGCTTTGTTCTTCTATTTCAAAGTGGTTTGGGCTGTCTTTGTTCTTTTGCTTTTCCATGATAATTTTTTTTCCATATAAATTTTTTTACAGATTTTATTTATTTATTTATTTATTTATTTATTAGACAGACAGAGATCACAAGTAGGCAGAGAGGCAGGCAGAGAGAGAGGGAGAAGCAGGCTCCCCGCTGAGTGGAGAGCCCGATGCGGGGCTCGATCCCAGGACCATGGGATCATGACCTGAGCCGAAGGCAGAGGCTTTAACCCACTGAGTCACCCAGGCGCCCCTCCATATAAATTTTAAATCATCTTGTTAATAACTACAAAAAAAAAACTGTGCATATTGATTGGGATGCATTATGTATCAATTTGGCGGGAATCGGCAACTTTACAGTATTGACTATTCCAATCCATGAATATAGTATATCTTTCCACTTATTAATATATTCTTTGATTTCTTTCACTAGTTTTTGCAGTTTTAACATATGGGTCATGCACATATTTTGTTGTTAATACCTAATTATTTATTTGGGGGGAGAGTAATTATAAATAGCACCATTTTTAAAATTTTAGTTTCAAAGAGTTGTTTTTAGTACATAGAAATATGATTGAATTTTGAATACTGACCCTGTATCCTGTGGCCTTGTTAACTTTTTATTTCTAGAAGCTTTTCTATGTCCTCTGTAAATAGGGATAGTTTTGTCTCTTCCTTCCCAATCTATATGCCATTTCTTTCTCTCACCTTATTGTACTGTCTAGGACTTCCATTATGATGTTGAATAGAAGTGGGAAGTGTATATAACTTTACCTTTTTCCAGTTCTGAACATGGAAAGCATTCATTTTTCTACCATTAATTGTGAGTTAGTTGTAGAATTTTTGAAGATATCTTTTTTCCCAATTGAGGAAGTTCTATTCTATCCTAGTTTGCTAACAGTTTTTGGTTTGGGGCTTTTTTTCTTTAAATCATGAATAGATATTGATTTTTGTCAAATGCTTTTTCTTCATCTGTTGATGTGATCTTGTAGCTTTTCTTCTTTAGTCTTTAACATGGTGAGTTATAAGTGATCAGTTATCAAATGCTGAGCCTTCCTTGAATGCCCCAGATAAATTCCACTTGGTCATGATATAGTATTATTCATTTTATATATTGTTGGAATTGATTTGCTAAAGTCTTGTTGATGTTTACATCTACATCCATGAGAGATTTTGGTCTGTAGCTTTTTGTTTTCTGTTTTTAACTTGTAATGTTGTCTGGTTTTGATATTAGGTCATGCTGATCCTATAAAATGAGTTGGAAAGTGTTTTCTTTCTTCAGTTTTCTTGAAGAATAGTAGTTTCATCCTAATGTGTTAAGTAAAATAAGCTGATGAAGCTATGTGGGCCTGGAATTTTCTTTGTACCACATTTTAAACATTGAAAGTCTGTAATAAATATGACAGGGACCAAAGCAGGAGGGACCTAGAATAACAGGTTCTTAGTGCATGAGTTGGTAGTTTGTAGATCTCAAAAAGTTGGTCCATTTAATCTATTAATGTCTGTCATCCCGTCTTTCATGCTGCATATTGATAATTCATCTTCTCTCTTTTTTTTCTGGGTCAATCTGGTCTAGAAGCTTCTCTCTCTCTCTCCCCAACCAATAATACTCCAGAGGCCAGACCTTCTTTCTCCTCCTAAAACACAGTAATGCTCCCTGAGCTCAGTGCTTGCTGGTACCTCAGTTAGGGATCCTTGAGTTGGAAGGGCTCCTTAAGTGATCCCCGGTTGTGCTCCTTCTTAGGGGATGACTCCGGCTGTATGAGTATGGTTCCCACCAGGGACCGAGCTCACTCGTCATGTCATTATTTCCTACCATAGTCTTGGGCAATAATAGCTACTGTGTACCAACAGTGATCACGTGTCACATGGCAGGGGTTGGGGGGGACCCCATCTGTCGCTGCAGCAGTCACTTCCCTGGACACTTCCCTCTGCCGAGCTCTGGCTTCTGCTTAGGTCTGTGCTCTGGAGCTCCAGGCTCACCCTCATGCCCTCTTCTCTGTAACATCGTACCAGATGACACCTGTCACTGGAGCTAGACTGCTCTAGGTTGCTCATCTTGTGGAAATTACTAAAATGCTCTGAGCCTCTGTGTCCTCATCTACCAAGTGGACCTGATCACAGTTTCTCCCTCTTAGGGACATCTTGGGGGCTACATTGGTACCGTCATGTGGCTGGGACAGAGTGAGACCTCAGTCAATGCTAGCTCCAAGTTTTCATACCAACCATCAGAGAGCACTTCTTCTGCTCCTGACCCCTGTCTGTTCTGGGCATTCTTGGCCCCTCCAGCTGCTCTCACCTGTCCTGTCCCTTTCCTTCCAATCTTCTACCTTCAAAGTCATGTGCTTGTTCATGGTGTGTCCCTCCCATGGTAGTCTGGAACTGACACGGGGGTATTCGGATGCTGTGGATGAGGGGTGCAGATGGACTGCTCTGGGGGCACCAGGGAGGGGCAGCCAGGGAAGCATCACAGGGTCCCCAGAAGGAGGAACCCTGTGGAAGGGCAGGGAGAGCATTCCAGAAGGAGGTCACTGGCCTGTCTGAGCAGGTGGAGCATGTGGGAAGGTGAGGAGCAGAAGCTGCAGAAGGGGACAGGGGCCAAAGCAGGAGGGACCTAGAATAGCAGCTGTGATGAGCTGAATAACAGCCCCCTGGCGTTCTGGTCTGGGTCCCTGGAATCCATGCCTGTCACTGTATATGGCAAGGGACATGCAGATATGATTACACCGAGACTCTTGCGAGGGGAAGGTTACCCTGGGTTACACAAGCAGACTCTAAGTGTCCTGCAAGTGTCCTTTGAGGAGGGAGGCTGAGGGAGATTTGACACAGAAGACAGCAAGCTTCTGCTTCTGCAGATGGAGGAAGGGGCCACCAGCCAAGGAATGTGAGGCATGTAGGGCTGGCCACTGACTCCCCTGGAGACTCCAGATGGAGCACAATCCCGCTGACACCACGAGTTTGGCCCTGTGACGCTGTGTTTGGATTTCTGACCTCCAGAATTACAATAAAACTCATTTCTGTGATTTTAAGCCACCCAGTTTGGGGTAATTCATTCCAGCAGCCCCAGGAAACTCATACACCAGGCTAAAGAGGTCTTAGCTTTCTCCCAGGGTCTGCTCCCATGAGGGGTCTGAGCAGGTGTCCTAGGAAAATCGTGCTGGTGACAGGATAGAGGAGTGATTCCCCTTGGGGGCTGAGCAGGTGCAGAGGGCTCTGTATTCTGCAGGCGCACACATCACCCCTGCACCCCTCTGCCCAGGTGAGCTGCCCCTGTCCTCTACCAGCACCTGCCAGAGCCACAGTTTCCCTCCCTGCCCCATCTCGTGGAGGTGTCCCCCGGTGGCCCCATTTTCATATAATCTCCTTGCCATCCCTCAGAGCCCAGCAGGAATGTCACTGCACCCCAAGACAGTGAGGTCCTGCCACCCCAGCTGACTAGTAATCCCTTCTTGCCCTGAGGGCGTGTCTCCATGTTTGCTGAGCCTTCCCTGCTGGCCGGATGCCTTTCCAAGCGCTTTGCACAGATCAGTAAGTTGACTTCAATGAAGCCGCCAACATCCAATTATTTCTGACTTGTAAAAACGGCAATTTAATATAATTCAGCCTAAATACTTGGATCAATCCTTAAGACAACTGTTTAAGTTCAGTGTTATTTACAGGGGAGGGAGGCTGAAACCTGTAAGACTCAGGGGTCCTTGCATGTCACAAAGCTCAGGATTGGCTTCCTGCAGTGACCAGAATAAACACCACAGGGCGGGGCGGTTTACAAGGACAGGGATTGACTCTCTCCCATTCTGGGGGCCCAGGGCCCAGATTCGGGGTGTCAGTGGAGTCGTGCTCCCTCCAAAAGCTCCAGGGGCAGGAGTCTTTCCTGCTCTTCCCTCTGTGAGGGCGGCCCCATCTCTCAAGTTCAGCCTCCTTCTCTGTGCACTCTCCCTCCCAGGAGGACACTTGTTCCTGGATTTTGGATCCAGCTGGATAATCCAGGATTATCTTGCCTGGAGATCCTTATCTTAATCCCACCTGCAAAGACCCTTGTGCCAAATAAGGTGAATTCAGAGGACTAGGGGTTCAGCCCACCGGCTCCTAAGTGGTGTCGTGGCGTGTGGGGTGCTGTGCCTCTGGGCACAGCCCTGACAATGGTGAGACCTGCTCTCCTACCACCCCTGCCGCCACTGTGTCCATGCGGCAGCTGCCCAGCCCCAGGCCCGACCCGGAGTCCCGTAATCCGCAGCCTTCCCCACACCCACACCTGACACTCCACACGGAAAGCTTCTCTCCCTCTTTTTGTTTTTCCACCTGAAACACGTCGAAAGACATTCACTGCTTCTTTTCACAGGATTCTAACGCCATGTGTGGGAGGAGCCCATGCGGACAGGTGTGTGAATCCCCGGCAGCAAGTATTTGATCAGCGAGTGTTTGCTGGGTGCAACGGGGTGCTGTGGGGACATGCAGACAAGGCTGGCTGGGTTCTGACTCAGGGACCTCACTGGCCGGTGGGTGCGCAGCCTCCACAGCACTAGCTATGGTCCCAGGTAGAAGGGGCCCACATGGGCTAAGAGGACAGGAGGTCTGAGGAGGCTGACCGTATCTGAGGAGGAATCAACACTCCAAGTCCTCCCTGACCTCACTGAATTCCCTCGGAGCTCCTTTTTGGAAAGCATCATGATCCCCACTTTGAGGAAGAAGTTGTCCAGAGAGGGTAAGTAACTTGATCAAAGTCACACAGCAGCAAGCAGGGAAGGTGGGTTTTGAACCTATGTCCCTTTGGCTCTTTTCTTTATGCTAAGGGGGGCGGACAGGATCTGGGAAAACTGTGTCATGGAGAAGGGGACAGGAGTACAGAGCTGGAAGTTTCGGGGTGCTCAGGGTGTGTGGGCGGGGGGAGCAGCCCCTGTCAGAGGTGTTCCCCCACAAAGTTCAGCATCCACATTCCCACATGTGTGTCTACCAGGCCGAGGGTGCAAGTCTGTGGTCCCCAGTCAGACCCCCTCTGCCCTGGGAGGCATCCCCTGGGTTATTTCCTCACAGACCATGAACGGGGCAGTAAGGCATGGACTCCAGCCGTGTGCGAAGGGCTCAGCCCACCTCTGTGAGCCTCGAGGCCAAATCCTCCATACAGACAGCCAGGTTCCTCCCTTCCAGGGGTAGGAACCTGGGGGCGGGGCCCCCTCTAGGCGGGGCCAGAGGAGGAGCTCCAACCAGGGATGACCAAGTCCTGGGCAAGAAGGCGTGGGGGTCACCCCGCAGGCAGCAACCCCTCCTGCTGTAGGAGGTGTTCAGCTACTCGTGGGTGGCATGCTTTCCAATGCAGTGCTGTCCACCCAACCCCTAATTTAAGACAAGCTCCCGGGCTTCTCCAACAACAAACAAGGATGAACCATCATCAACTTTGTTTTACCGAGAAGAACCCGAGAACACGGGAGTTACTTACCCACAATCAGCTGGGGAATAAGGCATCACACAGGGCCTCAGACAGCCTGGCTCCAGAGTCCCCCTGCTTTTAACCTTGGCTAAACCTCTTCATTTGGGGACTTTTTTACGTGACGTTACCAAAATGCCCCAACTCTTCACGGAGGCGGGGGGCAACACTCAGCTCTGCTCTTGGCCCAAGTTCCAGGGAGCTTCCAAACCCCATGGGCACCCTAGCAGCATCTCAGAGTGTCTGTCAACTTTAGGATGGCTTCGGGGGACAGAGACAGGTTGCATTCTGGCTTAAAATGAGTACTGCCCTAGGTGTCGGTAAGGCACTTGCAAATGCTTAGCCACTGATTTCACAGTGGCCCAACACATGGCAGGAGAGACAAAAATGTACAGTGGTCCACCTCACCACCTCCCAGCAAGACTGACCATATTTGACAAAGCCTCCAGGCCTTTCACCCCACCCCCGTGGGACAGCCTCCCTGGCTGAGATACTGGTTCCCAGGAGTCTGGCCACCTCGTGCCCACTAAACAAGCCCCAGCCCATGGCTTTGCGAGGCGGGCCTCCCTTGGCGTCTCTAACAGGACACGGAGGTCCCCCCAAGCTTTGCTTGCAGGTGCAGCAGGGGGTGCCAGCAGACCTGCCGTTGTGGGAGCAACCCCCCTTCCAGGCCACATCGTGTCTGGACCCCAGGAGGGCCCGAGACTGTCCCTGGCTGCCAGGCTGGAAAGGGAAGAAGATGTTCTCTTTGCTACACAGACCTGGGCAAGGGGGAGGCTCAGGACCACCAGGAGGGAGGGGGAGAAGAAGGAAGCATTCCCCGTGCTTAGAGGTCCTTCCACCAAACAGCCCCACACTGACAGCCTTTTGAGCTCTTGTCTGCCCCTCGTAGCTCTTCCCCAGCAGGTCTTGCGGCTCTCAGACCAGCTCCATGAGCATCCATGTCCCCAGCGCCTGGAGCCAGCCGCCTGGGCTCCAATCTCAGTGCTGCTATTCATTAGCAATGTGACCTTGGGTGAGGGAATTAACCTCTCTGTAATTCGGTTTCCTTGTCTCTCAAACAGGGATGATAATAAAATCCTGCACTTCCTGAGGCCGTGGGAGGAATGAACGGGAACAAACCCGGGAGAGCTCCGGTCCCGCCTGCAGGTAACGCAAACTCCAGACGCAGTCACCACCCCCGCTCCGCAGCTGTTGAAGACTGGGAGACCCATGGCCATGTTCGTGGGACTCAGGTCCTGAGAGTATAAGGCCTTTTTATGAGGAGCTGGGAGGCCACAGCAAGGTCACCAACCTGTCGTATCTGTCTGGGTCTGTCAGACCCTGAATCCTTCCCGTTCTTTCTTCTTGGCAAATGCCAGTTGGTGGCCTGTCCCACACAGGTGGAATTCTCTGCCTGACTGAGGTGCCACTCCGCTGCGTGCACCTGTGTGTAGGTGTGTTTCTAAAGAGACACCTCGCCTTGCCCTCTTGGGATGGACAGACAGCTGTGAACCCCTCTGTGAGCTCTGAGGGGGACATTCCCAGGATGGGGAGGAGTCCCCTCACCAGCCCATCCAAGAGGGGCCACCCAGACAGAAGGCCACACCCACGACCTCTGATGCTCACAGGATCTCAGCAGGTGCTGGGTGAGCCTTGGAGAATGTGGGTCACCTTCCTGAGGCCACAAAGCAGCCTCACGCCCCAAGCCTCCCCAGCATGCTCCCCCCGCCCCGGGCTCAGCACCCCACCCCCACCCCCAGCCCCTCACACAGGAGGGGACCCTCAACCAGAGTGCATGTCGATAGCCATAGATGTGTTGGTTCCCTCATCCATTCACTGAACTCGCACCATGAATCAGCCGGATGGATAGCTTTGGGTCAGAAGGACCAGAGATACCATATTTTCAGGGAGCTTTCAGCAGAGTCAAGAGATGAATAAAACACCCAGGGTTCCAGCCTTTCCTCCTTCCTATTCCTCTCACATCCTCAGGGATTCACTAAAAGGCCGCGCGGGCACTGAAGTGAGCCCGGTCAACCAGGACATCTTCCTGTAGGAGATGGCCCATAACTGAATGTTCCTGGGCAAAGCCAGTGGGTCAGGCAGAGGAACTGGCACAAACCAAGCTGAAGTCTCCTTGTCAGGGGCTCCCAACAGAGCCAGGGTTTGGTGGGGGCAGGGCAGGAGAAGGCGCTAGGGGGCTGGAGAGGCCTTGGATGCTCGGCTCCCCTGCGGGGGATGGAGAGCCCCAAGAGACACCGGGATCCAACATTTGCAGGCCTCCTCTCCTCGCTGAGCGCTGCTCTCCCTGCCCCCTCAATTCTCACCTAAAACCCTCTGGAGTACAAGGAAAAATGGGGCAGCCACCAAGGGCCATCGTCTGACTGTTCCTCTAGAAGCTAAACATAGATTTCTCCTATGACCCAGCAGTCCCACCTCTGGAGATCTAGCCAATTCTACTTCTGGGTATCTACTCCAAAGACTTGACCAGAAAGAGAAAAGAATCCAACAGAGATCTGCATGTGAAGTTCCCAGCAGCCATCCTCCCGCCAGCCAAGAGGGGAAACAGCCCGAGTGTCCGTGGATCGGTGGATGGAGAACAGGGACTGTGGGCTCAGCCTTACGGGGGAAACTCTGACAGCCGCTTCAATGTTGAACGAAGGACCTCCAAGACACGAGGCTAAATGAAAGAAGTCGATCCCTACCAGACAGACACCGCTGGTTCCACATCTGCGAGGTTCTGGAGCCGACGAACCCCGCGCTGTGGAGAGGAGATGGTGGGTGCGGGGGCTCAGGGTGTGAACAATTTCATGGGGACAGAGTTTCACTTTGGGAAAAGGAGGAAGTTCTGGAGATGGAAGGTGGTGATGGCTGCACCATAGTGCCAATGTACTTCATGCTGCTGAACTGTACACTTAACGATGGTCGAAGTGGTAAATTCGAGGTTATATATGTTTTAGCTCAATTTAAAGAAAAGCCAGTGAAGCAGAGGTGACCATTATCCCCGTTGTACAGGGGCGTACGGGGAGGCTCAGAAGGAGGTGGGAGGCCCGAGCACAGGGGCCATGCGGAGCACACCACTGGGGCTGGAGATATCACTGCAGCTTCGGGAATGAATGGGATATGGAAGCCTGAGGCTGGGGTCAGCATGGAGGGACAGAGGAAAGCGAGTGTGCAGGGAGATGTGGTTCCACCTTCCAGCAACTCACAGTGGGGCTGCCTGGGATTTAGAATCTGGACCCCAGGAGCTCAGGGTGGAGGGGCTGGGAGAGGGGGTCCCAGTGAACTCGGTGCTCTTGGAAAAAGCCACAGGAACTCTCACACTCTGAGGGATGGGCAGGGAGATCTGTATGCGTTCACCCTTCATCATCTCATCGGACTGTCTTTCCGGATCACAATGGCTCTGGTGGGGGCCGGCACGTGGAGAGAGCAGGAAGAACGGAGAAAGCCTTTCAACTAGCTCATGTGCTAACGTGCTAACGGAGGCCAGTGGGAGCAGGTGTGGAGCACCGCTGCGGGCTGGGTGGCCCTTTTCCTTCATTGTAAAGAGAGCCCGGTGTCATAGCCCCGGGGTGGTCCCAAGGACACCATCAGGCAGCCACAGCCCAAGGGCTTCTGTTAGGACGAGAGAAAGGGAAGCCGGCCTACAGACACTGGGTCCTGGGGAGCCTGTGCTGGGTGAGGGTGGGGAGGGCCGAGGGCTCTCTGAGACCCTGGGGGTACTCGGTCCACTTCACAGAGCCCAGCTGCCAGCACCCCGGGGGGCCCTCCGTGACAGAGGCATCGGCCGCCTCCTCGAGCAGCTTGCACTGGAGGCTGGCCGGACTCCGCCAGGACCCGCCACCCAGGGCCTTCACGACATTGCGCCAGGGACTTTCTGGTCCCTTGGCTCTTCCTCCTCAGCCACCCGACGGGGCTCAAGAGTCACCTTTTCCGGCAATCCCACCCCTGTTGCAGGCCCACAGCTGCCCGCTCCTGCAAGCTCCCCTCGTCAGAGTGGGGACCCTTTCTGGGGAAGGGCCCACATGGCTCATGTCTGGAACTCGGTCAGGCCTGGTCCGTGGCAGGTGTCTAATCAACACTGATGGAACTGAATTGGGTTCAAACGAAATCTACTCCATAGAAACGAGACGAATTCCATCAGAAATTTGGGAGCTAGAGGTATATGTCACGAGTTGAAAGTTGACTCCCCAAAAGAGCCGTCCACACCCTAACCTCTGTGGACACGGAAATGTGACCTTATTCGGAAAAAGGAGCTTTGCCGCCACAATTACCTGGATGGGCTCTAAGTTCAGGGGCAGAGTCCTTATAAGACACTCGCAGGAAGGACAGATGAGGCTGTGCGAAGTGGAGGTGGAGATGGGAGTGACGTGGCCACGAGGCAAGGAACACCGGGAGGCACCAGGCGCTGGAGGAGACCAAGAAGGACTGTCACCTAGGGCCTTTGGAGAAAGCTCGGCCCTGCAGGACACCTGGTTTTCAGGCCTGTGGCTCTGGGACTGTGAGACACATTTCTGTTGGTTTGAGTCCCCCGGTTTGTGACACTTTGTTCCGGCAGCCCCAGGAAGCAGATCCGGGTGTCGGACAAAGAACATGAGCTATTTGGATTCAGACAACACCAGCTCTGCCTCTTGCTGTCTTCGTCGGAGTCTTAAACAGGTTACAGAAGCAGGGGAGGGAAACTCCAAGTCCCTTGGGGATAGTCAGAGACAGGTTCACAGAGGAGACAGGAACCAATCTGGGTTTTGAAGGATGCATAGGAGTTTTCTAGGCGTAAATAAACAAGCAGTGGATTTGGGACAGAGGGAAGAGCATGCAAAGGTGCAGAGCAATGGAAGAGCATGGCCTGTGGCTGGCAGGGAAGGGCGAGGTTGGGAAGACAGGGAAGCTCACTACAAAGCACCTGGACTTCCCATCCAGGTTTGGATTTACCCTGTGAGTTGCTACAGAAGGGTTTGGAGGCATGGCAGAGCGATGACTAGATTGCGTTTTGGAAGGATGACTCTGCCTACAGTGTGGAGGATGGAGGAAAGGAGGGGGACAGAACCCGAGGGGAGTAGGCATGGGGACCGGGGTGGCTGTGATCCCCAGTGCTCCAGAACCACCCATCCTTGAGTGCCCCTGGTCCTTGGGGACAATGGCTAGGCTGCCACTGCCCACCCTGCTGGGGTCCACCTCTGTCCCAGAGATGGTCCCCCTGTTCTACAGAGAGATGGGGATGCCTGACAAGGCTCATTATCGCCAGCTCCCCAAGTCCTCGATTTGCACCCAGTCTTACACACCACCGCAGTCCTGCTGATGTGCGCTCGGGTCCCATGTTTCACCAAACATGGCATTCTTCTCCATTAGTCCAGGCTCTCTGGAAACACCTTCCATCAGGCTGATAGGCCATTGTTTACTTGGTCAGTCCCTTCTGATTAGACACTGAAACTCCTTCCAATTTGTTTTTTACCATGAGCTTTTAAACGGCTGTAATAACATCTTTGTATGGAAAATGTGACCACATCTCTGATATGTCCCAAGGAGAGATTTAAAAGTGGAGTCACTGAAGGGAATGGTAGGACTCCTCCGGCAGTTCTTGGGAAACATTATCAAATTACTTTCTAAAAGAGGCCACGAGCATTGCGTGAACATCACGGTTTCAACACATCCCTGCTGGCATTGGCGATTACGGTAAGAAAAAAACCAAAAACATCCACTAATTAGAAAGACAAGAAATGGTATCTAGGATCAAATTGTATTTGTTCGGCCAACAGGGTGAAGGACAGATTTCCAGCCTTGGTAACTCACAACATCTCCCTGAGCCACCCTTTGCTCCCTTCCTAGGAGCACAGCAACAGCCCGGGAGCTCCCAACCACAGATGACGGGCAGGTAGCACAGGGCTGGCTCGTGGCTGGGCAGGGGTGAGGGAGCAGGTGGAGGAGCAGGTCGCCGAGGGGCCCCAGCCCGGGCTCTGCTCAGGGGCTGTGCACGTGTGGAGGCCAGAGACCCCATGATGACGCGGACCCCAGCCCTGGCTTCTCAGGGCCCACTGATGACTTGGGGCCAGTTTGTGAGCTCCTGTGCCTCAGTTTCCTCTAGCAAATGCACCATGGCACTGCTCTGAGGACAGCAGGACAGGACATCCCTCTGGCACACGGCCATCGCCCAGAAAATCTCAGTCCTTTCCTGTTCTGTTCTGAGTGCAGTCTACCCCTTGGTGAGTCCCTAACTTCCCCATGCCTCAGTGTCCCCATTTGTAAAAGGCGCCTATTACTCATCAACAAGACACTGTGCACAAAGCCCTTAGGATGTTCCACTCCCAGGAAGGGCTCAGCAGGAAGCAGTTGCTGGGGGGCAAAGGGAGTGTCAGAGATGGTGAGGGAGGATGGTCCTTGGGCATGCCCCGATCCCTGCCCTGGGAAGCTGGCTGGGAGTGCAGACTCTGCACCGCCCCCCCCCCCCCCACAGGCTGCTTCATTCCACTCTGCATCTAACCCGCCCCAGGTAGTTGTGTGCACACATGGAAATGCGGTGTCTCCTAAACTCAGAATCCCCAGGGACAGGCTGGGACCACATGCTCCCAGGCCCCCCACCTGGACCAGAGGGTTCCACCACAAGGGGTGCGGGGCCTGCCAACTCCCAGGTGCTCCTTCTCCTCTGGGGCGGCTGGGAAACACCTCTGGAGGAGCATTCTCTCCTCCAGGTGAGAAGCAGCCAGGGCTGCCCTGCAGCGGGGAGTCCTGCCATTCGCTGGGCATCATGGTCTGGGGGAGGGTTACAGAGCTCAAAGGAGGGGATGACGGCAAACCAAGGTAAGGAGAGTTGCAGAGATGTTTGTTGACTGACCGACTGAGGGAATAAATGAATGAAGGGCAACAGTGCCGTGTGGAAGGAGGGAAAACCCCCGGATGCTGGCAAGAGTGTTCTGGGCCCTTGTGGGAAGAGTATCCGGGCAGCCAAAGCCTGCATGTGATCCCACCTGTGTGTCATGCCTGAATTTAGCTAATGCGTACGTGAATACCTTACACACGTGTGTACGCACACAGGCTTGCGTGCAGGACTCAGGACCCGGCACCCTGCCCTCCTACCTCAGCCCCACACCGGCTTTCTGATGCCGACCATGTGCCTCCCACCCCAGCCTTAGTCATTCTCTGAAAATACGTTGCTCGTTCTTTGCTGCTTGGCTCCTCCCACTGAACAGAGCCTCCCTAGGATCAGAGTCTCTCTGCTCCCCACATCGCACAGCCTTTGTCCCCTGCCCCCTCTTGTAAAGACCCCTGTGATAACACAGAGGGCCCAGCCACATAATCCTGGAGAGCCACACCACCCCAAGATCCTTCCTGTCATGACACCTGCAGAGTGCCTTCCGCTCTCTCTGGTGGCGGTGGGGGTTGGGGGAGGATCTGGACCATGCGGCTGGCCGAGGGGCTCGCAGGCAGCGTCTGGGTGGGCTGGCCCGCTGGGGGCCCAAACAGGTATTGCCCGCAGCCGTGGGCTCTGGTTTGGACGGGGTGGGGAGCGGTGGGGATGAGGCCAGGGCCTGGAGGGACAGCAGGTGGGACATGGGGCATTTCTCAGCTGAGAGTGAACGTGAGCTCTGGCAGACTGTCCTGCTGTTGCCCCATGCTGGGGGAGCACGGCCTGCCCGGGGCTTGGGAGACCCATGCCAGACGAGACGGGGCAGTGGAGACTCGGGGCACACCCTCCACCCCCGAGAGCCAGGCCGGAGAGCTCTGATCCCAGGATAATGGTGAGAGAAGTTACAGACCCATCCGGAGTGCACCGGGCAGATGGAAGGAAGCAGGCACTTGGTTCCACTGTCCCTCACTGTGGGACTGTGCTGTGTGCCCGTGGGGCTTGCACCCCCTCCTGGGGGGCTGGGGAGGCCTCACTTTATGAGCACCTGGTACCAGTCCCCCGGTCCCCCTGGGGGAGAGGAAGCTGGCCGAGGCGTCTTCCTTGACAGGGGATCCTCCCTGGGCTCCTACCATGAGCAAGCCGGACCCTGAAGATTAGGTTTAATGAACAACGGCAGCGAGTCCACTTTATCCTGATGAATCTTTTATACAAGAGCATCTGCCTGTCCCACCGGCCGTGAACCTGTTTCCCAACATGCAGGAGCTCACTTCCAGCCCCCCTGCCCCACCCCTGCTGTCCTTCTCACTCTGCTTCAACAACTCACTCGAGTGTTCAACACGGATGTGGATGTTGGTGAAGCCGAGACTGGCTCCCTTGGGAACCTCTGGGCACCACGGCCTGACTGGTTCCCCAGCCTTTTGTTCCAGCACATTCATATCAGGACCAACAGGCGCCACGCAGAAACCAGGGAGTGCGGGGGCCCTGGCCGGGGAGGCAGGTGGTGCAGGGAGGGGTGAGGGATGACAGCACCCAGCAGGTGTCCCAGACCAGGTCCTAGGGTGACTGTCCCAGATGCCTCGCCCATCACCTTGGCCAAGTGAGAGGCCCTGGTGCCGTTCTGAGGCCGTCCCAGGCTCCAGGAAGGGTGGGCATCTGTCGCCATGCCCCAGGTCTCCTCCTGCTCCTCTACCCGAGCCCAAGAGGAGCCAGGCTGGTGAGTAGAGCCAGTCTCCCATCAGAGCAGCTGGATGGGAGCCCAGCCTCCCTGGATCTGGTCTGCACGGGTGGGAAATCTGTTTGAAAAGCTTGGATGCCATCCTCACGGCCTGTGGGGGATCTCCAGGAAATGCCAGACGGCTTGCTGGGGTGCAAGCCTGCGGCTGTGGGAAGCTGGCACTGGTGGGAAGGTGGGGAACAAAGCTGCAGGGGTCTCAGGAAAGGGGACACTGGGCCCAACATCCAATCTTCCCCACCTTTCAACAGCTTTGAGATGAGTTAGGTCCTGCTTGGAGTAACTAGAGAACACTCCGTCTTCCCTATGGATCTGTCTAGCATGTGCACCTGGCAAACACTGGTTCTCTTGCCCTCCCATCCCTCGTAAATGTTTTGCTGGGAGGTGTGAGAGGACCAGCTGCT
This sequence comes from Martes martes, assembly GCF_963455335.1. Lineage (NCBI taxonomy): Eukaryota > Metazoa > Chordata > Mammalia > Carnivora > Mustelidae > Martes > Martes martes. The sequence goes on from NC_137889.1 coordinate 145,246,661, forward strand.
CCCTGGGGCCCCGCACAACGCTTGGGTTGCCACCTCCTCAGACCTCTCCAGGGCTCGGTGGTTGCTCCCTGCCATGGACTCACACATGCACCAGTCCCCTGAGTGTTACTTAGGGTCTACTCTGTGCCAGGAAAAACCACATAGGACAACACATCTGGAGTCCAGCCTATTCAAGTTGACGATGCTGAATTTTACCTGAGCCCCGCGCTCCTGGAAAACAGCAAGGATTTAGAAATCCTCCCACCCTTTGGTGTTCTGGAAAAAAACAGCTTACTGCAAAGCACCAGACTTCCCATGTGACTTCGATCTGACTCACAGATGTCCCCTTGTTTACCTGTGACAAGGCCAGAGACAAACCATCCAATTCCCATTCTCTGCGCATGAAAGGTTAGCTGACCTGTTTGTCCCTACTGTCCAGTCTGTCCCTTAAGGTCCAAACGTGCCCCACCCCCTCACCCCGTGAAGCTTCTCTCCTCCCAGCAGCCTGGCTCCCAGCCTGGCCCAGCGTGCGGTGCCCCGTGGTCTCCCGAGAACGCCTAGTTGATGACAGGCACCAGGAATGATGCCTTCCGAGATACTGTCCCCTCCCCCATCAATATGACCCTCTCGCCACCCCCCCCCCCCGGTTCTTTCCAGCCAGGACAAGAAAGTCCTTCTCTGCTTGGCCTCAGGGTGTTTGCCAGGCTGGGGGTCTGAGCCCTCTCCCCAAATCAATCACCCCATTCCACAAAGTCCTTGTCTTAAGTCCAGAACTGGTCATTTTTCATATGTGTTTATCTGTTCTTTTAGAGTGGGAGGGGCAGAGGGAGAGAGAGAGAGAGAGAGAGAGAGAGAATCCCAGCACACTCCATGCTGAATACAGAATCTGACCGGGGTGCGATCCTACGACCCTGAGACCATGACCCGAGTTAAAATCAAGAGTCAGGTGCTCAACTGCCTGAGCCTCAAGGTTCATCTATGTGGCAGCACGTGATGAGATTTCCTTCCTTTCTGGGGCCCAACAGCATTGCAGGGAAGGTGCACACCAAGGTTCCTTCCGTCGGTGGACAGAAACCTGACCTGTCTCCACCTCGGGGCCCACAGGACCAACGCTCCTCTGGACATGGGTGTGCAAACCTCTCTTTGAGCCCAGCCTTCTGTTCTTTTGGATATATGCCCGGGAGTGGGTTTGCTGGACCCCTCTGGTCCATCCACCCATGCCGTGTGCGCCCATTGGGGCTGGTGGTGTGCTAAGATCCCAGAAATATACATGGCTGTTTCCTCATGAGCACAAACCATCTGAGTCTGGGGGCCATGGCTCCTGAGCGAGCTGCAGGGGTGTGAAGGAAGGTGGCAGGGGCTGTGAGGCGCCCCCACATGTGTCCACTGGGGGGAGGCACAACCTAGCGAGAGATGGTCAGACCCCCAAACACAAAGACTGCCTCAAAGGCCCACCAGACTGTGAGAACAAAAACACATGATAAGAAAAGCCATGGTCGGGGCCCCATCCCAGAAATGAACATGCACTCCTGATGGGGCTTTACGGATCATGTCCTCTGGGGGCATCAAAGACCTTCCCCTTTGGTACAACCGGTCTGGCTGGCAGTGTTTGGAGCACGGTGTTGAGAAGGATCCCAAAACCCACGTGAACTCAGGGGTCAATCGACCAGCAGGTCTGCCCGACACATGGGGCTGGGTGAGCCCAACACGTGCTGGAAACTCCTGATGGTCTACCCCAATCACTTCACCAAGGAAGAAACAAGGCCCAGAGAGAGTGCATGCTTGTCCCAGTGCAGCACAGCAGGAAGAAGCAGAATTCAAATTGTCTGAGGACACTTCCCTCAGCCACGTGGGAAGACGACCAAAAGCACATATGTGATTCCGATGCTCTCCCCATCGCTGACCTCGGGCCACAACCTCAGACACCGGGACATTCACCTCACACACGCCTGGGGGACAGGACCCCTCTCTCTGCACCGGAGCCTGGCTGTGTCCAGCCCCGTGGCTTGGCCCGAGCTCACAGCTCACACGGATCCCTTATCAGTGACTTCTCTGGACTGAAAACCAACATTAGCCACTAGAAGAGGATTATAAAATCTAAAACTGCAGAGCTAGAGGGAAATTTAGGCAGCTTCTAGTCTACTGTTTTCCAAAGGGATGATATTTGGGGGGAAAAAATTCATTGACTAGAAAATTAAAAATAAGAAAAACTTAGAAAAATAAAAACTCCAGGTAACACTTATTTTTCAGCACTACCTGGGTGCTAGACGCTGCTCAGAGCACCCTGGACCTAGCAGTTCTCTTAAATGGCTAGCTTAGCACACAAGAGCTATTCCAATTCCAGTAAGAGAGTTCTTCTTTTCTTTGGCCACCAGGAAGCTCCTGGCTAAAGGTGAAGCTCATGGTTGATTGGCAGGACCGCATGTACATTCCTCAGCCTGCCAGAATAAAGTCCCACAAACTGAGAGGCTTAAATAATGGAAATTTATGGTCTCACAGTTTGGGAGGCCAGACACCAGAAGACCTAGATCAAGATGATGGCAGGGCCGTACCCTCTCTGAAGGTGTAGAGAAGGGTGTGTTCCAGGCTTCTCTTCCACCTTCTGGTATTTCCTTGGTTTGGGGCAGCAGAACTCCCGTTTCCACATGGAATCCTCTCCGTGCGTGTCTGTGTCCAAATTTCTCCATTTCATAAGGATACCCGGCATCCCGGGTTGGGCCCACTCTACTCCAGTATGGCCTCATCAAAATGACTTGACTTGGCTCATTATATCTGAACAGCCCTATTTCCAAAGAAGATCAGAGTCTGAGGCTCTGAGCCTTAGGACTTCAGCATAACTTCGTGTGGGACAAGCCTCCTTCCTGCTCGCCATGTCCTCACGCAGACTTTCACGGTGTGTGTGGGGGCAGGGAGGGGGCTCTCTGGAGTTTCAGGGCCCCCCCCCAAGAACTTTTTAATCTTAATCATGTCATTAGAGGTCCCATCTCCAATACAGCCACAGTGGGTGGCAGGGCTTGACCAGGTGACTTAGGGTGGGGGGTTGGACAGAAATACAGAATGCATCACCACCCATCACCATATGTTAAACATTCCCATGTAACAACCACGCTCCTGGATTCCCCTGATCCCCTGCCTCCATTTCTCCTCGTATACTTTAGAAATACAAACATTTATTTGTATTTCTAGGTTTTTTGGGGGGCAAAGCAGGTCTTGACCACAAATGACGAAATAATGGAACTATTGTGTGTTGATGTACGGGAGCCCAAATGGCAGGAAATGCAGTGTCATGCTGGTCTGGTAGTTCCCAGCTGTCCCTTCGGTCCCTGAGGCCAGCGGTCTTCCCCTGTTCTCTTTGGAGTCCCCAAGGGTCTCGGCAAGCCCCCTCAGGGTCTGTGGCAGTGAGGACAGGGATGAGGGGTCTAGCACACAGGGCTCGGGGCCCCCCTGCTCCCTAAGTCAGAGCGTCTCGATTCTTCTCTGTGCACTGGGCTCCCATGTAGCCTGTTACGCCTGAGCCCATGGCCTAGACTGCTGGGAAAACCCTGAGGCCAGAGCAGCACTGGCAGGTCAGCCAGCAGGAGGAAATGTCTCTCCTCAGAGCCTGCGGTCCATTCTCTCTGCCCGCCTGCCTATGCCCGAAGGGTCGGGCAGACCAAAGCAAACGCACTGAGAACATCTGGTCGTCTGAGACTCTGAGAGACCAAAAGTAAAAGGACCAGGTCTTTTAGCAATTGGACTTGTGTGTCCGCAGCCTTGCTGCTGATTCCCTCTCAGGTCTGGGAGACACAGGCGGACTGATGAACTGGGTCACCCGGCGTGGTATCCAGGCCAGGCCCTTCGGGGTGTTCCAGTGGCCACCTCTCTGTGTCATGGACTGGAGCCCACCCTGTCTCTTGCACTATGTCACGGGCTGACTTGTGTCCCCGCTGAATTCAGACCTGAGTCCAAATCCCCAGTGCCTCTGAACGTGACCGTAGGTGAAGACAAGGCCTTGAAAGAGATGATTCGGGAAAAACGAGGTCATCTGATCCAATATAACCCATGTCCTTATTAAAGAGGAGGTCAGGACATGGACACAGGGAGAAGACGTCTGTCTTCAAGGCAAGGCCAGAATGATCCATCCCTGTCCACACCTTGATCTCCGACTTCTGGCCTCCAGAATGCTGGAAGAGTCAATGTCTGTTGTGTAAACCCCTAGCCTGTGGTATTTTGGGATGGCAGCCCTAGCAAGCGAGTACTTTCCGTGCTTGGAAACCTACCAAATTCAGGCATCGACAGTAAACAAGAGAAAATTTTTGTCTACATCCGGACCCTTCTGGAAGTCTGTTAAAAATAATTTTCAGAGAAAGGTAAAATCCTGCTTCTCATACAGATATGACGATGCATATGTATTGAAGGTTTTATTTAACTCCTTAATCAGGGAGAGAACTGGGCAGATATTCTAACTGGTTCAAAAGAGAATCCAAAGAACAGACACATCTTCAGATGGGGAACATTGACGTGAATATGAAGTGGAGAGAGGACTGGCTCCTCGCTGCGGAGAGCGGCCCATCGAGACTCGGCTGGACAGGACGGAGTCTGCCTGTCCGCAGACAAGAATTATTTTGTACTCCTGCGGCCCCAGGCTGAGTCAGGTTTATGCTTTAACTGGAAAGGTGCTCTTTTGAAAATTATTAACTTTATTCTCTTTCACTTCCGAGAACACGACAGTCCTCCTTGATAGCCAGAAGCATCCATCTGCCTTGGGTGGGGATGGGACTGAGGTTAGGAATATTATGGAAGAAGCAAAGAGAAAGACCAAGGGATTGAAGAAGATCTGTTCTAAGAGGCAGGGTTTGGGTAGAGAGACAGGATTTTCAGAACTCCTGTCTCTTGTCCGTTGGCTCGTCACAGGCCAGGCCCAGCTGGAATGTTCTCAGGAGGTAGTGAGGCCAGCAGGATGTTTTTGTCCCAAAGGTAGAGGAAGGAGAGAAGGCGGTTTGATGTAGGGAGATCAGACAGGTGCCCCATTCTCCTTCTCCGGGAAGCAGAGGGGAGCCCCACTTCCTGATTAGCTCTGGCATCTCTTCGTCTTCTCCAAAGTTCCGTGGGATAGGACCCCAGCCTTATGACCTCATTTTGGGGGAAGGGGAGTAGACACAATTCAGTCCACAACAAGCACTTTCTTTCATCCCAGAATGTCTTTACCCCAGGTGGAAACCCCAAGCTCGTATTTACCCCAGGTGGAAACCCCAAGCTCGTGAGCAATCACTTCCAATTACCCCTCCCCCAGCCCCTGGCATCTGCTTTCTTTCTCCATGGCTTTGCCTGTTCTAGACATTCCATGTGAATGGAATCACACCACGCAGGCCCTTCGGGTCTGGCCTCCTTCACTTCGCATCATGTTTGCGAGGATTACCCATGTGTTAGATCTATCATGTAAGCTCATTTGTACAGAGACACGGAGAAGCCAGGGAACTGGGCTGAGCTCACAAGGCTGTTGAGTGGGGGCTCCTCTTAGAGCTTCTGGGCGGTGGGGAGGGCCCAGGCTGTGGGGCTCCCGGGGCGTCTCCTGCGTGAAAACTGGAGTCTGGGACACGGAAGGACACTCAACAAGGACAAGTGATCCATGACCAGGCAACTTCCCTTCTTAGGACGCATCCCTCCAGACTGGGTCTCCAGCAGGTCGCTTGGGGGGCTTGAGGGGGTTCAGGAGGGTGAATGCACTTCCTGCAGGGCGATGTGGGAATGCCCAGCAAGGAGTCTCCCAGCCGGAAAGCTGAGGACTGCACCCCCCACTCCCACCCCGCCCTCCTCCGGCGCATTGTGAGGAGCTATGGCGCCATCTGGTGGCTGGAAGAAAAGCCGCCACGAAGCCGCCCAGGGCGCCCAGCAGATCAACTTGCAAATTCAAGGGCAGGGAGCTTGTTTGTGGAGCACCAGCTACCTGCCCAAGAGCCCAGGACCCTGCAGGGCCCTTCGCAAACATCCTCAAGCTGAGGGCAAGCGCGATGGGAATATCAGACGCGAGTTCAGGGTGCGCACGGCAATGCACATTTCTGGGACAAGGGAAGAGGTTTCTCACAATGTGCGGCAGGAAAAGGCAGAGGATTAGGCATGGTACGAGCTGATGAAAAACAGGTCTAAGTGGCGAGATTGATTTGTACCTGAGCGCACAGGAAAACTGCTGCAGGGAAACAAGCCAGGGCATACACGCGGAACGTGGAAGGGGTACCGAGCCGGTGCGCGTGGAAGGGCCGAGGCCAGGCTTGGGCGGAGTCTCAGCAGGTGTTGGCCCCTGTTGTCAGGACAGGGTCAGTCTTCATCAGCCTCATCATCATCCCTGGCTGATGAAATCATTTCTCCCTTTTACTTGTATGTATTTTCTGATTTTTCTCTGTTGTCTAAGGACTCGGAAAAAAGAAGAAAATAAAACAGAGGACAGGTGCCATTCACCCCCACGGAGAGATGGGCTGTGAGTCTCATGAATATTGTGGCAGCAGGTGGTTCTGTCCACCGCCCATCAACACCAGGCAGGCAAGTCCTGCAGGCTGGGCTGGGTCTGGTGCTGGCTCTAGGCTCTGCCACCCAGATGTCCTGGGACACGGGGACCCCAGCCCTCAGGGGGGTCACCTTCCTCATCTGTAAATGGAGGGATCTCAGGACCAACCTCACAGGTTAGTGAGTTCGCATGTGCTGACTCCGGTAAAGCCAAGTTCCCTTGAGCCTGGCACACGGTAAACACGATGCGTCTTTGCTGCTGTAACGGGGCAAACTGCCTCCCATCTCAGAGCATCAGTCCAGTGAGGGATCTAGACAAGACCCAGGTTTCTGCGGGACCGGTCCTTGCACCTCACACCTAACACCTGCCTCAGAGTCATCTGGGAAACTCGTTGAAAGGCAGACTCCTCAGGCCTTGCCTAAAATGTCCAAATCTCTACTATTCGCAGAGTCCACAGGGGAAACCTTGCAGCTGAGCTCACAGGAAGTTGAGACCCATGGAAACAGGGTATCATTTCTAAGGTCCCTTCCAGCTCAGACATTCTAAGATGCTGGGTTCTTCTGGAGACCTGCCCAGTCTCTTGACCTCTGCACCCCAATTTTGTAATAGGAAAGGCAGTTCCTGGCCCCAGCAGGCTGTTTTCGGAGATTCAGAAAGAACTAAGGCTGGAGGGGCTCATGCCGTAACAGTTAGGACACTGACGTTGAGAGGGGAGGGCACGCTTGGCCCAGGCTCTGTGCATGCCACAAAATCCAGGCCTGTCCCTGTCAGATAATTTGCTGTCCTAGCTCATTCACACTCATTCCAAGCCTTTTCACCACTTGTAAGTTTTTCTTTATTACAGTTCAGGCTATGGGGCAGAGTGATAAGGGGAGAAAGGGAAGAGACTGGAAGTATGAATAAAAAGAGATTTGAAATTAATGGCTCCCTGGAATTTTATTCTACAGGAACAAACTCCTGTCTTCATGTAGCAGATTTATTCAAGGGAAGCCCCTCAGCTTGGGCAGGTCTTTCTCTTCGAGCCTCAGGCAAACCCAGCATCTGCAGAGGCCCCAGTGCCATACAGGAGGCGCTCCATAAGTGTTTATGAACGAGGGGCGACTCTGAGGGCTTTTAGCCTGAGCAGCAGGAAGAATGAAGCTGCTGTTTCACGAGGTCAGTTAGGAGGAGAGGGGAGAATGAGGGCCTAGGTTTGGAAAGTTTTCAGACTGGGGGGCCTACTGGACATTCAGATGAGGATGATGGGGAGATAGCCAGGTGTCAGATTCTAGAGGCCAGGGGAGGCCCTGGAGGACACAAGTTTGGGATTCGTGAGAAAACAGCCCTTAAGCACTCATTAGATGTGAGGAGATGGCCCAGGGCAGCAGCAAGGACAGGGAAGGGTCCAGGCCTGGGCTCAGAGACACCCCAGCTGTCAAGTGTGGACTGATGAGAATGGAGAAAGAGACTGAGACTGAGCAGCCGGTGAGTTGATGGGAATCTAGAGGAACAGACCACTCAGGATATCCTGAGGCTTGTCTCATGGAGGAAGGAGGCATCGACTCACTGCTGGACTGCCAGTACTGCCCAGGAGTCAGCTACAATGGGGACCCCTGGGCGAGCAGTGGGGACCTGGATACGACTTGGCTCAGTGGGAGTCGTGGGGACAAAAGGTGTCTGACTGAACAGGCTTCTAGAGAGAAAAGAAAATTAGAGGATCTATCCAGAAGGCCCAATATTTTGACGAAAAGGTATTCCAAGAACATTCTTTTGACAATTATTTGCTGAGCCTCACCAAGTGCCAGGCACTGTCCTGGGCTCAGGGGAGATAGCCATGAACAGGAGACAAAAGTCCAGGGAACTCACATCTGGATGAGGAAACCAATACAATCGAGAGTAGGTCAGGCAGTGGTTAAGTCCTGAGGATGGAAACAGAGCTGCCGGGGAAGACAGGGGTGTGTGTGGAGAGCTGTAGTTTTACTCGGGGAGCAACCTACAGGCACAAACCTGAAAGGCTAGTAGGGGTGGGGGAGGTTCCTCTTTGCTTCTACCTTCTCAGAGGAAAAGGAATCAAGATCATGAGCAAGACAATGGGGCAAGAGGGTGTGGAGGCTGGAGAGGACTATGAAGACGATGGAGCAGAGTCACCGAGGGCAGCATGGGGTCTCGACCAGCGAGGAAGGCTGTGAAGGGGCTGAGGTCACCGGAAGTGAGCTGGAAAGCAGAGAATGGCCACTTTGCACCGGCTGGGTTCAGACACCCACCTGTGGGAGGAGGGCAGGGTTGGAGGCTGTCCAGACAGCTTTGGGAAGGAGGCTGGGGGGTGGATCCTGGTGTGAGGGGCCTAGGTTTAGATTGGGAAGGAGGTGGAAGGGACATGAAGGGTGGGAGGGGCAGTGGATGGATTGAGTGGATCGCTGGACAAGAGGTCCTAAGGGATGAGGGCTGCTGGACCCAGGATACCAGAGGGAGATGTGGAGGACAAGCAGAGGAAGGAGGAAAACCCCGCTCACGGGTGGCTACCACGGTTCAAGCTGACTCCCAGGCATACCTGTGAGCCGGTTCTCAGCCTGACCAGCTGCGTGTCCCTGTGCAGGCTGTTGTGCCCACGTGAATCTCAGGTTCTCCCATCTGTTAAGGGGGGTAACTACATACTTGCTGCTCCAGACCTACAGGGCTGCAGGGCCGGTGATGGCTAGGAAAACCTGGAAGCGAACCCGAGCCTGACTTCAAAGCAGGCATTCCAGTCTGGAACCATGCTACTTTCCCCTGAAAACGCTTACCTACCTGCTTCTCTCCTTGGTGGTACTGTTTTGGGGACCCAGTGGACACAGACGCTATCCATGATCTTTTGTGCAAGCATTTCATGGGCAAGTGACTCGTTTTGTGCCCCATGGGGACCTGCATTTACATCACAGTGCTTGAGCTTACTTTGACAGTCTGGGGACAGCCCCACACACACCCCTCGTTCTGTTGCACGGAAGCCAGCTGGTCAGCGGGGTTAGGAGGTACACATTCAGGAAGTCCTGCCAAGCCACTGGACCTTGGGCAGGAATCTGCAAATGGGGGATGGGGTCACTTGCACCTGGTACGGGTGCTACAAGATTTCTATTGCAGAGTGTAGAAAAGAAAACCCAGAGAAGATTCTGAGACGTTGAGAAGCTTGCCCGGGACCTGATCAGTAAGTTAGCAGTCAGGACGCAGGCCCTGTTCCAGTGGTCTCTGAAGCCCACCGTCCTGGATCGTGGACCTGAAGCTGGGACTCAAGCTGGCTGGGTGAGCCCTTGCTGATAGTTATTTTTATACCACGACGTTCTTTAAATTAATGAAAATGCTGAAGGACACACATTATATAGAAAGTCAAGTTTCACTTATTCAAATTAAATTATAGCATGGGTTTCATATACAAATAAACTTTCTGTGCAAATAAAAATACAAAACAGTACAAATTTCAATCATGTAAAAATGCAAACATATTTGTGTTTCCACATATAGATTTTCCCCTTTAACATGACTAAGACGTACAGTAGTTGATCCCTTTGCACCGGTGGAGGTCAGTGGGATGGTTTCCCAGGCTGTCCACTCCTCCACTCCCAAGTCCACGTGCACAGGGAGCCACCAGGCCTTCTTCCCCAGTTGTGGGCTCTAGAAGCTTCCAGTTGTCAGTCACCATCAGCACGAAATGGTCCAACTATTCTTGGGCTGGTGAGAAAGGGCCACCACAGGGACAATGCTCTTTACCAAAGCACGGACACTGGTCCACTGGGCTCAGAAAAAGCTCCGAGGCTAGGAATGCTGCCTCTGGACATCACTGGTCTAGCTCATTTTCATTCTGCAGCGTCTTCATGGCCAACCCCCAGAGTGTCATGCTGGAGAAGAACTGCCCCTCAGAGTTCCTGTATGGTGTGGCGGCCCCACGGCTGCCCAGCGCATCACCGCAGTGGTTGTCCAGCGCGGCCAGGGACGAGCGGCCCAGGGACAGGCCGTCGGGCTGCAGTGAAGGCTCGTTGGCCGTGGCAGCCACATCCGGGTAGGCGTAGGCTGGAGGCTGTGTGGGCTGCCGCAGAGGCTTGGCGAGCTGGCCAGGGTCCAGCCCCAGCTTCTCCGGCTCTCCCGCTCCGGGTGGCTGCCCCACTGGCCGGAACTTGCAGAAGGAGCCGGCGGTGTGGCTGTCGTACTCTGTCACTGAATCCTCCGCTGGGTGCCCAGAGAGCTTGACCGCCACGGGCATCAGAGTCACAGACACGTCCTGGGAAAAGGAGTCCGAGCTCTGCGATCTGTCCAGGTCAGAGACCTCAACGGCGTGAGCGAGCCCATCGAGCGTGTCCTGGGCCCCATCGGGCCGGCAGTGCATCTTTTTGTGCCGCCGGAGTACTGCAGAGCGTGTGAAGCACTTGCCGCAGATGTCACACGCATATGGCTTCTCCCCGGTGTGCGTGCGCACGTGCCGGCGCAGGTCCCCGGAGCCCCCAAAACACTTGCCTGCAAAACGAGCAAGGGACCCTTTTAGAGAACGTTCTGGAAGGGCATTCCCACGCCCCTTGTCAAAACACAGAATGTCCCTGCTTTAGCATACACGAGCTCCAGCCCTCCTGTCACCTGCTCACCCTGGAAGGATCCTCTGTTCTCCAGTGGCAATCCTCTGACCTACAGCCTTTGGGTTGTGGGTACCTCAGGGCGTGCCTTCAAGAGCCCTCGTCTCCCCACATGGGAGCACCTGGCTGGTAAGCCCAGGTGCTTGCTCCCACTGGCCCGAGCCGGCAGACCTCGTCAGTTTTGCTTCAATTTCCTTAAGTCTACCACGGCCAATCTATAACTTAAAAACAGCTTTTTGCCTCTGATGTCATTTTACACACACTTCTCCCGGTTCTATCTCTTTTCTGTGCATGGGACAGAGGGAGGGGATCTACTTCCGTGAGTAGAGTAGGTAAGAAGGTCAGAAGAGAACCAGCACCAAATAACCTTACAGAAGATATCACCTGTTTATAGAGGACTGAGAACGCACCACACGGTTATGCAGACACACATTTAGAACTTCTTCCTTAACCGTGTGAGCGCTCAGCCGGCCTGCCCTTGTCAGGCAGCATGGGGGGCATTCAACACACCTCTGAACAATCAAACTAGGTGTCCACGCGCGGGCCTCACGTCTTGGCACTTCTTCCCCACACAGGCTACCGAGGCACACTGCGGTGACTGTGTCTTCGCGTCTATATCTCATCTGCAGCGCCAGGCTCTGTCGCCTTTGCGGATGCCCCAGCAACAGCCTTCTCACCGTTTGCTGTGCTGTCCACACAACACATGCTATCTCACACAGGCGCGATTTCTTGGACTTGAAGCGGCGGAACCATTCCTTCACCTGTTGCATGTTCGTGTTGTTTCCACCTGTTGCTACTCTACTCCATCTTCAATTAACATCTTTCTTTTCCCTGTTTCCTTAAGCTAAGTTTTCAATAACGGAATTACTGGGCAAACGGGAATGATCTTTTCTAGGGTCCTTAAGGCATGTGAATTTTAGCCACAGCAGAGTTCTCACCAGGAGAGGACCAGGGCCAGCATCTCTCTTTGATCCCATCAGTCAAGGCAGGGGAGCCAGACAGCCGAGCCATCCCCATGGAAGGTGTGGCACCTGCCTCCTGCCTGGGAAATCTGGTGAGGGACAACTGACCAGCTGCGCTGGTGGCAGACAGGAGGGTCCCTGTGCGCAGCTATGGCCTGAAGCCCCCGGCAGCACAGGACGCAGGGTTTCCAGGGACTGGACAAGGGTTGTGCTTGCAAGAGAGCTGCCTGGAGCCGTGCTCAATCCAGCCTAGGAGGACTGCCCAGAGGGGCGAGGAGACCCCAACAAAGTCTCCAGGAAAACCTGCTAGGACCCAGGGCTGGAAGAAAATGCACATCTCTACCTTGGAAAGTGCAGAGAAATGCTGGGAAAGGAAGAGAGGGGAGGGAAGGAGAGAGAGTCTTTGGAAGCAGCATGAGATGGGGGGGACAGGAGGAAGGATGGAAGGATGGAAGGATGGAGGGATGGAGGGATGGAGGGATGGAGGGAGGGGCCACGGAAGAGGCGGAGCTCTACTCCCCAAAAAGCCCAGGATGTGAAGCTACCTTAAAACTGAACCCGTCTTCTGAACTCAAGAAAATGAAAACACAACCACACAAACTATACATGAATGTCCACAGATTTGTTAAGTGAAAGAAGTCAGTTACAAAAGACCACATGTAGGATGCCGCTTACACAAAATGCCCAGAACATGCAAATCCGGAGGGAGAAGGCAGACTAATGGCTGCCTGGGCTGCAACAGGGAGTGACTGCTAGTGGGCATGGAGTTTCTTTCTCGGGCGGTGAAAATGTTCTAAAATAGACCATGGTGAGTGAGGGTTGCACAACTCTATGAACCAAAACCGCTGAATTGGTCACTTTAAATGGGTAAACTTTTTTTTTTTTTTTTTTTTAAAGATTTTATTTATTTATTTATTCGACAGAGACAGAGATCACAAGTAGGCAGAGAGGCAGACAGAGAGAGAGGAGGAAGCAGGCTCCCTGCTGAGCAGAGAGCCCGATGCGGGACTCGATCCCAGGACCCTGGGATCATGACCTGAGCCGAAGGCAGAGGCTTTAACCCACTGAGCCACCCAGGCGCCCCTAAATGGGTAAACTTTATGGAATGGGAAATTCACCTCAATAAAGCGGTTATAAAATTTTGACCCTGTGCTATAAGAATGAACACTCTTGCTCTCTTCTTCTCTTCCCCTGGCCCCAGGCTGTCCTCGACAGGGTCAGAAACCATGGTTAGTGAGGTGAAGGAAAGGCCCAGAAGCATAAGGTGAGGACGGCAGGGCCCCCTCTGCTCCCTCCTCTCCTGAGGTCATAACCAGCAACAAGTCCTAGCCAAGGAGGAGAGAGAATGTCTAACCTCAAATCAAGTTGACAGCTATAATAGTAATTTGGAACCGACATTTACAATAGTCACGACATTGCATTTGTGATTTAAAGTAATACTACTTTATTTTAGAGAGAGTGCGAGCGAGCAGGGAGGAGCAGCAGTGGGAGAGGGGAAGCAGATTCTGTGCTGCGCGCGGAGCCTGACACGGGGCTCGATCTCACCACCCCAAAATCATGACCTGAGCCGAAATCCAGAGTCATACGCTTAACCAACTGCATTACACGTGCCCCAACACAATTTTCTCTTAATCAAGAATAAGGACAATAGTCACGGAGTTGCCTAAATCAGTATCCAGGAGATCCTGTACACAATTTCAGCAGGAGAAAAATGAAGCTACCTTGTGGTTACACCCTGGAAGGCCCGCCTGAGATGCCAGCTCCCAGCAGAATGAGCTGCTGCTGGTGCTCGGCTCCGGCCCTCCCACAGCTGGGCCGGAACAGTCTCCCCATGTGCTCTAACTGGGAGACTGTACAGGCGGCCACTCATCCCTCCATGACTTGGTTCGTACTGTCAAGCACTTGTCACAGGCACACGGCACCTGCATGTGCACACACCCCCAGTGCTTCCGAGGCTCCAACACCGCAATCGCATGTGACAGAGGATGTTAACTCCAAGTCCTCATTCCTCACGTGTGCAGTGATGCACGCTGATGGTGAGGGCCCCCGCTTTCCCTCTGCTCCCCCCGAGACTCCATTGCTGCACTGGATGCCCACAGATGAGACCTTTGCTTCATAGCACCAGCTCCCGAGAAGCCCTCCCTCTTGGCCCCACTGTGTATTCTCAGGCTCCTGCGGGTCAGCCCAGTGCAGCCCCCACGCCCAGCTCTGCGGGCGGCACACCACGGTCTCCCTCACTTTCCCCACTGTCTACACCCTGCTGACCTGGGCTGGGAGCACATGGCACCAGGGACTCTGTCTCAGTCATCTCTGTCTGCGGAGCATCTCAGGACAGCTCTGGACGCCTCCCAGAGACTCACTGAATGTCTGATACGTGAACTCAGGACTAACCAAGAGAACACCAAGGGAGGCAGTAAGGAAATCACACTGCCTCCATTTTACCTACAAGAATAGGGATGATTTACCCACGACACCAAAACGACCAATGAGACTGGCACCCCGCCCCCACTGGGGACGGCAGGGTGTCCATGCGGCCTGGGCCCAGCGGAAACCCACCGCAGGCGGGACAGCTGTAGGGCCGCTCCCCTGTGTGCCGAATCCGGTGCTTTACCAGCTTCCTCTGCATGTTGAAGGACTTGCCGCACTCATCACAGGTGAAGACTTTATCGGCCGTGTGCGTCTTCTTGTGCTCCTTCAAGTTACTGAAGTTACTGAACCCTGGGGAGACCAGAACAGGTGCTCAGCGGAAGGCCAAACACTGCAATCGGCAGTCTTCAGGACAAAAAAGAGGAAAACATGCAGCAGTACCTCGCCCACAGATATCACACAAGTGTGGCTTCTCTCCCGAGTGGATAATGATGTGACGCTGGACATCACCAGACGCTGCAAACCTGTAATGTAATTTGTAAATTCAATTACAATTAAATTCAAGTCTTTGTGACTGCAAGTCACTGAGGGAGGAGATGAAGTGCTCCCTACGTTCCTTCAGAATGGAATGAGAAGTGGCCTGATTCGTTTGAATGTGCATTTTTAAGTATCTTTGCTTTTACTTTTTTTTATATTACTTTTTTTTTAAAGATTTACTTGAGATACAGAGACAGAGACAGCTACAGAGATAGCGAGAGAGAGGATGAGCAGGGAGGAGAGTGAGACGCAGGCTTCCCACTGAGCAGTGAGCCTGATGAGGGGCTCGATCCCAGGACCCTGGGATCACAACCCAAGCCAAAGGCAGACCCTTCACCAACTGAGCCACCCAGGTGCCCCATCTCTTTTTCAAAAGTAGAAGATGATGCAAGTGTTCTGTTTTTATTTTATTTCTCTACCTAGTTTCATCTTTCTCTTCAGAGAAGGCCAGCAGCTTGGCCCTGGGAACAACTCCAAGCCAGGCTCTCCAATACAGACATCTGCGCTTCCCTGTACCACACCTGATTGTAGAACTGGTTCCATGTGGGAGAAGATGTTGCCTACAGACATGATTTTAAGTATATGCCTTACTTTTCAATGGAGTTCAGAAGGTTCCCATTTAAGACATGGCGTATAACGAAGCCAATGGTGAAGTGACAGGACCCCTGAAACAGCTGGGGGTCCATGCTACAAGGCGCTGAGGTAAGTGGTTGGCACTACCCCGGCACACAACGGGGCTGTCAGTGCTCAGGTGGCCATGGCAGAAAGGGACACATGTCTGGCTAGGCAGCTCTTCTCTGCTTCCTCTCACCTGCAGACACAGCGGTTTTCCTGGACCTGACCAAGAGCTGCCGCTTGCTCTGGCGTCCCCACAGCACGTGCTGCACTGCAGCATAGGACTCGGACTCTTATTTGTCTGTCTCTGCCCACCATTCCTGAGGATGACCTTATCAGAGGCAGAACTTGTACTGTTTATTTCTCTGTGTTCCCCTCACAGCACTCAGCACACAGTAGGTGCCAAATAAATGCTGAATGGTGAAATATATGAACAACTGAATTGCTGTGACTGGGGGCTGCTGCCTGAGCATGCCCGCTTGATGAGAGCATCTCATCAATTTCTTTTTCTTATCATGTAACCCATGGAAAGCCAGAAGGTTTACCTGTGTTCCTCAGCAACAGAGGGAACCCACAGGTGGCTCCGAAAACACTGAGTTCAAAGACAGACTATGAGCTGTTCCTTACAAATGAACTAAGCCCAGCACTGACCTCTTTCCACAGATCTCGCAGATGTATGGTTTTTCACCAGAATGCCGACGTAAGTGAGTCTGCAAGTTACCTGCCTGCAAGAAAGCAGGGGGAGAAAAAGCATACCAGTCATGAAAAATTTTCTTACAGACTCTAATTTAAAAGGAAAATGGACAGCTTGAGCCAGGTCCTGATCCCACATTCTCAGTGAAGATTACATAAGCATGACTCAAAAGCAGCCATGTGCAAGGAGACCTGGGACCAGCCCGAGTCTAACTCTGGGGAGGGGATCTGCCCAGCAGCCTGCCGAACACGGACGTGTTTCCATTCTGTGTCTGCCCCACATGGGCCCCTGGCTTGTCCCATCTCAGGTGTGCACTGTGCTGCTTCCCTCAGAAATGGGCCCAGCACACCGTGGAGGCTGCTTTGGGGGCTGCCGAGCTTGTATTTTAAATAGACCTTGATGTGCTTTATTTGGGTTTTTAAACTTGGACCATCTATATTCAAGTGTCCCTTGAAAAGAAAAGGAGCCCCTGTACTTTGTTATTTCAGGATTTCTGATTTTTCAAAAACCTGCTTTTGCTTCTAGAGAAGGTGAGACATGTGCAAACAGGCCTTCCTATGGCAGCATGGCTGTTCTCCTGGCCAGGCTGTCGTTTTTTTTACCTTTGTGCAAAAATGCATATCTGGGGTTTCAGGGCAGCCAGCTCACTGCAGGGCCTTTAATGTTCCTAATTTTTGAAGCTAGCAGGGCTTCACAAAGAATAACTTATTTAAGTAGAGATCACAAAATTGATTTCCAAGTAATAATCAATAGGAAGTCCATAGGAAATTGCCTAAAGTACACTGAAATTAAAATTGTAATTGCCTCGTATTAAAAAAGCTCCTGGCTAATGTTTCAAATTAGGATTTGAAAACAAAATCCTCCATTGCTGGAACTTAACTTAATAGACTCAATCTGTCATGTCCCCTTCCTAATTTTTTATAGTGTTCTGTTACAAAAACACTGAAATGAATGAATACACCCAAGGGTAATATGTGCAGGCATTATGCACAAAATAAGCCAAAAAGGGAGAATGAGCAGTAACACCCCACTAACAAATCTGGCTTTGGAAATCTACAAACTTGATTTTAAACAAAATGCATAGACAGCTCACAGCTATGGGTCTGAAAATGGTCTGAAGTCCACATGTGCATGGAAACTTACAAGCAGAGAAAAGCGTGGTCTAGGGGTTTTACATCACAGAATGTGGAGATTCTCTCTGTCAAGCTCTGGGGAATCACCGAGTCAGATGTTATCTTTCAGAATATGATAAATATGGCTTAAGAAAAAACCCAGGTTTATTTCAGTTAACTAAAGGGAAAGAATTGGGCAAAACACTAGGAAATCCGCAGCTTTTAATAGAACAGCTACTAATCACAATAAAACAACAGCTGTCAACTGCCGTCTACATTTGGGCTGCCGGCCCTTACACACATCACAGAACCACGCTGAGCCACTGCTATATCATTTCTTTTCCAGACGAAAGACTCCGATTCAGATAACTAAAACAGCTGCTCCTGTTACGCGGTTGGGCCAAAAATGAGCACTGGTTCGTCTGAGTCTACACCCTCACGAGTCTCTGAGAATAAACTAGCTTGTGCTGACAATTCAGCACAACAGTCACTTGGCCGTGAGGGAAACAGCTCGCTGGAGGTAAGCTAAGGCACCACTGACTGTTTCAAGTCAGTCAATTCCAAATTCCAGAAAAGCTCATCAATTGTGTAACAATTTGAATTGCACCATCTGCTCATCTGTTAAATTCAGTCCTTCTTGTTTTAAGCTATTTCGTACATGATGCATTATGACTGAAGCATTCTCTGAGTCAATTCTGAGTAGTGCCGTATCCTTTCTTGGTAAGTAAAGCCTAACAATTACTTGTTTTCAAAGCAAGTAACGGTGGCCTTCCACTTAAAATAGTGTAATAAGCGACAGTAAAACAAACCCTTGAAAGTTTTTTGTAGCTATTTAATATCAGAAAAGTATAAGGAAAGTCTTCCAACAGCTAAAAGGAGCACATATTGATCTGACCACTGGTATAAAAGTAGATTAAATACTTAAAGATTCAGGCAAAAAAGTCCAATAATGCTGTCAATGATTTATGCCAAATTACACAGCAAACGGGGAGCCAGATTATTTGGTCTTTGGTCAAGTATCTGTATTTTTGGTAAACTGACTTCCTCTAGTACTAACTACACGCTAAGTACCTAGTCCACATCTTGGAGATTATCTACAGCTGGGTATGTGGCTGCTCTCGCCCAGTCATGACAGGAACTGCTATTCATTAGTAAGAGATCACCAGGAATGAAGCATTCTGCTCGGCAGCTGCAGATACCCGTCTCCATGTCGCCACAATTCCCTTACAAAGTCGTAGTGTCACAGTCTACGGAAAAGTGAACAGATGCTCTGGGAAGGAAGTAATCAGCTTTGGCTCCTACGGGAGGGATCAAATATCCCGACCCAGGCCGGACTGTGGTCTTGAAGGCTGGCGGCGCTGCCGTGCTGTCTAGCTGTGTTCCAGAATATTAGCACAGAAGGGGGCTCTGCTCCTTCTAAGCAAATATTTTAAATTAGGAGGGAACTGTCAGGGTTTTTCAGAGAAAAACTTTGCTGTAGAAAAGAACTAACATCTGAGTTGTTGAATAATTAAAAAAATAACTTCTAATAGGTACGTGAGCATCTGTATTTAAACACGGACAAACCAAGCATATATTCTCTATCAGAGCATTCTTCTAAAGGCAACAGATTATTTACAGGAAAAACAGCCAAGGAATCACACCATTTTAGACACAAAAGGGATCTCAGATCCTAAAAGTCATCTAGAGTTTGGGGGCTTCAGGATTTCACAAAATAAAATTAACAGGGGAGAAGAAATCTGGAGATGAACACAGAGCTGTCACCTAAATGGCAGTGATCATTCTCCTGACAGTAGGGCCTTCAATACTGGGAATGCACGGATACCAGCTCAGGGCCGGAAGTCTCATGACTCACGAGAAGCTCCCTGAAACCCTCTTACTTCTGCATGTTGCCTGTGGCACCAGGCCGTGCCAGTGCCCTAGGGGGCACATCGGTCTCCAGGCAGGGCTCCTCCATACAGCTATGTCCTTCCCACTGTGCCCTGGACCTGGGGCACCCGTCTCCAGACAGCACTGCCAGAAGGCACTGCACCAGCTGCTCAAAGCGTCCATTTCTGCTTCTTTGGAGAGACCAAACCGCTCTCCTCTCCCAAAGCCAGCTCAGCGCACCCAGGTTTCCTCCTCCTGTTGCTCACATCACAGATACGCAGACCTGCCCCTCCCTACCATCTCCTCTGGGGGTACCCACCGGTCCAGGTTCTACTCCACATAGGGGCCCTGGCACTGTGGACGGAGCCTGACCCACACTTAAAGTATGCAGGGCTCCCAAGGGCTGAGATTCACGCGAAGACCGTATCCAGAATGATGTTAACAGACGAACAGTCTATTGTCACTATCTTGGATTACGGTAGCTTCTCAAAGCTCATGTACAATACTGCTTACAACTCATCATCAAGGTTGTGGTAAACTTTTTTTTTCTTCCAAGACTGATCCTACTAAATATAAATTGAGTAAACAGCATAAAAAATTGATTCTCGCTGGTAAATCTGTTTTCTCACTTTCGAGTCTTCCAAAAGGGAAAATATTCACAAGCTCCCTTCTACCGAAGCAAATACGCCAGCGACAGCATGGGAGCATTCCAATCCAGCGTAACCACAAACATTGACTCCAGTTCATTCTAAGAAAGGAACACTTGGCTTAAGCTGAAGAACAGTTAGTGGGCACTACTCGCAAAGTATCCCTGTATAGAGCAGCCAACAAGCTCTCTTGGCCCAGAATGCCAGAGACCCCGAGGCTTATCACATGCCTTCTCATCCTTGGGGCTGTGTCCTCTTAACACGTTTCACGCCCTCACACACCCCAAACACCAATTCTTCCAGGCAGAAATGACCACTCTTTTCTCTGCCCATCTTGCTCCTACATAGATTTCTCCAGCTCACGACAGAGCTCCTTGGACACGGGAAGCTCGCAACAAACGCTTGCTGCATGAAGTTTTTTCAAAGAAGTCCTTGTCCATAAAAAATTTTAGAACTTGGCTTTGAAATAAAACAGCAATATATATCTGAAAACTGCAACTATACATAATCCTGCATTCATAAAAATGGGACAGAAATACAGACGCCAGTGCAGAGGAGATTTCGGTGGCATCTGTTAGCTGGACTGCCCCTGACAAGACCCAAGAGGGCAAGTGCAGGACAAGAGCTGAGCCGTGGTCCCCCACCTCAGCGGCACACTTTGGAATCGCTGTAATACAACTCGCCAACACACGAGTCCCACCCCAGAGCATTGGAATCGGAGTCTCGGAAGGGGGGTCCTGGCCTGGCCTTGGGGCCGGGAGGAGGCTGAAGGCTGACTCCAGATGCCTGAATGGCCGGCTTCCTCTGATTAGCCATGAAGAGTCACAGAGGGCTCTCAAGCAAGGAGGACAGAACCTACACTGTCACCACATTTTAGAGGATGAAGGGCTTTTGTGTCTATTGTCCCAGTCACCGTTCCTAACACTCCCATGGGGCAGTATATCCCTGTTTTAAGAATTAGAAAAATAAGGCCTAGAGAGTTATGGTTGCTAATTATGAACAGTCATTAGTCCAGGCCTTCATCTCTCTCCCCACCCCCCACCCAAGAGCTGTAAGGTCAGGATGGTGGCAGAAGACTGGTCTGCAAGAACAGAGGGGCCAGCACCGGGACAGGAAAGTGATGTCCCCTGAGCACTATTTACGTGCCAGGCAGCAGTTCGTACTCCCCACCAACTCAGGTACTCTCCCCCTCCACATACACACCTGATGGGCTCAGCCATCTCATTTCCCTGGCTTTACACACAAGGAAGCTGAGGTACCAAAAGGGGAGGTTGCTTGCCTGAGCTGACTTGAGCAGTAAGCCAGGGGCAGGATCCAAATGCAGACTGCCCGGCCCCACAGCCCCAGCTCGGAAGCCCCGGGCGTGGCTGCAATGAAGACACAAGGCCTCTAGTGCCCGGTGGCTGGAGGGGTGAGGACTCCCCTCGGCTCTGCAAAAACTCACTTCACGTTTAGCGGGTGCCTGGCGTTCTCCTGGATGGCAAGTGCAGACTAAAGACGCAAAGGCAGAGCTTCGGACTTGGTCACTGCACACGGGGAGCCACAGGCGTGAGAAGTCACTGAGAGCACAGGTCTGCGTGCGTGGGAGGATGAAGGGGACCCTAGGAGAGCTGGCTCTGTGGGGAATGTGTCAGAACACAGCGCTGCCACTGAGTTTCTGGGCTCTAGGGAGGGTCTGCCGCCCAGCCCTCACCAGCCTCCAGGGCTCTGCTCTTGGATCAAGGCCCGGCCCGGAGTCCATGGCCGGGGAACAGCATCTGCAGCAGCTGCTACTGCAGGATCCACCAAGCCCGCGGCCAGCCGGGTGTACGAACAGCTGTGCGGTGGCAGCTTCTCATGCACCTCTGGAATGCCCTGGAATGCCAGGGCCTGGCGCGGGGCAGAGCAGGTCGCTTCCTCCTACTTCAGAAGTAGGTTCCCTCAACATTTTCTCCAAAACATGAAATCTCTAGATTCCTTTCTGTCCAGTGCCAGATCAGCATATGGCCCAAAGAAGGGTGCGGCACACGTGGGCCGGACGACAGAACTGACATGTGTCGAGATGAGCTGTTAGAAGTCAGCTAAAAGGCAGTCCGAGCAGGAATGAGAAGTGCTCGCTCTGTTCCCCACCTCCTACAAACTTGGGCCTCCAAAGACTGAGATGCCACGCGTCCCGGATCTAGCCCAGCTGCATGCAGCCCCCAGCTGTGTGCTCACTGTGGTTCACTGGAAACATCACTCATGAAAGAAAAGAGGATACTAGGACTGGACCCATCCTTAAGGAGGGCTGGGGGGGAGTTCACACACTTACCAAAAAAATGCTACTTTTCCCCTAATGAATTAAAAATTTGCTTTCTTTATTTTTTCCTGATTTAGTGTGAAATCGAAGTTACAGATACCATCAGAGGCTTCTCTCGTAAGTCCAAACGTAGGTCTTATTTGTAATAATAATAGTAAGAAAACACTAGGTTTCAGGTTTCCAATTATTAACAATAAATAAGAGTATTCCCACCTGAGAGAAATGTTTCCCACAAATGTTACATTCAAAAGGTTTCTCACCTAAAACAAAACAAAATAACAACTTGTAAAATCATTAGTCATATTTGCACAGTAATTTACAATGTTTAAAACTATTGCCCATGTCCTTTCAAAAGGGAGCGTCCTGTTCTTTATCAAAGTATGAAAATGGGTGGTCGGTACATCCTTAGAATTCTCTCTGGCCCTGAGATGGCGAGCAGAGACCATCTGCCCGACAGCAACAACGTGTCCCCCGCCCTACAGCCTGACTCCTCCATCAGCAATTGCTGATGCCACAAAGGTGACTCGTTCATACCACGTAAGGCATACACACAGAGGAGTCCAAGACAGAGAGTGCCGGGGAGACGTCCCTCTCCACCGCCCTTCGGCTTCGGCTAACACATGCTGATGGGGAAAACAAGATTTCAGCATGGGAGATGAGCCTCCCTGCCCACTTCTCACCTCTGATTCTAGGAACTCTGCATAACTGTATTCTGGAATACAACAGATGCAGAGCGGACTCCACTACAAAGAGGCCACAGCAGTTCTGAAGAGTCTCTAGAATGTGATCTTTAAAAGTATACTTCAAGGTATCACCTTTCACCTGTAAAAACCCTCTTAGGTCTTGAAGATCAAGAACCTTCCTTTTACCCCATTCCCCTCAAATCAAGTGGTTTAATTAAGATTCTTTTTAAAAATTAGCGTTTCCTTTCTTACTGTGTTGCTCAGGTTTGCTACCCCACTAGCTTTCTGAGCTCCTGCCAGGACATTATCGTGTTGATCTTTTCTAAAACTGTTTAATGGCTTCCTCGAGGCCAAGGTGGAGGTTTTGACCCTGAGTAATTATAATCACATGAATCCTGTATTTGGTGACGATATTTAGGTCTGAAATTATGGGGAGGTTAAAGTGAAAGCCCCCAGTATGAGTTAACAGTTTGAAAAAAAAAAAAAAAAGAGGCCACCGGTCACTGAGACTCACAAGTGACCAAAGGTCGGTAACCCTACTGTTGTGGTTCTCAACCTTTTTATTCTGAGGATCCTTCACACCCATAAGGAGCTATTGTTTACATAGGCTGTATCTGTTGGTATAGCCCATATCAGAAACAAAAGCAGTGATTTTTAAAACACACGACCAAACATTTCATTGGCCACCAGAGTGGCTGTGGCCTTTAGCTGACTCCCCTGCACACTCATGGGAGAAGGAAAAGAAAGCGAGTAATGTCACAAACTATGATGGAAATGGTCTGGGCCTCACAGGGCCCCTGAAGGGGCTCTCCAGACCATAACCTGGGAAGTGCTGCCCTCCTCAGTTTTTGCCCCAGGAAACATCTGTGCCAGGACTGTATGATTACGGGCATCCAAAGATGTTCCTTCAGAACAAACAATATCATTTCTGTTTCCTTTAAAGCTAACCAGTATGCTTCTCAAATACAAACCCAAATGATCACTAGGCTCTAGGAAATTTATGCAAACAGAATGACCTAAATCAAGTTCTTCTAGGGCAAGACGGAGTCAATAAAAATATTGCCTTCTTATAAACTAATTCTGAACTCCTCCTCCTCCTCCTTATGTTCAAGCACCTTATGTTCAAATACATTAAAACTTGTGAAGAGCTTCCAGCTGTTATTAATTCTCTCAATAATACAACGAGGGAGCAAACACCTGCGCAAACGGGGAATCCAAAGTGGTAACAGAATGTCAGATCAGCAATCACAATTAAATAAGCACCTTAAAGCGGTTACACTAGCGGCATCCCTTAGTATATTATTTCTCATGCTTTTGTCATTAATTTATAACAGTGTATTAGAGTCATCAAGTTTAACTACAGGAAGGAAAGTAAAACGTAATTGCATCATGTGATGTATATGTAATATGTCACACCTCAAATGAGCACCTGGAAAAAATAAACTTTTTGGAAAGGGGACAAGGTATGAATTAAGGTAGTAGGACTTTGAAAATTCAGTGCTCCAAGTGGAATAATCGACATTTGAAAATATCAAATAGTTAGAGCGGACCCTTATTAAAAAGTTTACCTCTTCTTTCCAAACCACAATTTTAAAAAATCTGATATGAAAATTACTTCCCAGAGAAGTCTTACTATTACTCTAAGTTAGTTCAGTCTGAATGAACATCATGCTTTCAAAAAGATAAACCTACTCTAATCTAAAGGGCAAATACAGTTTATCTGCTTTAGAATATATTTGAAATTTTCAGTGCATCAAAACAATTCACTACACTTCTTTAGAAATGGAAACTTTATCATATAAAACCATAACTAAAAACGAAAAGGGCACCATCTTTTCAAACCGGTTCTATGAAAGCATCTATAGATCTTGGAGATTATTCTATAAAAGTAACCACCAAAAACATAAAAAGCAGCTAAGGCTCCTTGACTGTGGGGGGCATTATCAATGAGGTCATCAAGCAACAGCAAAACTTCTTACAAAAGCAGGAGCAGGCAGTGGTGTCTGATCGTCTGCATCATTTCCTTTCCTTTTGCCTGTGGGTACTGAATCAGTGTACCTGTATGTGACCGTTTGTGAAGCTCCAAATTGCTTGGGTGTTTAAAAGGTTTCCCACATAATTCACACGTGTACTGTCTCTGTGACGGAAGCATCTGGGCCTGGTCCTCCAGCGCGGCAGCCTCTTCGGGCCTCTCCGTTTCGTTAATGCAGTTAAAATGCTCAGCATGGACGAGGTCTTCGCCTTCGTTTTCTTCAGTACCGTGGCTGCTGGCTTTCTCTGTAGTATCTGTACCAGCACATTCTACCCTCTTCGTTAAGCTGTCGTCCGGCTTGGCTTCGGAGGGCCGCTCTGCCGATTTCTGGGACTTAAGGAAATTTAGCTTCTTAAGGTGAATGGCCTTTTTGAGCCTCAGCTGTCTGGTGGGTGGCTGGCACGGGCTGTCCGACTCGGGGTCTGGGGCCGAGTCGCTCAAGGGTGGGGCCAAGAAGTGGGGAGGCAAGTGCTCTGAAGACTCCAGGACGCATTCGGGGTGACTGCCAGGGCAAGGCTGGCTGTCGCTGGCCCCGAGGTCTGCGGCTGTGCGGAAAGCGCGGGGCTGCTCAGCCGTCCTGTCATGGCCAGGACCCACAGCCTGTTTGTAGTAGTGCTTGCTGTAGAAGTTTCTGAGCTTGTAGTAGTAACTCGGCTGTCTGAAAGGCAACTCAGGGCAGGGGCCATCTAGCGCGTCAGGCGCTTGTTTGGACGCCTCGCCTGCACAGTGAGGGAGAGTCACGGATGGCGGAGGGGGTGCATGGGAGTCGGCCAGAACCTGACTCTGCTGGACGTCGGCGGGACACTCCTGCAGCAAATGAGGAGGGTAGCTTTCGCTCCCAGCACAGTGCGCTTCTGCAGGCAGAGCACCCTGCAGGGAGAACGTGCTGTCACAAGCCATGCCTGGGAGCTGCTCCACAGTGGCTGATTTTAAAAATGTGTGACACAGATTCAGAACATTCTGAACTTGCAAACACTGAGCTGTGTCCAACATTACTTGTATATTGTCCTGGTTAAGATCTAGGTGAGAGGTGTACATGAAGTCCAGGATCTGCCCAATGCCACTCACATTTTTAATATCCAAGTGAAAAACATCACTTTTTTGGCCTGAAGAGTTCTGAAAGAGGCTCCTGATAAAAGAAAGGATATCTGTTTACAGTATGATAATTTTTCTCCTATAAATAATGCTAGGAATACTCTTAAAAAATACCTTCATTCCATAAATGCCAAGATTTTAAAATTAAGTATATTTTAATCCTTTAAAAAGTTTTGATAAGCCATTCAACACAGCAACTCAGATGATTTAAATTACTGTGCTGGATATCCAACCTTCCAAACAGATCTCAAAGTAAAATTCTGAAATACACTCATTGTTCCTTTCAAAATGTAGTTATCCATATGTATTATTAATTGCATTTAGATAGAGTATAGTAAACTAAAGGACACATATTTTTCATTATTTCATGTCTAGCCTGACAAATTATATTTCAGGCCACAAAACACGTAACAAAAATATTTCCATATCTAAGTGCCTTAAAAACGTCTAAAGAAAGAAATAGCGGGTGCCTGGGTGGCACAGTTGGTTAAGTGTCTGCCTTCAGCTCAGGTCATGATCCTGGGGTCCTGGGATCAAGCCCTGCATCAGGCTCCCTGCTCAGTGGGAAGCCTGCTTCTCCCTCTCCCACTTCCCCTGCTTTGTGCTCCCTCTCTTGCTGTGTCCCTATCAAATAAACATTATCTTTTAAAAAAAATAGTGTAATAAACCAATATTTGATATTCACTTTTCTATTTTATTTTTTTGATTGTGACAAAACATACATATTTACCACTTGATCCATTTTTTTTTTTTTTTTTAAAAAGTGGAGCCCAATGCGGGGCTTAGACTCACAACCCTCAAATCAAGACCTGAGCTGAGATCAAGAGTCGGGATGCTTAACCAACTCAGCCACCCAGGCACCCTACATTTGATCCACTCTGAAGTGTTGAGAAACTTTATACTTAAATAGAGTTCAAACTGTAAATTCAGTGGCATTAAGTACATTCACATTGTTGTGTAACAATGACCACCAGCCATTTCCAGAATCTTTCATCTTCCCTAAAAGAAACTCTGTACCCATTAAACAATCAATCCCATTCCCCACCCCCATCCCCTTGCAACCACCATTCTTTTTGTCTCTATGAATCTGACAGCTCTAGGGACTTACATATACTCATTTTGTAATCAGATCAGTTAGAAGCTTCTCAGCAACCCAATGGTGCACAAACAAGCAGTGAGAAAAAGAAAAGGCCTGTGAGTTAATGAGGGAAAAGGGGGAACATAAAGCCCAGGCATTTTATTCTGGCTACACATCGAGTTCCAGGTGAACAAATCTATACTGCATATAAACCAGCAAGCTGACTTAGGTAACTGGTCTTGCAAGTTTGCTGAAGACATTTTATCTAATCGGATCACCTGCTTCCCTCAAACAGCCTTACCTAAAGGGAAGAACAAATTAAAAAGGGGTAGGGAAAGCCAAGTCTGGGACTAGGCTGCATGGGGACAAATAGCGCTGCCCACCTCAGTGAGCTGACCTATCCTACCATCTGTACTTAGAGCATATATGAGAGCTGAGGTTTAACTGGATGATTCAAGATTATCAAGGAGAGATGGAATCACGTTCCATATATTGTTTACTAGAGCAGTAAAATGGTATGCAGTTTAAGGAAAAGAAAGGTATTTAAAAAAGAAGCTTTAGTGCTTAGGCAAATCTCAGTTGATCAGAAAATGTATATAAAATATACATAACTCTAATAATAATAATAATATATAATTATATAATATATAATAAATAATAATAATAATATATTTTATAATAATAATAATAATATAAATAACTCTAATAATTGAAAAATGATTATATTAATAAGTAAACTAAATTCAAACTTATTTTCTTCAAATATTCAAATGCAAAATGAACATTAAAATATTTTAATAAAAAAATAGAATATAGGATGTTTCCCCTCTCTAATTTCTTATCACAAGGAAGTTCCTACCAGGAATTCTACTCCTCAATCTTTTTAACCTGGAAGAATAAGAAATATATAGAGAAGACTGACATTAGTTTGAACTATTAAAATCAAAGACAGAGTGCCAAAATACGTTCAATCAGCCCAAATGTATTTTAGTTAAAAGGTTCTTTGCCTCACAGGTTATTCTAAATACAAAAAGCAAAAAATCCACAATGTGCTACAAAGATAGGGACAGTGAAACCCAAGGAGAAGATAAAATTTAGTCAAAATATATCCATGGTAGAAGAGCTTTTCCTCTGTGCAGTTAGAAGAAGAGTCTAAATACATACCTAAAATACTGACTGAACGCTGCTAGAACATTCTTATGTGCTTTAAAGCACACTCCTTTCACGACCAACATACAGTCACAAAGCAGGCCTTGAATGCGCTGCTCATGCAGCTGCTGGAGGAGATGGCAGCTGTGAGTAGCCACTGAGTCCATGCTCAACCACCCGGGAGACCTGCAACAAAGAACGTGAATGAGATTGAGATTCAGCGATACGACTAGGAACTGACCGCCCCGGAACCCACTGACTGACGGGCAGCTCATGGTCATGATTCCCGGTTGGTCACACTTCCAATGAACCAATAAAGAACCACAAAGCTTGTGTCTTAGGCATTAGGCCAGTGCAGCTCAACAGAAATCTCTGCACTGATGAAAATGCTCCGCATCTGCACTGCTCACTACAGTAGCCACTGGCCACGTGTGGCCACCGAGCACTTGATATGTGGCTAGAGTGACTGAGGAACAGAACCTTTAATTTATCTAAACAGCCACCATACTTGACAGGGTCCATGTAGAATATGACCCCGATAACGTTATGTGCACTTCTGTCCTTTCTACTTAGGAACAGTTCAGTGAGAACATACAGACACTCGTAAGTTAGGCAAAAGTCAACTGGATGAGATCAGTCAATATTTACTAAGCATCCATACAAGGGGCACTGAATTGAAAGGTGGGAAAATCAGAAGCTTATTTGGGGAGATACAGAAGAAGTTAAAATAAACTAGCACCACTAGACAATAATAAAAGATGTATCACAAAGTGGCATGTCTGCCCATTTGTTCCTTTTTCCCAAGGATTTTATTTATTTGAGAGAGAGAGAGAATGTGCGGGTGCATGCACATGAGCAGGAGGGGGAGAGGGAGAGAGAATCTCAAGCAGACTCCCCCTTGAGCGTGGAGCCTGACATGGGGCTCAACATGGGGCTCAATCTCACGACCCTAAGATCATGACCTGAGTTGAAATCAAGAGTCAGACGCTTAACCAACTGAGCCCCCTGGGCGCCCCAGCCTCATCTGTTCCTTCCTGCATTTCTGCTAGGGCACCACTATAGCAGACACCTGTCTTGCAGGTAGCCCAGGGAGGGAATACTAGAATGCGTAAGGTGCCTGCTAATCAGCTTGAGAGTGCTGAAGCCGAGTCAGTAGTAGGACACGCTGTACGTGTGTCTGTGTGAGAGAGAGAGAGATGAGAGGGTCAATACAGAAGGTATCACATCTCTTCAACATCTATTTACTGACTACCAGGCACCAGGTACTAAAGGTACAACAACAAACAAGACAAAACATGCCAGGTACCCCACACACACAAGTACATGATACACAACTGAACAAATACAGCAGTGAGAGCTAGACACTTGAATGCACAGATAAGGCAGGCATGGGATCATGCCCAGGAGCACAATCCAGTGAGACATAATCATGGGAAGAAATGTAGTGGGGAGAAAGGAAGTCAGACTGGGACAAGCCTATGGAGGCTAACATGGCAGTTTGGTACAATAAAACCTGAAAAGCCGTTATTTGCTTTATTTGCTTTCATCCTCAGTGCATAAGCATTACTGAAAGTCACTAAACCATGAAGCCAAAACCCAAGCCTTTTAACACAGCTCCTTCTTCCATCACCATCACTATTATCACCACCATGACCATGACAATGAAAATGATCATCATCACCTTATCCCCATTGTACCCACTATGCGTCAGCCAAAATAAACTACCTGCGCCTCCCTAAATGAGCTGTGCTGGGGACAGTTTGAAGCCCTAGCCCACTGCTCATTACCTGCATGACTTTGGGCAATGACTTCTCCATGTCCACTTTGCTCATCTTATCTCATGGGTTACTGAGACAACCGTGAGAGCCCACGTGAACAGCTAGTATAGCAACTGACACGTTAAGTATTCAGTGAATGTCATCTATAAGGAACACTTGGAAAGCCTGTTAAAAATGCAGATTCCTGGATACCGTTGAGAGTTCTGCTCAGTCTAGGGTGGGACGTAGACATGTGCGCTGGAAGCATCCAGGTGATTCTGAAGCAGGCAGATTACAGATCTCTCTCTGCCTTGCTCTCTCCCCAAGAGCCTTTTGTTCCGATACTTTTTGTTCTGGGAATACTTTATTCACACTGGACTCTCCCACCTTTCAGATAAGGCCCACTCCCCTAAGAGGGCTCAGCTGAGCGGTCACCAACTCCTAGAAGCCTTTCTGCCATTTTAAAACTTGTTCCTTCCTCCCCATTGTTCCTTCCAGAAGTGTGACTCTGGGGTCCCTCCTCTGTGATCTCATCCATAAGATAACTTCTTATTATGCCCCACCATTTTTATCTCCAACTCTGCTGTGAGCTCTGAGGGTACCATCTTATCCATCCTTGCCTGGCACAGAGCAGATACTCAACTATTAAAATCCATGCTAGTTAGCATTTATTGCTAATTGGCAACAGTTAGTAATGTTTATTTATTTACGTCTTTTTGACTCCCTCTACACTCTCAAATCAGCTCTTCTGAGTCCTTTCTGTTCTCTTCAATCCCACCATGTCTGTGTCCCTCATCCATAAAGGTGACTGCGACCCTGACTTCACTTAGATGGTTGAGCCCACAGGTAAGCTGATGTAATGTGAGTGTCTTTAAATTCTTTTCTCAATTCCAAATTTCTCCCTTACCATTCACGCGATCCCTTTGGCTTTACAGGATGAAGCAGCA
Source organism: Martes martes (assembly GCF_963455335.1). Lineage (NCBI taxonomy): Eukaryota > Metazoa > Chordata > Mammalia > Carnivora > Mustelidae > Martes > Martes martes. The sequence goes on from NC_137889.1 coordinate 145,277,517, forward strand.
GTGCCTTCTCTTACAGAAAGTCAGCTTCCTGTCTTCCCTTGACCCCACCCAGCCTGCCTCCCCCCGGATCTGGCTGCATGTTCAGCTCTTCCGCTGCTTCTTTCTGTCCCCAGCTGACTGGCTCACCAGCTCCTGCAAACACCAAGACTGTCCCACGGGGAGAAAAAGCAAAACAAAACAGGACAACAAAACCCTCCTGCTAGGTACATCTACTCATCACAGGCCTCTCTTTTACACCTCTCAAAACAGCAACTTTTTTATACTTTAAATTCAGTTGGCCAGCATACAGTACATCATTAGTTTCAGATGTAGAACCCAGTAATTCATCAGTTGTGTATAACATCCAGGGCTCATCACATAAGGTGCCCTCCTTAAAGCCCATCACCCAGTGATCCTGTCCCCCCACCCCCCTTTTTACTTTCTTATGAGTCTTCTTCCCCCTTGCAGCCTTGCTGCCATTCTCACTGTGCTGAAACAGACTTGCCCACAGCGGCCTTTCCTCAGTCCATTCTCCCCAGCTGGTCTGCCCGTGTCCTTCTCAACATCCTCCCTTCCCCAGGACCCTTTGGGCCCTCTTACTGTGCCCCTGACCTATTCCATCTCTACGCTGTACTTCTTCCTCTATGAGCCCCCAAACGTTAATGTCCTTTCAGATTCAGCCCCTAAGCCTTTTCTTCCCCTTGACGATCACATAAACTCTTAGCCTTCGTCTGTTCTAAGCAGACAACTCCTAAATGTGAAACTTCAGCTTTGACCATCACTTTCGAATGCCCAACTTTCTGCTAAATGTCTCCAAATACATGACCCCTCAACTTTGAATCTCTAAAACTCACCCCTACCATCTCACCCCCAGCTCTATACCTTGTTCTGAGTCCCCTATTTCTTTGTGGAAAGTTTAGTTTCTGATGTGAGTTTGGCGCATTGGCTTGATATCCTGGTTTGAGATCAGGGCAGGATGCGATGAAAACTGGTGACGTCACCTATAAAGAGCAACACCACTGGCACTGGGAGAGCATGGTATCGCCTAACATAAGACTACGGACCAGGAGAAACGAGGTCAGCTGGTGGGGCACTGTCCTGTGCTGAATCCTCAGGGGACCTGAACAGACAAAAGATGGAGCGATCAGTCACCTACCCTCACCCCATTGGTGGCTTGAAAAGAAAAGGATAATATTGGCTTATTCTTATGACCTCTCATTTACGGACTATTTACCATGGGCCAGGAAGCGTGCTATGCACATTCTATACACTAACTCAAATAATACCACCATAACCCTATTATCATCATTTTATAAGGGAGGAAATTAAGAAATGAGGAGTTAAGTAACTAGCCCAAGATCATAAAACTGTTGTGTTCCAAAGCCAGGGTTAGTTCCTGACCCTGGAGCCCACGAGGCTATGCTATGGCTCATGAGAAAAAGGACATTAAAAATATAACACAAAACCTTCCTCTATAGACTTAAATGTTATACTGCAGCAAATATTCTGAATCTGCTTTAGACATTTTCCAGCTATAGAAATAACATGCACAGTTATAAACTCTCCCACAACTTACACTGACCGTAAAAATCGTAACTCTACCATACTAGTCAGTATAGTTCTCTAATGGCTTCATGACGTCAATCCTGTACTTCCCCAATAGGATTATAGAGAGCTGTGGAAAAACAATTTACTTAAATTCCTAGTGTGTCCTAGGAATAACAACTATAAATAACAACTTATCATAGACCTAAGGTCAGTAATAATAAATGGCACATACTTGTAAAATGCTTCTAACATGCCAGCTGCTATGCTAAGCCCTTTACCCATACCCTTTTAATTATCACATTCATTTCATACTTAATTCACACTCATTTAATTCTCATGATAAATGTAGGATAAGTGTGACTGTTATCCTCATTTTATACATGAGGGCAATGAAGTACCTGGAGGATTAAAGACAGCTACAACTTTGACCTTCCTCCCAAGGGGAGGTGGGATCTAGGTCTCTCCTGTCTTGAATCTAACCCTAACCTATTAATCAATGGAACAGGCAAAAGGAAGGATGTAAAGCTGTGCTCCTTTCTGAGCTGAGGCCCTATGAGCTGACCACTACCACTGTCTTTCTTCTGGAAAAGTGACTCTGGAGGCCCAAGTCGGCTGTAAGGCACCCAACTCGAGAGAGTATGTGGAGCCCAAGAACTCGGCTGAGCTCAGCCTTCCAGGCCCCCCTACCCAGGTACCAGATATGGGAACACAGCCCCCTCTAACTCCCCAGAGCAACCCCCGCCTCCAGCTGAATATCACGTGGAACTGAAGAACTGCCCAGTGGAGCCCTGCTGGAATTCCTGGCCCACGAAACTGTGAGATAAAAGTATTTGAGTCACTAAGTTTTGGGGTAGTTTGTTGCAATGCAAGTGATAACCTGACCAGGTACAGAAAAGACAGACACAGCTAATAAGTAACAGACAGTAGAGACAGAGTTAGGATTTAAAGCCAGGGAATGGCTCCAAAGCCCACATGCTTAACCACTACTCTGGGTTACACATGACAGACAAAAGGTGTTCCTTGGACCAAATCAGCTGCCCCTTCAGTCTACCACCCACACCTCACCGCCCAGGTACAGCATATGTGAGGATGAAAGTGCGCTTGGTGTGACGCGAAGAGCACAGACCTATCTCCACCTCCGCAGCTACTCACGCTGTGTCACAAGGAACAAAAATCTGTGGTAAAGACACTGACTACATCTGTCTTATTGATTAGTGTATCCCTGGATCGTGTATCCCTAGGAGAGCGCCCTGGACACAGCAGGTGCTCAATACTTCGCTTCTGGATGGGTGGAGACTCTGTTTTGTGGGCCTCAGTTTTGGGATATGTAAAAACGGAGGGGTCCCCCACTGGGTTAGATCATTTTCTAAAGTATCTTCCTGTTTCATTTTTTTTAAAGCATTTTTTTCATTTATTTTTAGAGAGAAAGAGACAACAAGCATGCGAGTGGGGCATGCAGGAACAGAGTGAGAGGGAGGGAATCTTAAGCAGGCTCCACACTTAGTGCGGAGCCTTACATGGGGCTTGATCTCCCCACCGTGGGATCATGACCCAAGCGGAAATCAATCGTGAGACACTCAGCCAATGGAGCCAGCGAGGGCTCCAGTATCTTCCTATTTTAAATGCTATAAATCTATACCAAAAATGTGATGGTGGAAAGAGGGACTGAATGGCATCAAAAGGAACGAAAATATGGGAAAAGAGAAAAACACAAGGAAAGGCTTAAATGTGAATGGAGAGGTGCTTCTAAATGGAAAAAGAGTCAGAACGGAATTTTATCCTGTAGAGAGGCTCCTAGAGCAAAGACCTTTCTGTTCTGTTTACCAACTGGTCAAAACAATAAGAATTTATAGAAGTTTGTTCTCTGGGGCCATTAATGGATTACTTCTTAAGGGTCCACAGTTCACACACAGCACCCAGCCTGCCTTAAAGTGGGCCTACCTTTGTCTTTGGCCATCCATGATGGTTTTCAAATGGCTTATTCCTAATCCACCTCCCACCCCGACCCCAAACCCCATGACAAAAGCAATGGCTTCAAGCAAGCAAGTCTGGTTCTTGTCCTAGCTCAACGCGGACCCTACAATGCTATGCAGGCCAACGAGGCTGAACTGCTAATGTGTGCCTGACACATGCGAGTCATTGTTGTAAGGCGGAAATGCTGATAAACTGAGACCTGTTCCCTGCCCTCCACAGACTGTTTCAGTTTTCACATCATTCACCTAACTTTATAGAGCGTCACTCCATGCCAGACACTGAGGGTATGAGAGTGAAAAACTCACACGTGGTCACCTACACCTTCAGGAAGCGTCAGTCCACCAGAGTGAACGAGCAATTCAACTCCCTCCATTCTAACCTCAGTCTGCACTTTCCGATTATGTTCTTCTTCCCGGTTCATCTCTTAATTCAGGCAAAAGACCCCATGGGCAATGCATCCCCTGACTGACCAAAACTACCCCCTCAAGCCATAAGCACTGCCCTGAACCAGGAAGACTCCATGTGACTGACTCCAAGACAACAATGGGCTTCCTTCACCGCCCACCTGCACTTATCCACCAACGTTTGTCCCAGATTTTCCTTAACATAAACCTGAAAGCACTTCCACGACTTTGGAGACGGTCTTTGCCTTCCCCATGTTGGCCTCCTTGAAATAAATCCTTTTCCTGTTTCACCACCACCCATTTCTCTGCCTGTGGATTTTGTCAGCAGTCTCTTTGGGACTCCCTGAGCCAGGTGCTCTTGTACCCCGATGCCCCAGACACAGGAAAAACAATAGCACTGTCCTGGAGATACTGAATGAGGGAAGTAGAAATTAATCTGAAGGAGGAGGGTCAGGGGAAAAAACCTCAAGGAAGAGATACGTGTGCTGAAAGCTGAAAAAATGGGTTACGGAGAGAGACTGAAGAGAGCCCCTCGCCCCAGGGGGAACAAATGAAAAAAAAAAAAAACAACAAACAAATGCAGGAGAGAGCAAGAATGAGGCATACAAAATACTCAAGCACCTGCTTTTTAAACGGGGAGGCCATGCTGTCACTTCTGTTGGAAAATGTTTTCTTCCTCGTCCATTCTGGTGAATGCCTTCTCTGATGGGCTGAATCCTTTCCCTCCAAGATCCCTATGTTGAAACCCTAACCCTCAGTACCTCAGAGTATTTCAGGGCTGGAGATTCGGTATTCAGAGAGGTAATTAAGTTAAAATGAGGCCGTTAGGGTGGACCCTAATCCCATCTGACTGATGTCCCCGTAAGATATCTGGACACAGAGACACCAGGGATGCACCTGCACAGAAGGAAGGCCATGTGAAAACGCGGCACAAACGTGGGTGTCTGGGAGCCCAGCACAGCAGCCTCAGGAGAAACCCGTCCGCTGCTACCTTCATCTTGGACTTCCAGCCTCCAGAGCGGCGAAAGGATACACTCCCTGCTCCAGGAGCCCTCTCGCCCCTGGGGTGAAACCTCCGCACCGCCCCCGCCGCCCCCGGTTCCTGCAGCTCCCAAGCCTCGGTCAGGCAGCTCAGGGACCACCCTCGAGTGCCAGCCTCGTCTGGGGGTCGCAGGAGCAGCTAAACCACCACGCGGCAGGCGCTGTGCCCAAGGCCCCACGTTCACCGCCTTCGGAACCGGACCTGGACGGCGTCCCTGCGCCCGCTGCACGCGCGCTCGGCTCGCACGGAAATGAGGCTGCGCGGGGCCAGGGACTCCCCGGTGCCCAGCACCGTCCCGACTACAGGGTGACGGGAGGGGACCGGGAGCGCGCCCGGGGGCCGCAGCCAAGTCCCGCGCGACCCTCTCGCGACCCGGGGGCGGCGGCGGCTCCGGGGCCTGCCCGCTCCCACTGCACCGCGCCAGCCCCCGCGCCCTCGGGAGGCAGGCCTCCGGCCCCGCGGCCACCTGCCCTCGGAGGCCGCTCCCTGCCCCGCCGCCGCCTCCTTACCTGCCGCCGCCGACACCCTCACCACCGCTCGCCGTGCCCCGGCGGCCGCTGAACCATCCCGACTACGCCCCCTCGCCAGGCCGGATCCGCCTCCGGCTTCCGGGGCCGTCACTTCCGCCGGGAGTTGGCCGCGGCGCGCAGGCGCGGGGGGCGGCCCCGAAGCGGGTTCTGCGCCCGGGAGCTCTAGAGGGAGGTGGCTGCGGCACTGCACGGGCGGCGGCGTTTCCACGTGCTCTTCGCGGCCGGTTGAAACCGTTGGCGGGCGCTGGCTGAGAGGTGAGGGGCGGCTGCCCAGAGGTCCGACCCAGGACGTTGGCCCTCCGGGGCGGGCGGTGTGGCCGCTGCCTACGTTTCCCCCATTAGAGCCCCTCCTCGGACTTCCCCACGGAAAGAGGAGGCAACGCATTCAGATCCCGCTAGTGCTCTGGGGCAGTGGAGGGACCCCTGGATTTAGGATGACTGATTCGTCCCGGTTTTCAGGCGGAAAGGCCCTCGTGTCGGGAACCCCTTCTGTCCAGGGCGACCGCGGGTCGGCGGCAAGGCTCTTGTCTCCCCTGAGGCCCGGGGAGCTCTGTCCCTAAGGAGGAGGCTTTAGGGCACAGTGCTGGAGACCACCGACTTAGGGCCGCTGTATATAACTTCCTGGAAGGCCAGGTTTGCCACTAACTAGCTGTGTGACTTTATGCTAGTTACTTACTCGTTTTTGTGCCTCTGTGCCTTGGTCTCTCAAAAGGGAATCCTATAGAACCTAACTCAGAGTAGTGCTGCAAGGAGTACATGAGCAGAAATGTATTAATCACCTAGGACAGGGCTTGTCACCTGGACCGGTGAAAGTCTGGATTTTCTGCAGCACCTACTTCTGGGGAGACGGGGTGTACTTGCAAGGCTGACCTCCCTGCAGAGAGCTCGCTTGGGACTCACACAGCAACCCCCAGGCCCTCAGTGCCTAGCATTGTGTCTGACACGTGGCAGACTTCCACAGCTGTTAACACCAGCGAAGGGTTGCTGGTGATGCAGTGCATGGGGAGGTGGAGAGACAAGGCTCAACTTTGCCCCGCCTTCCTGTGCTTATGTGTTAAGTGGAGTTAGAGGTGCCAGCCTCACAGGGTGAGCACACATGGAGAACATCCTCACCCCCACACAGGGGCTTAGGCAAGATGGTGGACAGTGTGTACTCTTCTGTCCTTCCTTTGTACCATGCTCTTGGTTTCTTGGAATTCTACCCCTGGAAGGGGCTCCTGACCCCTTGTTTCACAGATGGGAGAACCTGAGTTTCAGAGGGGACAGTGGCTTGTTGGAGGTCACAGGGCTCACTGGGGATTGTGCTGACGTTGCCAGCCTGGTCCCCGAGGTGAGCTGTTTTGGCAGTGGTCGTGGGGTCTGGGTCTCTGCATACATGTCTGTGAGAGAATGTTTTAAGAGTAGTGACTGTAGTTTTTTGTAAAAATAAACAATATAAAAATGTAGAGGCAGGAAGGTTTAAAGAGAACTTGAAATCCCAATTCTAGAACTAAATGTGAAGTCTTTGTATCAGGGAACAGGAGGGCAGAGTAGGTCCCCATGGGACAGGGACCCAGAGGAGATGAGTGATTTTATGAAGCTAGTCATGTTTAAAGAGACATGGGTTTAGCAGGGAATCAAGTGCAATAGCATTGATAGAGAAATTAATAGGTCATAAGAAATTCTTTCTATCATTGGGTAAGGATGAATCTTTCCTATCTCTTATTTTCCACACAGTGCTCTAAGATAGGTATTAGACCCATTTTATAGGTGAACAGAATCAGGAAAGTTAAGGTAGCTTGAGGTCATTTTTCATTGGCAGATGCAGGCTCCCTCTCAGATCTCTGGCCCTGAGTCGCCAGAACATTCAACAGAACTGGGCCACCACCCTGATAAGAGGAGCCTGAGGTGCCCCACGTCCCTCACAAGTTCCCAGCCCCTGTTGTTGCCATCTGCTCCCCTCAACTCAGCCTCATTTTCCATCACCCGATATCTTCAGCTATGACATGGGTGGTATCCTTGCTCAGTGTGTGGGGACCTTCAGAATCCTTACAGTGTAAAATGGAAGGTCACTGTAGAGCCTTGTTGTTGTTGTTGTTCTTATTCTTGTTTTTCTTTTGGGGTGAGGGTCTCAGGGTCCCACATGCTGAATAATGGCCAAGCAAATGGCCACAAACATGACAAGTCAAGATGGCAGGGCAGAAGCTTGGGCTTGTCACAGGCCACCTGTGCCATTCTCTGTGTCTCCAGCCTAATCACTTAACCTCTCTGAGCCTCCGTTTTTTCTTACAGATGCCGGGGTGGTGGCATGATCACACCTGTTCTGGAGGTGTTGGGTGCAGTTGTGATTGTTAGTGTGAAATGGCTTTATGGAGAGCTGATGATTGTATTCTGTAATTCATCTTCTTTTTCTTGGGTTATGGCCTCTGCTGAGAGCTCAGTAAGTTGACCAAACAGATGACTGGAAACCCGGAAGCTCACACAGTGACTGGTCCTTTGGGGAAGGCTCCCAGGTGTATCTGGATCCCATTGCACCCTGGGCATTGACCAAAGGTCTGCCGAAATGAATTACAGTGACTTACTGGGGGTGAGAACCCGAGTATGCTCTTGACCGGTCCACAAACACTTGCTCTCTCTTTTCATGTGTCCACATCTCTAGAAGGAAGAGCACATAGAATCTCTTTGGCTCTATTAGGACCTGGCTCTGTGCTCAGAGAGTTGGGGAGCCAGGGAAGGAAAATGGGGATCCTTATTCAGGCTCAACCCCATAAAAAATGCCATTGTGTCTTTACACTTGGGGCTACAGGTTGAAATACATAATATCTGAGCCCTATGGAGAGAGTGTCCTCGAAGTCTTAATGCAGCTTGTTTCCAGCTTTCCAAACGTCTGAAGTGTAAATGTCACAAATTTACCAAAAATATCCATTTGAAAGTTTATTTGAAGTTCTTTCACATTTACTTATTTTTGTGAAATCTGAGTAAGCTTCTTTTTTTGTTCTAGGCAGTGCTTGCTATCTTCCATTAGAGGGACTGACTTTTCAGAAGGTGCCTTTTTGTAAGCTTGTAGCATTTATGCTTCTGCCTTTGTTAAGCCTGCTTGAAAACTTGGGCCACTTGGCCCACTGCATGGTTGGGATGGTTTGGAGCTTGCTGTCCTCGCCACCCCCCAACCCCCACCCCCACCGCACAGGTGTTTACTGTATACAGGCAATGTGTTCAGTCAGATCTGAGGCTTGATCAAGGTGACTCTCGTCTAGTGCTGGGGTGTCCTCAGAGCTCTAAAAGGGAGGGGTAAGCTCCTTACAAACCTTATCTCATTAACAAGTGGGTGGCCACACTGTCCCCGTGTGAGAGCAAGTGTAAAAATGCAGCGGTGGCTCTGGAGATCTGAGGTGCTGAGAGACTGAGCTGTGCCTTTCCCTGCAAGCTACCCATTCTGTTTGACAAACCCCGCCCCCCCAAATTTCTAGATGTGAACATTTGCCACAAAAGACCAAATGAAAAGGGTCGAAGGAGTAGTTTTTCAATGGGACACGTGACCAAATTCTAATCCTCCTCTGAACCGATGTTTACTCGGTGTGTGGCTAATCCCCAGAGAAATAACGTGTTTTGCACAGATATTCCGAGCATCTTTTTTGTCAACATCATTGGCTTCTTTCAGTTGATATGTTTTGTTTCCAGCTGACCTCCCCGGGCCTTTAATTCCTGACCTTCAGTGACAGGCTGAGTCTCCCAGTTGGATCTCAAAGTTTGCTGAAACTTTTCCCCTCCCCTCGTCCCCTCTATTGAGAAACAGAACAGACCTCTGCAATGAAAGTCAGAAAGCTCTAGGCCATAGCTTAAGTTTGAGGGGGTATTTTTCATTGTTGGATTTCATAGCGAAAGTATTTTTTACATTTTCAGCAGATAATTTGGCTGGACGCAGCTGCTTGTACCATGTGGTCACAAAGGCCATCCATTTCTTGGTGACTAACGATTTGCACTGGTCCTTACATGAAAGTGCCTCCATGGACTATTGAATAACGTGTTGGTTCTTGTTCTGGCCTTTGTTTTCCCCTTGTGAGGCCAGGCGGCCGATGATCTCATTGCCTGCCATTGAGCATCCATCTGCTACCTACAGAATGCCAGGGTTGGGGGGAGCAGGGTCCCAGTCCACTTGATGGCAGCTCCCTAGGACATGTGACTGGTTGGCGGGTCTTTACGATAACCAGATGAGAAGATGGTCATGGTTGCCTCACATCCGAGAACAATCAGGTTTGCTTCTGTCTGGATTGGGTGCAAGGCTGTGGCTGACCACAGGCCCTCCCTTGCCAGGCCACACTGATGGCAAGCTGCTCAGGGGAACCCAGAGCCGGGGACCTGCCTTTGCGTGTAGCGTATTAGGCAAGCTGATGTCCAATGGGCAAGAGGCTTCCATGGGCATCGGCTGGGCCTTCGTAAACCCTGGGGTTGCAGCCAGGATGTACATTTCCATTCAAGGCTGAATGGAAAGGAACAGCCCTGAAACTTCCTTATATGTGACCTGACAGTGACCGAGAACATGGGAGTGGAAGAGAGGGTGATTTCGTGCATGGAAATTCTCTTGTGAACCCCGCTGCTCATCTGTGAAGGATTTCTGTGTGACTCAGAGTACACCAGTTTACTTGACCCTTACCGTTGCCTTTACAAAGAGAAGGAATATGCTGGGTCAAACAGTTGTCAGTATTTTTGCTGTGAAATTTATAATGCAAAATAACAATATTCTTGAAGGATGTAGTGATTAAAAAACTATGTAGCCATGGAAAGTTACTGTGACTCCTATAACACTTTTGGATGAATTTGTTTTGTTGAGCATGGTAGTGTCTGCGTGAAACCTGTAAATGGTAGTTATATATTTGCAACAGACATACTAAATCTTGGGGCAGTGCTTGGGACCCCTGGGTCTGTGAATGCCCTCCAGTAATTCAGTGCCCAGCAGCTGGGACACCTTGATACATGGTTCCACTTCTTTATTGATCCAGTAAGAAGCCACATGAAGGAGGCCCCTCCCTCACCTACTCCCTGTGCACTAAAACTGAGGGCACATCCTCAGAGCTAACACCTATGGATATGTAGTCATGCCTATATGAATATTTTCTGTGTTTTAAGAAATGTTTACACCTCTTCATTTTATAATCCCTCCTGAATTCCCCCCTCACTATGTTCTGAAATAATTTGGCAATTCACATCTAAAGGCATGGGGGGGGGGGGGCAAGCGAGCTTTCCATTAGAAAATGTAAGACATTTTGCTTAATGTCCCTAAAACTTCTTACCTGGAGCCAGCCTACCAAAATTAAATCCTGGGTCTGCTACTTTGTGACCTTGGAGAAGTAACTTAATCTCTGTTTCCATTTGCCATGTAAATTGTACACAGTAACAGTCCTTCCCTCTAGGGCTGCTGTGAGGATTAAATAGGTTAATACGCATAAAACTCTTAGAACAGGCCCTCACTTGGTGATTGGGTGCTTAACAAATGTCAGCCACTGTTACTGTTAGTTGTAACTTTACTTACATGCTGGTAGAGTTTTATGTAGTTCGCTAATCAACTTCGATTCTGTTCTTTGTAGCTATTTTCATGTGAAAGTATGGTTGAAAAGTGAGTTGTATGATTCTTTATTGGGAACAGAAGTTTCAGATTACAGTGATATTTATTTTTTCGTTTCTTTTAATTTTCTTTTAGGACTAGACTTCAAACCTAGCTTGTATAGAGAATACATAACCATTTAGCTAAAAATGGTATTTTTTACGTGCAATGCATGTGGTGAATCAGTGAAGAAAGTACAAGTAGAAAAGCATGTGGCTATTTGCAGAAACTGTGAATGCCTGTCTTGCATTGACTGCGGTAAAGATTTCTGGTAAGTTCTACACAATTCTTGAAGATCATATTAAAGGTCCAGACCAGTTTTAGAAGCCCTGGCCCCATGAAGCCTTAAGAAAAAAAAATAGAGGTCAGTTTGAGGAAAGAAATTAAGGAAAAAAAAGTGCTTTATGGCTTGTTTTCTAAGGACAGTCCAAAGAGAAGACGGGGGGGGAGGGGAGATGAGGATGTTTGGAGCATTTGGTCCGTCGGTGGCACTCAGCGACACCTCCTTGCCACTGTTAGGAGACCCTGAGAGGTGAAGAGTAAGGCTTCAGGAGCACAGTGCGCTGGTCATGCTGAGGAGTGGGACTTATAAACCAGAAAAAGTTGAGTCATTCACAGTGCGGGCCGGGGGAAGACTGGGTTCCCCCAGAAGTTCACGGGTGATGGTAGAGGTGAGCTCTTGGCCCCCTAATGTGTCAGGTACTTCCACTGTGAGGGGTCTTGGGAAAGGTGAGGACTGGGGGTGGGCACAGGACAGATCTCTGACTTGCTTACCTACTCTTTCCTGAGGTGGGTCATTATTTGCAGACGGCTCAACTCAGTCTTCTGCTGAGTCCCCTTCAGCTTCACACAGTTTAAGTGCAAAGGCGGCTTTTGGTACGTCGGCCTCAGTGTCCTCTGTGGCGTTTGGAAGCCATTTGCTAAAAATCCATTTTAATTTCATTTTAGAGCAGTGATTTTTTTAAAAGTAGTTTTTTGGAAACTGCTAAAGACTTTGTTCATAACTAATGCTGGGAGGAAGCCTGATCTATAAAGCAGGTGAAAATTGGGTTGTTTCTCATTGGCGGACCTTGACCCCAACCTGGTCCCAGACATTTCCCCAAGGATCCCTCAGAGCTTCAAAATGATTGTAGGAGACAGAATCAAGTCTCTTTGTTTGCCAAGACTCGCAGATCTAGAACTTTTTAGTGACAAGATTCCACTATTTTACGCCCAACTTTTAACTTAATCTATAATGAATTAGTGCTGACCTACTATATACATACTTATGACCAAAAACAAAACAAAACAAAAAAAACCTCCCTGTCAGTGGGGGGCATCTGTATAAAAATGGGTAGGAAGTTTGGGGGTGGGCTTTATACTGAACAATCTGGAGGAAGGAGGTGATAAGCATAGGAGAACTGTGGAGTGCAGGAGGTCTGAGCAGCTGCGAGCATCAGTTAGAGCCTCCAGTTGGAGAATCAATCTGAAGGCAGAACTTTCTATCACTTTGAAGGGGCGATGACTACAAAAACCATGTGAAGTGCATCAGTGAAGAACAGAAGTATGGTGGCAAAGGTTATGAAGGTAAAACCCATAAAGGCGATATTAAACAGCAGGCATGGATTCAGGTAAGGTCTTTCTAATTCATCAGGTAGCTTCTTCTGACATCTTCCATTTTCTCTGGAAGCCTAAGAACAAGTGCATCATATATGCAGGCAAGACGCAGAAACACTGCTTGGGACAGATTGAGGTTGAACAACTAAATCATGACAAGGAGTTCTTATTTCTCTGATAATACAGCTGCAATGTAATTTGTCTTTAATCCCATGTTTTGCAGACTTCTTGCAAAAAAGGGTTTTAGAATTCTATTTTTCCCTTGGCTATGAGACTGAATGGATGCTTTCTAATCTTTATCTGCTTCTGGTGATAATTCAGCTCTTATCACTCAAACCATGTTGTAATCTGCCATATCTATCAGTCACCAGAATTGAGCAAAATAAAGATATTTTCATAAATACAAGGAATTTTCCATTTAAATAAAATGGAAACATGCACAGTAAAAATGGCAAATGCAGCAAAATCCCAATTCACGGAGAGGTACAGCTTCCAGAATGGTACCCCCTGTTTACAGAATGGATAGCAGGAAGGATTCAGAATAGAAGGTAGGAGAAAGAAAAGATAAATGCCGTCCTTATGGAAATTCTCTGTTCTCCTAGAAACCAAACAAATAATAGTTAACTCCCTTTGGTGTTAGAGTTTAAATGTGAGTTTTCAGACTTCTGGGAGGGAAAATCATCCATTCACAAAGGACTAACTCGGTGCCCAGTACAGACTGAGAAGCCAGTGAAACTCCTTTTTTTTAACAAAGATATTTAGGCCAGAGACCATCAGGCTCACTTTTGGGCTCATACTGAATCTTGATTCCCCCTCAAGAAACAAAAAAGACATTCTAGGCCCCGAGCTTGTGGTACCTGGGTGGAGGAGTTCCTTTGTGTCTTGAAGGAAATCTTCTGAAGGCAGGGTCTGCAGACTGCAGCCCGCTGGTTTACATGTTGTCTGTTGTTACCTAGAGCTACCAGGGCAGCACTGAGTAGTTGGGACAGAAACCGGGTCGTCCGCAAAGCCTAAAATCTTGACTACCTGGCCCTTCACAGAAAAGGTTTGCTGGGCCTGCTGTAAACTGTCAGACTTTAGTAGCACTGTCACTGGATTCTAGATCAAGAGTTGTCCTCCAACTTCCGTCCTGGTCCACCTGCCCACCAGTCATTGGATTCCTCCCTGAGCCCCTAGCTGGCTGTGCGAACAGATGGATGAGTGTACTGGGAGAATGAATGAGCTGGCTGTGACCTCTCTGACAGCTGGACTCGGGGCTGGGGGGTTGGGGAGGTTGTACTTTAAAAAAATCCTTAAACCCTTCAGTTTTAAAGACAGAATTTTGGAATCCTGTCAGTATTAACGTTCTTGGAGCATCCTTCTAGAGGTCTCTGTGCTCACACACACAGTGGATAGATGGCTCAGGGAGAGAGCACCTGCTTGCTGGGGTCACAGTGTTTTCCTCTGAGCTTTGTAAACCCAGTGCCCTGTTCTCTTGTGACACTACGTGGCCAGTGCCCAGCCAGCTTGCCTTCTTCCTATTCCACCTTGTGTCATTGTCTTGATTGGTTTTCCTGCCTGAGGGCTTAGAAAATCTTTGTCTCATCCTCCTCTTAGTCTCCTGTACCCATTTTTTCTGGTGTGTTTATATGTAGCTTTCTTTCCTAATGCAAGGACATTATCCTGCGTTATGCTGTGTTGATTTGTCCTGTTGGCTCATGAGTGACCATCTTTCTTGTGTGCTATCATTGCTCCCATTTGAATAGCTATCTTTTTCCTCTGCCTTCACTGAGATTGCTATAAGCATTTTCCTAGGTCACTAATTTAATTTTCATCCCTGTTCTTTTCTTGCCATTTCAGGTGTATTTATTAGATCTAGACAATCGCTTGTTGTCTTGGTCCTCAGGTAATTTCCTAGTCTGTAATAGCCATTTTTGTCTCAATCTTTGGATCACTTTTGGCTTTTTTTTTTCAAGTTTCTAAAAAATTATAAGTTACATAAGACCTAGCATTGACCACTTTAGCCATTTTTAAGTACACAATTAAGTACATTTCACACTGCTGTGCAACCAGCACCACCGTCCATCTCTCGAATGTTTTCATCTTCCCAAACTGAAACTCTGCTCCTGTCAAACACTAACTCTTCATGTTCCCTCCTCCCCCAGCCCCTGACACCTACCATTCTGCTTTCTCTCTCTCTGAATCTGACTACTCTAGGGACTTTGTACACTATTTGCCCTTTGGCTCTTGTTGACGTGTCCATCCTTATGCCAGTGCCATGCATTTGTGATTACTCCAGCTTTATGATGGGCTTTGAAATCAGAAAGCATGAGACCTCCAGCTTTTTCTTTCTCAAGACTATTATAGCTATTTGGTGTCCCTTCAGATTCCATGTGAATTTTAGGATGGAGTTTTCTATTTCCGCAAAAAAAACCCCCACAAATGTCAATTGGATTTTCATAGGCTTGCATCTGAACCTATACCTCACTTTGGTTGGTAATGCCATTTTCATATTAAGTCTTTCAACCCGCAACACAATATCTTTCCATTTATTTGTGACTTTTTTTTCTTTTTTAAATCATTTTTTAAAGTTTCATTTTTTAAGAAATCTGTACATCCAGCATGGGGCTTGAACTCACAACCCTGAGATCAAGAGTCACACGTTCCTCCTACTGAGCCAGCCAGGAACTCCTGTTTGTGTCTTGTTTAGATTCTTTCAATGATGTTCATAGTTTTCAGCATATAAGTCTTCCCCCTTCTTAATGATTAAGTTTATTTCATTCTTTTTGTTGCTGTTGTAAATGGACTTAATTTCTTGATTTCATTCTCAGAGTGTCTGTTAGTATATAGAAATCTAGAACTTAATTTTCAAGTGTAGATGTTGCATCCTGTGACTGCTGAATTTATTGGTTCTAATGGGATTCTTTTTTTATAGAATCTTTAGGGTATTCTGCATGTAAGACAAATAATATATGAAGAATTGATTTTACTTCTTTCTAATTTGGATGCTTTTATTTCTTTTTCTTGCCTAATTGCTCTGGTTAGAACTTTTAGTACTGTGGTGAATTTATAAGCATAGACATGAATATAAAATCTAGCCTTGGGATGAGAAACCTCTAGCCATGGGAAAGGATACTTAATTTGGCTTCCATGAAACTCCTGAGCCAGTTGTGTATTACTTTTGCTTTATCTTCCTTTTTTGTAGAAAATTAATGAATTAATAAAAAGACCCAATGTCAGCCCCAAAGTGAGAGAACTTTTAGAGCAAATTAGTGGTTTTGACAACGTTCCCAGGAAAAAGACAAAATTTCAGGTATGGATTTGCTGTGTCTTCCCTGAGTGGAGGGGATGTGTGGCCCACTGGTAACTGAGCATGCATGTACCTGTCTTTTCTTCTTCTTCTTCTTTTTGTTCCTTATAGAATTGGATGAAGAACAGTTTAAAAGTTCATAATGAATCTATTCTGGAACAGGTGTGGAATATCTTTTCTGAAGCTTCCAGCAATGTAAGTCAGATCTAATTTTAGATTTGCAGTGTGGCAAAAGTGATTAGTAATAATGAAATGGGAATGTCTTATTTTTGGAGGTCAAGACAGCCTTCTTTTTCAGAGAGCCTCTTTGTGCCTTCATTTATGGGAAAGAATAAACTGAATGCACTGCAGAGAAGATTTCCCTATTGTGCAGAGAAAGGTATTTAATCCCGATGTTCGATAATGGTAGCAGCTAACATTTCCTTAGAAATCAGGCAGTGGGATGTACTAGAAAGAGCAGGAGCTTTGGGTGTCTGACAGACCTGGTTTGAATCCCTGCCGTGCTGTTGGCCAAATGTTTGATCTTGGGCACTTTATTTAACCTCTCTAAACCTCAGTTTCCTTGTCTTAAAGAAAAGTGGATAGTTCTGTTCATGTCTTTATTCAGTACTTGGTGAGCGCCTAATCTGTGGCAGGCCCTGAACAAAAATGTGTAATATGTCAGGTGGCAACAGTGCCATGAAGAGAATAAACAGTGAGGACATGGGCGTGACCAGGGGTTCTTGTAGGGGAGGGGTTCCCAGAAGGCCCCGTACATGGATTAAAGCAGCTGAGGCCATGGAAGCACCCCTTTCTGCAGGTACTGGTGTGGAGTGGGCATCTGCTGAGCCTCTGTCTACTTTCCCTGTGGAGTGGGCACCCGCCTGCAGTAACTCAGTTAGCCTCCTAGCAGGTTCGATCTGAGAGACCCCTAGATGTGGACTCCATGCAGAGTCTTGTTTTGATATCATGTGGCCATCTTACTGGTGACATTGTTCATTTAAAATTTTTTCCCCATTAATTCACCTGCACTTTGTTCCGACTTGGAGCTTATATCCCATTTGGAGACTTACATCATTAGTAGTTTGAAAAACAGCAGTGAGCTTTTCTGACCGTGTTTTATTCTATTCATGTTGCCAGGAGTTGATGGACTTATGTAGAGTAGTTTGGGCAGTACCTTGGGATATCGATGAAACTGTCCTGGCATTTGACTCTTTCAGAACATACAAATTGGGGCTTTGGAATCTTAGAACCAGTCACATGCGTGCCATCCTTGCACGGGGCTGTGCTAATCTCTGCATTATCCCGGTTGTGGTATGTGTGCTGCTGAAGTGGGCACTGTCACCAGTCATTTAATTGGCCTTTCTGAGGCACCTTCTTTGTAAAGGTTATTTCCATGATTTTTAAGTAAGAATCAAAGATTTGGAATTACTTAGGTCACTGCAAAATTTAGGAAAAATGTCTTTTCTGATTGCCCTTTTGAAACTGAACATATTAAGAAGTAAATGAATAATCAGTACGCAGCTCATGGAAACTGAGCTCTGTAAGACATGGCTTGTTGCTGCTTTGCCTGTGCTTTGCCATCAGAGGCCCTATGTCCTCGTCTGCTGGGATGCTTCCTCTGCCCTAGCAGAGTGGGCCTGGTCCCTGTGCAAGCAGCTGTAATCAGGACAATGTCCTGCCCTCAGAGAGCTGTGTTCCAGTGTGGGACAGATAACTATGTACAGGGGTCTAGGCCAGA
The DNA here is from genome assembly GCF_963455335.1 of Martes martes. Taxonomy (NCBI): domain Eukaryota; kingdom Metazoa; phylum Chordata; class Mammalia; order Carnivora; family Mustelidae; genus Martes; species Martes martes. Next base: position 145,295,180 of record NC_137889.1, read on the forward strand.
ACACCACGACGGGGCATGGGAAGTACAAGGAAGAAATGGAAGGCAGGAGGAGGGGTGCAGAGTGGGAGGAGCTCTGTTCGGAAAAAGGGTCAACGAAGGTGTCACTGAAGAAACCGCATTTAGAGAGAGTCTGGAATGAAGTAGAAAGAAGATGGGGAATGACTTTGTCCACCCATTACCAAGTGGCTGCAAGGTGGGGTGACTGTCTCCCCCTCTGGGTGCAGAGGGGAGGCAGCAGCTGGAGACATGGTCTGCACTGGGCAGAAGGCAGGCTCAGGTTTGTGGCTTTCAGTGGTCATACAGTGCCTGACTAAGATAGAAAATGAAACTGTAGGCCAGGAGTGAAGCGACTTTGTCCCCTTCTTCCTCCTGAGTCTGCTTCTGAGCTCATTTCCTGCCCTTCTGCCATGTGCCTGGTCTGGCTGATTTCCCTGAGCTGCTGGGGAAATGGCAGCTGGTCAGTTTACCATTCCTCTCCCAGGGGCTGTGCTCTCAGCCAGGGCTGAGCACTGGATAAGGCGCGAGGCAAAGCCAGTCCTTTTTTTTTTTCGGCTCATTTTGGGGGGTAGGAGCTCCCTCCTTGAGACCCAGGCTCCCAAAGGAGGAAGACTGGAGGTGACTTGGCCTGTCACCTGGCTGGTACCTAATGAAGATGGGGCCCCTGTTGGGTGAGGAGTCCAGGGTTCCCAGAGCAGTTCAGGACGTTTCTGGGGCCATCTCCTGCGAAGGGGGCTATCGTGGAGACCAGCAGATGTTCAGGGGTGGGGCAGCCGACAGTGGGACTCGTTCCGCTGGAGTCTGTTCTCAGTTGGATCTGCGTGCTGGCTTGAATGAGGCAGTGCAGCAGCCGGACGTTTATCATCCTCCAAGGCGTGTAACTCCTTAGCTTCCTCTGCTTCCCTGCTCCCCGGGCTTCACCCTCCAGCCATGTGTCCCGGAGGCCCGTCCTCCATGGGTTGTCCTCTGATCTGAATAACAAGTACATGAGACGTGTCTAGTACTGCAGAGCTCACAGAGCCTGTCCTGTATGCTCAGTGGCTCCTTTGAGCATCCTCAGTCTGCTCCTCCTTACTGAGTGCCGTGAGCTCTAAGCCCAGGACATCACTTCCCATTTATTCGTACATTAGCTGTACAAGGTACATCTTACTCCCTTTCATTCTGTCAGTGAGGAAATCGGTTTGGAGCAGATAAATAACTTGCCGAGTCACCCGGCTAGTAATTAACTGAGCTGGTGCTTGAACCCAGGTCTGCAGATGCGTAAATCCTGTGGTTTCTGCCATACCCAAGTGCTCACCTTTTATCAGAAAGAAAGGTGAAGAGTGCACTAAAATTAAAGGTCTAGCTTATGTGACATAAGGATTCATCAGTTTTCCAGTGGAACGAAAATGTTTGTTAAATTCAGGGTGGAGTGTGGGCTGAGGGAAGTTTTTTTTTTTTCCCCATTGGATAATATTTAGTTATTTCCCCATTGGATAATATTTAGCTAAAATTATGCTATATTTTAGCTCTTGGTTGGTGGGGGTTCAGAGTTATAAAATGGTAAGTAGTAGACATTTTTCCTGGAACAGTTTGCTTAGTAGCCATGTGCAGTGACGTGAATGGTCTGGAATGAGTATTTATGCGTCTCTTGGTTTTGCCTCGTAATAAGGAAGCAGTCGGTAAGGGTCAAGACCGGCAGCCCCTCACCCAGGCAGTCAGCCCACCCCGTGCAGAGCTCTCTGCTAAGGTGCCAGCCTCTGGAACAAGTGACAGCACAGAAAAGCAAGCAGAGGTGAAGAAGAATAAGAGAGAAAGGAAGGAAGAAAGGCAGAAGAATAGGAAAAAAGAGAAGAAAGAACTAAAATTAGAAAACCACCAAGAGAACTCGAAGAATCAAAAGCCTAAGAAGCACAAAACAGCCCAGGCGGCTGGAGGGGAAGCCCTGAGGTCCGCAGGGAAGAAAAGCCAGAGAAAGGCGAGCGAGGCGGAGGAGGCTGCTGACAGGGCAGAGGATGGAGCTGGGGCCTGTGCAGGAGACGCCGAGGAGGAGCCCACAAAAGCTCGGCCTGGGAAGAGAAAGCAGAAGAACTTGGAAGGTGTGTGGCAAGTGTATGCTCTGGGCTTTGTGAAGTGGATTGTAAAGCAGTGAATTGGGGCTGGGTCAACTCTGTTAGACCTCACATTTGAACCAAGTAAGGCCAAGTGCTTAAGCTTTGGGCTCTGGCCAGGCAAGTGAGCACCTCTCAACTTGCCATGTGCTCCTATGATGCGGAGGAAAAGCCCACAGGTGCTGGGTTGCTTGGGCAGTGGGCAAGATGACGGATGTAAGCAGCCTGGCCTTTCGTTAAATGGTAGCTGCTATTATAAATGCAAACCTTTTTTTTTTTTTTCCCAATCTTGCTACTTAGATGACACAGATTATAAGAAGAAAAAGAGAAAGTTCTCAGGACCTCCTGAGGACGGAGATCCAGAAAACCATGAGGCTTCTACAAAAGGTATGACTGCCATCATTTGGAGAGGTCTGCCCTCCAGGGTGGGGAAGGACCTGGGACCTTCAGGCAGGTCATCCTCTCCAGAGGCACATGGAAGACTGAAAGCAGATTCAGGTAGGGTGTGAGAGCTCTGTGGATCACTGTCCAGTGTCTTTCTAGCTTTAAGGGTAAAACTGTCTGGACTTGAAATACATGATCTTTGGAACTGAAGGTAAAGCCAGCGTGGCCTTCTGAGGCAGTGTTTCCTTTCCCTTCTCCCTGCTTCCCTTGACCCTGCCCCTCTCACTCTCCTGGTCATGCCCACCAGCCTCCCATCTCTGGCTGCTCCCCACGTCTCCTTGCTTGGAACTCCCTTAGCCAGAATGTATACTTGTCAGAACCCAGTCCCTGGCCTTCACTGTTCCTCTAAAACGCTGCCTCCTCCAGTGAGATCCAAGGCTTTATTAGTGGAGGTTCAATAACTGCCTAAGCTGGGTTAGACCTCTTAGTTTGGAACCCACCTGCACCTGACTTGGAACCTGTAAGGCTTTTTTAAATTCCTTTTTTGTTTTGTTTTAAGACGATAGTAGATTCACATGCAGTTGTAAGAAGTAAAAGAGACCTAGGTATCCTTTTCCCAGTTTCCTCCAAGGGTCACAACTGAGTGTCTCCATCGATGCTGACATCGGTACAGTCAAGAGAGGAAGGTTTCCAGCGCCCCAGGGAGCCCCACTGTGGGCCCATGTCACGTCTGTTTCTCCCCTGCCCCACTTGCCCCCAGCAATCACCGATCTGTTCACTGTTTTTGTAAGTTCATACTTTCAGAACATTACCCAAATGACATGATTTAGTATGTGAATTTTTGAGATTAACTCTTTTTGCTCGGCCTTATTATCTGGAGATATATCCAGGTTGCACAAATTGGTACCTTTGATTAAGTCCCAGTCCATGGCATGGGTGGACAAGTTTGCTTGACTGTTCATCTCCTGAAGGACACGTGGGTTGTTTCTAGGCTTTGGTTGCTTTGAGTGACTTCTCGGAGGTTAACAAAGCTGTGTCAGCATTTATGCACTGGTTTGTGTGGAGCACACATCACTTTTTCCGGAAGAAATGTCCAGGAGTGCAGTTGCTGTGTGGTGTGGGGCCTGCGTATTGTTTTTAAAGAAACTGCCTGCATTTTTAGGGTGGCCGCACTGCTCTGTATTACCCAGCAACGTGAGACTCTCCCAGGTCTCCCAGGTCCCAGCCAGAGTTTGATGGCGATACTAGTTCTTTTTCCATTCTGATTAGTGTGTAGTAAGAGCTCGGGGTGATTTCAACTTGTTCATCCCTCATGATGTTGAACGTCTTTTTGTGTACTTGTTTGCCATCTGTTATCTCTTCATTATAACATCTGGTCCTGTCTTCTGCCCCTTGTGAAGTTGGTTTTCTTTCTTACTATTAAGAGTTGAGAGTTCTTTACATATTCAGTCCCAAATAATAATTCTTGTTGGCTATGTGGTTTGTAAGGGTTATTTTTTTCCTTCAGTTTGTAGTTTATCTTTATTCTCTTAAGAGAATTTTTTCTAAACTTTTTTTCCTTTTTTTTTTTTTAAAAAAGAGAGCAAGAACACGAGTGGAGGGGGAGGGGCAAAGGGCAAGGAAGAGAGAGAATCCCAAGCAGGCTCCACAGTCCATGCAGAGCCCAGCAATGGGTTCGATCTCACAACCCGGAGCCAAAATCAAGAGTCAGACATTCAACTGACAGAGCCACCCAAGCGCCCCATTAACGGAATCTTTTATAGAGCAAACTTTTTAGTTTTGATGAAGCCTAATTTGTAATTTCCCCTTTAACAGGTCATGTTTTGGTCCCATGGCTGAGAACTCTTTGCTTATTAACCCGGGATCCCAAAGGTTTTCTCCCACGTTTTTCCTAAATGTTATAGTTTTATATTTTATTCTTCAGCCCACGATCCAGCTGGAGTTGATTTTCAAGAAAAAGATGAGACTGAGTGCAAGGTTCATTTTTTTTGCGGGTCCCTGTGTAATCGCTCCAGCGATTTGTTAAGAAGGCTCCTGTCACCTCACTGAATTACTTTTGTACCTTCTCAAAAGTCAGTTTGGCGTATTGGTGTAGTTCTCTTCTGGTTCTTAATTCTGTTTCATTGATCTGTGTGTCTGCCCTCTCCAAATACTACACAGTCTTGGTGTCTTTAAGTGTATCAGAGGTCTCAAAACCGGGGACCACTCGTCCTGCTTCATCCTCGCAGTGACGATGGCACTCAGGGTGCCCACATGACCTGTTCACTCTGGGTGCGTGCTGGGAGGTAAGTCGGGCTTGTCGGCCCCTGTGCTCAGACAGGTCAGGCACCTCCTACTTGGTACTGTCAGGTGCGTTAGTTTCCTGGGTGGCAAACAGATGTCACACAGATAGTTTCTTTATCTCTCTGGTAGTACACCAAAACAAAATGTTTTATGTATTATTCTTTATATTGTAGGTAAATTCAACTGGAAGGGAACCATTAAAGCAGTTCTGAAACAGGCCCCAGACAATGAAGTAGCCATCAAAAAGCTAAGGAAAAAGGTATGGCTCCTGAACCCAGGCATACAAGTTGGGGAGAGTCCCTTCTTAAAGCTGTACAGGTTTTGTGTTTTTCCCCCATCTAAAATACTACACATTTGTTTGTATCTCGGTGATTTTCAAGCTGCTCACTAGCTCCTCAGGGCTGATGGGAGGGAATTGGGCCAAATCCCATCGTACTTTGTTAGCCAGAACAGTGCCCACATTAAACTTGAAAATGACAGTTTTTGGTGTTTTGCTCTCTTTTGCTTATTCCAGAGCAGTCGTTCCTTCTGTTTTTGCATCTAATTCTGCATTTCTGTGTGATACCCATCCAGCTCCTGTGTGTACAGGTGTCTGAATTTCCACAGAACACACCTGTGCTACCAATGCCTGTTCCTTTTGTTTTTTACTGTTGTCCTACTTCTGGGTTAAAGAAAGAACATTCTAGGCAAATTTTCAGGAAAAGGATCACCAATTTGATAATTGTTTTTCCTTGTGAAGGTTTTAGCTCAGTATTACGCAGTGACGAATGAGCATCACAAGTCTGAAGAGGAGCTCCTGACCATCTTTAACAAGAAAATCAGCAAGAACCCCACCTTTAAGTTACTAAAGGACAAAGTCAAGCTTTTGAAATGAACATTTTTATATTTAAAAATGGAATCTGTTCTGTTGATGTCTTTCACTGCTGTTTATAAAACGTAATGAATTATAACAACTCCTAATTTTGCTTTCCAAAGCTGTATTTTTAAGTTAAGGATAAAGTCTATTTTTGGTAGAACTTTTATGAGAAAATATATTCTTATCCAAGATTCTAAATCTGGTGGTGAAAATTGTTGTATTTGACAGAATACTTTTATGGTGAAAAACTTTTTAAATTTTACAAGTAAAAAAAAAATTCCTCCTTTGGAGCAGACAAAAAAAGTGTTTTAACTGCATCACTTCTATACAGTTTTGATTAGAGGTTTTGGTGGGTTTGTTGTATTGTCAGAACATGTGAAATGGTCACGAGAGTTCTCAGTCTGTGGCAGTCCGTGACTCTCTGGAAGGCCCCCTCTTCAGACGTGGTTTGTTTGTAACAGTCTCGCCTGTCCGCACTGTGGTCCTGCTTCGGCCTAAGACAGACTGTGACCACCTAGTGGAAATCACTTGACTGAAACAGAGCCCATCACTTAGCTGTGTTGATGTCCCAGGGTTCTGAGTGGATGGAAATGCTCTCAGACGAGGTATTCTGAGTCCCAGTGTGTGGTGCCGGAGGAGAGCTGTGTCTGGCCACTTGCTGAGATTGGAGTAGGCTCTGCCCATAAGTCCCTTACTTGCCCCCGAATTCAGCAGCAACGTGTCCCATTCCGATCTGGGGACGTGCCGCTGTGATGATGGGATTCAGGATGAAGACTTTGGAATCTGGCCCAGAGTCTGGTCCTGGCTTAGTCCTTTAATAGTTAACCTCTGTGAACATTCCCTTCTTCCATCTGAACAGTGGGGATGCCGAAGACTCCTCTTGGGCTGTGAGTGAATGGACTCGCATGTAAAGCACACAGCACTGTGCCTGAAGCCTAGCAGATGCTCACCCACTGCTATTAGCATTCTCAGTAATGAGTTTCCAGCCACGAGAAGGCTTAGACATTTTGGAGAGCAAAGGGGAAAGTGAGGCTTGACCCAGACCACATACTTTAGGGATCGAGCAGAGCCCAGCTATGACTCCTGAGTGCAGTCCAGTGCCTTCCTGCTCCCCTGTCCTCCCTGTGCACAGTGGGAGCTGAGAACCTACTTGCCACCCCTCCATTCTCATGTTCCAAGAGAAGCTCCACAGCATTTCAAGATCTATGCTGGTTTTTATTTTTTGTCAGTTTTACCAGGATGCATTTTTTAGAAATTTATTCTTTAGAGAGAGAGTGCGAGTGTGGGGTGGGGGTAGAGTGGTGGGAGGGGCAGAGGAGGATGGGGAGAGAATCTCCAGCAGACTCCCTGCTGAGCAGAGTCTGAGATGCCAGGCTCCATCTCACAACCCTGGGATCACGACCTGAGCAAAAACCAAGAGTTGGACGCTCAACCAACTGAGCCACCCCGGTACTCCTGTACTAGGATGCATTTAAGGCAGAGTTGGGCAAATGGGGCAGAATTAAGTACAACCTAGACTTAGACCCTGGCAGAGTCCTCAGTTCTGTCATCCTGTTAACCCAAGGTTCTTGAGCTAGAACTTGCTGGCAGCACCCAGCAGCCATGGGGCCGACAGCTGCTCGGGAACGCTAGCATAGTGCCTGGGCGCTGGGGCTGGAGGCGGCGGCCTCTCTGTTCCCTTGAGCCCCATGAGGATTAAGAAGCAAGCTCTGCAGGTTCTGATAGTCAGTGTCACGGATAGGGGTCTTCAGTGCTGCGGCTGGTGGTGGGAAGGGCTCCCTAGGTGTGTAGTCATGCCTCTGGGTCTGGCGACGAGCACGATCCACAAACCATTCCTGAGGGCCCTGCACACAGACCACCCTTTGGTTTTGGCAGCTGCCTGCCTGACTTAGACTCGAACACAATACTGGAGCCCCAGGGACTGTAGAAACCGATCTAATGGTATTTGTGACTGACTTTGTAGCTTCGTGTCTGAGTTGAGTGTAACATTGAATTCTGCCATATTCTGCCTATTCCCACACTGGTCTGCTGGGTCTGGCCCTCGCGTATCTCTGAACCTGCCAGTATGCATTTGGACACCGTGGTTTTTGTATGGGACACCTTACTTTCTGGTGCTGCCTGGATTTGTCAGCTGTGCCCACTGCTGTTTTCCATGACGCCACTGACAAGCTGGATTTGGGAGAAGATGGGCTCTATCTTCTGCTCCAAAACATGAAGATGTGGGACTGTCCTGGGCTGGGACCTCCTTAATGTCAGGCACACTAGGCATGTTGCAGTCCAATGAGGAAGCCACGGCTCAGCACAAAGAGGGAGGCCAAGCAGGACTGAACCCAGGGCTGCCTTTCCCTCTGCACTGACTAGTGAGCATAGCTGGACGTGGGCCGATGAAGAAGCCAAAGAATGCGGCAGCTGTGGGTACAGGGACATTTACGTGGATAAAGTTTGAAAACAGCAAAATTAATGTGGAGAACCCTGCGTGCTTTTGCAAGATTTTGCTTCAGGCAAGGACAAGCAGCTTGCTCCTGGGGTGCAGGAAGATGACCCCTCTGAGGAAAGTGTCTTTCAAGGACCCTGGTTCCCAGGGGTCCTTGTGAGAATAAGCTCATAGAAGTCAAGGTCAATAGCATTTTTATAGGCTTGCAGACTTCCATGAATATCTTTGAAAAGTTCTCATCTTTCTAAACATACCATTTCTCTTTCAGAGTTAAAACTTGAGCTGCCCAGGTCCTATTAAAACATTTACTTTGAGGGGCACCTGGGTGGCTCAGTCGGTTAAGCGTCTGCCTTCAGCTCAGGTTGTGATCCCAGGGTCCTGGGATCTGGTGGGCATCAGGCTCCCTGCTCAGTGGGAAGTCTGCCTCTCCCTCCATCTGCCTCTCTACCGCCCTGATCATGTTCTCTCTCTCAAATAAGTAAATAAAATCTTTTTTAAAAAATTTACTTTGAAAATCTCACTAGCCTGTAATTACCTCTTTTTTTCCAAAATAGATTTCTCAGAATTGGGGAGGGGAAAAAGCAACAGTTTTTGATATAGATTGTTTTTTAGATAATGCTTTTGCAGTTGGAGGAGGCAAGTTCGCAGATATCAGAGGTTTTATCCAACTCATTTCCATTAGTGAAAGCTACGGACAGCTTGTCTTACTTCGTTATTCCACCACTGAAAACGGATCCTCCTGGCTGATGTTACTCTTTTTTGTCTCAGTGATGAAGGTGGACTCCAGCACAAAGTAGATAACCAAACACTGTTGACTTATACCTAGATACAGAACCATCATCGCACTCTTAAAACGATTCTAACTCCCTGTGTTACGGAAGTAAACTGGGGATCAATTATTCATCCAAAGAAAAGGCATATTCTATATATTTCCCCATACTTTGTGGTTACTAGAGCTTAGTATATTTTCAGCTTTCAAGAAATGGCTAACATAGGCCTTCTAAGTTCCTTTTCTATTCAGTGAGTGGATGCTGTCTTTATGGATGCCCAACATTGATCCCTTCTTTTGCTGAGGACACGCTCGGCTAGCCCCAGTGTGACAGGATTGATTTCTAAGGACGTCGGTGTCCTCTGCGAGGCTCCTGGTGCAGGTACAGGGCTTCTCCCTTTCTGCTGGGTGTCTACTGAGGACCAGAATCACGGAGTCATCGCCTGCATTTCAGCTGTGAGAGATTAGGTCCAAAGGTTTTCCAGAGCCTTCTTACCAGTTTACAGGGCACCCCTCAGTGCATGAGGGCAGGTGAGTTTTTTTGCCCAGAAGTGCACTGAAATTTAGTGCTGCTCAAATTTCCATTTCTGGGTCTCTCTTCTCACGCTAGCTCTGCTAGTCAATGCTATCAAGTCACTGGGGGTTACCAGCAGCTTCATAGCTGCAGAAAACTACATCTACGTTTTCACAGATTTGAGTGATGTTGAATCAGCACAGCAAGACCTTCCCCTGCAAAGAATGACATACTAGTAGATAAATCTACCACTGTCTTTTCAGCATTTAAAGAAACTCAGGATCCTGCTCAGTTCACTTACTAGATTTCCAGACTCCTGCAATTTGGGCTCAGACCTCCCTTCTAATTCCCTGTCTTGGGTACAAAGCAGTCGTATGCACTGGGGGGAAAGAGAAGCCCTTTGTTTTGAGCATGAAGCCTCATCCAGATTTTCTTAGGGTGGGATCCAGGGATGCTCTAATTTAGTCCCTTTGATTTAAATGATTAAACTGTCCCTTTGGTAGTTTAAGCTATAATTGCTGAGTAAACACAGATGTCAGATTTGAAAGGTCAGACGTGGCTTGGAAGGTCAGGCCTTTGTTTGGCCACAGAGCAGTTATTGTGAGCTGCTGAAACATGACCTTTGCTGCTCTGCCTTCCCTGGTGACCTTAGGCTGACTTGTGCTGGAGGCCCGCGGTGGTCCGTATATTAGATTTCCCCCCCTGTAGATCAAAGGTGGGTACAGCTTCAGTTCTACTGGGTAGTTGCCAACAGCTCTGCTCTTGGGACCTGGCATCAGGTTTACATTGGGATGCTAATGGTAATGTTATAGGATTGCCCTGCTCTGACCAAGCTGATCCTGAACAGAGAGCTATTTTATAGTTAAAATTGAAATGGCAGTCCCTATTCCAGGTTTCAGGGGAAAAAAAAAAAGTCCAGGCAACAGAAGTTTCTCCTTGATAAGGAGTCCCTGCCTAAAAAAATCACCACATCTGTCACCATGCATGCGATTCTAGCTCAGGTACAATGGAAGTGGCTGTGAACTTTTATAGCACTGGGTCAGTTTTCACCTAATTTATCCATATTTCATGATATTCCACAAAAGTGCCTGGTACTCTACAGCCTGGGAGTGATTCTACTCAGTGGCTGAAGAGTTAAGTAGTATTTGAACGAGTTTGAGAACCATGGGTTAAAGGGAGCCGGTGGTTCCAAATCATTGTCCTGATGGCAGGCAGTGACCTCGAGGGCTCTCTGTGCCTGACCGTGTTAGTCCCTGAAACCAGGTCTCCATCCAGCCTCGTCAAGAGCCTGGTGCTGTGATTCGTGATGTGGCCTTGCGAACAGGGACTCTGCTCTCCACCACCAATCTCAGAAGGCTGGGATTTTCTTCCCCTTATTTTGTCTTTTTAATGTGAGGTTTCCTCGGGAGTTGTGGCCATGGCCTTGGGGTGGTGCCCAAGAAGGGTGTAGAGTCCAAAAGACCCTCCTCAAGCAAGGATTCACCCTCCAGTACAACCTGGTAATACCTTCATTTTCCTGAGCTTGGCAGGACGATTTCCCTGTGTGACTTTTGTGACTTTCGGGGCATTGGTCCTATGTTGGGTGTCTTAAGGAAATGACAGGCAGACTCTTACTGGCATAAAAGCAGCCCCCGGTTTGCACTTCTGTACTATTGTCTGGCATGCCTTAGGACTTCATGCAAGGTACAGCCACTAGATTTTATTTGATCTGTTAACGCTAGTCAACTGGTGGTGATTTTCTGGTGTCCTTCAGGATTTGGAGGCCCTACCCCAGTGCTTAGGAAGGGTAAGAAATGCCAGGATTGATTAGCCATGCCTGCCACAGGTCTGGGTGGGAAAAGGGCAATCAGGTCACATATACTGTCTTCCTAGTGTCTAGCTGAATGAATGAAGTGGCCCAGCATCTCGGAGCCAGCACTTGGCAAGAATGAGCTCTGGGCTGTCTGACTTTTCTATAGCTTATGTCCTGAAATGCTCTGAGTCATCAGAGCCTGCTTAGCCTAGTAGCTCAGAGCTTAGGCTCTGAGGCCAAACCTGCCTGGGTTCACATCTATGTTCCAGTTCACAAGCTGTGAGGCGACAGGCCAAGACCCGGGCAATGAGGGGCCTTTCGGCTCTGGTAAATAATTACTCAGCAATTACAATGAATCTCCCAAAAAGATCATTGAATCCTTCTATCAAGGGACTAATGTAACGCTTCGTCAGATCCCAGTCATGCTGGTGACTACCTCACATGGTTGCTGTGAAAATTAGTCCTTCCAGGTAAGATGCTGGTCAAAGATGGCTACTGTTTCCATCAGCATCTGTTCTCCTGCTGCTCCACAGCCTGACCTCTTCCTAAGGGAAGGCCACCAGGCTCACCCTTCGAGGCTGCACTGCTGGGACCTGCCGCTGCTTTACTGGTATTGACCATGTGCCACTCCTGGGCTCCTCTCCCCACTGCCTAGACTTCACTTCCCCGATGACACTGGGTCCCTCATGTGGAGTGCTAAGCCCTTTACGTCTGCATCTGTCCATCTCACAAATCTTTCACCTAGTCCGGGAGGGGGCTGTAAGACGCCCATTCTGTGGAGGAGGAGATGTGAGAGTTTAAGTGACTTGCCTCAGGTCACATTAGGAGTAGCAGGATCAGGATATGAACTCTGCTCTCTCCTTGATATCGTAGTTTTTTTTCCTCCTGATCAAATATTCCTTGGGCCAGGACCCCCTTCTTGTTTCCACCTGCCTTTTCTTAGAAATGAGCTTGTTTTATTTGATGACATGCACACCATCAACAGGCCAAATTCTGGGTACCGAATGATTTAGATCTTGTCAAGGACAACACCGGTGTTAAAAGCCTGGAGGACTCTGGGCATCTGGGAGGCCAGTCAGCCGGGACACACCTCTACTCTCTAGGTTTGCAAGCCTGATGGTGGCTCTCAACTTCAGTGTGAGCAATTAAAACAAGAGATTGTCCTTCCACAGAACACAATGGACCCAAACGTAGCTCCCAAATTGGCCCCAGAGCCAGAAATTTCAGGAGTGCTTGGGGATACCTTTGTAGGTCCTGCCCACCTGGCCTCTCATTCTAGGCCAGTCCCCACCCCTACCCCCTCTTTCTCCATCTAGCTTTAGGAACGGTCATTTTCTTGTCCTGTTCTTGTGGCTGAGCTGAGCACCTCCCTGCCGCCTGACCCACTAGCCCCCGCAGGAAGCTTCTCCATTCTTCTCCCTAACACCCTATCCCAGAACACAGCACACTGTGTGTCTTCAAAGGTTCACCGGGGGCTGCTCTGGTGCTGAGCTGCAGGGCTCCGGACTCACACTGATGTCCCTTATCTGACAATTCCATCTCTCACTGCTACAGGATAATGTGACCAGAGAAAACCCCAAAGTGACACAGATGCTGAGGGTCAGAAGCTGGCATGAGAGGAGTGGCAATGGGCAGAGGGTGCGAGCCAGCTCTCACACTCTGCCACAGATACACAGTGTCCTCAAAGCCAAGTCACGTGGATGCTCCCGGAGCTAGCCTCACTCAGACTTGATTGAAATCCTAGTTTCTTCAATCCTGTAAAATTCTTCAGTGGAATTCCAATGGACTTCTTTAAAAAAAAAATTTGCATGTATATTTTATGATTATAATGGTTATTGCTGTGGTTATCATTGTTTTTCTTGGGCTGGTTAGGGTTGGTTTTAGTTGTGGTTAACTAAAAAAAAGTCTCTCTGGGGATAACCAGGTGCCTAACAGGCAGGCCACGACTAGGTCCATCTGAAGAGGGTTCAGGTGGAGTCATCATGTAATTCATCCCCTAAGTGACTGAGCACTTCCCAACTGCCAGGATTTTCCAAATGTACCCCACCTGGTCCCAACTCTGCCTTCACCACAAGCTACAAGAGAAGAAACCCAAAATTAAACATAGGTATGAAAGTGATCAAACTTAAAAGATAAACAGGAAAGTGACAAAAGCATAATGAACACAGATCTGATATTCAAAGGCATCTCTGACCTGTAAAAACAAGCAAAGAATGAAAATCCTCAAAGGAAAATGACATGCAAATATGCAACAGGTGAAAAAAACCCGTTAATAATAAAGAAAATTAAAATGGCAGAAACAGGGTGTTTGGGTGGCTCAGTCGATTAAGCACCCGACTCTTGACTTGGCTCAGGTTGTGATCTCAGATGTCGTGAGGTCCAGCTCCGAGTTAGGCTCTGTGTTCAGCACGGAGTCTGAATGAGATTTTTTTCTCCCTCTCCTGCCCATTTGCTTTCTCTCTCTCAAATAAATCTTTAAAAAATAAAAAATAAATAAAATGGTAGAAACACCCCTCTCCCATTATCACTTAGGAAAAATTTACCAGAATGATCAAGTCAGCTGTGGGTGCAAAGTTGAAGAAGGTTTCTCCTGCCTGCTGCTGGTGGAAGTGTGAAGTGACTGCCCATTTGGGAGCTGTTTTCAAAGTACTGATCCAAAGCCTCCAAAATGTTGTCTTTTTAGGTAGCAATCCCAATGCCACAGTTTTCATCAGGGAAATGGAGTTGTGCAGAAAGAGAAACCTGTACTTCATTGCATTGCTTATATAATTAAAAGACTTTTTTTTTTTTTTTAAACTGGCTTTCCTTTCGGAATGAAGGGCAGTATCCCAAGTGACACAAATGAACATTTACTGAGCACTTCCCACGGGCCAAGCGCTTTCTTCAGAGCTCTGCATGTCTGACCTCATTCCTGGAGATGCTCACCATCCAGTTGGGCCCAATGCAACAGCTACATGACCCAGTGGGAGGACAAAGCCGCACTGGTCTGGACTTCGGGTGGCACATAATACAAAACCTCTTAAGTGGCATTAGTTTTTTTAAAAAGTGATTTTTTGGGCGCCTGGGTGGCTCAGTGGGTTAAAGCCTCTGTTTTCGGCTTGGGTCATGATCCCGGGGTCCTGGGATCGAGCCCCGCATCGGGCTCTCTGCTCAGCAGGGAGCGGGCTCCCTCCTCTCTCTCTCTGTGTGCTTCTCTGCCTACTTGTGATCTCTGCCTGTTGAATAAAAAATAAATAAAATCTTTTTTTTTAAAAAAAAGTGATTTTTTTTCTTTTTTTTTTTTTTTGCCTCAGAAATCAGGGACGTCTCAGCAATGGATTAATGACAACAGGTAAGACTTATTGAGAGCTTTCTCTGGGTCAGACGCTGTTCTAAGCACTTTGCATGTATTAATACTTTTGATCTTTACCCAATCCTGTGAGGGTATCCTTAATCCATTTTGCAAATGAGGAAACTAAGGAAACTAAGGCAGAAGAGCAGATACATGGCTTGCCCAACACTGCAACAGCAAGTTGTGGCAGAATCAGTGATGCCAGTCAGCCAGGCAGCTGGCTCCAGAGCTCATGTTCCTACCTAGGTTAACCAGGGCTTGGCGGGAGTCAAGATTGAAATGATGTTACCAACAATGCTTGGCTTGCATCTCAGAGCTTCCTTCCTAGGTAGGCCTTCTCCATGGGTGTCCACGGTGGCAGCCCCAAGACCATACTGGCCTCACAGCTTATCATACCATCAAAGGAGGTCTTCCCAACAGCCCCAGCTCAAGTCCCAGGGACTGCCAGGTCTGGTGTGGGTCCGGTGTCCTCCCCTAGGACAGGCTGGGTCTCATGGGAACTCTGCACGACTACTACAGAGAGGAGGGAAAGTAGCTTCTCAGAGGAAGGGATATGTGTCCACACTGAAGACCAGTTAACTGTGACCAACGGTCAAGGTGAAAACCGGGTAATGAAATTCCTGCTACGTGTCAGGTGTTTGCAAGGTACTGGGGAGCTGCTAAGATATGGTTGTTGCCCACAGTCAGGTGGGAGAGCACAAGTGGAAGTAAAATCACAAGAAGCCTTTCTGAAGCCCAAGGAGAAGGGAATAACTGATTAGGAGGTGAGCAAGATCTGGAAGGCTAAGTAAGTAGTACGGAATAGTAACTACCTTCTTGAACACATATCATTTTCCAGGAAATAGGCTAAGTGATTGGTACACATTTATCATCACTCTGGTACCTACTGTGTCAAGATGAGGAAACTGATACTTAGAACAATGAAATACCTTGTCCAAAGACCCATCATGATGGAGACAGGATTCAAAATTTTATAAACACATTCGATGTAACCAAGTTGCTAAGGACAGCCAGCAAAGGTCATAGTCAATTTCATTTTTCCCCATAAGTAATTGACATTGAAAATAAAATCCCTTGGTTGGTAGCAATCTGATATCAGGTTATCTATTAAGGTACACAGAACACACAGTTAAGAATTTATTTAACTGGCCCCAGCAAAGAAGATGCGGTCATTAAATACTGAACTTTTTCCAACCTGCTTTTAAGTATCATCAATATGGTGTGCGAGTAATGCCATTAAAAATATCAGGGGAAAAAGGCTAAAAGGGCTTCAGATCCAAATACAAAGACCCTGAAACCATCAAAGGGGAAACCGGATCTGACCTGAACATACTACATACGGAAACCCTGGAGTCACTGTGATGCTCTGGGGAATATTCAGTTACAAAGGAGACCCAGCACTGACCTTCTTGCAAGGAGACAATCAACAGAAGACTGTATGTGATAGGAGGAATTCACTTCCTGTTGACAAGGCTTCTAACCCTGTAAAAGAGAGAAAAGAGGGGAGGGCAAAGACCTCAGTTGGCTTTGAACTGATGAATCCTGGTTCTTGAGGAATCTGAAAAGAAAAAGAAAAAAACAAAACCAAACAAAAAAGGAGGCATTGTGTAGAAAGGCCATATGATCTGCCCAGCTGTTACATCCTTTGCTCCTACAAGTTTGCTAGAAAGGCTGAAGGAATGACAGAAGCCAACCAGCAGAAACTTGGCATTCTTCTCTTGAATACTTATTACATGTCTTCTGCAAATACTCATGACATATAGAAGATATCAGAGTGCTTATTAATGCAAACTTTACTTTCTGGGCTGCTTCCTAGGCTATCCACCCATGTATTCAATCCACCTCAAGCCACTCCCCCTGCTGCCTACACACCCAGCAGAGCACACAGCCCTTTATTTGTGCCCCCATAACCCACATATGGTATTTCTACTAGGGCCCTGTATTGAAATCGACTATTCCACTAGATTCTAACTCACCTCTGTCCCCAGCACTTTAGTGGATATGGCTGCTCAGAAAATGCTGACTGAATTAACAAAAAAGCTTCTGTACATTTATAAACACTGCACTACACTGTAGTAGTTCTCTGTGGTCATCTTCCGTCCAGGAGTGCCTCAAGGGCAACGTGATCTCTTACTCATCTTTATCTCCATTGCCAAGCATAGTGTCTAACAGTTCCCAGCAAACAGCAGGTGCTCAGTAATCATATTGCAATAGTTAAGCACAAAAGTTCTCAACACATGATGCATAGGGCCGGGTAGGAGAGTAATAAACAGGTCTACTGCTGGAAAAAGCTTGTGAATTCGTGACACAGTCTATCTTGGTTGATGTACGTGATGGGAAGCGGCAGTTCTCCGGGCAAGTACAAATTCGGCTCCCACGTTCCTGGCGGAGCCAATTTCTCAGAAGTCGGGAGGGGGCTAACATGAACCACACACGGGTGCTCCCCCACTTAAACCCCACAACAGGTCCAAGGTATAGACAGGTTATCCCCCGTGGTGCCGAAGAGGATACAGGCCCAGAGAGGTTTATCTCTTGCCCAAGCCCATCCGAGGCAGGGGTGAGGATCGAGGCTGGGCAGCGGGCACTGGGGCCGGGCGGCTGGCCTTTCCTCCTCGCGGGGCTGCCTTCGGCCCTTTCAAGTCTAGCTGGACGACTCCTGAAGAGGAAAAGCAGGGAAGAAGCCAGGGTGCTAAGATGCTCTGGGCACTGGGGAGTCAGAGGAGACTCGGTCAGTAAAGAGCCGAAGGAAACAGGCTGCACCGCTTAGCCGCGCACCTTCGCCTGGCACGCATTTGGCGGCGCTGGTAAGCCTGGTCCTTCTGGGTTTCCGTAGGTCGGAATCCCCTTGGGATCTCTTCCGCGGGGGCAGGGTCAGTATTTTTTGAAATTCAGATCCTGTCTGCGTCGAACCCGGAGGTTGCGAACCCAACCCCACCCTAGAGTCTCACCAGCTAAAACCGCTAAGACTACATAATCCCCACTCTTCACAGCCTCACACACCCGTCGGAGAGCCAATGGCGGAAGTTCCTTTTGTTGCGTCACTTCCGTCGCGCTTCTGGGCGGCGCCAAGATGGACGCTCCGCGGGCCCGGGAGCAGCTCCGGCGTCGATACCTATTCCCACCGGACACCGAGGCGTCGCTGGACAGCGAGGGCTACGCCGGGCCGGGTGAGGGGCTCCCCCGGGCGCGCCCCGAGCCGCGCCGACGTGGCCGGGGCCAAGGCGCCCGGAAACGGCCGGCTCCGCCGGTCTCCCGCAGCCCTGCCCTTGGCAGGAGGGACCGGGTTTCGCTTTTCAAGGTTTGGTAGTTTTGTAAGTTGGGTATGTACCTTCATAAAAGATTACTGGTGATTGCGTAGCCCCGTGCATCTTCATCCCAGCTGCGCTTCAGGATTCCCGGGAGACCTGGTTAACACCTGTTTGGTAATAGCCATTAAAATAAAAAATATCATCCGGTTGTATTTCTAAGAATCTACCAAAGAATCATACTCGTACCACAGCCCGAGGACGTATGTACGAAGTGTTTAACCTCAGCATTGCTTGTGATAGCGAACGGCTGAAAACATATAATTGCCCATCAGCAGAGCGCTGGTTAAATACATTTGGATGTATTCATACATGACACAGCAGGCAGACTTTTTTTTTTTTTTTTTTTTTTTTTTACAAGGGTGGATAATTTTCAAAGGCAAGGCAGAACAAAGTATGGTATGCCACCATTTGGGTACGAACCTGGTGACGTGTGATGTGTGTTCACCTGTAAATACATAGAATATAGAAGAATTCATAGTTAATACTGGTAATTGCTTTCGGGTTGGAAAACTAGGGTTAAGGGTAGGAGAAAGAGATTTCATTTTAGATTTATCTGTCCTGCATGTTGTTAGTCAGGTGCATTCATTACCCTTTTAAAAATAAATAGAAAACGTCATGCCCAGGCATGCTTATTTGTAAGTTTTGAGGCTATCTCCCAGAATTTGCATTATGACCACGCCTCCTGGGGATTCTGATGGTTTGCTAAAGGTTGGGGACCTCAGATGTATGCCAGTGGTTCTCACAAGAACTGAGAGGGCATGTTACTCATCTGGGGAACTTGTTAGAAATAAGTCATCAGACCCAACCCCAGCCACCTTTTCTTTTAGATTGGGTCTCAAATGGAAGAAATTTGATTTGTCCATCACCTGTCTAGACAGTACTGTGCCAAGACTAGACCTCCAGTGTGCCCTTGCCACTTTTGAGCTGCCTCAAAAGGTTGTTTTTGTTTGCGATAATTAAAATAATGTAGTTAAAAGTAGTATTTTGCGGGAAATTACAAGTCCGTTTTGTGCTATACGTCTGCTGTCTGCATTTTTCTTAATTAACAAGACTAACTGCTTTCCTAGGCAATATATGAAACATAATACTAAATTCTACACTACCAGAAGGTGTCATTCTTTCCAAAAGACGATAATAACTGTAAATTTGATTTTAAAATTTGTTTAAAGGGAAAAAGCTGACTATATTGAACATGTTTTATAACAGGTTCCTATTAATTATTTCTGCATATATAAACCTACTTGCATGGTTGTACAGAAGAAACCGGTACTCTGATTGGAGAGAATCTGGGTTTTGGAAAGCTCCAGGAAATTATTTTATCTGGCTTAAAATAGCTGTTCTTTTTCTTTATAAACTTATGTTAAGCTGATAAGTTAAAATCTTCCTTATTTGCAGAAACCTCTACAGCTGTTGAAAAAAAGGAGAAACCTCTTCCAAGACTTAATATCCATTCCGGATTCTGGATTTTGGCATCCATTGTTGTGACCTACTACGTTGATTTCTTTAAAACTGTTAAAGAAAACTTTCACACTAGTAGGTGAGAAAACTTCATTGCTTCCTAAGTTAAGCACCGTCATCTTATTTTTCAAGTTCTTTTTTTTCGGTTGAATTTTGCAAATGTTTGGTAAGCTCTTACTTTCTGCCGGGCGCCATGTTAGAGGTGCTGGTAATAACAAAGGTGAATAAGAGCGTGTGTGGTTTGGACATGTGCAGCAGAGTGTATGAGCCTGGAAAGTATTTCATTACGCCTTTCAGTGCAAGTGTGTTGCGGGATGGCAAAGGTAGTGAATTTAAGAAAAAGCTAATCCATTTGTAAAAGATGGAAGAAGATGATTCTGCCTGATGGTCTTGCTGAAGATAAAGTGCAGGAGCACTGGGAGGAGGCAGTAAGGATCGTGGTGGGTAAGAACTGGGTGTCAGAGCTTGTTTTCAGAGAGTAATTATAGCTAACAAGGTAGCTATAGGGAGGGATGAATTAGAGTTGACATCACTCGAGGGAGGAGTTGGGACTGTCAGACATTCAGGAGGATTGAGATTTCTTTCATATAATCTCAGGAGCTAACATGGGGGACAAGGTGGTGAATCAGACCTTAGTCCTCACTGAACATTGGAGAGTGTTCTGGAGGCTCCCCTCCCCCATAACAGAACAGAGAGGGGGAGATGTTGATGAGCATTGGAGCTGGCATTGGTGGGAGGTGGTTTACATAGGATGCAAGCACAATTATTGAGAAGGAGCAGCAGTGTTAGAAAGGTGTGGATATGACTGTTTGATCCCATGTGGTGTTCTCTTCAAAGAAAGGTTGGTGATCACTGGAGGGAGAACCAGGAGATGCAAGCAGTCAGGAAAAAAAGAAGCATGTGGGACTTTAAACTGTGGAGGGAAAAAGCTTGTTCTCTCCTCATTCCCATGAGCTGGAGCTTTCCTTAAACACTCCCATCTTCTTGCCCATTGCCCGCCTTGTTCCCTCCTTGACTGAGTTTGGGGTGAAGAATGAGACATGTGTCACTCAGCACCTTCTTTCTCTTGGGAGCCATCTGCCCGTGGGAAGCACAGATTCTGGTCTGCTGCTCTCTGCCATCATTTACGGGGGCAGCACCGACATGTGAGGGTCTCTAGGTTTTCACATCATCTTAGAGCCTGGCAGGTACATCTGGTCACCAAAGCCATCTTCCTGTAGCTCCATCAGTTAAAAAAAAAAAAAAAAGCTGACAGTTGACCTCATCAGCTTAACTCCTTCATGTCTCTCAGTTGGTTTAGAACCTGGGCTGGGAAAAGAGAAAATGGTTACTTTGTACACTACTCGTGGCAGCTGTCTCTTTGTTATTCAAAGGTGTCATGAGAACTTGAGGTGTGTTCGGCTAGGGTGACCGTGATGAATAAGGCATATTTCTAGACCCCACCAGTCCTTTCTGGGCCAGGACAGATAACTCGATCACGCAGTGGGTGCTGTTTAAGTTTATGCACAGGATTTACCTCTTTGTCTCGTTATAGGAAGTATTCTCCCCAGTTTAAGGAATTGGTGTGGTAAGGGGTAATTAGTTACACATGAAAGGTGCTGGGGGCAAGCAGGAGTAAGTGGAATGCCTTGGAGCACATAACAGAGTCTGGAGCCAGGCCTTGGAACAGGAGAAGGAAATAGAAGTCCCAGGCCTGGCCTCAGAAAAGACAGGAATGGATACTCAAAGGCTGAGGACTTTGAGTAGCACTAGATTCTTGCTGAGGGCCTCCATAAGCGGTAAGGGGGAAGCGGGGGGCGGGCATGGGGTTGGAGTAGCCATGGGATGAGAGCGGTACCTGAGAGGGAGTATGGGCTGCGATCTGCTTTCCTGCATACGGTTCATTCTTCCCATACTTGAGGTCATTGCTTATTCCTTGCCCTGTTATTAGCCCAAGTTCAGAAGCTCGAGGCCTTAGGGTTCTTTAAATCTGTGCAAGGTGAGGGGCACCTGGGTGGCTCAGTGGGTTGAGTGTCTGATTCTTTCGGCTCCGGTTATGGTTTCAGGGTCATTAAGATTGAGTCCTGCATTGGGGTCTGTGCTGAACATGGCGCCTGCTTAAGATTCACTCTGCTTTCCCTTCCCCTCACACCACTGCCGCAGCTCGCATATGCTCTCCCTCTTTAAAAAAAAAAAAAATCTATACAAGGTTGTAACACTGTGTTCAAAGACAGGAGAGAGGTCAGTGTTAAAATGAACACCATGATGCTTTGAAAATTTCAATTTTTAGGAAACTGCTGGTTGTGCTCATGTGCACTGAGGCACTGATTAACACTACAACGGAAATTACAATCCCGGATGCCCAGGCTCCTCTTCGACCCACCCAGCCAGAATTTGGGAGGCTGGGGCAAGTTAGCTTCCTTTGGGAATGTTGCAGTGACTCTAATAGACACCCGGGGTGGAGGGCCACTGGTTCTTCAACTGTTTCTCTCCTCCACCGTATTGCGACTCCGTGGCCGTGCTAGGATCTCTATGAAGTTAAGAACAGACAAGCAGAAGGATCCTGACCAAGCAAGGAGGTCACCGTAACAGTGTTCCTCAGCCTTTCTCAGTACCCTTAAGGAGCCTTGGCAAGACATTCCTAATTGCCCCTTACGTCCTGCATGAATATCTGTGCTTTGTACATGCAGGAAGAGTAAGATTATTTCTTCACTTTGGGGGCCCCCCTGTTGTGAATGCACACTCGAGTGGAAGAGAGGTCTGTGAAGACCACTTTGAAGAGGAACATGAAACTATTTTTCTCAAGATCACCTTGGTGGAATAGGGATGATTGCTGTTAACTGTGTGGGAAGCACTTTTCTGAGCAACTATTCTCTGAGCAACTATATTCTCACAGCTGTTCTATGAGTCCTGGCAATGTTTCCAAAGCCAGTGAGGCTAAGTAATTTGCCCAGAGCCACAAAGCTAGTCCTACTGGAGCTGAGATCCAGACCCAGACCCGCAGATAGGACAGGCTGTGCTCTCCCGCCTCTCATCATTAATCCCAGAACCCAGCATCATAAAATGCCCGTCTGGAACCTTGCCACCGTGGGAAGTGCACTTACTCCCTGCCTGTGCGACTTGACTGTTCCAGGTCCCCCATGACCCCTCTGGTCCACGCGGAACACTGGTCTTCTCCCCTCAGAGAAGTAGAGAATAATGGGGACATGGGGAGACAGGAGCAGGACTTCGGTCCCCAGATCTGGCCTCCTCTCCTGACCAGCAGGGGCGAGGAGGCTGCCTTCATATGCAGAGCTGGCTCTTGGGTAGAATGAGAAGTGAGAAAAAGCCAGCCCCTCAGAGGGTTGGCACTCTTCTCAAAGTTGGTACATCTCCCCGAAAAACCTGTTGCAAGAGGCAGTTTGAAGAAACCATCGTCCAGATTGATCATCAGTATCCCCAGAAACCCTCCTTTACTTGGAGGCATTAACAGGCCCAGTTTCTGACTCTCACACTCCAGTCTTCAGAAGGACATAGAAAGCCGCCATCTCCCCTGGATCATGAAAGGGACGCATGGCCGGGAGCTCCCTCATGCTTTGTGCAGTGGTTTCCGGGTGTGCGCTGCGTGTATGTGTTTATAACCTCCCTGTCTTACATGTTGCTAAGTGCTGTTGTCAACCCTCCTGTCGCTCTCGTCTCTGCAGCTGGTTTGTCGTTGGCAGTGCCCTGCTGCTCCTCAGCCTGTCGATCGCGTGTTACTGCATCCTCTACCTGGAGTGGTGTCAGGGAATTGAAGATTACGACGTCCGGTATCCCACCTTGATCCCCGTCACCACCGCTGCTTTTCTTGCGGCTGGAATTTGGTAAGTTAACTTTGAAATGACAACTGGGAATAAAACGGTTTTTGATCAGTGCTGTGGTACGTGGTATAAAACTTGGAGGAAAGAAGTAACGGGAAAATGGCCTCCTGTCACTGCTGGTCTCCAAGTCCCTTTCTGGTAGGATCTTTATGTGTTTAGCTATTTAATACACAAATGGTGACATGCTATTTATATTCTGCATTTTGCTTTTTCAGTCATTTTCATTGTGAAATACAATGTACACGGAAAGTAGAAAAACAGAAATTGCCTGGTTGAACCAGTTAAGAGATGCATTGGCGAAAGCCACCCAGGTCAAGGAGGAGAACCATGCCAGCCCCAGAATCCCTTTCTGTATCCCCACCCCCTCCCTGGGCACCATCCTTCCTGCCCAGGGACAGACACTGCCCCGACCTGTGTGGGACTTGTTTTCTTTTGCATCTCTTCCATACCCGGTTTTATCTCTCTTTGAACTTGATAGAAATGCATTCATATATTGTGTATTATTTCACATTTGGCTGTTTACGTGCAATATTATCTATGCTGTTTATTACTCTCATGCTCAAAACTTCAGAGACAAATGGAAAGCTGCTGTCTTTCCTGTATCGTGAGAGAAAATGCAGCTCCATGAGCGGAGTTGTGGTCTGGACGGTGTGTGCAAAGCCAGACTTTTGTTCCTGCCTCGTGTCTCAGTCTCATGCTGTCCCACCCCAGCTCCTGTTAGATCTGCCTTGTGTATCACGGGTGCTCGTTGCTGGGTGGCAGTCTGGCCTGTAGCTGAAGCCCAGTTTATTGGCTCTAGTGTCACTAGCATGTAGATTATTTCCAGTTTGGTGGTGTTACTAAGGATGCTGTTAACATTGTGGACTAGGACTCTCGTGTGTGTGTGCACACATGTCTGTTGGATGTGCATACACTCACACACGTGTATGTACTTAGCTCTAAAAGTGAAATTGCTGGCTTACCGGTTGTTCATACCTCCAATTTCAGTAAATAGCGGCCCTTTTTTCCAAAGTGACCATTTTTTTTTAATGGAGCCTTATTGTTAATAATTTTTCCATATTTGTACCTATAGATGTGCCTTATTGTTTTGAATTATTCCACAGTTATCAGTACATAGATGTAACCAGGATTTACTTAACCTATTCTCTTGTTGGATTTAGAGTTGTTCTTACTGTTTTACTGCTATAAAAACAGAACAGTGTTTTTCTTCTTAATAGTTATTCAGTGAAAAACACTGATTTTTTTTCATGTGTATAAAAGTATACTTGCTCACCAAAGAGAAATGTATTATAGAAAAACACAAAGGAAATAAATCACCATGGTCCTGCAATGCAGAAAGAAAAACTACTCTTATATGTTGTGTATATGCCTGTAGCTTTTTTCCTTTTTCTGTGTTAGTTGAATTTTGATTTTGGAAAAACCTATACACTTTTGTACATGTTCCATTTTAATGCCTGTTTTTTATGATGAATTTTCTGTAGTTGAAGTTTAAGGGTATTGACACTTGTTATCTTGTGATGTGGCCATTACTAGCCCTTCAGTGATGTGGGTGGATAGGTGCGCTCTTTTATATTAGAAGAGTAAGATTACCCCAGAAAGTCAGTGTTTAGAGCGGTGGGATTGTAGCTGTTTAAAGTTCTGTTTATCAAACTGTTACATGTTAAAGTCTTGATTTAATTGACTATAGCTTTTGCTACTTGACTTCTGCTCTTTCAAATTTAGTCCAAAAAAATCATTTGCACTTAGCAGCTGTCTTATTCTCACCTTGGTAACAAGAATAGTGTTTTCTCAATAGGACATTTAATAGCAACTTTTAAGTGGTTACTTTTTTCATTCTGTTTCTGATAAAAAAAGTATTTGGAACTGTTTTGACTGTAACTGTTGGATGGCATGAGCATCGTAAAAGGCTGTAGCCATTGTCATTCCTGTTGCATCGCAGACACTGACTCTTAGACCCTCAGGTTCCCCTTGGGCAACTCTGCGGGAGAACCTTTAGCAGTTCCATTTCCAGGTGCTTTTGGGAGAGTCTTTGCTATTTCCAGTATGGGCTAAATCACATCTCAGAGGATAGGAAATGCATATAAAGTTGCTGGCTAAGCGAACTTTCCCAAACTGAGGAAACAGCAAGTTCTCTAAATCTGGATTCCATTGTGGGACGTGTGTGTGGACTTTGGCCGGAGTCGCTAACTGTGTGTCCTTTGTCCTTTTCAGCTTCAACGTTGCTCTGTGGCATGTGTGGTCCTTCCTCACTCCACTGGTGTTGTTCACTCAGTTTATGGGGGTTGTGATGCTCATCTCACTGCTTGGCTGATTTCTAAAGGTAGGCATTCGGGAACAGTATTTCTGGTATTGAACTCGTTAGAACCGTGTCTTCAATGACAGTTTTCAGGTGGCGGCCCAGAAACAGCAGACTACTTATCAGCCATTCATTCACTGAACTCTGAGGTCAAAGGGACTGAGACCCCTTCCCTTTGGCATAATTTAGTGCTTCTTTGATAAGGCACCCGCCCTTCAGAGATGTCACCAAGACTGTCCCACACCCTCCAGTATAGAGAAGTTGACACTGTTGATTATGTTCTCGTTGATTATGCTTCCTCCAGTTGTTACACATGTGATGTCTGGCCAGATTGCTCGGACGTAGGAAGAATGGGCATTCTAACCCGCTCTGACTGTTCTGGCTGCTTCCTAACGGATGACACGTCAACCTCTTCCTTCCATGTTCCTTATAGAATTTCTTCCTCCCCACAGACAATGGCCCCCCTGGACCCTGCTGCCTTACACAGTGGGTTCTGTCTTGAATTTCAGATGAGCCATTTATCATACAAATACATATCAAGAGCACTCCCTCTGCCTCCTGAGGGACATGGTGAAAGATCAAGGCACCCCCTCCCTTCATGTCACTTACTTAAGAGCTTGGAGGAAATCAATTTGGTGCATCCGTTTGTAGGGATGAAAACAGGCCCAGAGAAGTAAAAATTAATATATACTAAGCAAATGCTTGGGGTGCTACAGAAAACATGTGCTCCCTTGGGAGTTCTATTTTTTCTTTTTCAAGATTTTATTGATTTATTTGAGAATGAGAGACACACAGAGAGAGGGAGTACACACAAGCAGGGGGAAGGGCAGAGGGAGAGGGAGAAGCAGGCTCCCTGCGGAGCACAGAGCCTGACTTGGGGCCCAATCCCAGGACCCCAGGATCATGACGTGAAGCAAAGGCACGTGCTTTACAGGCTGAGCCACCCAGGTGCCCTCAACTTTGGCGTTTTATTTTTATTTATTTTATTTTTTTAAAGATTTTATTTATTTGACAGACAGATCACAGGTAGGCAGAGGGGCAGGCAGAGAGAGAGAGGGGGAAGCAGGCTCTCTGCTCTCTCCCCCGCTGAGCAGAGAGCCTGATGTGGGGCTCGATCCCAGGACCCTGAGATTATGACCTGAGCTGAAGGCAGAGGCTTTAACCCACTGAGCCACCCAGGTGCCCCAACTTTGGCATTTTAAAGGAGAGTCACTGTACCCATATAAAGGAGAAACAGACATAATGCCATCGCTGTCAGGCTGCAGGTCGTTGCTGGCATGGCCCTGACCGCCCTGAGGTGGAGAGTCCCTTCCACTCACTGTGCTGTGTCTGGGGCCACCTGGCCCCTCTCAGTGGCCCTTTGTCCTGGTTGAGGTGTGTGGCCACAAGACGTCACCTCACCTGATCGCATGTCCTGCCTCTCCCCTTCCCCCTGATGTCGTTACTTGTTTGGCTGTTCAGTTTTTGTTTTTTTAAAATTTTTTATTTTTTAAATTTCAAGGTACCAGAATTCATTTTTTATGCACCACACCCAGTGCTCCATGCAATACATGCCCTCCATAATACCCACCACCAGGCTCACCCAACCTCCCACCTCCGCCCCTTCAAAACCCTCAGATTGTTTTTCAGAGTCCATAGTCTCTCATGGTTTGTCTCCCCCTCCAGTTTCCCCCAAACTCCCTTCTCCTCTCCATCTCCCTGTGTCCTCTGTGTTATTTCTTATGCTCCACAAATAAGTGAAACCATATGATAATTGACTCTCTCTACTTGACTTATTTCACTCAGCATAATCTCTTCCAGTTCTGTCCATGTTGATGCAAAAGTTGGGTATTCATCCTTTCTGATGGAGGCATGATACTCCATTGTATATATGGACCACATCTTCCTTATCCATTCGTCTGTTGAAGGGCATCTTGGCTCTTTCCACAGTTTGGCGACTGTGGCCATTGCTGCTATGAACATTGGGGTACAGATGGCCCTTCTTTTCACTACATCTGTATCTTTGGGGTAAATACCCAGTAGTGCAATTGCAGGGTCATAGGGAAGCTCTATTTTTAATTTCTTAAGGAATCTCCACACTGTTCTCCAAAGTGGCTGCACCAGCTTGTATTCCCACCAGCAGTGTAAGAGGGTTCCCCTTTCTCTACATCCTCTCCAACACATGTTGTTTACTATCTTGTTAATGTTGGCCATTCTAACTGGTGTAAGGTGGTATCTCAATGTGGTTTTGATTTGAATCTCCCTGATGGCTAGTGATGATGAACATTTTTTCATGTGTCTGATTGGCTGTTCAGTTTTGACTTTTTACATGCGTTCAGGAACTTTTGACTTCCTGCTGATGTGAATTTATATTTAGTGAGGGAGAGCCAGAGATGTTGTAGGGCATGTGGACTGCACTGTGCTTCTAACAACAGATCCTGCAGCTGCAGATAGAATGCCTCATGGAGGATATCCATGCTTATTGCCTTGCAGGTTTTAGAGCATGTCAGTGTGAATGCTTCCATGTCCAGCCGGAAGAAGGCACCGCAGACAGAATGCAAAGGCTACAATGTGTTTTTGCTTCTAGGAAGTGAGTGGTTTCCTGGAAAAAATGATAACTTTGCAGTCTGGTTGAAATCAGAATAAATTCAAGCTCATTTGCCTATTCTTAAACTCAACAGTTATTGAATTTTTCAAATCCAAAACAGAAATCTTCTGTTCAAAATAGAAGTAATTAGTTTGCAGTGTTAATCTGTTTGAATCATTGGAGCAAGTATTGGTGTAAATATTGAAGCAGCGTTTCATTGTAGGTACATGATGTCCTCCCAAAATGGCAGATAAATCGTTGACTCCTTGGTTGTATATGATCACTGGGTGTATATAAAGGAATGATCGTGTCCTGTACCTTTAACCCAGCTTCAGTAATTACTGTATTTCTCGTTTTTATAATAGTCTTGTTAGGTGAGAGGACCAACTGGAAGCATTTTATGTGTTCCTATCACTTTAGATGTTATCATGTGTACATTACCGGGTTTCTAGCATTTATTTAACATAGATTTAAGTATGTGTAATTATTTCCTTAACGTTTAAATAAAATATTTTTATAACTTTCTTATGGGTTTTCTTACTACAGATTTTGGAAAGTGTTTTCAGCTATTAGCACTTGGAGTTAACTAAAGGAATAGGGCTTCTTAAGAAGTCTGCACTTCAAAGACCTCAAGAAGACACTGTTCACACTGTCAGATGCAAATATGTTTATGTTAAACTCAAATGTCATACAAGTTGTGGTGTTGATCCTCACCCCACCCCCTTATAGGACTTCTGCCAATGGTGGGATTCAGCCACCCACCAGCTGTGTCTGCCTTGGACACCCCCCCTGCCCCCCCCCCCACACCTACCATTACTGGGCCTGTGGTAGTAATCTTTCTCCAGCTGGGAAGTGGGAACAATATCTATTTTGTAGGGCTGTGGATAATAGGAATAATGTTAACAAAACACCCGTTACAGTGCCTGGTACACAGTAGGCACTCACTCCATTAATGGTAATGGAAAGAGAATGAAAGACCAAGTAGATCAGGATCAGGAGTGGGAAAAGGTGGGCATGATCAGTGAGCAGACTCGAGCCCAGTCTGGGTACACACACGTGAGAATTTCATTACAAGTCAGGAGCAAGGTCAGACAGAGGTCAGAGTCAGGTAACCACGTCGGTTAGGGAGGTGGGGGTTTCAGTGCAGGGTTGAGGGTGCAAACCCTGGGTGTTAGGATGAGAGTGAGTAAGGGACAGGTGGGGCAAGGTAGGGAGAGAGAGGTAGGGGGCTACCTGATCAGGCTCAGCAGAAATCCCCAAAATGCTGAGGTGTAAGGAAACGAGAGATAAGGGAACATCATTTGTCTTAAACCTCAGAGGCGAGATACTCAAAGGAACAGTAATCATGGTGCTCTCAGTGGTGACATCAAGAAGATTGAAGTTCCCTGATCAATTTTCTATAAAAGACTGACCATAAAAGCCCTCAGTGGCAACCCATTCGGGACCCCTCTCACCCGAGAGCTTTTTCTTTCCTTTCTGTTCCACCTTCGCTGAATAAACTTCCACTCCACTTCACCCTTTTGTGTCCTCGAGATTCATTCTTCAGCCCCGTGAGACAAGAACCCTGTAACAAGAGCATTGGTTCTGACCCTCCAGAGGGGCCTGGGGCAGGGGACAAAGGACAGTGCCTTAGTGACAGCACCCACAAGTTCTATGTCTGGAGAGAGACTGCAAAAAAATACCTATCCTTCTCCCTCGTGCTCCCCGCCCCCATCTCTTATCACAGAGTGTAGTTCTATTTGGATAGAAATCTAAGGCTGGGATTTTCTGTAGGTAGCTCATTAAAACCCAGTTAGCAAAATGCTGATGTTGTGGCCAACGAAGAGGGTAAGATGACCCTGTTAGTTGCAAAGAGACATTTTAATAAGTTTTTTTATGTCTGGATCATGCCTGGGCCCTGTTTCTGTTACATAGCTGCCATGCATGTTATTTATGGGTGTTTCCCTGTTACTATAACTACTAAATAAATGAAAATGGTATCAGGCCATCCTGTCAGTGCTTCTAAACGAGCCTGTGGGAGGAGTACTGCTCTTTAGAGTAAAGAGTATGAACACTTGCCAATCTCTGCCATGAAGGCCAGGGATATGGTCATGAGATGGAGCCCCACATCGGGCTGTGTGCTCTGCATGGATTCTGCCTGCCCCTCCCCCCCATAATACATAAGATCTTTTAAAAAATTAAAGGAAAAAAAATCCCTGACTCTGACTATCCAAGTGTCAAGTCCGAGTTTTCTACCCGGCCTGTGCACACGTTGCCCAGGCCTACCGCTCAGGTTGTGGTTCAGTTGGTGAGCAGGGCTGTTTGGTGTGAAGCCTTCTCCAGGCGATTCTAATGTCAGGCCAAGTCAAGAACTCTCCTGGTCCATTCTTTCTGGGGAGAGACCTCTCAACAGAAGCTAGAACCTTCAAATTGGCAGGGAACGTAGAGATAAGGGGATCTAATTTCGCTCACTAGCGTCAAAACCAGACTGAGACTTCCCCGCCCCTTCTCAAACCCACAGTTTGTCTGGGACCCAGCTTGGGAGACGGTAGCTTTTCTAGGAGACTAACAGGATTTAAGACCCTGGCTCTGGCTCCCACGCTTGAGTTTTATGCACCATAAAAAGATCTCTTAAGGCAGAGAGGCCCTGGAGGGGCCTGGGGGAAGCTGAAGAGCGTGTCTCTGCAGGTGGGTTCCCTTGGGGGAGGGGCTGGGCTAGGACTGCAGTTACTCCCTGGCGCTGTCTGCAGCTGTCCCACTCCGGATAAATGCCCTCACTTAAAGAGGTGTGTGGTTTTGTTTTTTAAGATATTATCTATTTGACAGAGCACAAGGGTGGGGGAGGAGCAGAGGGAGAGGGAGAAGCCCAATGTGGGACTTGATCCCAGGACCTTGAGATCAGGACCTGAGCAGAAGGCAGACACTTAACAGACGGAGCCACCCACGTGTCCCAAATGCCCTGGACTTAAAAATATATTTATATATTTTTTGAAAGACTGATTCAGCTCAGTATTCCTTGAGGTGGAAAAGAGTGTGGTGGCTTCTAGGAACATGGAATTCATAAAAATAACTCAATGCCACAGCGACAGGACTGTTTTGCACACTCCAAGGATGGATCCCAAAGGAGCAGCGTTGCAGGTTTTGGGCCGAGTATGGTGGGGAGTTGAAGAGGAGAGTTGACCGGCTGCAAAGCCCTCCTCACCTGAGTCTCAGACTCAAGTCTCCAAGTTGAGGACCACGATTTACCCATTTGGGCAGAAGGGGGAGGGGTAGCTGCTCTATTTGTAAAGCAGCGTGAGCAGCTAGCTTTTGCAAACCTTGTAATAGCTCACTTGGGGCATATTTTTTGTGCCTTTTTGAGATGCATCATTCTGACACGCACACAGATCTGTTGTCCTGTTTCCCTTCTCTGAACACACACCCGGAGTTGGGTTCCCTCATGCTTCTGCAGTTACTGACCATTTTCTCCCGTCCCCCTTATGGCACAACACCACCAAAGGGCACCCTGAACTCATGATCTCCAGCCGTGCTCCTTATTTTACAAGTGTGTTACAACATACGTTTGCAAAAGAGTGTTTCCTTATGTTTTCAATATAAAAGAGTCCAAAGGGACCTCAGGAACTGGGTGCCACCTGGCCCACAGGCCTCAAGTGGCAGGAGTGACCCCCTAGTTCAGCCACTGCTCCCCCACGGCCCTCCACCATTCACCTGAGCACCACATCTCTCTTGGGGCCATCCAGACTCTTCTCATGATCCCTTTATTCCTGTCATGGTGACCAGCACGAAAGGCCTGGGACTCCCAGCACACGTCTCCTCTCCATACACGTCTGTGTTCTGGTTGTCTGTTGCTGCGTGACAAGCCACACGACACGCTTGGGCTTAAAACCACCACCACTGTGGTTTTGTTCACGAATCTGAAGTCTGAACAGGAATTTGCAGGAACAGCTTGTTTGCACTCGACTTGGGGGGTACACGACCGGCTGGAGGGTCACTCGGCATTGGCGAGGTCGTGCTCCCTGCCCATTTCTCTCCCCAGGGCCCTCCCCGATGGAGCAGCCGGGGTTTCCTCCCCGCAGAGGAGCTCCGATCCAAAGGTGAGCTTGTGTATTCAGTTTTCGGTTGCTGCTGTAACAAATGGCCACACACAGCAGCTAAAAACAACAGAAATTGATTATTTCACAGCCCTGTCCTTTGCAGTCTGGTATAGGTCTCAGGTGCGGGCAGGGCTGTGGTCCTCTCTGGAGGCTCCAGGGGGGAACCCATTACCTGTACTTCCAGGTGGTTAGCAGAGTTCAATTCCTTGCAGTCCTGGGACTGAGCTCCCCATTCTGAGCTGGCTGTCAGCGAGGCCGTTCCCAGCTCCTAGGGGCACTTGCGTTTCTGGCCTCATGTCGCTCTCCCTCCATCTCCAAGCTTCACATCTCTCCTGCCTCCCCTTCCTCATCCTATTGCCCTGACCCCCTCTTCTGCCTATCCCTCCTGCTGAAGGGCCCGTGTGATTACACCAGGCTCACCTGGGTAACCCCAAATCTACTCCTATTTTAAAGCCCTTAATTCATCTTCAGTGTTCCTTTGGGCACGTAAAGCAACAGCGTCAATAGCTTCCAGGGAGCAGGGCGGGGACCTGTTTGGGGACATCGTTCTGCTTATCCCTGTGTCCCAGAGATAGGAGATGGGAGCTCCCACTTAAAGCCTGAGCTCAGGAACTGTTCAAGTAGCCACAGATCCCAGATTCAAGGGGGCATAGCTTCCCCCATCCTAAAGGTTAAGGAATGTGTGGGTCATGTTTTAAAATTGCCCCTGTCTCTGGTCACACATAGTCTGTATTCCGCCCCCATGCAAAAGCCAGAAATCCCAGGGAGCCTCGTCCTGTGTCAGCCGCAGACACAGGCTTGCGCTCCAGGATCTCATCATCTAAATCAACACAGGTGCTGGCATGTTGCTCAAGTGCAGGGGCCTTGACCCGAACACCTTCACAGGCAAGCTACCGGTCATTTACACACAGAAACTACAGTGGCCAGGCAGGCATGGGCTACCTGCGGTAACGTGCCTATTCAGAAAGGGGTGAGCAAGGCACGCTGTCACGGGTCCATAGATGTTCTGAAGTTCAGCGGGGAGAATGTACCCCCCTCTTGATTAGGGACAGGGGCCACTTGCAAGGACCCTGTCAAAGCTTTAAGCACTACCCTCTGGGCCCTATCCCACCCTCTGTGTCATCCTTTTCTGTAAAAGAACAGTTTGGAATTCAGCAACATTTTCAGCCTGCTTCCTGTCCAGAAAACTTTTGAGGTCCTGAGGGTTCTTTATTTTGTGCTGTCTGTCCTTTTCTGTCTCAGCTGGAGCTCTTTTCACTAGAACAATTTGCAGACAATGAGAGCTAGGGGGTCTTCTCATGGCATTTAAAGAAATCTTTACTTCCTGGAGCTAGAGGGTAGATATCATCGCTAAGGATCAGGCTCAGGACCTCATTGTGGGAGAGTATCTAAGGCGGCTGACTTCTCAGTCTGGGAAATCTCATCCACCAGAGTCAGGGCCTGAAGGGGAAGGACCTGGTCTTGGGAAATGGACAACTACCTATGGCATGAACTGGGTGTCCTCTGAACCACCCAACATAAGGTTGGGCAGGCACAGCGGTAATACACTGCTGAGTAGAAATAGTATGTAAAACTTGAACTTGAGCGGGGCTGGAGACCGTGAGTGCGTTGCTTATACAGTCGCTCAGGGGCCTGTGAGATCCATTCCTGCTGTGTTGTCTCCTTTAAACTACACCTGTAGTTCCCTGGGGAGTTTCTCATGATGTATGAGAAGCAGCTTGGGCTGAGTTTACAGGTGGTTCTGATAGGATGTCTGACCACGTAGACAGCTGCAACGCCACTGCCCTGCCCAGAGGGGCCCTTGGAGGGAAGGTGGTGAAGGAAAATCCTCCCAGTGGGCTGAACACAAGTGCTACATTTGGTTGGCTGCCTTGCCTGGACTGGGAGATGTCCAGAGTGCAAATCTCCATGAATTCAGGGATGGTTGGTCAACAGGCTACCAGTTTGGCTAGATGGTCCGTGATGTGGAAAGAACTGGAAACTGAGTGACCAAGAAGTTTGGGGAGGAATACATGGAGGGGCCTGTCAGCATGGATTCAGAGTGAAGCAGGAGTCACACAGATGTGCACCCACAGCATCCCCTACAGAGGAGGGGGTCGGCCAGCCTCTGTCTACCCACGTTGCTCAACGGCCCGTGTACGAGGATTGTGGTGGCAGAAGGGGCAGGGGTTGGGCCGGTGCTCAGCAACACAGAAGCCCCTCCCTGAGGCTGACCTGGGGGACACCAGCACTCAGTGCAGACCCTGCTGTGATGATCTGAAAAGAGCATTCTGAATTTTGGTCATTTCTTCCTTCCCTTGAATCCAGATGGCCTTGGGACTACCTTCACCGAGAGAGTATGCCAGAAACAACGCTGTGTGGCTTCTAAGGCTGGGTCGTAAAGGCCATTCGACTTCTGCTGGGTCTCTTGGAGCGCTTGCCATCCAGGTGTTCCCTCCTGGGATGCTCCCTCTCAAAGCCCAGCTGTAAAGCCATGGCAGGTTCAAGCCACATGCAGAGGGCATGTGGGGCAACCCAGCTGAGCCCAACCTTTGGTTCATTCAGGCACCAAAATGTGAATGAAACCTTCAGGGGTTCCAGCCCTGGCCATCAAGCCATCCGCAGCTGCTCTCGTCTTCCCCACTAAGGGCCTGAACACCGTAGAGCAAAGGAAAAAGCAGCCCACTTCCCCCATGTCCCCTGCAAATTCTGATCCCAGATCCATGGGCACAACAAAATGGTCACTATGTGCCCCTAAGTTGGGTGGGTGATTGGGTTGTGGTAGAACTTGCTGCTGACAGCAGACGCCATCACTGAGCTGCCTTTCCCTCGGAAAGGACCTGCCTGGTGGACGTTTGATCACATCAGAGCCCTTCCATCGTGGAGGGAACAGAGATTTGTCCTCCCTAGAAGAGACATGGACGCCGAAGGTGAGTTTGCCTTTCCTTCCCGTGCCGCTTCTGCTGGCTTGTACACGATCAGTCTTCCACACCACACTGCTGCTGACCCCCGATGATGGACTTCACCCAGTGCCCAGGACTTCCCATCCAGCCAGAGCCCATTCTAGTGCTTCCCAAAGGATCTGCATAGAAAAGAATGACAGTAGCGGAAAAAGAAGTTAAATCCTAATAAAGACTGTAGCTTAGCTAGTACTTTGGTATCAACATTAATTTCTCAGTTTAGACAAAGGTCCCAGGGTGTATGATATTAGCAGGAAGTGCGGGGAGCTGGGCGAAGGGAACACCGAAACACCAATACTATCTTTGCAACTCTTCTGTAAATCTAACATTATTTCAAGAGGAAAAGTCAAGAAAATAGACCCAGTTAGTGACCTCTCCCGAGTGAATGGCCACGGCGCCATCATGCTGCATGTCCTTTTGGGGAAGGCTCGGAGGAAGAGTCACAGGGTATCCGTGGTGATGTGCCAAGGGCTTTCCTCAAGGGGACCCAACCCCCTTTTCATTTGAGGATCCCAGGTCTGTGAACGGGCTCAGGTTTGGGACACTGAGTGAGAAGTTTTGACTCTTTCTTGTAATGAGTCGAGATAGATCTCTGTTTCCCTTACCTGGAGATTTTCCAGAGATACAGATCAAATAACGCATGGCTTGAATTATGCCCTCCACCCCCCTACCCAAAGTTATGCTACGGTCCTAACCCATGGTACCTGTGAATGTGACCCTCTTTGCAGATGTGACAACAACGTAAGTTAAGCCGAGGTCATGCTAGAGTAGGGTGTACCCTTAATTCAGTATGACTGGCGTCCTTACACAAAGAGGAGAGAGACAGATGCAGAGGGAAGATGGCCATGTGACAATGACAGGAACAGGGTTATGCAGCTGGAGGCTAAAGGGGCACTAAGGATTAGGAACAGGCACCGGAAGCTAGAAAAGACAAGGAAGGAGCCCTCTGCCCCTTAGGGGGATCGGGTCTCTGCTGACACCTGGATTGCCAACCTTGGGGCCCCAGAACTGTGAGATAATGAATTTGTTGTTTTAAGCACCTCGTAATAGTCACCCTAGAAAACTGATTAACATTGCTCCCCTCTTTTATTCTTAGAAACTGGGATTCTGTAGCCACCATTCAAGGTGACTGGGGGTGACGCCTTCTACTGGGTGCTGGGTCCTGTGGCTCGTGTTGTCTGTGGCAGTTAATTAGCACTCTGCCAGCTGGCTCTGTCCCTCTGGAAGCCCAGCATCCTCGCTGAAACCAGGGAGTCCCTGTCTCAGGGGCAGCGTGTCTCACCGCCCTCCATGTGGCACTGAACTGTCCCCGGAAAGCAGCTGCCTGGTCCTTTACGGAGAGGAGCGTGCAATCAGTGGAACGTGGGTGGGAATAACACGTGGTTAGGAGGCCAAAGCCAGGGGCCTGGATGCCATTGGGGCTCATGGTTTCTCACCACCGCGCTGGGGGCAGCCGTGAATGATGGAGGGTCCTATAGGGCTCAGACCTTTGAAAGCTTTACATCAGTGGAAGGCAGGAAGATGGGTAGTCTCTGAACATTGAGTATTTTCTTGAGTACAGAGTTAAGGGCACAGACTTCAGTGTCTCTCTTCTGGGTCCAGAAACTTACATTTTGTTCCTTCTTTTTAAAAAAAATTTTAAAGATTTTTATCTTATTTAAGTGACAGAGAGTGGGGGGGCACAGGTAGGCAGAGCTATAGGCAGAGGGAGAGGGAGAAGCAGACTCCCCAGCAAGCAGGGAGCCCAATATGGGACTCGATCCCAGGACCCTGGGATCATGACCTGACTTGAAGGCAGACTCTTAACTGACTGAGCCACCCAAGTGCCCCATTTCATTGCTTAATAAAGGGGGTTGAGTTAGCCCAGAAAAGGGAGCCCCAGTTGCTCATCAGATGGGGACTGCATGTTATCTTTCTCTGTGTTCTATAGGAGTAAATGTAGGGCTAGCTGCTCTAACAGTGAACGGAGTAATCATAGTGGCTTGGCACAACAGAAGTTGACTTCTCACAGGGAGGCCCCAACTCAGCAGCAAGAATCCACTTTGCCCCTCCCTGGGGGGCCCAGCCTGATGGACACCGCCATTTTGAGCCCTGAGTTCCCAAGGGGGCTCTGGGGTGGGGGTGTCATCACTTCTGCCTGCTCCCCACAGACCAGAACTTAGTTCCCTGGGTCCACCTAGGTACAAGGGGCCCTGGGAATTAGAGGCCCTGGCTTGACAGCCACTTCCCAGTGACAATCCCACACTGTGGCAGGGGTATGATGGCCAGCTGGCCACCTGTCCTACACAGCCTCGGCTCAGTGTCCTGCACATAGTAGGTACTCAGTAAATACCAAATCTCTGAGGTACACTGTTTGGCAGGCACGTTCCAAAATACTTTATGTGTATCAGTCTATTTTGTCCTCCTAGAACCTGGACAATGATTACTGTGAAGAGCTTCATTTTACAAATGAGGAAATTGAGGCACAGTGAGGGTTAGTAACCAGCCCAAGGTCACAAGCAGGAAATGATGGAGCTGGGGATCAAACCTTGCATTCTGGCATTAGAACTCACCCACCTACCCACTGCTTGAGACTGCTTTCCCTACAAATCCATGCTGACTTGAACTGATTTATAAAAAAGAAGAATGAATTGATATGCCTTATAAAATTGAAAGGAAAGCAAAGGTGGATTTTATGGGAGCCTGGGGCGTTCATGAGTCTCTGCCATCTGCCAGGGACTAAGCCCTCCCTCCCTCACTTCTCCCTCTCTTTCTTTCCCTCCCAGGGTCCCATGGCATTTGGCACAAACTACAGGCTTCGCCTTGTTGTCCCCAGGCCCAGCCTCGTACCCAGCACTTGGGAGGTACTCAACACACATTTTCCAATGCATGATAAAAACGCAGGCTGGGTGCTAGACAGCAGAGTGGATCAGTTCTAGTTCTTGCCTTCAGGAAGCTCAGCAATGGAAAGACAGTTAACCATAGTCTACAGCGTGGGGAGTAGAGGGATGGAATGCTGGATAAGCCCACAGGGGGCCCCAGAAGGAATAAGTCTGGTGTTTTAGTTTCCTGGGGCTGCCATAAAAAAAAGACCACCAACCGGATGGTTTAAACAACATAGATGTTATCTCAAAATTCCCCAGACTAGAAGTTTGAGCTCGGGATGTCCATTCCAGACCTCTCTCCTAGTTTCTGGCGGTCTCTGGTGTTCTTTGGCTTGTAGATGGCATTCTTTCTGTGTCTTCACATCATCTCCCCTCTATAGGTGTCTGTCTTCAATTTCCCCTTTTTGTAAGGCCAACCTCATATTGGATTAGGGCTCACCCTAATGGCCTCAACTCAATCTTTTCCAAATAAGGTCACATTCACAGGTATTGAGGGCTAGGACTTCAACATCTTTTGGGGGACACATTCAACACATATTTATTGAGCACCTATGATGTGCTGGTTCCCACAGTTGTACATGCTAGAGATAAAGCTGTGGACAAGATGGGTAATGTCCTTCTCATGGAGCTTTCGTTACAGGGAGAGAGACAGGTTACAGATGTACACACATTCTAGGTAACTTCGTGAGCTAAGGAGGAAAATGAAACAAGGCAAGGGGATAGAGCCCAGTGGGGCAGTTGCAGGGCTGAGGCCCATAACCTACTGGTTGGGTGAGACCCACACCTGGCTTGCTTCTTCACGTACCATCCATTCATTTGCACATTCATTAACTCCTTGCTTTAGTTACGAGCATCCGCCTGGCTTTGGTCTGGGGAAACCCAGCTGCAAGGCAGAGTCTTAA
This sequence comes from Martes martes, assembly GCF_963455335.1. Lineage (NCBI taxonomy): Eukaryota > Metazoa > Chordata > Mammalia > Carnivora > Mustelidae > Martes > Martes martes. The sequence goes on from NC_137889.1 coordinate 145,333,854, forward strand.
GCTTCCGGGCTGTTCACACCCATTTCTGTACACAAGCTCCACCCTCTTTCTGGACCACCTCCCTGCCCTGGCCTGTGTGGCCTGGTGAGTTGCTGAGTTGCTACTCCTAGGTAGAAAGACTGGGCTTGTGCTGCCACCTCTGGAAACTTCTCGCCTTTCCTGGCAGAATCCAGGCTCATCCACCCTCCCCTCCAGACACCCCTGCTCCCAGGGGCTGCTTGCTGTCACCCCTGTGGTGCCATGTTTCCTAGAAGGCAGAGCTGAATCTCACATTCGATGCTCCTCAGCTTCCCAGGGCATTCGTGATAAACACTTAAATATTCAGCACATCTCCGCTAGAATGTTGGATCCTTGAGGACCATCCCAGCACCTAGAACAGAGCCTGCCAAAGCATTAGCATTGGATAAATAAGTGTGGACCCCATAAATGAATGAATGAATTTGCTCTCAGCAGTCAGCCACATCTGCCCTTTTGCAGAAAGCTGGGGGGCGGTGGGAATCTCCTCTTCAGCAACCTCTGAGTGGGACACCCTGGCTGATGGGTTCGCTTCAGCTTCAGACCTCCCACCGGCTTGAGGGAGGGGGTGCCTGCTGAGGGAGACGCCACAGTTCCAGGGGCGCCGACAGCTCCCACTCCCAGTGCTGCTTGATGCAAAAGCAGTTTCCCGCTCTCTCGGAAGAGGGACAGAGGTGATCTCTTTTCTTGGAAGTAACCTCTGCCTTGTCCCCATCTGGGCATCTCCTGGAAGACACACAGGTACACCAGACGGGCAAACATAGACACAAACAAAAAGACACCCCGTACCCCTATTCATAGATCTAGGAACGAGTCCTGTGACACCTTTCCTCCCCGCCCCAAGCAGACACACCCCAAAGACAGACAGCCAGACACAGAGAAAACATACTGCAGAACGACGCAGGGTGGAGGCCCGACAGACAGACAAGACTCAGGCACAGGGACACTTTGAGGCTCACCTAGACCTCTACGGTCAGCGACTCAGCGACTCAGCCACTCCGGGACAGCCTGAGCAGTGCTCCCACCTGCGGACCGCCAGGCGCCCAGCTGGACCGCAGCCACGCCCCCCTCCCCCCACCCCCCCGCCCGCCGGCCTACTGGCAGCGGAGGGCTCAGGGTGACCCCTCACCTTCACTGCCACCCCGGGAGGCGGCAGGAGGCACCTGTCGCTAACCAGCTTTCTCGAAGCCGGGGCAGGGCTGGGTGGGTGGGCGTCCGCGCAGCTGGCAGCGGAGCAGGAGGACTCACGGACATCGCGGAAGGGCTGGCCCGGGTTCCAGGCGTGGGGGTGGGGTGGCGGAGCGGTCTGAGTGGGTCGCGGAGTGGGCTGGAGGGCTGCCCTGGACTTGACGAAGTCGGGGACAGTGGGCAGTGCGCACTCAGGAGCGCAAGGAAGAAGCTGGGGTGAGCGCGGGTCTGCGGGTGGGGGACGGTGGTAAGCGGACCCGCGTGCACCTTGGCCGAAGGCAGAGGGGCAGCAGCCGGAAGGGCAGGCGTCGGAGGGGATCGGGAGAGGGGTGCTGCTCGGCAGAGAGCGTCAGGGCAAGGGCAGGGGTCGGGGCAGCGGGTAGACTCCAGGCTGCAGCCACTCCGGGAATCAGACTCGTGAGGGTCTCTCCAGGATGCCCGAGGGCCAGCGGGTGCTCGCCTCTCCCCCGGCGGCGGCTCGGGGCGCCCCGGGCTGGGTGTCTTCGGGGCCCTCGGCCTGCGCATCGCCTCTCCTCCCGGCCCCGCGGTCCCCGGGGCCCGCGGGGTCGCCGGCGTCCCCGGCCCCTCCGCGGGGCGCCGTCCGCTCCAGCGTCCCGCAGAAGCTGGCCGAAGCGCTGAGCAGCCAGTACGGGCTGATAGTGTTCGTGGCGGGGCTGCTGCTCCTACTGGCCTGGGCCGTGCACGCCTCGGGGGTGGGCAAGAGCGACCTGCTCTGCTTCCTCACGGCGCTCATGCTGCTGCAGCTGGTCTGGATGCTGTGGTACGTGGGTCGCAGCTCCGCGCACCGCCGCCTCATCCGGCTCAAGGACACGCACGCCGGCGCGCGCTGGCTCCGCGGTGAGTCTCTGGGCGACCGCCAAAGTGACTTCTCCCCCGACAGCGTTTCTGGCTCTCCCCTCCTCCTTCCCTTCTCTCTCTCTCTCTCTCTCTCTTTTTTGGTAAGCCTGGTTTGTCCAGGAGCTTCCTCTCTCTGCCCTCAGGCTCTTGTCACACATTCCGTCTTAAGACCTACAGCTACACAAACCTGTTCACATCTCTTCTTGGCTGAAATGCCCGCCCCGGGTCCACAGAACCCAGGAGGGAGGCCAGGTTCCCTATCCTATCCGTTCCTGAAGTTCTAAGATCAGTCCCCAGAGGGCCTCTCGTTTTATCCCCTCCTTTGCCCTCATTCTGGGCTCCAGTCTGAAAGGCTTAGTTTCCACCACCAGGTTTCCTTCCTGTCTCCATGACTTTGCATATTCTGTTCCCTCCTTCTCCAGTGCCTTCCCTTTGCCCTGCTTTCCAAGACAGGGCTCGGGGCTCACACGGTCCCCCCACCCCCACCCCGCCCCAGTGATGCTTTTCTGATTCCCCCTGCTCTCTGAGGTGCTGACCACACTCCTCCTCCCCTCATTGTGCCCTACATAGACAGCATTCTTGTTGATGATTTTCCCCCTTCCCCCACCACCCAGGGTAGCTCTGGGATGCTCCTTTCTTATTGCTAGAGCCACCTGGGGTCTGGTGTAGAGTAGATGCTAAAAGCATGCAAAAGCGTGCAGTTCGGAGGAACGGGGTCATGGGTAAGTGGATCAACACTGGGGCAGTGGAGGGTGCCCTTGCTCTTGCTTGCTCATTCCTACTGGCAACAGACTGAAACGTCAAGATGGAAGGTTCCCCTCCCGCCAGGAGCTTCCGCTTTTGATAGACCTGGTGGAGTCTAGGGGAGGAGGGAGTCGGGAGTGTGCCCTGGAGAAAGCTGCTGTCTGAAAGAGGGCCAGTACATCTCCCTCTGTGTGGACCAAATACATCACACATCTCTACCTGACTTCTCTTGAGTTCTGAATTTAAATTTCCCTTGGAGTGTGACTTTCCTTATCCTTGCTTGACCTTGGGCATGTGACTTAATCTGCCCATCCTCTGAGTTTCAGCTGAGGGAGAGTGACTGGTGGCTGGGTGCAGGCTGGGTGCCCAGCACACATCCCTTCCCCACCCCACCCACACCTCTTCAAAGGTCTGGCACAGGGCCATCTTCCCCACCCTACCTGCCATGAACTACTTCTCACTCCCACTGGATACAGTGTCTCTCCCTGGGCAGAGTGCTTCACTCCTTGTCAATTTCCACCTTGTATCAGGAGCCCGGTATCCAGATAAGATTTTAGGCTTCTTAGGCTCAGGGACTGTGTCTAGTTCATCTTGCCTTTGGAAAAACTGGACACAACTCCAGGCTGCCCCCAAATTCCTGTTCTGAAAATGGTTGTTTCAGGGAGGGTCATGGATGGCAGGGAATCCAGCACCATATCAAACACCCACACAAACAAACAAATGGGCATGAAATATTTTGAGACTATTGATTTACACAGGCTAAAAACTATTACACACGGATTTTGACCTATGCTTTCCTATAGTGGAAGGATCTGTTCTTTGTCCCCCTGTCACTTCTTTCTCCTCCATCCTTCTTCCCTTCCACCCTCCTCCTCCCTTTATTCCTTTCTTCCTCACTCCTCTCCATGCCCTTCTCTTTCTATCTTTGCCCCCTTCTCTTCTCCACCCCTCCTTCCCCTGCTCTTCCTCTCTCTCTGCCTCCTCTCTCTTCTTCTTTCCAGAAAGACTCCAAGCATTGGGATCTGAGTCAGTAGGTGAATGGTAGTGCCAGTTCCCAAAATTAGGAAGACAGAGAGAGGACCAGGCATGGGTATGCAGAATCAAGTTTCCTCTCCTGGGCTTGTTACATTTGAGATGTCTATGGGATGCTAAGTAATGATAGAATAAATGTGGCAATATAGAGAGAGCACATAGTAGGTGTTCAATAAATGGTGGCTTTTTAAACAATCGTGATAACATAACCATTCAAATGAGGTATGTAGATAATGGAAATGGTGCTGGCCCTGGAAGGTTTGGCTCCATGTTCCAGGTCGGGGACTTTCACCTTCTGCATCCCTGCTTCCTTGTCAGTAAAATGAGAACCCCAGTTGCCTTTCAGGGAAGATCTGGGAGAGCCATGTCAAGTTTGCAAAGCACTCTGATCCTTGCAAATGAGCTTCAGTTCATCAAACAATCCAAAGACTAATTGTCCCAAGAGGAAAGACCATTGGGGTGCCAAGAAGAAATGCCTCAGCCAAGGCTGAGGTTTTCCTTGTAAGCATAGCTGGAAAGACAGGTTTGACTTAGCTCTGCCTCGGCTTCTGTGACAGCCTTCGAAGTCTGGGGTGCTGAGAAAGGGCCAGACTGTGGAATTCAGGGCACTAACATTTTCCAGAGAAAGTTTTGTGGTCTTGGTATGGGCTGTGAGGCATTTCTTTGAGCAGAAGACATTCTGTTCTACCTAATGGGTGTGAGAAAGTGAAAATTTCCTTTGGGACACAAACTATTGACCTACTAAAAATTTTAGAAGAAATGATGGATTATTAATCCAACTCCTCTGATTGCCAAGTAAAGAGATTCATTTTTTTCTGAAAGGAACAGCAGCCTCCATGTCTCGAGTCAGCCCAGTGGGCGCGGTGACATGCACGCCCATTGAAAAGCTTGTTCATCTAGTGAATTACCAGGGTCCTATTTCTTGTCTGTTTCTAGCCCCTTAAAAGACTACAGTGGCTTACCTACCAGTGGTAGGATTTTGTTGTTGTTTTTACTGCCCTGTCTCAAGCCCAGGGAAGTGTTATTAATGCAAACTTATGGGAACAACGCCAATAAGAATAGTAGCTTGTTTTATTTATTTATTTTTTATTGAGTGTTTTTTGAGTGTTTATTGAGTGATTGGAATGTGGGTACGTTCAAAGTGTTGTCTCAATTATTGTCATAGCGATCCTTTTTTTTTTTTTAATGCTTGTGAATAATACACCCAGATTCACTCCTTCTATAAGATCAGATTTTTGTATAATTTTTTTCTTAGACTGAGACACACCCATGTATATGATACATTGCATCTCTGTCTAGCATCCTACTGGTGGAAATGGGCTGCTCACAGCACCATGCTCATTGTCCCTTAAGGGACTGGAAGCAAAGGGGCAGAGGTGAGCTGCTTATGTAAGACCAACCTAGTGGTGGTGGTTATACAGGCTGTAGACGTCAAGGTCGGGAATGTGATGATGGGTTTGGGAAAGAAGCTGTCCCCACCCGTGAGTAAGTGAAGGTCAGTTAAAGAGATGGGTCCGTGTGTGTGTGTGTGTGTGTGTGTGTGTGTGAAGAGGGCAGAGAGCAGCAGAGGGGGACGATGGGAGGGACAAAGGCTACAGGATACAAGGATGCAACAGTTTGGACACTCAGGGGGCCCACAGTCTGGAAGTGTGGTTGGAACTCCTGAGAAACCACCAGGGATAATGCCAGGATCACAGAACCCTGGACGAGCTATCATGGGGCTGAGCTGTCGGGTGGGTCCCGGGGGGATCCCAGCCCACCCTGCTGACTTTGCGGCAGGTGCAAGCTCATGAACATTGGTCTGGGCTTCACTTTGCTCTCCCTCCTCAGAATGCATGTTTACCTTAATTTCACAGCCTCATTCTTCTGCAGACATAGTGTCTCCCATACACTCCTTGTTTCTCAAGGCTTCTGTTTCCGCCACAGGGATAGCAAGCCCCACATCAGCGTGTCCCAGACTTTGTTGAGATAAAGTCCAGAAGCTCTACATTTCTCCCAAGTGAAGTGCGGGAGTCAATGGTTTTTAGTATATTCACGGATACGTGCAACCACGCCCCAGTCAGTTGGAGACTGACTTTTCTCGAAAAGAAACTCTGTCCGCTTTAGCTGTCATCCTCTATACCTCTAACTCCCTGTCCCCCACTACCCCAGCCTTGGCAATCACTTGGCAATCACTCGTCCATTTCCTGTCTCTGGATTTGCACATCAGGATGTTTCCTCTGGATGGAATCGTGTGATCCATCATGGGCGTGACTAGCTTCTTTCACTCAGCAGGTTTCAATATCACATGTTTTCAAGGTCACAGTGACTCTTGAGGTGGTGTCATCACCCCCATTTACCAGACCGGGAAGCTGGGTTTCAAGAGGAGTGCTGAGCTCCCCAATCACCAGAAATGTTTGAACAGAGAGAGAAAGAGAAGCCGCTGAGCTCCTCACTTAGGGGCAGATGGCATGGTATCAACAGTTGTCAGCGAAGGCAAAAGTCTCCTTCCTTCTTGCTTTCTGTCTTCCTCGTCAAGCAGGAGGATCTTGGGAACTAGCAGAGAGCAACAGAGAAGGGAGCCAGGCGCACAGGGTGGAAACTTGTGGTGATTGGGCTGGACTGTTGATTGGGTTTTGTTTGACAGCATGGCCTGAGCTCCCAGGACTCTCTGGGCTCTGGGGATGTTAGCATGGTCAGGCACGGCCCTGCACGGAGGGATGCAGGAGAGGGTGAGCACCATGGAGATGGCAAGGGGCAGCAGAGTATCCTGGCTGAGGGCTTGCCTCCACCCCTGGCATGGAGCTCTACTTCTGCCTCTGTTTTCTTGTCTGTAAAATGGGGATGATGATACCACCACTCACATGGGGTTGTGATGAGACTCAGTGAGTAAGTACACAATAAAATGCTTAGAAGCCTCTGGCACATAGTAATAGATGTGCCTTATTATGAAATAAATGATTCAGCATGATGATAGGCAAATGTAGGAGATGGGTGGAGGGCCGAAGAATAGCCCGAGGGTGCAGGCTTGAGGATTCAGGCAGGGATCCCCAGAGGAAGGTCTTCTGTTTTTGCTGGAGTCTGGAAAAAAAAAAAAAAAACAAAAAACCTTAAAAATCATTAAAAAATGCAAAAAGAATACACAAAATACAGGAACTACACACTCCCAAGACACAGCCTGGGATCACCATGAGGGACTTTCGCCTACAGGCATCCTTTTCCTTACATACTTTTTTTTTTTGGATGAGATTTTTTTGTCTGATAGAAAATATAAAACACAACGCCAGAATTCCAGCATCAGTAAGATGATGGTGCTGCCCAAAAAGCTGATGCTGGTTTGACATCCATGGAAAGGAAGTCACACCGCATGTGGGGAGTACCTTTTCCCCCTTGGAGCATCGCACAGGCACCTGCAGAAGGGAAGGCCCTAGGAGGAATGCAAGGGTATTGAGGACACTAGAGGACAGAGGATGTAGCAGGGTAGAAAATGATGCAGCTTCACTCCAGTTAGCTCAAGGCTATCCTCTGGTTTCCAGAAAACAGGGTCACTTCTTTAGGGAAGCCTTTCCTGATCCCTTCAGACCAGGTGTGCTCCCAGGCTGTATGTTCTCCGAGCGTCCTACTTTTTTTTCTTAACCCTAATCAAGCAGGATATTTTGCTGTTCATTTTGTCAGTAACCAGACTGTGGGATCTCACAGGCAGAGCCCTTGTCTGAATGTGCCCCTCAATATATCCTGAGTCCCTGGCACAGTGCCTGACACATAACAAGTGGCATCTGGTATTTACTGAATCAAGGAAATGGATGGATGGAAGGATGGATGGATGGATGGATGGACGGACGGATGGATGAGTGAATGATGACAGACTCTCCAGAAGAGAATGGCAGTTCTAGGAGGCTGACTGCAGCTCAGTGTAAGGAAGAACATTCTAAAATAAGCTCCAGCTGGTGACGGAAGAGTGTGCTTTGAGAGATAGTGAGCCTCCCAGCCCTGGGCATGTCCAGATGGAGACCCACTGGTTGCTAATCATGATGCACTGGGAAGCATTCTTGTGTGAGGTGAGGGATTATAGATTGACTTTGTGGGACCTTCTTCCCCTAAGAGCCTGCAGTTCAAGATTTCAGACTCCTAGGGGGGATTTGGCTGTTTAAGAGGGGGGGGGTCTCCCTCTGCCAACACTAGACCTAATAGGATTAGTCTCAAGTGATGTGGTTGGGAAACTTTCTACTTGGTTCTACTTTGTTAAATTTTTCTTTGTGGTTGCATGTGATGACAATGAGGATAGCATCTGTTTATAGGATTTCCTACATGTGAGGCACTCTTCTGGTGCTTTTCATAAAGCGACACATTTAACCTCCTCTACAGCCCTACGAGGGTGGCAAGCAGCTTACTTCATTGTTGTTGATACTCCACTGATATCCAAAATCATATTCTCTTTTTGAGGTGTGCAAAGGGATATTATAAAACCAAGTTTATGGGTTATAATGTGATTTAATTCTTCTGTGCCTTATGTTCTATCCTACTAGATCTTTCATTTTATCTCTTTAAAGTAGCAGGTTGTGGGGAGGGCACCTGGATGGCTCAGTCAGCTGAGCATTGGACTACTGATTTCCGCTCAGGTCATGATCTCAGAGTTGTGGAATCGAGCCCCACATTAGGCTTCACGTTCAGCCAGGGAGTCTACTTGACATTCTTTCCTTCCCTCCCCCCCCAATCACACTCACACGCACGTGCACTCTCTCTCAAATAAATAAATAAATCTTAAAAGATTTAAATTTAATTTTTAAATTAGTGAAATTAAGTTAAATTAATTAATTATATAATTATTATATATATATATCATTATATATTATATAATGTATAATAGCATTATATATTATGTATTATATATTTATAAGTTAATTAAACTTATTTTAATTTATATAATTAAATTATATTTAATTAAACAATTAATCTATATTTATATAAATATATTTACTTATATAATTAATATATAATTTAATTATAATTTTATTGTAATTAAATCTGATTAAATTTAATTAATTAAATTAAAATTAAATTAAAAAATTAAAGTAGCAGGTAAATATACAAGGCAAAAACTGTTTTATTTGGCAGACAAAGGACTATTATATCTTCCTCATACATTATGTTTTCTTTTTCATGTGTGATGATACCAGTGAAGGGATTCTTTATCCTATTTATTCCTTTTAACTTAAATTCCATACGGTCTGACATCAGACCTGTTTCTGCTTTCCCTTCAGTTGCAGCATCTCTCTGTGCACACTTTCATTTTCTTCCATTGCCACTAAGTGAAAAGTGATTCATAAAAGATATACAGTTAGGTTTTGTTTTTATGTTCAATATTCCCATCTTTATTGTCTAATTAATGGGAGATTTAGATCATTCTCACTTACTGTAAGGATTTGCATACTTGACCTTTTTCCCATTTTTCTTTATGATGATTATAATTATTTCTTTTACATATTGTTTCCTTCATTTTCCTTTTTTTCCACTGTAGTGGAATTTAATTTAATTTAATTTAATTTTATTGTGTTCTGTTAGTCACCTTACAGTACATAATTATTTTCTTATTAACATATAATGTATTATTTGCCCCAGGGGTACAGGTCTGTGAATCATCAGGCTTACACATTTCACAGCACTCACCATAGCACATACCCTCCCCAATGTCCATAACCCAACCACCCTATCCCTCCTATCCCTATCCCCTCCACCCCCTAGAAACTCTCAGTTTGTTTTGTGAGATTAAGAGTCTCTTATGTTTTGTCTCCCTCCCTCCTTCCATCTTGTTTCATTTTTTTCCCTCACTACCCCCCACAACCCCCACCTTGCCTCTCAAATTCCTCATATCAGAGATCATATGATAATTGTCTTTCTCTGATTGACTTATTTTGCTTAGCATAATACCCTCTAGTTCCATCCATGTTGTTGCAAATGGCAAGATTTCAGGTTTTTGATGGCTGCATAGTATTCCATTGTATATATATACCACTTCTTCTTTATCCAGTCATCTGTTGATGGACATCTAGGTTTTTTCCATAGTTTGGCTATTATGGACATGGCTGCTATAAATATTTGGGTGCACATGCCCCTTCGGATCACTACATTTTTATTTTTAGGATAAATACCCAGTACTGCGATTGCTGGGTTGTAGGGTAGTTCTATTTTCAACTTTTTGAAGAACATCCATACTGTTTTCCAGAGTAGCTGCACCAGCTTGCATTCCCACCAGTGTAGGAGGGTTCCCCTTTCTTCCACATCCCTGTCAACATCTGTTATTTCCTAACTTGTTAATTTTAGCCATTCTGACTGGTGTGAGGTGTTTTCTCACTGTGGTTTTGATTTGTACTTCCCTGATGTCGAGTGATGTTGAGCATTATTTCATGTGTCTGTTGGCCATCTGGATGTCTTCTTTGCAGAAATGTCTATTCATGTCTTCTGCCCATTTCTTTTTCTTTTTTCTTTTTTTTTTCTGCCCATTTCTTGATTGAATTCTTTGTTCTTTGGGTGTTGAGTTTAATATGTTCTTTATAGGTTTTGGATACTAGCCCTTTATCTGATATGTCATTTGTGAATATCTTCTCCCATTCTGTCAGTTGTCTTTTGGTTGTTGACTGTTTCCTTTGCTGTGCAAAAGCTTTTGATCGTGATGAAGTCCCAATAGTTCATTTTTCCCTTACCTCCCTTGTCTTTGGCGATGGTTCTAGAAAGAAGTTGCTGCAGCTGATGTTGAAGAGGTTTCTGCCTGTGTTCTCCTCAATGATTTTGATGGATTCCTATCTCACATTAAGGTCCTTCACCCATTTTGAGTCTAATTTGGTGTGTGGTGTAAGGAAATGGTCCAGTTTCATTCTTCTGCATGTGGCTGTCCAATTTTCCCAGCACCATTTGTTGAAGAGATTGTCTTTTTTCCATAGGACATTCTTTCCTGCTTTGTCGAAGATCAGTTGACCATAGAGTTGAGGGTCCATTTCTGGAGTCTCTGTTCTCTTCCATTGATCTATGTGTCTGTTTTTGTGCCAGTATCATAATGCCTTGATGATTACAGCTTTGTAATAGAGCTTGAAGTCTGGAATTGTGATGCCACCAACTCTGGCTTTCTTTATCAACATTCCTATTTGGGGTCTTTTCAGGTTCCATTTAAATTTTAGGATTATTTGTTCCATTTCTTTGAAAAAAAAAAGATGGTATTTTGATAGGGATTGCATTAAATGTCTAGATTGCTTTAGGTAGCATAGACATTTTCACAATATTTGTTCTTCCAATCCATGCGCATGGAATGTTTTTCCATTTCTTTGTGTCCTCCTCAATTTCTTTCATGAGTACTTTATAGTTTTCTGAGTACAGATTATTTGCCTCTTTGGTTAGATTTATTCCTGGGTATCATTAGTTTTTGATGTAGTGCTCCATGATTCAATGTTCGCGTATAACAACCAATGTGCCATGCAATCTGTGCCCTCCTTAATACTCATTGCGGGTCTCCACATTTGCTTTTTGGAGCACTTGAACATTTTACTGTGCCTTTCTATTAAATTAATGACTGTCTTTCCTTTCTTCCTTCTCACAGTCAGATGCATATAACTCCATTCTTATCCACCCCCCAAAAGAAACACCAAACATTTCCCCGAGCAAGGCACATTGCTGCTGGCTCCAAGGTCCCCCCACTTACTATCTGCTCCACTGAGATGAGTTCTGTGAAATACATTTGATTCTCTCTCTCTCTTTGTAATTTTTTTTATTAAAGATTTTTATTTATTATGTATTTGAGAGAGAGAGAGAGCGTGCGTACCAGCACTGGGGACAGGTAGAGGGTGAGGGAGAAGTAGACTCCCAGGTGAGCAGGGAGCCCGACATGGGGCTCTATCCCAGACCACTGAGATCATGACCTGAGCCAAAGGCAGATGCTTAATTGACTGAGCCACCTAGGTGCCCCTGCTTCTCTCTTTTGCCCCTCTTTTTACCTACTGCTTATCTCTTTATCATGAGACCTTTGAAATGTTTTCTATGCCTGCTTCCCACAAGTCAGTCTCAACTTAATTCTGTATCACAAAGTTTTTAATAGAATATGTAAATTATGCATTTCCAGTGGTTTTTAAAAAAAATTTTATATATTTATTTGAGAGAGAAAGAGAGAACAAGTGGAGGGGTGGAGGGAGAGAGAGAGGGAGAAGCAGACATCCCACTAAGCCCCACTAAGCACAGAGCCCAATGAGGGGCTCGATTCCAGGACCCTGAGATCATGCCCTAAAATCAGACACTTAACCAACAGAGCCACCCAGGTGCCCCTCCAGTGGGTTTATCTTCATCAATTTGAATTTAATTTCTCTTATCCTGTTTTTCTTTCCTATTAATTTATTTATGTATCTACTGGACTATTCACCCTCTGACCCATCCACCCAACCATCCTGCCATTTTACACCCTCTGTGCCTCCCTCCTTCCATTATACATCCATCCTCTCCAATCTTTTGCTAACTTTATTTCTCACCATTGTTCCCTCTCCTTTTCATCTTCCCAATGATGAGGACTTTCCCTCAGTTCACTGGCTGTTTGGTTAAGCCCTTTGTCAGATGAGTCATGTGGATGACATTCCCCCCTCCTCTACTCTCTGTCTTCCCCAGTAGAATGTGAAACTCACCAAGGGCAGACACTTTATTTTATTACCCTTTTTATGTCTCCAGTTCCTGGGACAGTGGCTGGACCGTAGTTGGTGCTCAACAAATAGTTGTTGAATGAATTACATCTAGCCGTTCTTCAAATTGCTTTCTGTCTTCTGCCCTGACAAGCAGGTGACATGTTGGCTGGAACGCAGTCGTTTCCTTTTTTTTTTTTTTTAAGATTTTATTTATTGATTTGACAGAGAGATAGAGAGAGAGTACAAGTAGGCAGAGCAGCAGGCAGAGGGAGAGGGAGAAGCAAGCTTTCTGCTGAGCAGGGAGCCCGATGTGGGGCTTGATCCCAGGACCCTGGGATCATGACCTGAGCTGAAGGCAGCCACTTAACTGACTGAGCCATCCAGGCACCCCTGCAGTCCTTTCCTTGAAGCGAACTCTAGCTGCTTCTTCCACTGGCTTCTGGTTTCCCATATTGCTGTTAAGAAGTCTGGTGCCAGCTTGCACCTCTACATTTTTGTGCACACCCCAGTTTTATGCAATATTACACATGTGTATTTTTGTTTCTCCAGCAATCTTGTTTGTTTACCTTTGAGCCCCTGGCAAAATGCCACACGCATAGTAGGAGTCCCCAGAATATTTATTGTATACATAAATGGATGGATAAAGGAAGGAAGAACTTCAAGACTATGAGAAGTTATATGATGTATTTATCATACCTCTTGAAATGTCAGTGACTGGGACATTCTAGATCAGTGGTTCTCAAGGCGGGGTCCCAGATCAACAGTGTCAGCCCCACCTGGGAACTTGTTAGAGATACAAATTTTGGGGCTCCACCCAAACCTATGGAATCAGAAACTCTGGGTGTGGAGCCCCACCATCTGTGTTTCAACTAGCCCTCCAGGTGATTCAGATGTGTGTTCAAGTTTGAGAACCAGTCCCATCTTCTAGATGGGGAAACTGAGGCTAGGAGCAGGGAAGTGACTTGCCTGAACTCACACATGCCATCGGTGGCACAGCCTGGACCTGTGCCCTGGTCCCCAGAGCTACAGCCATGCTGCCTTACCTCATCTTGCTATTTCCTTTGTAACCAAAACGAACTGTGCATTTGTCAACCATTTCAAAGCCCTGGGACTGAATCTCCACTCTTACTAAGTCTTTGATTTCACTGGGGGCTTTCCAAGATGAAAAAAAAAATGTGACTTAGAGTTGTTTCTATAAGGCTTTGAGCAATGGAAAGGAGCCAGGTGATTGCATTACTTTCCACGGGGGCTTCTCGGGCTGGAGCTGTAATGTTATAGCTCAGTGTTATCAGTCTGTCCTCTCTCTCTCACCGCAATACATGTCACACACGATCCAGTTTCCTCCCATTCGTGGGAGAGAACGTATGAATGGCGGTCAATGTTGGCCCAGGAGAAGGATTAGGAAATTTGACGTTGATCAAGGCTCCAGGATCACTGTGTTTTTCTTGCTAATATTTTTGTTTGTTACATGTTTCTTTTTAACATATTTTGTATATTCCTTTCCAGTCTTTTTTTTTCATAGGAATCTTTTTTGTTTGTTTTTATTGTTTGGCCAAAACCATGCCGGATGTACTGTCAAAGGATGCTTCCTTTGTTCACCCTACCTAGTGTGGGTCCTTTCCAGACCACTGTTATGGATTCCCACTTCCTATCAGTTTTAAAAAGATTCTTTCTATTTCAGAAATTTTTAGATTTACTGAAGAGTTGCAAGGGTAGTACAGAGAGGTCCTGGATACCCGTATGCCCTCCCCTTTATTCTCTTGAGAGTAGGATTTTCAGATTGGAGAACTGAGATTTTTTTTTTTTTTAAGATTTTATTTATTTATTCGACAGACAGAGATCACAAGCAGGCAGAGAAATAGGCAGAGAGAGAGAGAGGAGGAAGCAGGCTCCCTGCTGAGCAGAGAGCCTGATGCAGGGCTCGATCCCAGGACCCTGGGACCATGACCTGAGCCGAAGGCAGAGGCTTTAACCCACTGAGCCACCCAGTCACCCCCTGAGATTTTTTTTAAAAGATTTTATTTATTTATTTGACAGAGATCACAAGTAGGCAGAGAGACAGGCAGAGAGAGAGGGGGAAGCAGGCTCCCCGCTGAACAGAGAGCCCGATGCAGGGCTCGATCCCAGAACCCTAGGATCATGACCTGAGCTGAAGGCAGAGGCTTTAACCCACTAAGCCACCCAGGTGCCCCAAGAACTGAGATTTTTGAGCATAGCAGTGACACTCTTAGATTAATCATTTTTTGGGAGAAGCTTCTAGAGGCCTTCTGTTAATTTGGGCAATCTTTATTGAATGTATATCATTTGTCAGACCCCAGGATCTGCATTGGGTGGGAACAATGATGAACAGGACACAAAACTGTGTTATTAATTAATTATGTATATTAATTAATTGTGTATATCTAATTAATTGTGTATGCATACACATATATACATAACATAAAGTTTACTGACTTGTTTACTGACTTAATTGGAAGTGTACTGTTCAGCAGCATTAAGTACAATGACATTATGACAGTTCACATCCGGAAGTCTTCCCTCCTGCAGAACTCAAACTCTGTACCCACAACTGACTTTTCTCCTCTCTCCCAGCCCCTGGCACCCAGCACTCTCCTTTCTGTCTCTATGAATTTAACTATTCTGAGGAATCTCAGGTAAGTGGAATCATATGGTATTTGTCTTTTTGTGACTGGCTTATGTCACTAGGTATAATGTCCTCCAGCTTCCCCTGTGTTGGGGCCTGTGTCAGAATGGCGTCCCTTCCTGAGGCTGAATCATTTCCCATTGTCTGGATGGACCTCACTTTTTTGATCCCTTCATCTGTCAACGGACACTCGGTTGGCTTCCACCTCTTGGCTGTTATAAATAATGTTACCACAAACATGGATGTACAAATAGCCTTTTGTGTCTCTGGTTTTGATCTTCTTGGGGATATATTCAAAAGTGGGATTTCTGGACCAGGTGGAAATACTCTTTTAATTCTTTGAGAAACAGAAGTTCTGTTTTCCAGTGACTGCACCATTTTACCTTCCCATCAGCAGGGTACACAGGTTCCCATTTCTTCACATCCTTGCTAACATTTGTTATTTTTTTCTTCTTTCCTTTCTTTCTCTCTCCTATATTTTTTTTTATTTGTTTGTTTGTTTTTGTTTTTTGTTTTTTGTTTTTTGTTTTGCTAGCAGCCATCCTAATAGCTATGAGGTGCTATCTCATTGTGGTTTGGATTTGCATTTCCTTGATGATGAATTATGCTGGGCATCTTTTCATGCATTAATTAGCCATTTATAAGTCTTTCTTGGAGAAATAATCTATTCAAGTCTTTTGCTCATTTTTAATTGGTGTCTTTATTGGTTGTTGTTGAATTATAGCTGTTTATGGATTCTGGATACTAACCCCTTATCAGATAAACGGTTTGCAAATATTTTCTTACCTTCTGGGGGTTGCTAGTGTCCTCCGATAGCCAAAGCCTTTTTCATTCTGATGTAGTCCAATGTACCCATCTTAATTTTGGCTGCTTGTTCTTTTGGTGTCCTACCCAATAAATCACTGTCCAGTCCAACACTGTAAACATTTTCCTCTATGTTTTCTTCTAAGAGTTTTATAATGTTAGGTTTTACATTCAAAGTGTTGATTTATTTGGAGTTAATTTTTGTATGGACTGGAAGGTGAGGTAAACTTCATTCTTCTGCGATTGGATATCTGCGCTCCCAGCGCCATTTGTGGAATTGACTGTCCCTTCCTCCCTGAATGGTCTTGGCAGCCTCGTCAAAGTCATTTGACTGTATCAGTGAGGGTTTAATGTGGTTTGTTTGGAAATAACTTCCGTGAATATCAGCACTTATAGGTGTGTGTTTCTCTGCTCTCCCCCCACCCAATTTAGGTAGTATCACACTGTTTGCGGCCATTACCATCATCCTGGGATGCCTTAAAGTTGGGTACTTCATTGGATTTTCTGAATGTCTATCGGCCACCGAAGGAGTCTTCCCCGTCACACATGCAGCACATACTCTGTTGCAGGTAACCTGACAATGTTGCCTTGGCTCCCATTACGTGCATCCCAGGGTGTGTATGAAAGGGATGCATTGGGGGGGACAGCATAAGGTAGGTTTGACTCCTTCCCTGAGGCTCAGTCTTTCAGCTGCCTCCTCAGAAAAATGGGTCTCTGTGTTTCCTTGGCCATCTTTGTGAGAATCCTATGAGGTAGAACTTGTAACGGAGAGTCAGGAAATCTTGCCAAGCTTGAGTCTACCAGCAAAGGCTTGGGGAAGGGGTGGAATTTGAATACAGTTCATTAAGCTTTATGAAGCTGTAACTCACACACCATATGATTTAGCCCTTTAAGTTGTACAAATCAGTGGTTTGGTATATTCATGGAGTTGTGCAACCGTCACCACAATCCATCTTAGAACATTCTTGTCACCTCCGAAAGAGACCCTGTGCCATTACGGTCTCTCCTCTGGGTCACTGAAAGATTGTATTTGGAGATAGGGTCATTTTGGAGATAATTCAGGTTAAATGAGGTCATAGGGGTGGCCCTATTCCAATAGAGTTGGTGTCTTTATAAGAACGGGGGGATTAGGACACAGACTCACGGAGAAGGAAGAACATGTGAGGAGGCTGGAGAAAGACGGCCATTCACAAGTCAGGGTGGGGGGTAGGTCCCAGGAGAAACCAACCTTGCCCACACCTTGATCTTGGGCTTCTGGCCTCTCAGACTGTGAGCAAACACATTTTTGTTGTTTTAAGCCACCCAATCTAAGGCATATTGTCTTGGAAGCACTGACAATTCATTTGTTGGTTATTTATTTCAGGGGAGTCAAATCCATGGTGACAGAGACATATAGTGATTCCAGTGACAATGTGGAGAACCTTAGTGAGACC
This sequence comes from Martes martes, assembly GCF_963455335.1. Lineage (NCBI taxonomy): Eukaryota > Metazoa > Chordata > Mammalia > Carnivora > Mustelidae > Martes > Martes martes. Next base: position 145,351,205 of record NC_137889.1, read on the forward strand.
AGAAAGAACTAGTTTTCCTTCCTCCCTCCCATCTCTCCTTCTTGCCTTCCTGCCTTCACTCTGGACCCAGCAAATACTGTTCCCAGGACTAAGAGCGCAAGGGTGAAGGGCAGTGTCAATCAGATGGGGAGAAGTTCATAAACACAGACAGTGACAACACAGAGGCTTGATGCTTTGACCAAAGTCACCCAGTGATGAAGGAGTACCAGGGAGGACTCTCGCCAGCTTTGGCGTGAGGGATGGTTTTTGCCAGGAAGAGCCCCAGAGTTGTCAAGGAAAGAGGGGTGTGGTGTGTTAGAGATATTAAAAGAGGACATTGGGGGATGCATGGTCTTCCCACATGACAGGGAGAAGATGTCTGGGTCTGTGGGGGGAGGTGGGCTGGGGCAATGGGCACAGACAGAGCCATGGTTTGGTGCAGGGCTTATGAGCGTGGACTCTGGTCTGAAGACCTGGCTCTGGCTTGTACCAGCAATGTGAGCTCTGGCAAATTACTTAATCTCTCTGGGCATCACGGGTCTCGTCTCTAAAGGGCTTACTTCTTGAGGTTATTGTGAGGATTAAAGGTGCTACTGTGTATAAAGCACTTTACCAAGGCTGACAGCCACTCAGGAGTTTGAACTTTATCTTGAGGGCAAGGGGGAGCCATTGAAGGCTTTAAGGAGAGGCATGACCTGGACAGATGTGACTTTTCAAAATATCACTCTGCTACTTAGTGGGTGGTAGATCTCTACCTTCCTAATTTAGGCATTTTATCAGCCAACTAATCAAGCATTCTGTACCTAGTTGTCACTTACTACATGCCTTTGCTACACTAGATGACTGAGGAATGAAAGACATTCTTTTTTTTTTTTTTTTTTTATAGAATTTTACATGTTTGGATTAGTGGTCAGTCTGCTGGTTGGCCCTGAAGCAGTCTTTTTTTTTTTTTTTTTAAGATTTATTTATTTATTTGACAGACAGAGATCACAAGTAGGCAGAGAGGCAGGCAGAGAGAGGAGGAGGAAGCAGGCTCCCTGCCGAGCAGAGAGCCCGATGCGGGGCTCGATGCGGGGCTCGATCCCAGGACCCTGAGATCATGACCAGAGCCGAAGGCAGAGGCTTTAACCCACTGAGCCACCCAGGCGCCCCTGAAAGACATTCTTTTAAAACAATATGGTATTTATTTTAAAATTGTGCTAATATATATATTATATTATATGTGTGTGTATATATATATCATAAAATTTGCTGTCTTAGCTGCAGTTCGATAGTGTTAAGTGTATCCACACTCCTGTGGATAACAGAACTCTTTCATCTTGCAAAATTAAAACTCCATCCCCATTAAATACTAACTGCTGATTCCCTCCTCCCCCAGCCCCTGGCACTCACTATTCTACTTCCTGTCTCTACGAATACAAATTCGACTACTCTAGGTGCCCCAGATAAGGAGAATCATACAGTGTTTGTCCTTTTGTGACGGGCTTTGTTTCACTGACCTAATTGTCTTCAAGGTTTATCCATATTGTAGCAGGTGTCAGGATTTCCCTCCTGTTTAAGGCTGAGCAATATTCCATTGTATGGATGGACCACATTCTGTTTACTCCTCCACTGACAGACACCTGGGTTGCTTTTACCTGTTGGCTATTGTGATTAATGCTACCATAAACAAGGGTGTACAAATATCTTTTTGAGACCCTGCTTTCAATTCCTTTGCATATATACCCAGAAATGGGATTGTTGGAGTCCACGGTAATTAAAAGATATTTATTTGAAAAATAAAATTTAACAGAAAAAATTGGAAAAGAGAACAATGATGTATCTCTAAGCCCATTAACAGAAACATTTGTTGCTGTTTTTGTGTTCTCTTCCTTCTTTATACTCCAGTGTATGTTCTTGTGGAAGTTTTAAAGAGAAGGGGCAGAATTTTCTCTTCTGAAGTTTCACCTAAAAAATTGTAAACTTTTTTTGGGGTGCTATGAAGTCCTTATGAATGTTATCAGTGAAGTGGCTGTCTAATTTGGAAATCATTGATAAATGCTTTACCAAACTGCTTCCCTATTGTTGGGCTGAAAGTTGTCTCCACCAGGAGCCACTGCTGTCGGACTTTTAAGTTGCTGGATGTTTCAGGAACTGTGCCCTGAATGTGTTTTCAGAGCAGGCCAGTAAGTCTTAGGTAAAACAATGTGGAAGAGAGATGATGTGTTCATGAATTTTTTTCTTTTGTGCTCTCTGATTTTCTTTTGGTAGCACTTAATTGCACAATGAAGATTAAGTGAGACAAATTAATAAAGTGCCCAAAAGTGTATGGTATGTGATGGGTGCTCAGTGTGTGTTTGTGTGTGTGAAATAAAGCCCAAAATATTTTAGGAGTGCAAATAAAGCAGATAGGCAGGAGGATTTCAGCTAACAGGGAGTAAGTTGCCGGTAGAGAGCGTTCACTGAAAACACGAGTACTCCACGGGCTGTTCTAAGTACTTGGCCTGGGTAATCTCATTTGACAGATCATAATACCCTCCAAGGTAAGTAACGTTACCATCCCTGTTTCATGGAAGGGAAAAGACCTGGAGAAAGGTACACTGACTTAGCCCAGGGATCTGTACACAGGTTCCACACTAGCCTCCCCCATGGGTTCCTGCCCGGTGCTGGGTGGTGCATGGCACACAGGGAAATGAAGGACCAGCCTGAATCAATCTTCTCTTCATTTGAAGCACTTAAAATATGGTGTCAAGCCACTGGCACAGGAACTGTTTGGTGGATAGTTCTTGGAGGAAGCCTAACACAGGTGACAGACTCGGGCTGCCATCCCCAAGCCCCATCCCCGCCAATATCTTCAATCTGTCCCGGAAGCTCTTTCTCACAAACCTGGAAGCCTCACTCGGTTCTCACCCTGGGCTCCAGGAGGAGCGTGGTCCCCACCAAGGAATGGCACTGACACCTGAGATGAATCTGGGATGGGAGGTCACTGAGGTCCTCAACATCTTCCCATTCTGTTCCGCAAGTTTCATAGCTTCTCAGCGTGCAAATACAATGACAGTTTTCACTGAAGCATCTTTCTTTTTTTCCTTTATTTCCTAGGTGTATTTTCTTTGGGGGCACGCAAAGGATGTCATCCAGTCTTTCAAAACCCTGGAAAGGTAAACATCATGGGACTTGCTTTACTATTGAATTTGGTGTACATGTAGAACAAACAAAGTCATGGCAGCCATGGATCTTGGATTGTAAATATGAGGCCAACTCTCCCTTCCATCCCAACAAGCAAAGCCCTCCCTTGTGGCAGAGGGAGGAGACCCTGTACCATCTGCCTTTTTCTGGGGACGGCCGGGAAGTAGGATGACGTAGGATGATGTGGGTTTCAATTCCCACGCTGCCATCTGAGACACTTTCCCTTATGATCCTCAGTTTTCCTCATCTGTAAAATGGAGATAATAGTAGAGCCAAACTCTGAGGACTGAATGACGTAATAGATCTAAAGTGTGTGCCTAACGCATGGCAAGTGCTCAGTGAGCATGGGATCAATGACTATATTTGTCCCCTTTCTCTCAGCGATTGTGAGGATCAAGGGAATGAATCAATAGGATAATAGGGTGAATTAACAAGATGGGAAGTACTGTTCTCATGCAAGAAAGCCCTGGGTACATACATACCCGTGAATCAAAGGATCAGCATTTGCTTCCTAGAAAGATCTCTCCTATCAGTGAGGAACAGACAATCCCCTAGTAGCACTGGAAATGACAACAGATATTCAAAAGACTGATTTATGGATGACCACTGGATAGAACTATTTTGATAGACTATTGATACAGAAATAACTTCCACCAATCTCCTTATGTGGGAAGGATCAGCCTCGGCAAGCAGTTAAGCATCTACCACGTGGCTAGTGTGCGCAGAGCCGGCCTAGGCAGGGGTGATGGGCCAACGTTATCCCAGGAACGTGGGGGCATTTCCTGGGAGCTGTGCCCTGGCAGCCTGTGCTAGCCCCAGACAGCTCCCTGTCGCCACTGGGAGTGATTTCCATGTGTTGCTGTGACCGCAGTGGCCCCCTGGCTTTGCTGGTGGGGTCTCTCTCTTTGCTTTTGTCACTTGCGTAATAACAGCCTTAGGACATTGGGTCTGTTTTCTCGCAGGCAGAAAATGGGTTTGCTTTCCACATCCTTGCTGCCCAGTACAGCCGCCACCAGACACAGGTGGCTACAGAGCCCTTGAGCTGGGGTTACTTCCAATGGAGATGTGCAAGAAGTACACAAATACCAGATTTCGGAGACTAGGTTGACAGACAGAACATAAAATATCTCACAAATAATTTTTTTTGTTCGTATTGATTATATGTTGACATCATAGTGTATTTGAGAGACTGGGTTTCAGAGAAAATTATTCCAACCGATTTTCACCTGTTTCTTGTCTTACCATGTTTTAAAAATGTGGAGATAAGAAAATCTGAAATCACATGTGTGGCTCCGATCTGTGTCTTGCACTGTCAGTGTTTGGATAACAGTGCCCTGGGCCACATACCCAGACATTTGCCACCTGGATCTGTCATCTGAGGGAACTCTTGAGGGATGGGACACAACACTGTGTGGGCCCTGCTTCCTGAGTGACTGGACACAAACCTCTCTCTGTCTTGGGGCCCCTTTGCTAACCTTGGCAGAGAGAGGCTTGAACAAGATAGGCATAGAGCTTGATTTAATCTGTTCTATTTGTAGGGTGAAGTGTTAAAATATTTTTGGGTTACTCGCCACCTTCAGGCTTTAGATTCAGACTTCTCTAGAAAAATTGGAAGATTTGGCAATCCCAAAAGTGCATACAACAAAGGGCTAGAGTTGAGTGGGGGTTGTTCTCTCAGTTTGCTTCAAACCCCACCACTCCCTAATGTGCCCCAGACCTGCTTTCTTCTTTCATATTTCCTGCCAGGCCCTGAAGGCTTCAGAACTTACCACTCCTGGACTTGGTTTTTTTTTTTTTTTTTCTGGTCTTTTGAGCTAATAGTCCACTGTCCTATGCTTTTAGTATGTCCTGGGACTTTTCTCCTGATCTAAGAATTCTCCTTAACTTGCTTGAGTCCTTTTCTCTTCCCCAGGGTGAGGTTTGGAGGAACAGGAGTTCTGCAAGCAGAGCTGAGAACATAAACTGAGATTAGAAGTGGCTCATGGAAGACTTGTCTTTGTTGTGGTCTGGGGCTATCAGCCCCAAGTATGAGAAAGGTGGCCTGGCACGAGGAAGTCCTTTAGGTTATAGGACAATTTCCCGGTCAGACCAGCAGGAGGCTGCCAGCTCTCAGGGAGCTCGCATGGCACGCCAGGCTCTGGTTGCAGGTGGCATGGGCATTATCTCATCGGCTTCCGTGGGCCTGGGATTGGACAGTGCCATTTGGCTCAGGAAAGAGGAGAAGAAAAGGGAGATGTGTGCATTATAAGTAAAAGAAAAGGCAACCAGCCCGAGGTAAACAGCATTGTCTACGTTTGTCCAAGGATCTACCTTGTGCCTCCCAGATGCCCTGGGGCAGGCTGGCCACAGTCTATAGAGCTGGGCAAGCACAGGGGCGAGCAGGTGGGCAAACACCTGTTTCCTTCTCCACGTGTGCCTGGGCATTCTGCAGCTGCCCAAGGAAGCCAGGGTTCAGACGAGGGAAGTTTGGCTTGCAGTCACTTGTGGGAGCCCCAAAGGGGTTGGCTGGGGTTAAAACTCAGAGGAGAGGAAGGGTCAGGGTTGAGGACCCAGTTGTAGCAGTTTTCCTGTGGGCAGATCATGGACAAGCGTGCTCTTGGTTAGGTGGGTCGGGGTATGCTTCCTCTGGTGGTGTGCTCTCCATCCAAGGAACCATCAGCTCTGCATGCTTCAAGGATGCCTCTCCCAAATCAGCAGGTTTCATTGCTTCTGCTACCCGCAAGGCCCATTGTTAAGTGCCTGGGAACTACCAATGTGCATACATCTTAAACTGCAGGCACGGGGGACTGGAGGTTTTGAGACAGGCTCTGATCCCTTTGGAACACTATTCCCCACAGACCTCTCTTCTGTGCCAGAGTCTAACATCCACCTTTCTCTTCACCTTCTTCTTCCCAGGAGCCAGGTGGCATTGAGGCAAGGGCAGGCCCTGGGATCAGACTAGGACAGCTCTGCTGCTTCCTACTTCTTCAAACCCCAAGGCAGCTACTGTCTTTATTTGTGACCTCAACCTAATTCCTGAGCCTGTCTGAGACTCCAGCGACTCAGCATGTTGCCACAGAACAGACTCTATGCTTTTGCTCTACCATTCTCAGTGGGTTAGCATTTCATTCTATGCTGCTTGCTTCATGGTCACAAGATAGCTGCCAGAACACCAGCCTTCGTGTCTATATTCAAGGCTGGAAATAAAGAGGAGAGGGACAGTGAGTAGGCTTTTCTTATTCTCATCTCTTTCATCATGAAGGCAGAAACTTTTGGTAGTGCCCAGTAGTCTTGACCCCACATCCCACTGGCCAGGGTGGCCATGCCTAGCTTCAAGGGAGACCAGAGAGCAAGTCTCTGACTTGCTTCAATTTCCCTAAAGGTAAGTTGCAAGACAGAGGGAGTGGATGATGATCACTGGGTTGGCCAACCAACAGTAAGGGCATGCCCAACTCTCTAGATTTCCAGTGTAGCCCTTCCTCTTTCCCTCATAGTTCTCTCCTCTTCCCTTCTGGAAGAAAGGGTTTGGGGTATGGTGGGGATGGTGCATGCTTTCAGTAATTTTCCATCCCTGGACCCCTGCTTCTAAGACCTAGTTTCTTTTTGTCCCATTGACAGTGAGTTGAGAAGTGGCAGGTTCAAGATTATGACAGAATGCCAGGACTGTGGCTTTGGAAACTCCCATGGAACTGCCTCTCCCCAGACAGGGACCCACCCAGAGTCTGAGCTGCCTGATGAAACCAGAATCATGGCTAAGAAGGAAACATGCATGTGCATGCATGTGGGCGTGTGTGTGCGTGCGTGCGCACGTGCCATGTCTCCATCTCACCCCATGGGACTTGGAGTCTCCTAGGGCTGTTCAGTAACTGAGTCCTTGTGTTCTTCAGATTTGGGGTGATCCACTCGGTGTTCACCAATCTGCTTCTGTGGACCAATGGTGTCCTGAATGAATCAAAGCACCAACTTAATGAGCACAAGGAACGGCTCATCACTCTGGGCTTTGGGAACATCACCATAGGTGAGTGCTAAGAGTTGCCCCACCTCCATGTTGGGACCTCTTGGAACCCCACAGAGATAGAATGCTCAGAGATGGAGGGGAACCGGGTCCACCCAGCTCAATGCTGCCCAGACAATCATCTGTTGTTGAAAATCTTTCAAAACCTCCCAAGTCCCTCATCCTGGTTCCATAAGTAGGACATGCTAAGTGTAATTAATGGTTTCTTCGGTGACTCAGGGACTTGTCAGACCCAAGGGTGATCATTTAGGGTACCATTTCTCACGGTACAGTTTGGAATGGAAGTGAATGTCTTTGTTTACAACTATGGAAAATTGGCAGTCATTGTGTTTTTAATTAAGCCTCTATTACCAGTTCATTTGACTAAAAGTATAGCTTTTTGAAAATACCCAGAGAAGTCTAAGGGTTGCCGTTAATTGGTTTCAGTTTGTTTGAAGTTGTTATTGAACTCTACCGGGCTTGTACTTTCGACCCATCTTTATTCCCTCTCGCTCCTCTTTGAGAGTCTGTGGTGCCACTTGAACTCCTTCCAAAGTTCTTTAGCATTTATAACCTGTTGCTTTTCTCTTAGAGCAGTGGGATGGGGCTGACAGGAATGTGGGGAGAGGAAATGTACAGGAACCACATATCCCAGATTTGGGTCTTATTCTCATTGCATACTGGCTGTGTGACTTTTGGAAGCCATTCAACCTCTCTGTTTCTCGCTTTTCTCATTCATGAAGTGAAGGAACACACAACAGACACTTTCAGGGAATCCTTTCAAGCTTTGACGTATTACACATCGACACTCCCTGTATGACCCCAGGGCCGTCACTGAAGGCAACTTTATTTATTTTTTAATTTATTTATGTATTTGAGAGAGAGAGAAAGAGAGAGAGAAGGGAAGAGGAAGGGGGAGAGAGAGGATCTCAAGCAGACTCATTACCCAGCTTGGAGCCAGATGCTAGGCTTGAACTCATGACCTTGAGATCATGACCTGAGCTGAAACCGAGAGTCGGATGCCTAACTGACTGAGCCATGCATGTTTCTTGAGGGCAACCTTAAAACTGTTTCCTCACCAGTTGGGTGGGGATGGTGAAATCAGGAGTACACACTATTCCTTTATCCCCAACCCTGCTCCATGCTGGCTGCCAACTCTTGGAGAAGTTTTTCTTTTTTCCTTGTCAGTGCCCGTAACAGTAATAGCAGTGAGAACAATGACAAAAACAAACTTTTATGAAGTGTCTGCTGAGTGTCTGGCATGCTGCTCTAGTACTTATATGTGGCACACTTAATTTTGGACCCCAAACACCGTGGAGAAGTCAGTGTTGACCTTATCATATGGATGAAGCCATCAAGCCACATGAAAGTTAAGTAACTAGCCCAGGTTCACAGAACCAGGATTTGATCTGGCTCCAGGAACCCCTGTGGGAATGCAGACATGGATACATTTACAAAGGAAGGACTCCATCAACTCTAACATTCTGTTCATCTGAGCCTTTCTCCTCGATTTCTTCCCCTGACTTTTGTGGAGTAGTATACTGGGTTCACGTGGTGGGAAACTCCTTATGAATTCAAAATTGTGGTGTTCTGCTAAGGTGAGGTGATTTCTGCTACCACAGAGCTTTCCATCTGATTTTATGCCTGGCATATGCAAATTATAAGCTAAAACAATGACAAAGTTTAAAGGAAAAAATCTACAATAGCACCTGCCCAGAAATGTAGTTCCATGCTGTTAATATTGGTTTATTTTTTGTAGTGTTCTATTTATTTATTTATAGTTAAGATCATGCTATAGCTGTTCAATCTTTTTTTTTTTGACTGAAGCCTGTAATAAGAAATAGAACTTACATTGCAACCCAAATGCACACAGACCTGTGTGTGCACAGATATGTCATGAAATAGTAACCTTACCGTATCAGAGATGCTCACATTTCTATTGTTACTGATGTCATTCCATCCCATTCTGTTCTATTCTGTGACAAATCCATTCTGTTGAAAAAATATATTGGCAGCTACCCACTAAATTGATTTCAAAACTGAGTACTGAGCTGTGATATGCATTTAGAAGATACTGTATACAGAATTTATTCTTACTTGTTTCCATTGTCATGTAACATGATTATTTTTCTGTATCATTACAACACAACTTAATTATAATTTTTAAAAAGATTTCATTTATTTATTTGACAGACAGATCACAAGTAGGCAGAGAGGCAGACAGAGAGAGAGAGAGGAAGAGAAGCAGGCTCCCTGCCGAGCAGAGAGCCCGATGTGCGGCTCGATCCCAGGACCCTGAGATCATGATCTGAACCGAAGGCAGAGGCTTTAACCCACTGAGCCACCCAGGTGCCCCTAATTATAATTTTTTAATGGCCACCTACTATTCCATTGTATGGATGTACCAAAATTCACTTAACAGTTTCTAAATTGTCGGACACTGATGTGTTTATCTCTTTCTCTCTCTCATGTGCATGCACACATGCAAACACACATGCACACACACAATTTTACCTAATGCTTTAATTACATTTTTGACTTGTCCCTTAAAACAGATTGGAATTATAGGTCAGAGACAATAGCTATATCATCTTTAAGGCTTTTGTTACATATCTTATTATTTATTTATTTGTTAGGAAATCGTTCTTTTTTTAAAATTTAAATTCAATTAGCCTATCTATAGTACATCATTAGTTTTAGATATAGTATTGGATGATTTGTCAGTTGTGTATAACACCCAGTGCTCATCAGACCATTCCCCACCCCCACCCCTGGAGATAACCATCATTAACCTTTTAGCTTATATCTTTCCAGATTTTTTCTATGTCTGTCTGTCTATCTATCGTCTATATACCTATAGTTTATAAAAATGGAATTATACTCTATCCTCTTTAGCAAGCTTCTTTTGCTCAGCAACATCTTGCAAACATCTTTATATGTTAAGTAAGTTTCCACGATACCATTCACAGGGGCTGGTGTATGGATAAACTATGATTCATGCAGGTAGTACTCATGGCTGTCAATTTAGCCGTAATATTAAATGTGACAATAAGCCACCAAACAAAGCTTGAATTCAATGGGAAAACCCATGTGTGAATCCTCAGTGGAAATATTTCTTTGTGTTTTTCCACTTGCCCATTGACCATGCTAACCACCCCCTAATGCGTGTCCTCTGACCCCCAGTCTTGGATGACCACACGCCTCCGTGTAACTGCTCACCCCCGACGTTCTGCTCTGCCATCTCCCAGGGGATCTACTACCTCTACCCGTTCAACATAGAGTATCAGATCCTGGCTTCCACAATGCTCTATGTCCTGTGGAAGAATGTCGGACGCAAAGTGGACAGTCAGCAGCATCAGAACATGCAGTTCAAGTTTCCCGGGGTCATGGCAGGCTCAGTCCTGGGCCTGACCGTGCTGGCCGCCACGATTGGGGTTGTGGTAGTGTATCTGGTTCAGATCGGGCACTCCAAAACCAGGAGCGAGTTGGCACTCATCATGTTCTACCTGTACGCCATCACCTTGCTGATGCTCATGGGGGCCGCGGGGCTGCTTGGAATTCGGATCTATAGGATAGATGAGAAGTCGCTAGATGAGTCCCGAAACCCCGCCCGCAAACTGGACGTGGACCTCTTGGTGGGCACTGCCTCCGGCTCCTGGCTCATCTCCTGGGGCTCCATCTTGGCCATCCTCTGTGCTGAAGCCCGCCCCCCATACACCTGGTTCAACCTGCCCTACTCCATCCTGGTGATCGCCGAGAAATACATCCAGAACCTCTTCATCATCGAGTCCATTCACCGGGAGCCAGAGAAGCTCTCTGAGGACATCAGGACCCTGCGGGTAGTCACAGTCTGCAACGGCGATACCATATCCCTCGCCTCGTCCCACCTCAAGAGCGGAGCCCTGGCCATGGACATGGCTTCCCTGGGCAGGGAGATGCCCCACACGGCCAACAGAAATACGCATCCAAGAGAAGGCTCTGGCAGAGAGGCAGAGGAGAGGAGCCAGGAAGGGACCCCGGGCCCAGCCGGCCAGCCCCGTTTCCTGCAAGGCGATGCCAAGAGAAGAGTCTTGAGGAATATTGCAGCCTTTTTGTTCCTCTGCAATATCTCGGTAATCTGCATTGAGTTCTTCATCTTAAAAATAATCAAACTTTTCCCCTTGCTTTTCTCAAGTGGAGGCAGCTTATTAGCAAAATGATTCAAGGGTCAGGTTAAAGAATGATGCTGGAATGAAAGCCACTTCCTTGCCTACAGCTGGATGCTGGTGGCTGGGATTGGGACTAAAGACAGCAGTTGAGACAACTCAAGGTCTGTCAGTTACACCCTCTCGGGTGTGATCTGAAACAGAATCCCCCATGCAGAGGGCAAGGAGAGGTGGCAGAGAGAGCAGATCACTCCAGCTTTGTAGGTGACGGTTTTCATAAGCCAAGGGAACTTCTATACAGGACCTGTCTGGGGAAGTAGCAAGACTAGTGGATCTCTGCCCCTGCCTGCCAAATTCTAAAAGCTTGTAGATACACAGACAGAGAAGCCTCAGCCAGGCTCCGTCCCGTGCTGTGCAGGTGTTCTCAACACCACATCCTTATTTCAGGGCTGTGTCTTTGGAGCAGCTTCTGGAAGCAAAAAAGGCCAGCAGAGCCCATATTCCAAGGACAAGGCCTGCTCAGCCGGTGCTCTGCTAGGGTCCCCTACTAGGAGCACACGGCACACTGGGGGCAGCTGCCACTTCGGAATGGACTCTTGGGGGCTCTTTCCCAACCCGCTCCTGAGGGGCTGCTGGGCCTAGGGTGTGAATTCCTTGAGGGCTGCTGGGCTGGGAGCTCCCTCGGCGCCTGGTCACAAGGCAGCATGCAAAGGTGGGGGGGGGGCAGCTCCCTCTCCTGCACGAGGGCGTGAGCAAGAGGGACTCTGCAGGCCTTTCGGCACCCAATCTCAGAAGTGACACCTCAGGAATTTTGTCATATTCCGATGGGAGAGGCAAACCATTAGGCTGAGCCGGACTGAAGGGGAGGGGGCTTCAGAAGAACGTGACTCCCAGGAGGTGGGATGGGAGGGGGAGGTCATCCAAGAGGCTGCCTGCCATCATGCAGGGGTGGAGGAGAAGGACTCAGGGCAGGGAGACCAAGGGGGGACCAGTATGTGGCTTCCATGAGCAGCAGTGACAACAGGTTATGGCTTTTGGTTTTGCAAATGTAGTTGGGATTTTATTCTCTTCTGAGCTGTGGGAGATGGGTGTCCGTGTTTGCATCTTACAGGTGAGGAGCCTCTGAGTACCCCTGTCCAGCTCAGGGGTTAATTACCAGCCGTGTCTTTTGGATGACCTTTCCCAACAACCTCTTCTTCAGAGGGGTCACAGTCTAGGGAGGAGGGACACAAGGGAAAAATGTGCAGTGAATAGGACAATCATTGAGACAGGTGTGTGCAAGGTGTCATGGGAACGTGGATCCAGGGAGGGGCTTCAGTGAGTCAGGAAGGATTGAAGGGAGGCCTAGGCTTAGTTAAGAGTGCTTTTGGCTATAAAGAATAGAAAGCTGGGCCAGTGGTATCTTCAGCCTTAAATATAAGAATTCTGAAGGTTGGCTACTTGGGGTTGACCTGGCAGCTGAACTCTATTATCAAGGATCTAGGTACATTCATCTCTCCACTTCACCATCTTACAGGTGAGGACACTGAGGGCTTGGAGGGGTTAAATGAGAGTCTGTAAGAGCCACAAACCCAGATATGGCTCCAAAGCATGTGCTCCTCTCCCCTGGTGGGGGGGATGTGGGCAGGGCCTGGGCTGTCTCTCTAGGTCAAGCCAGAGAGGAGACACCGGAACTCAGTGGCCCAGGCCCATGTGGCTGGATCTCTGAGCACCAGTGTCAGTGTGTGAAAGCGGGTGTGATAAACAGGTGACCTCTGCTGTCGGTAAACCCTGGGGGCAGTGGGAACACAGGGCATTCCTGACCAGACTGGTTAGATCAAGGAGGACTTCCTGGAAGGAGTGGTAATCTCAGGACTTGGAATAAAGTAGGATTCAGTCAAAAAAGGCAGACAGGGAGCCCGTGACAAAGGAAGAAGCACGAGCAAAGCTGAAGACTTGAGGGAGAAAGGCGTGTCTGGCCTTCAGAGGTTGGAGTGGAAGGCGCAGTGAGGGACATGGAGACATGGACAGGTGCCTGGTCATTGGGGGAAATTGGACTCTCTCCTGAAGGCTGTTGGGAGCCACTGGAGAGTGACAAGCAGAGGAATGTCAAGGTCAGATGTGTGCTTTACAAAGATGACTCCCACCGTCAAGTCTGCGGTGGATGGAAGGTGTCCACTAGAGTGGGGGAGGATGTGTGTGTGTGACCATTTGGAGGCATTGTGGCCGTTCCGGTGGGGGATCCTGAGGGCCCGTCCAAGGTGATGGCTGTGGGAGAGTCAGGTGGGTGTGAACAGCGTTCACTCAGGATGGGACCAAGGAACAGGGAAGGGTCAGGTGGGCTGTGTGGATTTGACGAGCTCTGTGGAGATGCGCAATGTGGTGCAGAGACAGGTGTGGCTCCGTGTCCCCGAGTCCAGGCCAGAGCCTGGGGGTCACGTGGGGCTTACGAGGCGGCTGCTAACACGAGCTCCTCTTCTCTTCCAGCTCTGGATCCCTCCCGCCTTCGGCTGCCGCCCTGAGTACGACAACGGATTGGAGGAGATTGTCTTTGGCTTTGAACCTTGGATAATTGTGGTCAACCTGGCCATGCCTTTTTCTATTTTCTACCGAATGCACGCAGCTGCCTCTCTCTTTGAGGTCTATTGTAAGATATAGTCTGTGTCCGCATCAAAGCCTGAGGAGTGACTTAACAAGAGAATTCACTGAAGCCACCTGGGAATGGCCAGGTTGGGCAAACATTGCCTGACGAATGCAGGAGGGCTGCCTTTGTTTGTACCAATTGTGTTTCCCGTGAGCCGGAATTGTCTGTCACCCCAGATGAATGTAATCAGGTTAGCTCAGCATCGATGAGGTGGCTGAAATCTGGCCTTGGATAGCTCATTCTAATTGAACCCAAATTATTTTATCTCCTTTTAAATGAGCTCCTTTGTTTTAAAAGAATGAGGTCCCAGGTTGGGGAAAGAAAAATGATCCAGTTCTTTTTTCATAAAAATTATTTTCTGTTATCATGTGACTCCCTACAACTTTTTCTGCCCATCTGAGTCATATTATCATCCTTACATTTTATCCTTCCCAGGGCTGATCAATACAGAGACAAGCATGTTTAGTTCATATTGTACTTTCTGAATATGTTTAAGTTTTTGAACAAAGTTATTTTTATCATCTGGATGGAAATTAGTGTATAGATCAGTATGGAGAAGTATTTCTTGCCTGAAATGTTGGCATATTTTTGTTTGTGATCATTTTGAAGTTTTTTTTTTAAATAAATTTTACTTTTTCTTCTCTCACTGTTAATACTTATATGCTTATTACAGAAAATGTGGACATTTTAGAAGACTAGAGAGGAAAAAACCACCTCGGATGCCACTGTTGTATTTTTCACACCTTGCTGTATTTCTCTTATCTGTGTTCCTGCCCAGGATTCTTTTTGTTGTTATCATTGTTTTGCTCACCAGTGATGATGTGACAGGTTCCATTTTGTACCTGCCTTTTTGTCACTTAACAAAAGAGCATAAACCCTTCCTTCACATTGTTCCAAACTCTTTGTAAATATCATTTTGATCCTGTATTGTAGTCCGTCAAGTGGATGGGCCATAGTCAGTTTCCTATTGTTGGTTTTGGTTTTAGAGTGTTTATACTTTTTGGTTTTTATAAGGGACTCTGCAAAAAAATCAACTACCTTTGTAAAGCATTTCCTATATAATAGTTTCTGTAAGACATATACTTAAAATCAGGATGCCTATTCAAAAGGTTATAAATATTTTAAAGCCTCTTAAGGAATAATGACATGGGGAAAGCCTTTGTATGTACTTTGCCATAATCATTTCAAGTTCAGAATAAAAGTAGTTTACTTAACCATCAACACTAATGTGAACATCTTCTCATCTCAGTGTATTTTAGGGGGGACAGCATGGACAAGGGCATATTAAGAAACACCAGATTTTTTACATGACTCAAATACTTGATGTTCATTCCAGAAAAAAAATAAAAAGTGGGCAGATGGGCCAAAAACAAAGTGAAAGGTTGTCCATCATACCTTCTATTTAGAGTGGTGGTTTTCAACCTGGGACCATCTTGTCCCCCTGGGGACATTTGGCAAAGTCTGGAGATACTTTTTATGGTGACCACTGTTGGGGGAGGAGGGCTGCGGGCATCTAGTGGGCAGCTAGCTGAGATGCTGTTAACTTCCCATGATGCACGGGATGGTACGCGCAGCAGAGAATTAGCTGGCCCCAAAGGCTTATAGTGTCCTGGTTGAGAAACCGTGATCTAGAGGTAACTGCTGTTCATTTTTGGTCCTCAGTACCTCTCAGGACACACACACATGCACATACACATATGTGTGTGCACATACACGTGAATGAGATTATTTTTATGTGAAATGAATTTGCATATAACTAGCTTCTCTTTCTTTTAATACACCAGTGTGTTTCTAACTATTTTGGTATCCCCATGGCATGGATTCTCACAGTTTAACATGTGTAAGAATCATCTGTGGGAGCCTATTAGGTTTCCTGCCTTTCCAGCCAGAAGTTCAAGTTCTGTTGGGCTGGAGGGGTGCTCAGGATGCTTAAGTAAGCATCTCAGGTGATGCCAACGCCCTTCTAGAAGCATCTCCTTGGGAGTCCTGGACCCCAACTCCGGACTCCTGAACAACATTCCTTGACATTGTGTCCTCTTCTGCAATATGACCTTGGCCAACTTCAAAGTACATTCCGCGGAGGGATGTAGCATTCCTTATTTAGTCAGACCCCGATGTTGGACACTTAGAGACATTTGATGGTCTCTTTCTTCTTCTTCTTCTTCTTTTCCTTCTTCTTCTTCTTCTTCTTCTTCTTCTTCTTCTTCTTCTTCTTCTTCTTCTTCTCCTTCTCCTTCTCCTTCTCCTTCTCCTTCTTCTTCTTTTCCAATTACAAGTGAGGCTGAGCGAGCATTTTCATGGCTAAGTCTTTTCATGTGTTGATAAACCACCCTGCATGAGATGACTGCATGTGAATGCCCATTTATCCAGAGGACCCCATTTTGGCTGGTGTTAATTTCCCCCTGTTTTGAGCACATTAGTACAGCCCTAGGGCCTCCACCTGTGGGGCGTGGGCTCTGCCAAAGAGATAAAGGGAATCACAGGAAGACTGGGAACGACTGAGACAGGTGTGAGGGTTTCAGTGAGGCCACGGGGTGCCATCAGAGCTGGGAAAAGTCAGCACAGTCTTTCTGGGCTCAGAACTTCTGAGCAGGGACCTTAAAGATGGATCCTCTCTTGGCCTTAAACGAGTAGAGCCCGCAGACTCAGGGATGGCTATCACAGCCAGGTGGCTTTGACCCACAGGGAGTCAAGCCTGACTCATCCGGCTTAGGCAGCAAGGAAAATCTGTTACCTTAATACCAAGGCAACTCACAGATGAGGAACCAGAGTGTGCAATCAATGAGAGTCACACCCTCAAGGCTAGAATAAGAGAAATGCCAATTAAAACAGTCATGAGATGCCATTTCCTATTTATCCGGGTGGCAAGGGTTGGCTAAATGTGAGGGAAAGGGAAGGCACACACACTGCTGGCAGGAGCGTAAATTGGTAAAAGCCAAATGGGAGATCAGCTGGCAACAAGTAGGGCTGAAGGCACACATTCCGTAAGACCTGGCAATTCTACCCCTCAGAGTGAGCTCCAAGGATATCCTCGAGTGTATGTGCAAGGAGACGTGTTCAGAAACATCCACTCCAGGAGTGTTTGTCGGAAAGAAATAAAAACAGCTGAAATGTCCATCAG
Source organism: Martes martes (assembly GCF_963455335.1). Taxonomy (NCBI): domain Eukaryota; kingdom Metazoa; phylum Chordata; class Mammalia; order Carnivora; family Mustelidae; genus Martes; species Martes martes. Next base: position 145,368,211 of record NC_137889.1, read on the forward strand.
AACGGATAAACATGGCCTATTCCCACCGGGGAATATTACACAGCAGTGAGAAATGAATGGGTCGGAACTCCATGCAATGATACAAGTCATCCCTCAAGGCAATGCTGTACAGATAATTAAGTATCAAGACGGTGTAATTGACGTGATATGTTAATATAACATTTAAAAACAGGCAAGACAATCTGATATTTCTGGGATATATATGCAGTAAAATTACAATCACATGTGAAGAAAGGGTGCACCCCGAGTTGGGTACAGTGGTCATCTGTGGGCTGGGGAGGAGGGAGGGTGCAGGACCGGGGTGGGGTCAGACAGCTGAGTGCATGTTGTGTCTGCAGTGTTTGATTTCTCTGGCAAAATGAGCTGTATAGAAGCATTTGTTATATTTTCTTCTGTGCTTTTTAATATGTCTGAGATAGTTCATAATAGCAACATGTGAAGGAAAGAGAAAAGAAAGTCAACGTAAGGAAGAGCAACTTAGAGTTATCAGAGAAGGTGAGTTTCCAACATTCATCCACTGTCGTTGGGAGGAGGGTATCAAAGCCACCTTGTCTGGTCTCCTCAGCAGTTAGATCCCCCAGGTGGGGTAGCTCGATGCCATGAGCTGTCAAGATCCCCCAACCCTCGCACCTTGGATGATTCTGGGCTCATCATGAAACTCAACATCAGTTTGCCTTCCCATATAGTTCTTTACTGAGGGGAGTGATGCCCCAAGCACTCAGGGTATCAGGAAAATCCGTTACTCACCCGTTGCAACCTAGTACAGGTGCATTTGCTAGCTCAGTCTCCTTCATTCCTGCCCCCCACCAAGCCAGCATTTCAACTCACATTCTAGGAGTACCCTGGCTCTTGGTGGGGCTGCATGGAAGGGGGAAGGGCAAGAATTTCGGAACTGGACACCCAGGCTCACACCCAGACCTGGGACGCCAGGCATGCCTTAGAAAAGACACCCCGTCCACAAGACATTTTGCAAACTCTGGAACTAAATGCCACCAGCACCTGCTGGGCACTTGTGCCTGGAGGTCAGATCAGATTCCTTTGTCTGTCCTCACAAACACCAGTCAGGAGCCTTCCGTGTAACCCCGGCAGCCCACAGGGCATCTCTGGTACCTCTCTATGAAGCCGCTGCCAGGTTGGGTGAGTGTTACTACTCTATTTGAGTGGAAGGAGCCTTTGGGCATACTAGGGAACATACATGGCTAGTAAATTGTAGTGATGGACTATTACACTTTAAAAAACCCTTTTCCTATTACATAGTCTAAAAAGAAAGTCAATTTGGTAAAAAAATAAAAAATCTGTCCAACAATTGCTTGAGGATATATGGACAGAATAATCCATCAGCTTGACAGGATATTTCCCTTTTTACTCAGTTATAAATTGCTACATGTGGCTTAAAAGGGTGAAGGACGAAGCTACTAGAAACAGGGTTCTCCACCCCCTCTGTGAGTTTGGCTGGGGAAGAGCACGAACAGCAGGGGGCACTGGTGCCTTTCTTAGGAGTCCTTGCCTGTGCTTTCAGGGCAACACTAGGGGAGATCTGGTCCACCCCCAGCAGCCTCAAGAATACCCATTGAGGGGATGGGGGATGGGTGCAAACTGCCCCGTCTGTTCCCCCTCCACAGCTCCGGGCTGCTGTAGTGTGTGTCGGGTGCTGTCCTCACTCCCAGGTGAGAGCTTGGGAGGATTCTGGGTTCTCCTGGGGATGATGAGAACTAGTTAAGAGTTTCAGCAAGGGTGTTCCTTCCCCTTGCCCCCACCACCTCCCATATCCTTGTTCCCATCAAGAGGCTTTGCGGAACATGGGGTGTTCCCATGTGAGAAGAGTCCCCCAGAAATTGGTCAGGGAGGAGGCTGGGGCAGTGGGCTGGGAGGACATTTTCACAAGGTCTGATGGGGAAGGGCAGCAACATTAGCTCCTCCTCAGAGAAGACCTTAGGGGACCATGGGGAGGGGATGGGGGAGGGATGAAGGCAGTGTTTTAATGCTCAAAAGGAGTGAGAATTGTGGTATGCTGTTTCAGCCACATTAAAAACCACAGTCTCAGATAGTTCACTATCTCAGAATAGTTCACTGTCTCAGAAATATAAATTAAATCAAGTCCCCTGCTTAAACCTTTCATTGGCTTCTCATTGCTTTTAGAAGAAAGTACAAACTCTTGACCACGGTCTGCCAGGATCTTCACTATCTGACCTCTGCTACTTCATCTTCGTCTTACGCCAGTTCCCCTGTCACCCTCTCCCAGGGACCCCCACTCGCAGCCACTGCTGCAGCCACATACAGCTCCCTTGACTGCCTTGGATCCCACAAACTCTATTCCTCAGGACCTTTGCACATGCTAATCTCTCTCTCTTTCAGGAGAATGCTTCTCTGGCTCCTTGAACTGGGTCAGCCTCTTTTCATCCCTCAGGCTGTGCAGAGAGGTCCCTCCATTGTGAGGGGTGCCCTGGTCATCTGTCTAAATAGATCTCCCCGTGACCCTTCACCTTGGCCCCTTTACCCTTAGTCATTTACTTATTCGTTTGTGCTTCTCTGTCTTGTGAGGGTAAAGGCTTAGCCTCCTTCTACCCCAGGCCTCACCACATGGGTTGCCGCCCTCACAACCCAGAGTATTCCAGGGTGTGCAGAAATGCCTGAAACACGGCAGAGGTCACGATTGGCATGTTTCCATGAATCATTTTTTTTTTCTTTTTAGAGAGAGAATCTTTTTTTTTTTTATTTAATTTTATTTTATTGTTTCAGTGTTCCAAGATTCATTTTTTAAGGGCTTGGCAGACTGCCCCCTCCTTCTAGCATAGGCCTCCAGCTCCCTCTTGGCCTCTAAGGCACAAGGTGGCGCCCAAGGCCTGGCCCAGAAGAGCCCTGGGTTAGGCTGCGCTCCCCTGGGCTTGTTCTGGCCCCCGGACAGAGCACAGGGACCACCCCTCTGGAAGCCTGCAGGTGCCTTCTGCCTTCCTCCTTGGGAGGGAGGAACCTCTGGGGCGGAAGAGGAGCGGGGACTGCCTTCCTGGCAGCACCGAGTGTTGCCTAGGTATCTCTGGCAGATGTTTCTGGAACACCAGTTGTGGATGACTGGTCTAAGCCAGACATAATGAGCCCCCCTCCCCTCGGCTGGAGGTTGGTTCGGAGCAGGGCGTGTGAGTACTTCCAGGCCAGCTGTCGGCAAACTACCCTCTGTGAGCTAAGAATGGCTTTTACGTTTTGCAAGGTGGTTAACAACAACAACACCTACACAAAAAGATTATGTGGCAGAGACGTGCCTCACACAGGAGCAGAAAATGGAGCAAATGCGAGCTGGGGATTGTCAGTGCAGTCTGCCCAGGGAAAGCTGGTGGCCCGGGCACTGATCAAGCCCCTCCCTGTTGGTTTCCCTCTCTGCAGAGGGAGGGGAGGAGAGGCGGGTGCGCAGGGTCCTGGCTTTGATGACTCGCTCCCCTGGGCTCCTCCCACTGCTCTGCCCACCCCGACCCCCACTCTCCGCCTGCAGGCTCCTCACCCTCTCCTTGGGCAGGTGGTGTTGCCGTCCTGCCTCCTCTTGGCTTCTCACTCAGCTCTCCTTGGTGCTCTAGTTCATGGCCACTGGCTTCCTTACTGTCTAGATGCTGCTGACTCCAAAATGTGCATTTGCAGCCCAACCTCTCAGTTCCCTGCTGGTCGTTTCCAGCAGCTTCGATGTCCCATAGGCACTTAAACTGAATGTGTCTGACCCCAAACTCAAGAGTTCTCAGTCCTCTGGCAGGTTCTCCCTCCTTGTCTTCATTCCCGTGGATGGCATGGGCCTGTCTGTCTTGCAAGCCCGACATCCAAGGCATGTCTTGGACGTGGCCCTTGTGCCTCATCTCCAAGCAAAAGCCACACCTGTCACATCTACTCCCACATCTCTTGGCATCATGTGCTTCTCCCCCCTTTCACCTCCTGCCCACTCCGACTTACGGTCATCTCCTCTGGATCTCCTGAAGGAGCCTCCTTGCTGCCTTCTCCAGTGCATCTCTGTCCCCTAGCTGTCTGTCCTCCTCATTGTGGTGAGAGTGGAGTTTGAGGAAGGCAGTTGGGCTCCTATCCCTCCCCCAAACAACATCCCCCAATGGCTTTTCATTGCTTGAGTTGAAAACCACAATCCTTACCTTGGCCTCCAGGGTCCAGTATGGTCCTAGCTCCCCACCGTCCGACCTTTCCTCGTGCTCCACTTTCCCTCTGTGCTCCCCCACACTGACCAGCGTCTTCCGTTCTTTGGACATGCCCTGTTCCTTTCTGCCTCAGGGCCTTAGCACTCACTGCTTCCTCTTCCTTCTACTTAGTTAATTCAGGTGCTCTCATAGATCTCCATCCAAGCAATAGCTTCTCAGGGAAATCTTCACTCACCCCTACACGGGGTCTGGGGCTCCTGTTATGAGCGTTCACAGCACCAACTAGCTTTCTTTCATTGTAACTATTGTATCTGTTAATCACACAGTTACGTGTGGGATTGTTTGACCACTTACTATAAGCTTTCTCTCTCTTTTTTTTTTTTTACATTTTTAAACGATTTTTAAAAATTTATTTGAGAGAGAGAGGGAAAGCCAAGCAAGTGAGAGAGTGCATGTAGTTGGGGGTGGGGAGCAGCAGAGGGAGAGCGAGAATCAGGCTCCCTGGGATCACGACCTGAGCCAAAGGCAGACGCTTAACTGACTGAGCCACCCAGGAGCCCATAAGCATTTTTTTTTTAAACCACTTAACTATAAGCCTTAAGAAGAAGGGATAATGTCTGTTTTGTTCCCCAGCTGTGTCCCCTCTACCAACAAAGGAGGAGCTTCCTAATAATTGTGGCTTTAAGAAACAAATGGGTGGATGCTTGATGATCTCTTAAAACAAAAATGGGAACTGGGAGATAGTTTCAATATGGCAGAAAACTCAGGAAAAAAACCCCATGTATTTATTTGGTATTTGCCTGGGCAGGTTAAAAAGCTATTTATGTATATCCTTTTGGAAAAACCCGAATCAACTCAGTGAGGTTGCCTTTTGCAGCATCCGTCCTAGCTGAGCTCTGAAGGGGCTTCCCTGCCCTGCACAGAGAGCTGTGGGGTGTGGGGGAGGGGTACGGGACTGCCCAGGAATACACACTGTGAGCTCTGGGGGTTGGGAACAGAGTCCTCCTCTGTCTTGTGTCGACCTGGGCAGGAGCTTCACAAATATTAATTATGGCACACACTGTTAACTGCCCTCTCAGTGACAATCCTTTGCTTGCTAAGAAAACCCTGATTTTGGCCGGGGAAGCAAAGTGCCCAGTCTTTGGGGATGAAGCCAAGCACTGGCATTCCGTTTCCCGTGGACTGAGGCTTGAAACTGTTTGCAGTCTGCCTTGTTGTTAGGGGCGGTTTTCTTCTGCTAACCAGAGCTAAGGGCCTCCTAAGATCTTCTTCACTGGTGATAGGTCAGAGACACATTAAGAAAACTCCCCCGAGATAGCTCCTCCTACCCCGTTTTGCTCCTGGAGGTTGAACTTGGTCATGGTGCCCACAGCTGTAATAGCCAGCCTGTGACCAGGAGGCTCCAAGGACACAAAAGCCACAACACTGAGAAAAGTGGCACATCAGATGAAAAGGACCTGGTTCCTTAGTTATGTCACTGAGTTTCCGCACCAGCCCCTTGCCTGTTCCTTAGGAAGTTCCCGTTATGTGAGAGGATTAAATGTCTTTATTGCATAAAGCCATGAGTAGGCAGACCTTCCATTACTCACAGCTGAACGCATTTCTAATCAATGTATTTATTTGAATTTTCTTTTATTTTGATATAATTTCAAGTGTGTAGGAGCGTTGTCAGAGGACGAACTTCCTGGTAGCCTCCACCAGATTCACCAAGTGTTCCTGACCACTTGGCTTTCTCTCTCCGGCGTGGACATGGTGGGATATGACATGACACCCTCATTTCTTCCTGAAGACCCGAAATGTGGTTAGGAAGGAGTGGGTATCCCACTCCTTCCACTCCAGACGTTTCAGCATGTACTCTCCAAGAACAAGCAGCGTCTAGCAACCAAATTCAGGAAATTTAGGATTGAGCCCATACAGTTATCTAATGGTCACTAACTGTCAATTGTCAGTGGTTTCATTGTCAAGAATTGTCTAATATACCGTCCACATGATCATTTTGCCAACCGTCCCAATAATATTCTTCAAAGGATCTCTCCCCTGATCCAGTCAGCATGCCTCTGTGTCTCCTTTGACCTGGGACAGCTCCTTGTCCTTTCTTTGCCTGTTGGGACATCAGTACTTTGAAGGGTTCAGGTCCATTGTCGACGGTCCCTCTGTCTGGGTTTGTCTGCTGTCTCCTTAGGGGGCACGGATACTGGATAAGGATGCTGTGTGGCCTCAGGATGTCCCACCACAGGGTCTTTGATGTCCGTCTGTCCTGGCCCGGTCGTGTTAACTCTGTTCACTAGTTAAGACAGGGCCTGCCAGGTTTCTCAACTATAAAGTTACCATCCTTCCTTTTTGTCAATATCCTGTTCTTCTCCAAATTTGTACTTGGTGATGACTCTTGTCTAAATCAGCTATTAGCATTATGGTTGCAAAACTGCGATTTTCTAATTCTGTTATTCCTTTGACATCAATTAGCATTCTCTTGCCTTTCTCCCTCCCTTCCTCTCTCTTTCCTTCCTTCCTTCCTTTTCTGGTTTATCACTATAGATTATCATTGTATCACATAGATTATAATCCATTAGTGTCATTATTAATTCTGATGCTCACGTTGTCACAGATTTGGTAAGTGAGAGCCCCTTCACATTGGTGGTGGGGTAATTCGACATGCCTTCATCTCCAGGACTCCTGTGTGTTTGAGCTGCGAGGGGGCAGAGACCTAGGGGCTGAACGCTGGGTTTGAAGAGGAGACCTTCAGGTCACTGTCAGGTCATGGGCTTGAGGCCACTTTTCCACCTGCAGGATGGGTGCGGATAGCTCATCGCTGCCTTTCTGCCTGGGCTCTGCTGAGCCAAGCTGAGCGCACGGACAGGGCTGGCACCTGGGGAGCTCAGGCGTGTTCCATAACCAAGGACCAAGCCTTTCTGGGTATAAAACAGAGTTCAGTCTTTTGATACCAGCTGTGGAGGAGCACCCAAATCCTGATGGTCGTTCCTTTTGATTTTGTCATTTGTCTCAGCGAAGTGAATCCGGTTGAAAATAATACCTTCAGAAGGAGAAGAATCAGGGAGTTCAGACAGAAGAATACTTCCGAGCTAGATTAGGGAAACCCCCTTTGTGCTAAAATGTTCTAGGCAAATCCTCTTTGGTACAATTTTGTAGGAGCCAAATGTAGGAGACGAAGCGTTTCTTGTTCCCATCCTCTGGGGCAGGGCTCCGGCTGGGATGACGAGACAGGGAGTTCATGGGCTGCCTACTTGCTTAGAGTCCTTGCTGACGAGTCTGGCTTCCCAGGTCGATGAGAGACTTCTGGGAAATGTGGCAAAGAGCTGGGGTGAGAGAGGGCAGCCACTGCTCACACGAAACCATTGTCCCCCAGCAGACAAAGGGCTTCAGGAGCCCTTCCCACGAAGACAAGATATTTAGGGGAGTCCTTCGTTGGGTTGAAATGTCAGTTACACAGACCAAAGGAAAGACAGAAAGAAAGAACGAGCAGGAAGAGCCGGAATTTGCTAGCCGTGGGATCTTGGTAAATTTACTTGCTCTCTCTGAGCCTCGTTTTCTTGTCGAGGTCACTCCCCACTGTTACACTTTTCCTTCATAGCACCCATCACAGTTGTAATTGTACATTTACTTGGATAATTCTTGTATTAAAGCCTATCTCTAATAACCTCGTGAAGGGAAGGGACAGTACATTTTTTTATACTCCCTTATATTCCCATGAACAAAACAGCATCTAAGAGGTAATAGGTGCTCAATAAGTACTTGCCAGATAAAAGTAAAAGGAATTGAAATTCAAATCTGTTTCCAAAATCCAAGTCCTTTCCTGACATCCTAAGCTGGTGTTCTCCAGGAAGACAAGATGGGATGGAGGTCATTCCAGGGTGAGGGATTGCCATAAGAAAATTGGGAAAATTTTCATTGGGAACATTATCACTGGTGTTTTTTTGTTGGCCGGCTTGCTTGTGTTTCATGGCGGTAGCGGCTTGAACCCAGGCTGTAGGTGGAAGAGGAAGGGCAGGAGAAGATTTGGAGCAAGGGGAAGACGATTGAAAGACTTCAAAATGCTCACCTGACAGTTAAGGATCAGGGATCCTGAGGAGATACTGAGCGTTTTCCATCTGGGGGAATGGCATGATCTGTTACATCTGAGAAAGATCACTCTGCCTGCCATGATGGGAGGGTGGACAGAGGATCAGGGCAGAACCTTCTTTACAGTGTAAAGAAGACACAGTCCTGGATGGGGTGTCAGTGGAGAGAGGAGTGGACTAGCTCCTAGGAGATGGGGAGAGAGAGGAAGTAAGGATGACTCCCCAGGTGTAGGTGCAGGCCCCTGGACAGATGGTCTCGCCACCTCCAGCAGCAGAAAGCACTGAAGGGAGAGAAGATTTGAGGGAGAAGAGCCTGGGGAAGGCTGGGCAGGCTGAGTGGGTCCGGCAGGCAGATGGGGGCGGGGTGAATGGGGCAGGGAGGTCTGAGTGGAGAGAGAGATTAAGGAAGGAATGAGAGAGTCCAGTCCCTGTTTCTAGACCTCAGTGCGGGGCGGCTATATGCCTCAGCTCGTTCTCTCCCCAGTTGTCTTCAGCTGAGCTTAACCCAGGCAGAAACTTGGCCCTTCAGAAGGGGAACTTGTCTGCTGGAGGGAGGAAGTATGCTATTCTTTTCAAAACTTTGGGCTTTGGATCATCGGTTCAAGCCTCAATTGCCACTTCAGTCAAGCACTGAAATATTAATCCATCTTTCTCAAGGTTATAAAAGAGAAAGACAGATTGTCCAGCAGGCAGGAGGCTCCCAGCCCACTGGAGGCAGCCTTCCTCCTCCTTGTCTTCTGGGCTCATCCAAAATTATTCCCCAAAGGAAAAATCGTTTAAAGACGGAGGTGGGGGGCGGGTGATGGTGGGCAAGAAGACTCTCCCAAGAGGTCAGGTTAAGCCTGAATTTTAGAATGGATGATGGGGATGGGGAGGGGTAGTTTAGAGGAGATGGTTTCTAGGAGACATGCTTCCTGCATGCTTTTTCTAGATGTCGATTTCATTGAACCTTACACCCCCGGGAAGAGTAGGAGTCATTAGCCCATTTTGTGGATGAGAAAACCAAGACCCAGTGAAGTTTAGGGCGCTCAAGGTCACACAGCCAGGAATGAAGTCCCAGTTGGGACTGGGGTCCCGGAGAAATCTAAAGCTGCCCCCTACCTTACAAACGCTCTTTCCCAGTGTAGAAGTCAGCGATTCCCCCATCCCTACCCCACCTCCGCGTTCCCCAAACGTGTCTGGGGCCAGAGCACCAGGGGTGGGTCAGGAACCCCTTGGTCTTCCCGGGGCGTGCTTTCCCTGGCACGCGGAGAGGGGTCTGGCACGCGAGCGCCTCTCGGACCTGAGGATTCGCCTCCAGTCTCCGGCGACGGAGCGCGGAGAGTGAGCGCGCCCCGGTACAGGTGGGGCGGCTGCGCGGGAGATTGGGGAACGCGGAGGCGCGGGGGCGCGGGCCCCGGGCGCAGACGGCGACAGAGGCAGCACAGCAACCCTCGCCCGCCGCCGGCCTCTCCCGACCCCCGCCCCCTCGGCGGTGCCGGTTGGTTCTTGGCTTCTCCGGCTGCGAACCAGACACAGCCACAGCCACCGCCACCCGGCGCGCATCGGCCGGCTTCCTGCCCCTGGCGCCGACCCTGGAAGGGCGCAACGCAGCCACCGACCCGGAGGCGCTCGAGGAAGCCAGAGGGGTCCCCGCGCACTCTGGGCCCTGGCGCAGCGCATGGTGAGCGGCCCCCCGGGCTCCGGGATCCCTTAACCGAGGGTCCCGGCGCGCTAGCCCCCGGGTGCCCGATGGGTCACCCGGGGGGCGCAAGGCCGAAGTTGGGACCTCACGCAGCCCGCCCCCGCGGCCGAGCCAGACATGCTGCCGCCGGGGCGCAACGGCACGGCGGAGCGGGCGCGGTTCCGGCAGCAGCAGCTGGCGCAGCCGGGCGCCGCAGGGGGCGCGGAGGGGGCGGCGCCGCTGGGGCCAGCGCAGGTGGTCACCGCCGGCCTCCTGACCCTGCTCATCGTCTGGACCCTGCTGGGCAACGTGCTGGTGTGTGCGGCCATCGTGCGCAGCCGCCACCTGCGCGCCAAGATGACCAACGTCTTCATCGTGTCCCTGGCTGTGTCCGACCTCTTCGTGGCGCTGCTGGTCATGCCCTGGAAGGCAGTCGCCGAAGTGGCCGGTTACTGGCCCTTTGGGGCCTTCTGCGACATTTGGGTGGCCTTTGACATCATGTGCTCCACCGCGTCCATCCTGAATCTGTGCGTCATCAGCGTGGATCGCTACTGGGCCATCTCCAGGCCCTTCCGCTACGAGCGCAAGATGACCCAGCGCGTGGCGTTGATCATGGTTGGCCTGGCCTGGTCCTTGTCCATTCTTATCTCCTTCATCCCAGTTCAACTCCACTGGCACAGGAACAAGGCAGGCTCCTGGGGCGGGGTGGAACCGCCATCCAGCCTGGCTAACGGGACACCCTGGGAGGAAGCGGGGGAGCCAGAGGTGAGGGCGGAAAACTGTGACTCCAGCCTGAACCGAACTTACGCCATCTCTTCGTCGCTCATCAGCTTCTATATCCCTGTGGCCATCATGATCGTGACCTACACGCGCATCTACCGCATCGCCCAGGTGCAGATCCGCCGGATTTCCTCTCTGGAGAGGGCGGCGGAGCACGCGCAGAGCTGCCGCAGCCGTGGGGCCTGTGCCCCGGACAGCAGCCTGCGGACATCCATCAAGAAGGAGACCAAGGTCCTCAAGACCCTGTCGGTGATCATGGGGGTCTTCGTGTGCTGCTGGCTGCCCTTCTTCGTCCTTAACTGCATGGTCCCCTTCTGCAGCGGACGCCCGGAGGGTCCTCGGGCTGGCTTTCCTTGTGTCAGCGAGACCACCTTCGACGTCTTTGTCTGGTTCGGCTGGGCCAACTCCTCCCTCAACCCGGTCATCTACGCCTTCAACGCTGACTTCCGGAAGGTGTTTGCGCAGCTGCTGGGGTGCAGCAACCTCTGCTCCCGCACCCCGGTGGAGACCGTGAACATCAGCAATGAACTCATCTCCTACAACCAGGACACCGTCTTCCACAAGGAGATCGCAGCTGCCTACATCCACATGATCCCCAATGCCGTGACCCCAGGGGATGGGGAGGCGGACAAGGAGCAGGAGAGCCCTTTTGATCATGTGTCCCAGATCTCTCAGACGTCCCGGGATGGTGACCCTGCCGCGGAGTCTGCTTGGGAGCTGGACTGCGAGGGGGAGATTTCGTTAGGCAAAATAACGCCTTTCACCCCGGATGGATTCCATTCAACAGCGTAAGGAGTGCCCCTCCCGGATCTACACGGCAGCACGGACATCAACAAGCACACATTTCCAGCGCTGCCCAGTGGATCACATTTTCTGTCTGTGTAGTAGTCCATGGGCTTAGAAACCTCACCAGACTGATTTGCTGTGGAAAGAATTGGCAGAAGCATTCGGCATCAACTCAGTCAAATATACCCCAGCCTAGCAGAAATGGACCAGTGTCCAGTTAAGAGAAGAGAAGGTGGTGTTTGGTTCTTTAAAAAAAAAAAAAAAAAGTAGTAGCTCGTCTTTAAAAAATACACTCTCTGCTCCCTTTTAAACCATTGAATTGATTAGTCACTTATTTTTGTTTGTTGACTTTTAGACAACAGGATCTATGTGGGTGTGTCATGCTGCTGGGATGTGTGTGGCTTTCGTGCATTTTGCTTCTTGTAGCCCTGTGTTATTGCAGTTTCTCCTGTCTCTGTGTCTTTACAACAGCTGAGGAACTCTTTCTGATTTGTTCTGGTGTCTAATAAACACAAATTTATGTGCATGATGGGGTGATTATCTTTGCTTTGCCAGATTGGTTTTCACGATAGTTCCTGGAGAAATCAAGAGAGTATCCTTAAAATCAGGGGAGATTTTGGCTTGGTCTGGAAGCACATCTTTATTTTATCTTTGCAGACAGGTTGGCCTTACAGGTACACACAGGAGCAAGGACTGTGAAGAGCTTCCAATTCCTCTGTTTTTTTTTTTTGTTTGTTTGTTTTGTTTTTTAGATACACCCATCTAAAGTCTGTGCTGAAAGCCGGCTTCAGTGATACAGCATCAGATAGGAACTCCTGTGCCCTGGAATTGTAGTATTTTTCTCATTTGGAATCTCCTGTTTAAATAACATAAAATAATTCTCCCAGTTCCTAGGCAGATCAGTTCATTGAAAAGATCATAGAGCATTAAGAGCTCAATCTTTCTCAATCTCAAATCTGTAGTGTTTTAGACTTACATGGCTTTTGATCCGCATTTCTGAAAGTCTCTGAAATGTGTGAGCTGATATGCTTTAAAAAAAACAAATCTCAGTTTTAAATAGACATTTTCATCTGTAGGCACCAGGAAATGAGAGAATGCACTTTAACAAAAAGGTAGGAGCCCGAGATGATATTTGAATGAACTTGAAATGGGAAAATCTATTGGTTGAGGTGCTCAACATGAAAAGAGCCCAAAGACTTTCAATCTTTTTGTTCTTCTCTGCAGCCTGCGCCGGGAAGAGAAGTGTTTTATGCCAGAGCCATTCCAACTGAGAGCATGTTATTACCACTGGATCTAAATGTGAGCATTGTTAATGGAAGCAAATGAATCTGAATATGTAATTTCTTACAAGTCCCTACTCTGAAGCAGGCTCATCAAGGACAGTTCAATCAATTTTGGTCTCTTTTGGGATAATTTTATTGTCAGTCTACTGAGCAACCACGTCTTGTTCACGGCAAGATGTACCATGCTTGACACATAATGCTTCATAAATATTTGGTGAATGAGTACTTCTGGAACACCGAAGTTGAAGCCAAGTCCCATTCGGTACCTCAATTTTCATACAGAATCTCGTCATACTGATATTGGAATCTGAGGTCTGTGTTCCATTATTGGCTACTGGTGACCTGATCACTTCTGTGGACCATTAGGGAAACATTGGGGGCCGTGAGACGTGGTCTTGCTTTAGGATTCAGGAGATGGCTGCGTGACCTTGAATGAGTCCAGTAACCTTTCCGGGCCATACTTTCTGTCCGTATCTGTAAGTTGAAACACTTATACTAGAGCAGTGTTTTCCAAATTGTTCTTCACTGTGCAGATGCTATGGTGGGGGTCTCAGGTGGGGTCTCAGGTTAGTGCAGCAAACCCGGGGAAAATAACTCTTTTCTCTACAGGGCTTCTTAGAGCTTTCTGTGTGGTGTGAATCCCCAAGCAGGAGAGAATTCTGCATTGCTTCCCGATGTCTTTGACCTTGTGAATCCTTGTTTGGCTCAATTCGTTACTCCCTTTTCTCTGGAGACCACAGCTGCAGGGAACAGGGTTTAAGAAACTGAATCAATCTGGAAGTCTTTTAAGTGTATCTAATCTATTCTAAAGGACCCATTGTCATAAGCAAGGTTTTTTTTTTGTTTGTTTGTTTTCGGTTTTTGTTTTGTTTTGTTTTTTGGCAAACCTGTTCTAGGCCCCAGTTTAAACAACTTCTGTGTTAGGAAAACGTATTGTGTGAGAACCTTGAAAATCCCTTCTGCAAAAGAGCTCCAATCAGTTCTTGTAATTATTTACACCCACTCTGTGCTGGGCATTGTTCTAGGAATGTGGTCACCAATCAGATACTCTGGGGTCTTGAGCTTCTGCTTCACCAGGAGGGAGACGAGTGAAGGATCACTACCACACTGCCCTGCGGTGTGCGGTGTGCGCGGGGCAGTGACAACTGATGGGACACAAATGGCAGAGTGGGGGAGCTGCTGTCTGACTTCGGGTGGTGCCTCTCAGAAGAGGCACGATGCAGAGAGACCCAGAAGAAAGAAGAGGGTCGGGCAATGCTAAGGTCTGGGAGGAGAACTGCTCCAGGCAGAGGGAATGGCAGGGTGAACCCCCAGAAATGGGACTGTGCTCGGCACAAGGGGGAAAGAGAAAGGTGGTGGGTGCGGCTGGAGGCCAGGACGGGAGAGCAGCAACGGGCTGGCATTCAGGGCTGGGCACCTCGCATGCACTAATCTATTCAATGTTCACAGCCCTGCGAGGCAGGCACCTCTTTTACTCCCATTTTACAGGTGAGAAAATGAAGGTGTTAGGAATCTAAATAACCAGCCCAGGGTCATATAGCTCATGAGTGGCTGAGCTGGACTTGAACTTGGGCAGTCTGGTCTTGGAGTCTTTAATCTTCACACCCTGCGCTGGTAAGAAGGGCTGCTAGGGCTTTCCCAGGCAGCAGGTGCACTGCTGCTGGGATCAAAGCATCCCTTGTCCATTGTTAATGAGCTGGTTACCTGACACTTTCCTATGACACTTTCCATATGTAAGCCAACCTCCACTGTGCACCAGCTCTGAACATCCTTGGTCTTTGGAGGGGAGGCAGCAGAGGGCGGTGGAAAAAAGAGCCATGTCCTGAGCCCGTATGTGGACGGCCAAGTGCTTTCCTGATTCTACTTGATCCTTTCGTTAACCTCACCTACTGTCATTTGTCCATTTTACAGATGAGGACACTGAGGCACGGAGGGGGTAAGTTGCTTATCCAAGGTCATATGACAGTACGTGTTGGAACAAGTGTTCACACTTGGTCCAGTGGTTCTCCGTGGGGGTGATTTTGTTCTGCAGGGCACACCTGGCCGTGTCTGGAGACACTTCTGGTTGTCACAGCCAGGTGTGGAGGGCTCCTGCCATCAACTTACAGAGCACAGGACAGCCTCCAGCACAAAGAATTCTCCAGCCCGGAGAGGCCCTGAGCCAGGCTGGTGGGCTCCGGGACCCAGCAGGGACCCACAGAGCCACAATCCAGGGATTCTGAAGCTCCACAGCTTGCAGTCCAAATTTTAGCCCCCGCATTTATTAGTCGTCTGAATTTGGGCACCTTTTCTAATTCCAGTTTTTTTTTTCCTAAGATTTTTTTATTATTTGAAAGAGAGAAAGAGCGAGCGGGGAGAAAGGTGGAGGAAAAGGGAGAGAGACAATCTCAAGCTGATCCTGAACTGCGCGCTTGGAGCGGGATGCGGGGTCCGTCCCAGAACCTCAAGTTCACGACCTGAGCCAAAACCGGGAGTCAGACGCTCACCCGACTGAGCCACCCAGGAGCCCCTCGTTTTAGTTTCTTTATCTGAGAAATGGGAACATTCACCCCAAAGGTTTGGAGGATAATTAAATGAGTGTGTACATCACTGAGGTTATTTTTGTGTTGTTCTTTTTCTTTTTCCTCCTTAAAAGAACTCCGTGGCTTGATGCAGTTTAAATCGACCTGAGGTTCCTCGCATATCGTCCTAGAAGCTGAGGCCCTGAGAGCTGAGAGTCATTCTGTCTTGGCCTCACGGTCTTCTAGGCCTAGAAGAGTGTCTGGTATGGTGGAGGTGTTCGGTGAATGTGTGTCCCCACCTCGGACACACACACACACACACACACACACACACACACACACACACACACCAGTCTTACATGCTACAACTGAGTGAGTAACTAGATGTTTACGTAGCAAGTCCCAGGGTGGTGGTCCTCACAAGCAAAGGCCTGCAGGGCTGAAAGCCCCACACGGAGGGTTATCATTGTACAACACACCCAGACGCTCTTTTATAACTTGGAGAGGGCTTCCATATTTCCCCCAGAGCCCAGTGAATATCCGGTGAGGTCCTTCCAGCCTGCCCATGGCAGAGATGAGACAAGCTGACCAAAGACAGGGAGTGAGATGTCCTGAGACTCATCCAAGGTCACCCAACCAGGGACACTCACGCTAAATCTGAAGGTGGCCATACTTCCTGTGCCCTCCCCACCGCACCGCATGGAAGGAACATGTGACAACAGGAGAACAGCAGGCATGTCCTTAAAATTCGTGCCTGACTGTCCTCACCCTCTCCTGGCTCTGTGTGACGACAGGAATGATGTGTTCCCGTCACATGGTGGCATGTCCTTAAATTTGGGGTTGTCTCGTGCTCCCTGTTGTGCAGATTCAGAAACGCACTTTGGGCAGAAGCCCCACAGAAGCAGTGCCCTGTTCCTCTCACGGCATTGTACTGGGGAAGATGCCGTCACTTTCTGTCACTAGGAACGTGCGTTCTGATCACCGGGTGATGGCGGTGAATATAAAGTTACTTGATACTCGATACAAAGATACTTGATAAATATCCTTTGGAGAGATACTTTGAGACTACGGAAACACCCCATTAGCCCTCAAATTTTACCCACTGGTTTTGGCATCTATGAAGGATCCTTCCCTGAATCAATTATTGTTGTGACTGCCAGATGGGGTGTTTAAAAAAATTTCCATCATCGTTTTACTGTTTTTTTTTTTTTTTTTTTTTTTTTACTGCAAGGAAGGGCATTTATTTAATTCATACCTGTGTAGACTCTTGGATTCCTAGATCTTATAATAGGTCATAATCCTTTCCTCTCTGTATTTATTGTGATGTTTAAATGGTCTCCTATTTGACCAGGGAGGAGCCCTTTCAAGTTGCCTTCTGTGTCTTTTTGAGATGCCATTATTATTCATTGGGCAGTTTGCTATTTTTTTGGCCCAAGATACTCCAGACTCATCTTGTATATTTCCTGCTTGAGCTCTGGAATTAACCATTTCTTTAAGGAGTTTCAGTTCCTTTTAGCAGAGAATAGTATTTAGAAATAAAGATCTGGGCGCTAGGGTGTTATGCTACTGAGGCAATTGGTTTCCAGGCCCCCTCAGAGGACAGAGCTGGGACACAGATATTTGTATATATTCGCACACATATTCTCCTATGCTTATATGCACAGACCCATAAGCTTCTCTCTACGTCTATTCCTAGCTATGTACAGACATTAAGTCCCTGGGGTTTCTTCTGACTCCTTGTGGACGTATTTTAAAATCATTACCCCCATTCAAATTCTGACTCACTGAACTTCTTAGTTCATGGATCTGGAAGTCAAAGGGATTAAGTTATATGCCAAGATTTGTTTTGTTTTATTTTGTTTTTCCATATCAAAAAGGGAATAATCACTAGACTTCCCTTGGAGATTATTGATAGGGTTATGTCATATGATGTAGGCAGAATGGACAGCCATGCAGACAGTGAGAATTGGGAATCTATCAGCTCTGTGATTGTATCTGGAAAGCCCAAGGCAGGCATCTCTGTGTCCATGCAGTAGTCCTATGCTCCATTTTCAGGTGCCCATTCTAGAAACCGAGAGCTTAGAAGCCAAGACCTAGGAGGGGAATGAAATGGATCAACAGCAAATCAGATGTGTGGTCCCAGGAAGAAATAGGGCAAGATGTCAAGCTTGATAAGGAGAGGAATAATTGAGACCGGGGGAGATCCAAGAAGAGAATGTTCCTGAGCTCAGAAGGAACCCCTTGGGGCTCCAGGCCACTTTGGGGAGGAATCCGAGGAAGCATGAGCATGCCCACTCACAAGCAGGGGCGGGGCCATCAGACTGCTTTGACATTCCCAGTTTGGGGCGTGGGGCCACCTGTGTCCCATTTGTAGGACATGAGCACAATGCTGGGCCCAGAGAAACATGGAGAATATTGTTTTCAGAACAGAAATGGCCACTATTCCTTCCTCTTCTTTAGCAATGTTTTATGTGCTTTAAGCAAATTTTAAAGCTGGCTGGAGACATCGAATCTTATTTTGTCCACCTCCTGTATTGTGCACATGTGGAAACTAGGCCCAGAGAAGTTGAGGGACTTGGCCAAGAAGCCCAGCAAGGTCATAGGAACTAGAATCTAGAGCCCAGGTGTCCCGGCCCCCACATCAGTGCTCCTTTTGCAGCCATGTGCACCTTTCCTTGGGGGTGGGAGGTGCAGAGGGTGCTCCCTGTCCTTAGAAATCTTTTTTTAAAGGCAATCACGATGCAAAAAATTCATGGTCAATGGTCTTTTCCATGTAAAATTAAGTTGATGAGATTTATTCTTTTCCTACAATATTCCCCATTATGAAGGAACATTGCCAAGTTGCTTGTGGATTAAATACAAACGCTCAGGGATTTTTAGGACCCTGATTCATTCCTGCTGAATGAAGTGTAGAGAATGGTAATTTAGCACTGATGAACCGCAGCCCTCACAGGAGCAAGAGGGCATCCGGAAGGCCTGTTCTTTGTTTCCCTTGTTCTTTCATGAGAGAGAAGCTGAAGTGGCAGGAAGCTGTTGTCAAAGAAGAAAATAGGGCTTTAAAAATGAAGTGAAAACAAGCTCAGAGGCACTGGGTCTCCTCCTGCAGGGAGAGGGGCTGCCACAGCCCGAGAAGAATGTGAGTGACTCTCTGTCCCCTGCCTGGCCCCTCCCTCTTTGGTAGAATCATCTGGACATTTCAGACATCGAAGTCATGTTTCCCTGTGCAAGTGCAGGACATGTTCACGCTCTGTGTCCATGGAGGACCTCGGGGTGCCGAAGAGCACCCTGAGCGGAGGGTCGTGAGAACCCGGTTTGTGGTCTGCTTGCTGCAGGCTCAACATTTTATCAACATTAACTCATTTGATTGTTCGTAGAAGAGCCAGGAGATAGGTACAGTTAACGCCATCACTTTACCATCGATAAAATGGAGGGAGAGGTCCAGTGACCTGTCCAAGGTCACACGGGGAGTGTGGCAGATCTGAGATTCAGATTCAGGCAGTAAGGCTCTGGAGCCCACTCCCCCCCACTAAATACTCGGCCTCTCAGGGCCACGTGGCTTATGCTCCCTCAGGCCTGAGTGCTGGGAGATCCCATCCAAAGACATCAATCAATCCCTATCTTTTCTTGAACACGGTATCAACAACGGTTTGAGGTTATTAAGAGCAGTTTTCTGACCTTGACCTTGTCACCTGGAGTGGTTCCAGACCATCCCCACCCGCCACTGCCATGCCTTTCTCCAGCAAGCTTGGCCTGGGGTCCTGGTTCATCTGGAGTCAGGAAATGAAGAGGAACGACGTGACCAGGGTTGACGAGGTACCTAGTAGAATACAGGTCACACAGGAGCTAAGAGCTCCAAACTCTGACCCAGATCTTCAGTCCCCAACGACATCTGCCCAACCTGCTGTCATGGTTCAGGGAACATTGACAGAAGATCAATGATTTCATTGCACACAGAAGAGGCACACCTCCATGGGAAAGAGAGTGTGTGGACATAAACTCGCACTGGTGTGCAAGCGATCGCTTCCACCCCTGGTCATTCCTCTGTGATTCATTGACTAGCTCCTGGGTGCTGGGGTTGTGAGCTGGGCCCCAGGATTGCCCAGTGGACAGGATACAGGCTGTGTGGATCCCCGGGGGGAAGAGGTGTGGATAAAGTCGAGTAACTGTGACACAGGTTGAAAGTGGGAAAAAGCAATTAAAATTCAAAGAGGGGGAGTTCCCACCTAAATGGAGCATCAGGAAATATCTTGTAGCTAAGGTAGCATCTAAACCAGCCCTTGAAAGGCTTGTAACCGGAGGACAGGTGGGGAAAAGCAACATGGGAGGAAGGAGGAGCATTTGCAAAAGAGCAAAGGTGAACAGACATTTTTGTCCCTACAACTGGACACTGATGATGGTTCTGTGGCTCTGGAAACAAACCTTTTAACCGTAAGTCTATCAACATCCACACATTTTTCCCTAACAAATATTTTCTAGAGGAAAATGCACTGAACATATTAAATGCATTGACCGTTTTTCTCTTTGGTGCAAGGAAGCCATTTAGAGTGTTACTTTCCATGTTCTTGTTTTAATCTTACTAACTTTGTTTTTATGGAATCAATTATTTCCTTGAAAAACTTCACAGTGAAGATATGAATTTATCGATCAGTGTCTTTCCTCCATATCAGACTTCATCGATACCTTCTGCCACTGTGTTTTCTGTTTGGGGAGAAGGGTGTGATTTTTAACAATTTACCACATAATTGTGTGATTGTCAGTTTTGTTATTTATTGATGACTTCTATCAGCAATATTTATTATGAATCAGATTAAAAACTGGTAATTTGGATTTATCATTTAGCTGACAGATAAGAAATCTGTGAGCAAATCTCAGACGACCCAGGAATGGTGTACTTTCCTGGAGTGGTCAATTCCACTGCTAATTCAGTTTTTCAAAATATTTCCCATCAGATTGAAGGCTATGTGCTAATTGGGTCTCATGCCTATCTCTAGCTTGCTGGCTACAGATCTGGGGATTCTTCAGTCTCCATAACTGCATGAACCGATTCCTTCTAATAAATCTCATTTCATATATATTTGTGATACTGGTTCTGTTTCTTTGGAGAACCTGATATAGTCTCTGAATGGCTAACAGGTGAATGTGGTCCAATGAGAACTGGGCAAGTCTAGAGACTCATTCTGGAAGTTCAGGGGTAAAGTGGATGGCCAGCAATCCAGCAGCTGGCACTGGAGTTTCCCATTATGGGATCTGAGAGTCTAGACATAGTCTCTCTTCTTGAGGATCCAGTGGGGTTGTTCAGGAGTTCCATCATCAGGAGGCAAGACCCTGGCACTGTGCTGGCAAACGGGGCTCAGGGGATGGGGTGTCTAACCAGCATAATGCAGGAAGGGCAGCAGAAGTCACAACTTCAGGCCTGGGGTTCAAGGCAAAGCCCCAGGCTGACCCACATGCAGATTAATTTATTAATTTGTCAACTCCTGTGGGAGGCTGTATGGCAGAGGTGTTATGGCACTCAGGCCCTGGAGCTGGAGTGCTTGTTTTGGAATTCCTGTGCTCCCACTTACTATATGACCCTAGGGATAACGCGTGCCCAAGTTCCCCTATTTGTTGAGGGAGATAATTATAGTACCACCCCATGGAATCCTGTAAGGATTTGATGAAATACTCTGTATAAAGCCCTTAGATCAATACCTGCACACTCTTAGTACTGAGTTAACTTTGTATGATGTGTTAGGCTTTGTTGTGATTATGCTGCATAACAAACAATCCCAAATCTCAGTGCTAACCAATAGTTACTTCTCACACTCATCAGGAAGCCCAGCTCTATGGGGCTCTACAGGGCTTGCCTGGATGCAGATGGGCCTGAGTTCAGGCTGTGAGCTGGGTTCATGCCTGCCTCACTTGGCTGTCACTAGAAGACCCAGGAAAAGAGCAGCAGTTGTTTGAGGCACGTTCATGACCTGCTGGAGGACAGGATCTTAAGAGGCCACGTGAAACCAAGCAAGAAAGGACATTGGATGCTTCTGCAGGGATGTGGCCCTTGCTAAGCTGACTCACACCAGTAGCCAAAGCAAGTCACACAGCCAAACCCAGCACAGCTGGGGTGGGGGTGGGGCACGTGGGGGCAGGGGAGCTAGTGCCAAGCAATAATACAGTCTACAAGAATAGTCTCCCACAGTAACATTGCCTGGGTGCCCAACAGCTCCCAGGATGTGTCTCAAGCTCCAAAGATTCAGAGGTGAGTCAGTGACCTGCCCTCAAGGACACTGTCACTACACCAGCAACAGCTGGCACGGGAGGCCACGGGAGGCCCCCAAGAGAACTTAACCCCTTCTGGGGGCCAGCAAGAACTATTTTAATTCCCATATTTCTATAAACCAGGTATCACCAACCCCATTTTACATATCAGGACCCTGAGACTCAGGGAGCTAAGTCACTTTGGTCCCATAGCCAGAAAATGGCAGAGCCCAAAACCATACCTTGGTGCGACTGTCCCAATGCTGTGCTCTTGGCATGACAGCCATGAACTCAAGTATGAAGGCAGGGGCAGCAGGACCACGATGAGGACTGGCTGAAACTTCTGATCTTGGCAGGAGTCCGGTCCGCATGCATGTGAGCTCCGGCTGGCACATCTGCAAGCCTAGACCTTCCCAACTGGGCTAGTGACTCCAGCCATCTGAAGGGCAGATTCAAGTTATCAACGCTGGTCCCCTGAATTGTCCAGAAGCTGCTTTCCACATCCTCTAGCCCATCATTCCCTCCTGGGAAGCATCTTCGATTCCTTGGGAGTTTTGCTTGCTTAGTCTGTCCACAGTGCTGGGCACATTCTGCAGGTGCTGTCCCCCTTGTTACTCTTTACATGCATGTATATCCTGGGTGTCCCTGTTCCCAGAAAGCCTGCATTCTCCAGTTTCACCTCCATGGCCCCCAGAGTGCCTGCCCAGGGACGGGTGCTAAGTGGGGCTTGAACAAAAGTATGTGGAATGGGTGTATGCATGGCTGGGTCAGTAGGGGCTGCTGAGAGCCCAGGAAGGGGAGTGGATGAGGCTTCTGCTGGTCCCTATCCCTGCTCTGGCCTTGGGAAGGATTTCAGGCAGGACGGGTCTGATGAACCCACACACTGGCTTGTCTCAGGGATGCAGGTGCAGGGGGTGTTGCCGGAGCTCCCTTGGGTAGTCAGTGAACAGTGGCCATCTAAGACCACAGTCTTGTGTCGTGTCCTGATGTGTTAGTTGTACTTGCTGAATTCTGTCAGCCAGCTGTAGCCCTTCACCCAAATACTCCTCTCAGGCAGGAGCACCTGCCCTGTGGAATCAGCAGCGGCAGCCTCCCCGTCAGTTTAGAGCATCTGTGTGGTCACGGTCATGCATCCCAACACCCACTACAATCAGAGCCTGCTGAGAAGCCTCATTTTCCTCGTGGGTTATTTATAGCCAAATCATAGTGAGAATCATTATGTAAAGAGGGCTATTTCCTCCCCCGGGGCTGTCAATCTCTCATTCCGTGGAAGGCTCTGGCTGCAGCGATCAGACTTAATGAATGGGCTTGTGAATTGGAAAGTACTAACAGCAGAGGAGCCTTGTTACTCTTATCTTTAGAGAAAAAGAACCCCTGAGAGAAAGGAGACCTTGGGGATTTTCTAGTGTAACCATCCAGTATTAAAGACGGAAAAACTTGCAGATCACAGGAGGGAAGCTAGTTGTTGAAGTCGGATAGTTACCGAAAGGCCCGGGGCCTGGAGACCTGAGACTTTGTTCTAAAACACGCTGGATCACTTAAAATATACACAATTCTGAGCCAGGTCCCTGGTGGTCGGGCCCAAGGTTTCCCTTCTGGAAGGTGGGGAGGAGGACATCGATTCTGTGACGGTTGGAGCTACCATGTATAAGCCTCTGGGCCTAGTAGATGCCACAGTGATGTCATCACAGAAGACTCAGGGCCAGAATCTCTCTTCTCATCACCCCACCTTGCTTTAACCAGAGTAACAACACAAGCCACAAAAGCCAAGTACGTTCCCCTCATACACCAGGAGTTTTCAGCGGGAAGAACACCACCCACAGAGGATTCTGAATATTGTATTAGCATACCAGGAATGCAGAGCTTCATCCTGCAGGAGTGGAGTCTGTGGCATCGGCTGTCACTGGAGGTGGGCGAGATCCTGACGTGTGTCAAGCAGCAGAGAAATAGTTGGCAAATAGTTGCCATCTGACTAACAGGGAAGGCGGAGGGCCTACTGAGGGAGCTTGTGGGGCTGTAGGCTGAGAAGCAGAACGTCTGCCCCATGACCCCCTGGTCCATGAGCCCAGAACAGGTGAATCTCTAAGCAGGTTTGAGCAGGAATAGAGAGCCCTGGAAAATCGGAGGGCTTCCAGGGGTGGAAGGCTCAGCTGCTTCTCATCTCCAACCAGTAGAAGGCCCAAGACACAAATGCCAACCAGAAGTCAGAGCTAGGACCAGAGCAAGTGTGCGGCTGTCATGGTCTTTGTTAAATCGTGGACTCTATTAAGTTAGTAGGTACTACATCCTTCCTGCGGGCTGAATGGGGAGAAGGGAAGAAAGGTGGGCTCGGCTTGAGAAACGGGAGAGTCTAAGCACTCACAGTTCAGTGGAGAGAGAGGGGTGTGTGTCTGAAAGGATCGTGGTGTGGTTCTTGCTTCTTGGAATAAAGCAGTAAAACACCCAGGATGTTTTTCAGAGCATTGCCCTTCTGCTGGAGCTCCAAGCCCTATTATTTTTTGAGACTGGAATTGACCTCTGAGCCTCCTCATTCTACATGCAGAAAGGAAGGAAGGAAACTTGGAAGGAAAGGAGGCTGAGGAAGACCTGCAGTCCCTGAAACGGAGTTTGTTTGATGACTTTCTTGGGAGGAAAACAGGAAAAGAAAGGATTTTCCAAAAGTAGAGTGAAAGTCCACAGGAAACCAGTGTTCTGGAAGCTATGGGGGGGGGGTAAGGTGCAAAACCAGGGTATCTGCAGGAAGCATTCTACTCTCCGGGATGGGGCCCCCAACATCTGCCCAGCCCAACACGGGCCCTGACGGCTGTGTGCCTCCTGGTCTTCCCGGGCACGGATGGCAGTGTCTACTGCTGCTGTCTTGTCTCTATGTCTACTGAGGACTTGATCTTCTGGCGTCCTTGGCCTTCTCAACCTCAAGGTCGCATCTGCTGCAATGGCTGGCCTCATTTTTATACCAAGAGTTTTTGGCAATTACATGGGTAATTTTTTATTTTTATTTTTTGGGTTGTGAATTATGGAAGCCTCACACCCAGTAACTGTCAGTCCTTACTCTTATCTTGAAAAGTCACTTCCCCTGGCCTCAGTTTCGTCTACCATAAAATGGCAACAGTTCCATATCTGGGACCTCCGTGTGATGAACAGACAGGACTGTGGTTATCAAAATCCTTTGGCGACACGCACAGTTTTGTGTCTAGGAGGACTGCTGTCACGTGGTGGCCGGCCCTGGGCTGGGAAAGAGGACCCCTCAGTTGGAGTAGTTTCTAGGACTGCCTTAACAGAGTCCCGCATCTACATTTATATCCCTTTATTCCAGTTGTCATAGTAATTTTTTAAAAATTAAAATTAAAAATTCAAATTTAAATTAAATTAAATTTTAATTTTAAATTAAATTAAAATTAAAAATTAGAAAGCTCTGAAAGTTTGAGTTGCTGAAAGAGTTGCTGTCAAATTAATGTGGGAGAGACAATTGTAGACTATTTTTTAAAACTAGGAAAAATCTCAAAAAGTCTGTATTCAGATTGCTGCAGAAGGTCTCCAAGCTCCCATTCCAGTTTAGAGGGTCAGAGGTGGGCTCGTGAGAGACGAAATGGAGGTCTCATCAACCGAATGACGCTGAAAAGAATGCTCTTGACTTCCGTAAAACAGGTGAATGAAGGCACATTTATATTTTAAGAATACACTAGTTGTAACGTATGGATCGCTTCTCATCTCCACCTTATTGACTTAATTAATCTACCCAACCAGCTGGGCCAGGCTGGGTTGTGTTGCGGTGATGACCAACCTCTGAACCTTGGCGGCTCGCAGCAGCGAAGGTTTAGTTCTTGCTCGTGCTGCAGGATCACTCCAGAACCCGGGCTGCAGGGCTGACCTCTCTCGGGGACACTGCTGATTTTGCGGTGGAAGGGACAAGAGAAAGATAGTGAACCACGAGCTGCCTCTTTATGCTTCTGCCCAGAAGGGATGCAAGTCACTGCCACCCCCGTCTCATTGGCTAACCGAAGTCCCATGATCCCTCCTGTGCTCACTTGGCCAAGGAAGCACCTCCCAGCAGGGAGGGGCGGGAAAATGGAGCACACCCGCCAGCCACAGGCTCCAGCTGCTTCTAATAAGGGAACTTCTGCTTCGTCTTACGGATGACCTAGTAATAGTAATGGCCAACAATCACTGTGTGTTTCTTAAGTGCTGGGCACTGTTCTGGGAGGTTGGCATTCATTAATTTACCGCAGTCTCACTGAAGTCTTACAAGTAGGTACCATCACGCCCATTTTACGGCTGGGGAACACTGAGGCAAAGGAGGGGAAGTGGCTGATATAAGGCCCGTGGTGAGAGTGTGGTGGAGCCTACACTTGATCTCAGGCTGTCCACCTCCAGAGGCTGCCCTGCAGTGCTGCATTCCAAATGAGGGAACACACAGAGAGCTCTGAGCTCAGTGGCTGATGACACTCGGCACACTTCAAATTCTTCCCACCCTCCTCGTCTGGTCAGGCTGCACTGGGTTTTCTGGGAGAGCGAATAGTGGAGAAGGCTCCCTTCCCTCCTGGGTAACGCTTGCATGTGTGTGTGAGGGAGGCAGAAGTGGGTCTCCCCAATTCTGCGCCCGGATGCACAGGACCTCCCCCCTCCCTGAAAATGGGCTTTCTCGTCCCTTTATGATACTTCTCTTAAAAGCCAGGAAAATGGGCCCTCTGCTGCCCTGCTTTCAGGCAGGCAAGAGCCACTTAAGAGGATGAGCTTGACTCAAAATAGCTTTTTGGGAGATGCTCTCACTGGTGGGAGAAACATCTGAGGGGCTTTTAAGATTCTTAAAGACTGGAAGGGACCAAAAGCATCAACTTCTTCCCGCGCTCCCTTCCCAAACCCGTTTTTAGCTGCCTGACACCCACCTGCCCGGCTTGTTCAGATGTATACGTGCTGTTAGGGCTTCAGTGCTTGGCTCTGGGGACAGAAAAATCTACCCTCTTGCTCCAAATAACCCAAAACCTAAGTGGCATCTTGCTTTTTGGTGTGGATGGAGGGAAGAAATATGACTCTGGAAAAGTAGGGGCAGCTGGTTCACGAGGGACCACATTCAGGCGAGGTCCTCTCCCCCAACGTTCTTGACCTCTGCATCCGCCTGGCCTTGCTCACCCGTCCTCTCCTTCTCCTTGAGCTGCAGCCACAGGGGAGTGCTGAGCGCGCCCAGAACCCATCCTGATGTTTGATGTTCCCATGCCTCTGTTCATTCTGTCTTCTAGGACATCCTTTCTCCCTTATTTATCTTACATGTTCCTACTTGGCTTCAAGGTTCAGCTGAGGTGCCTCTTCCTCCAGGAAGCCATCCCTGATCTCCATCACCTTCCCTGTGGCTGCTGGGCTAGCTGCCTCTCATTTGAGCTTCCAGAGCCTGTTTTGACATTTGTCACACACCCTGCTTGTCTGTTGATCAGCTGGTCTGAGCTCTTCCGTAGGTGGCCCCATGCTCCTTGCCCCTCGCCCTCTTGCATTCCCAGTGCAGAGCATCTGTGCGTGATGGATCCCTGTCGACTTGAATGACTGCTTGAGACTCCACAGCTCAAGTTAGCAGATGTGACATGCTGGGATCTCACTGCTTTTATTAGAGCACAGGGATCGGGCTGTCTTGAGTCAGCCTGAGGCTTGACAGAAGACTTGGCTAGAATCCATGATCGCCCAAATCCTTGGCCAGCTATCAGTAGCCAGGACAGTTTTATGTGGAAAGGCTGTACATGCTTCTTGTTATTCTCTGGGCTCTGGAATGATATCCTTCTAGAGCCTCATTGCCCCATGAGCAAGGTGGGACCCCAGATACTTCTGTGAGCCTGACTCTTCCCCCAGCCTTATTTCTTCCTTCTTCCCTTGTCCATTCTACCATACTCTGGCACCAGCAGCTGGGTGGCTCAAGACCATGATGGAACCATGGAGAAAACTCACCGTCTATGGGAGGTGCCCTGACCCTTGGGCTCTGTCTTTGGTCAGGTGGAATCCGGGCTGTCGCAGTGCCCTGGGCAGAAGCAGGGACTTGAATTCTGGCTTTCGTGCTCACTTTCTTAGCAGCAGCTGGGCACAACCTCCCTTTGCCTCAGGCCAGACTTTCCTCAGCAAAACTATTTCCATTTTGATGAGGTTCTTTGCACCCTGGGGCCAGCTATCGTCCATCTTTGGTCATTGGCATTATTACTTGCCTGTCTTTCAGGGGCTTTTGATTCTGCTCAAACTTTATAGGTTTGGGGCTTCCATGATGTTCAGCCAGCAGCAGCCACAGTGGGAGCCAGTCAGCTATAGGGGCGGTGGCCGGTATTCCCACCTAGGGGCTAGGCTTGGCCGTCAAGGCCTGAGCAACTCTTGTGATCAGTCTCAAGTGGGGATCCCAGAAGCCACTCTGGGTGATGGGGCAGAATTTTCCCTTGTATCCCTAAGATGGAAAGGCATTCAGCGCAAGAGAAACAAAAGCAAAAATGAACTATTGGGACTTCATCAAGATAAAAGGCTTTTGCACAGCAAATGAAACAGTCAACAAAACTAAAGGGCAACCCATGGAATGGTAGAAAATATTTGCAAATGACATATCAGATAAAGGCTAGTATCCAAAATCTATAAAGAACTTATCAAACTCAACACCCAAAGAACAAAGAATCCAGTCAAGAAATGGGCAGAAGACATGAACAGACATTTCTGCAACGAAGACATCCAGATGGCCAACAGACACATGAAAAAATGCTCAACATCGCTCAGCATCAGGGGAATATAAATCAAAACCACAATGAAGTAACACCTGACACCAGTCAGAATGGCTAAAATTAACAAGTTTGGAAACAACAGATTTGGGGAGGATGTGGAGAAAGGGGAACCCTCCTACACTGCTGGTGGGAATGCAAGCTGATGCAGCCACTCCGGAAAAACAGTATGGAGATTCCTCAAAAAGTTGAAAATATGAAAATTGACTCTCTCTGCTAGACTTATTTCACTTAGCATAATCTCTTCCAGTCCCGTCCATGTTGATACAAAAGTTGGGTATTCATCCTTTCTGATGGAGGCATAATATTCCCTAGTATAAGTCAAGCAGAGAGAGCCAATTATCATGTGGTTTCACTTACTTGTGGAGCATAAGGAATAACATGGAGGACACGGGGAGATGGAGAGGAGAAGGGAGTTGGGGGAAATTGGAGGGGGAGATGAACCATGAGAGACTGTGGCTCTGAGAAACAAACTGAGGGTTTTGGAGGGGAGGGGGGTGGGGGGTTGGGTGAGCCTGTTGGTGGGTATTAAGGAGGGCACGTATTGCTTGGAGCACTGGGTGTGGTGCATAAACAATGAATTCTGGTACACTGAAAAGAAATTTAAAAAAAAACTTTAAAAAAGTTTTAAAACTTAAAAAAAAAACTTTAAAAAAAGTTTTCAACTTTTTAAAAAAAGTTGAAAATAGAGCTACACTATGACCCAGCAATCACACTACTAAGTATTTATACAAAGGAACATAGCTACTTGAAGGGGCACGTGCACCCCAATGTTTAGAGCAGCAATGTCTATAATAGCCAAACTATGGAAACAGCCTAGATGTCCATCAACAGATGAATGGATAAAGAAGATGTGGTATATGTGTATATATATATATATATATATACATGTTGTATACACACACACATATATACATACAATGGAATACTATGCAACCATCAAAAATGAAATCTCGCCATTTGCAATGACATGGATGGAACTAGAGGGCATTATGCTGAGCAAAATAAATCAATCAAAGAAAGACAATGATCATACAATCTCACTGATATGTGGAATTTAAGAAACAAGGCCGAGGATCATAGGGAAAGGGAGGACAAAGTGAAACAGGACAAAACCAGAGAGGCAGACAAACCATAAGAGACTCTTAATCTTAGGAAACAAATTGAGGGTCGCTGGAGGGGATGGGGAGTGGAGGGATGGGGTCACTGGGTGATGGACACTGGGGAAGGTAAGTGTTGTAATGAGTACTGGGTATTATGTGCAAATGATGAATCACTAAATTCTACCTCTGAAACAAATAATACACTATATGTTACTTAAATTGAATTAAAAGTTTTTTTTTAAAAAGGCAGAGGGAACAAGGCATGGGCAGTGGTAAGATGGGAGCAGAGGAGTCCCAGAGATGAGTGGGCACAGCCCGTGAGGCAGAAGGGCTGCAGTGGGGAGTCATGGGTGTCAGAAGCAGGGGCAGGACGGGACACATCTGTGCTTTAGAGGATGGCTCTGCTGCAATGGGGAAGGTGGTGTGAGAGACGGAAGTCATGGCGCTATTGAAGTGGTGCCCATGGGCAATGGGGAAACCCTGGTCAGGCAGAACAGTGGGGAAAGGGCACACGAAGGAGAGGCATCCTTTCCGGAAGTAGCATCTGACGTCAGGACTGGATGGAGAGAAGACAGGAAAGTCCACATAGCCCTCGGGATACAGCCCTGGCAGGTACAGGTGCTGCTGTTCTGAGTTTGTTCGACAGAAGAGGAACAGTTGTATTGCAGGAGGAGGGGCGTTCTGGTTTGGAGGTGCTGATTTGTAGGGCCTCACAGGCATCCAGGAGGAGCTGTCTACCAGGTATCTGAACCAGGTCTGCCACTGGAAAGGGACCTCTGGCAGGAGGTCCGTATCTGTTGGTTGGGTTGCTGAAACCATAGGGATAGGAGATCTGGTCCAAGGACAGTATTTGAACTTGAGAAGGGATGACGGCTAACAACGGAGCCTCAGTAAGAGCAGGAGAAGTCAGAGTCAGTGATGGAAGCTGAGTAGGATCCTAGAAAGGAAGGAACCTGTGTGGTCGCTGTGGTCTCTGTGCCACAAGTCACCCTGGGGACTGCGTATGGCCATCTACTCAGGGGAGGGTCAGGGGAGGGTGGATCTGGGGAGCATTCTGGAGGATATGAATGACCCCTGAACCGAGCTTGGGAAACGCCTGCAGCAGGTGAGAAGGGAGGGATACCGGAAGGATAAAGAAGGTAAGGACACTAAAGGGTGACATGTTACAATAATTGTGACATTGGGAGAAAGTCTAGAAGCAGGCTAATGAGGGATACACCAACCCAACCAGGTCCTTCCTGTGCTTCAGAAGGCGTTCAGAGTCTCCCCAGAGGCTCTGGCAGACTTTTCAGAGTGTTTGGTTGGACGCTTATAGGAATCCGATTTCTCCTGGGCAAATGTATTTGGGGAAGGGTGGGTTAGTCACGGTTTAACAGCCTCTCACTTGGGCACCTGGGTGGCTCAGTGGGTTAAGCCACTGCCTTTGGCTCAGGTCATGATCCCGGAGTCCCAGGATCGACTCCTACATTGAGCTCCCAGCTCTGCGGGAAGTCTGCTTCTCCCTCTGACTTTCTCCCCTCTCATCCTCTCTCTCACTCTCTCTCTCTCAAATAAATAAGTAAAATCTTAAAAACAAACAAACAAAAAAAAAAAAAACCAGGCTCTCACTGCAGGACTTCTCAGAGCTGTTAATGCACTAATGTACTTAGTGACCCTCCAAGAAAGTCGAAGACAAGGAGGATTTCCCAAACTGTATGACCAAGGAGCCCCTCTTTCCCAGGCACCTGGGGTCTAGGGTTCCACGAAGCACATTTGCTAACTGCTTGCCTTCCTCATAATGGAATGCTCGGTCCTGCCTGCTTTTTCTTACTACACCTTCCTGTCCTTCTAAATGAGCACCCCCCCACCCCAACACTCCACCATACCGACCACATGCAGGCTCTCATGCACCATTGTCTCCTGTGGTTGGGCTCTAGGTAGCGGGCTCTTTCCTTCATCTGTGGTTCACTCTAGTGAGAGCCCACCTCCTCCAGGAAGCCTTCTCTGACTCTCTCAGTCTGTTCAGGTTAATTCCATAACATCCCTGCTTCCCTCCATGCCAGTACTCACCCCTTGGTGCTGAAATTGTGCACCAGCTGCCTTTCTCACTGCCTTGGCTCTTTCAGTGGTGAGGGTGTGTCAGAGCATCTCTTATCCCCAGGGCTGGCCACATGCTGAGTGCCCCTGATTATAGTGTTTTGAGTTAATAGAAAGATGGAGAGAGGCAGAGACAGAGCTTAGTGGTCAAATTCCTGCCAACAGTTATTCTTTGGCTTAGCTCTTACCAACCCGTGAGCAATTCCCTACATTCTAGGGTCCTGTGTGGTGTATAAGGCACTTTCTCGTACACCCTTTTACTTCCTGAGGTTGTTAGTGTGGTTGCATATCTAAAAGAGAATCTTTGGAATTCTTCCATCAGTGTCTCACACCAACCAATAAAGATCGTCCACACATGGGATGAAGGCTCAAAAATCCAGTCTTTGAGAAAGGCCTATTCTCTCCCCCTTTGCAACACACTTCCAAGGGAAGCAGCAGTGGGAGTCCTGGAGGAGTGGTGACTTTTGGGTTAGGAATCTCTCCCCTCGGTCAGATTTGGTTAGGGTCAGGGCTGCCTTGCACAACCCCAGGGGGCACCATGGACACAAAGGCAAGGACAGCATGATGACCCTGGTTTGGACCAGCCTGGCAGGCATTAGTTCCTTCTTGTCCCAGGAGATGTAGGAAAGGTGTTAGGGGTTGAAGCTAATGGCCAGGAAAGAATTCTTGAGACATCCTTGATGTAAATATGTGGTTTTGTTAGAGCACGGGGACACGACCCATGGGCAGAACGAGGCACACTGGGTGGTGAGGAGTGGTGCATTATGTACTTTCAAGTTGGGAGGGGGTTAGGGATAGCGTAAGTCTCTAAGGAATTTGGAAGCAAGGTTTCCAGGGAGGTTTTGAGGGAGCTAGCTGCTGTCAGGAAAAGGTCATTTAGTACGGTCTAATACAGCCTGAGTTGTGAGACCTTTCAGATGCATATCGGTGGGTCAGATGCTTGGAGGATGATAGCCGACATGTACCTTGGGGGGTAGAGACAAAAGAAGCTTCCAAAGGAATTTTTATATGTTGAAGTAGACTTACAGGATCCTGGGGGTTGGGCTAAGACTGCCTTTTGCCCTTGGCAGAGTACTAACGACGAGGTAGCTGAGCTCCTAGAGGAAGGTCACTCTGCCTGTTTCAAGGACTCGTCAGTGGGCTGTAGGTAGTAAGGACATTTAATAATTTTTCTTCTGCCTTTGTTTCTTACATCATCAGACACTGGTGATTCCATGCAGCCCTGGAGGTAGACAACATTTGGGTTTGGGCCAAGTGGCCCTTCTTGGGAGGCTCTTGATACCAGGAGAAGAAAAGAGGGGGCTCGTATTGATTCTAATTTCCCTCGTTGAGAAAATCCCTTTATATTTTTGACATGTGCGGCACAGTAAAATGAGGATTAGTTTAGGACTGAAGAGTGTTCAGGCTCAATTACAAACTCCACTGTTCATCCACTAGGATATCTTGGGCAGGTCCCAGAATTCAGAATACAAATGATACCAATGGGCATATCATTTATGCTTTAAAGGTTCCTGGTGGGGGTGGGGTGGGTGGGAGGGAAGTCCTCGGGTGTTCTATCCTCCTGCCCCAGTCCCTCCCCAGGCCCTGTGAACCTGGTTGCTGATTCACCAGGCTCAGAGGCTGGGGAGCACCTGGTTATTGAAAGTTGGAGGGAACCAGTTGGCTTTGGGAAGCCAGATGCCTTTCCCATGCAAAGAGAAACCCTGCTGACTTCTGGGAGGAGGTGACAGAGGAAGGTGGGGCTCAGGTCTCTGAAATATTAGGAGGGGAGCAGAGCTCTTAGGGAGGAAGAGGGAGGGGGATGTTGGGGGGGCAATCTGGAGAGAGGAAGGGGGCAGCACAGCACATTCCAAACAGTGCTTTCTCCTGGCCTGCAAACTCATTACCACCTGCCCTCTCCACCTCCCTCGGGATAAATTTCTCAATCTCCGTGAACACTGCCACCAGTTCCCCCAATGGTTAAATGCTGAGACTAACACCTGCACTGGCAAAGTCATCATGAGCACGAGAGATCATTCATTTTAAGCAC
Organism: Martes martes; assembly: GCF_963455335.1. Taxonomy (NCBI): domain Eukaryota; kingdom Metazoa; phylum Chordata; class Mammalia; order Carnivora; family Mustelidae; genus Martes; species Martes martes. The sequence goes on from NC_137889.1 coordinate 145,401,600, forward strand.
CCAGCACAGCTCAGTAAATTAGAGATACTGCTGCTAACGTTAATGGTTTTAACTGATTCCGACCTATACAGCGCTAACCTAGCCTAGCGAGCCCTTTATCCACAGGATGTGTTGTGCACGATGATGCTCTAGAGGCCATTCTGCCCAGCTAACAGAGTTACTGATTTGGCAGGTGGGCATTCGAGCTCCATGGGTAACGGTGGGACACTATTCTCACATTGTCATTCTGTGGCCACCTGATCTAAAGTCACAACCCAGACACTGTGTTCTAATCCTTTGTACTGTAATCATCGCCACTTGCTTTGTGTCTGTGACCTGTTTGTTTGCTTCTTATTCACCATCCCCTCCACTTGAATGTCAGCTCCATGATAACTGGAGATTTCCTTCTTCCCCATCTGATCGGCAGCCCCTGGAACACGTTTGGGCTCAGAGTGGGACCGCGGCAAGAGTCCTGGGGGTAAACGGGTTGTAATTAACGAGTGAGGAGGAGACACTTTATGGGTTACGGTCCCAGTGTTCACGGCCTTGGAAACCAGAATCTGTGTGAGGTTGATATGTGGACATCGAGGGTGGTAGATTGTTTGTGAAGCCGAGCACCACCACCACAGCTCCAGCCTATTTGTGATTTCATGTGCTTCCTATCAAGGGGTAGAATCCATTCCCCTTGAGTTGTTCCCATGACTTGGTCATGGGCTGGTTCCATGACTTGATCAGTCGAGGAGATGTGTGAATTCTAAGCCTCAGCCTCCAGAGGACTTGGAGAGTCTGTTCTCATGCTCTTAGAACACTTTGTGAGATGGAAACACTCATGCAGAGGGAGACCATGTAGAGAGAGGCTCGGAGGTCCCAGATGTTCTAGCCATTCCAGCTGAGGCCTCTGACAGGTGCATGAGGCCCTCTGAGCCCAACCAGCCTCCAACTGACCACAAATGCCTCACTAAACCCAGAGGACTCCACGTGCATCCAAAGAACTGCCCCGCTGAGCCATGCCCAATTTGTTGGCCCACAGAATTGTGAGCAGTGTAAGGGCTGTTCTTTTAAGCCACTAAGTTTTGGGGAGTTTTGTTCCATAGCAATAGATACATAATGCATTTGGAGAGAGATTTCTTCCCCACACTGGGTGGCCAGGCTGAGAATGTGCAAGACTGGGGGCTACTAGGGGCTGACAAATTGGGACTCTCAAGCAGAGAGAGCCAAGCAGAGAGCAGCAGAACCAAGAGAGGACAGGGACAGAGCAGGAGCCATGAGTGATGTTGAGCCCCTGAATCCAGGAAAGACTGAAGCTGGTTGCTTTCCTAGACATCTAGTTTAGCTAATGAAAATCTTCCATCTCTAAGTCTGAAGCTAGTAGCTATTAGGATTCCATCACCCACAACTGGAAGGGGACTTGCCGACATTGATTTGCTGGGTGTGTTCAGTGCAATTCGGTGGCAGCCACATTTTGCTGGCCTGGTGAGTTCTAGTGTCTTTAAATGTAGTTTCCATATCTGTCAAAATTTCCTGATTTCAACAAATTATCATATTGACAATTCATTCGGCCGCTCTTTATTCAGCACTTACCTTGTGCAGGCTGGACATTCGGCAGGTGGTAGGACACGTCCAGTGTCCCCAGGGCCCAGTCCAGGCTCTTTAATTAGCATTGCATTAGATTCCAAGTAGAAAAAGAAATGGACATGATGAGCATGTTCACAACTCCCCTCACCCTCTTGTGAAAAACGAGGGGGGCTCATGGGTGAAACACCTACCATAGGTCTAGCACGAAACTGCTCGTTTTTAGTTTCACTCGTGGGACAAACTATAAGGCCATTTCCGAGGTATCTGCTTCATCACCAATAATATCTTCCTTTAGATGCTCTTTTCTGCTCTTGGAGCTCACACAGAATGCAGCATCCTCGATTTGCCACATGGTGAGGCGGTGAGCGGCCAGGAAGGCCTGCTCTAAATTCAAGAGGCACAGTCCTGGGGCTGCCGGAGGTTCGGGCTCCTGGCACGCTCTGAAAGTCTGCCTCTGCCTTCACCACCCACAGGTCTTGCTGAGAACCCAACTCCTTTTTGCCTTGGCCTTTATTACTTCCAGCTCTCGTTCTTGGCTGAGACAAACCACAGTCCTCAAATGCTGTGATTTAATGAGAGGAAATTTACTTGACTTAACGTACAGATTTTGCCAAGGGACCTGATTCCGATAAGGATAATTATATCTACATCTTGGTGTAAATTACAGCTAATGTCTGAAACTGAGCAGCCGCCAAGCCCCTGTCATTCAATGAGACCTCCTTCCTTTGGGGTTCACAGCCGGCAAAGGAATGTTCAGTGGAAGGGAAGCCTGGTTATAATGATCTGACCCCCTAGAGTCCCCTCATTTATTCCAGTAAGAAGTAGTATCAGAATAGGGTGTTGTCTGTCTTGACCTGTGCTCAGCCAGAGATGGAAGGTGTGGGGCGGGTTTGGTTCCAGGCATATGTAGGCGACTCCCACGTGAATTTTCACACTCTAGACTCAAACCACTGACCAGTGTGGTTTCCTACGCTTGTACATAGAGCTACTGTGTTTGGCTGCCATTCCCATGTCATTGGCCCTTTTGTCTCAAATTCCTCCCTGCCTCTCCTCAGCTGGGCAGAAGCCAAATACCACCACCGAGATGACGCTCCCACACTACCACTCGGGGGTATCTGGCCTAATGGCCCACAGCCAGTTCCTCCACAGGGGTCCCTCCCATCCTCCTCATGGCTTTGTCAGGACATTAATTCGTTCAGTGAGTGCATAATGAGCACTTGCTGGGAACACGGGGTCCTGAGAGTAATCAGTCATTTTTTTGTAGGAGCTCTTGGGGAGCCTAGGAGGGGAGCTACCCAAGTGAACAAAGGTCGCCATGAGAGAGATGCTGTGCTAGATCCCTGAACATAGGTGAGCACAGGCTTCTGTGAGAAGCCAAAGAAAAGAATCCAGCCAAGACTGGGGAAGCAGAGAGAGAGCTTTAGGGGCAGGTGTTAGAAGCTGGAGGACGAACAAGAAAATAGCCTCTGGACTGAGAAGGAACGTTGAAACCGAAAGATGAAGGAAGCCACTCCAAACTGTTGACAGAGTTTTCTTCAGGGGGACTTCCAGGGGGGGGAAGACCCAGTGGACAAGTGATCCAGGCCCCATACAGCTGCTATTCTCCATCAGGTCCAGACAATAACCCACAGCTTTTCTAGGGGGAGGGCATGGTGGTGAGGTCACAGGGGAGTTACCTAAAGTGGGGCCATCTGTACACCACCTTAGGGAAGATGGGACAGAACAAGCCTCCTCACATTCCTGTCAGGGCATATGTTAACCTCCAGGGGGCCTGGAACATGTATCCCCGAGAAAGGTCATTGTGCGGATATGAGCAAGATGGTGGACCAACGATGGAGCCAATGTTGTCAGCACTCCTATAGTAGGGAGCTTCAGTGTTGCCTTTCAGGATGAATAGAAATCATCCAAGTGAGAAGGAGAAACACATTCTACATAGTGGGGCCACCAGACTCATGCTGCTGATCAGTGGTTTGGTTTCCACACAGATTCTCAGCCTTTTGAAGGAAGAGATTTGTTTCATCCATGTTTGTATCCTTAGTACCTAGGATAGGTATACACTAGGTGCTCAACAAATGTCCGTGGATGACTGAACTAGACTTCACCCCAGAGAATATTAATTCTATTCTTGTTTGCGGATTTCGGCTCTAAGCAGTGCCACACACCTCAGTGAATAATGACAAAACAGAATGGAAGAGAATGGTCTACATGGGCTATCTACATGTAGTTTTACAAACCATGCCAAAACGTGGCAGTTTAAGGCAACAACAAGCTATTATTCCTTGTGATTCTGTGAATGGCTGAGTGATCCTTTGGCTACTGTCCCCTGGACTCACACACACAGCTGCATTCCGCTGCAGGGTCCCTGGATCGGGGCTCGGCTGGGACAGTGGAGATAGTGGGATCCTCCCCTTCGCTGGCCTTTCATCCTCAGAGAGGTTACACTGGGCTTCCTCATCACATGATAACATCAGCATCCTAAGAGGGAAAGCCCGAGAGCACGAATGCTTATTAAGCTTCTGCTCATGTCATATTTTCTGATGTCTCTGCATCCAGAGAGTTGCATGGCCACGTCTAGACTCAGTGCGGTCGGATGTCACACAAGGATGAGTGACTGGGAGGTGTGATTCACTGGGGCTGTTGATGCTTCAACCCACCACAGGTCTTCAGGTATCTGGTTGTCACACTGGAAGGGATGGTACATGCCAGAATCCTTGTTCTGGAGATGAGCGGCCAAATTTCTGAAGTACCACAGGGCAGCGATTGGAGCCCTAGACTTGGCTGGACTTGGAGCTGGAAGAGCAGGGCTTGAGTCAGATGAAATGAATCTGACATTTACTTCACAGGTTACCTCCGGCGTCAGAGGCTGCAAACTTGAGAGGAAGAGAAATCAGTATTTTTGGGCAGAAAACCCAGGTCGGCACCACAGCCAGCTTCAAGACCCCAGCAAAGCCTCTGTCACCAGGTCATCTGTGAATGTGAATCCATGCTTCCCTAGTCCTGGGGTACCCTGTGCCCTAGAGGGACAGCTTGCTGAGTGTCTAAAGATGGGGTCTGCTTCGTATGTTCTCATTTGCCTCAGGCTCTTTCCTGTTACGACCTGTATGAGCTGAGTTTAGGCTTCGTCACAAGTAATAATAATTCAAAATAAGAGTGACTTGAAAGATATGGAAGTTTTGACTCTGAAGCAGAGGCCATTGCTGGGTGGTTCTGTCCACGCCATACAGCCCCAGGGTCCTTATTCCCCTGTACCCTTGGGATGTGGCATCAGCGGCAGGGTCCAAGATGGTGGCCCGTGCACACCTTTATCTGCTCCTTCCTCCAGTAAAGGCAATTCCTTGTGTGCTACATGTGTGAGACAAGAAGTCAGCCCTCTCGAGGTCCTGAGGGAAGGAGGCAGAGAGAAGGTCTTCAAGATGTCAATGAGGAGAAGAGGGATGTGAAATCCAAGTAATGGCTGGCCTGTGTTGTGGGGACAGAGTTTGAATCTACAGTGAGTCCAGCGATATTAACTTTAAAGTGAAAAATGAATATATAAAGAATTTCTACTACCTTCTTTCCACATCTTGGCGAGCCTGTGCCCTGTGCCCTGCTCACTCACCCCTCTCTGTGGGGACACTGCCCTGGGCGACCTGTATCAGTTGCCTATTGCTGCCAGAAAAATTACCACAACCTTGGTACCCTAAAGCCACATGAATTTATTATCTTCTAGTTCTAATGGTCAGAAACAATAAATTCAGGATGTGGGCAGGGCTGCATCCGTTTTGGAGTCTCTAGGGGAGAGATGGTTTCCCTTCAATTCCCAGGATGCTGCCTGTGCTCCTTGGCTTGCAACCCCATCTCCTCCATCTTGAAAGCTGCCAGTGTAGCATCTTCCAATCTCTCTCTCTCCCCCTCTACCTCTTCTCTCCCTCCCTTCCTCTCTCCCCCACAAGTCCTTCTCTGACGACGACCTTCCTGCCGCCCTCTTATGAAGACCGCTGGGATCACACTGGGCTGGCTGGACCATCCATGTTAATCTCCCCATCTCAAGACCCTTAACTCGATCACAACAGTAACGTCTCTGTTGTCCTATAAGGTGACATTCATAGGTCCTGGGGATTAGGCCTTAGACATCTCCGGGGGACATTTTTCTGCCTAGCACACTACCCATTCATTCAACCAATGATTATTGTGCATCTGCTGTGTGCTGGATACTATGTTAGCTGGAGTCAAACGGTCATGGCTTCTGCCCTCCTGGGGGTAGTTCTTCATCTTTTAAAGATAAGCACCAGCTGATAAGGCCCAGCAGGTGGATACACACAAGCATATAGCCACCACCCCAGGAGTTCAGCTTCATGACTGGAATGGGCCTCAGTGTCAAAAACAGGGAGGGACTTTTTAGTCTTCAGTGACTCTCCTCTACCCCCCCTTACATTCTCTCCCCAGAGGGTCACCTCCTCTGTCCCTCTGGCCAGACAGGGAGGGTTTCTCTTGAGGCTTTTTCTGTGGGCACTGACTGTGTGGCTCTGGGAATTGGTCTGTTCTGATTCTCACCTTTCACCGACCCCCAGTGAGGTGGCCCTGTGAACCATTCCTCCATCTCTGTGTCCCCAGTCCTCTGGATCCTGACGGGACACTTGACTGTTGCTGCTTCCTTGATTTTAAGTCTTCTGTGGCAAGCAGGAGCCAATGTGAGGAAGCGCAGGGTATTTTCCGGCTCCCTGATGTGTCCTCAGAGCCTACCTAGGGCCTAGCCCATGCTAGGTACCTACTATTTAGAAGCTAAATCCTCAAGTCTACACATGAAAGACAACATTCCACAGCTAAGATCTCTTTTTGTGCTTTAGTTGGCTTTTGGGTTTCTGGCACTTTTTGCACCCACCTATCACTTCCTCTCCATATTGAGACACTGTCCAAATCTTTCTGCCAAACCGAAGCTGGGGTTATAGTGCACGGACTTGGCAATCAACCCAAGGAGAAGCCTGGTGATGAAAGAATATTCGGTGGGAAAGGAAACTCAGAATTCAGATTTTAGCTAAGTCTGTCCTTATCAAGAATGGTCAGAAAAGCCTGAGGAACTGGAGTTGAAGGGGTTTCAAGGATGTTGCTATGACCAGAGATAAGAGTTCTTCTCTGGCCCACACCTACTGTGAGATAAATTCAAACACACACATGCTAAATCACATGCACTTTCATGAGGCAAGCACAGGGAATCACCCAAACCACACAGGTGTACATTACCATGACAGGCTGGACGTCGTTCAAACCCAAACAGCCCAAGCACAGAAGGGCTGGAAGAGTCCTCAAGCATATCTACTCCTAGCAACTTCTTCCACAATTGACGATCAGATTTTCTTAACCACAGTCAAGACAAGCCATCACCCCACGTTTGCTTGAGCGCTCTTTGTAGTGGCAAACTCACCTTCTGTGATGGTTAATTTGCTGTGTCAGCTTGACTGGGTCACAGGGTGCTCTGATACTTGGTTAAGCACTATTTTGGGCATGTCTGTGAGGGTACTTCCAGACAAGATCCGCGTTTTAGTTGGTGGACTGAGGAAAGCAGATCGCTCTCCCTGATATGGGTGGGCCTCAGCCAATCTGTCAAGGGCTAGAATAGAAAACAAAGAGGCAGAGGAAGGGAGAATTTGCCTTCAGCTTTACTGGTTGAGCTATGACATGGGTCTTCTGCCCTGTCTTTCCACCAAGACTAGATTCAGCTTCCGGGTCGTTCTTAATATTGTTTTTTTTTTTTTTTTTTCAGAACAGAACAGAACAGAACAGAACTCCCTTTGCAGTCTCTGCCCCAGCCACTGGAAAGTTACTTCTTCCACATCCTGATCCTCTTTATGCCTTCTGAGACACGTCTGATGCTCTGAGGCGAAGACAGTTTCAGGCATGGAAGTCTTTAGCCCCGTGGGACACAGCCTGGGAGGGGCAGAAACTGAAGGATGGTGTATTGGTATCAGCTTCTTGAGCCTAAGGTCCACAAGGCCGAGCCACAGGTTGGTAATAGGTATTTATTAGAAGGTACAAAGAGTCTTTCCACTGAATTCCAAAAATGTTCATCTAGGACCAAAGCCCAGGGTCCCTTGAGGTCTCAGGACCCAGACTGAGGGCAGCTTACGGCAGAGTTGGAACCAGCACCTCAGTCTGCGGTTTCCCGTCTCCGTGTCTCCTTGTCAGACTAGATTGTTTTCCTGTGAGAAAGTCGTCAAGTGCTATTTCCCTAATTTCATTTTGAAACCATGGGCTAAGTCATGAAGGAGACAGGCCGTCGAGCCAAACAGAAGGGTGGATCTACTGAAACATAAGCTGACAGCCCTTCCACCTTCCAGAAGAGTTTGGAGATTCAGCTACGAATAAAACCCAAATGGTTGTGACGTTTGATTAGCAAAGGTTTATTTTTAAATACTTAATACTATTAACTGTGTAGGGAAATCTTTGATCTCCTGGAATGGCGAGATCATCCATTTAGACAACCCCGTTTTTGGCATAATTGTCCCGAGTGAAGGTGGGGTCTGGCTCAGGCCTTCCGGTCACCTTGGTGTCAGGTGCAGCCGGGTCAGTGTTGTCTGGTGGGTGTGTCTTGTTCCTTTTGGCAAATGCCTGGCTGATTTCCGCATGGGTTCTGTTTTTCGTCTCAGGCAGGACAAAATAGAAATAGACAGCTCCTGCGAGGCAGATTGCGGCGAAGACCAGGAAACAGTAGGTGTCCAGACTTTTCTGTGGAAAGGAGAGACAAAGAACATCAAGTAGACAACCCCAAAACTGGTGTGAAACCATCTCTGCACAGGTTTTCATAGCTCCCCATGCCTCTATCAATATTCCTGGATGGCACACCGCGCTTGTTTCGTGGGCTTTAACGGCCAGCAGTGCTGGGCTTAGCATCTGTAGGAGATGTTCTCCCAAGAGCCATGACTACGTCAGCTTCCAACCCTGGGACCCACAAGGTGATGGCAGTCTTTTGTTTTCTTTCTTGAAAACTAGGCCTATAAAAAAAAAAAAGTCATCGTGAAAGCAAAATGTCATACTTGCTCAACGTTATTTTAAGATTATATTTACATACGATAAATGAGGGTGTCTGGGACGATAAATGAGGGTGTCTGGGACTGGACCCGGCCGGCTGAAGCCTGAAAGTCATTTGTGACACCTCCTGTCCCCTCAGGTGTCATGTGGGACCCACGCACTAAGTCCCAGCAGGCTTCCTTCCTCAGACAGCTCCCCAGTGTCGCCTCCCCTCATGCCCCCACTCCGGAAGTCCAGCCCAGCGGTCGGCTAGGGCCATACGGGCCCACCAGCTTCTGAGCTTGTGGGAAGGCAACCACAGACGATGATCTATAAATGGATGTGCATGGCTACATGCCAGTAGAATTTTATTTACAGAAAGATAGATCAGGCGGTGGGTAGGAGTTTGTCGAACCCTGACTCACTGAAGCAATCATGGCCTCTCACCTTCTTCACCTGTGTCCCCCATCCACGTGGCCTCTTCCCTGTCTGCTCTCTGTGAGGCAGCCTGAGGAGTCTTGCAAAACCATATCTATTTCATGCCAGCCCCCCGCTTAGAACTTCTCACTCACTTCCCCTGGCTCTTGGGATGAAAACCTACGTCCTTAGCTTGTCCAGGGAGTTGGTGAGGTCTCCTCTCCTCTGTGCTTCCTCCGCTGGGGCCTCATCACTCCCACCTCCCACCATGTTTCTGCTGACTTGCTGGTCCCTCTTCCTGTGATTTTCCACCTGCTCAGCTCCTGTCTCTCTCCTCCAGGAGCCGGCCCTGCCCCAGGCCAGGCGCCTGAATCATCATCTCTCCTGGTTCCACCCTCCTTCCCTGCATGTCGATGATAACTGCAGAGTTATGTGTGTGGCTGCTTGATGAAAGACTGGCCGCCCCATGAGGCAGCAGGGTGATATCCGGTTTTGCTCATCACTGTGGCCCAGGGCCCATGTCAGCGTGTGGACAACAGCAGGTGCTCAGTGGATATTTATGGAGTGAACAAATCAATCCATCTGTCAATCAGATTTTGAATCTGACAAGTCAAACTGTCTTAAAAGTTTCCCTGTTGCTATGGACTGACTTATGGGCCTCCCAAATTCAGATGTTGAACCCCGAACCCCCAATGTGACTGTATTTGGGGATATGGCTTTTGGGGGATAATTAAGGTAAAATGAGGTCATAAGGGTGGGGTCCAAATCCCATAGGATGGGTGGCCTTTTAAGAAAAGGGAGAGAAAGATTGCTCTTCCCTTCCCTGTGCACACCAAGGAGAAGCTGCAGGAAGCCATGGTGAGAAGGTGGCCGCCTGCCGGCCAGGAAGAAAGCCCACACCAGAAACTGAGCCAGAGAGAGGTTCTTAGGCATCTTCCTAGAAAAGCAGATCTTGGGCTGAAATTGCCCTTGGGCCCTCATCTCCTTACAGGTTCAGTCTGTTACAAAAAGAAAGCTCTTTAAATATCTGTCTGCTCGTTTGCAGTTCTCTTTTCTGCGGCAGTTCCTCTGCAGAACAGAACTTGCAGGACAGATACCTCGAGTCCTTCAGATAACCCATTTCTCTAGGCCACCTGGCAGGTGACTGCAGGTCATCAGGAAGCTGGAAGCCTGAAGCCTGAAATAAGCTCCAGGGCTCACTGACCACTGACTTGCTCCTGCAAGGACCAGACCAGACCAGTCAGAGCTGCAGCGGACCTCCCTGCCTCCCACAGACTTTCCCCTCATTATAACGCTAAAAATCATGCCCGAGGTGGAAATTTAACATGCAAATAAGGCATAGGGCTCTGGCAACCGCATCCCCACACCCAGCTTCCTGTTTCCTAACTCCTAAGGGCTAGGACGGTACTCCCTTCTCCACCTCAGCCCCTCAAATTCTTCCCCGACCACTGTTCAGGGAGCAGCCCTGTACGCCTTTTCCCAAGGCTGTCTTCCTCAGGCCTGGGAGTGAGCTAGCAGTAAACACTTCCTGCACCATCCTTGGCCTCATGCCTACTTCTACACACAAGAGTTAAAGAACCCCAAGTTCTGTAACAAAACCACCTCTGCTGGCATCTTGACCTTGCACTTCTGGGCTCCAAGACTGAGAGATTGATTTCTGCTATCTAAGTCCCCTGCCTGTGGTACTTCGGGATGGCAGCCTGGCAGACTAGACTACCCCTAGCCCCGACTTCCTATCATTTATGACTATGAATAATTACAACATCTAGGTCTCCGCTTTGAAATGAAGGACATTGAAGGGCACCTGGGTGGCTCAGTCATTAAGTGTCTGCCTTTGGCTCAGGTCTTGATCCCAGGGTCTTGGGATGGAGCCCTGCATAGGGATCCCTGCCCGGCGGGGGGCCTGCTTCTCCCTCTCCCACTCCCCCTGCTTGTGCTCCCTCTCTCACTGTGTCTCTGTCAAATAAATAAAAAAAAAAATCTTACATTGAATTGAAACTTGTGCAAATTCAAATACTTTACTTGCTACTGGGTATGGCTAGGTCAAGAAGAAAGGATATTTTAAATGGTTAGACTTTGCAACAGATATGTAAACAGGACCCTTCGTTCCTGCTGTGGATGTGAGTCAGCCTCTGCCCGCAGCTGGAACACTATTGGTGTGAATAATGGTATCAATACCAAGCCTCGTCTGGTGAGGCTTCTGGGCCAGACATTGAACTAAGTCCTCTGCGCTCAGGGGATTAAGCAGCTTGCCGGAGGCCCCATTGGTTAGCATTGCAGCCCATAGCCTGCAAGTTCAAACTCTGTTCTTACCAATTTTGCAAACAGGCTTTGGAGCTGCGGGACACCAAGTATCTCCAGTTTTCTAGGCCACAGGTGGCCAAGGCACGTGGTAAGCTTTCTGAGCCTCTCATGTCCGAAAATGCCTTTTCCCCTCTCTTGTATGTGAAGATATGGACTTCTAATTTCAAAATAGTTTCCTCTCCAGACTTTGAAGACAGGGTCCCTTACCCTATAGGTAGAGTCTCCCTCAGGAGCAGGGGGATGTCATCTGATGATCACTTCTTTTCAGGTTATCTGAGTATTCCCAGTGGAACTTTTAGGATATTCTTTTTTAACTCAGTGTTCTTCAATTGCACATCCCTGTGTTTAGAAAGGGATCCTTTATACCAAATTTGCTTAGCATGAGGCAGGCTGTTCATGCTGAGGACTGGTGTTTCAACAGGTCTGGGAATTTTCCTTTTGTCATTTCTCTGGCCATTCCCTGGTGAGGACGCCTAGCCAGCTCCCTGTCTACTGTGTCCAACGACCCATTCCATTGTCTCAGCAGCCCTGTCCTGGATGCACTCTGGGCCAGCCTGTCTTCTGCTGTTCATCCCATCTGCTAAGAGATGTCCTCTTACAACTATAACCTTGGGACCCCATCTTGTTTTCTAGCAGGTTACACCTTTTAGAGTATATCTAGGATTCCGGGTGGGTGGGTCAGGCACCTGGTGTGTTCAGCCACATTTCAATAGTCACCTGTGAGCTGAGTCTTGAAGGATGAGAGGTGTGGAGGTTGCAGCTGTTTTGGGACTTGAGTAGATGGGAGGAAGGGCATACAGGTGAGGGCGGGTGACATTCCACATGCCTCTCTGAGACCCTGATAAAAAGCTATGCAACCCCTTCTCTATCAAAAGGGGGAAAAAAACCTCATACACTTGACATTTTCAATGCCATTTCTGGAGTGGGGGCATGTCATGGTCTTATTGAAACTCATCCATGGGCCATCTGGCGTCCACAGGCCCTGGGCCGTGAGTTCCATGATGGCGGGATCCATGCCACCTGCTCTCCATTATACCCCCCAGCTCAAGACAGTGCCCGCATCACTGAAAGCTCTGTCTTAATAAGAATACGTTGAATGAGTGGGTAAATGAATGAAATGAGAGCACTGCCATGGAGAAGATCGAAGGCACAAGAGGTGGTTCAAGTTAGAAGTTCACGACTTGACAAAAATAGAATCCTTCTGCTTGGTTTTTTCCCCTGACCCACAGAATGCTGGCTCACTGGGGATTCTCCCCAAGCTCTGGGCTGTGTCAGTGCAAGGGCTGCCACTCAAGAACTGATGGGAAGTCGAGTGCCTCACACTTGCCCTCCAGCTCTGCAGAGAGCTTACAAAGGTATGGCTGTTCCACTGTGGGAGCAGAGTGGACCTGAAATGCTAGGATGTCTCTGGGGGAAGCCAGAGGAAACAGGGGTCTTAGGGATGTCTTCTGTCTCTGCTGTGTGTACACGTAGGATCTTGTTGGAGTTGCCCGGGTACCTGTGAGATAGACACAGCCCCGTGGCTGCATGATGGGATTTCAGCTCTGCATGCCCTGCGGACGCCTCCCGTGGGCTTCCCTCCTCCCTGGCAGGTCTGCTCTTCTCCACCGGTTCTCAGACAAGCACTGCCGTCTTCCCTGAATCACCTCTGGCTGCTTCCTCCCTCTCTGCCTGTCTTTGCTCCTGCATCCTGATGCCTTTATCCTGAAATGGCTTTTACCTTTCTTCTTCTTTTAAAAAAAATATACACATTTTTATCCAGATTGGATTCATATACAGTAACTTGCACAGATCTCAAGTGTAGCATTCAATGAGTCCCCTGTGTAACTATGTCCTCTGTCAAGACGTAAAACATTGCTACCACTCTAGAAAGTTTCCTGTGCCATTTCTAGTCAGTGCCTCCTTTCTCCCATCCGCCACCCTGCCACCCCCGACATACACACTGTAACCATCGTTCTGCTGTCTGTCACCTTCTCCTCCATTCTTCCTGTCCCCTGTCTCAAATCTAGAGGCCACCAGGCAGCCTGAGAATTCTTTCAAAGTCACAAAATGGATCATGTCTTAAAATCATGCAGTGGATTCCCAGAGTCCTTTGGAAAAACCCCAAATCCCTCTCATGCCCTCAGTGCTGGGGTAGGCCTCCCTCATACTCACTGCAATCCCCTACGCCCCTCAGCTGCCTGCTTGGGGCTGGCTCAGGGGCTCTGCCAGCATCTTTCTGCTCCCTGCTGCCCCCACTGTCACTGACTCCCTCAACCTCAACCTGAAAGGTCCCTGCACTGGTCAGCCTAGTGATGCTCTGCTTTGCCTGCCTCCTTCTGAGAAACACAAACCACACCAGTTCCTCTGAGGGGCATGTCTGTTCTCTCTGAAATGTTAGGGCAAGACTGTGCCTTGGTGCTGGTCCTGGCGGAGACGGAGCTAGTGAAAGATGCTCCCTTCCTCCCTCTAGACCCAGGATGGCGGCAGCTGGACCCTCTGGAGAAGTGAGGGGGCATTTTTATGTGGTTTCAGGTCCCATGATCCTGGTCTGTACTGGCTTCCTCCTCAAGTTGCATAGGCATGTAGGATAGGACCCAATAAATTTCGAGTTGAAAAGAATCATTTTCTCACTTTTGGATTTTACTGAACTCAAACGAAATGTTATAACTCCCGTATAATCAAGCAGGCATATGTTTGCATGACATTTTGTCTGAACCAGGAAATACTGGTGCTCATGGCAGAGGCCCAGTCATCTGCAGGCTGGTACAACCCTTGACCAGAGGGACACACTGATGCCACCATAGCAAAGGCCCAAGGAAGAGGCAGCCTGAGGCTAAGGACAGAGAAACAGTGATATTGATCCCCTCCCAGGGGTCAAGGTGAGCTGCCCCATCCATGCATATCTAGAACCTTCTGTGGGAAGGGGCAGGGTGTGGGAGAGAAGGGGAAGGAGGAGGAAGAAGGCAAGCTTTGAGAGACAACTTGTCCTGGATGGCTCAGTGAGTTAGGGGTGGTGAAAGCTTCCAGGACTCACCATGAATTGATCTTCCTGACCTGTCTCCTCTTCCCAAGTGTCCTTAGGGCCACACAGCAGGAAGCAGCCTTTACAGTACTAGTTATGACCATGAGAGTAGTCGATCCTGAGTGTCCATGGGCAGACACTACTCAAGACTTGACTTCCATCTCTAATTTTTTCAGGAGCACCACTGCAAAATTGGGGCCATTCTCTTGTTATATGGACATGAAAATTATAGCTCAGAGAGCAATCACAGTTGGACAAATTTGACCAGCATGCACTTTACCTCCCTGCTGAGAGGCATGGTCAGGATTCAAGGTCAGATTGTGTGACCTCAAAGTCTGTGCATTTTCGCCTGTGTCTCATTTATGTCTAAGGTAGTGCCTGGCACATAAGGGGACTAAGGACAACAAACGCCACAGCAGCCACCAGTCACCAAGCTATTCTGTACTGGAAATGGTTTCTGTGTTACTGGTACTGCCCCAGGTGGGGAGTCCCCAGACAGCAGAACCCTCCTGCAACCCTCGAGGTCTGCTTGTGTAGGGGGCGGTCAGGACAGCTGGTGAGCCCAGCCTGGGCAGGCAGCCCTATGGGTTGCTTGTGTCCTCAGCAGCCTCCGTTCTCCATGGCTGAGAGAAGAGTGAAGGATTTTCCATTTTCTAGATGGGGAAACTGAGGCTCAGAATGGGCAAGGACCTAGCTCAGGGCCCCCTGCTGATGCATATGACACAGTCAAGTTCTGGATCATGTCACCCGTCTGCAGCCATGCTAGCTCTGATATTTGTTCTCTGTGGGAATAGACTGGGCCCCTTGTAGGTCCTTGCTTGGGGACACTTGCCACTGACACATTTTGGAAACAAATGAAAAGATCAAGATGCTTGAAAAATTGCACTTGGTGGCTGTTATGAGCCAAATTGTATCCACCACGAGGATTCACATGTTGGAATCCTAACCTCCAGCACTTCTGAATGCGGCTGTATGTGGAGGGAGGGTCTTTAAAGAGGGGATTAAGGTAAAATGAAGTCCTGTGATGGGCTCTGACCCAATCTGACATGTCCTTAGAAGAGGGGGAGATTGGGACACAGACACACACGGGACGACTGTATGAAGACATGGGGACAGATGGCGGTTTTTACGACACCAAGAAGAGAGGTCCTGGAAGAAATCAACTTTGCCAAGACCTTTATCGAACTGTGGGAAAACACATTTCTGTTGGTTAAGCCCCAGTCTGGGGTATGTGGTTGTGACAGCGTGAGCAGACTAAGGCAGGCTCTTGACCATGGCTGAGAGGACTTCTGGAAGGGCTGTGAATGGAGCAGGTCAGCTGCAGAGGCCACAGCAGCAGGAGCCGCTCCCATGGGAGGGTCTGGGTTGGAAGGGGGGTGTGGGAACAAGAACGTGCACACCCTGCGTTTCTCTAAGTGCAGTTGTCACAGCCAACAGCAGCTCCCAGAGCCCGGCCTCTGCCCTGGCCAGCCCGCAGCCAGAAAGGAAACGAACACTTGCCGCCTTCCCTGTCCTGGGCCAGGAGACCGACATTTCACAAAATCTCACTGTGGCCCCCTGGCCAGTGTCTGCCTCAGTGTGACCAGCAAGGCTCCTCGGCTTGAGTCAGTGCTCACAACTTCCACGCTTCCTGAATGATCCCCAGCCCCGGAGACGCCGGAGATGCCCCAGCTGGCAGGAGCTCTGGTTCCAGAAGGAAAGTGCCTTGAGAACAACCACTGGTGTCCAGGAATGCTCACGATATCGTGCCGGGTGAGGAAAGCAAAAGCACAAAACAAAAAAACTGGCTCTGATTTTTATAAATACGAAACATTACATGTATTTAGAAGAAAAGAAAGAAAGTGTCCTTAAGCCATTGATGTGCCTGGCTTTACCCCTTTAGAGTCTCTACGGTGAGGCTGATCATTTATAATTAGCATGCCCTCATGACTTGACAGGGAAAAAAGAAGGAGGAGGAGGAGGGAGAGAAGAGGATGAGGGGAGGAGAAGGACTAAACAGAAGGAAAAGGAGAAGAAGGAGAGGAAGGGGCAGGTGAGGAAGACTGGCAGTGACAGGGCCCTACAGAGAGCTGCCCTTGTGTTCTGCCCCCTTAGAGGGACGCACTGGGCCATCCTCAAACACCAGCTGAGTGAATGAACCCGACAACAGCTGTCAGGACTCCTGAGAAAATGGATGAAAAACATTAGGTCTGGGGCTTGGCACAAAAAGCAGAAAGATGCCCCATGAAATTATACCATCAGGATAATGTCATTGATTTGATGCCTTACGGTAGTGGTCCAAGGGCCAGTGTGTCCTCAGCCTCCCCCAGCCCTCCCCTGCCTGGGGCAGGTGGGAGCAGCTCCAAGGCCAGTCCTGAGTTACAGTGTGCTGTGTGTCAGCTTACTTACCTAATGCTCTCCTTCCCTCTCCCTCCACCACCCATCCCTTTGTACTCTACCCCCAGCCGCCAGGGGCAAGGGCTGAGCTCACAGGCTCCGTACCTCCTGATCTCCTGTCACTGCTGGATGGAGCAAAGCTTCTCTCTTGTCTGTGTTTCTCCGTTTTGCCCCTTCTTATCTTCAGTGCTGCTCTCAGTCCTTCTGCCCTGCAATGCCCTCCTTCCACCTCCGGCAGACTCCTGTGTAAGTGTCTGATGAATGTCTTCAAATCAATCTGTCCTATCTCCTCCCTCCAGCCTCTAGCTATCCATCAGTCTGTCTGTCTGTCTATCTATCCACCAATCTATCCATCCATCCACCCTTGGCCTCCCCTTACCACTTGCCCATGTGCCTTGTGTGGCTGCAGGCATTACCAGGCAAGGTCAAGGCCAAGGTCAGGCAGTCTCTCTGATGTGGAAGCCACACACCTCTCCAGCTCTAGCCCCAAAATGCCAAAGGCAGTGACCACATCTGAGCCCAATACCTCTCAGGGAATGGATCGGAGACCTGCCTTCCAGATCCCCCCCCAACCACTTGTCTTTCCTTGCAGCTCCCCTGTACTTTGCCCAGCTTTGCCCCATGCCCCCAGACCTAAGCCTGTAAGGAGGGGGGCCCACAGCTTTCCTGTGACTCCTGTGCCCTTGTTGTGTCTGGGAGGAGACAGCGGGTCTGGATGTCCTAGGACAGGCGTGCAGATTTGCGTCCTGTGTGCATGGGGGCCCTCGGCTTTGTGAGCAGGTGGCGTTCCTCTCAGTCCTGAGCCCTTCACCTGGGTCCTGGCCTTATTCTCCTGCTCCAGGCCAGGCTCCGAGCAGCCCTCGGGCTGACTTTCTCTGTGCAATCTGGCATGAGATCATCCCCATGGCGTGAATAGATGCATTTTCATTCACAGTGACAGTGTTGGCATGCTCAGGGGCTCCTTCAGGGCTCCTGCAGGAGGGACTTGCTAAACCACAGAGAGTCCTGGTCTTGCTTTGCCCCCAGATACTCCAGCACATCACAACAGGGTGTCCTGGGGGGAGCTGTGGCCCCAGAAGCCTCTCAGGCTCCTGGACACCCTGCTGGAAGTGAGCCAGTTGAAATGAACATGATTCCCTAAAATTGTAGTCAAGGCTGTGAGAAAATGGGTTATCATGGAAAGGAGTTTGATACACACAAAAGCCCTGGGGGTCAAGGAAGGGCACAGGGGGTGACATCCATGGGTGTGACCATGTTTTTGCTTTCACTGTCTGAGGTCTTGGGCAAGTGTCCTGCTGAGCCTAGCTTTCCTCCTCAAAGAGGGGGTGATGGCCGTCATTATGGAAGGACTTAAGATTTCTGGCTCTTTACCTCTGGATATAAAGGTACCTGAATTTTCCCTGGGGTAAGGAGTGGTGGTATAGTTTTCACTCAGGGGACTCTCATGGTGGTAACCTGTGTTGGTGCCAGGTGATGGCCTTAATGGACAGTGTGAGACTTGCCACACTCCTTCCACCTGCCGGGACCGAGTTGGGAAGCTCTGGGGCCTTCTAGAAATTCTAGTCCCCCCACAATGAACACCGAGCATGAGTAAGACATTGTCCTGGGTGAGTTAAAGCCACTGAGACCTGGGGCTATTTCTTTCTGCAGCAAATCCAACCTGTCTTGACTGACAAGTGGGCGTAATAAGACCTTTCATGCAATGGCGTGATGCATGCTGAATGGCCTGTCATTGTCTCTGTCCTCTCCCATGCCATTTCCCTGCCAAGTAATCCAGCTGAGCAGGTGGGGCTGGCACAGCTCCCCAGAACTTGGAACAAGCCCAGCCCCCCCGCAACAGAGTCTCGGGGAGCATATCAAGGGAGAGGCAGCATGACCTTTCTGTTGGGGAGAAGCCGCGGATGGGCTGTGATTTCCCAAGTGAACAATGTGAAAGAAAGGTCAGACGGAGCCAATCCGCTTGAGACCTCCTTGAGATTCAGGCCTGTGTGTGTGTGTGAGCACACGTGTGCCTGTGTGTGAACACACGCGGGTGCCTTGTTCACATGTATGTCTAAACATAAATTAACTCCTCAAACCCAGTTCCAATGGGCGTGTTGGACAGAATCACCTGCTGCCTAACCAAGGGTTCCTTCCTCCCCTTGTCTTATAGGCAAGGATGAGGCAATTGCCCTCTCTGTCACTTCTGACGGGGGTGACCTTGGGGACTGGCTGCTGCTGTCTGAGCTCCATGCTGCTGGTTTGAACCAGGGAGACATGAAGGCCTGACCTCCCAGTGCAGACTGGGGTTCAGTGAGCCCGGCATACAGCAAGTGCTCAGCAAATGTCAGTGTTAAGGTGGCACGTCGGAGCTGTCTGCTCCCAAACTGTGGCAGGAGAGTCAGGTGGAGTGTTTTGTGTGGGGGAACAGTGAGGTCTTTTACACACCTCTCGACCCCTGTCCCAAATTTCTCAGGAGACTGTGGCCTATTTCCCAGACATAGAAACAGCTTAGTGGTGGGCCAGGTGGAGGGGTCTAGAATTTCTCCACTTAAATGGTAAGAGTGGTAGGCAGATCTGTGTTGACAGAAAAGTGGTTTGAAGTTAATTTTCCCCATAGCAATGGATATGTTACTGATCCCTGACTCTGCTGGCTTTGAATGAATTAGGAAGAAGCCATTTGGGGTTAGGAGTCCACTGCAAAGGTTACTTGTTATGTTCTGGTCGTGCTGGCTGAAGATGCCCAAGGTTGGGAGGAAATGGACATGGGGCCCAAGGAGTTCCCTATGGCACCTACACTCAGAAGCAGGATGCTTGTAGCTAAGATGCGGTCAAAGATGCTGTGAAAGTCACGTGATGAGTCTGAGAGTAATGAAAGGCAGGCAGAGAATGTCCAACAGTAAAAGCCGTGGGGCAGAAGGACCAGGTTGGATGGTGACCGCAGGACCTTGGGCTGATGGCATCTGCTCCCTGAGCCTCAGCCTCCCTGCAGTAAAGTGGGATGGGCAGGAACCCCAGACTTAGGCATGGATGCCATGAGCACATGAAAAGCCACATGCTGGGGACCTGGCACAGAGTAGCTGCTCTATGATGCAGGAGTAGCCACATGGGCCTGTGGTGGGGGCTACTGACCTTGGACTCAGACAAGCTGGCAGCAGAGTCTCTGGGGCATGCTGGGATTGAAGCTACTCAATTAATAGGCAGACTATTAATTGAGGGGGAAAGGGCTGAAATAGGCCCTGAGAAGGGGACTGCTCTGTTCCTGGGCTGCTTCCCTTTTCAACTCCAGGACCATAGAGCACACATTCTCGTTCCCACACTATCCCCACTGCCTGAAACAGTGCCCAGCACAGAGTAGGGACTTGATAAGTATGTGCTGAATAAATGAGCGAGTGAATGAATAGACTCTTGACCTACACACAGAGAACTTGTACTCATTTCCTGAGTTCACATTTTCCCGTCCACTATGGTCACCCTTGGGACAGTGACCCCATCAGCTTGGTTATGATGACAGTGAGGAATTTAAATGCACAACAGGGTGCACTGTAACTATCACATGGACTTTGTCTAACACCACGACAAGCACATTGCAAAAGTGAGGGTTTGAGATTCTAACCTAGGTTTCCTCGCAGACCCTTGGTGATAGGAAGCCCATTCCCTCTGAGGCAGCCCTTAGTGTCTGGGGGCAGCACCTGGAAGGTGCGGGAGGGAGAAAGAGGGTTCAGGGTTGGAGCCAAGGCATATCTCTGCCTTCCTTAGGACAACAGTGTGAGTTTCCAGTTGAGGGACTCAGCCTCTGCTCTGTGACTCACCCCTCAGGCAGAGGGCTGCCGAATCAGATGGCATCCCATGGGCAGCAGACCCCTTGTCAGTCATACCTGGATGAAGGGGAAGAGGAGGCCAACAGCGAAGTTGGAGAGCCAGTTGACAGTGCCTGCAATGATGAAGGCGGCCGGCCGCTGGGATTGCTGGAAGAACTCGCCAGTCAAGATGAACGGGATGCCCCCTGCAATGGCAGAGCAAGGGCACAGAATGAACCACACTGAAAGACTCATGACACCAGCATCCCCTCCAATGGCAGGGTAGCACCCTCTCCATGAGCCGGCCCCACCTGGGTTACCAACAGCTTCAGGACTGGGTGCCGGAGTTAGCCCATCACTCCTAACATACAGAAACCATTTTCCTGACCCGGCCCACCCAAATAAGAGGGGATTCAGCCTCTTGGCTCTCGGAATGCCCTTTGAATCAAGCTGTAATCCACTACAAAATGAATACAGCATGTACAAATCTGATTTACAAGGTAACGGACATTTATGGATACAGCGTGTCAGGCAGGTATGGGTTACCATACCTGGGTAAGAAAACTGAAGCCCAGAGCGGTTGCTGGACTTCCCCAGTGTTACTCAGCTCCTGAGGAGCAGAGCCGGAACTCAGGCTTGGGACTCCAACCTCCAAATCACAGCTTTGTTTCCCCACTAATCCTTGCTGGACAGGATGGGAACCCCCACATAGCTGGCTATTGGTTTGTCCTCCTTATCTCCCCATGACTGGATGTGTGGTGGGTACCACTCGTCACCCCAGCAGTGGAGTGTTATTCAGTGGAAGTGTCATTGGCATTAAGGGAGGACAATTTTTTATTTTGATGACCGTCCTGTGCAATTGCAGGATGTCTGTCACCCCTCACTTCAGGGATGCCAGCGCTCTAATGGTCACTGTGGCAACCCAGACTGCTTGCACACACTTCTAACCACAGGGTACCACACCTAGCTTAGACTCTTCAAGGTCTGCACCCTCCTCTTCTGGAACTCAGCGAGACCTGGGATTGGGCCCTGTGCCCAGACCCTTGACCTGGGTCTCAGCATGACCAGTGGGGGCCTATTTTCACCTCCCCCCTCCCCAATGGAATCCCCACTCTGTCAATCAGATCTATATGCTGGCATTCCACAGCAAGGGTGGTGGGCTTTTATCAAACTCCAGGGAGACACTGAACATTTTGACCATGATTATTGAGTGTGTTGGGGCTGGTCCCACACTGGTGGACAACAGGGGCAATTCCTGCTCTCATGAAATTCCCTCATCTGGTAGAGGAGAAAGGATGATGTGTTTATCAAAAAAGAAATGAATGAATGAATAAGTAATTACAACATGTGATAATCATGGAGGGAATGCAGTCAGCAATGGGGGGAGCCTATGTTTGTAATGGCTAAGGAGGGCTATCTGGGGGGCGCAGGGGATGGCTGAGATGTGACCTGAAGGAGGAGATACAGCTTGCTAAGATTTGGGGAAAACTGTGGGGAAAGGGATGGGAGGGCAGATACCCTGGAGGATGAAAGACATTGGGTCAAGGTCTAGCGCAGAGGTCACTCTGTCTGCACAGCTGAAGGAGGGGTGGGAGGAAGAGTACGAAGCAGGAAAGACAAGCAGGGCTAATTAGGCAGCATCCTGTAGATCAAGGAGAGCTCTACTACTGAAGAAAACCAACTGAAGAAAACCAACGCTGGGTTTCAAGTAGGGACTGATGTGATCCACTTGCATTTCGTAGACACTGCAGCTATTTGGAGAGGGGACTGGCAGGTAGAGGAGGGGCTGCAGGAGGCTGCTGGGCAGTGAGGAAGGGAGGCCATGGTTATGCAGAGGGCTTGCATGGTGGCAGTGGGGATGGAAGGAAGGGGCAGAATTCAGAGACTCCACCCCATGGAGGCAAAACTTTGATCGTAAGCACTGCACACAACCATACCACTCATCGTCAAGTTCAACCATGCAACCTAAGGTCACAGAGGAAGGACAACTCACGCCTGTCTTTCCAGAGCTTTCACTGTTGTTACGCCTCTATTCAGCAAGCCTTGGACGCCAACACATCAAAATGACTGAGAATGGACCGTCCCCTCAAGCCCCCACTAGACCATGAGCCCTCCAGGGCCTGCAGCCTCCCCCATTGGCCTGGCATCTTTGGCAGAAAGTAGATACTTGATGGATATTTTCTTACTTGAATTAGGCACTCAAAATTTGATTTTGAAATGATTTGATATACCGTTAACTACAAAGAAAATAGACTTTCCATATCTTAAAGGTATCTATGAAACTGTGCAAGAACAATGGTTACACATTGAAATGTCCTAAGACCAGCCTTTAGGTCTGTAAAGAGCATAGTTTTGCCTTGTTGAAAGTATGTGTGTCACACTCTCAGCTGTTTCTGCAGCTAACACTGCTGTAAGCCTTGTAGCATATCCTTGGGGGTCAGTTCACACTTATGTGAAGTCTGAACAGTTTTGAAGGCTGGTGTTTCCTTTCCCTGACTTCCCTTAGGTGTGTTCTGGAAGCACCTGTGGATAACTCTGCTAACATTTCTGACGCTGGTGCATCAGCTTACAATGGAGCAGAGAATGTTGACACACATGGCTCTTGGCATGTCTCTTTGTTTCTTCAGGGCTGGGCCACGACTTGTTTGTTGGTGATGACCCTTACTCTAGCACAGCACCTAGAATACACATAGGAGGCACTCAGTAGAGGTCTGCAGGATCCAGGAGGAGTGATTAAGACAGAGTTCACAAGATGTCTACATCAGGTCTCCTCTATTCTTCCTTCAGGTCACCCTGGAGGGCAAATACAAGAAACCTGAAGAATCCTGCACAGCCTATTTCTCTGATTGGTTTCATTTCCATGATCTCACTTGAATCTCACAACCAAAGGAGGTGGCGAAGCACAGGGGACTAGGGCTTAGCCTCTGGTTTTAGTAAGAACAGGTTTAAGTGCTGGGTCTACCAAATCTCTCTCACCTGTACAGTGATGACAGTAGGGACCTGCCATGGGTGTGTTTGTGAGGATTAAGTGAACTTCTGTGTGTAGGCACTCAGTATAAGTCTGGCACAGGGAGACCCTCAATAAGTCTTAGGTTCTATGATAATAATTTAAAACTCTCCTGCTGCATTATTTCCATTTTATAATGAGTTAGCTGAAGCTCAGAGAAGGGGAGTGACATGCCCAAGGTCTCTTAGCAAAGAGTGATGATGGTGGTGGTAATGATGATGATGGTGGTTGTGATGAAGTTGATGATGGTGATGATGATGACAATGATGATGATGGTGATGATGGTGATGTGTTGGTGGTGATGATGATGGTGATGATGCTGCTGTTGCTGATGGTGTTGATGATGATGATGATGACAGTGATGATGATGGTGATGATGGTGATGATGATGTTAGAGATGATGGTGATGATAATGTTAGTGATGATGATGATGAAAGTGATGATGATAGAAATGAAGATGGTGATGATTACAGAAAGGACAATGGTGCTACTGCAGGTGCTGATGGTGGTGACAGTAACTACATGGCATACATTGTAAAGGGCACTTGACATACATTATTTCATTTAATTACCACTACTATGCACTAGTTATGATTACTATTTTTCCCATTTAATGTATAAAACTGAGGCCTAAGAAGTTAACTAATTTCCTCGAGTCATACTACCAGTGTGTCTCAAACTCAAGGGTGGGTGATGCCAGTATGAGTCTTAATGACTCCACTGTGATGCAAGCAAGACTAAGATGTTTAAAATTTTTAAAATATGTGAAGAAAACTTAGCAGTCTTCATGGTTGTATCTGAATGCTCCCCCAAATCCTGAAATTTGTTTGTTTCTCTTCTGTCTTCAGGTATTGATAGCCAGGTTTCCTAAGAGCCTCTCACTGTCTGTTTCTTTAATCCAGGGTAAAGTGGGAAAGAATGAGGTTTGATATGGAAACAAAATGGATTTCTGGTAGGCCCTTTTTTTTTGTGTGTGTTGTTTTCCAAAATGAAAATAGTGTTAACTATATTTTTCTGATGGTCATGAGTAACATTTACCCATTTTTAACAACTAAGAAAACATACAACATAGAAAAGCATGAAAAGAAACAAAAGTTGTCCCTAAACCTTCCATCCCGAGATGATCTCCTCTTGTATTTTGGTGCTTGGCACTGATACTGAGTGTGCTATTAAGAAGCCTAGAACTATTCTAATATTTATCCTTTAGAGGATTGGCTTTTTCCACCTAAAGCCCTGAAGAAATCTTTCCTTATGCTTGAAGTTATCAACTTAACAATTCAGTAACTATGATGTGCCCGGTGTTGGTCTTCCTATAACAGTCTTTCTTAGAACGCAGTGTGTCCTTCTCAAGTACAGATCTACTATTCATTTATTTCCCACCTTAGACTTGAAATCCTCTCCTGTTCTGCCTGTTGGACTTTTTAACTCCAGAGAAGTTATTATCCTTACGTTGGATGATTTTTGTCCCTCTTCCATATCTTTTGTTTCCTGAATGACTTTATCCTCTTGTTTTTGCACAGATTTTTCATGCTCTGGGCAATCTCTTCCTTCTTTCTCTTCTCCGTCCCTTGTCCCTTGTCCCTTCTTCCTTCTTGTCCTATGTTGTACATTCCCTATGCCACTGCTCTTTGTCTTTCTATACATAAGGTGAGTTGCTCCATCCAGATTTCCACCTGCTCTGATATGGTGATTCATCCTTGACACCTTCTCTTATCTTCTTCCAGGTTATCTTTCAAATCATGGTTTGAGGCATGAGTACTGTTTTTCAGTACTTTTCCTTGATGGAAGGCAATGCTGGGGGTTGGGAGTAGAGGAAATGTGGTGGGGGCAGCCCTTTCTGGAGCATCTGGGCTCTGTTTCCATCTCTGACATTTTAATTGACGTGCACTGGAACCCATGCCAGGAGGTCAGAAGTACACTCAGCTTCTGTGGGCTTCAACTGGTCTCCTCAAATTAGGATAAAGTCTTGGAAAGTGAGAAGCCTTTGCGGGGGCTGCTATGGGGGGAGCTATCTTTTCCCCTGATTGCTGACTCACTTCTTCACTCTATTTTCCCCACAAATCATAGATGTTAGTAAGCGTTCTTAGGGGATTTTGAATCCTGTTCCCTGGTCAGTGGTGTTTCTGAAGGGTGGAAACAGAATGTACTATGCTAGAACAGCCTTCATGGGTTGCTGCTGGTCAATTTTTTTTTCCTGCATAAAGATTTGTTTGGTTGTTGCTTTAAAAAAAAAAAAACTTTTTAAAAGATTGTATTTATTTGAGAGAGAGAGAGTGCAAGAGAGAGCGCAAGAGAGAGAGCACGAGCAGGGGGAGGGGCATAGGGAGAGGGAGAAGCAGACTCCTCACTGAGCAGGGACCCTGATGGATGTGGGACTTGATCCCAGGACCCTGAGATCAGGACCTGAGCCAAAGGCACACACTTAACCGACTGAGCCACCCGGGTACCCCTAACTTTTTTTAAAGCTCATTTTGTTGGGTATTTATGGGAGGAAGATTCTGTAATAAGGCTATACATGACATACTTACCTAAAATCCCCTGATGACATGTTTTCTAAAGGTTAGGGATTGGTATTTCTTGTGGTGCAGTTGTGGCTCATCTTAAAACAACGTGCTTCAAAATTAAAGAGCGGTTGAAAAAAAATCCCTTCTTGTAAAGGATTTTGACAAATCTTTCCAAATTCTCTTCCAAATTCTCTGGTTGGGGCCCTTTATTTGTGGATCTTACTGTTTACAAAAAGATTTTGCAAGCCATGTCTCACTGGATCTTTCTTCATGACCAAACTCTGAGTTACAAATTACGACTACAGATTAGGAAACTGAGACTGTAGAAGATGAAGGGCTGAAGTTATTGGTCTCACTTGAAAGTGGAAGACATAAAGTCTACTTTCAAGCAACAGGCTTGAGCAATGGAAACCTGATCAAGGCACAAGGGCCCACAGTGACCCCTGGGTTGAATGCAAACAGGTGCACTAAGCCACTGACCTTGAAACAGCCACAGGCCCTAGCTGACCAACAGGATACTTACAACTGGGCACAGGTACCAAAAAAGGAAAATTCCATACATTCCCATAGCTCCTCACTGGCCCCAATGCTATGGCTCCTACCACCTCATGTGGTAGTCAGTTTCTCCTCTGCTGTCTCGCCCGCTGCGCCCTTGTGGTGCTTTCAATAATCTCTTCTGCTCTGCCATGAGTGAATCCTTTCACTACCTGCACCTTTGGTCTCCACCAGGTCAGGCCACCCCACAAGAGTCAGGACACAGAGGTGGATCTTCAGACTTGAAATCCTGCCTTCTTTTCATTAAAAAAATTAAAAAAAAGAAGATTTGTTTCTTTTATTTATTTGAGAGGAAGAGAGAGAGAGAGAGAGAGAGAGAGAGAGCAAGCACAAGCGGGGTGGGGTAGGGCAGAGGACAAGCAGACTCCTAGCTGAGAACTGAGCCTGGCTCGGGGCTTGATCCCAGGACCCTGAAATCGTGACTAGAGCTGAAGTCAGACGCTTAACAGACTGAGCCACCTATGTGCCCCTTTATTTATTTGAGAGAGAGAGAGAGAAAGCAGGGGGGAGGGACAGAAGGAGAGAGACACACAGACTCTGTGCTGAGCGTGGAGTCCAAAATGGGTCTTGATCCTCCAACCCTAAGATCATGACAGAAGCTGAAATCAAGAGTCGGACCCTCAACCAACTGAGCCAGGATTTTGGGCACCCCAAAGTCCTGACTTCTTTCGACTGCACCTCCCAGCTCAAAAGGATAAAAAGGTGACTGTGCCTTCATGCTACTGCTTCCACTCTGTAACCGGTGAGGACTCACACCGTTGGCTAGTAGCGTGGTGTAGCTTAGACTTTGCAAGTCAGCCCCAAGTGATTCCGTCTCTTGGCCAATAGACCTTGCTATCTTATTCAGTTCTTACTTGTTATTTTATTTGGCTAGCTTATTTTGGCTTCCCCCAGAAGCAGATTCCGACATGTGGTTTGTGTGTGAGTCGATCCTAGGAAATGCTGGTAAGCATGTGGGCGACTGAAGGACGAGCAGAGAGGGTGGGTAAGCAGCAAGTTACCTCCATGTGCTGCCAGAACTGAATCCAACTGGGGACCCTCAGGAAACTGTGGAAAACCCATCTCAGAATGAAGACGGCCATAGTCCCTACCTGTTTGGCGTTTTTTTTTTTTAAAATTATTTTATTTTTTATTTTTTTAAAGATTTATTTATTTATTTGACAGATAGAGATCACAAGTAGGCAGAGAGGCAGGCAGAGAGAGAGAGAGGAGGAAGCAGGCTCCCCGCTGAGCAGAGAGCCCAATGCAGGGCTCGATCCCAGGACCCTGAGACCATGACCCGAGCCGAAGGCAGAGGCTTTAACCCACTGAGCCACCCAGGTGCCCCCTGTCTGGCGTTTTGAGGACCAAAAGGAACCTGCTTAGCAATGTGCGTCTGTGGTACTCCAGCAGACAGCTGTCATTTCTGCTTCTGACAGTTTCCCTGCACGCGGCTGTCAGCCCTCCCTTCCCTGCTGCCTCACCCCCCGTCTCTGTTTTCTAGCTCTTGCCAGGTATCTACGTAAAACATCAAAACGTAATTCATTTTCATATAAAAGAAATAAAGGGCAACTGTCCAAACTTTTCTATAATTCATATTATTACATTCTTTTAATGGAGCCATTACCATCAACTTTAAAAATCCTTTAATAAGGGCTTTTAAATCCCCTTAATAATCTCCACAGGTGTGCCCATATGCTACTTAATACTTTAAACATATTTCCCCCCAAGCACCAGTTTAAAAAATACCTTTAAATTTTTTTCAATTTAATATAATAATTTTGAAAATTCTTCATGGATATTCTGCTGTGTTTACCTCACTAGACTTCGTCCTTTTTTGGCTGTTCATCTGTCCATTTTCACCCACATTTACGTTCCAAGCCCTGTGCTGGGCATTTTCAGAATCTACTAGTCTACATGACTAGTTCACATAACTACCTTAGGAGACAGGAATTCTAATACCCATTTGACAGGTGAGGGAATTGAGGCCAAAGAGAAGCAGAAAGAGGTGCTGAAGGCCACACAAGTCATCACCAAGAGCTTCTGATCCAGATCAACAACCCTCTCCCCTGCCCAATCTCCAGAAGACACCAGAGAAAGGGCAAATGCACTCTTTCAGGCAGGTTTGTTTTATGAGGACAACCAGCACTAGTTCAGCACTCAGAAGACACGGCTGGGGAGCAGCGCTGGAAGGTGGGGGCGCTATATGCTCGGGAAGGTCATCACCTTGGAGGACACCTGTTCAGCCAAATGGAGAAAGGGCAGGTCTGACCTCTCAGAAGGGATGCCCACCTCTTCAGGGGTGGGCTTCCCAGGCAGGGAAGGATGGGAGATGTGGGGGTGCTCCCCCGGGACAACCTTGCAGAGGCTCGTCCGTTCTGACTTTCAGTGGGCACTTCTGGCTCCGTGGCCAATAAGGTGGGAGGCTTTGGGCTTTCTGCAAGCCTCGGTTTCCCCTCTTACAGTCTGGGCACTTGATAAGCTACTTAGCCTCTCAGTAAAGCCGGCGGTAGCACCCGCTTGTCACATGGTACACACACTGAGGCGGCCATGCTGGTGGCCGGGAGCACTGGCTTTGGAGTCCGAGAAACTCTTCACCTACAGCCTGTGTGATCACAGAGAAGTCATATGGATGGCTCTCCATTTTCTCATGGGTAAAACAAGGACAGCTCCTACCTCTTAGCATTGTTTTGGGGATCAAACGAAAGTCCTTAAACACTGTGTTGAACATGTTGTAAAGGCTCAGTGCTATCAACTGTCGTGGTTATTCTTCTTCCCATCATGCAATCACGTAGATGCTTGCTGAGTACTGACTATGTGCCAGAGTCCTGAAAAGTTTGCCCTCTGTGGGGTTTTAAATCATTGTAGAAAGGGAGCGATAAACTCCACAGGGAGATGGCCTCAGACACTGCTGATCTTGGACAAAGAAGAATTATAAGTCATCAGGAGTCAGTGGTCTGAACTGAGTGAGCAAAAACAGTCTGCTCCTTTTGCATTCAGAGATGCTGCAAAATCAGGCTTCAACTGTCCAGCCCCAGCCCTACCTTCCATGGGGGGAGATGGAGGCCAGAGAGAAGTGAGACTCCCTGTTTCAGCCTTCCCAATGAGCCTGTCTGCTGTGAGCACTGTTCTTCCTGGGAATGACTCACTCCTTTCACGCTCAGGTGGTGCTCGCTGCTGGAAATGCGCCCAGGGTCTGAGGGACTTTGGGGCACACAGCATAGGGACAACTTACTCAGCATGGGCTTGGCCCTCAGTACATGACATATAAGCCGTGACACATTTCTTCCTTTCCTGTAGTCTAGCTGCAGCCCAGCCCAGGTAACCAGACAAGGTCCTGACCCAAGCCTGTGGTCTCACCCACAGGGAGCGTGTCTGCTAAAGAAACGAAAGGGAGGCTTCTCCAGGAGTGGGGAAAGAGAGTGGAATGTGTCTCATTAGATGGAAGGAGGAGGTCCCACCTATGCCTTCCATGGATGCTAGCCTTCCTTATCTTTTTATTTCTTTATTTATTTTGCTTATTTATCATGCTCTTTGGGGGTAGGTAGTGTGTTCTTTTGCTCACTGTCACTTTCCCCACAGCAAATTGTGTCCCTCAATAGATGTTTGTTGGATGGATGAATGGATGAAGAAATAGGAAAGAATGATCATTAAACACGTCTTTTAAGGGGGAGCAGGAATTCATTACATGGTCAAGGAACCAGCTGGGGGGGTGCAGAACATGGGAGTGGGGTTGGAGGGTGTCTGTCTGGGGGCAGCAGAGGCATATCCACACAGGACTGTACAGAGCTGGGGGGTCCCCAGACGTCTGCTGGGGGGGGGTTCAGAAGTTTGTAGGCACAAGGTTTTAGCAGGAGGGAGATGGATCAGACTGCACACTGGAGAATGGTCCCTGGTACAGAGCGGAGCCGGGGTCACAGAGGGACAGTGGAGGTGGACAGGGACACTGGTTAGGAGAGGTTGGGGGAACCAGGTGGTGGGTATTAAGGAGGGCACGGATTGCATGGAGCACTGGGTGTGGTGCAAAAACAATGAATACTGTTACGCTGAAAAGAAATAAAAAATTAAAAAAAAAAGGTTGGGAAAATATTTGTGATAAAGCACTTGGTGCCTCTCAGTCTCATTAACGGCTGCCTTCTGTGATTCTACCTTGCATTTGCATGGGATCAATCACGCGACATCTTTAAATTCCTTCCCAAATTCCACTCCACGGAAACGTGAAACGAGTCCCCTCTTGAATTCCAGTTATCACAGAAACTTTATTCTAATGGAGTTTCTCTAATCCAGACGTTTAAGTCAAATTCTTAAGTTTGGACATCTGGAGTTTCTAGAAGAGAGGATGTTCCTGAAGAGTCTTAGAGGCAAATGGGCCACATGAAACTGACTCTACTAATTCTAATTAAAAATGGGGAGCTGCCACATCGTTATGAGTGATGACAGCTAACTAGCAGGTCAGAGAAGACAACTGAAATCTATCAAGAAAAACCCACAGAGAAGTGTTCTGTTGGCTGGGCTAACCACACTTTGATGATCTGTTACTAAGGAGCTTCTACTTCAGTGCCATGGAGGGCATGCTCTGTGAGCAGGCTTTAAGCTTGAACCCTCTTCCTTGTTTGCGTGGGCTAGGGGATGTTGAGACAGACAAGCATGCGTGAGTGGCTAAGGAAGGGTCTTCGTTATGGGTCCTGCACTTGTAAGGCAGTCTGGAATAAGGGCCAGGACCTTGGGGACACCTGTAACTGGAGGCAAGCCCACTCTCAGCCTGGGTCTTAGTTTTCGCAGATGTGGAATGGACTGGTTTGTTTATTCATTCAGTGAACACAAATTCCTGAGTTCCTGTGGGGGTCTGGTGCTATGTGGGGTGTTAGTGCTGTCTGGGCCCTAGGTCTACAGCTCTGAAGGAGCCACGGTCCTGGGGCTACATGGGATCTCAGATCCTGTGGGTGCATGGTGTTCTCTGGCTCAAGACCTCGAATGCCCAAGCAGATGTGAGTGGTGGTCCCTTTTTACCCCATCGGTTTTCTGCATCTCAGTGCTGGCCCCAAATCCCCCTGCCTGCCTGCATCACCAGAGAGGCATTGGTCTGCCTTTCCACCTGAGCTGCAGGGCTGGAGAGTTGACACCTCTCCCTTCCCAGGCCAGAGGGACTTGTAAATACGTCGTTGGGATCAGAGTGACTCTGATACGCGTACTTCCTACAGTTGTTCAGAGTTCCCTGGCTGGATTCTCTTCTGCTTGCATGTGGGAGTGACTTGATCTGTAAAGCCCCTTCCTTGATCTGCCTTTCCTTCCCCACCTTACATGTCTACTCCCCTCCAGGTGCTTCCTGGGATCAACCCCCAAGTAAGCTGCTTTCCTTGAATCCTTGTGTGAGGGTCTCTTTCTTGAGAAACCCATTCTAGTTTTTCAAAGTCCTGCTCTGCTGGAGACTGAGGCTCACACCAGCCTGCCCTTTACTGAACTCTACTGATTTTTCATTGAGACTCCTGGGGCATCTGGGGTAACCAACTTGTCCCGGCTTTGAAAGCAGAACATCTGGTCTCAGGAACCCCCAGGGCCGACTGGTCACCCCCGTGGTATCTCAACTTGATTATTTCCTGATTGTTGTAAGGGTTGATGGTGTAGAAGGGGGTAAGAGAAGATGTCAAGCTGTACCATACTTCCAAGAGATTGAGTTGATCTCCCTAGGGAATGATTGGGCAGGAGGAGAAGAGATGGGGAAGTACAGGGCTTCAAATGTGGGGAGACTTGGGGGCTTGCCGTGGGCAGGAGGTGGCCTTTGTGGGCAGCTCAATACATTAGTGGTGCTGAGATCAACAGAGAAGGAGAAGGAAGTTTCCAACAACTTCTGCGTGCTGTGCAAGGTCTTCATGACTGTGGTAGAATGTACACTGCTACTTCTTTTTGGCTAGCAGACTGACGCCTCCATGAATGTGACTATGGGCGGGCCTATCATGGCATGAGGTGCCTGATTGGGCATTTTCAGGCTTATCACGAGTTTTCCTTTGCATTCTCCTTGTTCATCCTTCCAGAAGCCCCCTGAGGATGTACTGTCAGGCCCACTTTATTGATGGGTGGGAAGAACCCTTGATTTGCTTTTTAAACCCAGACATCTTCAGAGTCAATGGGTGCCATTGACAATGGCACTCTGGATATCAGGTAGAATCTGAGCAAACTACTTGTAAGAGAATTGAGGCCCAAGGTAAAAACTCTTGGCTAAGGTCCCACAGCTGGTAAGGCAGTGGCAGAGATGGGATCTGGACCCACATCTACTGCTCCCCATGAAATCCTCTCAGTCCAGGAGAACATCTTAAAAAAACTAATCCCCACCACCCCCCCACCCCCCTTCCCCCACCACGCTGAACCCTTCCAGTGTGGCTATCTACGTAGTCATCGTGATTAATGCTCATGTGCCTAAAACTCGTTCCAGGCAAGTAATGTTATTCCCAATTTACAGACCAAGAATCCAAGACACAGAAAGGTGAGGTGACTTGCCCAAGGTACTTCACCTAATACAGCAGAGATGGGGTGAGAGGCCTGGTCTTCTTGCCACGTCAGCTCTGAGGCTGAGTAAGGGAGTGCGGAGAAGGAAGCCCACATGCAAATGATTGAAACGGGACCAGGAGAAGGCGAAAATAAGTGACATGCGGCCAAGTTTAAGTACTCTGTGCACGTGCAAGCTCGTCAGGCAGTGCTCCTTCTCCTGCCTTTTCTTGGGAGTTACTCTGAACAGTGGGGTGAGCTTAGCTTTCTTTTCCAGGTACCTTCCTCAAGTCTGCGCTGCCCTCAGCTCCTGTTGCTATGGCAGACATGAAGCCTGAGCTAAAAGCTCCCCCCGGAACCAGCACACCCAGCCGCACTCACCCCTGCTTGGCTGTAGACACGCAGGCCTCTGCACGGCTCAGCTCAGCCTGGCTCTGGAGGGAGGGTGGGGAGCAGAAACCTTCCTGCGAGCCATCCCACAGCTGTCTGGCCGGCCCACTCCCACAG
Source organism: Martes martes (assembly GCF_963455335.1). Taxonomy (NCBI): domain Eukaryota; kingdom Metazoa; phylum Chordata; class Mammalia; order Carnivora; family Mustelidae; genus Martes; species Martes martes. The sequence continues at coordinate 145,435,053 of NC_137889.1, forward strand.
CCTGGGTTCCTCCTGCCCCACGAAGTTCCAGACTTTCTGGGAAAGGGCCAGGGTGGCTCAGACAGCAGCAGAGGAGGGGGAACCTACCGCTCTTGACAAGTTAACTTGTACCTGGTGGTCTTCTCTGTGGGGAGCCCCTGCCCTTTTTCCCCTTCTCCCCCTCTATGCCTGAAAAACTCCTCCTTACTTTTCGGATTCACTGTACATCACTAGCTGCCCCCTGCCTGCCAGGCTGCCAGCCCCGGCATGCTGAGGGATGCTGCCTGTCATGCCCATGGGTCTCAGAGCACTGAACTGACAGGCCCAGGAAAGGAGGCTTCAGGAGGCAGTGTTCCGTGAAAGGGTTATGATGAGTGAACCAGTACATGAACAAATGAAGGAGGATATCTAGAAACGGGCAAATGACTGAGCCATCAGACAAATGACTAGGTGAGAAACAGGGAAAGAGGAACTGGAACCCTCTGTTTCCTAGACAGGACTGGCTTGGAGTCTGGCTTCAGACTCCTCGTTCATTTTGCCTCGTGAGGAATCATGTTGTCCCTTCTTGGGCCTTGCCCCTCCAGCTAGGGTTGGACTCCCAGTCAACCTGGCTCCCTTCCATGGAATCCTACCAACAAGATTCCTTGTACACCTCAAGTGACAGGGAACTCACTTCTTTGAGAAAGAAAGAGCACAAGTCTGAGTCTGATCACCTCTGAAGCCCTAGCTGAGATCTCCCTTCTCCCTTTTGGGACCCCCTCTGAGGCTGGCAGGTGCAGCGTGGAAGCTTAAAGCATCCCCTCAGCTTCCCAGACCTAAATGTGAGACTTGAAACCATAAAATTCCTAGAGAACATAGGCAGTAATTTCTCTGACATCTGCTGTAGAAACATTTTTCTAGATATGTTTCCTACAGCAAGGGAAACAAAAGGAAAATAAAGCTATTGGGACTATACCAAAAAACCCTGCTTCTACACAGTGAAGGAAACCATCAACAAGACAAAAAGACAATCTACTGAAGGGGAGAAGATATTTTCAAATGATAGATCTGATAAGGGGTTAATATCCAAAATATATAAAGAACATATACAACTCAACATCAGAAAAACAAGTAACCTAATTTAAAAATGGACAGAGAACCTGACTATACATTTTTCCAAAGACTTATAGATGGCCAACAGACACATGAAAAGATGGTAAACATCACTCATCACCAGGCAAATGCAAATCAAAACCACGGTAGAATACTACCTTGCACCTGTCAGAATGGCTAGTATCAAAAAGACAAGAAATAAAAGGTGTTGGCTAGGGTGTGGACAGAAAGGAGCCCCTGTGCACTGTTGGTAGATTGCAAATTTTGGAAACACTATGGAAAACAGGATGGAGGGTCCTCAGAAAATTAAAAGTAGAACTACCATATGATCTAATAATTGCTCTTGGGCATTTACCCAAAGAAAACAAAAACACTAGTCAAAGGGATAGTGCACCCATAGGCTTATCGCATTATTTACAATAGCCAAGATATGGAAGCAGCCCAAATGTCCATCGACAGATGAATGGATACAGAAGAGTGGGTGTATATATAGACAATGGAATACTACTCAGCTATAAAAAGAATGAAAACTTGCCATTGGCAATGACATGGATGGACCTAGAGAATATAATGCTAAACAAAATAAGTCAGAGAAAGGCAAATGCTGTATGATTTCACTCATATGGGGAACTTATGAACCAAAACAAATAAAGAAAATAATAAAGAGAGACATATCTAATAAACAAATAGACTCTAAAACACAGAGAACAAACTGGTGGTTGCCAGAGGGTGGGTGGGTAGGGGATGGGGATGATGGGTACACTTATCCTCGAGTACTGAGTAATGTACAGAATTGTTAGATCATAATGGTGTACACCCAAAACTAATAGGACACTGTGTGTTAATTATATTTGAGTGAAAAAAGAAAAGAGAAGAGAAAATCCCAACTCTTTAGTGGAGTTGTGAGCTCTTCTGTTCCTGGGCCTCTGCTATCTCTCTACCTTTATCTCCTTCCCTTGCTAATAACACTCCAGCCTTCCTTGACCCTTCCAAACAAGTTCCTGCCTTAGGACCTTTGCACATTCTTGTCCTGATCCTCAGAGGGATGCTTCCTTCTTAGCATCCAAGTCTTGCCTCCAGTGCTGTCTTCTCGCAAAGAGGACCTTCCTATTCACCCATTACTAAAGCTGCTATTTCTTCCCTGACTCTGGTCCCTTACTCTGTTTACTCCTTCTTAGCATTTGTTGCTCATTTTAACGTATTTATTCGTTCACTAGTCAGGGTTCTATAAATATGCGTTTGTGGGGGGACAGCTTGTGGTCTGAGAGGGCCCCTTCCCCACCCACCGTGAGATCACCATTCACAGTTGCCTGATCAACATAAGAAGTGCTTGGTAAGTACTTTTTAAATTAACATATAATTGGTAGGTACTTTTAAACTAAGAATGCACTTACCTACCACCTTACCTTCCCAAATCCTGACTTTTAGACTTGCCAGTCAAACTTGTTATGTTTACACTTCCAAGGCTGATCTATAACCATCAGTTTGAGTGTCTGTCCTCTCAATTAGATTTTCAACTCTAGATGAAAGGAAAACATCTCTAACTCTAGTTCTGCAACCTCAGTATGGAGTGTAGTACCAGGCACCTAGTGTGTGTTCGAAATCTTTTGTTGAATGAATTAATTGGGGACATAACAGAGAATTGGTAAGAGAGCAAAAAGTATACTGCAAATAGCCAATGCAGACAAAATCCAGGCACTCAAGTACGTATTATTTTCCTCACAAAGAGAGTCCCTGTGGACCCCTTTCAGACAGAATTCTAACAAGCCTGATTTTATATTTGCATCCATATTGCTTAAATCAAGATGTTGGGTGCACAGATGGAGAACCCCAGGGCAAGGCTGTGCATGTGCATGGACCTGTTTCCCTGACTGGTTCTGATAGAGGAGACTTGGCCGCAGGTAAGACCTCCCATTAGTGGCTGCCACTGTTTGGGAGAAACAGCCGTCCACGCGGCTGGCTTGATGAGCTCTCAGAACCAGCTCTCTCGCCGGAGGCTTGTTTGATGTAGCAAAGACTTTCATGTCTCCTTAGCATAGCTTCAGAACTGCAGCGTGCCAGGGGGACCTGCTGTGTGAATGTGAAGCCCAGAGTCTCAACTGCATTGAGATGCCCATGGGAGGCATAAAATAGAGGAAAGGCCATTTCATATTCTCGGTGCTTATTTCCTCTCATGTAAACTTAAAGTGTGAAGGAGGCTGTGACAGAATCATTCCCTCCAAAGAAGTCCATGTCCCAACCCCCAGAACCTGTACATAACGTCACCTTGCAGGGCAAAGGGACTTTGCCAATGGGATTAAGTGAAGGATGTTAGGATGGGAAAGATCCTGGATCACTAGGATGGTTCAGTGTCATCATGAGGGTCCTTAAAAGAGGGAGGCAGGAGGGTCAAAGTCTGAAGAAGAGATTTGTACAGAAGCAGAAATTTGAAGATGGAGGAGGGGCCATGCAAGAAAGCAGGGTAGAAAGCTCTAGAAGCTAGAGAAGTCAGGGAATGAACTCCCCCCTGAAACCTCAGGGAGGCACACAACTGTGCCGACCCATGTAGACATCTGAACTCAGAATTGTAAGATAGTACATGTGCTGATGTAATCCACTACGTTTGTGATGATTTGTTAGAACAGCAACAGGAATCTAATACAGATGTCTGAAAAATGCCCCATTCATACAGACAAGGTGCTTCAGAAAGGTGTTGGCTTGAAGACACGAGATGGGTTTGAAGACCCAGCTCCCACCTCTTCTGAGCACGTGAGCAAGAGCATTTGATTCTTCCTCTGCTGTTTCAGTACCCCCTTCTCCCCACTTACTGAGTCAAACCACTGCAGGTGTCCTACCCTAACACAAGAGAAGATCATTAGCAGATTTTAAGCTCCTTTCCTATTCCAATATAAACACTTCGCGATGTAACCATGGAATGTGGGACCCTAAGAATCTTCTTGGATGAAACTGACTAAGTGAGGAGGGGAACTAGTGTTCACTGAGCATTTCTATGTGCCTGGCCAGGTTCTAGTGGTGTTAGGGAGGTCCTACTGCCTCATGTGCATTTCACAGCATGGAGCAGGATTTACAAGAACACACGGCATGAAGCTGAAATGCTCAGACTTGAAAACAAGCTTGCCTGAAACTGGCTGTGGGACCCTGTATGACCCCTTCTCTCTGTGTGCCTCAGTTTCCTCCCCTGTAAAAGGGTAATGATCACAGAGGCTTCTGGTGGGATTCACAGGAGTTAATACATGACACACAGCTGACACTCAAGCAAAGGCTGCTATTTAGACACAAGGAAATAAGCAGAGACATGACGACAGACACTCACACACTCATACTTTCACACACACAGGTTGACTTGCAACAGGTGATGAGCTAGGTTGGTTTGAGTCTGAAGCCTGTACTTACTCCACAATACCAGGTTATGACAGTAGTTATAAACTGGGGGTTGTTCTGCCTCCAAGGGACATGTGGCCACATCTGGGGACATTTTTGGTTGTCACAACTAAGAGGAGGTGCTACAGGCAGCTGGGGAGTACAGGCCAAGGGTGCTGCTCAACATTGTACCATGCCCAGGATGACCTCCATCACAAAGGATTATCCATCCCCAGTGCCCATAGTGCTGATGTTGAGGAACCCTGTTCTAGAATTTTCTACAGGAAATCAAGTCATGGCATCATTAATTTCATCATTAATTTACCATGTATTTATCACCTTGGAGAGCTTGTGAAAACCAAATTTCTATCAGACCATTTATCAGTTCTTTCTAGGACTCTGAATTTATAATTTGTGTTGTTACGGAATCCATTTAAATATGCCTCAATAAAGGGAGGGAGGCAAGAAAGGAAATTAAAACTCACCAAGCCCCTTCTGTGTGCCAAGCACTGGCCCTATCACTAAACAAGATGGGGGCTGCTAGTCTCATTTTGCAGCAAGAAAATGTAGCTTAGAGAAGCTAAGTGACTTTCTGAGGGTGTCACATGTAGTCAGAAGGGGTTGGCCTGATCAGACCCCATGCCCATGCCTCTCTCTTAGTGTCATGTGGCAGGAGTGAGTTTCTTACTCTCTTTCCAGAACACAAAAGAAGGAAACGAGTGAGAGCTGGTTCTGTGTTTGGCAGTGTTTGAAGATCTGCCACCAGCAGACTGATGAGACAGCCCAAGACTCCTGTAGGAACTCAGGTTTGCGGGAATCTGGCTCCAGGGCCCATGATGTGCCTTCTTAGCAAACAGAGTATTTCAAACCATATGGCTCCTGAATGAAGGGACATAATGCAGAGAACTGAGGCAGGGATGGGTGCCTCTCCTGGGACCCCTGCCTTTGGCCAGCCATTCCAGGAGAGTGGGAGGGACTGTGGCCCAGGGGAAGGGGTCCAAGTCCTTCCTCTGATACTAACTATGCTATGTGGGGCCAATTACTTCCTCTCAGACTCTTGGTTTTCTTATCTGTAAAATGGGTACATTGATCTAACAGGGTGATATGATAGATGTGAAAGTGACTGTTGTTTCTGTTGGATTACTATTACTATGATTACCACCACCACGACTACCACTACTGGTACTATTACTCTGGAACGACTTGTTGCAGAGCAGGTCTCTGAGGACCCTGTCCTCCAATCTATTACCCGCAGCAGTCAAAGTGAACATTTGAAATAGAAATCAGATTCCATCAGCCCTCTGATCAGGCCCTCCTACACTTTCCAACGACACTGGGAGCCAACAGCTGACCTAGTGGGACCTTACAGTTCCTTCCCACTCTCTGACTTTTCGTCTCATACGTTCCACTCTGTTCATGCCACTCCCACCACACACACGTCCTTGCTCTTTCCAGGATGGCCTGAACATGGCAGCCCTCACCTCATGGGTTTGTTGAGTGCCTGACATGTGGCCAGTCTGAACTGAGATGTGCTGGAAGTATAAAGTATACGCCAATTCCAAAGACTGAGATTATAAAAGGAAAAAAGAAATTTAGAATACCTTATTAACACATTTTATATAATGATTCCAAGCTGAAATGATGAAGTTTTGGATATGTGGGCTGAATACAATACATTATCAAAAGTAATTTTATCAGTTCCTTTTTTACTTTTTGAATGCGGCTACTAGAAAAATCTAAGTAACACTTGTGTCTTGAATGATATTTCTATTAGGCAACACTGTTCTGGAACTTGCCAGGCAGGTTCTTGCCTTCGTTACTGCCTCTACGTGGAAGATTTTCCCTTTAGTTTTCTGTATGCGGCCACATCCACACTTGCTTCCTGCACATTGACCCACTTCATCCTCAGGACATCTGTGACCCATTTTACATGTGGAGAAACTGACACAAGAGAGGGTGAGAAGGCCAAGGCCACACTGGTCGTTGTGTGGGGATATGAACCAATGGGAGGGGCTCTGAGCCAAGGTCCTTTCCCACTTCATGTAGTCTCTCTGGGGAACATCACCTTTTTTTGCTCCTTAATGGTCAACTTTTGGATGCCTAAGATCCCCCACAAATGCTGGCCATCCTGCCTCTAATATGGGGAGCTGAGTGGAAATCCTTCAACTACTTTTATCAGCATGAATCTTGCCTCCTTAAGATTAAATGATGGACAGTGTGTGAACACAGTGGGCCACTTTTCATTTTGCAGCTTGTTTTTGACACATCAGAGAAGTGAATCATGATCACATAATTATATCCCACTTGGAAAAATGCAAATATAAATAAGGTTAATACCATTCCCTCAGCCCCCACAAGAGTCTGGTCATTAACACTGTTAGAGAAGAAATTAAAGTGGAAGTGGTGTTTCTCTCAGGTCTGTTCCCCTGCCAGCCCCAGCCTGCAGACTCTGAGTCCACATGCATTTCTGGTGTGAACAGAAATGCCTCATTTTCTGTCTCAACTAATTTGAGTTTCTTATTAAAGGAGGTAATGTGGGTAATGTACTTAACCCTGTGCCTGGCCCATAATGAGTGTCAATAAATGGTATTGGTGATGATAATGCAGTGACCATGGTGCTCATGGTGATGGTGATGTGATGATGGTGATGATGGTGATGATTGGTGGTGACGGCAGTGAAGGCAGTGATGGCGGTTATGGCGGTGATGGCGGTGATGGTGACGGTGATGACGGTGGTGATGGTGGTGATGGTGGTGATGGTGATGATGGTATGATGGTGATGATGGTGATGATGGTGGTGATGGTGATGATGGTGGTGATGGTGACAATGGTATGATGGTGATGATGGTGATGATGGTGGTGATGGTGATGGTGATGGTGGTGATGGTGACAATGGTGTGATTGTGATGACGGCGATGATGGTGGTGATGGTGATGATGGTGGTGATGGTGGTGATGGTCATGATGGTGATGGTGGTGGTGATGGTGGTGATGATGACTATGGTTGTGATGGTGGTGATGGTCATGATGGTGATGGTGGTGGTGATGGTGGTGATGGTGGTGATGGTGATGATGGTGGTGATGGTGATGATGGTGGTGAGGATGATGATGGTGGTGATTGTGATGATGGTGTGATGGTGGTAATGGTGATATGATGGTGATGGTGATAATGGTGATGGGGTGGTGGGGGTGGTGGTGGTGATGATGGTGGTGAGGATGATGATGGTGGTGATTGTGATGATGGTGTGATGGTGGTGATGGTGATATGATGGTGATGGTGATAATGGTGATGGGGTGGTGGGGGTGGTGGTGGTGATGGTGATGATGATGGTGGTGATGATGGTGGGGGTAGTGGTGATGATGATAATTGTTAAATTGCAGTACTCTGCTGAGATTTGTTGTCTTCCTTATTGAGCACTAACAGAGGTGTTTGAGCCCATGTCAAAACCAGTGCCTGTGTGGGAGTGAGGAATGAGGGGGATGGAGAGTTTAGCATGACCTACAGACCAAGTAGGTCACTGGTGGCTTCATACTTCGAAATAAGGGGATACAGGAGAAGAAGCAGATTTAGGGAGGAAATGATGATTTCTTACTGGGCATGGTCAGTTTTTAGGAACCTATACCATGTCTATGTGAGGCTGACCTGTAGGGAAGTAGACACCTGGGTCTGAAACTTGGGAGGGAAGTGCAGGTGGAGAGAAGGAGTGGGGGCACCAGAAGAAGAGTCGACGTGGACACTCTCAGTGGAAAGATCAACCTGATCATCTGCAGAGAAGAGCATGGGTCAAGGGCAGAAGCAGGGAGTGCCAATATCCATGAACAGGAAGAAGACAAGAGTGGGAGAGGACAAAGAAGGGACAGCCAGCGGGGAAAGATGGAGAAACCAGACCTGCCACTGCCTGAGGAAAAGGAGAGCTTTAAGGTGAGGATCATCAGGCATCTCACTGAGCAGGACAAAAAGACAATAAAGAGGCTCACATCTGCTCAGATCATGTTTTGGTGCCAAACTATTAAAAAGAACTATTAAAAAGAATTGTTTTTTATGAGTCTTTTGAATTTTGGAATTGCAGATAAGGGGATGTGGACATGACAGGCATGGAGTCGCACTATTCTGATCAGGCTTCAGGGAAGGAGGGCTGTTGGTAGATGCCTCCAGCTATGTTAGGGTGAGCCTCAGTCAGACCCACCTGGCCCCAGCTCACACCCTTCCTGGGGTGGCCCACTTCCAGTGACTGTAGGTACTGGGGTAGAAGGGCCTGGGCTATGGCATGGCCCTATCTGATCAGCCATTTCCACTGCAGACTCCCTACAGTGTTGGCTGAGCTGTCCTTGGGCCTGCATCACAGCCCAACCTTTCTCTCCGCCCACCCCCTGCCTCCCTTCAGTGGGCGAGGACCCCTGATAAACATCCCTCATCTGAACTACATCTTGGCATCAGATTCTGGACAAGCTACCCTGTGACAGGTCCTGTACTTTAACGTGGCAGCTCACCTGTGCTGGAATGGCTAATGGTCACGACTACACTACCACGTCTAAGACTGACCCCAGTCTGGTCCCTTTGGCCCCCTCAGTTAACAGCAGCACCATCCTTGGAGTCTTTTCACTCTGGTCGTGCTCCAATCTTGCTCCACATCCCACATCCAACCTGCCAAAGCGTTCAGTCCATTAAAACTTACAAATACTACTGTGTTTGGAATCCACCATTTCTCATCACTTCCGCCACTGCCAGCCTGGTCCAAGGGGTCACCACCATTTGCCCGCACGATTGTAAGAACCTTCTGACTGGTTTCCCAGCTTTTACCCTTGGCCTCCTACAGGTTGTTTTAACACAGCAGTCAAGAACATCCTTTTAAAATGGAGCTTAGAAGCTGTCACTCCCCTGCCCCAAATCTCCAGAGGGTTGCCATCTCTCCCAAAGAAAAAGCCGGAAGTTCTTAAAATGGCCTGCAGAGCAATACTTGACCTGCCGCTTCCTGTCTCCCATCACTCGCAATTCAATTCCATCTCCAGCCGCTCTTCCTTCATTCACTCCCTGACCTCAGTGGCCTCCTTGCTGTTCTTGCAACACTTCAGACATGTTCCTGCCTCAGGGCCTTTGCACGGACTCTTCCCTCTGCTTGGGGTGCTCTTCCATGCTATCTGCATGCCTTGGTCCCTCCAGTCCTTCCCGTCTTTGCTCAACTGTCACCTTGCCACCGAGGCCTTCCCTAACAACCCGGTTCAACCCCAATACCTTCCCAGAGGTGGTTCCCAACCAGCTTCCCTGATCTGATTTTCACCACAGTGCTTATCCCATCCGGCACGCTTTACTAATGACTTTTCATATTGTCTCATGTCTCCCTCCACTATAGCAAGTGCTCCCCTCCACTATAGCAAGTGCTCCGCGGTGACAGGCGTTTTTGTCTCTGTTGTTCTTTTTTTTGTCTCCCCAGCACCTATAGGAATGCCTGCCACATGGTTCCACCTATCCATGGATAGGTGGATTCAGGCCTTAGGAGGGCCCGGCAAGGTAGGTCCTGTGGTTATCTTTAATCTTCAGGTGAAGCCCAGAGAGATTAAGCCATTTGCCTGAAGCCACTTGTTAGTAAGAGGTAGAATTGGTGTCTGAATTGCGGAGGCTTCTTGTTCCAGGCTTTTTACTTTGAATCAGGTTATGGGCTGAATTGTGTCATCCCCTCTTGACACCCCCTAAAAAATTCATGCTGAAGTCCTAACCTCGAGATGTGACTGTATTCAGAGGTGGGGCCTGTAAAGAGGGGATTAAGACAAAATGAGGTCAGATGGGTGGGCCCTGATCCATGATAACTGCTGTCCTCATAAGAGAAAGAGGGACGACCATACGAGGACACAGGGAGAAGATGCCGTCTACAAGGCAAGGGGAGAGGCCTCAGAAGAAACCAACCCTGCCTGCACTTTGCTCTGGGGCTTCAACCCTCTAGATCCATGAGACGGTACATCCCTGCCATTTAAACCTCTCGGTCTGTGCTTCCTGGTTATGGCAGGTGACAGACTCATCCAATCACTATTCAAGCTGAGTACACTGGAGTGGTGGCAGGGGGAAGGTCCGATCTGGTTCTGCCTACCTCCTAGTCCCCTTTGCTAACACCCAGCTCCCCCATAATGCCACTAGCCTCCTGGACCACTTGCCCACTTCCCATATATGCTGCTATCTCATGTGTTTTACCCTTAGGAAAGGCTATTAGGACCCGAATGTCCCAACCCCTCCACCCCTCACTGGCTCTCTCACAAAGGTATCCACATCTGAAGCCCCGGAATCTGCGTGACAAAACAGACGTAGCAGGTGTGATCAAATTAAGCACGTTGGGATAGGGAGGTTATTCTGGAACATCCTATCCAAGCCAGGTGGGTCTGGTATAATAACTACAGGGTCCTTATACAAAGGAGGCAGGAGGTCAGTGCCAAGAGAAGATGCCATGTGCTGCTCTGAGGACTGAGGATGGAACACAAGATCTGGGGTGTGGGTGGTCTCTCAGTGGGAATAAGGCCAGCAAGCAAATCCCCTTGAGACCGTCCTTGCCCGGTGCAAGTGGTTTCAGACTTGGGACCTCCAGAGTGGCAGGAGAGGAAATTCATGTGGCTCTCAGCCTCTGAGTTACTGGTCCTTTGTAGCAGGAGCCGCAGGAAGCAGGCACAGCTCTGCCTCACCCTGACTTGTCCGGAAGAACGGCATTCAATTCATTCCTCAAGATTCAGTGAGTGATCCCAGGGTTATCAGTGTGGGTCCGCAGTGCCACAAGTGGAGGAAGCCAGCAGCCACCAGAAGCCAGGAGACAGGCCTGGAGCAGACTGTCCCCCAGGGCTTCCGGAGAAGCCAGCTCTGCTCCCTCCTTCATGCCCAACTTCGCTCTCCAGCATTGCGGGAGAATGCATTTCCGTCCCTTCCAGGCTCCTGTTCCTGGTCCTGCGTGACAGCAGCCATTGGAAACTAAGACCCTCACATCGAGAGCCAGGCTCTCAGGGCCACGGTTGTGAGCGAACAGTTAGGTGTCAGCATTTTCTGCCAGGTTCCCAGGGACTGCTCAGGTACAGCTAGCAGGAAGACAGAAGAGTCTAGAAGCAGGGGCTTGTCACTCATTTCAGGGCCTGCGGGACCAAATTTTTCCATGTTTCTGTTGAAAACCCAGGCTTACACGCTGACACTTTGGAGACACTTTGATTCTCAGAGCAGCATTTACTTGGGATTGCTTTGGAGGGAAGGATCCTTTCCAGAGAGGATGTAGCAGCAAATCATAGAGCACGGCCACATCTTCCTACTCAGGTTTCTGGAGATAAGCTTGCTAATTAACTCTGCCTTAGACTCGGGGAAAGAGATAAGTAGGAAAACCAAGTGTTGGCAAAAGTGAAGGAGGAAGAATGGCAGGGAAGATGAAACCGCAGACCAGGGGAGATGTGGGTTCAGATCCTGACGGGCTGCCCGTGCACCGGTCATGCGGTCAAGGCAGGCTCCCCAAAGTGGAGGCGCCCTCGTCGGGGACAGGGTGTCTCCTTTGTAGGGTGCTGTGAGGACCAGGGTGAATGAGGCGAAGTACCTAGTGCTGAGCAGGATGTATCCATTTAAAAAGTTCTGCTTGGTCTCTTTGAATAAGCAGAACCTGCCCGTGAACAAGGCAAGCAGGCTGCCACCCATCCGTTTGCCATTAAGTGTCAGACGATGCAAGCTCCTCACTTCCATGACCGCTGGCCCTGCACCTACAGCTGCCAGAGTAAGGAAGTAGTTTCCTGCCAACTCTGTGCCCTGCTAGTTTCTAAGGCTGCTGAACAGATCACTGCAAACCTGGTGACTTGAAATAAAAGAAAGGCGTTTCCTGCCAGTTCGGGAGGCCAGCGTGGAAGTCAGGGTACAGACAGGGCTCATTTTCTCGGGGGCCCTGAGGGAGGAGCTGTCCCGAGCTCTCTTAGTTTCTGGTGTTGCTGGTAGTCCTTGGTGCTCTGTGATTGTCCCTGTGTCACTAAACTCTCTGCCTCTGTCTTCACATCACCTTCTCCTCTGTGTGTCTCCACATGCCCTCTCCTCATCTTATAAGGACACCAGTCATTGGATTTTTGGGCCCATCCTCAATCCAGGGTGATTTCCTCTTGAGATCCTTAACTAATGACAGCTATAAAGATCAACTTCTAAACGAGGTCACATTGTGAGGTTCTGAGCAGATGCGAATCAGGGGGCACGCACTATTCACCCCGCTACAGTAGCATACTTCCTGCATGGCCAGCGGATGGAGGGGTGGACATCGGCAGTTAGTGTCATATGCTGAGACCATCTAAATGATCACATCTTTGACGTTTCCCTGTAATCTGCCTTTACCATGACAGCTTGTCTTGTTATCAAACATCCCTCCAATTACCCCAGTCTGAGTGCGCCATGTCCTCCCAGTAGGACCCTGACGTCTGTTACTTAAGGCAAGCTCCCTCCAGGACAGATCCTGTGTGTGTGTATGTGCGTGTGTGTTTCCCCACTGTGTCTCCAGGCCTGGAAGGACGCCTGCTCCAAGTACGCCCTCACTATTTGTGAAAAGGGCGAATGAATTATCTATCATCTATCTATCATCTATCTATGTTTCTCTCTAAGATGAGAGTCCATAATTGTCTTTGTAGATTAAATCAACGTGATAGATAGGGGAGCCCTTTTTCTAGCCACCAGGCACCCGGTATGTCCCCATCAGGGGAGATCTGGCCTTCTGGAGTGTTTGGATCAGAGTGACCTTCTAGGAGCAGTGACCACACCCCATGTTGCGGGGTAGACAGTGGGGTGTCTGTCCTCCCCACCAGCATGGAAACCTCCCTTGGAAGGCAGTTGGTGCCAGGGTTGGTGCCCGGCACAGAGCCCCCACATTGTCAGATTTTTCACACTGTAACTGAAGTGCTTTGGTGGCATCTCCTTTCCCTCAAAGATAAAGCTCTTTTATGACAGTGCCTCATTTATTAGCTGTCGTGGCCGCTGCCTCAGGGTTATGCACACAGATAAAATATGTAGCAGGAAACCGTCTGCCCTGTTTCTCTCTTTCCCTTCACCTCATTTCAACTCCCTGTCAAGCCTCCTTGAATTGGTTTGCTCATCACAGAAGCTGCCTCGGGCAAACTCCTGATGTCTTTCCTTGGAGGATGATCCTTTTTACTCAATCTTGGCCAGGGGGAGAGCACCCTCAAACAGGGAGTACCTCAGCCCCTTATCTATCAACATTTCTGAGCTGCACCTTCCCAGGATGGCTCCTCCTTGGATCCACTCCTTCCGGTCCAGTTAAGATGATGTCCCGACCCAAGAGGCAGCCTCCCTTAGACAGGTAATTTCCCTGGGGCTTAAGCTGTGCACTGTCAATGTGAATTCAAGAGAAGTTTCTAAAGCCTGGCAATCTCCTAGCGGGTGAGGCCTGGCAGCTGGGCGACTGTGGCGGGGCTTGGTGAGCAGAGGGTAAAGGGCCCCCGCTGATCTGGGATTAGGGAGGGTCGGGGATCTCGCTTCAGGGAGGCTCCCAGAAGCTGAGGGAGAGCTTAGAATCTAAACCGCCGGAGACGCAGCAGTCTCTGTGATCAGAAGAAGAAAACCGTGTTCGCGCACAGTGGGAGAAAAATCAACACCACCGTAGGAAGGGCGAGGGCTTGGGACAAAACCCAAGGCAAAGCTTAGTGGTTTGGGTCAAGAAAGCACCTCAGGTTTGTGGACGAGTCCAATTTTGCCTACTTGTGAAGCAGATGGAAGATGTCCATTGAGTTACAACATGAACGCTCATTGTTCTTCCCAGGAAAACAGCTGTTATGGAAGAAGATGACCCAGAAAGCACTAAGATCACACTATGAAGTGGAGAGCTTCCCCTCTGTGACCTGCTCTTGTCCTGGGGTCATGCTGGGGTCCTTGTCAGGGAGGCAGTGCCCAGGCTCACTGCCCTCGCCCTTGTCCTGGTGGTTTGCTGCAGACTGCGTTACCTGTCGGGCCCTGGCCGATGCCTCTACCTCTGCTTTGTTCCCTCCCCTTCTATCTGCCTCCCCGATCCCCTCTTCCCACTGTACATCTGCCCTGTGCTGTTTATGCTTGAAACCCCCAACAGATCTCTCTAGAGCTCAGGATAAAATCATAAATCCTTAGTGCAGTGCCCCGGGCTCTCTGGGTTGGCATCCAGTGCATCTTGACTTGTCCTCTGCACTTGGCATCTCACTCCAGGCTCTGGGCAGGGGTTCTGGGCTCCACCCAGAACCCAGAGTCTGGTTTGGCTGGTGTCGGGTGAGGCCTGACACTCAGTGTTCACTGTGGTCCTCTAAGCCGGTGACTGTAACATACTCAGCCAGGTTGAAAACCAGTGCTCTAGCCCAGGGTCCTGAAATCTGACCGCATGCTGGAACCACACGGGTGTGTTAGAAAACACAGAACCTGGGTTCCTTTGACATGAATTTCTTTATCACTCTGGTGTTTTTGCTGGCTGCTCCCATTGTGTGGAAATCCCTCCTTCCCTACCTGCAGTCTCCCTTCCAAATGTCAGAATGGAGGGCCTCTAGCTGGGGTTGGCAGACTGTCTACAGAAATCAAATAGGAAATACATTAGCATTTTTAGGCAACCACATGTGCTCTCTGCCATATCCTTCTCTTTTCCCCTTTAAAACGTAAATGTTCAACTTCTTCTTTTCTTTAAAGATTTATTTATTTATTTGGGAGAGTGAGTGAGTGGTGGGGGAGAGGGGCACAGGGAGGGAGAGAGAGAATCTCAAGCCAACTCCCCATTCAGCATGGAGCCCCACTTGGGGCTCAAGCTCATGACTCTGAGATCACGACGTGAGCTGAAACCAAGAGTCGGAAGCTTAACCGACTGCGCCGCCCAGGTGCCCCACACTTTCTCTTTTAAAATTTATAAGAAAAATAATTCTTTGCTCAGGGGTCATATGAAACAAGCTCTCAACCAGATTTGGCCCACATGCTGTAGTTTGCCGGACTACAGACAGACAGTTTTGTGAGGTAGTGAGCTCCCCATTGACTGAAGCACTCTGGTGACAGAGGGATTTCTGGCAGGAATGCACATCGTCTATGGCTTTGCTTGCCCCCCCATTGCAGAGGTGTGTAGCTGTGACGGAGACTGTGTGGTCTGTAAAAATATTCATATCTGGACCTTCACAGAAAAGTTTGCCAATCCGTGCATTAAGTAAACGAGGATATACGGGAAACAGATAAGCCAGGGAGGGTGGGACCAAGCAAGTAAAGCAGGATGACATGAAAGCGAGTACGTATGGCTGTGTGTGCATGTGTGTGTGTGCATGTGTGCATGTGAGTGTGCAGGTGCCTATACTTGCGCATGCATACGCATGCAGGTGTTGATTTCAGATTAAGAGGTCCGGAGAGGAACCCCGGGGCCTGATGTCTCAAGTGGGATGTCTACATCAGCCTGTAAGCCCTGCGGGAGCAGAGGTTGCCCTTCTGGTCTGCTCCCCAGTCTGCAGAGGCCTAGCCTGGGGCCTCTGGCTGCCTGCCTGCAGGGGTGCCCATATGAACGCTGCCCACAGAAGGGGTGATGGGGCACCATAGGTCTGAACTCATTTACATGTGCCCTTGTTGGTCCTCTGGTCAGTGCACTGCCCCACTGGGAGGGTGCCTCCGTCTTCTTCACCCTCTGATTACCGTCACCCCATGGTGTGTGTGTCTGTGTGCACACGTGTGTGTGCATAACGCCTGCCCCCTCACTTCACAGCGTATTCTGCTATCTCACTGTAACAGCCCACCGTCCTGAATTTGGGATGGATGTGGTTCATCCATCACAGATGTGGCAGGATGTGGGACATGATGGCCCATGAAAAGTAGCAGTACAAAGGGAGAAAGAGAAATTCAGTTCTACGTATTCTGATAGAAGTGTAGTGTTGTTTTCCTCTACACAGAAACAGAAATAACCACAGCAACACCTGCCAGACAGATGTGTGTGAGTGTCAGACCTTCCCTGACACCCTTCTCAGTCCCAGCTGAGGGGGACCCCTGTCTCATGGGACACAGACACAAAGCCAGGGAAACTGAGGCCCCAGTAGAGGAGAGGACTTTCGCACTCGGGAAATGGCAAAGCTGGGGCTGGAAGCGAGTCCTGGGGAAACTGAGGCTCAGAACACTCCAGACTCCTCGTACAGCCACCGTAGAAGGTGGTAATCAGGGCCCTGGGAGTCAGGTGGTGATCCCACCACAACTCCCTCCATGCACACTGCTCCCATCCCCACCACCTTCTCTAGAGCTGTCACAAGCCTTAAGTGAGTTAATAATGCACACCAAGTACTTGGCCACAGCGAGCACATACCTGGTGATCAGTATATCTCAGACATTACTATTATCATCATTATTATCATAAACACCTTCCATGCTAAATGGTCACTTCTCTATGGGCACAGACTGCTAACTTGAGTATCTTCCATTCATCCCAAGCTACAGCATCTGGCTCAGAGCCCCTGCAACTGTTAACTGTAGCTGTGAGGTTGCTCTGTGTTATCAGCTGCCCAACTCTGGGTGAGTCTGTTACCTAATATCTGTGGGATGGAAATGAAGGCCACCGCTGCATTTCAACAGGGAGGGGACTCTCTTTCCCCCTCCATTCCCGGCCAGGTCTTGCCCCTCCTGGGCCCCAAGCTCCCATGGGTATGATGAAAACACCCTAGCTCAGCAGTGCCGGAGAGGAAGGAGGCATGCCTTACCTGGCCCACTGCAGAAGGAGGCGATGATGGCCAGGATGCAGATGATACTCAGGTACGGGATCCCGGGAGCGTGGTCCTGAGAGAGAGCAAGAGTGTGGGCAGGAGAGGAGGCCGCGGGGCAGAGAGGACCTGGGTTCTCACCTCCGCACCTCCTCAATCCATTTGCATGACCTGGGGCAGGTCACTTCACATCCCTGAGCCCTGGTTTCAGTGTCCATAAAATGGGGATAAGGACAACCCCCAAGCCATTCTATCTGCCCATTTTACAGATGGGAGGTGAAAGAAGATGATGCCTCCCTAGAGTTTAGCAGTGTCTGCAGCATACAGCAGGTGGTAAATAAACAAGTAACTAACACTGAGCTCTGCCTGAAGCAGGCAATATGAGAAGTTTTACTGGTATTAATCACATTTAAAAATTTTTCTTAGTTAATCCCTTTTATTGTGTAAAACACCACCTTTCTACCCCTGCTGTCCTGACAGGTAGGAGATAACTGGTGTCACTGAGTATGTTTGGAGGGGCTGTCAATTGTCTGACAGGGTTGGGGTGGCTCAGTGCTGGGCATGGAAAGATGTCCTAGCAGACTGGACGTCTGATCATCAGAACATGGTGTCACTAGTGATGAGACAAGGTGAGCATGTTTGGAGGTGCTAGGGCACCTGAGCCCAAACCAGAGAGATTCTGGGAGGTTAAGCTGGGGTCATACAAGGGCAAAAGGAAAAAAGTTCCAGGAGAGAGTTCTACCTGAGCAAAGGCACAGAGACACAGGAGAGAACAGCACAGGGGAGAGCAGCAAATGTTCAGAGTGGGGGGTGATGGGTTGAGAAGTGGGACAGCAGCCCTTCCATGTTGAAGTCCATTGGCTCTTGCTGAAGGAGGACCTAGGATTGAGAGAGTATTGTAGGTTCTTGTACACTGCATGGCCCACTGTTGCACTAAGTTATCCATCATCCATGCATTCATCCATCCATCGTCCATCCATCCATGTACCCATTGACCCATCCAACATACACCTATCCATCCATCATCTATTCATACATTCATTCATCCATCCATCCACCCACCCACCCATTATCCATCCAACATACACCTATCCATCCATCATCTATTCATTCATTCATCTATCCATCATCCATCATCTATCCATCCATCCATCCATCCGCCCATATACTCATTACCCATTCATCCATCCACCCACCCATTATCCATCCATCCATCATCTATTCATACATTCACTCATCCATCCATGATCCACCATCTATCCATCCATCCATCCATGATCCACCATCTATCCATCCATCCATCCATCCATGATCCATCATCTGTCCATCCATCCATCCATCTATTTGTTCATTTGGCAGACTGTTCTTAGTTCCTCCTGGGTGCCATGCACTGGACTGGGAGGTAGGAATACAGAAATGATACAGGCATGGCCCCTGTTCCCAAGACTATATAAGAAAAGAGAGAGGAGTCAATAGGGAAAGGCAATCCTGTATGAGAAGTGATACTGCAGGGTTGCCCCTGGGGTCCCTGGGAACACAGAGGGTGCCTCACTGAGTCATGGGGTAGGGAAGGCTTCCTGGAGGAAGAGGTATCTAAGAGATGCCCAGAGCTTCTTGAGTTTGGAAAGCAGAGAAGCCGGTTGATCAGAGGAAGGCCCCAGGAAGAGGAAAGGGCAGGCTCTTTGGAGGCTGCCAGAGAATGGGGCTGGGGAGCAGAGAAGGGGGGACAGAGGCAGACAAGGTCTGCCAAGCAGGGAAGAGCTCTGAAACCTTGTGAAGTGAGGCCTAGGGGGGCCCACTTGCTCTAGGCAGCTCTTCCAAAGCTCTGCCACAGCTGCAGAAAGACAACATCCCAGAACATCACCCAACTGGTGAAGGACCCAGCTCGATCAGTCCGAGGGGCCTGCAAGGGCACCGTGTGCAGGACAACCCTGGTCAGGCATTTGGGAGGGAGGGGTCACTGCCAGCACATCACAACCTCCCCCCCCCCCGAAGACGTTTCTGACTCCTGCCTGGTAAGAGCACCCAGCAGCACTTCCTTTCTGAAGGACGAGTTGCTGATCATCAGGTGCCACCACGCTAATATTGCTTTTTTTTTTTTTTTAAAGATTTTATTTATTTGACAGACAGAGATCACAAGTAGGCAGAGAGGCAGGCACAGAGTGAGGGGGAGGCAGGCTCCTTGCCAAGCAGAGAGCCCGATGCGGGGCTCTATCCCAGGACCCTGGGATCATGACCTGAGCCGAAGGCAGAGGCTTTAACCCACTGAGCCACCCAGGCACCCCCAATAATGCCTTTTTTGAGAGGTTTATGGGACATGGAGGCAAATGATTGACACATGTGACTTTCCACTCAGGGATTCGTTTTTGGAAAATGCCAAGATTCATTGACCACCGTGACCTTGCCTCACGTTTCCCCTGGTGCTGAGCCAGACTCCAGGCACCAAGAAGGTGCTCTGTCCTTGCAAGCTGTCCTGACCGTGCAGCGGGGTGGGAGGGACACGGAAGGAAACCCCAAGATTGTGGAATCTCATCCCAGCTCTGCCATTTACTAGCTGGGGAACCTTGAGCAGCTTCTTCATTTATACTCACGCCTCAGTTGCCAAATCTACATTCCCCTAGCACTTGCCATGTTCAGGTGCCCTTCCAAGTACTGTAGGCACATTTTCTCATTTAATCCTCCTAAGACCCCTGGGTACAGGGACAACTGTCTCATTTTAGAGATGGGGGCCTGAGGAGCAGAGACCCTGCTGGAACCCAGTCCCAGAGCACCCAAGCAGGAAGCCAGCTTCATGCTGACCTCCCTCAGGCTATGACAGGCATATCCTCTCACCTGCAATGTCAGCGTGATGGTGAGGATCCCAAAGAAGAGGGCCATCAGCCCAAAGCCGCCCATGAGGAGGGGTCTCCGTCCCAGGCGCTCGATGACCAAGCCCTAGGTCAGGATAAGAGAGATGGTTATTACTTCACTTCTAGCAGCAGGAGAAGGGGAACGTGGTGCTGGGAACCAGCAGTGGGGTCATGGTAAAGGACATATTTGACCTTCAGATAGCCCAGCCACTTTCTCCATGGCCATAGCCAAAGAACAAAAGGTCTTTATGAGAAAGGGAGGGAGAAGAAGTCACCATCCTTGAGCACTTGCCACATGTTCAGACACTTACCTCTCCTTGTTATGGAAGGGTGAGCTTATCTGCAAAAGGAACCCAATGGACATGATTGCTGTAGCCCTTCACCTGCTCCTTGGAGCCTGCCTGCCACAGAAGGCAAGGCCGCTCCACTCCTAATACTTCTGTGGTGTTGACTTTGTAGGGGCACTCTCCCAAGGCAGGGGCCCAGGGCTGGGAGTGGGCAGACAAGGTTCAGGTGTTTTCCACTCTGCCTGTGCCTGGGTGGGTCAGTTTCACTCTGGGGATGTGACAGCAGGAAGCTCCTGTGACTCAATCCTGAAGCCATGTCCCCTGGCCCAGCTTCCCAAAGCTGTAAGACTGTCACTGACCTCTATCTGGCTGGCCTCTGGGTCTACCTCTCAACGGGGCCAAGGTGGGGCTCTTCATTGACCTCCTTCAAATACCAATGACCCTGAAAAGTAGCGATGTGGCTAAGTTTCTGAGACAGGCAGACTTGTGTTTATATCCTGGGTCAACCACTTTACAGATGTGGTTTTATCTGTGAAAGGAGGTCCAAAATAGCCTCCAACAAGGCTGTCTGGAAGGGGTGGGTGGTTCAATAAGAGACTGCATTCAAAACACATAATGAGTTTTCCGATTATGCCAAAGAACTTCCTTCTTCTTTCCTCCCCCATCCCAGTGCACAGAAAGAAAACCTTGAGGATCAGAGAAGTGAAGTATCTCACTGACCGTCACACAGCTGGTAAGAGAGAGACAGAGACAGAGATGGGTGGGGGAGGGGAGAAAACTTGAACTCAGAGCATCTGAATAAAAATGCACAGCTTTTCTCCACTGGGCAATCAGGCAAGGCTTCCTGAAGGAGGCAACAGTAGCAGGAGCTTGTCAGACGGAGGGACCAGTGTAAACAAAGGCCCTGGTCAAAAGAGCCAACTGGTCTGGATAAGGGAAGGGAGCGACACTGCGGAGGGCCACGAAGCTGGAGCAGGTGCTCCTCCTGTCTGCCAGCTTCATGTGATGGTTCAAAAGCCAAAGCATAAAACCGAACTGCCACAATCCCGCCTCAAAGCCTGAAGGAGTCTTGCTGCAGGAAACCCAGGGCCCTCCTCCTTTCTCTCTTCCCTCATCCCTGCTCTGAGGAGGGCAGGGGGTAAGAAGCCCTCTGGTTGAGCTCTCCTGGAGCTGGCATGGGCCATTGCTCCACATGGCCAAGTGCACACCTAGAGATGAGTGGGCACAGCTCTAGGCCAGCGGAGTACCTGCAAGTTGGCCACGGGGTGCTGCCTGGGTATCTTGGTGGAAACACCAAGGGAACTGGGGGGCTCTGGTGTGGAAAGTCAGAGCAGGAACCATGCTTGGCTGATGGCCAGATGACTGGGAAACATCTGCAACTGCCCTAGGAAGCCTTTCCCGCTGCAGTCTAGGAGGGCGGGGCAGACTCAAACAGCTAAACTTGGCCTCCCTTGACCCCTGACCTGACAGAGCAGAGCCCAGGTGGCATCCAGAGACTCATGGACCTGAAACGGGCAGACCTGGGTTTGAGTCCTGGCTCTGCACTCAGGACAGGTGATTTGGCTTCTGTGAACCTCAGTTCCTCACCTGGTGAATGGAAACGGTTAGACCATCTTTGCAGAGCAGCTATGAGATCAGAGGCCGAGAACTCACAGTGCCGGAAGCAGACTTGTGAGCAACAGAGCTTCCAACAAATGGCAGAAGAGGGAGGTATCATTCATTCATTCATTTATTTGAGAGAGAGAGCACAATTGGGAAGAGGGGCAGAGTGACAGAATCCTCTAGCAGACCCCCAGCTGAGTATGGAGCCCAGCATGGGGCTCGATCCCAGGACCCTGAGATCATGACCTGAGCTGAAATCAAGAGTTGGATGCTTAACTGACTGAGCCACCCAGCTACCCCAGAATATGGGGTCAAGGGTTGGCCTGGGTCCATCCCAGTTCCTGCCCCTAAATGGCTGTGTGACTTTGAGTCATTCAGGTACCCTTCCATGTCTTCCTTGCTCTCTTCCAACGACGCTGGGTTGGGGTGGATGACGGCCATCTGCCCAGTGCCTGTGATGGGCCAGACGCTGCACTAAGCATTTATCATGCATCAGTTTACTTAATACCCATGGCAACTTTATTAAGGAGAACCAATTAGTTGTCTGATTTTATAGGTAAATAAACTGAGACACAAAGGTTTTCGGAACTTGTCTAAGGTCATGTGGCTGGTAGGAGGTAGAGTTGGGATCATCTACAAAGTCTCTTCTGGTTCCTGAGACATTAACATTTTCTGAACTGGAAAGAGACCAAGCCACCACTTTGTAATAGTCCCCTGTCCCACCCAGATGCATGGCACCTTATTCCTGACCATGTCCTTCCCTGAAGGCTGGGAGCCTCATCTTGTTTTCTCAGAATCTAGAAGAGCACATGTTGAGTGTTGAGCCAACATGTTGGTTGATGTTGAGCCAATGTATGCTGACTGACTGGAGGGCTATCTTTGTGAGATAGGTGTGAGAGTTCACACACTGCGGAGTAGGATGATGAAGATGGTATGGTCACTCAGGGGGAAGCCAGGCCCACTGAGACCCATGAAGGCAGCAAAGATCAGCAATTACTGAGAAGGTTCTAAAGAGAAAGATGGGCCAGTATCTAAGTTATCTCTCCCCCTCAAACCCTCATGACTTGGGTCCCATCAAAGGGAAGGCCCAGATAGGGACTTTGGGGCAACAGCAACACGCATAGGGGCAACAGGTCCCTGGGTGGGGGTTGGAGTGGGGGATGGGGAAGGTCAGGGACACCCAGGATTAGAGGTTCTGGGGTTTGCCAAAAGTCACACAGAGCTACTGAGAGATAAAGAAGCAGAACACATGCTCTCACACACGGCAGGGATGGCTGAAGACATATACACACTCTTGGATTCAGTCATTTGCCTTTGGGTATTTACCCTAGGAAAACAAACATTTGGTGGAAGATTCATGGACAAAGATCTTCAAATGTAGGGTAATTTATACTAGTGAGGAAACAGAAACCATCCAGAAGTCCACCAATGATTGAATTTTTCAATAAATACTGGAATATCCAGATGACAATGACCTAGGAATTCACATATTTTAAAAGAATTTTATTATGGGTTCTGGGGAGGGTATGTGCTATGATGAGTGCTGTGAAATGTGTAAGCCTGATGATTCACAGTCCTGTACCCCTGGGGAAAATAATGCATTACATGTTAATAAAAATAATTAAAAAAAAAAGAATTTTAAAGAACAGAAAAATCCTTAGGTTATGATTTTAAGGGAAAAGAGAAGGACCTAGAGCTCTATCTCCCATATCCTCATGGACATAGTTTGGTAAATTATGATTCTGTTGAACTAATCTACCCTGGAAAAATTTATGCAAAAATAGCTTATAATGGCTAACTCTGTTTGGGGAAATATGTGACTATTCTTTTAGTTGTTATTTTTTGGTCTTTTCCAAATTTTCCCCAATAAGCTTTGTTTTAATTAAAAAGAAAGTCTGAAACATAGACTTAGGTAAAGCATTAGACATGCAATTCCCTGAGTCAAAAATCATTACTCTTCTCCTGTCCCTGGGGGTTTCCAACACCCACACATGGAAGACTTCACCGTGTGAAATGTCTTTGCTACAGTCTCAGGATGGCATCGCCATTCCCCACAGTGGAACTGGCACTCAAGACAAAGGTGACTCACAGCTGGAATGTGTGGCAGCTTTGTCTCCTTGGGTTCCAGTGCCCAGTGACAGAGCCCAAATGACGAGAGAAATTACCATGATGAGCATCACAGCCACTGTGAGACGCCAAGCACTTAAGTTGCCTACCTGAGATGAACATGTGCTGCATTGTTACATCAAGATTAACGTGTACTTGTTACTGACTTCGGTGTTTTGAGTGTTTTTTTTTCTTTTTTCTTTTGGTTTGTTTTAGTTTCTTCAAAGGTACCAGCAACAATTCCAGTGTCAGCAAGTGTGTCCCAGATATAAACTTGTTGACACCTACTGTCTTACATCATGAGGCCAACATCCAAGAGTTTTGGGGTCAGCATGGGAATCCAGCTGTTTCATTTCCCTAAAGTCTCCTGATGAATCAGTAGCCTGAGCCAAGACAGAGCTGGAAACACTGTCCCTGATTTGGGAACAGTCTCTGAAGATGTGTAGGAAGACGCCAAAGAAAGAGCTGTGAGAAAGAAAGAGATGAAAACAACTCTGTCCACCCTAGTGGGAAATCCAATCAGTCCGCAGGGCTCCTTTCTTCGTCTCTGTCTCTTTTAAATTGTTTTAAAGGGCAGCCTGTCCAAAGGGATTAGGGTAAACATGGTCTTTCCACTCAGCATTAAAGTCATTAGTGAAAACATTAACTCAAGATGAACAGTGACCTCTGAAGGTTACGTGAGGTCAGCTGGAGATGGACTATCAACCTCTAAGAAATCCTTTCTGGGAACTCCTGGGCCACAGGGTTATTCAGCCAGTTGGCAGTCATGTACCCAGCACCTACTGCCCACCCCACAGTGCTAGGACTGCTGAAGGAATAATAGAAGGTCTTTTGTCATTGTTAGTATTTAAAAATCAATTTTACTGACTTAGATTAAATTCTTGGGTAGATTCAATAAAATGTACTGATTTTAACTGTACAATTTGGTAGGTTTTAACAAACTTACACACCCATAAAGGCATGACAACATCAAGATACAGAACATTTCTATCACGCCAAAGTTCCCTATGCCCCTTTCCCTAGCTGCAGGCAACCACTGATGTGCTTTCCATTACTCTAGATTAGATTAGTCTCGATTAGGTTAGAATTCCATATTGGTGATTGCAATATTTTTTTAAAAGAAGATTTATTTATCTATTTGAAAGAGAGGAGGAGGAGGAGAGAGAGAGAGAGCAAGCAAGAGAGAGCAAGTGAGCAAGTACATATATGGGCAGAGGGAGAGGGAGAGAGAATCCTAAGCAGACTCCATGCTGAGTGTGGAACATGACTCAGGACTCAATCCCACAACCCTGAGATCATGACCTGGGATCAGGACCTGAGTCAAAATGAAGAGTCAGACATCTCACCAACTGCACCACCCAGGGACCCTGGAGATTGTTACACTTTTGAGATTCATCCCTGTTGTATACACCATTCCTTGTTAGTGCTGAGTAGTATTCCACTGAATGGATATACCACCGTGTGTTTCTCCATTCACCAGTTGATGGATGTCTGGGATGTTTCAGTTTGAGCTCTTATGACTAAAGCTGTTGTAAACATTGGGGTCCAAGTCTCTTTGTGTAGATATGTGCTTTGCTTTCTCTTGAGTAAACACTCGTGAGAAGAATGTGTGGATTGTATGGGTAAAATTTTCTATAAGAAACTGCCAAACTGTTTTCCAAAGGGTTGTACCATTTCAGATTCCCACCAGCCATGTGTAAAAGTTCCAGTGGCTCCACATTTTCATCAACACTGGGTATTATCAGCTATTTTGGTTTTAATCATCCTTAAGGTGAATGGTCGTATCTCAGTGTGGGTTTTAGTTTTAATTTCCTTGCTGCCTTATGGTGTGGAGACAGCATCATCTATTTAATGATGCTTCTGATATCTTCTTTTGTACCGTGTCTGCCCAAGTCTTTTGTTCATTTTTCTAAACAGGCTCTTTTTCTAAACAGGCTCCTGGTCCTGTTTCTGTTGTATTCTAAGAGTCCTTTATATCTTCGGAATTCAAGCTTGTGGTAAGCTGGGTACTTTGTGGCTATTCTCCAGTCTGGCCTGCCTTTCCATTTCCTTCAGAAGCTCTTCTATGTAGCCACAGTTTTTAATTTTGATGAAATCCAATTAATCAATTTTTTAAAAAGGGTCCATACTTTTTCTGTCCCATCTAAGAAATCTCTGCCTACCCCAGGGTTGCAAAGACCTCCTCCTATGTTCCCTTCTAGAAGTTTTATAATTTTAGCTTCTATGGTTCAGTCCATGGTCCATTTTGAGTTAATTTGTATGTGGCATGAGGTAAGGGTTCTTTTGTTTTTTCCACGTGAATATGAAGTTTTTATGGTATTTATGGTAAGACTAACTTTCCCCATTGAATTTCTTTGGCATCTTTTGTATTTCTGGATTCAGTTCTGTTCCGTTGGTCTGCACAGCGGTCCTTATGCCAACACAATGCTGTCTTGATTACTATGCAGTGAACATTCTATAGCACTTACTATGTACCAGGTATGGTTCTAGAAGCTTTACATATAGTAACACTTTAACCTCATAACACCTCTATGGGTATGTAGCAGCTCAGAGAGTTTAGCAGCCTGCCCAAGGTCACACAGTGGCAGGGCCAGCATTCAAGGGCAGGCATTCTGGTTCCAGAGTCTTGCTCTTAACTCCTGCCCTATACTGTCTTTCCTCACTGGCACATAAAGACTTAGCAAAAAGATATACGCAGTCTCCCATGGCCTTCCTTCTTCATATGAGGCTCTGGCATAGGGACAGTGAGATGGAGGAGACAGGAGTCCTTGCCCTTGGTGGATCTTGTGGTTTGAATTGTCCTCTCCCCAAAAAGGATATGTTGAAGTCCTGACCACTGCTACCTTAGAATGTGACTTTATTTGGCAATAGGGTCTTCACAGAGGTATTCAAATTTAGTGAGGGCATTAGGATGGACCCTAATCCTGTGGGACTGGTGCCCTTATAAAAAGAGGAAATTTGGACACAGACAGGCACACAGGGAGAACGCCATGTGAGGATGAAGGCAGGGGTCAGGGTAGTGGTCTCCAAGCTGAGGAACACCACAGATCACCAGCCAAGCACCAGATGCTCCAGGAGAGGGCTGGAACAGATTCTCTCTCACAGCCTCAGGAGGACTCTGCCCTCTGAGGCCTGGATCTCAGACTTCTGGCCTCCAGAATGGTGAGACAATAAATGTCCGTTGCCTGCCTCCCTCTGTCTGGGGTACTTTGTTTTGCAGCTTTGGCAAACCAACATGGGGAGGTCATGTCCAACGCAGAGCAGAGCTTGGCGTGTTGTTCAATGATGAAACACATGAAGAGAGATGGAAGGGATGGAGGGAAGGAAAATAGGATCTGAAATGTCATTTATTTCAGGAGCGACTCAAAGCTGACTTAATGTGCATTTATAGTATTTATAGACATAACTTTGTATGAATTTTATAGGCCAATCTCTGTCTCTATTGTAATTCTTTGCGTACATCTCAGTATAAAGTGTGTGAAATAACTACTCCGTGCTTGGCAGAATTCCTGACATCTGGGGGACTGCAGAGCCCTCTAACAGTTCATCCCTCAACAAGATCCTAAGGGATGCCCTGTTCTTCCTGCCCCATTCCAGGGGGTCCTTTCCCTTTCTGTTCTTCCCATAAAGTCAGCCTCTACGTGCCTTGATGTGCTCCTTGTGAGCAAGGGGGCCACACGGCTGGCTGTGGGGCTCCAGAAGGAGGAAGGGCTGTTGGTGGGGGCTTGGACACCCTCAGAACAAGCCACCTGGCCACTTCCAGGTGGGGGGTGAGGATCCCAGCATGAGGAGAGCACTCTGTCCTGGTTTCAGATGCACCTTTCCGCAAGTGACCTCAACTGGGTCTTATTCAAACAG
This sequence comes from Martes martes, assembly GCF_963455335.1. Lineage (NCBI taxonomy): Eukaryota > Metazoa > Chordata > Mammalia > Carnivora > Mustelidae > Martes > Martes martes. The sequence continues at coordinate 145,462,851 of NC_137889.1, forward strand.
CTGTGTACTGGGTGCTTGTGATAGGTTGGCACTTAGCCTAGGGGCACACATAAAGACCAGGGACTGAAGGGGAACAGGGTGACAACTACCACAGCCATTTCTTGAAACCTACTGTGCCTCTCTCTCCCACATACACACACACAACACTGGGGAACGATGTCTCCTAAACTGGGGCCTGAACCCAAGTATCCCAAATGGCTGTCCTCGATTGTAACAATTTGGGGGTGGTAGGGTCCCTGAGGAGCCCTTGCCACACCAGCCATTCTTGAGTCTTCAGGCAGAAGCTGGATTACTGCCAAGGCTTTAGTTCTGGAAGGATGGGAGAAAGTGTGGGAATGCACAGTGCCTGGAGACACAAAATCTGACTTGTCTATGCCTTCCTGGATGAGACTAATTGAAAAGCAAAGGAGGAGTGCCCGGAACACCAGGCCTCCTTTGAAGTTTCTTGGCAGAAAGTGGCCAGATTCTTATGCGGCTCAAAGTTCATCCAGGGAGTCAATGTTGGAGTTTTGAAGGAAGACAGGCACCTGTGGTGGTCACGTACTCCATGGACTCCTTGCCTCCTTGCCCTTATCACACACTGCCCTGTATATTACTGTCCTGACCACGAAGGTTACACTTTCCTCCTGGCTTTGTGCTTACGCCTGATGTATTGATACCATCCCAATAACAGTGGAGACAAAGCTTGGCTTAAGGCCTTTCACCGCTAGAGCGCCTTGTCCCCAGGCCTCTCCTTTCTCTTATTCGGGTGTCTGAAGTCATCTTTTCATTTGCTGTCTCAGGGTTTGCGGGCCACACCCGACAGAAAGGAACGGGAATGGTTTCTTTGCTGCGAACTCAGCACTCTCGGCAGAGACGAGACAGCAAAGGCAGGCTGCATGAGAAGGAATGTCAAGTTTCAGTATTGCTAGTACTTCTGTTTTAAGTCTGCGAGTGTTAATTTTTGCTTTCACAAATCTCTGTCTGAAAAAAAATCTCTGTCTGAAAAACAGAGACCTTGGAAAGCTGTGGGTATCTGCAAGTTAATGGAGTTTTAAGGTCTGTTCGGAAGACAGGGTCCCAGAAATAATTTTCTACTTGGAACAGGCTGTTTAAATTGAAAACTAAAAATAATCCATTGAAATAAACTTCGTTCAGAAATTTCTATTGAACAGATGGATGTGTGAGGGCTGCCTGGGTTGCTCAGTTGGTAGGGCATGTGACACTTGATTTCAGGGTGGTGAATTCAAGCCCCATGTTAGGCATAGTGCCTACTTAAAAAAAAAAAAAAAAAGATAAATGTGTGAGATCTGTGATATCTGTTTGGGCCAAAGTTGTAAGAAATGAAAAAAGCTACTTTTTAAATGATTCTTTCCAGGATGGCCCACAATTCTTAAGTATATTAAATTTAAATGGTTGTGAGATATTTTAACTGAAGTGCAAAATCAGATATGTATAGGGACCAAACGGAATAAAAGGAAAGCCTGGCACTAGACTAGGCTTTTCCAAGTTCTCAAGTCTTGGGAAAAGTTTTTCCTTGGGTCAAAGCCCTAGCTTCTACAGCTTCTAAGGGAAATACAATTCCCCCCCCCTTCTCAAAAAAGGAAAAGGTAGTTGGTTCTTAAGAAGTTTATTATCATTTGGGTGCCTGGGTGGTTCAGTTGGTTAAGCATCTGCCTTCGGCTCAGGTCATGATCTCAGGGTCCTGAGATGGAGCTCCATATCAGGCTCCCTGCTCAGCAGGGAGTCTGCTTCTCCCTCTCCTTCTGCCCCTCCCCCTGCTTTCTCTCAAATGAATAAATAAAATTAAAAAAAAAAGAGGTTTATGATCATAAATTTAAACACATCTCCAAAGGCAAAGGAAACAAAAGCAAAATTGAACTTTTGGGACTTCATCAAGATCAAAAGCTTCTGCACAGCAAAGGAAACAGTCAACAAAACAAAGAGGCAACCCACGGAATGGGAGAAGATGTTTGCAAATGACACTACAGACAAAGGGCTGATATCCAGTCTATAAAGAACTCAAACTCAACACCCCAAAACAGATAATCATGTCAAAAAAAGGGCAGAAGACAGGAACAGACACTTCTCCAATGAAGACATAAAAATGACTAGCCGACACATGAAAAAATGTTCATCATCATTAGCCATCAGGGAAATTAAAATTAAAACCACGTTGAGATACCACCTTACACCAGTCAGAATTGCAAAGATCAACAAGGCAGAAAACAACAAGTGTTGGAGAGGATGTGGAGAAAGGGGAACCCTCTTACACTGTTGGTGGGAATGCAAGTTGCAAAGTGCAGCCACTTTGGAAAACAGTGTGGAGATTCCTCAAAAAGTTAGAAAAAGAGCTACCCTATGACTTGGCAATTGCACTACTGGATGTTTACCTCGAAGATACAGATGTATTGAAAAGAAGGGGCATGTGCAACCCAATGTTCATAGCAACAATGTCCACAATTGCCAAACTGTGGAAAGAGCTGAGATGCCCATTAACAGACGAATGGATAAAGAAGATATGGTCCATATATACAATAGAATATTATTCAACCATCAGATAGGATGAATACCCAGCTTTTGCATCAACATGGATGGTACTGGAAGAGATTATGCTGAGTGAAATAAGTCAAGCAGAGAAAGTCAATTATCATATGGTTTCACTTATTTGTGGAACATAAGGAATAACATGGAGGACATTAGGAGAAGGAAAGGGAAAGTGAATTGGGGGAAATCAGAAGGGGAGAAGAACCATGAGAGACTGTGGACTCTGAGAAACAAACTGAGGGTTTTGGAGGGGAGGGTGGTGGGAGGTTGGGTGAGCCTGGTGGTGGATATAATGGAGGGCACGTATTGCGTGGAGCACTGGGTGTGGTGCATAAACAATGAATCTTGGAAGGCTGCATCAAAAACTAATGATATATTTTATGGTCACTAACATAACACAAAATAAATTAAAAAATAAAAAATAAACTGTTCTCAATTTGGGGCAAGTGGGAAAAAAGCTCTTAAAGAAAAGGAGTCGAGGAAGAACCACAGAGTGGCCAGCTGACTGAGAAATCAGTGCTCCACCATCAGGAGCATGGAGCCGAGACAGCCTGGGGACCAGGTGAGTTTGGGGGGGGCAGCTGGCACTTGGAGCTAACATGAAGGAACAAAGTCTCCACCGGAGCCCCCAGGAGCTGTGTCTTCCCTTCCCTTTGATGGGTGGAGCTGGTGGGACCAGCCCAGATGCCAGGAAGCCAAAGGAAGCCTAACAGAGAGATGGGGAGGGAATCAGAAGACATTTGGTGGGAAATACAGCATTGGGAGCACGTTCTGGGAGCCAGAGGGTGGGCCGCAGGGAATGAACTTGCTCGCCGCTGTGTCCTTGGCCAAACTCAGAAATAGAACCGCCGGATAAAAAGATATTATCACTTGGGAGTGGGTGGGAGCAGGGACTGCAGGGAAACGGATTTCTAGGGCAGAACTGCCTGTCTGCTTGGGGTGGTCCTCCCTGCTCCTCCCGTGAGGAAGAGCCCTCAGAACCAGAGGAGCCCCCTTGTCCACATGCTTGCTGCCGGCATGGATGGAGCCCTGGCGGCTACTTGCCCCCCTCCCCTGGGAGTTTGGGGGCGGAAGGAGAAATCGGTTCGTCTTTTGCTTCATGTGGCCCCTCCCCTCTGCCAAGTGCCTGTAAATTGCATTAGATAAACAGGGCTGACTCTAACATTTTAGTGGAGATGGGGCTTGTTTCCTCCCGCCGCTCTGCGGCTCACAGAAGTGCCGCAGAACTGTGATTTATCAAGAGGAAATGTCATCTGTAAAGGAGAATGAGCTGAACTTAGTCGTTTGGAAGCCAGGTTTACAGCACCCTTGTTCTGATAATTCCCTGGGAAAGTGAGCCTCTTTAGAAGCCGTCCTGCTCTGCCCTCTCCACCTCTGCTCACATCTGTCTTTACAGAGGCCGGAGGGATCCTTCTAAAATGCACTGTGGTGCTCTGCTATCTGCACCCCGGGGGCGCCCCTCCAGCAGCTGACCTCCCTCAATCTTACAGACCTGCTCCTGCTTGGGTGTCTCTCCGCGTCCCTGCTCTGCCCTGCTCTGTGTCTTGGAGGAGGGCCACATGCACAGATCAATGGCCCCCTTGCCTTCTGCATCCAGCTGGTGTCAGCAGCCTGGGCACTGGTAAGAAATGAGGAGGGAGAGAAGATGAACGAGACCAGGGTGTTGGTCCCTGGCTCCCTTTCCCCAGGCACATTTTGGCTGGCTGTGTCTCTCTCCACTGAAGGTCACTGCTCCTGATCGGTGCCCTGCCTACCCTACAGACCTACGCACCCCTGAGTTAATCTGTCCTCCAACCTGGATATCTGGGTGACAGCTCCCTCATCCCTTGAGCCCAGTCGCAATCTAATACAGCAACTGCCCCCATCTTGGTCCCCTTCAACTGGCACCAACATTCCTCACGACATCCTTCCCTACCTAGACCACCACAGTTTGACCTACTCATGTTGCCATTCATTATCTGTGCCTGGCTAGGAGCTCGCCTTCTCCACGGTGAGGGCCTTCGTCTCTTCCATCCATGCACGCACCCCACACAGCTAGACTTACACTTGGCACAGAGCAGGGACCCAACCAGCATTTGCTGAGCGTTGAAGGAATAAACAGTCTGGCCCCAGAGCAAGGCATTTTCAGCTTTTTCCATAGCATATGTTTGGTTCTCTTCTGGAATATTCATAACCAACAAAGGCTGTATTTGTTTGCTAGGGCTGCCATAAGAAGGACCACAAATAGCTTAAATAACAGACATTTCTTCTCTCATCGTTCTGCAGGCTGGGAGTCCAGGAGCAAGGTGCCAGCAGAGCCGTGCTCCTGCTGAAGGTTCAGAGAAGGATCTGTTCTAGGCTTTTCTCCTGATTTCTGGTAGTTCCTTGACTTTTTCAGCAGGCCTTCAAAATTCACATGGCGTTCTCTCTGTATGCATGTTTGTGTCCAAATCCCCCCACCCCTTTATTTTTTTTTAATGTGTAAAAAAGATTTTATTTACTTGAGAGAGAGCGAGAACAGGCAAGGGGAGTGGGAGAGGGAGAAGCAGACTCCCCAGTGTGGGGCTCGATCCCAGAACCCTGGGATCATGACCTGAGCCGAAGGCAGATGCTTAACTGACTGAGCCACCCAGGCGCCCCCAAATTCCCCTTCCTTTAATAAGGATGACAATCATATTGGATTAGAGGTCCCCCTATTTCAGATTGATCTTATCTTAGCAATGACTATGTTCAGAGGTACTGGGAGTTAGAACTTCAACATATAAATGTTGTTTATTATATAAGGATTAACAACTCAACCCATAATAATAATTAACATTTACCGAAAACGTGCTTTATGCCAAGTGCTGTGAATTACTGATTAATTCTCATGATGAGACCTGTTGAGGTATAGATTTGTATTACTCCCACTTTCCCTTAGGGAACACAGGGGCTCAGGGAGGTTCAGTAACCAGCCCGAGGTCACCCAGCTAGTGAGCTGAGGGCCATGAGACCACAGAACCCAAACACCCCACCATCCTGCTCTGTTACCTGGACCCACTTTCTCATCAGCAACACCAGACCCAGGGTCTCGTGATGTAGCTGTGAACTCTAAAGGTTTTCATTTTGGGTTTGTTCTGGAAGCAGAGGGGGGCGGTGGAAACCAGTAGGATTTTTTTTTTTTTTAACTTCAACACTACAGCATAGTACATTCCTGACAACCACACAAACTTATTGTGAGGAACCATTCCCCCGATTTGAAGAAGCAGTCTCCACTGCTCGAAGGAATGAGGCTCGTGCTCCACAAGCCGCCGCCGCCCCAGGTCACAGCCCCTGCTCAGGCCCGTGGGGCCCGGTGACACGGGGTGAAAGTTCACTCGGAGCGTTGGTGCCCCGTGGAGAAAGACCATTTGGAAAACCAGCTGTTTCTGCAAGATGCGGTTGTTTACAGACATCCACGCTGATAAGCAATGCCAGGAGCCAAGGGTAATTCCCAATCAAATGAACAAACATGGCCTTCTCAAGTTGATTATGCCCCAAAGCCATTTTAGCAGACTGTCAAAATCTCAGGAAGAAGAAAACACACTGGGAAGTCCTTCTTGATAGGCGGCTGCCTCACAGGGTTGGATGAAACAGTGTCCCCATCTTTGGAAGCAAGGGAATAAAAACTTTGGAAAGGCCCCAGGATTTACTGGGTATTGACTGTCGGCAATGCTGCAGTGGGCCTTCCTGCCCTTTGAGGTTTGCTTCCCCGGCAGTTCTGGAAGGCAGTGGCTTCGTCTCCTGGGGCTGTGTCACCCACAAACATAATGGCTGAAACACAGTCTCCTACAGCTCTGAGGTCCGAGGTCTAAAATGGGCCTAAGGGGCAAAAATCACAGCTGTTGGCAGGGCTGTGATCCTTCTGGGGGCTCTGCGTGAGAATCTGTTCCTTGCCTTCCCAGCTTTTGGAGGCCACCTGATTGCTGTGGCTTGTGGACCCTTCTTCCAGCAACTGCCACTCTAGCCTCTGCTTCTTTCCCTCCATTTCCTTCTCTGACACTGACCCCTGCCTCTCTCTTTCACTTTGAAGGACGCCAGTGATGACTCTGGGTCACTTGGTTAATCCAGGATAACCTCCCTATCTCTAGATCCTTAACATCTTCACACCTGCAAAGCCTCTTTTGCTGGGGAGCCAGGATTCTGGTTACCACAGGTAGGCCTGGTTATGTCCATTTTAAAGGTGACAAATACATTCAGAGATGTTGGGCAATTTTCTCCAGGCCACTCAGCTAGTAGATGGGTGGTTAGGATTTGAATTCAGAGCTGCCGGGTCCTGCTCTTTCTTCCCCAACACACTGTTTCATTTCAGACTCCCAGACTCATGCTGGGGCTCTTCTCGATGTACGCCGGGAATGAGCGTGAAGGCTACCATGTTGAGAACGACTCCCAGTGAATTCTGCATCTCCAGTTCCTTTTGATGATACACTGGGAGGCATGATGATGACTGGGGCCGTGTGCACAGGCAGCCCAACGGAAGGGCCTTCCCTCACCTGGCTAACAACTTCTGGACCTTCAGTGCTCATCTTCCTGGGCCCTCTCTCAGGAAGCCCTCCCAGGAGAGTTCATCCCAGTGTTGTCCGTGGCACATGTCTGTTTCTGGATCTTTCTCTCTAGAACACGACAACTTCATGGGTGACCTCCCAGCACAAGCAGGAAATGGGTGTGGAATGAAAGCCGGCATGAATTAATGATGCCTCCATGGGAGCTGGGAAACCGCTACTCCCCACAGCGGGCTCACACAGCGGTCCCTGCTGCTCTAGAACACATGTGCCATGTGACCGTGGTCCATCAGGCTCCACATTTGAAGGCAGCAGCAGGCTGACTCCCTGTCTGAGTTTACAAAGGTCCTCTCTGCCTCTCCCAGGATGGGGAAGTCATTTTCCCTCCTTCCTGGGAATAACACTTCCAAGACATACTCTGGCCAGTACTGGCAGCTTGTAATGAAGATCAGCTGGCCAGGGAGAGGGGACTGAAAGAAGGGCGTCTGGAGTCGGGGAGACAGGGTTGGAAGCTTCATGTCTCTCTCTGCTCCTCTCTCAAATGAAGATGACAGCCCAACTTTCAGGAGTGATGTGAATGAGCAATGATGAGATCCCAAGTAAGGCATCTCAGAGTCTTGGGGAGCAGTGAGGACTCTCGATACTAGCTCTCCCCACTCCCTCGGGTTTTCACCCTACTGGCTGTGTGACCCTGAGAGAGCCAATGGTTTGGGACCTGGTTTCCTCACCTTTCAGAAGACTTCGGGAGTCCTTGTGAAATCCTGCTCTCTGCAGGGGTGTTTGTCACAGCCTTATTTACTGACTAATAGCATGGTTAACTCTCTGAAAGCCCACGTCACTTGTCAGGCACTGCCCTCCTGTATTCACTTGTTTAATCCTTACCCCATCCTTATGAGGCAAGGGCAGCACCCTTATTTATTTTTTTAATTAATTAAATTATTCGAGAGAGAGCATGAACGAGTGGGGGGAGGGGAAGAGGGAGAGGGAGAGAACCTCAGGCAGACTCCCTGCTGAGCATGGGGCTCCATGCGGGGCTCAATCCCAGGACCCCGAGATCATGACCTAGCTAAAATCAAGAGTCTGACGCTCAATGGACTGAGCCACCCAGGCAAGGGGCAGTGTCCTTATTATAGAAATGGGGAATTGAGTCGGAGAGCTGTTGAATGACTTCCCCAGGGTCTCACAGCTCAAAAGGGACAGAGGGGGGATCAGAATCCAGGCAGTGTGGCTCTGTCATCCAGGCTCGGAGGGGAGACACTTGAGAGCCCTACTCTGCAGACAGTGGAGAGGGAACTGACCAAATAGCCAATTTCGGAAGAGCCACAGAGCCTGCATGGGGCGATGACCAGCATGCTCTTCTGTATGTACGTTACACTTCAACAAAACATTGCTTAGACAAGAAAAAAGAAAAGTTAAATGGAAAGCAAGTCTGGCACAAGATCATGCAAACGAAAGCAGGGTGACTACAGCGTAAGAACAGAACACACCGAGGACAGAAAAGCCAAGGGGACATTTTCCCAAAGGTACGTATGCTTGTAGATTTCTTCTTCGGTTCTTCCTGCTTTTCTGAATTTTACAAATATACCCTAATGAGCTCGTGATGATTCCTTACAACACCAAAATACTTTATCCACCCCCTCCCCCCAAACCCTATTGTTTCCCACCATTTCCATTCCAGACTGACTGTGCGTTTCCATGGATTAATGTAAGCATGCATAACCACAACGGTGGAGGGAGGGGCAATAACTCAAAAGGAGAAATTCCCAGATGGTGAAACAGTGAGATATTTTTCTCTAACAAAAATACCGTGAGTGAAAGGAGACGATCTTCAGTCCTCAACACTTTACCGACACCCATCTTTAGAGGCATCTTGTTAGAATGACCCATTATGAGCAAGGAGCAAAACAAAGCATTCTGTCACAAGCGATGAGTCAGAAATGCCACCGGAAGCCTCTGCCTGACTGCACGGCCTCAGTCCTGCCAGAAGCCGTCGGTGTGAGGGTGGAAATAAATGAGCTCCTCCGTGCAGGTCAGAGAACCTCCCTCTGATTCTACCCTCCTCTCTATCCTTTGGAAAGGAGCCCTGTCATAGACAGGAGGCACAGACCACCCATCTACAAGTTAGAAGAGAACCAGACATCTACAAGGGGGAACTGAAGCTCAGAGAGGTTGAGAGCATTATCCAGCATCACACAGCCAAGAAATTCCAGAGCCAGGATTCAAATCTAATCTGGTCTGATGGCCCCAACCTGTGCAATTTCTGCAAAATTCTGAAGTCTCCCAACTCCCTCCCTGTGGTATGTTTACTGTGAATCTTTGAGGCTGAGAAAGAAGGATGAACTCTGTGTCTTCCTTTGGACACTTTTGCTTATTTTTAAAGTCACCCCCTGTTACACCAATCGGCTGGAATGTTCTCTCCCCTTTCTTCTGCCTGCAAACTCCTACATCTTCAGGGGAGAAAGGTGACAGCTAATGTGGAAATGTTTTTAAAGTCATGGCAATGGACCGTAGGCTCACAGAGACACAGATTTGGGACCCTAGAGAGAAACAGCCCTTTTTATTGGGTGCTCATCATATTGTATCATCTGTGACCACGTGAGAGTTCAAAGAAGGGAACTATGCATTAAAAGAAAGACAATAGGTAGGAGAGCAAAATATAGATAATATTCTCTAGATGGGTGAACATCCTAAAATTTAGATACCTTTGGAGTGACAAAGGACATGCTCCTTTAAAGACAAGCACGTTTGTTGCCTGGGAGGCCCCATGACGCTGTTCGCCCACTATGGTGTTCTCAGGAATAGCTCTCAGTTTACTTACAGAGAAGATGGCGGCCAAAGTCTCGATTCCACCGGTGCTCAAGGTGATGTATGGGATCTTTTCTGGTGGGATCCCAGCTTTTCCAAAGATGCTATTGGTGTAGAACCAAATCTATAATGTCGGAAAACAAAACAAAACAAAACAAACAAACAAACAAAAAAATAAGGGAGTGTCAGTAAAAGGCATCTATTTCCCCAATTGAATTCAGGTGCAAGGTGGTCTCTGCAATTTGCTGTTACACCCAGCATAGAGCTGAGTGGTGTGACCAGCTATTTGTTTTCTTCCTTCTCCCACCTTTGCCCTTCTTCTTTACTAACAGAGCTAGGGTACTGGGAGCAACATGTGCTGATCTAATTGTGGCAATAAGATATGAACAGAAATCTTCTTCTTTTTTTTTTTAAAGTATTTTTTTAAAGATTTTATTTATTGATTTGACAGGCAGAGAACACAAGTAGGCAGAGAGGCAGGCAGAGAGAGGAGGAAGCAGGCTCCCTGCTGAGCAGAGAGCCCAATGCGGGGCTCGATCCCAGGACCCTGGGATCATGACCTGAGCCAAAGGCAGAGGCTTTAACCCACTGAGCCACCCAGGTGCCCTGAACAGAAATCTTCTTAAAAGGAGCTTTCCACTAAGGAGGTTTGATCCCACTTTTTGTCCTTCCTCCTTTCTGCTGTCAGGATGGTGAACGTGATGGCTGGAGCTTCAGCAGCCCTAATGGATAACTAGGTGACACCAGGACAGCATGGCTGCCCCCATGGTAACTTTGTGAGAAACAAAAAAGGTTCCTGATCCACAAGACATTTTACGGTCATCCACTAGAAAACTGTCACAATAAATCTATAATGGGGACAATGTGAATGATGCCCTGAGGGTTGCATAACACACAACCTGCACAACTACACCTAGAGTCCCTGCTTTGGGATGGAAGGAACCTGTTCAGATGCTAGACCAAGAAGTTAGAAGGAGCCTGTGTCCTTGCTCACTGGAGTGATAATATAATTTATTAACCAAACCTGGGCACCTTTGAGATAGTTAATAATTAGTTCAGGACAATAGACATAAACCTGGATTGCCCTCCCTTCCCAATTTCCCTCATGGGAAGTTAGGTCAGTGTGGAGGTTTCTGCCGCTTGAGACCAAACCTAACCCTCATGACACTCACAGGGCATCGGGCGAACAATGACTGGAGGTTGGAGACCTGGCTCCATCTTAAACAGGCTCTGTGACCTCGAGCAATTCACTCTGTCCTGCTGGGCTTCCTTCCCTTCCTTGGTCAAAGAGTATAGCCATGCCCCTCCCATGGGGTGTCAGGAATTGGGTAAGAATTGTCACTGTTCACTATTTACTTAAATAGTAAATTTTGGGTCCTTAGGCTGGACATGAGCCATTTGTGTCCTCCCACCCCAGCCATTTCCTTAAAGAGCACGAGTTTGCTAAATGATAGAAAATCAAGCTGTCCTTTACATAACATCTGACAAGGAAACCCGCCACCTTTGAAGACTTGGAAGCATTTATACCCTGATCGTTATTTAGCAGAAACATCAGAGCTTGTTGCTTATAACTTGTCAGGCCCGACGCTGGCTGGCCACGCTCTTTGTACTGCTCTCACTTCATTTTTGGAAACAGCTCTCATTTGTACAGATTCGTCTTGTTACTGGCATTTGTTTAGCAAAACATTTTCCATGCCTTGGGGTAGAAGATATAATTTAGGACCTACAAATATCTACAGATAGTTTATCTTTTAGCGAGAAGAGTAATTCTTCCTAAAGTTATAGGCACACTCAGAGGCCAGTAAAAACAGCTACTGGAATTTCTGTGAGCTCGCTGGCATTGATGCCTCTCTCAGCAAAATGCATTTTAACGTTCTCTTAAAACAAAGACCCTCTTGCTGGTGTCTGCCCCACATTTGTCTGAGCTGATAAATTAGAATTTTAGATTCTGCTTTTGCTTCCACATTCACAGAGTACAGAAGTGGTTCCTGATAAATTCATTAATTCCTAAAGCTCTTAGGGCTGTGACAGAACCTAAAATTGTTCCAGAAAGCCCCAGTCTTCACCGGATTTGTTTGTATAATCTCCTCCCCTTTGGGAGGTAACTGTGATCTTCAGAGCTGGATCAGAGGGGTTTAAAGGCCTTTCTTAATCTTCACCCAGATTCACTGATTTTTAACAGCCACGGCTCTACAGACTCCTTTCATCTCCCAGGCTACTGTGCTGCTTCAGTCTGAACCCCAGAGCTGCCAGCCTCTGACCCCATGGAGTATGTGTTCTCTGGTGGGCGCTGTGTCCTGGCCTTCCCCCGTGGCCTCCCCCTGCAACATTCCCTGTAGCGACACTGCCTTGGGCCTCCCTGAGGGGCTTCAGTGTCAGCAAAGAGGGTCACGGTGCATAAAATTACATTCATGGGGGAGTGCTCATAAAAGCGGATCTAGAGTCATTTCATAGTAAATGCATTTATCCATCAATAGGCAGAAATCAGCCCTTCAGACCATCTCCCCCTTCCCAGGGCTTATGAGAAGGTCCTGCTGGGCTGCTCCTTGGAGGGGGTGGGGGGAAGGCCTGCCCATCACACACACACTGCCTGTCTTGTCCTGCCGGCTCCAGAAGCCATTTGTCTCATGCTAAATGATCTTATAGAGCATGATCTTATAGAGGGGGACGGCCTCTTGCCTCTACTCCTGCTAAGGTTTATGTGATCAGGCAGTTGAGGGCGTTGTACACCATGGAAGCACAAGGAAAGGTGGGGTGTGTTCCACAGCAAACCCTCCCGAGGGTTGCTTGCTGACAGTCCCCTCCTGCGGTGGGCGGTAGGGGGGGCAGGGGGCGCTGGTGGACTGGAAGGATCAGCAATTTGGAGGCCCAAACATATGATTCCAAACCCAACGAGCCTCTGGTGAGCTGCGGGTCTGTAGGCAAGGGGTTACATGTCTCTGAAGAAGGTAAAAAAAATTTGTCTTTCAGAGTGGTTGTAAACATTTCTCAAGTGATGAAGTAAAGAATCTTTAAAAGATTTTATTTATTTTAGAGAGACAGCTCGGGTGCGACTGCGAGGGGGGGAGGGGCAGAGGGGGGAGGAAGAGAGACAAGCAGACTCTGCACTGAGGATGGAGCCTGACGTGGAGCCCGATCTCAAGACCTCGATCATGACATGAGCCGAAATTAAGAGTCGGACGCTTAACGGACTGAGCCATTCAGGCACCCCAAGCATCTTTTATAGAATTGGTAGATAAAAAATGGTGGGTATCATTCTAGAAGATTTCCATCTCTCTATTGAGACACCATTGCTCTTTGGTAAAGGAAAATGTCAGTTCTGCGCATGCCCTGGGGAGGAAGGCCCTCTGGAGCTGCTTCTCAGCCTACTTCTTGACTGCCTGCCCCCAATGCCCCAAAGCCCTCCCTCTTAACTCCTGACAGTATGTTAGAGACCAAGCATAACAGGTGTCATCATTTCCAACTCTCTCAACAGCTTGTGAAGATGACCTTGCCTTAGGAGCAGAAAGACCACACGCAGCCGGTAAGGCCAGAGCAAGGTGCAAACCCAGGCCTGTTTGTTTCCGGCCCCACGATTCTTCCCGCTGCTCGGGCTATGCTGGGGCTGTCCATGCAGCTGGCTGACGAGAGATTCCTCTTCCATCCACCATTCCCCCCACCGCCCCCCCGACTCCCATATATGCCCACGACCCTGACTGCAGTTGGTCCCCTACTGAGACATGTGTTTTAACCCATCTCTCTGGCCAAACTTCAGAAGCAAGAAACCCCCTGGTTTGTCCTTGCCCAGAACAGGCTGATTCTTACAGAATATGAATGTAAAGTATGGCCTTAACACGTGCTCACACACACAGAGTTGCTCCCCCAGAGGTGTCCACGTCCTAATCCCAGAAGCCAGTGAATGGGTTACGAGACCCGGCAAGAGGAGCTCTGAAGATGTGGTTAAGTTTAGGGGTCTTGACATGGGGAAATCGTCCCAAATTATCTAGGGGAGCTAGAGATGTAAGAGAGCCAGATGTAAGAGGTCAGAGAGAGAAGGCGCCAAGATGGAAGTGGAGGTCAGAGGAAGAGAGTTGTAAACACAGAGATGGTCTCCCCAAACCGACGGTGACACACAGGATCTATTCTGAAGCAGAGAACAGAGGAGATCTTGTCACTTATAAACACTAGGTCCCAGGGCTTCACCTACTGTAGAGCTGGGACCCCCATTCCCTTCATCTCCTGTTCTCTCTCAGCCCAAGGGACAAGGAGCCACATAGGGAGTAAGGGATAAGGCTGACAGGGGCCCTTGGAAGGAGGCACTAACAGGCTTATTTGCGCCCCCTACTGGGATGTCTGTGACCCGCCTCCTGCAGGCCCTTGCGTCCCCTCTGCTCTCTCTACGCAGGGGGGACCTGCCCAGTGGAGCTGGGCTGGGGCTGCTTCCTCTTGTTGGGCCTGGGTAGGCACCTTAAATCTGGGAATGCAGAATTCACATCCGCTTCTGGAGTTACACCCTCCAATCCAGCTCCCCCTGGAGCAGAGTAGACGGCACACTCGCATCCCCACCCATCTGATTCCTGTGCCAATCTCTCTAATCTGCTCTGGATTTCAGAGGGGAAAAAAGGGGCTTGTATACCATACCCTGCAAACCTATCACCCACATGTCCTACCTTTATCCTCACACAATCCAGTGAGGTAGGTGCCTTGCCCCCATTTAACCGATGAGGAGAGTAAGGTTCAACCAGTGAGGGCTACAGAGCAGCTGAGAGTGGCAGGGCTGGGATGTCCATTCAGGTCCTCCCAACCCCTTCCGGCCCCCACTGCCTTGGGGTGAGAGGCATCTGACTCCCCTCCTGAGGTGGAATGGGTTGGGGGTTCTGTTGGGGCCAGCAGATCTGAGAGCTGCAGGGAACAGTACATTCCGGAAAGAGTAACCATAGTTCCTGTTGCAAAGAGAGGAGGACTCCCTGCTCCAAGGAAGGCTCTCTGCTCTCCTGACAGTGCCTGAGAGCCTGGGCCCCAGACCCTCTAAGCTAGTGTCGCTCCCGACCCCATCAGCCCCCCTTTACTCTGACCACAGAGGGGCAGGAATGAGTGACCGCCTCCCCCGCCTCTCCTGGGGCCCACTTCACACCCTGATTGTGTATATGAGCACCCACTGGATGGCCCATCGGGGGGGCCTTTCAGCACTCAGCTGGGAGCGTCCCCCCCCACCCCGCCCGGCCCCTCACTCTTCATGGAAATCCAGAACATACACAGTAAGGACTTGAAGAGTGTCCAGAACATATCGTCTTTTTTTTTTTTTTTAAAGATTTTACTTGCTCCAGGCTTGATCCCTTACACTCAGATTATGACCTGAGCTGAAACCATGAGTTGGACACTTAATGGCTGAGCCATCCAGGTGTTCCAGGATATGCTAGTTCTTAAAAGCTTTTCTAAGAGTGTTGGATTACCTAGTCTCACTCTTCTTTTTACAGGTGAAAACACAACCTCTCCCCGACCCAGCCTTCAGCCAGCTGATACCACCTCTGAGTCTCCTGTCCATTCACAGCTCAGTGACTGAGGGCAGAGGGGTTAAACGGCCCACCCAGGGTTCCAGGGCTGGGAGGTCCGGGGTGTGGGTGGAAACCCAGGCACTGTGGTCTCAGGGCAGGGTTCTTTTGACAAGATAATAGCTAAGGGTGTCAAGCACCACCTGTGTGGCCAGCCCGGTGCTGAGGACATTATATACAACCTTTCATCCATCTCCTTGCCATCGAATGAAAGAGGCACCACTTTACAGCTGGGGAAACTGAGGCACAGAGCAGTCACGGCAAATTGCCTCTTGGCCCACAAGCTCAATGCTTGGGGTTGAACACAGCTAACTCCAGGACATGTGCTCTTGACCACAGTGTGAGGGCAGCCCCACAGAAGGGCTCCAGGTAGGACGCTTTCCATCTGGGGACACGGCAAGTTCTTTCAGGGAGATGGTCTCAGTTACTAAGGCAACAGAACATTCAATTCTTGTAATTTGAATTAGGATGTTATTTGGGAAGAGACTTCAAAACAAAAGCTATTTACAATGCTTCTGAATTTGTGATTAGGAGTTTTGTGCAAACTGGGATTTGGGCTTCAGAATTCCTGATGATGGTTGGGCAAGGGAGATGGACCTTCACGGGGCTCCCAGCCAGCTCGGGGGAAGGTGTCCTGTCTCAGGCTTCCTGTCTCCCTCCCTCCACCCTCCCAGCCTTGCCTCCCTGCCATTTGGTTGTTTGTGGAGGGTGCAGGATGGCACAGGATGGCACAGGATGGCGCAGGATGCTGCTCCGTTAGGCACAGCAGTTACTGTAAGCATCACAACACATGGGGGAAGCATGCACACCTGTCCTTGCCCTCACAGATCAGGTGTAGCAGCAAACAGAAGAATTACACAACAGTTATACAGGTGACAGACCAGAGGGACACACAACTACCCAGGAACACTGTGATGCTTGGGCAGCCACTGAGTGGACAAGCCCAGGCAGCCATAAACTGCCTCTGAGGGTCCAGAATGGGCATCACCGGGCTTATCCGCAGGCTGCACTCTTGTCTTCTGTCCATATCTAACAAGCTCCAGTGTCTTGTTTCCCAACCAAGACGCAGAGTGGGAGGAGCAAAGTTTGTAAATGTGTGGCATCGAGAACAGAATGCAGTGCTAGAAACAGCCTTGCTGGGAAGAGTAGTAAGCTCAGCGGTTAGCATCTGTGAGCCATTCCACATCATTTCGTATAATCCCCGCGGTAGCTCTGCGGACTGAGTACTGTCATCCCCATTTTCCATGATAGGAAACTGAGGCCCAGAGGAGCTCTGTTCAAGGGGGAAGGACTCTGGAGGAAGAAAGGGCAACCCAAGGACCCAAGGTGTAGGTAAGAGTACCTCCATAACCTTTGGTATTCCAGAAGATCCAGGAAGTCTGAGGACAGCCCAAGGACTTGGTATAAGCAGCACCCTCCCTGCCCCTTTTTCTTCTCACCTCCCCTCTTTCTTCCCCAAATGCTCAGGTGTCTCCTGTGCACCATGGGTGGCTCTGGGTGCTGGAGGCACAGGGACCGTGAGAGGCAGCCTCCGAGGATGGTCATGGTGAGAGGGGTGGCAGTGGGGGTGTATGAGCTGTTGTGACCACCCCAGGGAAGGGCTCTGTAACCAGGAGGCTCCTCGCCGGTGAGAGACAGAACATTCGCACAAAAGTCTGGTTTTCATGCAAAGGACAAACCGCTCAGGAGGAAGGCAGTTGCAGAAAATAAGGAATTTTAAGTGACAGGTCTAATTTTAGAGGAGGGAATTTGAAAGCCATTGTGAGAAGGAGGGAAAAAACAATCCCACACTGAAAAAGAATTTAGAAACAACTAAAATGTTAAATCCAACTTCCTCTTGATTTCTAAGGTATGCGGAAACTATTTATTGACTTCTTAGCAAAAAATGCACTGGGCAATACATAATGTTTGCTTAATATGGTGATTCTCACCTGAGGGCAATTTTACCCCCATGGGACACTGGGCAACGTTTGGAGACATTTTTGGTCATCACAGCTGGTGGGGTAGACTACTGTCACCTGGTGGGCCAAGGCCAGAAATG
Organism: Martes martes; assembly: GCF_963455335.1. Classification (NCBI taxonomy): domain Eukaryota; kingdom Metazoa; phylum Chordata; class Mammalia; order Carnivora; family Mustelidae; genus Martes; species Martes martes. The sequence goes on from NC_137889.1 coordinate 145,480,253, forward strand.
CTGAGACATTCTGTAGTAAAAAGGACAGTCCCCCGGGACAAGGGATTTTCCAGCCCCGAGTGTGCACAGTGCTGAGGCTGAGAATGGCTGGGTTAGTGCAGACACCTGGGCTTAGAGACAGGCTGGCCAAGCCTGGACAGGTGCTTCAAGGCAGGGTACCGGGGCCTGGAAGTGTGAATTTGACAGCACAGGCACCCTTCCCTCTGTGACCCAGGGCAAGCGCTTGGTCCCCTGGAAACCTCATTTCTTCTTCTAGAAAATGAGGATGGCACCATTTACCCTGCAGGACATTTGGGGCTAGAATAAAGTGATAAATAGGGAGATGCCGAGCAGTATTTGCAACATCTTAAACTATAGACCATGTCCCCCCAAATAATTTCTGGGACAATTAAGGGAGGAAAGCAAGTTTTAAAGGGCATTTGAAGTTTTTCACCTGGTAGACAGCATTCCTTCTTGGCTCACGTATTATCTGGACTGAGAGGCCAGTGGTGCAGAGGACAACTGGACTGAGGCCCAGGACAGCTGGACTCTGATGCTGAGGTGGCTGCTAACCAGTGTTTGTCTTTTTTAATGTAAAACAGTGAGCATAGGACTTGCCCCACTGGCTGCCTAGGGATGACTTGGGGACACAGCCCAGTGACGCATATGAAGATGCTCAAAGGCGGCCTTGGGGACCCTCCCTGCTAAGGGCTCAAGTGGCTAGACCTTGTGGCCAAATCGCTGGGGCTCAAATCCCCTTTCTACCACTTGTAGCTGTGTGACCTAGGGAAAGTGTCTCAACATCTCTGTGCCTAACAGTGTCTAAGTCACAGGACAGCCATGGGGAAAACTTCTGGCTCGTGTTAAGGGTTAAGTGACTGTGAGCTTTATTATTATTCTTACAGGTGAGCATACAGAGGCTGGGTAAGGTGAGTGACTGGTCTAGGCTTCCCCCTGCAGGCTTGTGGTCACAGTGAGACAGAAAGCCTGGCCTATGGATATGGGTCCAGAACTTTTTGCTCCGTTCAAGTTAAGCATGCCAAGTGGGAAGTATTACTTCTGACTTAAAGATTAAAAATAATCCTAGGGACGCCTGGGTGACTCAGTGGGTTAAAGCCTCTGCCTTTGGCTCAGGTCATGATCTCAGGGTCCTGGGATGGAGCCCTGCATCGGGCTCTCTGCTTGGCAGGGAGCCTGCTTCCCTTCTTCTCTCTCTGCCTGCCTCTCTGCCTCCTTGTGATCTCTGTCAGTAAAAAATAAATAAATAAAATTAAAAAAAAAATAATCCTAAACAGGGCACCTGGGTGGCTCAGTTAGTTAAACGACTGCCTTTGGCTCAGGTCACGGTCTTGGAATCCTAGGATCAAGTCCCGCATCAGGCTCCCAGCTCTGCAGGGAGTCTGCTTCTCCCTCCAAATCTCTCTTTTTCTTGTGCATTCTCTCTCATTCTCTCTCTCTCAAATCAAATAAAAAAATAAAATCTTAAAAAATAAAAAAAATAAAAATAATCCTAAACAAACAATAAATAGAAGGAGACTACCTCAACATAATAAAGGCCATACATGACAAGCCCAGAGCTAACATCATACTCAGCTAACATATCATATCATAATATCATCATACTCAGCAAACTGAGAGCTTTTCCTCTAAGATCAGAAACAAGACAAGGATGCCCACTCTCACCACTTTTATTCAACCCAGGACTGGAGATCTTAGCCAGTGTAATTAGACAAGAAAAAAAAAAAAAAAGAAAAGTCAAACAAAGCAGAAAGAAGTAAAATCATCACTGTTTGCAAATGACATGATCTTAAATGTAGAAAACCCTGAAGATACACACACACACACACACGCACACAACACACACACACACACATACAATTGTTGGAACTAATAAATTCGGTAAAGTTGCAGGAAACAGAAACAACATACAAAAATCGGCTGTGTTTTTATATACTAAAATGAACCATCTGAAAGGGAAATTAAGAAAATAATTGTATTTACAATAGCATCAAAAAATACTTGGGAATAAAGTTAACTAAGGAAATGAAAGACGTTTGCACTGAAAACTACAAAACACTAAGGAAAGAAATTAAATACATAAATAAATGGAAAAAAAATACTCCATTCATGGATCAGGAGCTTTAATGTTATTAAAATGGCCACACTACCCAAATTATGATCTACAGATTCAATGCCATCCCTATTATAATCCCAGTGGCATATTTTCCAGAAATAGGAAAAAAAATCCTAAAATTTACATGAAACTGTATCTTTAAAAAGAACAAAACTGAAGGCATCACATTTCCTCTTTTCAAAATATATTAAAAAGCAACAGTAGTTAAAGCAGTGTGATACTGGCATAAAGACAGACATATAAACTAAGGAAACGGAATAGAGATACCAGAAATAGACCCAAATGTGGCCAACTGATTGCCAAAGTGTGCCAAGAATATTCAATGGGGGAAAGGATAGTCTAGCTAATGGTGTTGAAAATTTTGGATATCCACCTACAAAAGAATGAAATTGGATGTTAATCTTCACTCAAAATGGATTAAAGATTATAAACATAAGAACTGTAAAAATCCTAGAAGACAATATAAGGGAAAAACATTGGTCTTGGCAATGATTTTTTTTTTTTATATGACACCAAAAGCAAAAATCAACAAGTGTGAGTACATCAGACTAAAAAGTTTCTGCACAGCAAAAAAAAAATTATCAACAGAGTGGAAAGGCAATCTACAGCATGCGAGAAAATATTGGCAAACCATGTATCTGATAAGGGATTAATAGCCAAAATATATAGGGAACTCCTACATTTCAACAGAAAAACAAAACACAATAAAACAACCCTCCCCAAAGCCTCCAAACAACTCCATTAAAAAATGGGCAAAGGACCTGAACAGATGTTTTTCTAGAAAAGAACTACAAATGGCCAACAGACACATGAAAAGACACTCGACATCACTCATCATCAGAGAAACGCAAATCGAAACCACAGCAAGTCATCACCTCACACCTGTTAGGATATCTCTTATGGAAAAAAAAAAGTGTTGGTGAGGATGTGGAAGAATTAGAATATTGCACACTGTCAGTGGGAATGTAAACTGATGCAGCCACTCTGGAAAATGGCATGGAGGTTCCTCAAACAATTAGAAACAGAACTGCGATATGAGTCAACATCCCACTTCTGGGTTTTTATCCAGGTTGAAATCAGGATCTTGAAGAGGGATCTGCATGCCAGCATTCAATGCAGCACTATTCATGGAAGCCAAGGTGTGGAACTATTCTAAATGTTTGTTGATGGACAGATGGATGAAGAAAATGTGGCTTGTGTGTGTGCGATGGACTATTACCCGGCCTTGGAAAGGAAAGCTAGCCTGCAGCCCATGACCCCACGGATGAACCTGGTGGACACTACACTGAGGGAAAGAGCTGATCCCAGAAGGACCAACACCGGGTGCTTGCACTTTCATGATGTATCTAAAGCAGCCAAAATCAGAGAATCCGTGAGCAGAGTGGCGGTTGCTAGGGGCTGCAGGAGGAGGGAATGGGGAGTTGCCAATCAGCGGTGTGAAGTTTCAGTGAAGCAAGACACGTCGGCTCTGCAGAGGGGCTGTGTGACCCCATGCCTACAGTTGGCAGTCCAGCATGGCACAGCTGAACGTTTGTTAAGGAGGGAGATCTCACGTTAAATGCGCTCATGACAATAATAAAACAGATGAAAGGCAGTCACTATGAGGACGAGGACGAGGATGGTGGGACACCTGGGAGCTGAGCCCTCCCCTATGCCAGCCTTTGGAGCGGACGAGAAGGTTTCTCCCCATCCTATGGCGATGCAGCAGGGTTGAGATACACCCTGCGGGATTTATAGAGGAAGTTATGTCCCAGGAGAGGAGAGAATTCTGTTTAGAAATGTCATGGTTCTCGCTCCAAATGCCTCATTAAATACAGATTCCATATGTGGCTTTACTACTTTAAATGTTAACTCTAAGAAATGGATTCCTCTCTACCTTCTCAGAACAGGGAGGGTGGCTTTGAGCCTGAAGGTGCAAAGAGGAGGAAACAGCAGGATCTGTCCAAGGCTATGCCCTTGGCCCAGGCCCTTCCTCCTTCTGCTGACTTTAAACAGACCAAGGAAAAAGGTACAAACAAGTAAGTCGGCAGACGATTTCATTTCATCCCAGTGTTTCCAAAAATAGAATCAAGAGTAGTTGAGGGGCGCCTGGGTGGCTCAGTGGGTTAAAGCCTCTGCCTTCGGCTCAGGTCATAATCCCAGGGTCCTGGGATCGAGCCTGGCATCGGGGTCTCTGCTCCACAGGGAGCCTGCTTCCTCCTCTCTCTCTCTGCCTGCCTCTCTGCCTACTTGTGATCTCTGTCTGTCAAATAAATAAATAAAATCTTAAAAAAAAAAAAAAAGAAAAGGAAGAGTAGTTGAAATGTGGCAAAACACTATGGTTGGAACTTTCCATGCTGTCACCTTTCCCTCTCCAGACAGGGACACCTCCCCTTTCATGTCACCTCCCCTTACATGCCCCAAACACCCTCCTGGCTGACTTTCAGGATGCCAGGGTCGTGAACACAGAGGAGCTGTTTTCTCTGAGGCTCTTTGGAAGGTCCCCTTTTTCCTCCTTCTGGGCCCAGCCCCATTCTCCTGAGCTGTGTATGTACCTCTACACTGCCCTGCCAACTGGCTTGCACAGCTTCATAAATGGGGAACTCACTACTCCTTGAGGCAGACCCACCATTTCTCCAAAGCAACAGTGATAACGATCCTGAGTCTGTCTCCCTGGGATTCCTGGATTCTCCCTTCAGGAGCCCCCCAGGAGAGAAGGGACAGCAGAATCTATCAGAGGGTCTGGTGAACCTCCACTGTCCAATATCCTTGCCCACATCAGCTCAGGCTCTGAAAAAGTTTTCCTTTCAAGCCTAAGGTCTTCTTAGGCCAAAGTTTCATGTTCAAATCAGCCCCACCAAGAGTACTTTTATTTAAATCATCTTTCACTTACCCATTTTATTAAGAAATCTGAGTTTTAGGGACCAGAAATAATAATGATAGATAGCATTCACTAAGGGGTGACCGTGTAGCTGCTACATTGAACACTCTGCATGGCTTATTTCTGTATTATGTCAGTCCATTTTACAGATCAGGAAACTGAGGCTGGATCAGATTGTGTGACTGCCTGATGGCACAAAGCTGGTAGAGGTGGCAGAGCTGGGACCGGATCCTGATATTGAGGCCCAAGCCCTGTCCCACCCCCACCTCCCTCTAGTTCCTCAACTCACCGCGTTGAGACCACAGAGCTGGTAGCAGGCCATGGTGACGACCACTGTGATGACCTGCCAGCGCAGGGAGGGACTCTGGAGCAGCTCCAGCACAGACACCAGCTGGATGTTCCTCTGCATGCGGCTCTCTATCAGGACCTCCTCCACCTCTCGGGAGACATCCTCTTTGCCCAGGAAAGTCTGGAAGGCTGCAAAGAGGGACAATCACAGACTTTTAGCAGGGATTAGGATGTTTGCTGAGTCTGACACTGGGCTATCTGGGGACTGTCCCACCACCCAGACACACACTTTGTTAGGGATAGAGCTGGCAGGGGGCTTTGAACCCATGAAATTCCAAGCCTTTGTTTGAAAATAGGGAAACAGAGCCCCAGAGATGTACAGTGACTTGCCCAAGGTCACCTGGTTGGCTAGGAGAAGAGCCAGGAGACAACAGGAGTCTCCTGACTGCCCCCAGAACAAAGAGGAGGACACCCAGGGTTCAAGTCCCATTGTGACCACAGCACATCTGTCCATTATTTGTAAGCATTCTGGCCTCACATGGCTTTGGTAGTAGTTGGATCATGTATGTACATTGACCCTAGCCCAGATATTTTGATAAATATTTACTGGGTGCCTCCTGTCTGCCTGGCCCCATGTCCTCATCCTTGTTAGAGGTATTCAGATGGTCAGACTGCCTGCCACTTGGCCAGGATGCTGGGAGTAGATCCTATCATCGGAAGAAGAACTGAACTAAATGACCTCCAAGGCCGTTTCCATATGACTCCGGGAAACACAGGAACCGTGGGTGGATGTATTCTCAAAGAGCTATTTTTCCCAGGATTCAAACTCACCCTCATGACTTATGCCTTTTCCAGGCTGAAAACGGCAAATTTCCAGCCTCAGCGAACCTGCCATTTGTTACCGAACCCTTAATTGTGCAAACCTTCACGTATACAGATGCAAAGGTGGGTGGACTGATTAGACCCCTGAGATCATAATAATCAGGTAATAGGAGACACTTTTAGAGCACAGATTTAAATATTCAGTGCTCTAGTATTTATCCTCCTACAGAGAAAGGTGGCTTTGGTGACGGCTCCTGTGGACAGTCCATCCCAGACACAGTGGGCATCATCCTTGAAAACACGCTCTGCACTGCAGGGCATGTGAAATTGCTCTTCTTTAGCAGCAGGAAAAAGAAGAAAAAGGCTGTTAAACTTGCTCCAGATTCTACAAAAAGCAAGCCTGTGAAGCTTCTGGGGTGTTATTTCCAGTAGTACACTGAAAACGGCTTCAGAATCTTTTTTTTTTTTTTTTTTAGTGATGATTTAATATTTTTCTTAGGATTTTATTAAGGATAAATGGGAGAAGTAGCTGAATGAGTAACATTTCCATATCAGTCACTACACCATAGTATGGCCAATATTTTCCCAAAGTTCAAAAACGCAGCATTCATTTCATAAAGTCATCCTAAAGTTTTAGGGCAGGAACATAGTTCTCTCTCTTTCCTGAGATACGTGCTTTCCATGTAAAATAAAGAGAAATTTAGAGACTTTTTTTTCCTCTTTCACCTTGGCTGCCAGGAAGCTCTCGACTAAATTTGACGCTCAGCATTTAACTGTTTCCTGGAACAAAAATCTCTCTTATTTCTTAAAAGCTGTGATCTCCTTCTTTTAAAGCATCAATTTAATTTCCTGCTGTATATGTGTTCATAAAAATTGTTTCCTTCTATGTGTTCCATATCCCTTACTTTTTAAAAAAGATATATTTATTTTAGAGAGAGAGTGAGTGTGTGGGGGTGGGGAGAACAGAGGGAGAGAGAATCTCAAGCAGACTCCCCTCTATGCACAGAGCCCAATGCAGGGCTCAATCCCAGGACCCTGAGATCATGACCTGAGCTGAAATCAAGAGTTGGACAATTAACTGACTGAGCCACCCCCCCCCCCACATCCCTTTCTACAAGTTTCCTGTGACTGGGTGAGGAAGAGTATCTGGTGAGGGAGAGTCTCATGGCAGACACAGAGATGCACCACTCACTGATGGAGGAAGGGATACAGAAACACACACACACACACACAAATATACTTGTACTTACACATATATATATGATGGAATATTATTCAGCTATAACATGAAGGAAATCCTGGGGCACCTGGGTGGCTGAGTGCGGTAAGCCTCTGCCTTTGGCTCAGGTCATGATCTCAGGGTCCTGGATCGAGCCCCGCATCGGGCTCTCTGCTAAGTAGGGAACCTGCTTCCCCACCCCTGCCTGTTTCTCTGCCTACTTGTGATCTCTGTCTGTCAAATAAATAAAATTAAAAAAAAAAAAAAGAAGGAAATTCTGTCATTGGCAACAACACGGATGGTCCCTGAGGGCATTATGCTAAGTGAGGGAAATCAAAAAAGACAGATACCGAACCATCTCATCTACATATGGAATCTAAAACAACAAAAACAAAAACAAAACAACAAAACCCCCAAAACCAAACTCAAAGGTACAGAGATACAGGGAAGAGACTGGGGTTTCCAGAGGTGGGGGCTGAGGGGTGAGCAAACAGGCAAAGGCAGTCCGAAGTACAAACTTCCAGTTATAAAATAAACAAGTCCTGGGGACAAAACAATGACTAGAGTTAACATTGCTGTCTGTATATTTGAAAGTTGCTAAAAGAATAGATCTTAAAGCTCTCATCGCAAGAAAAAATTTGTAACTGTGTGGTGTGCCTGTGCTGGACCGATTGGGGTGACAATTTTATGCTCTATACAAACACTGAATCATGATGTTGAGCACGTGACACCAAATACCACAGGTCAATTACATCTCACTAAGAAAGTGATTTAAAAAATGTCACTGGACACTGCCCAATGTCTCCTGGGGCAAAGCCACCCCCAGTTCAGAACCACTGTTTCAAACAGGCTTCTGGCTCCTCCCAGAAGGACCTCATCCCTGAGCAGGTACCGTCCCTGCCTCCCCGGCGGCCCCCTCCCTTCTCCCAGTGCGAGGCTGCTCTGGGGGACCTGGCCCCTGTGGGCATCCCTAATTGCGGGATAAGCCCCCTGCACCTCCAGCCATGACTGCCTCACTACACCCCTAATAATGGCCCTGTGGGATTTAGCTCTGGGGCCCTTCCTATCCCCTCTGCATCCTCTCAGGCACAGGGCTCACAAACGTCCTCTTGGAAACAGTAAATAGCTGAGCTAAGTCATGAGAGGTACCAACAAGAGGGGGGCATTTCTGGCTGTCAGAAGAGAGAGGGCCCTCTGAGCTGTGAGCCAAAACACAGAAAGTTGCCTCACATGCCTTGGCACTCAGGAGAAACAAAAGACAATGGTACTTTTACTTCTTTTCTCTCTCTAGAATGTTCTTTTGACCTTTCTGCACCTGGTCTTGTTCTCTGAGCCTCAGCTCAGACACCACCTCCTCCAAGAAGCCTTCCTTGATTTTCCCCTGGTGGGAAGTGAGGCAGAAAAGGCTAAGGAAGGTCTAGAGATGAAAGCAGGAAATGAGGGACCCCCACAGGTCTCATGTTATCACTGAGCCCCACGATGCCACCTTCCTGATCTCAAGAGTTGCATACTCCTCTCAGTCCCTAGGTCTTGTCTGAGTTCAGGCCTCAGCATCTCCCCAATGGGATTCTCGTGCCAGTCTTCATCTTCCGAGATGACCATCCTCCTGCAGTCGAGCCTTCATTGTCTTGCTCCCTGCAGCAGGACCCAGTCCGTATGTTATCTGTCCCACAGAGCCCTTGTCCACAGCCCCCTTCACCACAACACTGCCCCCTCCCCATCTGTCCTGAGAAGGGCCGCCACCCACTCCCAAAGTGTGCCTCTGTGCCTCACGCATGTGGTTCCTTCTGGCCCTTTGTGGTCTGTCTAGAATCTTCTTTCCCTAGGACCTGCTCAGTAGTCAGGTCTTCCAGAAGCCCTCCCAGCCCCAGTCACATAGGGAAGTACCTTCTCCTTGGGGCACTTTCCCTCCTGCCATGCAGCCACACACCTGCCATGCACCAACCCCCCTGCTGTCCCGTGATGCCCCCAGGTAGGAGCTACTCCAGGGAGGCCGTGGTACAGTGGGAAGCAGGGGGGGAACAGAGTGGTCCAGCTTCATGCCCAGCCTGTCCCTCCCACGTGACCTGTGTGCTTCTCTCTAAGTGGCTTCCACAAAATGGAAATCATAAGATTTCCCTCCAGGAGGAAAAAAAACAATGTATGTGCCTTGCATGTAAATGGTGTCTAATAATTATTATTATGATTATCTTATTTCTTCCATTTAGAACACTGTATATTCAACTGATCTGATGTCTTATTTTTTTAAAGATGTATTTATTAATTTTCAGTAGAGAGAGAGGGCACTCGAGCAGGAAGGGGCAGAGGGAGAGGGAGAATCTCAGAGCACAGAGCCCGAGGTGGGGCTTGATCCCGTGACCACCCTGAGATCATGAAGAGCTGAAACCAGGAGTCAGCTGCTCCTTGGACTGAGCCACCCAGGTGCCCCTCAGCTGATGTGCTTTGCAGGAAGCGTGGAAATCAAGACTGGGGTGAGAGAGGAGCAGGTCAGGGGCACAGAAGTGGGGCTGTGATGGAGTGGACGGGAACAGAGGAACATGACGGCGAGTGGTGGCAAAGTGAACTCAGCGAGGGAACCGGTGTCTGAGTGCAGCACGGCTGACAGACTATAGGCTCCCGCAGCCCTCGGCCACCCTGCACAGCAGAATAGCAGTGACAAAAGGATCCACAGGTGGGCTGTCAAGGCACCCAGAAGGTATTCACTGCCTGCGGGGGCCTGGCACAGGCTCCATCCTGGGTTGGAGCCCCTCCCAGGCTTCAGGCCCCCGCAGGGGTCCACTGAGACCAGGAGGACCTCTCTGTGACTCGGCCTGACCATGGCACCTGGCTGGCCACAGACTCCTGTGGGGGCAGGAAGGGGACAGGCTGCTTCCCATTTGTGGCTTCCTGTGGTAGATCCCAATGCCATCCTCTCTCCCAGAGGCCACACTCCTGCGGTCAAGTGCAGACATGGCCTTGCATCCTCCATGGCCTCAGCTTCAAGGCCCACCTGAGGCCAGGCCCGACTGTGGTCTGGGATGCTGGGTGTGGGGGATGGGGGTGGTTTGGCTTTACCAGGCCCAGTGACTGGTGGGCAGGTGAGTTTCAGGCTCCCCAGGCTGATTCTCCAGAGCACACAGCCCCGGGGGAGAAGCACTGGCTTTTTAAAGGGACAGCCTCAGGGCTGGTTGATAGAGACGGGGGCCCCATCTAGGGCCAATTCTCGGCATGTACTGGCTCCAGACAGTGTGCCAAGTGCGGGAGCTGGAGGAACAAAAGCTACAGACCTTGCACAGGCAGTGTTCTCATCAAAGTCACTCACTTTTCCTAACGTGCATTTTGTGGAATGCCAATTCCCAGAGAAGCTCCGTGGAATAAAATTCCTCAGTCAAAGAAGTTTAGTATCATTGTACACTCTATCTCTTGGTTTAAATTTCACAGTAGAAATAAATGTTCTGATAAGTCCTGCACAAAGACATCTATTCAATTTTTTTTTGCTCCACATTTCCTACATATATTTGCTGGAGCACCTACTCATACCCTGCAAGAGTATATCAGGAAATTTTATTCTAATTTTATGTGACATGTGTCACAGAGGGAGTGGATCTAGGATGTCCCTGTGGCCTGGAGGAAGAATCCCAATGGAGGACATGGATCAGAGAGTAGAGGCAAATATCACATCGTGAAAAACAGAAAGAGCCCAAATGTCCTCCTAAATAAGTCCATATTCTCGTCCCCAGAACCCATTCGTATATTAGCTTATATGGCCACATGGATTTGGTGGATGTGATTGAGTTTAAGGATCCTGTGATGGGGAGGTTATCCTGGATTATTTGGGTGGGCCCAGTGTTATCATGAGGACCCCTATATGAGGAAGGCAGGAGGCCAGACTCAGATAAGATGTATAAGAAACAGAGAATGGAGGGGATGCACTTCAAAGGTGGAGGAGGAGTCATGAGCCAAGGAGTGGGGGGTGCCCCTGGAAGCAGGAGAAGGCAAGGAACGATCCTTCCCTGGAACTTCCAGAGGGAATGCAGCCCTGCAACACCTCGGTTTTAGCCCAGTGAGACCTCTTCTGGAGTTCAGACCTCCTTAGAAATGTAAGATAATGAATTGGTATTTTTTTTAAAGGAATTGCTGAAAAGTCTTGCTTCAGATGAGGCTTGATCCAGCAGCTCAAACTAAATCACTAAGTACCAGATTTCTTTCACCTATTCTTGTATTGTTTTAAGCTGCTTGGTTTGTGGTAATTTGTTAGAACAGCCCAAGATACTAACACAGAGCCATTTTAATTAGACAGTGGTGGCTTCCCCACCCAACTCCATTTCAGTGTGACATGGGAATAGCATCTGATCTCTCAAGACTTAGAGTTCTCCTCTGCAAGGTAGGGCTGACCTCGGCCCACCTATCTCTAGGGTCGTTATGTCAGCTCTTCAGGAGAAAGATGCAGAGCAGCAGCCCAGAGCCTCGCTCGCTGCGGATGCCACACCCCGAAAGTCCCTTTGCAGGGATAAGTGAAGCCAGCATCATGCAAAACCTAATAAGGGCCAATCTGGGGTGTGTCTGCCTGGGTTGTCTGAGGTCTAGGAGGAAGGGCTGGAAGGGACAGGGCCACAGACCCTAGCTGAGCAGCGCCAAGCCTAGTGTGTAAGCTCACAGCTCTAGAGCCAGGTTTCTGGGGCTAGAGCCCTTGCCCTAGGTGGGCGACCGTGGCTGAGTGGCTTAACATCGCTGTGCCCCAATAATCCCTGGCCTGTAGGCTGTGGCTTGCGGACCAGGCAATGGGCATATACTTGGAGAGGGGCCTAGCCCTGGAAAGTGCTGAGTGTCTGTGGGCAGCTAATTCTACCTGAGTGTTCACAGCTGCCTGGAGCTCAACTGCGAGGGATGCTGGGGTTGTCCCCCCTACCCAGTAGATGCTGGGTCAGGGTAGAGTCTGGCAGAGCTGGGTGGTGGCTCACATGCCACGTGTCAGCTATACCCAGGTGGACAACACAGGCCTCGACCTCCACTGGGTGGGCCTGCTCCTGGCTGGAGCCTGGATGGCCTCAGGGATTCAGAAGTGGGCTGGCATGCCAATTAGGGAAATGAGTACAGTCCCGTAGAGCTTCTTTCCTTCACGTTCGCCAAGGGCTGAGCCCTAACATTCTGCCAGCCTATTTTCACACAGACAGCAGGAAATAAAGAAATGAAGAAGAGCAGGTACTCTTGATGGTCTGACTGGCATTCCTGAAGTTTCCAGATCAGCAAAGGGGTGTCTGAGGTTGTGCCTGTGCCTGGCCAACTCAGAAAAAGAGCTAGAAGCTGACTGAAGCCCACATTGGGCCCTCAAACACCCATGGGAGCCATGCCCCGAGCAAAATGTGAAGAGGTGTGTGGCAAAGAGGAAAGGTGGAGGTGGGCGGTGGGGACAGACTGATGGGAATCTGTCCAGCATCTGTTGCCTACCAGCCTGGCGCCTGGGGCCGTCTCGAGTGTACACCTCTGCTTCCTCAGGTTCTGTGGGGTTGGGGTGACTGTGTGACACAGTAACACCCACCTGGTTTGCACACACCTGTGACTGGGTGCGTACTGGTGGGATGGGTGGTTAAGGATCTCAACCCTGGGGCCACACTGCCTGGGACTCGAATCCTTGCTTCTTTTCTTGTCAACTAGTCTGATGCCAAATGAGTTTCTTGATGTTTCCGAGCCTCAGTTTCCTTATCTGTAAGATGGACGGAGCAGCATCCGGGCGGTGTTAAATGTCAGCACACACAAGGTCCTCAGAACACTACAGCTCTTAATGGGCAACGAGGACTGGAGGTCTGTTAACTATTCCAGGAGACACTTGCTACACTCCCCCATCCCTTCCTTCTTCTCTTTTGCCTTCCTTTTTAGCCTGACAAAGGGTACAAAATACTATAACCTTCCATTGTGGGTTGAATTGTGTCCCTATAAAGAGATGTCCTAACCTGGTAACTGTGAATGTGACCTTATCTGGAAACAGGGTCTTCGCAGATGTGATTAATACATCAGTTAAGATAAGGTCACACTGGAATAGGGTGGGCCCTTAATTAGAAGAAGAGAAGAGACACAGAGACAGATACACAGGGAAGATGGCCCCATGAGGACAGAGGCAGAGCCCGGACAGATGCAGGGTAAGTCACAGGAGGCCAAGGTTGGCAGGCACACACCAGAAGCTGGGTGAGGAAGCCGGTCTTGCTGACAGGTTGACTTGGACTCTTGGTCTCCAGAACTGGGAGAGAAGCCCTCCTGTTTTAAGTCCCCCGTCTGTGGTGCTCTGTTAGGTAGCCACTGCACTGGATGGCCTTGTTAACAGCAGAGTGCACAGCAGCCTGGAGACTTCCCTTGTGTGACCAGGAGGGCCTGACAAGGCAGGAAAGGGATCCCGGGCGGAGCACGGGGCCACAGGCCTTTGCAGTCATGTGCCCCGCACAGCGCGGAGCTCCTCTTCTGCCCAGAGCGGGGCTCAGGGCTTCTAAAACTTCGGAGGTTTCACCGAAGCATTTATTTCCAGCAGTGACTGGGATTGAAGCTTGAGTTTATGACCGACAGTAGTGGGATCCGCAGCCCGGGATGCGGTAGAAGATGTAGAAGTCCTGTCCGTACTGTTACAACATGTTGTCATAGACTAATTGACCCTGGAGCCTTCCCACAAGCCACGTGAGGGTGGTGGGGGCTCTGCCATGAGGAGGGCTGACAGGGGACTCCTCGACTTTGCTTGCAGCTTAGAGCCATACATTTCAGCTTACATACCCCATTGGCCGGTCTTGGACTTGGAATGGGTAGAGTTTGGTTTTAACTGAATTAACCCTGATGAACATACAGGCGGCTTATAAAGAATCATCCAGGGAAGGCACGGATTAAGATAAGACTGAGATGCAGACACAAAGACAGGAGCCAGCGGCCACCTCTACTCTGGCAGCGAGCCCACTGTCAGCTTCAGTGCCTGCTAATAGCATGCAGCCTGGCCAAGTTTTGAAGACTTAAGACATAAACAATCTACCTATTCAAGGTAAAGGTGACATTTTAAGGAGAGTGAGAAAGCAGCTTTTCAAAGGAGATCACTCTGTGGAAAGCAATGTGCGGAAAGGGAGCCATCACCATGTGGCCAGGGACCCAAAGTGCGGCATGCCAGTCGGCGGGTCAAACTCCTACATCTGCACAAAATCCTTGCACACAGTTTCAAAAGCGTTCCTGTCTGAAAATGTTCCAAATGATGAGCTTGACCGGGTTTTGCTAAATCATGTTCATCAAAAGAAACATAAAAAGGCAACATCGTCTCCTGATTTTGCAGGAAAAATGGAGTGACACTGGGAGGGTGGAAATCTATAGGCTACAGCTCCCCCTCCCCCAGATGTTGCATTCCTAGCAGATGGGACTGCAAGACGAATTCCAAATTCCAAATGTGTTAAGTTCAGCCAGCCTTGCTGCCACCTTCCTTTTGGATCGACAGTATCTTCTGAGGTTCTTTTTGAGTTCTCATCACCATTCAGGCCAAGACTGCAATGACAGCGGCTAGAGCTTCCTGAGAGCTACTCTAGGCCAACCACCCTTCCACATGCTTCATAGGCCTTTTCTTATTTAATTTTCATATATCCATGTCCTGAAGGAGACATCACCATTGTCCCCACTTTGCAGGTGAGAAGAGAGATGAAACTTGCCCATGGTCAGGAGAACTAGGATTCCTGAGAGCAGAGCCTGAGACAAGGATTGGGTGTAGGAAGTTGATACACGTGATGGTTGCAGAAAGCAGGTGTGAGGGGATAGGGAGAGTGAAATGGGGAAGGGGAAGCTACACAAGGAATGTCACTGAGGGGTCTACTATGGACGGAGGGGTCAATTCTGCTGGACTTCTGAGTAGAACATGGAATGTCTCCTAGAACGGTCCCACAGGGGAGGCTGGGCATCTGTCCACCAACTCTTGCCTCTGGGGGCCATTAAGTCCAATGCATGCACATTGTCCCGCAGATGGGCTGGGCTGCACTGGGGCTGCAGAGAGGGCCTGAGTAGGCAGGGAGTCACCTGGTGTCCTGGAAGAGGAAACGTCTGCCTATGTCTGCACTGACATGGGATTGTCCGTGTCAGCTAGGCTGAAATCAGAGTGAACATTAGGGTGGTGTGATGGGGACACCAGAGGAAACACTGCTTTCACTGCTGGTAGATGGAGAAGCTGTGAATAGATCCCCTGGAAGGCCTCCAAACGCCTTGTCCCTGATGTGCAGTTACTATCCCTGGGAATTTAGAACCAGGGCTTTCAGATCTTTCCTCCTTCCCCTCCTCCCTCTCCCTCTCTTATTGCTTCCTCCCTTCCTTCTTTCCCTGCCTTTCTTCCTAAGTCTTCATTCCATATCCTGAATTCCTGAAGAGCCCAGATGCATCCTCAGGTTTCGTCTCACCCATCCTTTCGCCTATCACTTGCATCAGAGTGAGGCATAGACCTGAACTGTGTAAATTGGTGTAAATCAGCACCAATGTCATTACACTTTGGAAGCATAGAGAAGATTGGCTTGAACTAACTCTTGCATTCTTTTTTCACCCAGAGCTCATAAGTAACATTCCCTTCTTCTAATCTCTAGAGGAAGGCCTGGAACCTGCCTTTGGAGCTGGGACCCTACTCAAAAAGGGGCAGGAAACCATGCAGGGAGGGGACAAAGCACATTAGTGCAGTGTTGGGGGTGTCCTGAGGCTGGTAAATGGTTGTCACTGCTGCTCTTGTCATCTCTGTGGTCTTATCAGATCAAGACAGGATGTAAGCTGACATAAGGCTCATGACACCTCATGCCAGAGGCTGAGTCTTATTCAGAGCCTGGCATGCAGCAGGTGCTCAAACCACGTTGGATGAATGTAACTGATCTCTCCTCATATTTGCTTAGTCTGAAGAAGGGGATCCTCTTGGAGGACAAGCCTGGATGTGGATAGGGTTGGACTTATTGGCCCTGAGGTCAGAATGAGGACCAATGGCAGTGGCTGTGATCCATCAGAAGTCAGCTCACCATGAGGAAGAACTGTCTGACTGATGTGGTCAAAGGCAGATCAGGCAGTTTCATAAGCAGTGAGCTCCCCATCACTAGGGGTGTGCAAGGAAAGGCATGATGACTACCTGTCAGAGATACTGTGGGAGGGACTCAGGCATTGAACAGGAAGAAGGACAAGGTCTCTCAAGCAAGTGGAGAACCCAAGAAGTGTGCAGGTTCTATGGAAGCCTTCGAGAGAATGAGATGAGGGCCTCTAGGGCACGGGGAGCAGACAGGACAGACGCTTTGAATTTTAACTAGTTGTCCATGGAGAGAGAGGAAATGGGCTCAGAAACTCATAGTCAGTGAGTCCATTTCAAAAAGACATTTACTTATGGAAAATAACACTCCCAGAGGGGTCCATTCTCTTGGATCTCCAAGTCACTTACATAGTTCATCTGATCTATTTGGGTCCTCTGCCTGCTGGGGCTCCCACCCTTGCCCTCACACTTGAAAGTAAAGGCTTCTTATAGTTCACACCTCATTCATATTCCTGGCCATGTTCTAATCATTAATTCCAAAGAACTTGAAAAAGGAATGAGAATTTGCATTTCCCAAGTGGAGAGAAAAGCTGTTGGGTGCTGTGGTCAATTTCTGGGCTAGGAGAGGAAGTTGTTATGTAACCGGATTTTTGTACCAGTTAAAGATTCGTCTTCATTCAGGGGAGTCAAGAGACCAAGCAGGGGAGAGAAGGCTGACATTTGTGTGTAACACTATGTGCCAGCTGTTTGGGCTAGGTGTCTTAAAGACCTTACCAAGATAACCTTGTGTTGTTCTGCTCTCTGAGCCTCAGAGGAATTGGGAAATGTACCAGAGTTCCCAGGTAGAAAGTGAGGGAGTCAGTGTTCCAACTTGGTCTTTCTTTGCACGTACCTCAACAAATAATGAAAAGAAACCACAGAGATGAAAAACTAACAGAACCAAATTCAGTTCATTTCAATTAACCTACAGCTTTTTAGAGCTATGTGCCAGGGGATGCGAAGGTGTCCTGCGTTAGGGGAAGAAAAAGGCACAGTTTCTGCTTAGAAGTCCTTTAGTGGGAGACAAAAACACAACTCACTGCAACTCCAGCTGAATGGTGCTGCATGTGGGAACCTCATGAAATCCCCACAAGTTCAGTGCTCCTATTTGCCTTCGAACAGATGGGGAAACCGAGGCTCAGAGACATGAAGTGATGTGTCCAGGTCACACAGCAGAGCTTCTGTTCCCACTCCCGTGGTGCTGCATGTCTGGGTTGGTGCAAGCATGACTCAGGCTGATCCTGACAGGCGGTGGTCAGAGAGCAGATCTTGTGTCATGCATCCCTTGTCTGAGAGGTCAGGTCAGGCCATTAGGCGAACGGAGAGTCCTCTTTCCCCAGAGTACTCTTTCAATGTCTCCTGACGTTCTGTCTTTGTAAGGATTGTTTTTGCACATAATGAAATTAGCAGTTGCATTCATACTGTTAGGATCTCTATAGCTAAACCTTATTTTTTTCCATTAGTGAGTGAATAATTTATTATTACAAAGTTAAAAAATTATTCTATTATGGTAAAGACACTGAACATGAGATCTGCCACTGAACACGTTTTTTAGTGCACAAAACAGTCTTTTTTTTTTTTTTAAGATTTTATTTATCTATTTGACAGAGAGAGAGATCACAAGTAAGCAGAGAGGCAGGCAGAGAGAGAGGGAGAAGCAGGCTCCCCGCCTAGCAGAGACCCTGATGCGGGGCTCGATCCCAGGACCCTGAGATCATGACCTGAGCCGAAGGCAGAGGCTTAACCCACTGAGCCACCCAGGCGCCCCAGTGCACAAAACAGTCTTTAAGTGCACAACAGACACAATGTTGCACAGCAGATGTCTCAAATTTACACATCTTGCATCAACTTTATATCCACTGATAGCAACTCCCCACTTCCCCCTCTACCACAGCACCTGGCAACCACTATTCCACTGTTGGTTCTATGAACTTGACTAATTTGGCTATTTTAAGGGTGTGAGGTCAGGCAGCACTCTCCCTCCTGTGACTGGCTTATCTCATGCAACATAAAGTCCACCAAGTTCATCCATGTTGTCACACACTACAGGATTCCCTTCTTTTTAAAAGTCAAATAATATTCCATTGCATGTGTATACCACATCTTTATCTGTTCATTTATCGGTGGACATTTAGGTTTTTTACACACCTCGGCTACTGTGAATGGTGCTGCATCAAATATTTAAGAGTGCTAATATCTCTTTGAGATCTTGATTTCAATGCTTTTGGAAAAATGCCTGGATGTGGGATTGCTGGGTCAAATGGTATTTCTATTTTTCATTTTCTGGAGAAAACTCCCTACTGTTTTCTATAGTGACTGCATCATTTTGCATTCCCGCCAACAGTGTGCAAGGGTTCCAATTTCTCCTTGTCCTTGCCAACATTTGCCTTTTGAGTTTGTGTGTGTGTGTGTGTTTGTGTGTGTGTGTGTGTGTATATATATATATATATATATATTTAAATTTTTATTTATTTTTTTAAAATTTCTTTTCAGTGTTCCAGAATTCATTGTTTATGCACCACACCCAGTGCTCCATGCTATACATGCCCTCCATAATACCCACCACCAGGCTCACCAAACCTCCTACCCCCACCTCTAGCTGTCCTGTTGCTGTGAAGTGATATCTCACTGTGGTTTTGATTTGCATTTTCCTGATCATTAGCGATGTTGAAATTTTTTCCATATGTCCATTGATAAAGCATATGTCTTCTTTGGAGAAATAACTATCCAAGCTCTTTGCCCATTTTTAAATAAGGTTATTAGATTTTTGGCTATTGAATTGCAAAAGTTTCTTATTTTCTGGATATTATTAGCCCCTTATCAGACATATGGTTTACTAATATTTTCTACCATTCTGTAGATTACCTTTGCTCTCTATTGATTATTTCCTTTGCTGTGCAGATGCTTTTTAATCTGATATAGTTGCCCTTATCCATTTTTGCTTTTGTTGCCTGTGCTTTTGGCATCATATTCAAGAAATCCCTGCCAAAACAGGTATTAGAAAGCTTTCTCCTTTTGTTTTCTTCTAGGGCTTTTATGGTTTCAGGTCTTACATTTAAGTCTGTAATTTATTTTAAATTGGTTTTTATGTATGGTATAACCTAGGGGTCTAACTTCATTCTTTTGCATAAAGATACCCAGTTTTCTAGTTATCCTGTATCCAGAAGACATTACAGCCCACAGTCAACATCATGTTCAATGGTGAGAAACTGAAAGTCTTTTCTCTGAGGTCAGGAACAAGGCAAGGATACCCAATCTCACGGCTTCTATTCAGAAGCCCTGGCCAGAGCAATTAGGTGAGAAGGAAAGAAAGACATCCAAATTGGAAAGGAAGAAGTAAAATCATCCTTGCTTGCAGACAACATGATCTTTTATACATAAAACCTCGAACACTTCACCCAAAATACTGTTAGAACTGAACAAATAGATTCAGTCCAGTTGCAGGATACAAAATCAACATGCAAAAATCAGTTGCATTTCTATACATGAATAACAAACTTCCCTAAGAGGAAATTAGAAAAATAATCTCCTTTACAATAGCATCAGAAAGAAGAAAATACTTAGGAATAAGGTTACCTAAGGAGGAGAAAGACTTTTACACTGAAAATTATAAAACACTGCTGAAAGAAATTAAAGGAGACACAAAGAAATGGAAAGATAATACCCTGTGTCCATGGTTGGAAGAGTTAATATTGTTAAAAGGGCCATATTACCCAAGGCCATCAACAGATTCAATGCCATCTTATTAAAATCTCAATGGCATACTTTACAGAAATAGAAAAAAAATATTACAATTCATATGGAACCACAAAAGACCATGAATAGCCAAAACAACCTTGAGAAAGAACAAAGCAGAGCCATCAGGCTTCCTGATTTCAAAATATACTGTAGAGTTACTGTAATTCAAACAGGATGGTGCTGGCATAAAAAAGACAGACATATAGGCCAGCAGAACAGAAGAGAGAGCCCAGAAATAAACCCACGGCTATACAGTGAGAATCAATCGATATGTATCAATTAGGTGATAAGCCAGGGATTATCCCTGATGAGCGACAGCCAACAGTGGTAGCTTTCCAAGGTAGAAAGAGTGGAAGTACTTACTAAAAGAAAAAAACAAGCAAGCAAATGACCACAACAAAAGCAGGCATCCTCCCTTGGCCAGGGTCTGCCCCAGCCAGCCATATGTATTCATGGGTTTATGATCAAACCTTGAGCTGTGGATGGATTCCTGCCCTGTTCCTTTATTCCCTTATGTCAACTCATCTTTCCACCCCAGGAAGTCTTCCTGGGTGTCCCCCAGGAGCTCTGTGCTCCTTCCCTCATAGCTCCTGGCATGGGGTCAACTCACACTCATCTGTGAGGTGGCCTGGTTCCTGTCGGACTCCCTCACTGACTGCTTGCTTCAGAAATCAGGGGCCCTGTCTGGTTTTGCTCCATATTTTACCCCCTGGGCTTAGTATGTGCCAGGTATATGACAAAAACTCCATTAATAAGTGGGCATGGAATGAATGGTGACTCCAGGAGGTTACTCATAACTTAGACTCAATGTCAGATTCTGCCCACTGGGCTCAGTCCCCGGTCACTCTGTGACCTGCAGACCGCACTGCCTGGCCTCCCATGCCTGCTGATCCCTGACAGATCCATCTGTGAGAGTGCGGATGCAGGTCCAGGGGTAGGAGGGAGAAAGAGCCTCTTCTGTCTCTGGTCCACCAAACCCCCAGCACCCTGAGTGGTAGTGACCGCTGCTCAGCCTCGGAGATGGAGGCTCTGGCATCCATCATACCAGCGGCTCCGGCATCCTCTCTGCGGCCACGATGTGCTGGCCGCAGTGTTGGTGAGGGGTCTGCCTGACCCCTCCTGCCCCCCGCCCCATGCCTTTGTGCCTACCCCCCCCAGGATCCAGTACTTTTCTGAAGTATTCCTCCTCACCTCCCGAGGGGAGTGCTGACCAGGGCGCTAGCTCTGTGGCCTTGACATAATGTGGCTGAACCCCTCAGCATCTTTTTCTCCATGTCTATAAAAGGAGGAGCAGAAACATGGGAGGCTATTCTTGGTGATGATTACGGTGAGGGATGCTGCACACTTAGCCTCTGTTGGTCTCCTAGTGCCACTGTAACAAATTAGCACAAACTCCGTGACTTTGGACAGCGTGAACATATCACCTCATAGTTCTGGAAGTCAGAATCTGCAATGGGTTTCAGAGGCCTGAAGTCAGGGTATTGTCAGGGCTGTGCTCCTTCTGGAGGCTCTAGGAGAGGATATCTTTGCCTTCTCCAGGCTCCACAGTCTGCCTGCATTCCTTGGCTTGTGGCCCTGTCCGTCCTCCACCTGCAAAGCCAGCAAGCTCGGGCCAAACCCTTCTCATGCTGCTGCCTGTCTGGTTCTCTCATCTGCCTTCCTTTTCCATGACAAGAATCCTTGTGATCACATGGGCCCCTCTTGGGAAATCCTGGCTTATCTCCCCATCTCAGAAGTCAGTTGATGAGCAACCTTAATTCCATGTGTGATCTCAGGGCCATCGTCGTGTAACCTACGATAGCCAACCATAGGTCCTGGGAATTTGGATGTGGCCATCCTTCAGGAGGGGGATTCTGTTCTGCCTCCCACACTAGAGAATCATGGCAACTCAAATGGTCAGAACCATTTTGAACCCAGTTAGTGCTCATTGTTCTGTGCTGCTTAGATGGAAAGCAGGACACTCCAGCAATGACACCTGTGACCATGTGCTGTGTGAGCTCATTCGTCGGTGGTAACAGACCCTGAGCATTTGCTTTCAGGAGCCCTGGGACTGACATCACTTCTGTCCCAATGTTCCAGGTCCTGAACTCAGAACCCAGAGCCAGACCAGCCTGAAGAAAGCATCTTGGCCAGTCCTGATTCTACAGGTGGAAACACCACAGCCCGGAGAGGCAGTGTGACAGGCCCAGGGCTCCTGACCCTGGCCAGAGGGTAACACTGCATTCTGTGGTCTCTCTCAGTAGCTGCTATCTGGAAGGGCTCAAGGATACTGATGCCTGGGAAATAAATGGCAGAGATGCTCCAAGGACACACACGCAGTTCTGCTGCTGACCAGTTTCTGCCAGCTCTATCCCACCCACGGGCCGCCCTATCAAAGCTGATGAGTCTCAGCGCCCCAAGTTGGGGGCTTAGGAGTCTCCCTTCCAGTCTCCCCTGCAGGGAGCTCCCTGGTTCATGAAATGTTAATATCAGCATCCTTGTCATTTCATTAAATGCCCAGTCCATGAAGAACAAGTTATGGGATATCTGGAGGGCTGTTCTGGGCTATGTTCTGTTGCCTGGGTACACCCATGGATCCCTCTCTACTCATGAGAGTGGCAGGCTCTCAATTGGTGAGTCCTGAGAGTGGGTGACTATCATATGCTGCCTCCTCCGAGAAAGTGGGGCCTTTCAGCCAGAACCCCATCTCATCCTTATCATATAGGACCCAGGAGAGGCCAGAAGGGACGCAACCGTAAGAATCCTCCTCCTGGGAGTCCGGGGGCCTGGCTTTTGAGCTCCAGTCCCATAAGTGGCCAGGCTGGGGATGACAGCAAGTTTCCAAATGTCTCTGTGTTGAGTTGCTCATCTGTAGAAAGGAGAGGCCTATTTGCCCATGCCCTGCTGAGGAATTCTGGGAAATTCAGTATTTTTAATGACCTTTCCAATTCAACAGATTGGAGCACACATTTGAGGGCTTGATTTCTTTTCAAGGCCTTGATTGTCTATTCAATGTGTAGCCAAAGGAAGCCTGTGCTGGATGTGGGGGAACATGGCATTTAAGGAGATGCAGTCCCAGGGCTCCTGGGTGGCTCAGTTGTTCAGCTCAGGTCATGATCCCAGGCTCCTGGGATCGAGCCCCACACTGGGCTCCCTGCTCAGCAGGCAGCTGCTTCTCCCTGTCCCACTTCCTCTGCTTGTGTTCCCTCTCTGCCTCTCTATCAAATAAATACATAAAACCTTAAAAAAAAAAAAAGAAAAAGGAGATGCAGTCCCTGCCCTTGAGAGTCTCACTGTGTGGGGAGAGAGGGAGAGTGACAGAAACAGGCGGTGACACACAGCGTGGCCAGTGCTGGGGGAGATGACTAGGGGAGGGAGGGATGGTGTGGGACCGTGATGGTTAATGTCAAGTGCTAGAGTGTCTGGCCAAGGCACCCAGACACAGCTGACCCCTGAGCTGTGTGGATTGACTTACAGAAGGATTTTTAAATAAATACAATACTATTTGCATTTTCTCTTCCTTATAATTTTCTTCATAACATTTTCTTTTCTCTAGCTTATTTCATGGTAAGAACACAGTATATAATACATGTTACATATAATATACATGTTAATTGTTCATGTTATCAGTAATGGCAGAGGCTGGGCAACCTCTGGCTATTAGTAGTTAAGTTTTTGAAGAGTCAAAATTCATATATAGATTTTCAACTGTGTAGGCGCTAACCCCCACATTTTTTAGGGTCAACTCTATTTGGTCAGACTCTGGTTTAGATATCATGGTGAAGAGAGTTTTTAGATGAGAGTCACACGTTTACATTGGTAGACTCTGAGTATAGCAGATTATTGTCCATAATGGAAGTGGGCCTCATTCAATCAGTTGAAGGCCTAAAGAGAAAAAGACTGAGCTCCCCAGAAAGAGAGGTAATTCTGCCAGCAGATGGCCTCAGACTTAACCTGCAACACCGGACTCTTCCCTGGCTCTCCAGCCTGGGAGCCTGCCCTGCAGATTTTCGCCGTAACAATTTCCACAATCACAAGAGCCAATTCCTTGGAATAAATCTCTCTCTGCATATATATTTATATATTTTTAATATGTACACAGATAACACACCCCGTTGGCTCTGTTTCTCTGGGGGGATCCCTAACACGTGGCCACCCCCGCCCCACTGGGGACCTCAGGGAAGGCGTTGCCCTGTCTCACTTCTCAGTGGAGTGCATGGTTCTAGAGGCGCATGGCTTCCGTCAGTGTGGTGGCCAGCAGAACGTGCCCGTAGGCCCCTGGCCATGGGGACAGATCTGACCAAGGGCCACAGCTGCTGTGCTCTGCAAATCATTACTCTGGGTGTCCAGGCCGCACCCTTCAGGGACTGTTTGCAGACAATGGTAGAACATAGCAGAGAAACTAAGGTATCCTTGTTCTAGGGACAGAGGGCTCCTCTGGGCCTGATGCTGCCAGCCCCATCCCTCCCTTGCCCACTGGGGGTCCCACAAGCCTCACAGTCTGTTGGCTCCCTCCACATTTACACAGACAACAACTCTGAAAAAATCCCCGCTGCTTCATCCTCCTGGCACCCACTTCTTAGAGAACCCAGGGTGACACAGTCAGTGACTCACACACCTAAGTCCGAACTCCATGGAGAAGCACTGAGACTTGCATGGGAATGAGTTAGACCAAAAGGAAGACAAACATTTCCACCCAGGCAGCATCTCTGGGTCCTCCCCATGGCCTTCTGAGGCAGGGCCAGTTTTACAGAATGGTGTGCAAGGATCTTTGTGATGCCCCAGAGATCTGTGGGACCCTGAGGCTATGGCCGGGTGCAGGGAGCTCGTGGCCTCTACGGGAGGTTGTTTCCTTCACCCTCTCAACCAGGACCTACTTGAGCTACCATGATGTTTGCTGGTGGGCTGATTTCAGCCACACAATTATAATCCCTGCCCCAATGTTGCTGCATGTTTTCGCCCATCACAGAGCATTCTCACATCCATGGTCTTGTCTGAGCATCCTTCTGGGCCCTGGAGATAAGCACTGTGTTCCTCCCATTTCACAGGGTGGGAAAACTGAGTCCATGTCCAAGGCAACGGGCAACTCCCCTGGGCTCACAGGTGTCGTGCAGGGAAGCAGGGCCACCCCCAGCCCGGCTGCCTCTCTGTCCACTCTGGTCCCACAGTGTGGCACCGAGACACACGGGTGCCTTCCGAACAGCCAGGGAGCATCACAACAGTGGCAGCAAGGTCACCAGGTGCACAAAGAGAAGAGGAGCATGTAAACTTGAGAGCTGACACCTGAGTGTCTCTGAAGGATGGAAGTGACTTGGCTTAGAAAAGCATTTTGACAAACACCTGGAGTGGAAGGTGTTTGCTGAAATATGCCTGCTGTCTGATTCCAGCTTCGGAAGGGAAAGCATGTTAGCAGGAGAAGAAGACGAGTTCCAGAGCCATCTGGAAGGCAGAGGGGACAATGGGCAGTGGTGAGAGGGGAAAGAAGAGGGTGCTGAGCGGTAGGTACCCTGTGCCTGGAGCCCTTTCCCCAAATCTTCAATATGCCTTGAAATGCTCCAGTGATGCAGGGCATGTGCCCGCTGCTACGGTGTTTGAGGAAACCAAAGCAGGGGCTGAAGTTCACATTGGGGTGTTTATGATGTGAGACAGAGCAGCACACAAGGAAGCTGGTGCCCATGACACTCTAGAGCCCAGAAATGCTCAGGATTTCCAAAACATCCTGAAGAGAGCCTGGACCTTCCTCATGCTGGAAACCTGGGGCTCCAGGCAATTCCTTCAGCTCTGGGGGAGCAGAGAGCCCCAGCAGACTCAGGGCTGCACAAAATCGGCCCCAACCACAGACACAATACAGAAAGCAACCCTTGCTTGGCTGGAACCCTTGACAATTCTCTCAATTTAAAGGGAGTCCGTGCTGCTCTCTAGAAGGGGACTATGAGTAATTTCAAGACATGCCTTCGTGCCCTGGGAGCTCGGGGTGGTTTCTGAGCTATGTTTTCTTGCCCCCTTTGACCCTTGGATATTTTGTAGGAAGGCACCTGTCTGTCAGCTTGGCAACCAGCCCACAGGCAGGCTTTCCAGCCAGGGCGAAGGGAACTCTGAGAGACAATTACTCCAGGGAGACCAGGGGTGTGGGGGTGTGACACTCAGAGGTCACTCATCCCAAAAACATGAAAACAGAGCACCGATGGAAGAAGACTTGGTCTTCTAAGAGCAGAGACAGGAATAGGACCTCAGAGGGACTCCGTTTCCTCCTTCTGCCAAGTCCCTCTGCCAGCTTCAGGAGGCAGTGCCATCTTTCTAGTTGGCAGGTGTGAACACAGGGCACTAGAGCTGCCCCTCCCCCTCTCTCCTGTCATCTCCAGGGGGGACACGTATGCCAAGAGTCCCCAGGCAAGAGTGGGCCTGAAAGGGGCTGGTCACCCCAGGGCATCCTTCCCAGGCACACGACTTTGTTTTTGGTGGATGCCAGTGGTGTGTCAGAGGCTGCAGACGTCCTCCCTTATCAAGAGCCTGCCCAGCACAAAACACAGCTTCCTCACAAAAGAGCGATCTCCACCTATGCTTGCCTTCTTCCTGGGCTGTCCTCCTTCTGTCTATTATTTCCATGCTTTTGTGCTCCCATGGATTTATTTTATGTTCTGTGTCCTAAGGATGCCTTCATAATGCTACATAATTATTCAACAAGTGAACCAAGTGGGCGGATGGAATTTTCAGTTCTGAATACAGATACACATTTCCTTAACCACTCCCTGCTGTAAAAGCTGCCTATGTGGAGTTGAAGCCTGGCTCAAATATAGGAAATCGTAACATTGCAGAGGAAATTTTCTGGGCTTTAATAAAGTGCAGCAACCAAGGGGTCAGCTATGTTTTGCTAATATACTCGTCTGTATGCATATGCTGTGTGTTACAATTACAAAGACACACACACACACACACACAAGGCAGCACAAATACGGAGTTTGAAGCTCATTGCTGTCTCCAGCTGTGGGGCCCCAGTGAGCTATTCAACCTCTGAATGCGGGTCCCTCCCCTGGGCTTTGGGTGTCCTGAAGACTCCAGGAAAGCAGAGAATCTGGGAGGTCAGAGGCACTCCACAAGTTTTGGCAATAGGATGGTGCGTTGGAAAAAAAAAATCTTTAAAAGCTTCGTGCACAAAGACCTTTCGCCCAATTATTAATAGAAAAATAGAAATAATCGGAACACCTGGCAATTTTGAGAGTTCAAGTAAAAAAAATGTTGGAACCATATTTAAAAGTAAGACAGAGTCATAGTTCAGCCTTCACTGATGTCCCTGCCTTAACAGAGTTTGCTGTCCAGCTGCAATAAATCAGCACAAACGAGGGGCTCGAAACAGCACCAAGTTGTTCCGTGCGTGGTCAGACATTTACAATGGGTCTCACGGGGCTAAAACCGAGGTGTCACGGGGCTGCGATCCTTCTGGAGGCTCCAGGGGAGACTCCACCTGCTGGCCATTTCCAGCCTCGAGAGGTGCCCTGTCCTGCACCTGCAGGACACCCTCAGTCTCCCTCTGACACTGACACCTGCTTCCATGGCCACATGTCCTTCTCGGACCGTGTCCCTCCTCCCTGTTTCACTCACAAGGAGCTTTGTGATGACACAGGGTTCATCCATACCATCCAAGGCAACTGTCCCCACCTCAAGATCCTTGAGTTAGTCACATCAGTGAAGCCCCTTGGGCCATGTAAGGTGCCATGCGCAGGTTCTGAGGATTAGGATGTGGACAGACTCGGGGGCACAGTCCCTTCATCCAGCCAGGGTCACTGAGGCCCTCTATAGATAAGAGGCACCATGACACTCCCTAAGGCATGAGGCATCATTAGAAATGTAGTGAGCTGGAGATGGCTGACTTTACCAGAAGGTGGTAGCCAGGCCTCACAGGGTGGGAGCGGGACAGCCACGGAAGTGTTCAGGAGCCACAAATGAAGGCAGTTCCCACTCAAGTCAGGGCTTGGCTGAGCGGGTTCTGTAGCTCATTTCCAGAGCTCAGTCAGCCTCACCTTTAAGCATCATCGGCTGTCAGAACAGGGCCCTCTGGAAGGAGCCACAAGTTACCAGCCTTCAGAGTGCCCAGAATGCCTCGGTCTGGTTGTTTGCCTGGTCCCGGCCAACAGTGCTTTTTGTGCTTCTTGGTTACGCTGTGTCAGAGCCTGTCACAGGTCCACTGCTGCTGTAATTCCTTCTCCCCGTTCCCCTCGGAGCAGCCCTGACTCTCTGAGAATAGGCTCATTAATGAACACTTCCCAAGCTCCTTGGAAGCTAGGAGAGGCCACAGGAGAACGTCCTGACCAAACAGACCGAGTATGCGAGCCTTCAAGACTTCTCGAGTAGCAGGGCAAGTCACCCCTCCCTCTCACCCTCCTCCTCCTGGCTGGAATGCAGCTGTGACAGCAGCCACTTTGGACCATGAGGCAACCTTCCAAGGATGGCAGGTGGAGGGATTGAAAGGAATGAAGTCCCTGACACCACGGAGAATCGTTAACAGTCACAGACAGCCTACCTTCAACGTTTTCTTACGTAAGAGAGAAATAAACTTCGATTTTGCCTAGCACTTACTGCTCGCTCCTGATACGACTTTCCTCCTGGAGGGCATTTCATTAGCATGCCATTCACTCCGTCTCTTATTCACTCTTCTCCAAGAGATGAGAAGGCGGCACTGGGCTAATTGGTAAGTTGGGGAGAACAATGGCCTGGCTCCTCTCTCATTTGGGGGTCTGTCTGGCTGGAGGAGCACGTACTCTCTCTTCTTCTGTATTCTCAGTGTCTCAGGGCAGGCCTGTCCCGGAGCCTGTCAGCTCATGAATACCACCTTAGGAGGCTCTCCTGGACATCAGACCTAAAGCCAAGTGACCAAGGAGTCTTTGTCACTGAACGTGACATTTTATCTCATCTCTTCCATTCCTGCATCCATCTTTCCACTGCTGCCAAGTGTGGGCCAGAAAGCGGGGTGTTAATTTTTGGTGCCCTCGAATACCACTCACAGAGACAGGACTTAAAAGTTTCCCTTCTGCTTAGGCTGCAACGTCTGTCTCTTACAACCCAAACAGTCCTGCTCAGTGCCACCTTCCTGAC
Organism: Martes martes; assembly: GCF_963455335.1. Lineage (NCBI taxonomy): Eukaryota > Metazoa > Chordata > Mammalia > Carnivora > Mustelidae > Martes > Martes martes. Next base: position 145,509,378 of record NC_137889.1, read on the forward strand.
CCCTGTGTCTGGAGCATTGCCCTAGCACACTGCCTAGGCTAATGTTTCATTTCTATCCATTAAATATCCTCTCCTTCTCATAATGGAAGTAAGGACATTACTCCTTTTCCCTATTTTTAAGCACTGGGGGATTCTCCTCAACTGACAAGAGGGCCACCAATAAATGAGACCCACCTACAACTATGGACCGGGGGTGAGGCAGGGTGGGAAAGACTGCAAGAGGGCTGTGGTGTGGATGGGTTGCATCGATGACCCTGATTCATGACCTCCCTACGTGTGTGTCCTTTGCTCTATAACTGTGCACCCTCTCCCACTCTGTGCACTTGACCCCATGAGGTACCCTGGCCAACAGGATCTCAGCTGATCTGAAGCGTGAAAAATCACTTGTGTTTCCCACTTCCTTTCTGGGACCTGTGTGCTCGCTGTGAGAATATGCCTGCGCTAGCCTGCTGGAAGATCAGCACGTGCAACAGAGTCAAGGCCAGCCCAGATCGGCCAGTGGACCCCCAGGCATGCTGGAGAACTTCTGCTAAGACAAGATGCGTTGCAAGGGCAAGACCTATCAAGACGAACAGAAGTTCACCACTGGCCCACAGATTTGGGGATGATAAATACTATCATCCCAAGCCAATGAGTTTCAAGGTAGTTGGATAATTATTATGGCAATAACTGACTGCTACAGGGCCCCTGTCCCCCAAATTACCCAAAGACCAGACAAGGCGTACCTCTCATAGTGCCAAACAAGGTGCTCAGTCATAGAGTGTGTTTTGTTTATGCTCAGAGGTTCCAGAGCAAGACTGTCAGTGTCCGAATCCCAGGGCCACCACCTGCTAGCTTTGTGTCCTCGGTCAAGTTAACCAGTCCTCAGTTCTTGTCTGTCTGTTTTAAAATGGGAATAATAATGTGATCTACTTTCCACAGATGAGAGGCTTGAATGGTCTAATACATGTGAAGTACTTAGAATGACAAAATTCTCAGGTGAGATGAACTATTAATGAGTTTTCCTGTTCCTCTTACCCTTGCCCTCGTCCCTCGGAGGGCTGGAATGCTGGTCTGATGCTCCCCTCTCTCCCCGTCACCGGGCAGAGTACCCAGCACGGTAAATATCCAGCGTTTGCTGAACATCTGGTGTGAAACTCTACTTTTATTAGCACAGATGCAAATTTCACAATTCTCTTTCAATCTAAGGCCAACAATATCTTTGTTCTTTGCATAAAGCACTCGTGTAATATTTATCGTTTTTTATAACCGGACTTCTCCTTCACTCCCTACTGTGCTGTGACATAAACCGTTTTCACTGTCAGGCATTTACGTGCACGGCCCATCCGACTGTGCTTACTGATGCGTTTCCTGAGAGCTTTTGCCGATGAAGCAGCAGGGATGGAACTGGAGGAATAACCACCTTCCACCGACCCATAACCTGGCTACTCTGGGGGCTCAGATCCCCTCGGCTCTTTCTCAGCCATGTTGGTTTTGCTCCAGAGCCTCCCCCGTCTGACAATCAACCTCCTACTCTGCAGCCTGACTTCTGGATGGTTTGCCTCTTCACGGGCCCCGAGAGAATCTCCTAGAACACAACCCACCGATGTCCCTTTGTGCGTGAGTTGGGATGGGAGGAAACTCTCCTCTGGTTCCAGCCCTTCTCTAGAAGCTTGTGGCTCTCAGATGGGGGAGGGCTGTTAACCAGCATCCCCTGGAGGGGAATAGGGCTCAAGTGCCACCCCCACTGCCATGCTCTTGAGAATTTCATGACTCTGGGCTGTCTCCTGAAGAAGCTCCCAGCATATTTTTAAAGGCCTCCAGAAACCAAAAACTGAGAACCACAGCCTCGGTCAGCTTACATCAACCCTGGACGCCTCAGTTCTTTTGCATAAACAGTGAAGGTAATGAAAATGTTCTCTGATTCCACGTTTTTTACGGGAATATTGTAAATGAGAAAATGGATCCCAACCGTACACTGCTAGGCAAATAGAGGCAATTAATAATAGCCCATTTGTTACTTCAGAAAGTACTTAGGTTGTTTGGGTTTTAAAAAGCATTGCACAAGTTGTATTAAAGACTATATAACTCTCAATTTTTTTTCTCAGAGTGGACATTAGTGAAATTGAGATCAGAGGATAGGATATGGATAAGAAAATGGACAGAGTTCTCAGAATAATGACAGCAAATGCTACTATGAACCTCATATGTATCATCTAATCATTATATATAACAAGCCCAGAGGGAGGTTTCTATCATTTCCTCCTACAGATGAAGGTCCCAAGGCTCAGGAAGGTTAGAATAAGGTCAGGCAGCAGAGCTGGGCATGGGAAGGCCACACGGGTTCACCCAGCCCCTCCTGCCTCCCGCGCAACGGGGCTGCTGTCAGCTGTCTCCTTCTACAAGAAGGATGCCTTGTTCATTCCATGTTGTCTATCTCTGGGCAAAACAGGTTGCCTTTTCGGGGCCTTGTAGGAGTGCCTCTGATTCTGCATTCTTGGCATCTGACCCAGCATCTTGCCACTCAGGGGATTTAAGGAAAGCGACCTAAGACCAGTCCCCACCCCCATTGTGGGGGTTGTGTTTCTCTCACGTATGCTTTGTCAAAGGGCATGCTTTGTCTCCTTTGCAGGGAGGCTGGCACCCAGCCCCGGGCCAGCAGGACATGGCTGCTCTTTCTGCACTTGCACATTTCTTCTCCTGTGAGTGTTAGGACAGCAGAACTGGGCAGTGAAGAAGTGAGAATATAAGGAGAGAGCCAAATAGACCTAAACCGCTAAGATAATAGGTTCGTGTTGTCTTGTGCTTGGGACCACCTGAGCGGCGGCAATGGTGAGACATCACCTAGAAGTGAGCAGACCTGGGTCTTATCCTGCTCTGCCCTGGCTTTTCCAAGCTCCCTGTGTGATCTGTGTCCCCACTGCAGACTGCTGGGAAGATAAAGCAACACAGAGTGTCCAGGGGCACCCAGCACAGCACCTGTAGAAAAGAATGGCACCAGGTCCCAGCATGCCCTACAGTGCTGACTCCGTGAAGAGGCTGGAACCGTGTGGGAAAGGCCATGGGCCCCTACCTTTCTCGGCTCCCGCATGGTCATGCTTCTCAAAGAGCAGGTAGTGTGGGCTCTCAGGGAGAAAGGGCAGGCTCACCAGCTGGACCAAGGCCGGGACAGCAATCACTCCAAACAGGTATGGCCAGGTGCTCTCCTGAAGGGAGAAACAGGAGGCCAGTGAATGGATGTGGCCTCCAGTCATCCTGCTGGGGCTGGGCCCCTGGAAAAAACAGCGTTGGCCCTCTGCAGAAGTCCCTCCCACACCACTGTGATCCCCACCAACAGGCTGAGCAACGGAACGGACACAGGGTTAGCCTCACATGTATGGCGTTCTCTGTGCACAAGGTAGGTCAGTTCTCATAACCACCTGTGAGGTGGCGACCTGAGAGGCTCAGGTGGGGCAAGGCCATGCAAGGATATCAGGGCTGGCTGACACCATGACCCCTGGGGCATCATGGTGAGACTTCCTGGTTGTGTGGCCTTGGAAACCACACTCGTGGCCCCTGGAAACCTGCGTCTCTTCAACCATGGATGGGGACAGCCACAGCCACTCCACAGGCTGTCCTGAGAGTGCAATCAGATAGAGCTTGGGCTGTCGGGCCTGGCACACAGTAGGTGCATGGGAAAAAAGACTGTTTTGTTGGTGTCAGCCCCCAGATGCCTCCAAGGCCCATGAGATGCAGCCCATTTTGGTCCTGTCAGAGGACATACAAGGACAGTGGCTGGAGCTTCCCTGATTCTTGCAGGCAGGTGTGGTGGGGCTGGGGTACAGCTGGCCCCTGAGGCAGGGGACTCTTCCGTGTCTGGGGCTGAGCAGGCAGGGCCCTACAGTCTGCGCCGGAGGGGCATTTGGGCCACCTCAAGCGGCACCCGTCATCTCAATGCAGCTCGCGTGCAGCAGGTGCTCTTCCTATGCTGGTCAGAGCAGCATTCTTCTTGAGTTGCTTTATTTGTTTATTTATTTTTAAACCCAGGTTTACAGAGGGAGCTCTCACTGGGTCTCTGCAGGAAGAGAAGGCCAATGGGAGGCAGTTCTGATGGGGAAAAGGCAAAAACACTCAATGCCAAATTCTTGGCATGTTCTATTTCCTCAAAAAGCAAAAGGAGGCCCGCAAGGAGGCACCTTCAGAACTTAAGACTTCACACAATGAGCCACAGGGCCGCTGCACCAGGGGGAGGCTGGGTTAGCTTCAGGTCGGGTTCTGAGCGCCCTCGGGGGCAGAACGTCCGTCTAGGGTTCTCCCAGGGCTGGCTCCTTCAGGAGGCCCTGGAGGCCAGAGACCCCCGTAAGTTCCCAGTTGTCCGATCTTTGGAGAGTCGAGCGGGGAGGGACCCCTGAAGCATGGAGCAGGCCAACTGGCTCACAGAAGGGCAAAGACCAGGTCCTGATTTTCCAGGGACCTTTGGTCCTACTTCCTTTTCTTTGTAGAACAGTGATTTATATTCACCAAACTCCAAACACCAATGCCAGCTTGGGGAGGTGGAAGGCAGACTAGCGGTTGCTGAGGGCCAGAGGGAGTGGGGACGGGGACAGTGACTGCCCCCAGGGATGGGCTTCTTTTTGGGGGGATGATGACAAGATTTGGGATTAGTAAAGAGCCATGATCATGCAACTTTGTGAATACACTAAAAACCACTTTAAGTAGTAAATTTTATGGGAGGTGAATTATAGCTCCATTTTTTTTTTTTTTAAAGACTGAGGAAGAAAGAAGAGTATCATATGTGTAAGTGGGACATTCACTATGCCAACTTGGTGTGTGTGTCTTGTTGCTGATTTTGTTTTTTCTTAGAGTTTACTTGCTGCGTCGGTAAGAGCAGAACAGAAAGCTGGGGAGAGGGGGCGCAAAGACAAGGGAATTAACCCAATTAAGCTCCTACTATGTGCCAGGCATGGTGTGAGCTTGTCACACAACTGTCTCATTTCACCTCCTGGCAGCTAGAGCTGTTGCTGCACGTTCCAGATGTGGAGACATAAGAGCACAGGCTAGGGGCTGCTAGCCAGCCAGCAGCTGTGCAGAGGGAATCACGCCAAGCTCCTCCCATAGCATCTTCCCAGAGGGGCGCTTTCAGGGGTGAGATCCTAGAAGCTGCCAAAGGGAGAAAGGAGGAGAGGAGCTGGAAGGACAGTGCGAGTAGGAACAGCCTGACAACTAAGGCCTGATCCTCCCAGGCTCACCGAGAAACCAGCACTGTGGCGGGAGCGCAGGACAAGGGGGGACAGAGACATGGGACCTGGGGTGGAGGCTGGTCAGAGGCAGCTTGGCTGCCATTCCATGACACTTGGACGTGGCTCCGAGGACCGCCAGGAGCTGGGGAAGGCTCTGCACACCTTCCTGAATCTACAGTCCAGCAGATCTGGTCTCACACTGTCAGGGAGCATAGTGAGTGGATTTCTATTATTACCGACAAGCCAAGTCTGTGGTATAGCCTGTGATCTGTGATGTCGTAAATCTTTCCTAAGGACATCACTCTGGTGGCTGTGGTCTGGACTCTGCCTCTGGAGAAAAGCAGATTCACTGACCTCAGGGTGGGCCACTCCTAGCTTAGGATGCTAGTGGTCTGGACCAGGGAAAGAAAATGGCAGGAATGTCCAGAGTAGACCTTGGGGGACACTTGACTCAGGAGAAGCCAAGCTTAGCCAACAGTGGAGTTCATGCACTTGGTTGCTATAAAACCCCAAATCCCACAGCTGTCTGGATTTGAATCCTGCCTCTATTGCCCGTTCTCTGTGGCCTTGGGCACCCTAAGTGCTTATGCTCAGTCTTCCTCTCTGTAAAATAGGGATAACAGGAATGCCTGTTCACAGGTCGTCAGGAGCGTTCCATGAGTTAATGGGTCTATCAAGGGTTCAGCAGGACCCCGCACATTGTAAACATTCAATGAGACAGAGTGTGGTAAGAAGCCCGTTTCCTAGATTATCTCCTTGAATTACCGCATTGCCCTCTGAGGTACAGACCATTACCACGCTCACATTTCAAAAGTACTCACTGCCCCACAGAGGGGTTACCCAGTTCACTAAGGCACATTTTGGTCACGGAGCCATGACTGAACATCAGGTCTTGAGAACCTGAGTTCTGATCAGTGGAGCCTGACCCCAGGTGCCTCAGCTACAGGGGAGGGGTCACAATGGCACCAGACACGGGATCTGACTTTCTCCCATCACCTCAGGCCGAAGAACCTTCAGTGGCTCTCGACGGTGCTCCTGGGCATTTGGTCCCAGCACAGAACCCAGGACTCAACCTTCTGTACCGCAGTTCGGACTGCTTGCCTCCTGAGGGCAGAGACCGTGCCTGGCACAGCATATCTGCGGAAGAAACGAGCAAGTGTGGGAAGGGGCTTTTGTACACACTGATCGCCTTCACACAGAACCCTTGGCAAACTGCTGAGGATAGCCTCTCACTCTCTTTTTCAGGAGCTGCTCACAGCAGAAGGCATGTTTTAAAGAACATGTATTACTCGCCTAACACAGGACCACGAGGTGTTATGGAAAGTCAATCTCAGATGAGTCTCCGTGATGCCAGTTAGAGCTTCCTATGTTGGGTAAAATATGAGGTCAGGATTCTTAACCCTGCTTATTTTACTCAGGAGGAAAGAAAAATGCATCATCTTGTTGGCCAGGATGATTTCCAACTCCTTTTCGGGTAAGATGAGTGGGTTGCACAATAATGCAATTATCTTGTTCCTGAGTCTGCAAGGTTTCCTTTTTAAAATCGACTTCTGGGTGGCACTGCCCCCAAGCTGTCGATGACTTCAGGCCTTTCCATAAATACTATCCTCCTGGACTGTGATGAGACAGCACAAAATCTTAAGTAGAGTTGGAACCACTGATCTTACCCTAAGTCAGGAAGTTAGGAAAGACCTGGCCGCGGGCCCTCTACCCCCAGACAAGCAGGACAGGGGAGGCGAGGCTGGTCAGCACTCAGACCACCAACGGGACAGGCTCCTGGGCCAGCAACTTGGTGCTGCTGGAGGTGAGAAGGGCAAGAATGAAGCCTACCTCACAGAGCCAATGGGGGGGACGAAATGAAGTATTTTTCTATTTTATCACATTCAGGATCTGATTATAGTAACAGCTGAATGTTTGTCGAGCACTCCGTGGGCCAAGCTCTGTGCTCAGCACCCCACAAACGCAACATGTGTTACACACACACCATTCGTGATGCCCTCAAAAAGTACAACCTTGGTTTTGGTCTCCTATGTTCCTTTAATGTTTAGTTGGTAGGGATGCTCCTCTCTGCCCCATCACAGGGGCTCAATCTTAGGACAGAGTCTCAGGGTCATTTTCAAAACAATAATCAAAATAAACCTGACTGAACGGCAAATTTTCTGTACCCCAGTCCAAGCCTGCTTTGGGCTTGGAGCTGTGGCAGAAAGAATCCGGGGTGGGGGTGGGGGCAGAGGGCGGATGGCTGCTTCTTATTTCTCTCCTACTCCTCTCTCCCCTCTGCAGCTTCAGGCCCGTGTCCAACCCCTCCATCCCACCCTCTCTCCCCCTGGAGTTCCTCTGACTTGGGAGTTTGCAGCTCTTCTATTTTTTTTTTTTAAAGATTCTATTTATTTATTTGAGAGAGAGAGCGAGCGAGCAGGGGTGGGGAAAGGGAGAGGGAGCAGCAGACTCCCCACTGGGCAGTGGGCCTGGATCCCAGGACCTGGGGATCATGATCTGAGCTGAAGGCAGACGCTTAACTAACAGAGCCACCCAGGCACCCCTGAAACTCTTCTAAAGACTCATGTCCTCTGCAGCCCCAAGAAATCCAGGGGCAAGGCTACCGTGTGCTGTTGTGTAAGTCCCACGGGGTACTGCTGCTGAAATCTAGCCCACTCCGATCTCCAAGCTGAGGGCCCGTGGGGCAGGTTTCTTAATTATGCTTTTCATTTTCTGTATTTTATGATGCTTTGGCATCTGGGGTCCTTACTGATCCTGCAGAGACTGCCCCTCCCAGGGGTGGCTGAGTCTGGTCATCGTAAACAACCTGCCAAGAGCATGCTTTCCACAAGCAAACCAACCAGAGCCCACACCCGCAGTGACCTCCTTTATCCAACAGTCACACATAAACCAATATTTCTCCTGCCCTAAGTTCCCCAAAGGTCAGGTCGCAGACAGCTAGATGGCCCCTACAGCCCAGAGTGAGCCTGAAATCATTCAAACTATGCAGCCCTAAACTTGTTCAAGCTCGTCTCCCCTGCCTTGCCCATACCTGGTGCCAAAACCAAAATAAAGGCTCTAGGCCTTGCTCACCCCTCCCTCCTTCCACTTCCTGAGGGACCCTGTGCTTGCTCCTGGGGCCCTGTGTGGAGTGGCTTCGGGCCTGCAATTGGGAACTGTGAACAATGAACTCTTCTTTCAAAAACAGTGTCTCCATGTCTGTCCCCTCGGCATACCTGATTAAAGGCAATCCCAGGCACATTTCAGAGGAGCTGGGCCATACCCTCCCCCCAGGCAGGGCACCAGGCAGGTTCTTGCTGTGGGCCCCCACTTCTCTCTAAGCCCCAGGCCAGCTCTATTGGCTCTCCTCCAGCTTCCTCAAGCACCGGCGATGTGAGCCCAGTACTCTTTCTGTTCATCTCCAGTGTTCCCCCAGGGCCATGCCTCTTCAATTTGGCCGCACATTGGAATCGCCTGGGGAGTTTTAAAAACTACTGATGCCCACTGTCTCCCCTACTTAGAGATCCTGGGTTCTCTGGCCTGGGAGCCAGGTTGTTCATGCTCTGCAGGGGGCTCCAGGGGCAGTGAGAGCCCAGGGCATCCCCTCCCCTTGCAGGGGATGATGGTGCAGGGCGCAGAACCAAGGGGCTCATCCCCCACTGCCAGGAGTACTGTTGGCTGTGGGACCACAGCTGGATCTCCCCAGGATGGACCCTTGGAAGATGCTTTGTCCACCAAGCCTGCCCACCCCTCCCCAGGAGCAACCTGCCTCCAGGGGCTGGCTGACGTGGGGACACAAAGGCCTGCCCCTCCTCCTCTGTCTGAAAGTGGGACAATCAGAGGGGTCCTCCGAGGTCCAGAGCTGGGCCAAGGTCTCTGCATGACTGAGGGCAGCTCACCTCCCTCCTCTGCTGAGGGTCACCTCCCTTACTTCCTGGCAGGTATGAGCTGAGCACACTTCCCAATCAGCTTCCTGCTCACCGACCTCCATCTCAGGGTCTCTTTGCCTGGAAACCCGACCTAGGACATGCCTGTGGACCCATGCCTCCCAATGTCCATGTCCAGCTCTCTTCTTTGCCTGGGGATCCTCTAATGCCAGGTACTCAGTGGCAGTTCTACTGACAACTCTTGGTTCCACATCCAAGCACAGGGTCTCTGACCTCGCAGGCTACCCAGTCCTGGCCCTTGATCACCACCCATCCAGAAACCCAGTTTGGAAACTTAATGTCTACACACCTGCCATTGGCCCTCAGCCCTCCCACTGACATCTGACTGACCGCCTGCCCTGCTGTGGCCCCACTAGCTGTTTCTCAGTCTTTCTCTCATGCATTCCCTCCCTTTCTCTTTTGCTAGCACTGGCCTTAGGGGACCTCCTTCCCACAGATCACCTGGATTCATGCTGCAGCATCTCGACTGTCCCCAAATCCTCCACATTCTGTTCCATCCTTCATAGCCTGAGTGATCCTTCTGCAAGGTGCCTGTGGTGTTCCAAATTACTTCTCTAAGACCTTTCAGGGGCTTCCCGTTGACCTGGAGGTGGAGCCCAAATCTCTCAGCCCGGGGTATAAAGCCCTGTCTTATCAGAACCCTGCTAAGATGCCTGCCTTGATGCAGGCTGGATAGCAGCACAGGTGCCTCCGTTCTGGTCCTGCCTATCAGATCTAAGAGCCTCTCTGACTCTACCTGCTGATGCCATGCCCTTGCACAGCCTGCTTCCTCTCCGGGGAATGCCTGCCCTCTACCTGCACAGCACCTACCTATCCTTCCATGTTTAACGTTCCAACCCATGGATGACATCTCCAGCAGGTACAGACTTCCATTAAAGCTCTCATTACTTCGTGTAGTGGTGGATTTCTTTCTGGGTGTGTCTCTCTGACTAGAGTGAGCTCCTCAGGGCCATCGCCCTGCCATGTTCTTTCATGTGTCAGCCCAGTGCCTGGCGCGTGGCAGGTGTCCCATTAAAGCTTGCTGACTGAGTGCAAGCTGGGTGAGATGAAGGGCACAGGCCAGCAATGCTCCTGCTGGAGACGGAACTGTGAAATAACACACACCCCTGCTTTTAAAGTACTTTAGCATTTTTAATGCTCCAACTTCCCAAATGGTATCCTATTAAAGGGCCAAATGCCATAAAAGATATTCCCCTCTGAGGTACTATTACAATTTCCAGTTTATAGAAGAGAAAACCAAGGCCCATAGGGTACCTGGGTGGCTCAGAAGGTTAAGCATCTGTCTGCCTTCAGCTCGGTTTTGGTCTCAGGGTCCTGGGATCGAAACCTGCATCAGGCTCCATGCTTTGGAGTCTGACTCTGCCTCTGCTCCTCCTGCTGCTCGTGCTCTCTCTGGCTCTCAAATCAATAAAATCTTTAGAAAAATCAAGTCTAAAGATAAATAAATATAGAAATAAGTAAAAGAGAAAACTGAGACCCAGAAAGGTCAGGCAACCGATGCAAGGTCAGGTGAGAAACCGGGGCGGGGTACAGCTGAATGAAAGCCTGGTTCTTCTGATTCCTACATGGGTCTCCTTCCAGGACATTATTCCTGACATCACACCATCACCTTCCCTCACAGTAGCTGTTGAGTGAATAGAAAAGTTATAAGCAGATAATATTAGGCTCAACCCCGTCCTGCTTCTCCAGAGAGAATCCTATACAGAACTCATCAGAGATCACTCCAGCTCAGCTCCAATGGCTCTGGCTCTGTCTATTACCGAAACATCAGGGATTCCATCAAGGCAAGGAGCTAGGGCAGATATTCCATAAGGAAAAACAGGGTGGAAATGTGTTCACCTGCAGAAGGTATGCTGGGGGAAATGTGTGAATGTCCCTCTCTTGTTGAGCTAGGTCTTCCAAGGGCCTCAGCCTCAATCACAAAAGTGCATGGAATCCCTTGACCTTGCCATCCCTATAACCACCTTTCAGAGAGGGACCCTGCTGGCCTCAGCTTTACAGAGCCCTGGAGGGGGGAACCTATGCCCAGCTGTGTCTACACAGGCTTGCCGATGGGTCCATCTGTCACCATCTCCACTCTAGGTCATGCAGAAATCAATACCATCTGACCCTACAGAGCCCAATCCAGGCTACTATGGTTCAACTCACTGCAGCAAACCTATTGTTCTAGAATCACTAATCTTGTATGTATTCAGGTTCTGATTCTATTTCAACAGAACAATAATAGGAATCTCAAGAACATGGGCTTTCAGAGTACTCCTGCCTTTTCCTGTGTAAGAAATAATACTGACATTACCCTCCAAGGGCATAACACTCGCCTCTCAGAAAGATGCTGTGAGTTTTAGGTGTGAGGGAAGCACCCGAGTAGTGACCCATAATTGCTTTTTAAGACAGGCCAGATCCCCGCCCCCCTTCCTGCAACATTTTCCTGCTTGTCAAAGGTTTTGTTGTCCTATGCCTTGCTTAGTTTTTCAAGCAGTCGTACGGGATGGTAAGGTCAGAAGCTACTATTCCCATTGTACTGATAAGGATACTGAGGTGGAGAGAACAGTGGATCCTGTAGCAAGATCTTCCATAAAACCAAGATTGTCCCTTCTCCATGTGAGAGAGAGAAGTCCACGCAGTTTTAAAAGGTTGTGGTCCTGCGGAGTACCTTTCCGAGCCAACCTACAGCAAGAGACTGACACCCACTGCATTCAGATTTGCTGGGTGGTTCATACACAGTAACTCAGTTTTATCCTCTCAATACCCCTGCCTTCATCCGCATCTTACAGTCGAGGAAACTGAGGCACAGAGAAGTTAACTCATGCACAGAGTCATGCATGCTCTAAATGGCCAAGCGGGGACTAACCCCAGGCGACGTGGTACCCAGCACGACACTCTCAACCCCCACGCTAGCCTCATGGACAGAAGGGACTCCTCAGCTGCACTTTGCTGAGGCAGACCTGACTTCCCTGACTTTACATTTATAGAGATCGCCTTTCTCTTTCCTGTGGAATTAGGTAGGTAGCCCCATTTTCTTCTAAATAAAGCTCTCTGCACTTGAAGCCCATTATTAATCCCTTTGTCAGCCTTCTGTGTTCTAGCTGAGTCATCCTGGTTTCTGGGTCTCATTGTTCAGACTCATTCACACCATGGCTTTGTCTGTCACCTCCTCCACCTTCCCCACTGTAGGTCATCTACCGTCGGATAGTGTCCTCCGAGTGGAACTCAAGAAAGGGAGACAAATAATGGTTTGTTCTGAGGCTTTAAAAGCATAAGGACATCCATGTGAATTGCATTTTCCTGTTGCTGACCTCAATTTAGGGCCTATGTACAGTGTGAGGCACGATTTTTTTTTTAACATTTTATTTATTTATTTGACAGAGATCACAAGTAGACAGAGAGACAGGCAGAGAGAAAGGAAGGGAAGCTGGCTCCCCGCTGAGCGGAGAGCCTGATGTGGGGCTTGATCCCAGGACCCCAGGATAATGACCTGAGCCGAAGGCAGAGGCTTTAACTCACTGAGCAACCCAGGTGCCCCATGAGGCATGAGAGGCCAAGGAGCAACCCAGGTTACCAAGGCTTCTGTGACCTTGGATGCCAGTCTTTCCCTTCTGTAGCTCTGTTCAGCTTTGGAGTTAGCTCCAAGTTCAAATTCTGGTTCTTCTCCTTACAAGTTATGGGGCTTTGAGCAAATGACTTACTCTCTCTAGAATCACAGTTCTCTCAGCTAGAAAATGCGGACGGTGATGAACACTTATTTTGCAGGTTGCTCTGGGGGTGATAGAGATGATATCCTAAGCATGGGCCTGGTACATGGGCGCGACCCAAGAGATAGTTCTTTTTCCCCTTTGCTGTGGTCCTGAGCCAGTGCAGGTGGCCCATCCTGATCGAAGAGTGGGCTGAGGTTAGACCCGCTGCCCTGAGCCTGACATGGAGTCTGGGTTGAGTATATGAAACTCACATCTCAGATCCACACAGGAAGTCTAGGAGTTGAGGACCAGCATACCAGCTCCCAGGGGCCCCCACTGAATTTCTGCCCCTCCTCCTTGTTTGCTCCCCCGCCCGCCGGGGCCTCTGTCCAGCTAGCTGGTACTCCTACTCTGGACACAGACAGCCCTAGTGGCCCTCTGCTGAGTGCACTGAGAAGGAGCATGGCACCCCTCTATCTAGGGCGCTGTCTCCTCATCTGTGGGATGTAGGTTGCATAGAGGTACACATGCCCATCCCCTCCACCTGAGTGCCCTTGGCTTTCAGCCCATGTAGGGTGCGAGGCTGGACTTCCAGAGTGCTGCTAGGATCTCCTTTCCTCAGCTCACTCACGTTGCCTTCACTCAGCCCGGGAGCATGTCCTGAAGGACAGGGCGGGTCGGAGGGCAGTAACAGCGGGAACAGAAGCGCAGGTGGGGAGGCCTATCCTTAGCTCCACCCAGGGTGTCCTGTTCACAGCTTTCTTGCCTCCACCACGCCCCCTATTCATAGAGCTGTGGTCAACACGTCCCAGCCCCTTGGGTGCCTGTCACACTCGGATGAGCAGAGGCTCCACTCAGTATTACTGTTTTTTATGAAGAAGGGTCTTTTCAGAGCCTCACTCTTCCTCCTTATCTTTCAAATACCTTAAATGTTAGGAGACCAAACCCAAAGAAAGTGCAGAGATTTCAAGCCAAGGGCTATTTTCTGGCACTGCTTCTTGTCACCAGCCCCTCAGCACAGGGGCGTCCCCACTTGCAGACTGTGCGTCCCCACAAGCAGGCAGGTGGGTGGAGGGGCCTGAGAGAAAAGGCTGGTTGGGCCAGCGAAGATGGCCAGCCAGCACCAGCGGAGCCTGTGTCTGGGAGTCTCAGGAGAGGCCACACCCTGTCGTGGAAAGAAACTACCAGAATAATAAGGCTCATACTGTTCAGCCTGGCACTCAAAGTGGTCCACGTGGCCAGCACTGCAGCCTCAGCTCCTTCCCTGGCCCCTTCCCATCCCCAGGGGTTCCAGGCTCTCTCAGGGAGCTCCTGGTCTCTGACACCTCTGAGCCTTTGCAGGTGCAGTTCCCTTTGTGTGGAAAACCTTTGACTTCTTCTGGCCTGCTTGACAAATTCTTGCTTCATCCTTGCAAACCTCCCTGTGAGGCCTGCCCGGACACCTGCAGGCAGAAATAAAGGATCCCTTGTTGGTGCTCCACTGGCACAGGCCTCTGTTACACCCCTTCTAATATGGCAGTGGGCTCATGTTGTCTTTGTGCCTATTTCTCTTGCTGGAGCCCAATGTGGCCGAGAAGCTGATTATATTAGAGATCACTGGCCGGCAGCGAATGCACATTGACTGCACGTGAGAGCACCTGCAGGGCTGGGGTCCAGGGCCTCAGTGTGGGGGCTGGGGGTCACAGGTTGAGGGGTCTGGCTGCCCTAAGCTAAAGACACTGAATCCCCTGCGAAGGTGGTGGGTCATTGATTGAAGACACCTGAATTCCTGTCCCAGCTCTGCTGCTCATTGGCAGAGAAACCCTGGGTAAGTTACTGAAATTCTCTGTGCCTCAGTTTCCTCATCTACAAAATGGGTATGATGCCGGTCAACTCATTCGGCAGGATTGTCGTAACGACATAGGTCAATATGTGCAAAGTGCCTGGAATGTGTCTGTCACGGAGTTGGTGCTATGCCCGAGTTTGGTTTAACTGATTGACTGACTGTCATTACTGCCCTTGGGCCGTCCTGTGTCTTCGAGCAAGTCATTCCCATGGTTCCCTCATCAGCCCACTGAGAAGACTGGCTCGGCCAGCTCTGTTGTTCCTTCTAGACATACCAGCTTCTAAATGAATACTTTGAGGGACACCATGGCCTGATTTTTGATGCGACAGATCTCCTGCTGCTTTTGTATTTGTGTTTTGCTGGTATCCAGAGTTGGTTCTCTCTGTCTCTCTCCTCCCGGTAGCTCCTTCCTCTCCAGCATTTCCCCCCGATCATGCTGCTGAGGCAGGTGTGGGGTCTCCCTTATTTGTTTTCCTTCTCTCAGAACTGCTGGCTTGCACTGACTGCTGCCCAATTTTAAAAACCAGTTTCATATATTTTGTCTGTTTCTTGGTGGTTTAAAGTAGGAGGGTTAATCATGGATGGAAACAAAACTTTATGTGGGTTTTTGGGAAGAAAAAGTTGGATTTTTAAAAAAGATTTTATACATTTGAGAGAGAGAGAGAGCACGGGCACAAGCGGGGAGAGTAGCAGAGGGAGAGGGAGAAGCAGAATCTCCACCGAGCAGGGAGGCTGGTGTAAGGCCCGAGCCCAGGACCCCAGGATCTTGACCTGAGCTGAAGGCAGATACTTTACTGACTGAGGCACACAGGTGCCCCAGAAGCAAAAGATTTGAAGCCATTTTTCTCCCCATATCTGGCCCCTATCTATTTCTTCGACCTCTGTCTCATACCACCCTCCCCATTCACTCCTGTCCCCAGCCATGTTTTCTCTTTCTAATCCCTGCCTTTGCCATCCTTTGGCCTGGACCTCTTCCCCATTTTTGTAAGCCTGCTCCTTCCAACCAGTCACCTTCAATGCCACCTCTCAAAGAAGCCTTCCCTGACCATCTATTCCTTTTATTTATTTATTTGTTTCTTTTCAGCGTAACAGAATTCATTGTTTTTGCACCACACCCAGTGCTCCATGCAATATGTGCCCTCCTTAATACCCACCACCTGGCTCCCCCAACCTCCCACCCCCTGCCCCTTCAAACCCCTCAGATTGTTTTTCAGAGTCCATAGTCTCTCACAGTTCATTTCCCCTTCCAATTTCCTCAACTCCCTTCTCTCCATCTCCCCGTGTCTTCCATGTTATTTGTTATGCTCCACAAATAAGTGAAACCATATGATAATTGACTCTCTCTGCTTGACTTATTTCACTCAGCATAATCTCTTCCAGTCCCATCCATGTTGATACAAAAGTTGGGTATTCATCCTTTCTGATAGAGGCATAATACTCCATAGTGTATATGGATCACATCTTCCTTATCCATTCGTCCATTGAAGGGCATCTTGGTTCTTTCCACAGTCTGGTGACTGTGGCCATTGCTGCTATAAACATTGGGATACAGATGGCCCTTCTTTTCACTACATCTGTATCTTTGGGGTAAATACCCAGTAGTGCAATTGCAGGGTCATAGGGAAGCTCTATTTTTAATTTCTTGAGGAATCTCCACACTGTTCTCCAAAGTGGCTGCACCAACTTGCATTCCCACCAACAGTGTAAGAGGGTTCCCCTTTCTCCACATCCTCTCCAACACACGTTGTTTCCTGTCTTGCTAATTTCTGACCATCTATTCCTGAGCTCGACTATTCCCACAGGTGTTTCCTGTCTTGTCACTTTTTAAGATTTTATTTATTTATTTATTTTATTAAAAAAAGAGCATAAGTGGGGTAGGGGCAGAGGGAGAAAATCTCAAGCAGACTCAATGCTGAGCGTGGAGCCTGATGTGAGGCTCAATCTCACAGCCCAGAGCCTATGACCTGAGCTGAAACCAAGAGTTGGATGCTCAACTGACTGAGCCACCCAGGTGCCTCTCTATCTCATCACTTTCTGAGTAGGACAGGGAGTAGCACCTTGGATGTGCTCAGGACTGCCAGTGAGTGGGTGATGTTGGAACCCATGTCCATGTAATGTCAATTTCTTTTTTAATGTTTCCTGTTGTGGTGGTAGCTGTGTTTTATGTGGTGGGGGGAGGGATGGGGAGGACAGACTTGGGGTGACTCTACTTCCAACAAGAGCACACGGAGCTCTCTTTTGGTGAACTGTGCTTGGGCTACTGGATAACGCTCAGTCAAAACTTAGCCCTGGGGCACCTGGGTGGCTCAGTCCCTTGAGTCTGCCTTCAGCTCAGGTTGTGGTCCCAAGGTCCTGGGATCAAACTCCACATCAGTCTCCTTGCTCAGCACGGAGCCTACGTCTCCCTCTCCCTCTGCCCCTCACTCATGCTCTCTCTCTCTCTCTCATTCTCTCAAATAAATAAAGTCTTAAAACAAACAAACAAAACAGCCTCCAGAGTGTGTGCTGATCAGTAGTTAAACAGGAATCATCGAGGAGTCAGACTAGCAGGATGAGAAAGCCCAGGCAGAATGTATGTTTCTGCTCCGGAGAAACATATTCATTTCTGATGGAAAGACAATTAACATTTTCCTAACCCCCAAATTTGTTCTTTTCTGATCCAGACTCTCAATCACTCAAGGCTTTCCAAGGAAAGAATAGGCAGGAACTGAAAGTCTAGGTATTATTGAGAGGAAAGAATAAGAGAAAACAGGGTGATCTGAGTCTTCAGAACTGAGAAAGAACACAAGAGTGTAGTTTCTGTGATGAGCTGAAAGCTGTCCTTCTCTTGCTTAAAGCTCTGTGGAAGTGGCAGAACTTCATGTAGGGGATGGCTATATGGACATCTAAGGTGACTGGCCCCCGAGAGTCACGGCTGCAGACAACATCAAGGGTCCTTCAGCGTGGCTGGCCAGAGAGAGGATATCTATCACCGGCAGAACCACCTGCTATCACAAGGACATCCAGACTGGGCAGGAGGCTGGGCAAGTGTAATCTGCTCAGCCGATTCCCTCCCAGACAGGAGGAGCCACGGAAGAAACACTGGGAGAAACAGCAGAGCACATGTAGGCCTTGGGATCCTAATACGACCCTGAGAAGGAAGCGAGTACCCAAGGAAGCCATTCACAGGAGACTCTGGTTGGCCCCAGGGAGTGTGAACTTGGGTTGGACTGAGTTGGCGTGGGAAAATAAAGACACATGGCTTCTTGTTTGTGTACCTGGGACACAGTGTTCTAACCACTGGGGATAAGTGCTGGTCTTGCAACGCTCACTGGGAGAGAGTAGTAGGTAAAAGAAACAAGCTTGGATGACAAAGCTTGCACAACTCCCCATGTCACACACTGAGGCCATGAATTCCAACTACTTTCCTACCACAGCTTTTACCAGAACAGCTCTCAGAATTAAACTGACATCCACTGCTTCTGGCTTCATTCCTTCCCCACCTTTATGTGATTTCAAAAGGCATGGCCGCTCTTATCTCTGGTTGTGGTGAATCAATTTCCTCATCTCTGTTGTTACTTTCTGGAATTTTGGGGAGGCATTTGTTTTGTTCTTGGAGTCATTTTGGAATAGGTAATTTTTTTTAATTTAATTTTATTTTTTCAGTGTTCCAAGATTCATTGTTTATGCACCACACCCAATGCTCCATACAATACATGACCTCCTTAAAGAAATACTATCAGTCTCAAAACACACATCTTAGGAAGAGAAAAATATTGTTATAGTAAAGCTCCACACTGGTCTTTTTTGGTTCTGGAGACTTAAACTTTGCCATGTTCCACACACAGAGACTTGTGGGGTCAATGTCAAAATGTAATTATGGGCTCAGTAGTTTTGCTTTTAAAAAAAAGTGCTATTTAACAAACAAAAGCCCAGGGCCAGATGGCTTCTCAGGGGAATTCTACCAAACATTTAAAGAAGAATTAATTCCTATTCTCCTGAAACTGTTCCAAACAATAGAAATGGAAGGAAAACTTCCAAACTCATTTTATGAGGCCAGCATCACCTTGATCCCAAAACCAGACAAGGATCCCATCAAAAAAGAGAATTACAGACCAATATCCTTGATGAACACAGATGCGAAAATTCTCACCAAAATACTAGCCAATAGGATCCAACAGTACATGAAAAGGATTATTCACCACAACCAAGTGGGATTTATTCCAGGGCTGCAAGGTTGGTTCAACATCTGCAAATCAATCAATGTGATACAATACATTAATAAAAGAAAGAACAAGAACCATATGATACTCTCAATAGATGCTGAAAAAGCATTTGACAAAGTACAGCATCCCTTCCTGATCAAAACTCTTCAAAGTGTAGGGATAGAGGGCACATACCTCAATATTATCAAATCCATCTATGAAAAACCCACTGCAAATATCATTCTCAATGGAGAAAAACTGAAAGCTTCTCTGCTAAGGTCAGGAACACGGCAGGGATGTCCGTTATCATCACTGCTACTCAACATAGTACTACAAGTCCTAGCCTCAGCAATCAGACAACAAAAAGAAATTAAAGGCTTCCAAATAGGCAAAGAAGAGGTCAAACTATCACTCTTTGCAGATGATACGATACTATATGTGGAAAACCCAAAAGATTCCACTCCAAAACTGCTAGAATTTGTACAGGAATTCAGTAAAGTGTCAGGATATAAAGTCAATGCACAGAAATCAGTTGCATTTCTCTACACCAACAACAAGACAGAAGAAAGAGAAATTAAGGAGTCAACCCCATTTACAATTGCACCCAAAACCATAAGATACCTAGGAATAAACCTAACCAAAGAGGTAAAGAATCTATACTCAGAAAACTATAAAGTACTCATGAAAGAAATTGAGGAAGACACAAAGAAATGGAAAAATGTTCCATGCTCCTGGATTGGAAGAACAAATATTGTGAAAATGTCTATGCTACCTAAAGCAATCTACATATTTAATGCAATCCCTATCAAAATCCCATCCATTTATTTCAAAGAAATGGAACAAATAATCCTAAAATTTATATGGAACCAGATAAGACCTCAAATAGCCAAAGGAATATTGAAAAAGAAAGCCAAAGTTGGTGACATCACAATTCTGGACTTCAAGCTCTATTACAAAGCTGTCATCTTCAAGACAGTATGGTACTGGCACAAAAACAGACACATAGATCAATGGAACAGAATAGAGAGCCCAGATATAGACCCTCAACTCTATGGTCAACTAATTTTCGACAAAGCAGGAAAGAATGTCCAATGGAAAAAAGACAGCCTCTTCAACAAATGGTGTTGGGAAAATTGGACAACCACATGCAGAAAAATGAAATTGGACCATTTCCTTACACCACACACGAAAATAGACTCAAAATGGATGAAGGACCTCAATGTAAGAAAGGAATCCATCAAAATCCTTGAGGAGAACACAGGTAGCAACCTCTTCGACCTCAGCTGCAGCAACTTCTTCCTAGGAACATTGCCAAAGGCAAGGGAAGCAAGGGCAAAAATGAACTATTGGGACTTCATCAAGATCAAAAGCTTTTGCACAGCAAAGGAAACAGTTAACAAAACCAAAAGACAACTGACAGAATGGGAGAAGATATTTGCAAACGACATATCAGATAAAGGGCTAGTAGCCAAAATCTATAAAGAACTTAGCAAACTCAACACCCAAAGAACAAATAATCCAATCAAGAAATGGGCAGAGGACATGAACAGACATTTCTGCAAAGAAGACATCCAGATGGCCAACAGACACATGAAAAAATGCTTCACATCACTTGGCATCAGGGAAATACAAATCAAAACCACAAGGAGATACCACCTCACACCAGTCAGAATGGCTAAAATTAACAAGTCAGGAAATGACAGATGCTGGCGAGGATGCGGAGAAAGGGGAACCCTCCTACACTGTTGGTGGGAATGCAAGCTGGTGCAACCACTCTGCAAAATAGCATGGAGGTTCCTCAAAAAGTTGAAAATAGAGCTACCCTATGACCCAGCAATTGCACTACTGGGTATTTACCCTAAAGATACAAATGTAGTGATCCGAATGTTAGAGCTCTTTTGAAAGAGATTTCTGCATTCTAAAAGAAGTCAGATCTTTCTGCTATGGTCAATTTCTTTCTTTCTTTCTTTCTTTCTTTCTTTCTTTCTTTCTTTCTTCCTGTTTTCTAAGACTTTATTTACTTATTTTAGAGCAAAAGCACACATGTGCAAGAGAGAGTACATGGGGGGAGGGGCAAAGGGAGAGGGAGAGAAAGAACCTCAAGCAGACTCCCAGCTAATGGAGCCCAATGCAGGGCTCCATCCCACCATGCTGAAATCATGACCTGGGCCAGAACCAAGCGTTGGACACTCAACCGACTAAGCCCCCCCAGGTGCCCCCGCTATGGTCAATTTCGATTCAAGGACTGTATGAGCCAAATGTCCTGTAACTCCTGTATTGTAAATGCTTTGCAAAAGCCCTAAAATCATATGCATTTATGGTTTTGATGTTCTTTGACCAAGTCTCTTTGAGTCATGAGTTAGAATACTTAAATTCTTCAATCCTGAAATTTTAAGTTTTCAGGGTATTCAGGTCACATATCTGCTACTCTGGTCCAGGGACTTGGCAAAATGGGGCAGAACTTTAGCTCTGAATCATTCTGTCTTGCAGATGGCCCTGAAACTATTTTTGCCCTGGCCATGGGTAAGAGGTGGAGAACAAAATCCCAGACAGGGAAGGTGCTTCGCCCATGGTATGACAGCTGAGCAGTGACTAGAGACTCCATGGCATTAACCTGCCTGTCCCAAAGTCCCACTTTATCCTGTCACTTACAGAACTGGAGTAGCCCAGGTGGGCCCAGGTGAGCCCAGGTGAGCCCAGGTGCAGGCATTTGGTGCCAAGCCCCTCTGGCTTTGACTTCTTGCTCTATGGACATGATATTTAACCTCTACGATCCTCAGTGTCTTTATCAGTAGAATAAGGATAATAAAACCTACATTACAGACCTTCATGACAGTGAAATAGGCAGCATGTAAGGTGCTCAGCCTGGTGTCCGGTTCTGAGTAGCACAGTGTTTACCATTGTTACTATTTCGCACTACCCAGAGCACCAGGCCATGGATGTGGGGTTCTAGCCTAGTTGTCCCTTTGGAAAACTTGTTTAAAACTACACCTGCTTAGACCTAGATTAGGACGGGTATGGGGCACCCTCGCTCTCCACTGCCCTGGGCTGCATGAAGAGTGACTTTGCCTACACACTCCTGGCCTTCTGCCCCACCCCATACTCACCCCCACACCAGTTACTGGGTTATTGGGTGGCCCAACATTGGTCCACACTGGCTGGCAGGGTGGAGCTAACCTCATAAAGACTTGTATACACAGGGGTGAGGCCTCTTTCTGTTTCTTCCCCTGGGTGAAGATTTAGCTGCAACCTGAGGTGAGTGGGTGTCAGCTCTGCAGACCCCTAAGCTCCCTTGGGGAGCAAAGCAGGCTGACTTGTTGCTCTTGTAGCCAGGCCTTGTGTTGAACCCCAACACGTTGACAGGTCTGACCTCCATTTTTCAACAGTTCCAAATGTGGATGAGCAGGTATAAACCTTTCTGAGTCCATCAGACATTCCCTAAGGATTCTGGCTCAGGAGGTCTTAGGTAGGGCTCAGGTCCCTCCTTTTTAAATAAGTATCATAGGCCCCTCTGAAGCATACCCCCTCCTCCTACAAACCACTGCTCTAGAAATAGTGAAAGCTTCTTACTAGAGGCATTCCAGAGGAGACTGGGTGCCATTTGAGCCTCCATCCTTCATGATGATATGCATACTGCAGGCTTTCCTTTGTGTTTTCTCAGTCTAGCATTTTGTAATTTGAACATTCTAAAATCCATTTATTAGAAGTTTCCTGGGTACCTTTTCTATATTGGGTATTAAAGGATTGAGAAAAAAAAGGCATGGAAATTATCTGGTAAATAAGGCAGACTGCCCATTACCTTCTCTGATTCTTGAAAGTGACAGTCCAGGAATACAATGGTATTAACTGTGAGAACAAGAAAACAGTAGTGGTGACAGTGGGCAAGGTGGGATAGCAAAGTGGGGAAAGGGGCAATTCGAGCCCTTGGGGGGAACCAAGAGGAAGCGAGACCCCAGTGCTTGGAACAAGGGAATGCTGAAGGCAGGTGTGGTTGTGTGAAAGAACACGGACCCTCATCCTCTGCCCATGCCTGCAGCCAGTCAGCTCTCTTCCCTATGGTAGACTGGCTCATTCTCATAATTAGTGGGACCACATGGTACCTTCAGGCATGGGCATACCAGGCCCAGCAACAAAACATATTTTCTAGCTGAAAACTAGAAAATAAGTCTCTAAGCCCCTAATCACCTGCATCTGACCCTGCTCCTGCAAGCCATGGACCTCCTGTTCTGTTTAGAGAAACCAGCCTCCAAAGGGAAAAGCCATCTCCCGCTGATGTACTAGGGCCTGCCGACAACAATGCTGCTCACACTTTCCTCTCCCTGAGTGGAGCCCCATCCCTCACCCAGGGCTTGTGCTCAGCCTGTTTTAACTCTCGATGGGAGCACCAGGCATTTGAGGAGGTCTCTGACCTGCACTAGAAGAGAGACCAAAAGAAACCAATGAAAAGAAAGAAATTGGGAGTAGAAGCAGAAAATGTAGTAGCTGGACAAAATAATTTATGTAGGGGACAAAAGCCCCATCAGTAATACCTACTGTGATATAGATGCAGATGCTGTGTTTAGGAAACAAGAACTGGATACCATGCAAAAGTGACACGCAAAAAATCCCTTTAGAAATTAGAAATATGATAACAAATAATAAAAACACACAATAAGTAAGTTGGAAGACAAATTTGAGAAAAACTCCCATGTGAGAGAGAGGTGAAGGAAAGGAAAGGAAAAATTAACAACAGAATTAGAAGGTCAGTCTATGATCTGACTACAAGGATTTTGAGAAAGAGAAAAATAGAAATATGGAGAGGAAAAAACTACCAAAGAAGTGACAAATGAAATTTCCCAGAATGAAAGGACATGGGTCTATATACTGAAAGAGGTTCCTGAGAACTCTGCACAATGAAGGAAAAAGATCCACACTAAAGGCCATAAATTGTAAAATTATAAAACAAGAGATAAAAAGGAATTCTAGAAGCTTCCAGAAGTAAAAAATAGTTTACTTACAAGTAAGCAAAAATAAAGTCATCAGATTTCTTATCAGCATTGCCAGATACTTGAGGATAGGGGAGCCATGCCTTTAAAATCTGAGGAAAATTATAACCGCCCAAGAATTCTTTATCTAACCTACCACCAACTGGGTGCATGTGTAGAATAATTTTTAGACATAGCAAGTTTCAAAAGATTTTCCTTCCCTCATGTTTTCTTAGGTAAGTACTTGAGGAAATGATTCAGAAAAGCAAGAAAATAAATGAGGAAGACATGGGACCCAAAAACCAGTGGATCTTATCTTCTAGAGAGACATAGGAAACCCAGGACAGGTCTGCAGCAGGACCAGAGACAACCAGTTTAGAGTAAAACAACATGCCAGATGACTGAGGTACAAAATTCAAATTCATAGAACATTTGCAATATATTTTAGCACTTTGCAAACTTATTGCCAAATACTTAATATTAAAGCATTTGAAAAAAAAAATTAACTGTAGGTACAAAGAAAACTAAGAAAGTGAGAAATAACAAAGGTATTACTAACTCTAGGGGAAACAAAAAGTTGCATGAAAAAGGAAAGCAACTGGGGTACATAATCACAATATAAATATTAACCAGTGATTAATGAAAGATTGTGCTGTAACTGTATTGATAGGATACAGAAAGGAAAAAGAGAGGTAGTAGTGTAAGAATGCCTAGACCTCAATTATTACACTAGGACATCAATGAAAATGTCTAAAACTAATGAATCTAGAAGTAGTGTTACAACCAATTATTTATATATAGATAAAGATTATACATAGATATGCTTTATTATAAGAAACTAGTTCAAATTATCTTAAAATGTTGGAGAATTATCAAATAACAGCTAAAAGAACTGTAAGAGACTCAAGTGGGTGAAGTAATGGACCACTGTTATTCCTTACAAGTGTTTTAGTAGTATAGGATTCCTTTTTAAACCATTCCCATGCATTGTTCTAACATAATATTTTTACTGGGGATACTTTTCTGGTGTTTTGTGCACCCTCTCGAGATTCTGGTGGTGAATCCCTAGTCTCTAGGTTCAGTTTCCTTCGCTGTGCTTCATCCACACAACATGAACTGGCCTGGGCCTGAGCAACCTGAATGTTCTGATCTCAGGGAGGTGCTGAATCATAGCCAGGTATGACATAGCTGGTTGGGTAGGGGTGTGTGTGCACAGGATGTGTTGTGCATATGTGTGTGCATAGGGGTAAGGGTGTGTGTGCACAGGATGAGACGGGATGATTTCTTTAAAAGCACTGTTATTTCCAACACCAAGCTCTCTTGGACAGGGACTCGGGCTAACAGGGTGATACTCTCCCCTCAGTGCTCAAAGCATAGGAAGGAACTGTGATCAGTGAGGGCTGTTTGAGAAGCTCAGAGGTCAAGTTACATGTGAGAGGAATCTTATGGTTCCAACATTAGGACTTGAAGTCTGCCAGAAGCAGCATCTGCCTCATCTAATTATGGAAGTACGGCGTCTGGGTTGCGTTTCCCCAGGGCCCTAAGCCTACCAAGTCTCTCAGCCTCCACGAAACTGCACAGACTGGCACTGAAGACACAGAGCAGGCCCTTCAGGCTGGAAAGCAAGCTCTACCTTCACCAACCCCTGAGTGCCCTCCATCGAATTAAGCTAATAAAAGAGGCCACTTAATCTCCCCGATGAAATGCTTTTTCAGTCAGTCAACAATATCGGTGACGTCCATCCACACCAGGCAGTGCAGGGAGAGAAAAGGTGAATCCGAAGCAGAGAGGCTTGGCCCCCGAAGGGATTGCAGTCAATGTGAAGTCAGAGGGAAGCAGTAAGAAAGGGCATGTCCCAACGTTGCCCTATCAGACCGAAGGCCCAGAAAATGCTTTTATGGGAATTCAGCAGAGCGAGGGAAAAGCTTTTGTTGGGAGCATCAGGCCAAGCTCAACTCATGTTTAGCTTCTCCTTTCTATTTTCAGAAAGGCTGTTAAATTATATTCCTTTTCAGAGTTCGTAACTGCTGGAGCTGGGCCTGTCTTAGAGGCTAAATGACGTGGATTGAAAGAGGTAAGAGAGAATCAATGGTACCAGGCAGAGGGGATGGCAGGAGGATTACAGGATGGTGGAAGAGCAGAAGACATTCAGGAAAGCGTGGACAGCTGAATGGTGCTAGAGGTTAGATGCATTAGGCTTGGACCCTGGACCGGAATGTGGGGGTCTTGGAGGCCAGACTGAGGAATTTGGGCTTCCTTTGGTGGACACAGCATCCACTGTTTAGCCAGACCGCAACTATTACAGAGTATAGTGATAAGCGCTTTACATACAGCATGTCTTTCAAAGATTACATTAACCCCACTGAGTATGCATTATTGCGCCCATTTTACATATATAGAAACTGAGACTCAGAGAGCAGCAGGAACTTGTCCAAGTTCCACAGCTAGAAAACAGCAGGGGTAGGAAATCTGTAACTTGACGAATTCCAAGTCGGAGCATCCCACCATGCTCTGTGCCCTTCTACGGAGGAGCTGGTGAGACCCCAGCAAAGCACAGCCAGAGAAGGTGGTTCAGCAGGTGGGACTGAAATGACAAGAGCAAGGAGGGCTGGGGAGAATGTGCACGTGGCCCCAGCTGACCTGTTCCCTTCACCTCTGTTGGCCTCCCTGGCAGTCTTACTGAGCCACTGTCAGGTTTTTAATGTGCCTAGCGCTCTCTCAGTCTTCTTGGTTTGGGTTTTTTGTACAGGCTGCTTGCTTGACCTGGGACAGTGTCCCCGCCCCAATCCCCCAACTGGCTACCCAGTCATACCCTAAAGGTCAGGGAGGACACCACCTTTTCCAAAAGGCTTCCCTGGTCCTCCTCTACTGCACTGGGGCTGCTCCCCTGGTCTTCCCACCCTTGGAATTCCTACACAGGCCCCCACTGTCTGCTGTCCCTTCCATGTGCCCCTTGCAGGTGGGACTTCACAGCCCTCATCTTTGGGAGAGGGTCTGGTACATGATGGACGCTCAGTAAATACTGGGTGATTTGACCAAAATGAGCTGATCAGAATTATATGGCTACAGGAGGTTACAGATTTGAGTTGTCTGCAGCAGCCCAGAAGAGGAGAGAGGAGGGCCTGAATTTGGGGGCATTGGTGAGGGAAAGGGGAGAAAGGGAGAAAAAAGTTGAATAAGAGGGAGACTTAGAGGGAGATGGCAGGAGCAGCAGGGAGAGGGGAAAAGCCAGGTCAGGAAAGTGGTCCAGCAGAGGCATCTCTGGAGAAGAGCTATGACATGCTTCCCAGGGATCTGCCTCAGCCACTCCCCGGCTTCCTACTCCGCTCAGCCCCAGAGGCCTCCCTGCACCAGCCATCCTGTCTAAAGCAGCCTCCATCGCCACCCTCCCCTGCCTTCCCATTTTATTCTGCTTCACGTCATATATTCATTTGTCTCTGATCTATGTCCTCTAATAAAATGCAAGGTTCATGAGGGCAGAGATCCTGGTCTGTTTTGTCCACTGCTGGATAGAGCATGGAACAGTGCCAGGCATAGAGTAGGCACTCAAGAAATGTCTGTCCAATGAATGAATACACCAAGAGTTTGTCCAAATGGTCCAAATGAAGGCTCTGGGCTCCTGTTGGCTGTAAACACTAGAGGATGCCCAGTGACAAGCCAGATCTGGATCCAGTGTTCCTGAGCACCGCAAACTTTGTACCCTGCATCTTGGGCAGCAGCTCCCCAGAGAGAGGGAGCCCTGGGCCAAGAGTCCTGATTATGGAAGGGTGATAGGAACCAGGGCTCCTGGGCTGGGGTCCTGAGTACTGGCCAGAACTCCTACTAGTGTGTGGCCTTGGGCAAGTTCTCCAAACTCTGCTGGGACCAGTTTTGCTCTTCCGCAAAATGGGTATAAATCATAGCAATCCCAGCTGATAGGCTTGTTGTGTGTTGTGCAGATCACACTACACGATGCTGGTGGAGAATACACAGCTCCTGACCTGGGAAACCCTTCTGAGAAACAGGGGAGAAGCTTTCACCCATTTATTCAGTGACACTTGCTATGTGCCTTCTGGGTGGCAGGCATGTTCCCTGCTCACAGGATGACCGCTGACTCACATACCCCTGTCTTCACAGACAGGAGATGAAGGACTGAACACAATACTAAGGGGTCTCACCCACTACAACAAATTAGCAATGCCTGCCCCTACCCAGGTTCAGATCATGTCCAAGACTACCAGCCAGATGGCTCTAGGCAAGGTTCCTGCTCTGAGTCTCCATGTTCCAGCCTGTCAAGCAGGGACAGCCAAGGTACTTCCCAGGTCCAGGGTTATGGAAAGAGCCCATGTTTCACACAAGGTACCCTTTGCATATTCTGGTGCCCGGTCTACCCTCTCCTCTCCCCTCTGCTAGGTGAGGGATTTGCCACCCCCTGCAGGTTGCTCAGCCTCCCTGGGCCTCAGTCCTCTCGCCTGCACCGAGCCTCTACCCCAGGGGGTATTTGGGAGAGCTTGAGGGCACGTGGCAGCACCCAGCTCAGGGCTCAGGACCTGTTAAGTGGCTTCTATATGGTGCTGTGGACAAAGCTGGGCCTGTCGGCCTGGGGCTGGGGGCACCGTCCTCCTCGGCAACTGTGCAGCTCAGAGTCAGGTGCTGCATGTCTCTGAGACTGGGGTCTGTGGACCCCACTGCCCTCCATGAGGACACTCTGCTGCACAAAGAGCCCTGGAGGCTGCAGATAATGTGGCCCCCAGCACATGTGTGCAGGAATGACTGGATCACAGAGCTTCTACTCCATCTCCTCATCTTCCCAACATCCACTTGGAATGGAATGATGGCATAATGGCCAAACACCGGGAGGCAGGGAGGGTGCATCTTTGTTGTTCAGAAGCATTTGTTGACAGGAACATGTTCCAACCAGACCAACCAGGTAGGAAGAGCTGCCCATGGACTGGGAGCATCTTGATATAAGAGCTTCTGCTGAGCTGGGATCTGCCCAAGAAAGGCCAAGGCCAAAATGGCAGCAGTAGGAATTCTACCACCCTGTGTTCAAACCCAGCTGTGCTGCCTGCTACCTGGGTGACCCTGAAGCACATTTGTTAATCTCTCTGTGGCTCAGGGTTCTCATCTGTGATATGGAGATGATAGAGATGGTGCCTAATTCATACATGGACTCCATGAGTTAACATATGGACCGAGCTTAGAACAGAGGAGCCCATAGCACATGTCAAGTCTTGGAGCTCTGGGCCCAGGTCTGATGATGCTGACTGTGCTCTCAGGCTGA
This sequence comes from Martes martes, assembly GCF_963455335.1. Classification (NCBI taxonomy): domain Eukaryota; kingdom Metazoa; phylum Chordata; class Mammalia; order Carnivora; family Mustelidae; genus Martes; species Martes martes. Next base: position 145,538,412 of record NC_137889.1, read on the forward strand.
TCTTTCCTGAATCCCTCTGCCTTCAAGGCTTCACCCCAAGGCAATCCCAGCCTGGTTGTCAGCATCATGGGAGTCATAGGGCTGGAGTCTCCTGGCCAAGCCATCTCTAGAACCACTCATCTTTCCTGACGTGGGCTCAGGAATTCTCTGCTTTCCAACACCCACTCCAGGCCACCCACTCAAGTGGGCAGTTCAACTATTCATTTTCCCCTGTAGCTGTCCTGAAGACAGGACAGCAAAGTTCAGGCAAGCTTCAAAGACTTTCTTTGAGATTCCAGATGACATGGCTTTAAGAACTATTAAATTTATCTCTGTATCCCTCCAAACTTCCTTGTTGTAGACTAAGATACCAGCTGAGCTGACAGAGGGGCTCAAGTGTCCCCAAGCCAGGGACATGCATCCCCACACCACATGAGCCATCACACCAGAAGGAGAGAGGAGCCCCAGGGCAACTTCACTGCAAGTGAGGAGCTCAGGGTCAAGAGAGGTCACTCGCCCAAAGTCACAGCACTGTCAGTAGTACTCAGTGGCCCGAGTCTTGCTCACAAACTTCACAGCCAGTGAGCGAGGGGGTCTGTTTGCATTTTTGGAAGTGAAGAAGCATTAGAAGATTCATGAATTGGGGGCCCCTGGGGATCTCAGTCAGTGAAACATTCAACTCTTGGTTTTGGCTTAGGTCATGTTCTCAGGATACATTGCAGGCTCATGAGATCGAGCCCTACATCGGACTCCATGCTTAGCGGGGAGTCTGCTTGAGATTCTCTCTCTCCCTCAGCCCCTCCCCTCCCTAAAAAAATAAATCTTTAAGAAAAAAAAAGAAAACTCGTGAATTGGGGTATTCTTTGTCATTCTGAGATCAAGGAAGGTTCTGTAGTCCTTCCACATTTAGGGAGCATCTCAGTGTCACCAACAGCTTGGGCAGACCCACCGTGATTCAAAGATGAGCTCTCTGACCTCAGTTCCCGGGAAAGTCCAGCAGGGGAATGACCACTTGACCCCACAAAGGGACAAAGGGACAAAGAAATTCTGCGTCTGAGAAGGGATTATTTGGGGAAGACTGACATGAGAACAATCAACTCTGAAGGCTCACTGGAAGGACATAACATATATCAAGCGTCTAGCACACGCTGTGCACACAGGGAAACGGAACAGAGCTGACACTGAGAGACTGACTCCCACATGCCAGGCATTGTCCTGAAAACATAAATTCTCACAACAACTCTGTGAGCTGTGCACACTTATCCTCTTTTTACCAACAAAGATACGGAAGCACAGAGAGGGTAAGTAACCTGCCCAAAGTCACAAAGCTGGTGAGGGGTAGAGCTGAGATCCTAACCTGGGTGTTGGTCTTGGGGTCCTTGCTTTGAATCACTTGACCAGGCATCAGAAGCACCCAGAGGGCTCATTAAAGCACAGAGGGCTGGGGCGCCTGGGTGGCTCAGTGGGTTAGAGCCTCTGCCTTTGGCTCGGGTCATGATCTCAGGGTCCTGGGATCGAGCCCCGCATCGGGCTCTCTGCTCAGCAGGAAGCCTGCTTCCCTTCCTCTCTCTCTCTGCCTGCCTCTCTGCCTACCTGTGATCTCTATCTGATAAATAAAATCTTAAAAAAAAAAAAATTAAAAAAAAAAAAAAAGCACAGAGGGCTGAGCTGCTGCACCCCGGAGTTTCAGATTTGGAAGGAACTGGTCTGGTCAAGAACCACACTTTGAGGAGCCAGGAAAGGGAGCACTTTGACCACAGCTGTGGGCTGTCACCAAATAAACCCTAATCATCACAGTTTTCAGACATTAGCTCTACCACTTTCCACACAGAACATAATTCCTTTTCATATTGTTAAAGAGGCAGACTCTGAGTTACAGCTAACTCCAGGAGCTAACTGGACTCGAACTGTCCCCACTTGGAAAGGCTGAATTATGTAAAAGAAAAGGTTTGGGTCTCTGAATGTCATTTAAAGGAGCATGGCCATCAACCTGTGAGGAGTTCTGAAGTGAGGGAAGGATGCAGAGATGACAGTCTCCAATTTTCTCGTTTCCTGTTTCCCTTAAAGGAAATTCATCATGTGGTGGCTCGCAACCCAGCTGAATGTTTTCTCCAGCTATAGAAAGCAGCTGGGTCATGCCCAAAATGAGATTCTTCATTTCAAAGAGGAAAGGTATGATTTTGAAGTCACCGTAAAAAAAAGATGATTCTTATCAGAAGAGAATATTGGGCTATTTGGGGCTTGAAATCATTTTAACATAGATGAATATGTTTCCTGTATATTCTTATAAAATCAAGCTCTCTTTTCTTCCAGGGCTGGTAGGTTCAGAGAGTTCTGGGTCAAAAGCTCACAGAAAATAAGTGCTCACACACACTCAGGGTTTCAGTCTACTTGAGAAAAACACAAGACTGAAGAGGACCACCCCAGCTGGCTCCCTATCCCAGGACTCTAAGCTTTGGGAACATTCTCCTGAGTTCCCCTAAAACAAGTCTGGACTTTGGTTCTACTGCAAGGAGGTCACAGGCTTCAAAGCCAGGAAACTTAGGGTGCACAGCCTTCCTGCTGCAGTCAGCTGGGTAATAATAATTAAACCTATCTGAGGCTGAGCTTTTAATCTGTAAAACAGAAAATAATAATACTTCGTCCCAAATGCTGCTACATGAATTAAATGAGATATTGGCTGACATCAACTTAGCACCAGTTGCAGGCACTGTTCCAAGTGTTTGGCATGCATATCCTTCTCCAAGCCTTACAAAAGGCTCATGAAACAGGTGCCACTGTAATCCCATTGAAGAGGGGAGGAGACAGGCCCAGAGAGGTTTTGTAACCTACTCAAAATCCCACCATGCAAGGAGTGGCGGTGCTGGGATACAGACCTATGCAGTCTGGCACTGGAACCCACATACCCACTGCGATGCCCCACACCACACAGTGCTACACCTCACTGCACCACTCCATCCCACTCCACACTGCGCCACACTGTACTATGCTGCAGCTGAAGCTGTTCCGTGACCTTCCGTTTGGAGTTCACTCTTCTGTTACAGAATCACATTTTCTTATCTCTTTTTAATCTCATGGTGGAATTCTTTGGTATGAGACCCTTTGTTATTTTGTAGATCAACAATAATGACTGGGATGAAATATGACCATTTGGTAATGCCAGGTCTATAGGGTATAGTGGCGTAAGAAAGAGCTACTGTCCTTAAGCAAACATAGAATGTTTACCCAGGTGGATCACAAATGGGCCACAGAGTGGGAGACACAATGGATTACTTTCTCTTTATACAACAAAGCAAAACTGGCAATGAGGGACAATAACAAAGTCACATCTACTTGAGGATTGAGAACATTGTTTGAAATAATTAATTGTTCTGCATACAGAATCAAAATGACAAATTATTTAGAAAACAATCATGCTGAGAAAGTGGCATATGACAATTGCACGAATGTTGGCAATCTCAGTTCAAAGAAAAAAATGTATGAATAGTAACAAAGCAGAAGTTAATGACTCTGGGAAGCACTAAATTAATAACAGAGTTTAGTCTATCAAATAACAAAATTAGAGGCAACCACTTGGAAATCTTGTTTTTAAAAAGAGAAAGCAAAACAAAAACAAAACAAAAAGACAGAGAGAGAGAGAGAGAGCATGCAAAATCCACCAGGTAAAACTAAATTGAATGAGAAGACATACAGACATGAAGGATGTTAAAACTTATATAATTGAAGGTATGGCAGCACACATATTTGAAAGCATCAATGAAATACATGACTTAAATGAAAAGATAGAAATTAACAAAACTGACCCAAGAGAAAATAGATTAGAATATTAAAGAATAAACTGATAAAGTTTCTTCAAAGAATTTCTTCCTGAAAAACTAGGTTTAGAGTATTTTACTAGTGAATTCTTTTGATGCTTTAATTATCAACTAATGTTACAGAAACTACTCTACAAAGAGTAAAAGATGAAGAGAGATAAAAATATGGGTTAAACACAAAAAATTCTAGACAAATTTCATCTATGGACCTAAGTATATAAACATTAAACAAGATACGAATGAATCAAATTTAACAACATATAAAAATATTCCATAAAGCCCAAGGAAGATGTATCCCAGGAAGGTAAGGATGGTTTAATATAAGACATTCTAATATTATAACACATCCAATAATTGATTGTCAGGTAACAGAAAAGCATCAATAGCTTAATAAAAATCAGAAGATATTTTATGCATTGCATATAGTCTATTAAAAACCAAGATGGATCACCAAGACAGCATAGTACTAGCACAAAAATAGACACAGAGACCAATGAAACAGAATAGAGAGCCCAGATAGGAACCCTCAACTCTATGGTCAACTAATCTTCGTCAAAGCAGGAAAAAATATCCAAAGGAAAAAAAGTCTCTTCAATAAATGGTGCTGGGGAAATTGGACAGCTATGTGTAGAAGAATGAAACTTGACCACTCTCTTACACCATCCACAAAGATAAACTCTAAATGGATGAAAGACGTCAATGTGAGACAGGAATCCACCAAAATCCTAAAGAAGAACATAGCAGTAACCTCTTTGACATTGGCCACAGCAACTTCTTTTAAGACACATCTCCAAAAGCAAAGGATACAAAATAAAAAATAAAAAAATAAAAAAGGATAAAAAAAAGGATAAAAAAATAAAAATAAAAAAATAAAAAATGAACTTTTGGGACTTCATCAAGATCAAAAGCTTCTGCACAGCAAAGGAAACAGTCAACAAAACTAAGATGCAGCCCGCAGAATGGGAGAAGATACTTGCAAATGACACTACAGATAAAGGGCTGATATCCAAGTTCTCAAACTCAACACCCAAAAAGCAAATAATTCAGTCAAAAAATGGGCAGGAGACATGAACAGACACTTCTCCAAAGAAGACATACAAATGGCTAACAGACACATGAAAAAATGTTCATCATCATTAGCCATCAGGGACATTCAAATCAAAACCACACTTAGAATGGCACAAATTGACAAGTCAAGAAACACCAAGTGTTGGAGAGGATGTGGAGAAAGGGGAACACTCTTACACTGTTGGTGGGAATGCAAGGTGTACAGCCACTTTGGAAAATAGTGTGGAGGTTCCTCAAAAAGTTAAAAATAGAGCCACCCTATGACCCAACAATTGCACTACTGGGTATTTAATCCAAAGATGCAGATATAGTGAAAAGAAGGGGTACATGCATCCCAGTGTTCATAGCAGTAATGTCTACAATGACCAAACTTCGGAAGGAATTGAGACACCCTTCAACAGACAAACAGATAAAGAAGATGTGGTCCATATATACAATGGAACGTTATTCAGCCATCAGAAAGGATGAATACCTACCATTTGCATTGACCTGGATGGAACTGGAGGGGATTATGTTAAGTGAAATAAGTCAAGCAGAGAAAGACAATTATCATACGGTTTCACTCATATGTAGAACATAAGCAATAACACAGAGGACCATAGGGGAAGGGAGGGAAATCCAAAGGGGGAGAAATCATAGAGGGAGATGAAACATGAGAGACTAGGACCCCGGGGAAACAATCTGAGGGTTTCAGGGGGGAGGTGGGTACGGGGAGTGGGTAACAGGGTGATGGGTATTGAAGACGGCATGTGCTGTGATGGGCACTGGGTATTATACTTAACTAATGAATCATTGAACACTACATCAAAAGCTAATTACGTACTATACAGCGGCGAACTTAACATAATAAAAAAAATCCTTAAATAAATTTGTATTCTTTGACCTATTGTTTCCATTTCTGGGGCACTAAACCACATGAATAATTAGAGAGTTGAGTAATGATTTATGGAGAGGATTGTTCATCTCAAGTTCTCAAATTGCAGTGTTTCACTAATAAACACTGGGAAGAATCCAAACTTCCAGAAAATAAAGGAACAATGAAACAGGCCATGGTAACTCAAAAAATATTGTATGATTATTAAAATTATCATGCCAAATAATTTCAATGCCTTGTTCACAACATAATGTTACAATATAATCAGCATATAGAAAATTATACATGGAATGAAGTAAATGTGTGTGTGTGTCTAAGATTATATGATTAAAAATAATAGCAAGAAAAATTAAAAGCTGTTAGAATCTTTATCCAGAAATGGTAAAATATAGAAGCTTAATGCTCTTATTTTCCACATTCTTCCATATTGTACACAATGGGTATCATGATCAGAAGAATCAAGTAAGTCAACAGGAAAGAGTAAAAATATTCATGGGGGGGGATGGGTGGCACAGGTGATGGGAATTAAGGAACACACTTGTGATGAGCGCTGAAAGTGTTGAATCCCCATTTTGTACACCTGAAACTAATACTACACTGTATGTTAACTGGAACTTAGATGCAAACTTTAAAGAAAAAGATTTATGAAAGAGGTATTTGTTTTGATATCATTCACGGTGAAAATTCAAAAGGCTAAGACATTCAGTAACGGACAACAGTCGCAGGGCACCTTTCTGATGGAATTACGAAGTTACTGCTGAATGTTTACTGACACTACTTTACAAGTGTGCTTATGAAGAGTCTTTAGTGAGATACAGAAATGACTTTGATATGGTGGAGATTTTCTAAAAGCCAAACACAAAGCTGGGCACAGTATTAATCTCTATTGGATAACAGATATATAGAAACACAGAAAGAAACAGACCAAAAGGCTCAAAGTAACTGCCTCCCCTAATACGCCAGAATTTCAAGTGGTTTTACTTCCTTCTCTACGTTTTCCAAATGTTCTGAACTGAGCACAAGATATTTCTACAAAAGAACAAAATGGATGTAAGTCGTCTGTGAAGTGTATGCCCCAAGAACAGTGATGGACTGGGAGCCACCCCCCCCCATCTGTCCTGGCCCGCTAGCTCACCCGGAACGGACGCCCCCCACCCCCAGGCATATGAACCACACGCTGATGGCCCCACGTGGTCCCCTGTCTTCTCACACCTCTGCCTACAATTTTCATCCAAGTTCCTTTCTTCTTTCTCAATGCAGGAGAAACAGCTAATTAATATATTTCTAAAATATCCTTTGGAAGCATAAAATGTCACATAAATGTTCAACTCCCACATATTCTATGATGTGTGTTTGATTAAATTTGCAGCTAAGTGTTAATTCCTACATTTACTTCCCTGTCTTGCCTTCCGGGGGTCTGTTCTAGAAGTCTTCCCACTACTTCCTCCAGCCTCTGCATTTCAAAGCAATTGCTTGCATGGAAACACAGTCCTGCTCTCTTTAGGGTTTCTTTTTTTTTTCCCCTCACAAGTTCAATTGTCTCTGTCTTTGAAGGTAAATGAGAAATATGATGAAAACAGAGAAAATGAGATTCTTACACTCAGGTGAAATAACTGTGGTTCTCACGTAACCAGAATATCATCAGTGCCTGCAGAGATCAATGAAGAGTTTCCATTTGACATTCCTCCCTGTGATGGACACCCCATATCCATCTTCCTGGAGCATGGCTTTGAAAATAAGGCAGTTACTGAGTTACATATCCTCTAGCCAGGTCCAAGACTCTGGAAAAATCCAACTTGATGGGAAGAAGCCTCTGGGGAGCCATGGCTCACCTTCTCGGCTGGCTCGGGGCCAGTGGCGGGCCTGGGCACTGTGCCATTGGTCAGCACCAGGCTTGCAAGCTTTGTTACTGTGGGGGAACCCCTGCCTGGGAATTTAGGCACTGGGAATCCAGGTTCCTGGGTCTTCAAATCAGCTCTGCCTTCAAGTTGCTCTGTGACTTGGGCAGTTCATCTCAGTGACCTTGTCATCTTGTCCCCTGCAAAGCTGCTTCTCCTCCAGGACTCCCTATCTCAGCATCTGATGCGCAGGACAACAGGACTTATCCTGACTCCTCCTCCCCTGGACACTGTGCCCCACCACTCACCAGGCGAGCTCGTCTGCTTGTCCCTGTGCCCACTGCCACTACTCTAATCCAAGCTCCCATCTCCACACTGGACCAGTGCAGTCTCTCTGGGTTTGACTGGGGTCTAATATTTTCTCCACATGGCATCCCAAGTCTTTTTTTTTTTTTTTTAAAGTAGGCTCCACACCCAGTGTGGAGCCCAATGCATGCTTGAACTCAGGACCAGGAGATCATGATCTGAGCCGAGATCAAGGGTGGACACTTAACTGACTGAGCCACGCAGGCCTCTTTTTCTCAAGTGCATGGCTTATCCCATTGTTGCCTTACTTCCGCCTGTGGAGGACTATTCAGGACTCTTGAACAAAGCTAAGCCTCCACAGGTGCTCTTGCTCCCCATCAGGGTTTGTGAGAAGTCAACCCCAGGCAGGATCCAGCCCACAAATGGAAGGCTTGCTCATTCCTTCCTTCCTTCTTTCCTTCCTTCCTTCCTTGCCAAATGGTTTCCAATATTTAAAAATCAAGAAATACAACATAAATACTGGGATTCTAACTTCTCTTGGAAATCAGAAAATTTATCAGCTGTAGCCCAGTATCTGGCGTGGAAATAGCAGCAGCTGGTCTCACTGGATGGGGCTCGGCCTCCCAGTCACCACAGGACCACTAAGCCCCCTCATCTTGCCCACCCTTCATTGCACCCCATGGTATGTGGGGCTCCTTGCTCCCGGAATGTGGCCCCTCTTACCTTCCCAATGCCCCCCTCCTCTCTCCCTCTCAGTGCCCCATCCCCCTGGGGCTTCAGCTCTGGACAAATGACAGAGCCTTCACTTATACCTTCCCCTCCACCTGGAACAGTTTCTCGCCTCTGCCTCTCTCTCCTTCCATCAGCCTGGCCTGGGTAAATCCTACTAATCCTCAAGGCATGCGTTTCAATGTCACTTCTAGAGGAAAACCAACCATTCTGGGCACCCTGCTCTAGGACAGTGCCCTACCTTCCCCCCATCATGCTGGTGATCTCTGGTTACTTGTCTTTCCTGTGAATTCCCCAAGGACAAGGACTAGTCTGATCTCCTCTGTGCACGGCCACTAAAAACCAGCCCAACACGTGGTACAGAGCACCTTTCAAATATTTGCTGCATGAGGGAATTAACTTGCTACCCCTGGATTTCGTGTACATACACATTAGTAAGACAGGATCTACCAGAGGGAAAAGACGCAGAGGCAAACCGAAATGATAATATGGGACAGGTACCTGTGTAAGGTGTCTGTTCCGGGGACATGCGGAACAGTGTCATTGTTTGCCAGAGATGTTCCCCAGGGGAAGTCATGCTGGAATGGAGCTTGGGGACTTGGCACTTGGAAGCATGCCTGCTACCAAGGAGGACTCTGGCTCACAGAGGTGGTGAGCTGCCCAGGGTCACAGGGTCCATGCAGATCATGAACATCATAAATGTCAGAATATACCCAGTTCACGTACATGCCCAAAGCTGCGGCTCCAGCACCCAACTCAGTATTCAAGAATGTGTTGAATGAGTAAAGGAGTGAGTGAATGAAGAGACAAGACAGAGGTTTAAGAAAGACCGAGGGACAGTTTACAGATGGAATGTTTGTGCCCCCTCACCCCAATTCACATGTTGAAACCAAACCCCAAGGTGATGATGTTAGGATGTGGAGCCTCTGGGAGGTGATTAGGTCATGAGGGTGGAGCCCCCACAAGTAGGATGAACGCCTTTATCCGAAAAGACCTGAAAAAGAGAATCTCTCTCCCCATTTGAGGACAGAGTGAGAAGGCAGCGGCCCACAAGGCGGGAAGTGGGCCCTCTCCAGATCTGGTCCCCTGATCTCAGACTTCCCGCCTCCAGAACTATGAGGGGTACAAACTGTCTTGTTTGGAAGCTGCCCAGCCTGTGGTATTTGCTACAATCGCCTGAGCTCCCAGTGGCAGGAAGGACACAAAGCTGATGTGAGATGAGCCATGTGATAAGGAGCTAGAACTTATCTTGAAAGAGAAAAACTTAGCCTCTATGGGGGCAGATGTTTGTTTACTTTCTTACTCCAAGAACCATAGTCCTATTTGTTGACTTTAAAATATATTTTTACATTTAAGGGGTAGAGGCTGTCATTGTTACATCATTTTTATCACACATTTGACACATGGGGAAAGGCATGCGGAGGGCATGGAGCTTTCCTTCCTTCTCCCAAATGTCACTCTCCCAGAATCATCCATGTTCACCAACCTGGAAGCTCTCTGAACCCCATCCTTTGTGGGGGGTTATGGAGGCTTCTTTACAAAGGCAGGGTTGTTGAGATCACTGGCCGTTGGCGACTGACACACTGCCAAATGTCACACACATAATGTTGACTTTTAGAATTTTAAAATAGTTTAAAAACCAAAAGCAAAAGAGTCTCTTTAATGTGGGATCTCACTTGGGTAAGGAGACTGTTTCCACTATGCTCGCGTTAATTATAGAAATCATCACGCATGTGACAACCACAAATGTGAGGTGTGAGTTGTTTTTGTTTTTGCAAATGAGAAAAACAAAACAGCCGCCATAATAACCCAAAAGGACTGATAACGAAAGATGAGAAGATGTTTCCTCAGTGACCGGAATCAGGTCAAGTATAAAAAGGCCTACACAATACACTTCAAAAATGGTTAAAATGCTAAATCTTATGCATATTTTAACATAATAAAAAGTGTCAGCAAACACTCGAAAATATTTTTAACTGATAAATGCCATCCAGCTCCCATTATCTTGCCAGGCTTGATTCCTCAGCTTGCAAAACCTTCCCTGAATGAGTCAGGAGCTGGCGCCAGGGTCACCGAGGCTCAGGCAGAAAGGGGCCCTATATCTCCCTACCTAAGCTCTTACTGTCTTATTGTGAATTATAAAAAGAAACATATATTTTGGTCTTCCTCATTCCTGACACAGAGCTCCTCAAACCCTTGGAATTTCCTAAGTGATAAGGGTAATAAAGGTGTCTTGATATTCATAAGAACCCCTTTAAGCCACACCTGAGTTTATGTTAATGAAGTGACTTTTGGAAAGCATCTAAGGATGGGGGCTGGATGCCACGGAGCCAACCAACTGAGTGACCTGAAACCTCCAAGGAGGACAAAGGGCTGGAGACTGAGTTCCCTTGATGATGGCCAGTGATCTCAACAGCGCTGCCCTTGATTTTTGGTTTTTAAATTAAATTAAATTAAATTTTTTCAGTACCAGTGATCCATCTCCTCCCTCCCTCCAATCTTCCAGTGTAGGAGGGAAGGCCATGCCCTTCTTCCCTCATCCTGGTGGGACACACAGGAAGCAAGTTTATGGACTCCATCTCCTCCCCCTCTCCCCAGGACCACTGCCTCAGTCCCTCTCTCCAGTCTCTGCCGGGTCCTCCCCTCCCGTCCCTTCCCCACCGAGTCCACATGTCCACACCATCCCTACCCCCAGAGCCACCTTCTAACTTGGAGCTGGCCATGTCACTTCCCTGTTCAAGTGCCACTGGGCTCCCCAGTACTCCAGGATGAAGTCTACTGAGGCTCAATGAACAGGCACCTCGCCTCTCATGCTCTGCACACAGGCTCTCCCCTAGAACCTCAAGGTACTTGAATCCTGGCAGGGCTAGTCCTCATTGCAGGCTTTTTCTTCCGTTACCCCCCTCTGCAATGTCTTCTCTCCAAACCCCATCATCACCTGCCTAACTCCTGTTCAGCTGCACAGCTCTGTCTAGAGGCCACCTCTTCTGGGAGGCCTTCCTTGATCCCACTCTCCCCACCCCAACCTGGGTGAGGCTTTCCTCCTTGCCAAGGCCATACAGCAAGTCAGCTGTTGAACTGGGATTCAAAGTCAGACCCTCCCACTTCCCAAAACAGAAGACTGTGCAACCACATATGTATGCAGGAAAGAAAGAGCAAGGTAGAGCAAAGCAAAACATCTTGGAAAGATGCCCAAGCTATAGTAAATGAAAACAGCATGCTGCTGAACAACATGCATGGCATGGTTCCATTTTAAAAATGTATATATGTTTATATAGGTTTGTATAAGCAAAGAAGAAAGCCTCAATAAATACAAATTGAGCTGCTGACAACAGCTATTGGGTGGGCGGATCTGAACATTGTGTAAGGTTTGAATTTGTTATGTGTTCTTTATGTTCTAAAAAAAAAAACCCCGAAAAAAACAATGCAATCAAAGGAACTCAGCAGCTGTCTCCCAATAATAAGTGAAAGGCCTGAACACTCGGGAATTCCAAGACACAGAGATAAGCCTTTGGACGCAGGGCTCACCTCCCGACTACCCTTGGTCCTGGAAGGGACACGGGGAACTGAGAGGACAGCATGAAATAAGAAGGGTCAAGGTGGGCTGGCAAGCCACACTTACCTTTCCCAGCAGCTCAGGCAGGCCCAGCACTTGCCCGGAGAACACGCCGATGCAGATGAAGATAGCAGTCACCTGCCCCAGAGAGCCACGGATCTCCTTGGGCGAGATCTCGTTCAGGTACATGGGGAGCGCACTGAGGGCAATGCCTGTGAAGGAAGCATGGCAGCCATGAGAGGACAGTCTTCTCCGAGGGAGGAGTACCGTGGTCCGTATGAGGGCCGTCATCCTCAAGGGAGACGGGTCAGAGCCCTTCCCTCTTCCACGTGCCCTCTCAAGAACAGCAGCGTAACCACAACGCCACTCCCAGCATTCTGCATGGACTGCCAATGCTTTCACATGCCCTATATTATTTCATCTTTAATGTATGCATGGGAGGTAGATTTCATAGAAGGGGAAATAGATGATGATGGTGGTGGTGGTGGTGGTGATGATGGTGATGGTGACGGTGGTGGTGGTAGTGATGGTGGTGTTGGTGATGGTGGTGGTGGTAGTGATCGTGGTGGTGATGATGGTGGTGATGGGGTGATGGTGGCAATGGGGGGGTAAGGTGATGGTAGTGGTGGTGGGATGGGGGTGATGGCTGTGGAGGACGATGTGGTGGTGATGGTGGTAATGGAGGTGATAGTGGTGGTAGTGGTGATGGTGATGGAGGTGAAGGTGGTGGAGGGGATGCTGGAGGTGATGGTGGGGGTGACAGCCATGGAGGAGGATGTGGTGGTGACGATGATAATGGAGGTGGTGGATGTGAAGGTGATGGTAGAGGGGGTGTCAGTGATGGTAAATGTGGTGTTAAACAGCCAACATAGCCAGGACTTACCAAATAGCAGGGATCCTTCTTATCCCTTTACATATATTATATATTTTTATAGTAAGCCATTGAAGTAAATGTATTATTATTATCCTTATTCTAAACATAAGGAAGCTGCGGTACAGATGGAGTAACTTTCCCAAATCACCAAGTGACGTCCAGAGATGCCCAAAGAGATTATTTTGCCCCGAAGATCAGGTCTCTGATTCTGGAACTCGAGCTCTTCCCACTAGCTAGCAGTGCCTCTATGTGAATCAGGGCACTCAGGTCGGGCAGATAATGTATTAGCCAGTTTACAGCATTTTATAAGTGCTTGTCAGTTTCAAGAATGTTTTCCACCTGCAGCTGTGTGGAAAAGCCCTTTACAGGCCTGCCAATGTATACAGATGCACTTGTCCCAGGCTGACTCACAGCATGTTGGGAACACAGAGCCTCATTTCATAGGCCTTCCCCTTCCTTGAGGTGCACGGCCTGATGGTGCACAAGGAGCGGTCAGGGGCACACTCCCTCAAACAGGGCTTGCTTAGCGGCCCCAGTCCTCCTAGAGTCCGATTTGAGCAGCGGCTTTCAGCTTGTGAAAAGCAGAAGGGACCTTGGAAAATATTCTTTAGGGAAATCAGAGATGCTGAAGGAAATACTTTAGGGACAACTGGAAATGTACATTTTCTTACTGGGGTGCAAAAAAAAAAAAAAATTGAGTCCAGTCCAAAGCATTTTACTAAACAGAATAGTCTTAATTTTTGAAAATGAAAATATGACCCACATCTTTAAATTGCACAATGTGGTCCGGGGAATGATCACAAAATGCGCACAGATGTGCAACCCCCACCTAGGTCAAGAATCAACCTACACTACCAGCATCCCAGAAGCCTCCCACCCCGTGCTTCCTCAGAAGCCTCATCCTCCCCCTTCTTCCCAGAGGCCACCACCAGCCTGACTGCTATCACCAACGCTCCGTGTGTGGAACCACAGCCGATGCATTTCTTTTGTCTCTCATCTCTTCGTGTTTTTCATGGGTGTGAAATGCATCCATGTTGTAGCATGCATGTAACTGCAATTTATTTGTTTTTATTGCTTTCTAATAGTCCCAGGTATGAGTATATCCCACTTCATCCACCTTCCTATTGATGGACACTCCAGCACTTTCCAGTTTAGGATCAACACTAACAGGGCCCCCTAAACATTCTTAAGCAAGTCTTGGTGCACATGTATGCACGTTTATATATATAAATTGCAACCATAAGATACATTTGTTCAGTTTTAATAGAGCCAATTTCCTGAAATTATCATACCAATTTACACCTTTATGAGAGATGTATGAAATATACTTTGCTCCACATTTTTGGCCAATATTCAGCATTACTGGTCTTTTTAATTTTTAGCAATCATGGCTTTAATCTGCATTAAATTACTTATTTAATTACTAATTGCTCACTAGTAATTACTAATGAGAGATTTTATTTTAATTCCAGCATGATTAACATTCAGTGTGACATTAGTTTCAGGTGGACAATATAGTGAATTGACACCTCCATACAACACCCAGCACTCATCACAAGTGCCTCCTTCATCCGCAGCCCCTATTCCCCGCACTCCCCACCCACCTCCCCTCTGATAACCATCAGTTGTTCTCTAGAGAGTTAAGAGTCTGTTTCTTGGTTTGTCGCTCTCTTTTTTCCTTTTGTTTTATTTCTCAAATTCCACATATGAGTGAAATCGTATGGTATTTGTCCTTCTCTGACTGACTTATTTCACTTGGCATTATACTCTCTAGCTCCATCCATGTCATTGCAAATGGCAAGATTTTATTCTTTTTGATGGCGGAGTACTATTCCAGTGTGTGTGTGTGTGTGTGTGTGTGTGTGTGTATTCCACATCTTCTTTATCCATTCATCTATTGAGGGGAACTTGGGCTGCTTCTATAATTTGGCTATTGTAAATAATGCTGCTATAAACATAGGAGCACATGTATTCCTTTAAATTAGTGTTTTTGTATTGTGGAAGTAAATACTCAGTCTTGTCACTTCTGGATCATAAGGGAGTTCTATTTTTAACTTTTTGAGGAATACTAATATGAGTTTATGTATCTTTTGGCCATTTTTTGTGAAGATGCCCGTTCCATCTCTTAGCCATTTTTGTAAGAGTTTTTCTGTGTTTTTATTATTGATTTGTAACAGTTCTTAATGTATTCTGTATATGAACCCTTTGTCGATTTCATTCACTGCAAATATTTTCCTGCTCTCTGTGTTCGTCCTTCATGAATGGTGATTTTTTTACATGAGGTCTTTAATTTTAATGTATTTCAATTTATCAATTCTTTTACTTTAAACTAGTGCTTTTCTGCCTGTTTAAGAAATCTTCCCCTATCCTAAGATGGTGGAAAGTCTATATAGCACGTTATCTTTTAGAAAACTTCCTGTTTTACTGCTTATCTTTAGAGCTACAATCCACGTGGGACGGATTGCGTGTATGAGGTAAAGTAGTGTTCAAGTTTCATTTTTAATGGAATGAAAATGTCAGTGTCGATACAGATGCAGCATTCAGCATCTTGGATGGTGCAGTCTGTACTTTATCCCTAAGACAATTCCCCAAGGAGGAGCGGCAGCAGAAAAATACACACACCAACTCTTGACCCATAAACCTCTGCTTTACATAAACAGCTAAGCTGTAGAAATAGTAACTAAAGCTATCACTGTAGAAATTCCATGGCTGTACACATAAGCAAAAAGAGTTCTTTTATGGTTGCCAAGATGAGTACTCTCCTTCCTTGTTACCCCAAAAATCCATGTTTCTGGAAAGATGCAACACATAAAATAATTCCATTTTAAGCAAATTTCACATACAATTTTCCAAGCCCCAAAACATAGGTGCATATACATGCCTGCTCCATTCTTGGAGTCGGCAGCCCCCCTCAGGCTACCATTGGGGCCCGTTCTCATAGAGCACAATTATAACCGAGGACCAGCCTGCAGTTCACAACCGCTGGGGACCCCAGCTGACTTGGATATCATTTGCTGAAAAGACACCCCTTCCCTTCAGCTCTCCAGCTACCGCTTTGCCATAGGTAAGTGCCCATATATGCATGGGTCAACTTCAGAAGTCTCATTTCTCTTTCACTGATCTATTTTTCTGTCTTTGCCCCAATCTGTACTGTCTGAACCACTGTAACTCTCTAAGTGTTGATACCCAGTAGATTAAGTGTTCCCATTTTTCTTCTGGAAGATGATCTGATGAATTCTCAGCACTACGCATTTTCATATAGATTTTAGAAGCAACCTGCAATTTCCATTTTACAAAACCTGCTTGGATTTGCTTTGGTTTGCGCTGCATCTACGGATCAATACAGAGGGAAAACCTTCATAACGTGGAGTCTTCCAATTCATGAACACAGACCACCCCCTATTTATGGTCTAATTTCTCTCCACAATATTTTATAGATTTTTTGTAGATAATAAGAAGATGAGACATTGCATGTTTCCCATTGGACTTATTCTTGGGTAATGGTTTCTATAACATCTCAGATGGTATAACTTATAAATTTAATTTTCTATACACAAATAAAATTACTTTTAGTTTATTGACCTTATATAGAAAGATGACATTGCATTTAGTATTACAAGTATACAAGTATGATGACCTTTTATCTGGATACCCTGGCAGCCAAATCCACTCACACATTCTGAGGCTTATTTACACATTCTTTAGATGTTTTATACATTCGTGATATCTGTGACAGATGACAGTTTTAGTTCATCTTTACCAATCTTTATATCTTACATTTAAAAAGTTTTTGTTTGCCTCATTGCATTAGCTAGGACCTCTTGTACTATGATGACTTGGAGTGGTGACAGCATATATCTTGTCTTGCTCTTGAGCTCAGAGAAAAACCTATTAACATTGTACTCAATATGACGAGTGCTATAGGTTTTGATAGGTAGCCTTTATTAGTTTAAGAAAATTAGTTGGTTTAGAAAAAAAATTGACTATATGGGTTTTTCCTTTCCTTTTTTCCATAAATAGATACTGAACATCATCAAATGACTTTCCTGCATATATCAAATAATATGATTTTTGTCTAAAATGTATTCTGTAAATATGAACTATCTTGATTGATTCTCAAATGTTAATCCAATCTTCCACTGCTGGGATAACTCAGCTCAGTCTCAACATATTATCTTTTTATGTTTTATTGTTGAAATATTGTTATGTTTATTGTTAAAATTGCTAATTCTTTGTTTAGGATTTTTATATCTATGTTCCTTAACTTGTAATTTTTTTTCCTGTGAAGTTCTTATAGGGCTAGCTATCAAAGATATGCTCATCTCATAAAATGAGTTGGGAAGTATTCCCCTGGAAATGTTTATAAGGAGTTGGCATTGTTCTCTTTTAAAGGAGACTTGAATCTCTTTTGATGAGAAGTTTTCAAGTATATGTTCAACTTATTTAATAGACTAGGACAATTCAGATACTCTATTTTTTCTGTCATTGCTATTGGTTAAGTTTTTTTCTTTCTAGGCATTTGTACATTTCATTTACATTTTCAAATATATCACATCATGATATATTCTCTATCTATGCTTCAGGATCTATCCACTTAGTTCTTAATATTAGTTATTAATTCCTTCTCTCTTTGTAAACAGTCTCACAAGGTGTTTATCAATGTTATTAATCTCTTCTAGAACTTACTTTGACCTTGCTGATGCTTTCCAATGAAACTTCCTTTTCTAACTTCTTGAGATGGAATCTTAGATTATTTTTAGCCTTTCCTGTTTTAAATATTTGCATTTGAGGTTGTAAATTTTACCTGAAATATGGCTTTAGAATGTCCTATGTAGTATTTACATTATCATTTAATTCAAACGACTTAAAAAATTCCATTGTGATTTCTTTTTGCCCCTCCAGTTACTTGGAAACACACATTCATTACTTAGTGTGTATGCTACTTACATCTAAATTTCCAAACTTATGAGGATTTTGTCCCTATATTTTTGTAATCAGCTTCTAACTCAATTCTGTTATGGTCAGGGAACACGGTCCAACTTTAATCCTTTGAAATGTGTTAAGACTTGCTTTATGGCTCATCATATGGTGAATTTTTATAAATGGCCCATGAATGCTGAAAAGGAATGCGTGTTATATGGTCCTAAGATTTAGTGTTCCATATATGTTAATTAGCTCATAGGTGTCCACTGTGTCGCTCAAACCTCCTACTGCTGTTTTTGTCCACTTGTTCTATCAGATACTGAGACCATATTTCTCATTTTCGTTTGACTAATTTTCAGTTTATACTCATTTTCTGTTTATACATCGTGATGCTCTATACGAAGTGCATATCAGCTTTAGAATGGTTGTATTCCTGATGAACTGAGAGCTTCTCTCATGTCTGGTTATCCTTCTTGCCTTAAGATCTACTTAGTCAGTTAGCAGTGTTGCTGTACCGGATTTACAGGCGTGGGTTTTTCCCATCACCTTATTTTCAATCTTCCTATATCTTTATATCTAAGGTACGAACAGCATATACACAGGTATTTGTTTTATCCAACGTAACCATTCTTCCTTTTAATTGGAGTACTGGCATACTTGTGTTTAAATACAACATCCTACCGTTGGCTGTTCTATGTGGCACTCTTCTATATCCTGTGTTTTCTTTTTTAATTCCTTATTTAAATTCAATTTAGTTGGAATATTCTGTTCTCTCTCCTCTTTTGCCTTCTTCTGGATTACTTTTTTTTTTTTAAGTCATTTGATTGTTCTATGCTATTTTCTCTTCTTTTAAGAATTGCTCCAAAGATCATTTCATGAATCTGTGTCTTAGTTAAATCTGATATAAATTAGTACTTTTAGTATTTCCTGGATAATGCTAATAATTTAATACACACTAACTTTACTTACTGTCTTCCTGATTTATATGCTATTTTAGTTGTGTATTTTAATTTTTTCTCTTTTTTCTTTTTACACACACACATACAGAGACACACACACAAACTCAGAGACATGCACATACACAGAAACACATAGAGACACACACACACACACAGACTCAGACACATACGCATATATGCACACCTGCAGAAACACACATACACACAGACTTAGGCACACACAGAGACACATAGAGACATACTCATATACTCACAGACTCAGACAAACACACAAACACAGTCTCAGACACATACACATGTATCCAGACACACACACATAGGCTCAGACACATACACACATATACAGACACACAGACTCAAAAACACACATACACAGACACATATATGCACACATGCAGAAACACACCAACACATAGACACACAGACATACACATAGACAGAGACATGCACATACACAGAAATACACAGACTCAGACACACACAGAGACACACATACACAGACATGCATGTACACAGAAACACACAGACTCAAACACAGAGAGACATACACAGACACATATATGCACACACACAGAGAAACACACAGACACACAGACACATACACAGACATATACACATGTACAGATATGCACACATACAGAAACACACATACACAGACTCAGATACACGCAGAGGCACACACGTATACACACAGACTCAGACACACACAAACACACACAGACTCAGACATATACACACATACACACAGACTCAAACACAGAGACATTTAAAAGACACATATATGCACACATGCAGAAAAACACACATACACTCAGACATACACAGAGACATGCACACATGAAGAAACACACATACACAGACCCAGACACACACAGAATCAGACACATATTCACAGACACACACACACACACAGACTCAAACACAGAGACATATATGCACACATGCAGAAACACACAGACACACAGACATACACAAACACAGAGACATGCACACACGCAGAAATACATAGACACACATGCACCCCTGTACAGTACCTGAACGTTGTCAGGTAGCTTTGAGGAAATGGAAGCTCAGAGGGATGAAGAAGTCTCTCTGAGGTCACTGGGCTGGTAAGCAGCAGGGCTGGGACCAGAATCCACCCTTCTGAACACCTCACATGCTCTTTGTCATGTTATGATTTGACTCAAATCATAATAATAAGTGAATAATAGTATTAGTGTTTTTACTAGTTTCCTACTGTGGCTATAACAAATTGCCACAAACCTAGTGATGTAAAACACTACAAATTTCTTATCACACAATTCTAGGGGTTATGAGTCTAAAATGGGACTGGGACTACAATCAAGGTGACGGCAGGGCTATGATCCTTCTGGAGGTTCTAGGGGAAAGTCTGCCCCCACCCCTTTCCCAGCTTCCAGAGGTGCCCATACCCAGTGGTTTGTGGCTGTCGCCCACCCCCACCCCACCCCTGCATCACTGCAGCCTCTGCTCTCAACTGCTGGTCTCCTTGCTCTGGCTCTGACTCCTCCTTCCTCTTTCACTTATCAGGACCCCTGTGATCTTATGCGACTCACCTGAATAATCCAGGTAAAGACTATCTCACGGTCCTTAACTTAATCCCATCTACAAAGTCCAGTTGCCCCACCAGCTCACATTTGCTGGTTCTAGGGATGAGGATGTGGATGTCTTTGGGGCAGTAAGCAGAATATTGATAAATAACAATTTGCTTATAAGAGTGGCCCACAGCCTTGCTAGGAGCCTGTGCTGGGACATGACTGGGTAGGTCCTCGGGGCATGGTACACATAAGCTGACCCCACCAGACAGGAGGGCCAGTGTTTCTGCCCTATACTCTTATTTCACAATCTCCTATTCTGTGTTGTTTAATGAGTAAACAATACAGCTCTGCATGACATGTGAGCTCCAGAAGCTTCCAGAGAACATTCAAGATAGTAGCTCTAAGATGGGTACAAAAAGGAGCCAAAGCAGAATTTTAGAGCTGGTAGCAACCTCAGATCTCAGAGTCCAATCCTCCCTACTTTCTAGATTATATTACTGGCCCAGAGGAGTGAAATGATGGTCCCACGGTCACCTGGTAAGTCACTGGTAGAACCAGAACTTAAAGTCGCATCCTTGATCCTGATTTCATGTTCTTCCCATGTCATATACTTCTCTAAATGCTGCTACTCAAATGTGTCCACCAGAGACCAGCTAATATGATTGACAAGCTTGTCTATCAGAGAGCTCCTAGTGCGGACATGGACTTGTACCCCTGGGAGTGTGGGCGGTCCTGGGGCAGCTTGGCGGGAACCTGTCCAATGCAATCTTCCACAAACAACAAAACACCTCTGTACCCTTCTAATTTGACCTTACCATCTGCATGGATTTTGCCTCTAACACCAAGCTGCACCAAGTCTGTTTCAATGTGAAAATGTGTTTCTTTTTTTTGCCAAGCTTTTTAGAGAAAGGATGCTTGGGGAAGGTGTCCTGGGCTTCTACTATGGCTCCAAATACCGCCCACAAACCTGGCTTGAGCAGCACAGCCTTCTGAAAATCCTCCAGGCTTATCACTTGGCTTTAAATTATTTATTATGAGCAGGACAGACAATTCATCTCCTGGCCAGCAATTTTCCCTTATTTCTGACCAAATGCCTTCCTTTAAATGCCTGCAAGTCCCCAGCTCTGCTTTGAGAGGGTCTGACGAGAATAAATGACAGGAAGCCTCCATGTCCTGGCCACCTCCAGTAGGTTGTATTCCAGAAGTCAGAGGGGTCTGGTTTTTTCTCCCTTCCTTGTTCTTACTTTTTTTCCTGTTTCTTTTTGGAAATATCATCAGAAAAGGGGTCTAACAGATATCTGACTTGAATATGAGGCTTTGTAAAAATGACCTTTCTCAAGTCCAGCTTATTTTTAATTAAGGAAACTCAGAGAGAAACTAGTTCTGTGAAGTAAGTGTCACCTTCCCCAGAAGAACTGGAGAGGCAAGACCACTGGAAAGAGGCTAATAGATAAAATGTAAATGTGCTGGAAAGGCAGACCCTCCATGGCCTCTGTTGGGAAAGGCCATCCATGCCACATCTCACCTAGCCTTCGTCCTGAGTGGGCAGGGCCTTTGACCGGACATCTCAGTCTACATCTGGGATGTGTACCTTATTAGCTGAGAATAAAAGGAATAACACCAAGAATGGCAATGATCCCGTCACCATTCCCGGTGACAGGGAAGGCACCATAGGCCTGGAATGTAGTATGCGCTTCTCACACATTCCTGCCATCAGTTAATTTTTGCATCCCACTGGGGAGCAGGGGGGCTTTTGATTGAGCCCCTTTGCCAGCCCAGGAAAGAGGCCAGGACTGTGAGGCAGAATGCTGCTGTGTGGCCCCACTGGTTCACAGCACCCCTTGAATCTGCATCTCTAGGGCGTAGGTCTCTCCAACACTGATGGTGCCCCTGGCCAGGGGGCTTGATTTGGTTAGTGGGACACTGACAAGCACCACGAGCAGTAAATTGACAGGTGCTTGCACATGGGGTCCTGCCCCCAGTACCACTCTCTGGCACTCTGAGGATCCCATGGGAAGACGGGGCTGCCCTACCGCAGGCTGAGAGACCATGTGCAACCAGGATGAGCTGGTCCTGCTGGGATCCCCTGACACCAACCCAGCTGCTAAGAATCAAATAGGTGTGCGAGCCCATGTAAAGTCAGCCCTCCGCTGGCTGGGCTGCAGCACACGGCGGCATGGGAGTGAGCCCACTGGTGAGCCGCAGAGGTGGCCCACATTAGAACTGCCCCACCAGCCTGCAGAACCCCAAGCTCAGCAAAAGGGTTATTGCTTGAAGCCATTATGTTATGTTTGCTAATGGCTTCAGATAACAAAACCTAACTGATACAAAGTAATGAAATCAAGCTAGGTTTGGTGGGGGTGGGGGGGGCAGTCAGTGTAAACGCACAGACCTCAGCCTTAACCACTTCAGTCACATGTCTCTGAGCCTTGATGGTGTCCTTGATGAAAAATGACAAACTGACAGTCCTTCAGCATTAGCAGGAGATCAGAGCAGAAGAAACCATGAACAGGACTGGTTAACTGTAAAGCACCACATAAACTCCAGACATTATTCTTACCAAATAACATTTTCTATAGCCAACTCCTTTCTACTTGAATACCAAGACAGAGAAGTAATTTCACCCTGAGTCTGGTTATTACTAATCCTGAATATTTCCCACCAGCAGCAGGAAGGGACAGGAAGTCTTCTCCCCTGACCTTCCTCATGTCCTCACTCTCCTGCTCACCTCTCCCTGATATATACTTGTGGTTGGGCTCACTCCCAAAAGCCTGGTGCCTGCAGCGTGCAAGAATCAGCAAGGAAGGAAATTAGCCTTTAACAAGCTCACAGGTTCCAACAGCATTTGGCAGATTACATATACATATGTAACACACACACACACACACACACACACACACACAGCATTTTGTGAGCGTTATGACAGTCCTTCAAAGTAGGTATTGTCATTTCAATTTTACAAATGGGGAAACTGAGGCTCAGAGCCATTTAAGCAACTTGCCAGAGTCAGTAATTGACAAACAACAGAACTTCAACACAAAGGCAGGGATTTCTAATCCAAAAGCCTGCAATCTTTCCACAAATGCCTACAAGTGAAACCTTACTGACCTGAAATATTTAGAAAGAAAGCAGGGCTTGTTGGTTGGTTGGCTGGGTATAATGACATATTTTGAGGCTCCTGCTCTCTCACACCCCACTGCCTCCCGGCTGTCATCTTGCCCCCTCCTCCATGGCTCTCTCCCCTGGACAACTGGCTCCTTGATTCCACTCCTACCCTCCTTTATACTCTTCTCTACACAGAAGCAGGAGGAATCTTACTGAAACACCAAACCAGCTCATGTCACATTCCTCTCAACCCTCCTCTGGCTTCCCATCACCCTTGGCACAAATCCTGCAAGGCCCAACATGATGTGACCAGCCCCTCTTCAATGTCATCTGCAACCACTCTCCCCAGCTCACCAAGCTCCAGCCATGCTCCCTCCTCATTCTCCCTTCGATATGCCAAGCAGGGAGTCCATCTAAGGGTCAATGCACTCTTCTCTTGGTCAAGAACCCAATTCCCCTGATACTCTCTTGGTTCTCCCGCTTGGTTCATTTTGATCTCTGCTCATATGTTTCCTACACTAAGTGGTCCTCCCTGGCTGGCCTATCTAAAATAGCCCCCACTATCTTCCTGTCCTGCTTCAATTTTCTCCTAGGGCTTGCCTATCTACTTTGCGCATCCAATTATGTATCCATTCACCCACTAGAATGTAAGCTGCAGCGGTAGGGATTCGGGGACTTCGTTCACCACTGTGTCCCCATGATGGAGAAGAATGCCAGACACAGCAGGTTCTCCATAATGAATGCTCAGTGAATACATGAAAGAATGAATAAGTCAGAGACTCAGAGAGGAAACACAACCCTCATTAAAAACTCCCTGGAAACCATAGACAACCTTGGAATATGAATTTTACAGTGAAGATGACAAAGAAAAAGGCATGACATACTACTGAAGACCATCCAGGTCTCCAGAGTTGACTTGGGTCTCTCTCACTTAGTTTTTCTCGGTTCTCAGGCCAGAACCTCGTGTGTGGTTCATCTCATGGGACTGCCCTCCTTTATGCAGACTTCTTGCATCCTTGGTCCCTGGCAACTCAATACTAGTAGGAGCCCAGTCATGTGACAGCTCCAAACACCACTCACACTTCCAAACACCCCCGAGGATCATGTCCTGCCCTGCCTTGGTGAAGGCTTACCTCCATCCACGCCCATGATGAAGCGTCCCATGATGAGCATCTCGAAGGCTCCTGCCTGGAGGGAACAGGCCATCAGCAGTGCAGCAGAAATTGCAAACCCATTGTTGACCAGCAGAGTGTACTTCCTGGAAAACAAAGGGTGGTTGGATGAGGAGGCCCACCATGAGGACATCAACCTACCCATCTCAGAAGCAGGGGTCAGGCCTTCAAAATGGATCAGCAGAGCAAGACTCAGGCACAGTAGAAAGAGCATTAGCCTAAGGGTCAGAAAGAGGGCCCAGAGCCCCAGAAGCCTCCACTTGCCACCTTTGGCTGTGTGACTCTGAGCAAGGCACTTCCTCCCTCTCAGTTCACCACCAGGACTGATTAGGTCACCTTCAAAAGCATTGCCGCAATCTATGAATTACCTGATGCACTACTATATGTATCAATTCTAAGACCTTCACTTAACATTTCTGACATCAAGGTGTGTCTTAGAATCCAAGAGTCAGAGCTCAGGCAGGGAAATGGAAACCACAGAGAGAATTTAACATAGGGAGTTGGTTAGGCAGGCACTGGGAGACTGAGATGTCAAAGGGGGAATCTCTGAAGAGAGGTGCTGTCCATTTGGTGCTGACACTTTAGGGGCTTGGAAGAGGGACTCTTAACCCCTGGTTTATCTTCAAGGATGGGCGCTGGCCCACTGGGGCTGCTACTCTGAGGGGCACCATGTTCTGGGGTGTAGACATAATCTGGGAACTAAACTCAACTGCCACGTTCACTGCTGGGACTAGTAGGAAATTCAACCAAACCAAAAGGACCAAGCCGCTTTACTTATCTCCTCTAGTGCCCCTCTTGTCAAAGGGCAGATGAGGCATGCCACTCCTAGCCCCTGCATCATAGAGCAGAGTATCAGGAGTAAGTTTGGAGTGGAGAGACAATAGCTTAATAACCAGTGCAGTATCCTACAGCTTTAACTGGCAGGTTTTCTCTTCTCCCTCCCTCCTTTCCTTCCTTCTTCCCTTCTCTTCCCTTGTTTTCCCTCTCTTTCTCCATTCCTCTCTCCCTCCCTCCCTCTTCTGCAGTTCATGTAGCAATGCTTCTTACATGTGATGACATCTTCAATTTGATGAACTACAGCACTAACTGTGAGATTGAACTAATCCCCTTCAACACAGTCAGTCAAACCCCTATGGCAATATTATTAGCTGCTCTGTCCTGGGACTACTCTCACTATTCTGTGAACATATCCCTAAGACCTCCTGATTGAGAAGTGTGACTTGTTTGGAGGCCTGGAGACCCAAGTCCCTGCACCAGCTGTAGCTTTTATGAGCTAGGTGACTTTGTACTTGATTGCTCTATGTTTTCCTTTCCTCACTTACAAAATGATCATAATAGCTCATCCTTACTGAACACTGGCTATATGACAAACCCTGTTCTAAGTACTTTATGTGAATAGCTCAACTGCTACTCAAAATGATCCTATAAGGTAGGCACTTTATCAACCCTATTTTATAGATAAATTAACCAGGACATAGACAAATTGGAAACTTATTTTAGGTCATACAGCTAGTGAATCAAGAAGCTGGAGGAAAACACCATAGCTTCTCACAGGACATTTTTCCCTAATGATTCAATCAGTTAACAAACACTAAATTATTTTGTAAATTGCAAGAAGCTAGGGACTTGAAAGGGGCTTTGTTATTACCTTTGGAGGTTAGAACCCTTAAATTCCAGGCCAGGGCTCTTTACACAATTTTTACTTATCTCAAACATTTCATTAAACTTTCCCACTTCCTACATCTTCTCAGAGAATCCCAAAGCTAATGACTTTTGCAGCTCAGTGATGATGGTACAAAGACTGCTCATGGCAACAGCTTTCTACGTTGATGAACAACTTCTAACAGTGAACAACTGAAACAACCCAGGTGTCCTTCAGCAATGGACTATTTAAATAAATTATGACACATCTCTATAATGGTACATTGTACACACATTAAAGCACAGGGGCTTTATATATTCTATATGGGAAGATCAAGAAGCTGACAGCCTTCCCTTTGAGATCAGGAACATGACAAGGATGCCCACTCTCATCACTCTTGTCCAACATAGTATTAGAAGTACTAGCAACAGCAATCAGACAACAAAGAGAAATAAAAGGTATTCAAATTGGCAATGAAGAAGTCAAACTCTCCACAGATGACATGATACTTTATATGGAAAACCCAAAAGACTCCACCCCCAGACTACTAGAACTCAAACAGCAATTCAGTAAGGCACGATACTAAGTCAACGTACAGAAAATCATTTGCTTTCTTATACACTTACAATGAAAATACAGAAAGGGAAATTAGAGAATCAATTCCATTTACTATAGCACCAAGAACCATAAGATACCTGGGAATAAACCTAACCAAAGAAGTAAATGATCTGTACTTGAGGAACTACAGAACACTAATGAAAGAAATAGAAGAAGACACAAAAAGATGGAAGACCATTTCATGCTCATAAATCAGAAAAATAAACATTGTTAAAATGTCTATACTGCCTAGAGCAATCTATACTTCCAATGCCATTCCAATCAAAATTCCACCAGCATTTTTCAAAGAGCTGGAGCAAACAATCCTAAAATTTGTATGGAATCAGAAGAGACCCCGAATGGCTAAGGAAATGTTGAAAAAGAAAAACAAAACTGTGGCCATCATGTTGCCTGATTTCAAGCTTTACTACAAAGCTGTGATCACCAAGACAGCATGGTACTGGCATAAAAACAGACACATAGATCAGTGGAATCGAATAGAGAGCCCAGATATGGGCCCTCAACTCTATGGTCAAATAATCTTCAATAAAGCAAGAAAAAATATACAGTGGAAAAAAGACAGTCTCTTCAATAAATGGTGCCGGGAAAATTGGAGAGCTATGTGTAGAAGAATGAAACTTGACCATTCTCTTACACCATACACAAAGATAAACTCGAAATGGATAAAAGACCTCAACATGAGGCAGGAATCCATCAGAATCCTAGAGGAGAACACAAGCAGTAACCTCTTCAATATCAGCCACAGCAACTTCTTTCAAGATATGTCTCCAAAGGCAAAGGAAACAAAAGCGAAAATGAATTTTTAGGACTTCATCAAGATCAAAAGCTTCTGCACAGCAGAGGAAACAGTCAACAAAACAAAGAGGCAACCCACGGAATGGGAGAAGATATTCGCAAATGACAGTACAGACAAAAGGCTGATATCCAGGATCTATAAAGAACTCCTCAAACTCAACACACACAAAACAGATAATCATGTCAAAAAATGGACAGAAGACATGAACAGACACTTCTCCAATGAAGACATACAAATGGCTAACAGACAACATGAAAAAATGTTCATCACTAGCCATCAGGAAGATTCAAATCAAAACCACATTGAGATACCACCTTACACAAGTCAGAATGGCCAAAATTAACAAGACAGTAAATAATGTATGTTGGAGAGGAGGTGGAGAAAGGAGAACCCTCTTACACTGTTGGTGAGAATACAAGTTGGTGCAGCCACTTTGTAAAACAGTGTGGAGATTATTATTATTATTATTATTATTTAATTAAGAAATTAAAAATAGAGCTTCCCTATGACCCTGCAATTGCACTACTGGGTATTTACCTCAAAGATACAGAGGTAGTGAAAAGAAGGGCCATCTGTACCCCAATGTTCATAGCAGCAATGGCCACAGTCGCCAAACTGTGGAAAGAACCAAGATGCCCTTCAACAGACGAATGGATAAGGAAGATGTGGTCCATATGCACTATGGAGTATTATGCCTCCATCAGAAAGCATGAATACCCAATTTTTGTATCAACATGGACAGGACTGGAAGAGATTATGCTGAGTGAAATAAGTCAAGCAGAGAGAGTCAATTATCATATGGTTTCACTTATTTGTGGAGCATAAGGAATAACACAGAGGACATTGGGAAATGGAGAGGAGAAGTGAGTTGGGGGAAATCAGAGGGGGAGATGAACCATGAGAGACTATGAACCCTGAAAAACAATCTGAGGGTTTTGAAGGGGTGGGGGTGGGAAGCTGGGTGAGCCTGGTGGTGGGTATTATGGAGGGCACGTATTGCATGGAACACTGGGTGTGGTACATAAACAATGAATTTTGGTACACTGAAAAGAAATTAAAAAGATAGATTGTTAACTGCAAAGAGCAAGGTACAGAACTTTTTGTAGAATATGCAACAATTTGTGTGATGAAGAAGTGTGCGGGTGTGCGTGTATGCATGCATGAAAAAACAGACACAAACCTCTGAAGAGATCCACAACAAAGTGGCATCACAGGTTGCCTCCAGGATGGGGATCTGATTGGAGAGAAATGCAATGGAAACTTTCTACTTGACACTCATTTGGTCCTTTTGAAAGTTATACCATATGAATGTATTAATTATTCAAGATATAAATACAATCTCCCTGTCAAAAAATTAATTTAAATGGATGTTATAATGAGGGAAATTATGATTTGGCCAAGACTTAAAATAGATATTCCCCTCTAAACTGACCTTCCTGCAGAAGGTCACAGACTCAGGCTTCAAAACGATGAACCCAAAGGCACTAATTTCTGTTATTACTGAGACCTCAAAGCACAGTGAGAGCAGGCTAGTGCCCTGGGTCTGTGTAGTGCTCACAGCCCTTCCCTTCAGTCTTCTGAGGAACTGACATATCTCTTAAGAAGAGAGCAGGGTGGTGGTGGGAAGACCTGCACCCTCATAGCAGCGAGGGCTGTCACGAGCGTTTCCCCTTGGCGAGTATTTAGTGAGTGCTAGACATGGGGTCTACCACCGGGAGTAAGTCAGTCCCTGTCCTTGCCTTCATTGGGTTTTTAAATCTAGTTAGGGACACAGAAAAATGATCTGTCACATAGAAGTCAATTAGAAGTAAAGATACTGATGCTGAGAGTGTATTAAGTGGGACCTGTGCCTGTCGTTGGCCTGTCTATCCAGGGAATCCTTCCTCCGCTCTGCTGTCTCCAAGGGAACTATATTTCCCAAACTCTCTGCTTCCTGCTCTCTGGTATGCCTGGCCAAAGATATGCCTGATGTTAATCTCCTCTGGCAAAAAGGGGAGTCTGGGTATCTCCCTCCCTATCTCCCTGCTCCCATAGCAGCAGGTGCATCTGCTCTGCAGCCCCAGCCTTTTTTCCGGGATGCCAGCACCCTGCCCCTCGCCACTGAGTGGGTCTGACTCATAGGTCCCAGCAGTGCTGCCTCAGCCTTTTAGCCTTCCATCCCAGGTATGGCAGCAGCTTGTCTGTGAAAAAGTGATTTCCCACAAAAGGCCGAAGGGTTCTCCCTGCAGCTCCATCTCTGGCCTCAGTTCTACTCCTTGAAACCTCACAGCACAAACCCCTGTGGATGCAGAGCCCAGTGCAAGTCAAGTTTGTGAAGAGGTTGTGGAGAGAGAGAGATGGGAGGAATGCTGAGGCCAGACTCAGAGGATTCCTGGATGTTGAGCAAAACAACATGTTCTGTAACCTATAGACTGAGAAATGAAGGGTTTGATCAGAAGTCAGACATCAACTCCTATGACCCTGTTCCAGTTAAGCTGGACCTCTGATGCTAGGATGATGGTCATGACATTCGTAGCAATAATGCTGGCATTAGTTGGTGGTTCTCAAGGCTGGATTCTCATCAGATCCACCAACACCACATAAGAAGAGAGAATCTTTGGTCCATCCCTAGAGAATCCCAATACTTGATGCAGACTCAACAAGAGGCCATCTGAAGAGTCTAGGAAGAGCATGGCTTTTACATAAATGGTCTCATTTCATTCATTTCATCTCTCACACCTGTAGCCAGCAGTACCCATGACCTGGACAATTCACTGAGGAGGAGGTGGAGGCATTACAAGGTGGCAGCCACCTTCGTGTGGCTAAAGCTGCCCCAGAAAGGTAGGATGCATCGGGCTCCTGCACACTGGCTGTCCACTACTGGAGAGAAGCCACCCTCCACCCTATCATTCCCATACGAACATAGCTATTATGTCTTGGCCCTCATCCCTCTGCAGCCACTGCCCCTTGTGTCAGCTTCCTTTTAGAGTGAAACTCCTTAAAGGGTACTGTCTGCTCCCCTTCCCTTCTTTCCTCATCCCACTGATTGGATCCTTGCTACCACTCCGTGGAGACTGCCTCTGTGAAGATGACCAGGAACACACAACCTGACAAACACAGCTGTTGTCTCCCCCAGGACAGCCTCTCAACAGCATCTGATAGGGTTGACTGTGTACTCTTCCTAAAACACAGTCTTCTCAGGATATCTGGGATCCACTCTCTCCTGTTTTCTCCCTACCAGCCTCCCCTTCTCATCTCAAGGCTGGTCTGTTCTCTCTGTCCACTTGCTCCCTGGGTGATTTCACCTAGTCCTGTTACCTTAATTGATGGCAATTCCCAACTGTATCTCTGGCCTAGAGTCATCTCAACCCAGACTTACACACCCAGTTGCCTCCTAGGCATTTCCACTTGCATGTCCAAAAGGCATCTCAATCCGCGCATATTTAAAATGGAACTCTTGAATTCCCAGTGCTAATCCCCCAACAAATACATCTAAACCCCTCTTTCCTCAGTCTTCCCGATCTGAGTAAATAAAGACTCCATCTTCCTAGTGGCTTACATCAAAAATCTGGGAATAATACTTCCCTCTCTTATTTTCCTTCTGACCTCCAGGCACTCCATCATGGAGTCTTACCGACACCACTTCCAAAATACATCCCAGGGCAAAGTACTTCTCCATTTCCAGTCCACAGTGCTACAGTGGAGCAGACCACCGTCTCCTTACACTCTGACAAATGCAGGAGCCATGGGGGACTCCTGCTTCCACTTCTGGCCTGATGTATAATTCATGGTCCACAGAACAGCTACATCGATCCTTGCCAAGCAAACACTGACATACTTCCCCTTACTTAGAACCTTCTAGGGCTTCCCACTACACTGAGGATCAACTCCTCATCTGGGCCTACAAAACCTTGCATGAAATGGCCTTTGCTACACCATGTCTTCACACTCATGAGCCTTCCTGCCATCTCTTGGGGGTGCCAGGGTCCTTCCTGACCCACAACCCTTGTCCTGGGAGGCCCTCTATTCATTGTCAGAGTCATATCTCACTCAAGTGATTCAAATGCCATCTCTGACACTATCTGATGCAGCCACTCCCCCCAGCTGCAGGGCCCATCCCCCATAACCCTACCACCCTTTCTATTTTTCTTTGTGGCCCAGACAACAAAGAATATGAGCCCACGTTTCTTTTGTTTATGTTGGCATATGCCCTCCTAGAGTATCAGCTCCATGGGTGCAGAGATTCTGCCTTGTCGCTGTAGCCCCAAGGACTAAACTTATTCCTGGCACATGCAAGTGCCTCATATTTCTTTGTTGCATAAATGAAGGAGTAAATTCTAGAAGGCAAGTCATCTTAAGCCAAGCTTCCTCCTTTTTGCCCAGCTCTGACCTATTCTGAGTCTTCCTTTAGCCTCTAAGTCTATGGGCAGGATAAATACTGTTCTCCCGAATCCACCTCCAATAACGTTCCCGCTTGGACAGCCCATCCACATGCTAACTAAACAACCCTGGGCAGATTTCCTACACCCTATGAACCTTGGTTTCCACAACTGTAAAATGGGCATAACAGTGTTTATCTTGTAAGGCTCCTGTAAGAATCAGATGATTTATGAAAAGTGCTGAGGATGGCACCTAGAACTTATTTGGTGCCTCGATAAACTAAAAAAGAAATAAAACAAAATCCATGGTGATAGGTAATATTCACTGGGTACTTGCTATGTGCCAAGGCACTATTTTAAGTACTTTATACTCACTGGACACCCATGAGTTAGGTAATCTTGTTACCCCATTTCCCACATGAAGTAAACAGATCCAGAACTTGAGTACTTGGTCAAGCGGACATACTATTAAATGGGAGATTTACCATCCCAGTAACCCTGACACAGAGCTATCCACAGTGGCGGCTGCTATATTACTCACAGCCATTTATTCTTTCAATGATCATTCATTCATTCCACTGACATTCATTCACTCTACACACATCTGAGTGTGGACTGAGTGATGAACACTGTTCTAGGGTCTGGCATATAGCTGTGAACATGCCCAAGAGCCTGCTTTTGTGTTCTTTTCAATAAACAAATAAAAATAAAACATATGTAGCATGTCAGATGGTGACAAGTGTTGTAGAGAAAACTAATGCAGGGAGGGGAGGAAGTTTACACAGGGAGACATCTGGGAAGGTGACATTAAGCACAGACATTAAGCACAGAAGGAATGCAGATGAGCCATACAGATATAAGGGAGCAGCAATCTTAGTAGGGGGGTATAAAGACATGGGCTATTTTCAGGTATGCCGGTGAGGCCAGGGGGCTGGAGGCAGAGGAGGGCAGGAGAACAAGTAGTGGAATGAAGGCAGAGAGACGGGCAGGGGAGCTCATGAGGGTCTTGTATGAGCCACCATGACAACCTGGGTTCTCACCTGGAAAGAGATGTGCAGCCCTTGGAAGATTCTAAGGAGAGGGATGGCATGGCCCCCTGACTGACACCTTTTATTAACAAGATCATACAGTCTTCTATGTTGACCAAGGGCTGTAGAAGTCAGAGTGGAAACAGGGAGACCAGCTAGGAAGATCTGACGATGGATCACTCAAGTACTGATGGTGATTTGACCAGGATGGCAGCAGTGGAGACGTAGTCAGATCCTGGTATGTTCTGAAGACAGCTGATGGGGTTTACAGATGGACTGGACAGAGGCAGAGAGAAAGAGGAGCCGAGGATGCCACAAAGTGCTTCAGACCTAGCTCATGCACTGGACGTGATGGTGTATTTTGTGCTATGCAGAGAATGTTAGAATCACATTCAGGTCTGACTTTAAATATTTGCAAACAGGGCCATACACCCTCTAAGCAAGCTCATCATATTAATATATTCTTTCCCAAAATAACCCCCAGCCTGACAGTGTCCCAGTGAAGATGGAAACCTTACCTGCAAAATAATTTACAAAGTTGACTCACTGGGGTTCAGACATAGGGATTTTAATGATTTCCCCACCCCACCCCCATTTTTCCCAGGGGATGAACATGGCAACAGAAACAAGGGAGACAGGGCCATGCCATTTCTGAGCACAGAACCCCACCTGGGACACCTGACCCATCATCCTGAGTTTTCCCATAGTGTAGAATCTTCCTGTGCAGCCCAGAAGATCATCAGCTCCCAGCAGAAGGGGCCAAATATGAGGAAGAGTGATAAGGTGATGAGGAGGGTGGAGAGTAGGTCACCTGAGAAAGGGCCAAAGGGACTCAGCACACTGAACCTGGACAAGAGAAGGCTCGGAGACAATGTGAGAGCTTCCACTATGTCATGCTTGCACAGGACCAAGTGGTGGAAGACACAGGGAATATTTAGGTTGGATTTAGAAAGTACTTCTGTAAAGGCCTAGTGGAATGGGGAGCCTTTGGATATACGGCTGTCACCACCCACCCTTCCAACAATTCTTTAGCCTGGCTTAGCCTATAAACCGAGATCACACCTTGTTTCCACCAATCCTCACCTTCCTCATGTCCACCCATTCCTGCTTACCCAGCCGGAATTCCATGATCCATCATTTTAAACAGCCATACACCCTCAGCTCCTTGACCCACGGACCCAATTGTCTTCATTACACATGCTTGGCAAACCCCAACCCTGGTTAGATCCTGACCTACCTCACCCATGCACCACAGAGCTCAGCATGGCTGGGGAAAAACCCACAACTGTGTTGACTGGTGTCACTTGAAATTCAGGAGCACTGATCTCAAGTGGGCTTTCGGGACCCCTAGCAGTCATTCTGTGATTCCCTGGATTATTCGGTCTCCTGTTCTCCTACAGGACTATTTCGCACATCTTCTCTCTCTCCAAATCCCCTATCTTTCTTCTCAGCTGATGACCCTGCTTTTTACGCCACCGAAAAAGCAGAAACAATCTGGAGAGGATGTCACGTGTTTCCTCCACATACATCGACTCCCTGCTTCTGTGCACACACTGTCTCCCCTCGTGTTCCTATGGATGTACCACCCCTGCTCTCATCTGAGGCTGACCCCTCCAGTTACTGACCAGTTCCCCTGACCCTCTCACCTGCACAAGAGTAGCTTCAGCAAGTTTCATCTCTTGCTCCTGACTACCGATTTCCCCCTCTGCTGGAATAACTCATTTACACCCTGCTGTAGCTCCCATCTTAGAAGGAAACCATACTCATCTAGACTCATTGTCTCAAGTTATTCTTCTCTCTTAAACCCACTCCAGTGTTGGTCTTCCCCACCATGCCTTTGGAACACCCTTTCACATTGCTGAATCCATCGACCACAGCTCAGGCCTGGTCTTCGTTTCTCAGCAGCGCTGAACATAGGGGATCACCACTTCCTTCCTTCATGTGTTTTCCAGCCTTCATGCAGTGGTGGGTCTGTTCCTTCCTCACTGGCTGATCCTTATCATCTTCCCAACCCTCTCAGTGTTGGAGGGCTCCTGGTCTCAGCCCTTGAGTCCATTCCTTTGGCCTCCATACACTTCCTAGGTGATCTCATTTCCCGGCTTTTAATGTCACCTACGTACTGACGACACCCAGACATACATCCGAGCTCTGCATTCCCCTCTGAGGGCTAGATCCACATATCTAACCACTTGCTGCGTGTCTTCACGAGGGGGTCTAATGGGCCATTCACGGTGGATATACCTAAAACTGAGTTCCTAATATTGTTCTTCCTTTGCCCCAAAAAACCCCTATTCCTCACATGGGCTTCCCTACCTCAAAACAACACAAACAAATGAAAAACCCAAACCAAAACAACACACTACAATCCTTGCAGATGCTCAGGCCAGAAATGTTAGCAATATTTTTTACTTCTCTGTTTCACTCCCCACATATCATACATCAGTAAGGTCTGTTTTCTCTACTTCCAAAATATGTCCCAAATGCATAAAATTCTTACTGCCTTTCACACCTGGTGCCAACAAAATCACCCCACCTGGATGATGGCACGATGCTCCTAACTGGCCTCCCCAGATGCACTGATAACAGCAAGCCTTTCAAACTGTGAGGCAGGCCCACTCTTAAAACACTCCAGTAACTTCCCGTCTTACTCAGAGTAAAAGCCAAAGTCCCAACTCTGCCCCACAAGGCCCTCTGGATCCAATCTCAGTGACCTCCCCAGCTTCAGTTTCTACTCATTGACTTGGCCCCAGCCACACTGACATCCTGTCTTAACACCAAGGAAGCTGAGCCTGTTCACCCCCCAGGATATTTGCACTTACTGCTCCCTCTGCCAGGAGACCTGTGACTCCAGGGGCTTTATTCCCTTTGTTCACCCCTGAGTGCTTGGCACATAGCAAGTGCTCGATAAATACTTTTTGGGAAAATAAATGCATGAGTGAATGAAAGTATGCAAGCAGGAGAAAAGTGGCCACCTTGGGAAGTAATAGTAGAAAACCCCTCAAGCATCAAGCATTCCTTCATGAGTTCTTCCATCTACCCAACAAACGTTTATTGCTTGCCTAGCGTGTACAAGCTTCTGCACCATGTGGGCTCATATATACACACGTTTTCTGCATCAAGGAGCTCCCCTTGCAGCGAAAAGACATAAATGTAATTGTAATTAAGTGGTAACAGCATAAAATGCTAAGTGACATGACAGAGGAAAAGAGAAAGTCCTATGTGAGCCCAGAGGAGGCCAGTGTTTGGTTCTAACAGATGTGTGGTGGGCAGTGTGGGGCAGGAGTGACTATTTGTTGACTTTTAACTGTCATTTCCAGCTCGTGCATCAGTAATGCCAAATGGGTCCTGTCCACAATCAGACAAACAGATGGTGCGGAAACAACTTGTAGCAAAGTTGCTGCACGTTTGGGGTTGGCTGACTCTCTGTTTTAGACTTCGGACTGCTGCCTTCCTGAAGTCCACGTCCGCCAGGCCCAGTCTTTCTCCGCATCATCTACCTTGAACCCCAGGAGGGCTTTCTTCTCCCAGAGTCCTTGTCACTCTCACAGTTCATGGCAAGCCTCCGAGGCTGGCAGAATGGAGGTGGAGTATCAGGAGTCCCAGTGGGGACCTGTCCCTCAGCTCTCCCCTTCATCCCTTGCTTTGTGTCTGTGGCTGCTCAAGACTACCTGTTGGCCCTTCTCCAGAGGACTGCCTACCCCAGAAGACGTCCTCTCCTCCAGAGCAGCCTGCAGCCACTGACTGGAGAGTGGTGGGAGGAGAATGTGGCCCCAGGTGGGTGAGCTCCAGGGTATGATTCATGCTCCAGACCCCTGCAGGCCAGCCAAGGCCAGACCGGATCAGAGGACACAGCCTGTCTTAGCTCTCTGCCCCTTTTCTCTCTTCTGCTTCTACCACCTTCAAGGGAACTCCTGAAGAGCCCTCCCTCCACAAAACATATCATCCCCCTCGCAGGCTCTGCTCCTGGAACTCACTTTCCTAAGACAATTCCAGCCTGAAAGAGGAGACAGTCAGCAACCAGTGTGTCTGTTCTATTACAGATTGAACTGTGTGCCAATTCCTCTGTTAAAGCCCTAACCCCCACCCCCATGACTGCATCTGGAAATTGGGCATTCAAGGAAGTAATTATGGTTCTAAAGATGGGGTCCTAATCCGGTGGGACTGGGGTCCTTATAAGAAGAACAGATGCCAGGGGTGCTCGAACGTAGGGAAAGAGGCTGTGTGAGGACACCGTGAGAAGAGAGCCCCCAGCAAGCCGAAGAGAATGGACTCAGGAGCAGCCAATCCCACTGGCGTCTTCATCTTGGACTTGCAGCCTCTCCAATTGCGAGAGAAGAAATTTCTGTTGTTCAAGCCTCATATGTGCTTGCCATGTACCCTGCGGGTTCCTCCAGCAAGCATCTAAAGAGCTAATGTTCTTTCTCATTCCCATAAAGTAAAGACGCACTTTAAAATCTTGAAGTAGGGGGCACCTGGGTGGCTCAGTGGGTTAAGGCCTCTGCCCTCAGCTCAGGTCATGATCCCAGGGTCCTGGGATCGAGCCCCGCATCGGGCTCTCTGCTCAGCAGGGAGCCTGCTTCCCCCTCTCTCTCTGCCTGCCTGTCTGTCTACTTGTGATCTCTGTCTGTCAAATAAATAAATAAAAATCTTAAAAAAAAAAAAACCCAAAATCTCGAAGTAGAACAAGAGGAGAAAAATAACACTTTTGAGAACCTGCTATTTGCCTGGCATGATGTATGGGAGACTGGTTGTTACTGCTTGTTCAATACCCATCACACTTCTTCTGGTGGGAGTCCCCTGGATTTCCTCCAAGAAACATTCCCACCCTCACTTTATGTGGGGGCTCATGGTGGTCACAACCCCACCTCACTGTGGCTCCAAGAATGGGCACATGATACAGTAATTTTAAATTAAATTTAGAATGCTACTTACCAGGATTTCTCAACCTGGGAACTATTAACATTTGGGGCCAGAAAATTCTCTGTATGGGGGCTGTTCTGGGCATTGTGGGATGCTCAGCAGCCTCCTTGGCCTCTGCTAGGTGCTGGTAGCACCCCCTAGGTGTGACAACCAGAAACGCCTCCCGATATCATCAAATGTCCCTGGCAGGGGCAAAACTGGCCCTGGCTCAGAAGCTCCAAGGGTATGCAACCTCATACAAGTAGATGAGATGAAGGCCTGGGACTTTACTAAAACTCCTGGCTGGAGAAGCCTGTGTTGGGGATGCTGAGCAGGAGCAGTGTCACCCTGGGCTGCCGGGGCCATCTTGCACTCACCAGGGAGAGAGCACCTATACCTGAAGCCAACACAGAGCAAGGCAGAGCTGAGACAGAGAAAACAGACAGGTGGATTCAGCTGAGCTTATATTCCAGTTGCGTGAGCCAATTAGTTCCATCTGGGCCCGAGCCAGACTGGTTGTGTTCCTGTCACAGGCGTGAGTGACATGACGCATTTTGTAAATAGTATTTCTTGCCGCCCTCACAAGCCATCCCCTTAGTGGGGCTTGCTTACCTGGACTTTACAGATTTAAAACTGAAAGAGTCACCAGCTGCCTCTTCTTGCATCTCTGCTCCCCATCCCCCCTCCGCAGGGCTTTCAGGTGCCGCCATGATGTGCAGAGTGGATTGTTGACAGCTAGGAAGTGGGCTCGCACTCTGCCGTTTGTCGCTGAGACCCAAGTGCCAGTCACAGTGTCTGACTCCTAGTCAGTGTTCAAAAATATTTGCTGGGTGGGTGAATGTGGTTACTCGGCTTGCTCAAGAAGATGCCTGATCTGGTGGTGGGTATTATGGAGGGCACGTATTGCATGGAGCTCTGGGTGTGGTGCATAAACAATGAATTCTAATACACCAAGAAGAAATTAAAAAAATAAAAAATTTAAAAAAAAAGAAATTAAAAATAGGGCTTCCCTAGGACCCTGCAATTGCACTACTGGGTATTTGCTCCAAAGATACAGATGTAGTGAAAAGAAGGGCCATCTGTACCCCAATGTTCATAGCAGCAATGGCCACAGCCGCCAAACTGTGGAAAGAACCAAGATGCCCTTCAACGGGCGAATGGATAAGGAAGACGTGGTCCATATACACTATGGAGTATTATGCCTCCATCAGAAAGCATGAATACCCAATTTTTGTATCAACATGGACAGGACTGGAAGAGATTATGCTGAGTGAAATAAGTCAAGCAGAGAGAGTCAATTATCATATGGTTTCACTTATTTGTGGAGCATAAGGAATAACACAGAGGACATTGGGAAATGGAGAGGAGAAGTGAGTTGGGGGAAATCAGAGGGGGAGATGAACCATGAGAGACTATGAACCCTGAAAAACAATCTGAGGGTTTTGGAGGTGAGGGGAGTGGGGGAATGGGTGAGCCTGGTGGTGGGTATTATGGAGGGCGTGTATTGCATGGAGCACTGGGTGTGGTACATAAACAATGAATTCTGGTACACTGAAAAGAAATTAAAAAATAAGTTATTTAATTAAAAAAGAAGATGCTTAAGGACCCGATTTCAAAGTCCAGGTGAGTTTCCCTCTGTTTTTGTTTGTTTGTTTGTTTTGTTTTGTTTTTTGCACACTTCCTCTGCTCTGCTCTAAAGGGAAAAACTAGATCCAGCAATAAGCGTTAAGGAGGCCGACTTCAGTGCAACTGGAAGAACATATTCACAGCCAGCTCCGTTGAATGATGGGCTCATGGGCCGCAGGAAGACCGTGTGAGGATGGGGACAAGGATGACCATGACACTAGCCAACATAAAGTGGGCACTGACACACCATGTCAACCACTGGGATGAGCGCTTTATACCCACCATCTCGTTTCATCTTCATGACAACCCTTGGATAGGCCATTGCTTTATATTTGTTTTGTCACTAACTAAGCCAAGCTTGGAGAACTTGAATGACTCATACATGGCCCCAACCTCTAGCCAGCATCCATGTGCTAACATGGTCACCAACCTGTCTCATGAGGGAAGGAGAGCTCTGTCACTAGAGCCAGGTGGCCAGAGACAGATGACCCCAAAAAAGCAGAGGGATTCAAGCAGAATTCTCCAAGCCAAAGACTCCAGGAGACAAGGAACTTGTACCCCCGTGAGAGATAAATTCAGCATGTCCTAGCAAGGAATAGCTCCCCACTGGATTTGCAGGGGACCACACCCACCTGACTCCAAGGATCCCCAACTCCACCTAAATTTTCCCCCACCAGTCTCAAGTTTGAGCCCCTACTGTGGGACCCCATCGCAGCCTTCCTCATTAAGCCCAGCCTCTTCTTTCTCCGCAACAGCCCCTGCCCCGGGAAACAAACAGTGAGGCATCAAGAGGCAGTTTTAATAGACACCACATGATAGGAAAGTCACAGGCTCTGGCCAAACAGACCAGATCTGAATCTCAGGTCAACCTCATTCTCTGTCACCTCAGACAAGTTGCTAGGCCTCTAAGAGCCTCAGATTCATCACCTGTAGAATAGGGACAACAATACAGGTTGCAGAAGTAAGGAAGTACGGAATGTCAAGCACTGCTGTGCAGCAGGGAGTGAATAAATGGCAGCAGACTTCTTTGGGTTTTGCTCCTTTTCCTCCCAACAGTTCCTACTCAAGCTGAGACTTCATCTCAGTTCAACCTTTATTCCTGTGATGATGAAAAGAGGAACTGGCAGCTGGCTGGGGCATAAGGACCAACACCTTTTGATAGAATCTCTCTCCAACCTAGAACTCCTCCTTCACTTAGAAAATCACTTTCTTTGATAGCTACTATCTCTTTTCCTTCCTTCTATTTTTGTTTTTGCACCATGCTGCTGGAAGTTGCAAAGCCGCTTTTGTTGCCTTCGTTTTACATGTGGGGAAGGTGCTGGATGAGAGGTGAGGGGGCAAAGTCCCACAGCACACACCTGGCAAACTGGGGCATCAGGACTTGCTGGGCCACAGCATCCTGACCCCGACTACAATGTGGCTGTCCCTGTACCATCCACTTGGGTTCAGAGACTCCTTGTGGGGCAGCCTGGGGGTGTAAGTGCCATGGCCAGACACAAGGCAGGTGTATGTGACAGGCCATAAATCCAGGGGCCAGGGGTGACTCTATCTAACTAGAATAGGTCAGAGGACTGGGGCTTAGTAACAGTGTCTCATGGACCCTGGCCGGTGAGGCCGATCAGGGGACCATGTAGTCACCTCCCTGCGGTCAAACAGTCACGGATTTTATAGTACCACTGCCAGCAGAGCCCTACTCATGATTTGTTTGGCACAGTGGAAGGGGCACGAGGCTGTATAGCTGGGTCCAACCTGAGCTCAGGCACCGTGTAAGCTCTGAACTCCATGCCCCATTCAAGAATTCAGGGAGTGGAGCAAATGAAAGAAGACTGTGTGTGTGTGTGTGTGTGCTCGCGCACCTGGAACACTGGGGGACCTCAGCAGACGGCAGCCCTCATTCCACTATGCAATAGCTGTATTTCTCTGGAGGGCAGAGTTCCCACAAGTTACCACTGGAAGTGGCCTTAGGGTCAAGGTAGATGGCAGCACCTCCCCTGCCTCACTGGGGGACTGCATGAGCATGATATGCATGTTTTCAGGTTGGCTCCCTGCCCCAGCCTCATGAGAGCCTGCTCTGAAACACCATCAGCTCTAACTTGCTCCTTGATGGGCATGTGAGGTTGAGGGTAAAGAAAGGGGTAGCGACTTTTTAAATAGTGCTTCTCTAGGCCTGAGGAGTGGAAAGATTTTCTGGGGTCTGCTGAATCTCCTTTCCAGTTCAGGTCACTGCAATATGGAGAGCTGGGGAGCACCTGCTATGTGAGGGTGTCAGGAGGGTGAGGAGGACAGCAAGCCGTTTGGTAAATAAGGGTACCTTCTACTTAGTGGATTCCTATTAACGGACTCTTCTCCCTCCACTCACTTTCTCTGGTCCCTGTAACACTTCCTGCAGGCACTTTATAGAGGAGTAAATTGAGTTTCAAATACATTAAAGGACTTGGCCAAAGGCACACGACTGGAGAGTGGAAGGCTCATGAGTCAAGTTCAGACACGAATGCTGCAGAGACTCTACTTTTCCCTTAACACCTCAAAATCCCTGAGGAAGTTCCAAGTGAAGACGCAGAGAAAGTGTCTGGAGAAATGTACTGATAATCAGTCTGATCTCAGAGAAGTCTTCAGGACAGAAAGAAGTGAGAAATGAAGCTGAGGAGGTAAACTGGACCTGACTAGAGAGGACCCAGGTGGGAAATTTCAACATGAAGTGTTTGACACTCGCTGCAGCTGTACTTGCAATACAAAAGGTCTGAAAAAAAAAAACTCAATGTCCATCCATGGGAGATTGGTTTAGTAAGTTATCATTCAGTCATATAACAAAACACTGTCCTATGAGGACTTGTCTGGAACAATTGCGAAGACGCTCTGCTGACCCTTCTCCATCTGCCCCTGCAGCCAGATCCATTTCCTCCCTCCCTGTCCTGCTCTGAACGCTGGGAGCTGGTCCTCCCAGACTACACCAGCAGGCTCCTGGTGTTTCTGGTTATTACTTGGGTTTGACCATTGACGGGCACTGGTGGTAGGTTGGATGGTGGGAGGAGAGAGAAGGCAGGATATTTCTCCCCTACTCCCTCCCTGTTTGGACAATGCGGCCTGACATAGCCCAGTTCACACAGCCCTCACAACCTCAGCTCTTGCTTGTCGGCCTTGTCCATGGTCTTCACTCCTCCCTGACCTCGGGAGCCCTATCTCCTCCCCTTGCTTTTCTGGCATTGAAATCTCTCCAGCTGAACTGTTTAAATGGAATTCTGTTGCCTTCTGGGACCTTCACTATGATACAGACATATTATAAATACCACAGAGAGGATCCCCAAGCAGAGACAACCCCCACTAACCTCCCAAGAACTTTTCCGATCAGCTTCACCATTAAAGTCCCCACGAGGCCACCGATGGCGAATATGGACACTGTCACAGACCAGAGTAGAGTCAGAGTATCTGGGTCTATAGGATGCCCATGCCTTCTTTCCCACGATTCATTGTAGAAAGACTTGATGTACTGAAAACAAAGAATAAACCATGTTATTCCATCCTGCTGCTTGAAACCAACCAGTAGGTAAAGAAAAACAAATTTTATAGAGCATTTTCTGCACACTAGGCATTTTGCTAAGTTCTGTTTGAGCTTTATTCCATTGAACCCTTCTAACAAATTTTGTGGATGGGCCCTATTTTGCCTCATTTTGCAGATAGGGAAACTGAAGCTCAGAGAGACAAAATGACTTGCTCTCTAAGTGGCAAACCTGGAAGTCAAACTCAGATCTGACCCCAAATCCAGGGTAACCACTTATACCCAAGCTTCTCCAACTCTGGCACACAGCAGAACCAATGGGAAATGTGTTAAAAATGCACATACCCGATATAACAGAAAGTCTTTCCCACCTTGAGGTAGGCAAAGACACACCATAAAACAAAAACAAAATATTCTTTCGGGTTTCAGCAACATTAAAGTGTTCTATTTTTCAAAAGATACCTTGAAAAAATGAAAAGACAAGCCACAGACTGAGAAAATGCATTCACAACACATATACTATAAAGGACTTATATCCACAATACATAAAGAATTCAATAAGACAAACAACCCAATTAAATGAGCAAAGGACTTGAACAGACTCCAAAGAAAATCCAAATGACCAGTAAGTTAATGACATGATGCTCAATGTCATTAGTCAACAGGCAAATGCAAATTAAAACCATAACAAGATACCACGTGGCATTGTCCAGATCCCCACTGTTGTCAG
Organism: Martes martes; assembly: GCF_963455335.1. Lineage (NCBI taxonomy): Eukaryota > Metazoa > Chordata > Mammalia > Carnivora > Mustelidae > Martes > Martes martes. Next base: position 145,582,359 of record NC_137889.1, read on the forward strand.
TCCTGATTTGATGGGTTTGTGATGGTGACTGGGTGATTTTGATGTGCACCAAAGACTGAGGTCATGGCACTAAGCTCCTCAAGGGAGCTCCATCCCCAAGATGCTCAGTTATCTACTGATATGGGACATGGGCCCACAAACCTTTCCAGAGCTATATATGACACTCAAGAATAAACATAGTTTCCAGAGGCACAGACCTGAGCTTGAATCCCAGCACAACAACAATTTCCTAATGATTTAAACCAGCTGGACCTCTGCTTCCTCATCTGCAAAATGGGAATGATGACACTGATGTCTCAGGGCTGTTATGAGGGTCACAGTAGAGTTTGGAGCAGTGGCCAGTGCCTGAGTGAAGCTCACACAATCTCCAGGAGGCTAAAAACTAACAGGTATGGTAAGACCAAGTAGTGATCAGCAGTGTACTCTCATGTGCTGTGTTTAATTTGTATAACTGTCTTGGAAAACAGTTCGGCCTCATCTAGTAAAGTTGAAGATGCCCCAAACCTGCAGCCCAGCAAATCCATTTCTAGAGAATTCCTCTTAAAAAAATTCCTCTTTTCCACCTGTCCTAGGATACACCTACTCAAAATTCCATGTAGCATTGCTTACAACAGCTCCAACTGGGAAACAGCTCAGATGCTCACCCACAGTAGAACAGATAGTCATCAAATGAAAAACACAAGCATCACAAACATGAATGAATTACAGCAATGTGCAAACACACATATAATAAAATCTCACACAAAATAGCATTGAACAAAATAAGCCAGAAACAAAAGAATACATATAGTATGATGCCATATGTAAATTCAAAAATATGCAAATATAGATGTTTTGGGGGAATTACAAATAAATTGTAAAACCACAAAGGAAAACAAGGAATTATTGCAAATGTCGGGTCAGTGGTTACTTCTGAGGGGGGACGGTGGAAGAAATGATCTGGGTGAGGCATCTGGCAGGATCCTCTGTTCTTAATCTTCTTATACTTAGCGGGGTGCTAGATTTATAATCATTCTTTAATGGGTTGAACTGTGTCTTCCCTCAAAATTAATAGGTTGAGTCCTAACCCACAGTGCCTCAAACTGTGAGGTATTTTGAGGCAGTCTTTACAGAGGTAATCAAGTTAAAACGAGGTCATTAGGGTGGACCTGGTCCAAAATGACTAGCATCCTAACAAAAGGGGGAGACGTGGACACAGCGGCCCGGGTAGAGGGAAGACCATGTGAAGAAGCACAGGCTGGAGACGGCCACCCGCAAGACAAGGAGGAGGCCTAGAACAGACCCGTCCCTCACAAGCCCTGGAAGGAACTGACCCCGCCAGCTCCCTGATCTCACACCTCTCTTCTCCAGGGCCGGGAGACAATAAACTCCTGTTGTTTCCTAGTTTGGGCAACCCCAGCAGGCTGACACATTGTGTCACCACTGGGCCCACCCACGCCGGTCCGGGCACCACCCACCTCGTGGGGCCACCACAGCTGCTGCCGGCTCAGCTAGCTCACCCAGGAACCACGTGCTGTCAGAGGCTGCACATCAACGCTGACCCTTATTGTCCGTGTCCTGTGTGGCCGCCTGTCACCCTGTGCCCAGCATCAGGAGCCCCCTTCCCATCTGGGGGAGCTTCCTGCCCCACAGTCCTGGCAGGACTCCTCACGACTGTGTGTCCACGGCGCCAGACCCCCGCTCTCCAAGCATCCCCCTCGCAGCTAGCAAGCAGCCACGTGACTCAGGATCAGCGGATCAGAGGCCTGGATTCCGCGAGAGGCGGGACTCTGCGAGAGGCGGGGCTCTGCAGGAGGCGGGGCTTTGCGGGAGGCGGGGCTGGGACTCCTTTCAGGGTGGTAATGGGTCTGGGAACCGCTGCTGTGGGGGAGCCCCGGTGTCCTGTACCAGCGGAGCACTAGCTGGCAGTGGCAGCTCCTGGGCGTGAGGTGGGGCGTCACCTAGGCTGCAGAGCTTCTGGGCTTGGCTCACCAGCCCTGCCAACAACCCTGCGAGCTGCTATTTTGTCAACAACTCTTTCAGCTTCAATCAGACAAAATTGCTGTTTTTGTTTCCAACTGCTGAGACTCTACCAAAACACGGAAATTATCCTATTTCAGCCCCACGGCAACCCGGATGGCAGAATGCCTCATTGACAGATGAGGGAGCCCAGAGTTGTCAACTTGCCCACGGTCATGGTCACCTGTTAAACAGGTGGAGGAGGGGAGGATTGTGTGAGGTCGGCCTCACATCTGAGCGCTAAAGGACAGCTCTGCTATCAGGACTCCGAGCTTCACAGTCAAGGTGGCAACGTTAAGCAGCCAAGTACAATGTTGCACTTATTGATTTAAAAGTATCAATTAAGTCTTTGTTATGGGCTAGATACTCTGCTGGGCCCTGAAGTACAAGGGCGACCACCAAGGGGCAGAGAACATAGCGGGAGGAAGAGTGTGATGAACTGCTAAGCAGGGAGCTGAAGGGGCCTCAGGAAGGCAGAGGTACAGGACCCATAGGGAGACAGCGAGCATTCACAGGGTGAAGACCCTCGGAGAAGCTGGTATAAGGAATCAGTCCCCAGGACTCAACAGGCACCTCTCCTGCTGCCCAATAAGCAGGAGCCTCCCCTCTGCCCTACCTGCCAACACATAGAAGGCCATTCTTGGATGTGACCTTGGTCTCTACTTCAATCTCACACTGATCCAAGCAATTACAACCATCTTGCAAGGAGCCTTGCTAACACCCACTCTAGAGAGCCTCTCAACACTACCCCTGCAGCAGCGACCAGTTTACTAGAATTGATTTGCTGAAACTGGAGCGATGCTGTTGGGGAGCAACTTTTCTCTTCCTTTCCAGGCATTTTGGAGCCTGCTGAGAAAGGGGGTAGCTTTCATATCACACACTCCTAGGTGTTGCTTTGGGCATCCCTGCAGAGATTTCGTATTTCAGTTTGGGGAAGCTGGAGGATGGACAGAAGTCTCTGCAGAGAGCTGAAGACAGCTGGAAGACTTGCAGCAAAGCCCATGCCCACTGCAGAGACACATTTCTCAATCATCTTGAAAGCTGGCTGCAAAGTGATGGCTTTAATGACTAAATGTTTGTCTTCTCCAGGGATGAATAGAGCAAAGTCCTAGATGAAAGGCAGCCTGAAGGCTTACGTGATAGTAGAAGCCAGGTGATGAGGGTTGTTCTGCTAATTCATGACACAGACACTCATCAAGTTGTGATCTGTGGCCTGATACATGAGAACACTGACTCGTACTGCATAGTACAGAACAGGTGCTTTAATAAGTATTTGTGTTTTAAATTGAGATGCTGTGTGTCAGTCACCTTGTAGTGATAAAAATAGGTAACCCACACATATTTATAACATGCCTTGCACTATCCTGAGAACTGGAAGCAGAAGAACTCATTCTATCCCCTCCACAAGCCTATGAGACAGGTCCCGCTTTTTGACTTCTCTTTAGTCAGATGAGGAACCTTAGAGATGCATATATTAGGAGCTTTTCCCAAGGTCATGCCATCAGCATGTGGGAAGGTCAGGACTCAGATGCTGGTAGTTGGACTCCAGAGCCCATCTCTTAATCACTACTCGATTCCAGCTCAGTATAGAAAAGACAAAGGAGATCATATCAGTACCTCTGTTGCACAATGAAAACTGGATTAGGGGAGTAGAGAAGACATAGAATGAGCCCCGGTTGACCGCTCAGTACATTATCAGACACCTATATAGCTCATCTTGTTTGACTCTTGCAGCCATGCTGCAAGGTTTTATTAAGAGCAGAAAACTCTGAGACAAACCGTAAGAGACTCTTAATCTCAGGGCCCTGAAATCCACTTGATCCACTCTGTCTCCTCACTGCTGGGCGATCTTGAGTAAATGACTTAACCTCTCTGTGCCTCAGATCCTTGATCTGTTAAATCGTTTCCCTCCTTAAAGAGTTTCTATGAGGATTTAATGTGAGAAACAAACTGAGGGTTGCTGGGGGTTGGGGGTAGATAAGGTGGCTGGGGGATGGACATTGGGGAGGGTGTGTGCTATGGAGAGTGCTGTGAATTATGTAAGACTGATGATCCATAGACCTGTACCCCTGAAGCAAATAATACATTATATGTTAATTTAAAAAAAATACTTAAGAAAAAAAAAAGAACAGAAAACTCTAGAGTTGAGAAATGCATCTGAAAGCCATACAGAATCTAGCGGAATTACAGAGTTTCCCTGACGACCCCCAGCACCCCTGTTCACAATGTCTGGGCTCTCTTCCTCTTCCTGGTCACACTGCCAGGTCACATTTCTCAGTGCCTTACTTCTGGGTGTGGTCATATGGCTACTTTTCAGCAAAGGAGTAGGAGCAGAAGTAAATGTGTGTCACCTCCACTGAGGGATTAAGAGTTTGTGTGCCTTCTCTTTGCTCACTCACTCACTCACTCATTCCCTTTCCTTATAGTCTGATCATTCACAAAATAACCAGCATAGACCTCTGAAGCCCTAAGGAATGGTGGAGCCACTCACCTGGAGGAGCCTGGGTCCCTGAAAGATTCCAAGAAGCAGAGTGCCGCTGCTCACAGGCTTTTGATGGGGGCGTGGATGAGACATAAACTTTCACAGTGTTAGGCCGCTGAGAGTTAAGGGTTGATTGTTAGAGCAGCTACTCTATCTGAAAACAATCCACCTGACTCCAAAGCCCAAGCCATGACAATTACTGTGCCTTGAGTCTTTAAGAAAGAGGGAGGATTTCAGCAAAGTCATAAAGGGTGAGTAGGAGACATGAGCCTTCAGCTAGAGGTTTCCTTTTATGTTTTGGGCAACTTGTAAGACTCCATTTGAAAAAAGTATTCTGCAATGAAGTACCGTTTTAAGCTTGCTTGCTAGCTAATCTCTAGGCCTGATTTGGGCCATCTTATTCATGGATTCCACATTGCACTTTTCCATTGGGTCTCTTTCCAAGAGGCCCATTCTTGTCTTTCTCTCTGGCTCTGCACCCCTGCTTCCTAACCACAAGGAGCCCAGGTTCCCATCCTGTCTTCTAGACACAAGTGCTGCAGCCCCTTGCCTTCAAGGAGCTCCAGTCTAGCTAGCAGGTACAACAGTGGAGTGCTGCAGCCCCTTGCCTTCAAGGAGCTCCAGTCTAGCTAGCAGGTACAACAGTGGAGTAAACGCACAATCACAACGTGCAGTGGAAGCAAGTGCAGCGATGGCAGGAAGGAAGCAAGAAAGGCCATGGTCCCCCAGCCAGGCCATGCTCACCACATCAGGTGAGCAAGAAGAGCAGGTGGGAGTGGGCTTGGGTTGGACAGTGGTCAACAGAGGAAACAGAATCCTCAAAGACCCAGACGCTCATCATAAGTGGTCTTGACTCTCAGCCTGAGGAGTCCATAATCGTGTGGGTGCGGGGGAGTGGTCGGAGGATCCGAGCATACAGTCAGGAAGCTATGCTTTACAACGTTCCCTGTAGATGCAACATAGGGCTTGTTTCAGTAAGTTTAGACTGGAGGTGGCCGGCCCAGCCAGAAAGACCCACAGCTGGCAAGGGATGTTGAGTGGAAGAGAACTCTTTCGTGAACTCATCCGGGAGTATTCATATTACAGCGAGTTCGGACTTAAGCCTAAGCTGCAAAGAAATAAGTAAGAGGTCACGTGGTTAAATCCAAGAAGGCCACTGAGTCCCCTGTTGACATCCAGCAAGTGGCTCTGCCTCTGAGGGCAGGCTTCTAAGTGGTGAAGGGCCCTGATATCCACTTGATCCACTCTGTCCCCTCACTGCTGGGCGATCTTGGGTAAGTGACTTAACCTCTCTGTGCCTCAGATCCTTGATCTGTTAAATCGTTTCCCTCCTTAAAGAGTTCCTATGAGGATTTAACGTGAGAATGAATACAAAGCACAGATCTGGGTCCCCACAAAGCACACAATACAAATCAGAAGTCGGGGTGGCTGCTGGCAGGGTGGAGACCGTTATTTCTGATCTATAAAATAAAGGGCCTAGATTTGTTTAGTTCTCCAGCCTAGGAATCCCATGAATAATTACCACCAACTCCCCAGCCAACTACTCAGAGGCTACACTTCTGGCAACGAATTGAGCTCACACAATTCCCAGCCAGGAAGACCAGCTTAGAACACCTCCAAATAACGGCAGGAAATTGCCAGACAATGGGAGGCAAATTACCTTGTAGCCTGCTTTACAATATTAATGTTCCTTACTGATTCACACAGAGCCTGTCATGAATTCATCTAAAAATATTCTCAGGAGAGCTATACAAATACACATAAATAGCACACTTGGCATGGCATCATCGAGCAGGCCAATGGCTATAACTCTTTTAGGGATCTGGAAGGACAGCCCACACTGCGGAACACACTGGAAAACGATATGGAAGTCCTTACCAAAGTACCCACCACCAAACCAGGCTCCTTGAAATAAGGACCCCACAAGGACAATCCGCAAGCCCAGCAGTGCCACCTGATGTCACCTGCCTAGCAGAGGTAAGACCTCCTGTGCAGGGAAAGTGAACATATCTGGCCTGAGACGGCTCTCTGAAAGGCCCGCATGCAGGGTTGACCATAGGCTGCTGTCGGGAGCTTGGATTGCTAGAGGGTTCCCACTGTCTAGAGTCCAGTTTGTGCTACATACCTGCTTTGTTTCTGGGAGTCAGAAGCTGTGCACCGGCCAAGTAGATGGTGCCCTGGGGACCAGCCCCTAGGGGACTGCCCTGTCCCCAGGGGACAGCCTCCCACATGTGTTGTCACACTCATTGCTGGAGGATGAATGAAGCAACTTCACTGGGTGAGGACTCTGGGGACTGGCTCCTGGCTTCCTCTAGACTTTGTCCCAGAAGCCTTTCCCTTTTGCTGATTTGGCTTTGAATCCTTTCCCTAGAGTGAATCCCTTCCCTGGAGTAAATCCCAGCCCTGGGCAGAGAGGAGTGAGTCCTGACATGCTGAGTCCTCCTAATGAATTACCAAACCTGGGGGGTGATCCTGGGGACCTGACGCAGCCCCCAGCCCTAAGGACAATGTCCAGGTCCCACTGAGACTCAGCTTGAAGTTTAGTCTGCAAGTTTGTGGTGGGGTTTTCCTCCCTGCTGTGTGAGTCTCCAGGAGGACTTCAGCGAACTGACTGGGTGAGAAAGAGTCCTCTGTATTGAGACACCAGAGTATATTCTAGTCCCACAGCTTGGCTTCCACAATGAAAACTATACCCGATGAAAGAGGAAACATCGTTGCAAGCAATAGTCAGGCAAGTAGACTTCCAGGACATTCTGGGTTCTCGGGATGCTTTGAGTTTAATTATATAGGACATGAAGAAAGAAAGTTTCATTTTCTATCTGGCCCCAGGCAGGAGCATGACAGTGTGTGCACTCCCAAATATCTTCCTAATTCAAGGAAAATTAATCCTGGGCCTCTCTCCTGCTAGAAGAGCAGGAGAGCTATTGCAAAGCTGTGTTTGCAGGGGAACAGTGCATTCACATGGACACATCTGTCATTTATTCTGAAATAACACTTTCCACTCCTTTCTTTAGGTCCTCCGGTTGGCTGGGGTAAAAATGATGAGAGTTTTCATTACTGTTCAAATTGCTTTCGGCTTCTAAAAATCAGTCTTGAGGCATTGGTGGCTTTCATAGGCATCTGATCCTATCCAAGTTCAGGGTGATGGTTTTGAGAACTGGTTCTGTAGTAATTTATTTATAGAAAAGGAATAAAAGCCCCAGCCTGCAGATGGGGATCACGGGAAGGATTAAGTGAAGGCACGTAACCCCTAGCATGATGTCCAGCACGCAGTAGGCGCTCAGTAAATCTCAGTGCCTCTCTCTGATGGGTCAGAAACAGAATGTTTCTAGTTTTACTAGTTGGGTTTGTTCACACCAGCAGTCTCAACTCTGACAGGCCCCTCCAAGTCTTCCTGACCGCATGCCTTGCTGGGCTAACCCATCCTCCGTTCCCTCCATCTGGCTGCAGCAAGCACTGCCCCCCACCTCAACACAGAGCTTCCTCAAGCCCTGATGGGGCCATGGTCCCTTCTCTATTAGGTTCAACAAAGGCACTTCCCCCAGAAAATCTTGAGGAAGCAGGAAAACTCTGAATCAAAGCTGCAGGCTTCTGAGCTCCACTCAGCTGGGGACCTGAGAGGCTGGAGCGGGCCCCGGGTGGCAGCCACCATCTAGAAAACACAGACACCAATACCCCCAGGCCTGGAAAGTTCCCTCCTCCCACCGCCTGCTGATCTGCCAGCCCTGATTCAATCCAAACCAAAGCAAACCAAACCATGACTCACAACTCCCAATTTAAACAATGTAGCAGCGTCTTACACTAGAGGAAAATTGAGAACCATCAAAGAGACCCACATTAGGAAGATGCGACAGCCAAGGACACCGTGGTATATACTACCCGAGATCCTGGCGATGGGGGATTTTCAAAAACATGGAAAAATGTTTGTAATATAGATATTAAGCCCCCCCAAAAAGATTTAAAATAGCAGGTTTGGATGCTCTTTGGAAACAGAATTAATTTAGAAAAAGGCTTAAAAATGACCTCTAGGTGGGGCTGAGGTTGTTAGTCTCTTTTTCAGGTACAAGCTACTATACTACCCATGAGCCGAGCGGCCTTGGGCCAGCTCATCGGCCTCCCCCCTTCAGGCTCCTTCACTTGTGCAATGGGATTATTATCTCAGTTTCTGCGATGTGGGCTGCCGTACAAATGAGAAATACAGAAAGTGATTCATAGCAGTAGTTTTATTATTAAATTATTGAATTTGTGCCATTTGCTTTTGCTAATAGAAGTAGCTTGGCTTACATAACTACTGAGACAAGGTAGGGGTGGGGGAGAGGAGAGAGAGAAGAAAGAAAGAAAAGAAAACAAAAGAGAAAGACCTTGAGATATAAAAATCAAAGGCAGTCTTGTTCCACACTTAAATTAACCAGAGATACCTGCTTCGTCAAAATAATTGCCAGTTGTTCTTGTAATGACAAATGCATGGGTTCTCCTGTAACCTCAGCTGTCTCCCAAGCCCCAGCACACCTCTCTGTTTACCCGTCCAGCACCGATGTCTTTGACGGGATCCACACTCATCGTGTCTTTGACGGGATCCACACTCATCGCGCTCTGCCAGGTTCCCCGAGAGCAGACCTGGGGCCCCACGGAGGAGCCCTGCCCTGTGTCTCTGTTTCCCTCATGGTGCTGGGGCTCCCAGAGCAGTTACTCAGACAGCAGTATGGGGTGGAATTAATTGAAAGGACCAGAACTCGCTTCTGGGTTCTCTGCCTGCTGGTTCGCTGGAATCCTTCCTTTGACTGGCATCTCACATTTGCAGCTAATTGGGGCAGCTCCGCTCTTGCAGAGAGATGATTTTATTTTTATCCCCACTTGTTTACCTGCCTTTAGGGGAGACAAAAAGGATGAAATACACCATTTCTGCTGGTAACTCATAGGGAGTCAAATTAAGTGTTCTGCTGAAACCTTTGGCTTAAATACAGTGCCCCCCACAATCCACCCCGCGTGCATTCCAGGATGCCCAGCGGATGCCTGAGATCGCAGAGAGAACTGAACCCTAGATCTACTATGTTTTTTCTTCTAGCTACATACCCATATCTATGACGACGTTTAATTTCTAAATTAGGCACGGTAAGAGATTAACAGTAACAATAACGAAGCTGAACAATTTTAATGATACACGGTAATGAAAGTTATGTGAATGCAGCCTCTCTCTCTCTCATGATGCCTTCTGTACTGTACTTGAGTTTCTTTTTCTCGTGACGACGTGCGGTGTGATAAAATGCCTGGGTGGGGAGATGAGGTGTGGTGAGCGACAGAGACACCAGGACGTAGCATCAGACCCCTCCTGACCTTGGAAGATACGTCAGAGGGGAGATCATCTGCTTGCAGGACACAGCTGATGGAGGGCAACTGACATCATGGAAAGTGGACCCACAGATAAGTGGGGGGGGGCGGGGTTGCTGTACTGACACCAGGGTGGGGGTGGGGGGGTCAAACTGTCTCCAGTGCCAACAGAAGACCAAACATCACCAACTCAGAAATCAATGGAACGGTGAGTAGTTCATTATAAAAGCCTAACCATTCACTTTCTTTTGTTGGATTCTGGTTTTGTTTAAATTAAGTCGTAATTGACAAGGCATGGGCATGGGATAGTCAGTTAGAGCCCAAAGTTCTCCTTTTCATTCTTCCTTTCTCACTCCTTCCTGCTGTCATTCACGGATTCATTTAACAAACGTCTTTGAGTATTTTCATGTTGAGAACATACATGTGTACGACATACATCACATGTATACAGTTGGATAATTAAGAATTTGGCTGGCCTTTGTCCCTGCACTTGGAAAATAGCCTCTAAACCGTTGGGATTTCCTGAGGGATAGGAGTGTCTTTGTTATTCACGGTGGGCTGATTAGCCCTCACCTGGAAATTTATGCAGATGAGGCAACTCAGGTAAGGGGCTGACCCCACTGGAAAGACCAAGCAGGTGATCAGAGGCTTGGGGCTTCACACCAGGTGATATTAGCCCTACCTCCAAGAAGGGAAGGTGGCCTGGGCATTGACTCCATCAATCATACCTATGGAAGGAAACCCCAGTAATAACTCTAGACACAGAGTCTTGGGTGACCACCCCTGGGGTACAGTACTCTGCGAGTACTGTTATACATCCCCCTACCGGGAGGCTCATGCATCCTACCTCTGCAGAGAGAAGACCAGAATCTTAGTGTTTCAAACGCCTGGACTTCACCCTATGTACCTCTTCTTTTGGCTGGTTCTGATTTGTCTCCTTTTAGCTATAATAAAACTAGTTGTTACAGCTTTCCTGAGTGCTGTGTGCTGTTCGAGCAACTTATCAAAACTGAGAGGGTAGTGGGAACTCCCCAGTTTGTAAGAAGGATGACCAGTCCTGGGATCCCCAAGCTTGCAGCTAGTGTCTGACATGAGGCCAGTCTTTAGAGAACTGTGCTCTTAACTTCGAACTTGGCCTACCTCTGGGTAGTCAGCATCTGAAGTCATCACAAATCTTTGCACCAGGAGCTCCCCTGAGCATGACCAAGATTCTGTGGAATGACACTTGGACCTGTAGAATCCTGTCTGCTGTTTCAGGCACTTGCCTGAACTATAGGCCAGGAATGAGCAAACGAGTGCCAGGTGTTCACTCTCCATCCTTGGAATTAGCCCTTTAGCGTCCCTCCTGCCCACCTTCCTGTCTGTTCTTCCAGCCTCAGCAGTCCCTATTTGCTTTCTCATTTCCATTGTAACCCATGGTTCCTATCCAACACACTCATTTAGCTCAACACTGGTCTTTCTTGGAGACTCTTTTTTTTTTTTTTTAAAGATTTGATTTATTTATTTGTCAGAGAGACAGCAAGAGAGCACAAGCAGGGGGAGCAGCAGGCAGAGGGAGAAGTAGGCTCCTCACTGAGCAGGGAGCCCGATGCAGGACTCAGTCCTAGGACCCTGGGATCATGACCTGAGCCAAAGGCAGACCTTTAACTGACTGAGCCACCCAGGTATCCCTTGGCAACTATTCTTAATGTCCACCCCAGTGATCTTTCTGCTTGAGGCTGGCCCCTCTCCCAGGCCCCTTGCATGTGCCTGTGGTTTCATCCTGCTGTCCCACCCCTCTTCCCCAGATGCTCCTCTGGTTTGGCTGCAGCTGAGTCCCATCACCTTTGGCTCTACCCTCATCGTCGTGGGACTTCTTAAGACTAGAGCCTGGGCTTTGTATTGTCCACTCAGGCTCAAACCTTGCATTTCGTCAGAAGACTGTTTCCAGAATCTTCCTGTAGGCTCTCAGGTCAGTATCCACGAGCAAGAGGAATTTTTACTCATGCTCTGAGTTGAAACCACACCTCACCCAAGACACAGTTCTGTCTTCCCAAGTATGGGCACCTACCTTATCTCCCAACAACAACCCCATGAACCCAGAAACTCCCATCTTGCCTCTAAACACCCTCATCCAGCCTTCAATGGCCTCTCAGGTGGGAACCCGAAAATCGGGCACCCTTAGGCACCAGGGGAAAACCTCCCACCACAACTCTGGCAGCCCCAGACTACTGTAGCAGTACTAAAAGCAGTACTGAAGCAGACCTCAGGCAAGCAGTATTCTTCTACTAAAAGTCAAGGCTTAAAATGGCACAGATCTGAGGCCATTCGCAAGATTTCATATTGGCATCTTGAGCTTGCATGCATGACTGCTTGAAAATTTCAGGCATCACGTTACATTTGATTGGTGTGTAAATTAGCCCTGGATTATGCACAGCCTTTTACAAAGGCATGAAATGATTTAGTTAGGTAGACAGGTGGGTGATGGATGATAGATAGTTAGGAAGATAAATAAGTAGATTGATGGAAGACAGGTAAGATAGATAGGAGACAGGTAAGTAGATAGAGAAAAAGAGAAGTGGCTGGCTGGCTGGCTGGAGGAATGGATGGCTAGACAGACAGGTATAACTATGTCTATTAGAATTAGTCATTGTAAAGAGAAGACAAAGGCTTAGACAAGTAACAATAAATGGACACGGGAAAAAAATATCAAGAAATGTAACATCTATGGGAAAACTCACCACTCATGGGTTAATTGCTCATAAACCCAGCCAGCTCTTTGAGGGTCTAATGAGCCCAGCATCTACAGGAGTCTCGCTCTTTTCCTAGAACCTCAAGTACAGAGTTTAGCAAACAATGGCCCAGTTGGCTAAATCTGGCCCACTTCATGCTTCGGTAAATAAAGTTTTCCTGGAACACAGCCTTGCCCATTCATTTATTTATTGTCTCATGCTGCCTTCTCACTACAAAGACAGAACGGAGTAGTTGGGATGAAGACCTTGTAGCCTACTAAGCCAAAAGTCTGCACAAGCCCCAGCAAATCAGCTGGTGGAGCAGAAAAAAGAAAAATTTCAGAAGTAGACAGACCTGAGTTCTCGTCCGCATCTGTGTGAATGGGGCTGAGGCAGCTCTAGAATTTTTATGGAGGACAGTCGGCAATTTTGTTGAGGATGAGGAGGTCTAGAGGACTTGTCTTGGAACTGCATTTACACATAAAGAACTTTTAAAAAATCTTAAATGTGTATATTTACTCATGACTCAGCAGATATTCATTATAAAGGCTGATTGCATGCCAGACCCTTTCGGGGTGAAGACTGTGTCTGCATGGGGCTTAAATTCTAAAATAAAGGGAAAGATAGAAGAGAAGCAAATAAATATATAATATCAGACGTCTCTGAGAAGGGGACATTTGATCAGAGGTCAGAAGCCATCAAAGGACAGAGCACAGGCATGTGTGGGAAAGAGCAGTCCCCAGCAAAGGGAATAGCAAATGCCAAGGGGCTAAGGTACCAAGGTGCATGTGTGTTTGAGGCGGCAGTGGGGGACAGGTGAGTGTGAATGAGCAGGTGCAGGGAGGGAACGTGCCAGCAGTGAGGGCCGGGTGCTCACTAAGCAGCAGACCCCTGGGCATGCAGGCTACCCCAATCTGGGAGGGCTTCTAGTGGGCTGGCTGGCTCTGGAAGGTTTTAAGCTCAAGCAACAATAAGATCTGCCTCGGTCAAAGATCCCTCTGGCCTTTGGGTTGAGGATAAACTGTAGGAACCACCGCGGAAATAGGAAAACCAACCAGAAGACCCCATGGTGGGCCAGGCTAGACTGCCTTGAAGGGTAGCTGTTGGAATCTTTAGTCATGGTGGTGGACACACTGCCCACAGCTTAGAAACTCTGAAGGTTCTGTGGCTGCAGACAGGAAAGACTTCTGTCTAGTCCATGTAGTGCCTAGCACCTGCTGAACAGTTCTCTGCCATCTTGTACCTGTGCCATCTGGGGGAAGAAAGAACTGAGGAACCTTCTGGAATGTCTTCAAGGGCTTGGCGTCAAGTGGCTTATATTCACTTCTGTTCACATCCCATTGTCCAAAACTGGCCAAGGGACCCCTCACGGATGTGTATGGCTTGTGGATGTTCCCTTCCAAATGGGGCATGGACATGATGTACATTCGAGAATGGCTGTTTTGAGGGGAAACCAATGAAACTTAAGGAGTGGGGGTTAAAGAGCCCCCCAATCTACCCCAGGAACTTGGACACATTAACTTCTCTGGGACTCAGGTTCCTCATCTATGAAATGGGGTGAGTCATGGCGTCCTCACAGGACTGTAATGAGAATGAAATCTGATGCCCTATAGACTGACCCTAACACAGACAGGCATGGTCAGTGCTCACAGTGGAATCATTTCCATTATCAGCATCCCAGATGGTTTCCAAATACCTGGGGAGAGAGAAGCACTGAACATTTGGGCAGCTGTGGCTGGCCAGTGGCCAGAGCCAATGTCTGCTACCGTGTTCGTTCTTCAAGTTGTGAAATTCTGCTCTACCTGGTGGTACACAGCCATGGCCTGCAGTCCCTCTGTGCTCCCCCAACCACCACTTGCACCCCAATTATCCCACCACTGAGGAGACAAAGCTGGTTAGCAGGGGCCTCGGGGCCCTGTGTCATTGCTAAACCAGCATCCCTTCATGTGGGTCAGTGTCCCCACTGTGACTTATTTTCATCAGCACCCCCTGTGGCAGCTTCTGTCTGCCATCTCTACGGGCAGACATCTCCCCACCCCCAATATCTGCATCTCATGCAAATGGGGATCCCTCCACAATGCCAGAGCCCTGATGCAGATTGGCCCCCACACAAAAAATACCACTAGGCCCTTCCCATGTGCATTAAGTCACACTCTGGGATCTCTGTTCCCATCCTGGATTCTTGGACACTGGAGATGCCCACTCACCCCTCCCCATGCCCACTGCAAAGGGCAGAGAGCATCAAGCAATCCCTGGACATGAGCTGAGCTCCTCTACCAGGCCTCTTTTGTTCCAACAGTGTCACTATGAGTCACTGACTAGGGGTTTGTCACTGCCCCCTACCCCTGCCAAAGCACCTGTGTGCAGGGGCTGGGGTCTCTTGCTTACGGTGGTTCCCACCCTGGGAGGGCCTCCCAGGCTGAGCCTTGGTCTTGGTCCTGCTCTGGCGCGCAAAGGCTGGTCAGTGCTAGCTTATGTTCCTGTTCTAGCCCCTGCAATCCTCCTTGGGCTGGCCCTGGCCCCCTTCCCAGCTTCCTCCCCATCCACCCCTGAGAGCCTGCCATCTAGCACTCCAGCTCATCCCCATTCCCAGAAAGCTCTATACTCTCCCTCAAGCCAAGGCTTGGCTTCCTGCCTTCCCCAGATAGAAGAATGTACTTCTCTGACCCTGGGTTCATGTCTCTGCGCAGCATATCTTGTCACTGCTTCTGGTCTTGAGGACAAGGACATGTGTCCTTTTGTCTTGCCACCCCCAAGACTTAACGACATCTAACATGCAAGGTAAACACCCAGAACAGGTCCAGGGGATTTACTGCCTACCTACCCTCTCTGTGTTTGAGTAGCAACATGACAGACACATGAAATGTTAGGTATGACCCATGGAACACCTTCAGACAGAGCACAAGAGGGGATTCCTGACCCTAAGACCCCATGGGAATGGGGAGGGGGGCTTGGGGGCTGGCCTGGCCAATATGAAAGGACTCCTTCACTTCTCTTTTGGTTCATGCTGGCCAGGTTTAGAGCTCCCTCCAAGGACAGCCCCTAGGAAGTAGGGGTCAAGGGCAGGAATCAGGCCCTTGTAGGTCCCTAGTGGTGCCACAATCCCAATACCATCAGAATCGGTCCCCAAAACTCCGGAGTTGCCATAAATAAAGTCCACACAGCCATTCAGGTGGTGGGTGTCACGGGTTAACAG
This sequence comes from Martes martes, assembly GCF_963455335.1. Classification (NCBI taxonomy): domain Eukaryota; kingdom Metazoa; phylum Chordata; class Mammalia; order Carnivora; family Mustelidae; genus Martes; species Martes martes. The sequence goes on from NC_137889.1 coordinate 145,598,074, forward strand.
CCCATTGGGTTCATCATGGGTCCTCTTGGCCTTTCCCAGAATCATCCTTTGCCTTAGTTTATCATCCCGAGGCTCCCCCATTGCTGGACTTCTGGGGACGGGTAATAGTGGACAGTGAAGGGGTCAAAATGGCATGGGCCTCGGAGTCAGAGAGATTTGAGCACAAATCCCAGCTCTGCTACCTCCTAGTTGTGTGACCTTGAGCAAGTTGCTTAAACTCTAAGTCTCTGTTTCCTCATCCATGATGTGGCATGAAATGTCAATTACTAACTTCTGTGGACTGAATGGTAATCTCCCCGAGTTCATATGCTGAAGGTCTGCTCTGCAGTGTGAATGTGTCTGGAGCTTGAGCTTTGGGGAGGTGATTAAGGTTGGATGAAGTCCCAAGGATGGGGCCTTCATGGCTGGGTTAGTGCCCTTATTAGAAGAGACATCAGCGAACTTGCTTTTTTACTGTCTCTACCACATGGGGACATGGTGAGAAGGTTGCCATCTGTGAACCAGAAGGAAGCCTCTCATCGGGAATCGACCATGTCAGCACCCTTACGTAAGAGTTCCAACCTCCATAACCATGAGAAATAGATGTCAGTTGTTTGAGCTTCCCAGCCTGTGGTATTTTGTTATAGCCACCTGAGCAGACTAATACATTAGCATGTCTATGAGATATCTATGTACCCAGCATACAGCATTTTATTACAGGAATGGCAGGCTGGTGATCAACTCTGTGTTCTCCCACAATGTTGGAGAGTGGAGCTTGGGAAGCAGTTAGGGGTGACCTTTCCCAGTCCTCTGTATCTAGGCAGGCTGGGCACTGCACTGCATTTAGGGCTCTCTTGGTCCCTCTAAAATATGTATAATGAGCCATGGTCCCCAAAGCCTGAGACCACCAGGCTGAAAATGCCTCACACTGTCACAATGACTCAACAGTTTGCTGGGCACACTAGTCACAAAAGTACAGCCACAACATTCCAAACAAGACATCTCATGGTGTGAATCTGGCCGGTACAGAAAATGACCTGATTAAAAATGTGGCCAATGACCATGAAACCTAAAGTTTTTACCTAAAACTGGACAGTGGCGATGCCCAAGAGGATGAGCCCTGAAGCCAGACTGGCCAGGGTCATACTCCGGCACCCACTTATTTTCTGCCCATGGGCAAGCCAAGCCAGTTAACAGTATACAACAGTTTTCTCGTCTATAAAATGGGGATAATGATGAAACACACTTCATAGGTCATCATGAGGATGCCCAGTACGAGTGCATGGAAAGTGTTTGAAGGAAGGGCTAGCACCTAAAATGTGATCCTTCCATGTGTGTTGTTACTGAAGTTGTCATAACATTTATTACTAATATTATGAAATTGAAAAGCCACCCTGACTATGTGTAGATCTTCAGAAATCACCTCCTCTCCTGGATTAGAAGGACAGATAATCAAACCCTCTCCATTCAGCTCATCATCTCTCCCATTAAATACCTCCAGGCTCTGGACCCTTCTTTTCTTCCCACTGACAATAAAGTTTTTTTCTAAAAGACAAGTCGTATCATCCCTACCTCATGAATCTGCCATGGCTCCCCATACCCACAGACTAAATCTCAATTTGTAGCTTCAGATTTGAGGCCCTTTGCTTTTGGCTCCACCTGCTTTTCCACCTCTTATTCCATCCCATCCCCATATTTCCCCTGGGTATCAGCACATCACGCCTCTACTAACTATCCCCAACATGTCAGCATGGCCTGGCCTTTAGATATGCTTCAGCTCTCCTCTTCTTTCCGTGATGCCCATGGAAATCCTACCCACATCTCATGACTCAGCTCAAATGCCATGTTGTGTTCCCTGATTCCCAGCATTAAACACCTGATAGGCCCTCAGTAAATATTTGTTAAATGAGACTTCTGGTTTCTAGTCCAGCATGTAAAAATCTTAGAAGTTGCTACTCTGTCTTAACAAGTAAAAAGCTGAATGAATTGAAAATTGGCAACTCTTAGATCAGAGAAATGAGGTTATAGGACAAACAACTGTCCTGACAATTGAAGAGACAGACTGGCAGATGCAGAGAACCACAACCTACCAGGGCAAAAACCCACAGTAGAAACCTCTGCAGGAGGCAGCACTAGGATAGGAAAAACCTGAACTCTGATTGACAGATTGCTGGAGGCTCAGTATGGACATGGCTCAGAGTTACAAACTCTAGGGGTGCCCTGTCACAACCCCTGTGACAAAATTTTGTGAGTTTTACCACCAAGAGATCTACCAGATCTTCCCAGTGAATATCCAAGAAAAATCCCCTCATGTTTCCAGCAGGGGAGAGGAAAAGAACCATTTTGAAATACCTCAAAGCATCCCATTTTTTGCAAGCCCTGCCCCCAAGAGAAGTAATTTTACCTGAGCTTAATCTACCTGCTGGAGTTTTATCAGAGCCTAGCCTACCTTGGTGAAGGGAAATACCCAATGCCAGCTTCCTCCAACCATCCTCATAGGGCAAAAGAAATACCCAACACCAGCCCTCTCCAGCCATCCTGTCCCAGCTAAGGAGGGAGTGAGCAGAACCTGAGAGGCCCTGTGAAGTTCATGGTCCAGGGTCACCAGAGGACCAAAAGACTGAGACCTTATCATAAGACTGTAACATGCTTCTTTTCCCTTCATGCCTTATATTACTAAAGGTCTGTTTACTGAAGTTCCTTTTGCCCAATACATCATTTCATCTTTCAAAAAAATTACAAGACATACTAAAAGATAAAAATCAGTCTGAAGAGAGTAAACAAGGATCAGAGCCAGAGTCAGATATAGCAGGAATATTGGACTTATCAAACCAGAAAATTTTTTGATTGGTTAATATGCTCAAGGCTTAATTGGAAGAAAGTAGACAGCATGCAAGAACAGATGAACAATGTAAGCACAGAGATGGTTATCTATGAAAGAATCAAAAAGAATTGGTAGAGATCAAAAAAACTGTATCAGAAGGGACACTTGGGTGACTCGGTTGGTTAAGCATCTGACTCTTGGTTTTGGCACAGGTCACCATCTCAAGGTCATGAGATCAAGCCCTGCATCAGGCTCCATGCTCAGTGTTGAGTCTGCATGTCCATCTCCCTCTGTTTCTCACCTTGCTCATTCTCTCTCTCTTTCTCTCATAATTAAATAAAATCTTTTTAAAAACAAGCAGACAAGAAAAAAAAACAGACAAAAACACTATAACAGAAATGAAGAATGGACTGAAAAAACATAGAGAAAAAAGACTGAAGGAAAAAAAAAGATAGAATAGAATATGCAAGAACTGTGGGGAAACTACAAAAGGTGTAATATATACACAGTAGGAACACCCAGAAGGAGAAGGGAGTGAGGTGGGAAAGGAGGAAATATTTGAGGCAATAATGACTGAGAATTTCCTCAAATTAATATCAGACACTAAACCACAGATCCAGGAAGCTTAGAAAACACCAAACAGTATAAAACAAACAAAACAAAACAAAACAAAACAAAACAAAACAAAAGTTGCACCCAGCATATCATATTCAAACTTTAGAAAATCAAAGATTTAAAAAAAACTCTTGAAAGAAGCCAGAAGAAAAATTACCTACAGCAGACAAAAGATAGAATCCACACCCCAACTTCTCAAAAACTATGCAAGAAGAGAGTAAAACAAAATACTCAAAATGCTGAGAAAAAAAAAACAACCAACCAACCTAGAATTCCATACCTTGCAAAATTATCCTTTAAAAGTGAATAAGAAGTAGAGACTTTTTCAGACAAACACTGAGGAAATTTGTTACCAGTAGATCTGCCTTGCAAAAAAAAATCAAAAGAAGTTTTTCAGAGAGAAGTAACCTGAGATTGCTCAGAAACTCAGATTTTCATAAAGAGAGGAGTGTAGGAGAATGAATAAGTAAAGGTAAAAATGGAAACTTTTTTCTTATTTTGTTAAGATTTATTTATTTACTTGAGGCACGCAGGGGCACAGGGAGAAGCAGGAAGAATCTCAAGCTGACTCCTTGCAGAGCACAGAGCCTGATACAAGGCTTGATTTCAAGATCCAGAGATCATAACCTTAGCTGAAACCAAGAGTCAGGTGCTTAATCAACTGAACTACAAAGCCCCCTTTTTTCTTATTCTTAATCTAATGGATAACAGTTTGTTCAAGATAATAACAACAGTGATATATTTGATTATCCATATAATATGCTTATGTGCAAGTGAAATGAATAACACAATTAGAAATATTTTGTTATTTGCTATTATAAAGTACTAACATTACCAGTGAAGTAAGATAGTATTATTTGTAAGTAGCCTTGGGCTAGTTGAAAATGTATATTGTAGACTCTCAGGCAACCGCTAAAGAAAGTAAAAAAAAAAGGGGGGGGTAAATTGATATGCTAGGAAAAGAGAAAACAGAGCCATGTAAAATGCTCAGTTAAAACCACAAAAGTCAGAAGAATTATGAAAGACAAAAACAGGAACAAAGAAAAAGAGCAACAAATAAAAAACAGTAACAGATATAGAGATATTAATCCAACTATATCAATAATCACCTTAAGTGCCAGTGGACTAAATATGGCAATTAAAAGACAGATTGTCAGAGTAGATCAAAAAACAAGGCCAAGCTATATGTTGTCTACAAGAAACACACTTAATATATGAAGACATATACAAATTAAAAGTGCAGGGAAGGAGAAAGATATACTGTGCTGACATGAATGAAAGGAAAGCAGTAATAACTATATTAATTTCAAACAGGAAGTACGTTGGGCAAGGAGAGTTAACAGGGAAAAAGAGGGGCATCAGATACTGATAAAGGGACAAATACTCCAAGACAATATAACAAGGCTTAATGTATACGAACCTAACAACAGAGCATGAAAATACATAAAGCAAAAGCTAACATAACTGTAAGGAAAAATAGATGAACTACTATTATAGTTGGAAACTGAAACACTCCTCCGTCAGAAATGGACAGATCCAGCAGGCAGAAAATCAGTGAGAAGATAACTGAACTCAACCATCAACCAATGGGATACAATGGTCATCTATAGTCTACTTCCTCCAACAACAGTAGAATATTCATTCTTCTCAGGCTCACATGGACATTCAGCAAGATAGACCACATTCTGTGCCATAAAACAAACTATCAAATTTAAAAGAATATAAATCATACACTGTGTGTGACCTCAGACCATAATGGAATAAACTAGAAATCAGTAACAGAATATAGCTGCAAAATCCCAAAATACTTTTAAGATTAAACAACACCCCTCTTAATAACACATGGATCAAAGAAGAAATCTCAAGAGAAATTTTAAAATAACTTGATTTAAAAGAAAATGAAAATATAACTCATCAAAATTTGCGGGATGCAGCAAAAGTAGTGTTTGGAAGGAAATGTATAGCATTGAATGAATATATTAGAAAAAATGAAAAACTTAAAATCAGTAAGTTTCCATCTTGGGAGACTAGAAAAAGAAGAGAAAATTAAATTCAAAGTAAGCATCATTCTGGAAGTCCTAGCTAATGCAATGAGACAATAAGAGGAAACAAAAGATATACATATTGAGAAAGACGAAATAAAACTGTCTTTGTTCACAGATGACACAGTCATCTACGTAGAAAATTTGAAAGAACTGACCAAAAAAACTCCTGGAACTAAGCAGTGATTGATTGTAGCACAGTTGCAAGATAACAGGATTAATATATAAAAGTCAATTTCTTTCCTATATACCAGCAATGAAAAAAATGAAATTTTAAATCAAAAACACTACCAATAACATTAGCACTAAAGAAAATGAAACCCTTAGGTAGAAAGCTAATGAGTTGTGTGGATATCAACAAACTGATTCTAAAGTTTATATGGAGAAGAAAAGACCCAGAATAGCCAACTCAACATTGAAGGAGAACAAAGGTGGAGGACTGATGCCATCCTACTTTGACTTTTGATAAAGCTACAGTATTCAAGACAGCATGGTATTGCTGAAAGAACAGATAAATAAGTCAATAGAACAGAACAGAGAGTCCAGAAATAGACCCACGTTAATATAGTGAACTGATCTTTGCAAAAGAACAAAGGAAATACCATAGAGCAAAGATGGTCTTTTCAACAAACGTTTCTGGAACAACACACACACACACACACACACACACACACACAGAATCCAAACACAGACTTTATACCCTTCATAAAAATTAACTCAAAATAGGACACAGACATAAATGTAAAACACAAAACTATAAAACTCCTAAAACAGCCTAGAAGAAAATCTAGATGACGTTGGGCATGGTAGTGACTTTTTAGAGACAACCCTAAAGGCACAATCCATGAAAGAAATCATTGATGGGGGCACCTGGGTGGCTCAGTGGGTTAATCTGCTGCCTTCAGCTCAGGTCATGATCCCAGAGTCCTGGGATCGAGCCCCACATTGGGCTTTCTGCTCGACAGGGAGCCTGCTTTCCTTCCTCTCTCTGCCTGCCTCTCTGCCTACTTGTGATCTCTGTCTGTCAAATAAATAGGTAAAATCTTTAAAAAAAAAAAAAAGAAATCATTGATGAGCTGGACTTCAATGAAATTAAAAACTTCTGCTCTGGGAAAGACAATGTCGAGAGACTGAGAAGACAAGCCACAGCCTGGGAGAAAATACTTGCAAAAGACGCATGTGATAAAGAACTGTTGTCCAAAATATGTGGTGAACTCTTAAAACTCAACCATAACAACACAAACAATCTGATTAAAGAATGGGCAAAAATCTGAACAGAAATCTCACCAAAAAAGATACACAGATGGCAAAAAACATATGATGAGAAAAGGTATTCAACATCATATGTCATTAGGGAATTACAATTAAAACAATGAGACACCAGGACATGCCTATTAGATTGTCTCAAATCCAAAGCACTAAGGACACCAAATGGGGAGTAATGGGAACCTTCATCCATTGCTTCTGGGAATGCAAAACAGTGTGGTCACTTAGGGATATGATTTGTCAGTTTCTTAGAAAACTAAACATATTCTTCCATACGATTCAGCAATCATGCTCCTTGGTATTGACCCAAGTGAATAGAAAACTTCTGTCTACACAAAAACCTATGCATGGATGTTTACAGCAACTTGATTTATCGTTGTCAAAACTTAGATGCCATCAAGAAGTCCTTCCACAGGTGAGGGGCTCAAGACACAGGTCCATCTAGATAGTGGAATAGTATTCAGTGTTAAAAAACAAATGAGCTTTCAAGCCATGTACAGACATGGAGGAAGGAAACCTAACTGCATAATCCTGAGTGAAAGAAGCCAGTCTGAAAAGGCCACATACTGTATGACTCCAACTATATGACGTTCTGGAAAAGCAAAGCTATGAAGGCAGTAAAAAGATCAGTGGTTGCCAGGGGGTTAATAGGGAGAGAAAAAGAAATAGGGAGAACAGAGGCTTTCTAGGGCAGTGAGACTGTTTTGTAAGATACCACAATGGTGAGTACCTGTCATTCCACATTTTGTCAAAACTCCTGGAATACACAACACCAGGAGTGAACCTTAAATGTAACTCCTGGACTTTGGGGGATGAAGATGAATTGAGGCAGGTTCACTGACGACAGCAAATGCACCTCTCTAGGGCAGATCAGTGGTAGAGGGAGGAGCCGTACGCTGTGGGGATAAGGGATATGGGCAGATTCTCTGTACTTTCCACTCAATTTTACCGTGAACTGCCTTAAAACTGCTCTAAGAAATAAAGTTTATTAATTAAAAACAAGTTTTAAATGGATGAATAACAGAGTTGTTCCTCCTGTTCCCACAGTTGGGGCGTGAACTTGTGTTTTTCCACCTACATCACTGGATTCAGGGTTCAAGTTTCACAGGGCCTCTTGCTCCACAAACCATGAGGGCAAAGGTTTTCCACCCTCTGCTGGAGTTTCTGCTGAACTGTCAAGATAAAGCAAGAATGTCAACTTCTAATCTTCCTTTTTTTTTTTTTTTAAGATTTTATTTATTTGTTTGTTTGTCAGAGAGAGAGAGAGAGAGAGAGAGCGCACAAGCAAGCAGAGGTGGAGAGAGAAGCAGGCTCCCTGCTGAGCAAGGACCCCCCAATGCAGGACTCGATCCCAGGACCCTAGGATCATGACCTGAGCCAAAGGCAGTGGCTTACCGACTGAGCCACCCAGGCATCCCTTCAATCTTCTTTTAAATACAAGTATGGGCAACTCAGATCCCCATGTCAGAATGACATCACAATGACCAAGTCAAAGCTGCTGCAAAGGTTCGGGGAGGCCATCTAGGCCTCTGGCTTTCAAACTGGTGTTAGCGTCAGAATCCAGTTTTCAAATGAACTTGCCTAGAAACCCCAAAATGTACAAGAGTTAACAGAGTTAAAAAAAAAAAAATCAGAACTATCCAGACTCATGATTCTAACACGTTTCATTTCCTAAAACATTCATTATTCGTTCCAGCTCATCAACTGAGAAATACAATAGACATCCTTCCTATATTATTGTCCAGATAGTTGGTGACAACCTGAACAGGACGTGTTCAGTAGCATGATTTGGAAACCTCCCCCTTCCTTTCCATATGTAGACACATTGGCAAAGATGTAATGATGTAATTATTTTCGACTATGTTATAAAACTTTCAAATGCATAGGAAAGTAAGGGAAGAAAATAATGAACATTCACATCTAGATTTCATGGTTGTTAATTATTTTTCTATATTACTGTTACATATATAGGCACTGATTTTTTTTTTGGTCTGATTTGGACAAACCAGCTATAAAAGATGTTGCAGGACTGTTGAAGGACTTCTGAATTTTAAAAAGGCACCTCTACAAAGTCCAGGGCTCCTGGGAACACTTTGAGACCCATGGTCCAGCCTCCCTTGCATTTTGCACAGGGGATGCTGGGGACCAGACAAGGAAAAGCCCAAAAAGCCTCCAGGAAGTTCCATAGCCTGGCTTCAGTCTGACACTTTAGTTCCTTCCTTAGGCTCCCCAAAGAGCATCCTGCGTTCCAACCGCATCACACTTGCTTTCCTGATCTTTCACAGATCTCAAGCCTCTGTGCTTTTGCTCTATCTTTAAGACAAAGCTGAGGCATCACCTCCTCCAGGAAGCCTTCTATTACCCTTCATCCACCTCTACCCTCAAGGGTGGAGGTGGATGAAGCAGAAGCCAGCACCCCCCCAGACCTAATAGTCTAGGTAGGCAGAACCAAACCAAACCTGCAAACCAACAGGGAGGTGTTAGGAGGGCCTGGGGAACTGTGCCTGTAAAAGGATATTCTAAAAGGGAAGTATTCCTAAGACAGCCCCTCAAAATGGGGTGCGGAGGATACTGAGGAAGCAGGGCCCATGGCTCCTGTTTCAACTCTGAGAACACCATGAACTTTTGACTTTTGTCCATTATGACTTGCCAATTGCACATTGGCCACCTCTTGGAACACCTCCTCTACTGCGGAATGAGCTAGAGATAATGTAACACCCGTTAACTACAGAGTCAGTCCTGCATCCGGTGGTCAGTTAAGCTCTGTCCACAATTCCTTTGAAACAAGTTACCCAACCCTGTGGGTTTTGCCTCTGTAAGCCTGCACTTCCCATTGCAATTCCGAGCACAATCACAATCTCGGTGCTCTCTGTGCCTCCCACATTGCAAACCCTAAGACCCCAAATAAACACTTTTGGTTGCTTTACAGCTTCTTCTTCTTGATTGACATACCTAATGTCTTGATTCCAGATGAAAACAAAAGCCAACAATGGATCTTAACCAACAGACACCCAAGTGACCTCTAGCTGTGATTAAAAGCCATAAACACAAAAAGAACATCAGGAAAACATCTATGCATAAGGTCTCTCCGTGACTCCTTGGATTCCATGCCTAGGAATAAGACCCTCGGGATCAGCCCCTGGGAACTCCGAAGACCCCTCTCCTTGCCCTGCACTCTCCCAGGACACTCTAGCAAGGAACTGAACCCCTTGTGTTGTGACATTATCTGTTTCTGGGTCTCTTATCTCCCCCTCGAGGCGGGAGCTGTTCTCACTCTCTCTATCCTTCTCCTAGATCCTGTGGCAAAGGTCTGGCACAGAACAGGCCTGCAAAGGTTTGCCAGGTGCTACCACCGGAAGATTTCCACGCGGCCGCAGCGCCCTCTGTTGGGCCGATCTCATAGTCGCGGGGCACTCACCCGAGTGGGGGCGTTCACCACCGACAGGTTGTACCCGTAGAGGAAGGATGAGCCAAAGGCGCCCACGAGAGAGGCCACAATGAGCGAGCAGGACCAGTCCTGGGAAAGGAGAGGACAGCACGTCAGATCTGGCAGTTGGGCACAGAGCTAGGGCCCACAAGACGTCCTTAGCAGGTGCTCTGTATGCAGCCACATACTATTATTTCTGCTGAATTTGGCCACTTTCTGAAACACATAGGAGCAAAAAAGCAAAGCCAGATTCAGCCGCCAGTAGTAGCCGCTGATGCTTACAAGAGGTATGGGCCAGGCATTGTTTTGGGTATTTTCTCGTGGAATCCTTAGATCAGTGCTGTTTGATCCTGATGTCGTAGGTGAGCAAGCAGGCACAGAGGTGTCCGTGGTGCTGTCCGGGATGGGGGCTGGAGCCCATGCCATCTCCCGCTGCACCAAGGGACCTCTCCCCCACTGCCTCTCTGTCTGGGCACAGTGTCTAGGGGTCTAAAGCTTCTCACAGCTGCGCAGGGACGCACACGTTCGCACGCACACACACACACCCTGCACGTGCTGGTCCAGACTCAGCTGTCCATCTGCAGGCCACTGTGAGTGCCCCGGCCAAGGACCTACAGAGACAGACATGGCTCAGCCTGGAGGACGAGGCCTCTGCCTTCAGGTGATCCTGTCGCTTGGCCTCACCCAAGGATGGTCACAATCAGGACAGGGCCCTGGAGTGGAAACATCTGGGCCCCTTGGCCAAAGCTGACCAGCTGGCAGGAGCTGGAGGCGGGAGGGTTTGCCATCTGAAGCTGGCCAGAGGAACATGGGCCAGGCTCCAGATGGAGGGGACCTAGATGCTCTTGGAAGCCACTTTCTCTGCTATCCGGAAATGCATGTGCACTTCTCGGGCCAGTCCTTGTTAAAGCTCCAGGGATATTGTGGCAAACAAAAGAGACAAGGTCCACAGTTCTGGGAAATGTGCCCATCAAATACCTTTTGGAAGGGAAAGCAGGACCCCAATAGCCAATTTCCTGCTCTGCCCATCCCAGTAGTCTCCTCTAGCACAGGATGCAATGCTGGACATTCTGACCACTCGGCTGTGGGAACCAGAGTCAGTTTCTTGACCTTTCTAGGTCTCAGTTTGCCCAACTGGAAAATGGATCTAAGAACAGCGCTGGCAGGTGGTTGAGGACTCGATGTGTCTCTGAATAAGGATGTTTAGAACGTTGCATGCACACAGGGAGGGTTCCAAAGGCTGCTTACGCTTTCTGCTTTTCCTCTGGTCCAGCCACACAGAATGACTGCTGCTTGGGTCAGGTGCCAAGGTCTCTCTTGGCCTGGCCTGTGTGGCTATGTACAACCAGAATTCTCCCTTCTAAAGACTTTTGTATCCAAGACCCATGACCAGCATCCTCTTTCCCAAAATCTCATTGGAAAAGTCCACTTCTTCATGTTGACATTTCTCTATGATTCAACTCTGTCCTACGCCGGGCTCTGCCACTTAGCTCTGTAACCTTGGACCAGTTACATAGCTGCTCTGTGACTCAGTGTTCTTATCTGAACATGGGATGATAACAGACCTCACCTCCTGGGCTGTTATGCTGAGTTAACACTGTGCCCTCGAGCGTTAGCAGCAGAGGCTGGACAATGGGCAAGGGTCTTACTTTCTGAGGGTGGAGGTCTTGCTTCCAGGATCCAAGCCTGCTGCAGAGAAGGTCTTCGGGAAATGCTAGTGATCGGATGGAGGTGAGAAGGGGGTTCATAAGCCACTGGGAAGGACATTGCCAGGTGTGGGGCCAGAATCTTTTCCTGCAGTAAGGGGAGGCCTGGACTTCATGAAACAGAGAAGATGAATGGAACAGAACTGCATTTTGGACAAAATACCCATTCTCCATAGTCCCTTATCCTCCGGGTCTCGGCTCAGATGTCACTCCTCCTGACTCCCTGGGCTGTCCTGGGTGCCTTCTGTCCCTGGGCCCCCTTGCTTCCAGCCCTGATCACGGGCCCCTTGTCTGCATCCACTGGAGGATAGAGAAGGGCAGGTGGGAGCCTCTCCCTGGAGCCCCTGTCCCTGCTCGGCCAGCCTGTACCCACCCCCTCTCATCACCCACCCCGGGGACAGAGGGTACCAGGTGCAGGGGCGGGAAAGGAAGCGTGGATGCCACCCAGCACACGTGAGGCAGTTCTCTGCTGTGGACTCATTTCATGAGCACAGCCACGTTGCCAGAGGAAACCACAGCTCCAGAGTGGGAGCTCCACAGCCAAGGTCATGGGGACCAGGATGCCAGCACCTACGGCAGGCTTCTACGACCCAGCGCCCCAAGCCTTCCAGGCAGTGGAGGGAGGAAACACAGCCGCCCACACTGGGCCTCTGAGCCCCGTGGCATAGTCCAGAGACTAGTTTCTATGTTTACCTTTCTCGTCCTCCTGCCTGGTGTCCCTCTCCGGGCGCGGCCACGCTCAGCAGCCCCTGTGTGAGCCCAGGCCCGGGAGTCCATGCTCCTCTGGCCACAGGCTGTGCCAGGGCATCTCTGAGCAGGAGGCAGAGTCCATGAGGGGGCGGGGACCCGGCAGGAAATGCGGCAGTCTGTCTTGTCTGAACAGGAAATAGGCACCGTGGGCTTTCCCCTGTTCCCAGTCAGAGCAGCAACCCAAGAGGCCTGGAAGGGAAACTTGCCTTCTCAGGGATCACCATCCGGGGCATGGATTTTCCTTTCGGCACCTTTGATTTTCCCTCCCAACCTCGTGCAGCGAGAGAGCACTGGGCATGAAGCCAGTGTACCTCCCCAGGGATAGGGACAGAAAAGAACATCACTGGTGGCAGTGGAAGCCTGGTGAGGTCTCAACCCTGTCCCTCTAACTGTGTCCTTAAGCTAAGTCACTGCTTCCTGAGCTACAGCGTTTACAAGTGCAAAACAGAAGACTGATCCTGCCTGAACGGTGGGTCTGGTAGTCATTCTGAGGCTCAGATAGAAAACACATTGTGCTGGACGTGGGCATGTCTTCCCTGCTGTTCTCCAGCAGATGGGGAGGCTCTGGGTCTGGAAGAAAAGGGATCTGCCCTTCGGTCATTACTCTGTCCTGCTCACTTAACGTTGGCTCAGGAAAACCTCTTTCTTGCCCAACCCGGGCCGGCTCAGGGAAAGCATGAAGGAGGCAAGACGCCTCCACACATACTCGACGTCACGAGAATTAATTCACCACGTTCCCAATTTGCCCCAGATGTCAGAGAAGGACCTTTTATCATGACAGGTTTGGGACAGCCTGCCTCGGCCATTTGCTCCCACAGGCAGAAGGCAGATACCGAGGCCAGCTGGCAAAGGCGTGTTTGGGGAATGCAGAACCCCTCGAGGGCCAGGGAGGCATCAAGTCCACCAAGAGACAAAAAGCAAGCAAACTAGGTTCAGTGGATCAGCTGGATCATGGAAGACTCTCTGGAAGAGGTGATTCCTGAGTAAGCCAGGGGCAATATGCAGGCAGAGGAGGGGTGGGGGTTGGGAGAGCATACGCCAAAACCCACAGGCATAGATGCCCTGGGGTACGGGGTGGGGCGGGGCGGGGAGTAGAGTAATTGATCATGACTGGGTCCTGAGGTGTCGGAAGGGGCAGGGAAGGAGCGGGCCAGCTGCCTCCCCACGTCTTGGGGGACGCACACTGTGCTGTCCTGATGGGGACTTCGTGTTCATCCTCGTTTCCTCCTCCCCGTCCTTAGCTCAGGCCCTTCCGCGTGTTCTGCCTGGCTTCCTCATCACTAACAGGGGGTCTCACCTGATCTCACTAAAACTCAAACTGAATCGGGTGATCTCCCCCCAACCCTCGACATTTAAAATTGTTCTATGCTTTCCCATTGGGGTTGAAAACTCAGTAGGCCCCAGGACCCAGGAGGTCAACACAAATATGCAACTACAGTTGGGTGTGAAGCGGGGGGGTGGGGGGGTGGGGGGGTCCTCTGGTGTCTGGGACTCCCTCACACTGTGAAGGCTTCCAGAGCCAGCAAGCATCAAAGGCCCTGCCCGCCAAGCACAGCCTGTCCGCAGACCAGCAGTGGGCTCCCAGTGTGGCCACAAGCCCCTGTCAGAGAGATCCCCGTACACCTCTCCTGCCTCAGCCTCCCTGATTCAAGACCTGCTGACTCTGAGCTCCGAGGCCAGAAGCCAGAGGAGATCCAGGTCGCAGGGCTGGAAGGAGACCAGCTGTCCGAGCCTGCACCAGGCCCTGCCCTCAATCCTAAGACTGGACCTGCACAGACTTTGCTTTCCCTTTTGGTCCCCCAGCCTGGAGGCGGTGCTTGGCCTGAAGAGGTCCTCTTATTGGTGGAGTTGGCCATCCATAACTTCTCTCCTCGGCCTGCCCCCGAAACCAGCCCAGAGGCAGCAGCCAGGTCCGAAGTCACACACCTGAGAGCAGAGCAGGAGCTCAAGTTCCAGGCCAGCCTCCAACTCCTCAGAGAGCAGCCTTCACCTTAACTGCACTGCCTGCCTCGAGGCAGGTGAGCGATCTCAAATTCCTGGGGCTTTTCAGGGTGACAAAACGAATAGCTCTACTTTCTGGGAAACCTTGGTGAAGGTGACAGGAGCTGTCCCTTCCTGTTGCCACAGCTTAGTGGCCTAAAACCCAGACACGAGTGGCGCACTGCCTGGGTTTGAGCCTCCGTTCAGCCACTTAGGACCGGTGAGCCCGGGCGCAGTTCCCTCAGCCTCCCTGTGGGGCAGTGTCCCTGTCTGTAACATGGGCATAACAGTGTCCACCTTATAGACTTGTGGAAGATTCCATGAGTTTATACTTGAAAAGCATGCCCAACTGTGGAAGCTAAAACAGCAGCTGGCGTACAGCAAGCCTACGATGAATACTCATTAGTACTGAAACCACTTTGTCCCCAGATAACATGCTCTATCCGGACCCCAATGCTCTCACTCTTTTCTAGCCAAGTACCACCCTATCTGCTCTGGGTAGAAAGGTCTGGGCCCCTGTAGGAAATTAGTTGTCCTCCACAGTAAACGGGGAGGTCTGGGGTCAAGTTGATGTCACTGCACAATTGCTAAGATCTGTTCCAGTGCTCGAGATGGGTCTCTCCGGGGCAAACATGATGCATTGCACCTCCCTAGACCCCACGGCCGTTAACCGGGATTTCCCATAACTCAAGCACCCCTGTCCTGCCCTTCACAGAACATGTCTACACAGCTTTGCCCTTGGCCAA
Source organism: Martes martes (assembly GCF_963455335.1). Lineage (NCBI taxonomy): Eukaryota > Metazoa > Chordata > Mammalia > Carnivora > Mustelidae > Martes > Martes martes. Next base: position 145,613,409 of record NC_137889.1, read on the forward strand.
TTGTGTTCACACCCATGATGTCACCACTCCTCCGGCAGCCATCAGAGGAGGGGCTACGCAGATGCACCGGAGGAGGTGACGTTTGGGAGACCTGGTGCCATTCCCACATTTGCTCAGCCCACGGTGTCACATTGGGAAAATTAACCCTATCAAGGATATGACCATTAGACAGATGCTCCCAGGTGTGCTGGGGCTGGGGCCCGATCACCCTCATCTGACGCTGATTCCTGCAAGCACACGCCCATCCACCATTATTTATTGAGTACCTACTTCTGCCAGCTTCTCCTGGCCCTTGCTCAGGCTTGCCCTCTGACTACCCATAACTTTTTTCCTCATTCAGCATTCTGTTCTCTCACCAGCTCCCCTCGAAACTCCGCTGGGCCTCTCTCTGCCCCTCTGTGCTCCGTATGCTGCTCACAGCTACACCGGCTGTGTCCATCCTTGCTTACAAGCATCAGTCCTCATGTGTGCCTTTCCCTCTGGACCGGAACTCACCAAGGGCAGACTCTATTGTGTCTCTTGTGAGGTGAACTCTGTCCCCCTCCCCAAATTCATCAGGTGAACTGTTCACCCCCAGCACCTCAGAAGGTGAATGTATTGGGAGACAGGGTCTTTATAGAGGAGAGTGAGGTAAAATGAAGTAACTAGGATAGACCCTAATCCGAGATTATGGGTGTCTTTATAAGAAGAGCTTGGGACACAAACACATATAGAAGAAAGTCCCTGTAAGGACATGGGGAGAACACGGGCATCAATACGCCCGGACAGAGGCCTCGAAGGAACCAACCCCGCCAACATCCTTATCTCAGACTCCAGCCTCCAGGGCCGTGAGAAAGCGTATCGCTCTTGTTTAAGCCTCCAGCCTGTGGTGAGGTCCTGGCAGCCTGAGTGGGCTAATCCAGTTTCCTGAGCCTCTTTGGATTCCCAGTTTTCTTCCCACCTCACTCGGGGAAGGGGCCAAGTAGATATTTTCTGGAACTGAAGTCAGTCGGTCCTCTGGATGATGTCCTGAAGCTGGAAAGTCAGCTTGGACAAGATGAAAATTCTCTACCAGGAAAGGCCAAGAAAGGAAAAGAAGGGGGAGTTTTTTCATGGACTGTCGTTTGAGCAGAATGACTGAGATGACTGTACCACTTCCTAAATTACACCAAAAGCTTAGACAGGAAAGCCTTGACCCCACCTCACATGAGTGCATCTTTGGAGGGAATGACCATTTATCTAACGTGACTCTGCCATGTCCCTGGAGGACCTGTGGGGTAGCTGGACCCTCCCTGGGCCTCTGTTTCACACCTGGAGGTGGGGACAGTCACTCTCCACCTGCCAGTGCCACACTTCCCTGGCAGTTTGATAAATACACCTGTGTGTCTCTTTGTCCTGCTAAATAAGGTTTATTAAAAATCTGGACATATTTTCTTCTGTGTCCTGGTTGCTTCTGCCGCTATCACAGGAAATGAGGCACAAAGGGACCAGGGTTCAAGACCGCTCCCCCTCAAACCAGGTACGAAGCCTTGGACAAGCTGCTTCATCCCTGCCTGAGCCACAGTTCCTCGCCTGCAGAATGACAGTGGTGATGGGTTCGCTGTGGTGTGGCCAAGAGAAGCAAAGAAGAGAGCCGGGTAAAGGCCCCATGCAGCACAGATGCTGTCTGGCTTTGGTTTTGGAGTCTGGTTTGAAAGAAGGTGCAAAGATCCTTGAGGAGGGAGAGCCTCTCTGGGGCAGGAGGACTGGGCCTTGTAGTTGCGGGGGCGGGGGTGTGGGGGTCAGTATATCCTCAAGGACTGTGACATCATCATTCTCACACAGCAGTGTCCCCTCATTTGTGAAATGACCTCTGGAGTGGAAACCACCTCCCCAGGTCCCAAAGGCCACCAGCAGACGCTACAGTCACCATCAACCAAAATACAATACGATCAGTGGCCCGTGCCTAGTAGTACATGATTTCCTGTTCACGTGGCAACTTCCCACACACCTTTGCTCCTGTCCCGCACTCTGTCTTCTCCACCTGACCTCGCCTCCACCTACATCTCCCTGGGGAGCAGCGAGGGGGCCAGGAGGGACTGCCCCAACATCACCAGAACAGGGAGAGAGAAGGAAACCAGGACTGACCAATTTCTTTTTCGCCAAATCACTGTCTTTGGAATCTGCTGAGTCCTTTTCACTGCGCTTCATGGTGTATTTTTCAGATTTTAGGGGGGTTCCTTGTTCCTAAGAAGAGAAAAAAAGGAAGAAGTCATTAGATACTTGCTGTCACCAATGGGTAATTAGGGGAGGTGGTCCCCAAATGGGGGGGGGTGGTTTGCCTGCTGAGGACATAGGATGTTAGTGCCAAGCTCCCCTGGGGACAGAGGCATCTTGGCGCTCTTCTCATGGCTCAGTGTCTCCATCTGCAGGATGAAGGACATCTGTGTTTCCCACACCCACCGTGTTGCTTATTAAATACAGGCCCCTCCCCAGAACATTCTCAATCAGATGGTCATTCTTATGGTGGGGAAGATCTTGGAAACACCAAAATTTCTGTTCCCAAGACGTGAAAATAAAAGTGGTGTTCATTAAAACCAAGTGCCAACCTTCCCTGTCAAATTGGAAACAGTCACCAAAATTGCAACTGAAATCACTGGCAAGACAGAAGTAGAAAAATGTGCAGCTTTTCTGGAGTTTGGAAATAAGTTTCTAGAGCCATAAAAAATAAATAGGCCCTTTGGCTCAACTACTCCATTTATAAAAAGTTATCCAAAAGCAGTAATAACACGCACAGATTTCAGCCTGTGATTGTTAACAAATGGGTATCAGTATAGAAAAACACACCTAACAGGAAAGTTTAAAGAAGTTATGGTACATCCACATATGGAAACTCATGTTGCATTTTAAAACGATGTTAAAAAATTAACGTCATGGGTAAATGCTCATAATCTTTCTCGACAGAGAGAGATCTATAAAAGTAGATTCACCTTCAAAGTAGATGTACATAGTAACAATCCATGCTATTATGTGATACAAGGACATAAACTATGCTCATTTGTTTTTTTATACAAAATTAAGATTTTTTAAGTGTTGAGACATTAAGTTGTTTATTCCACGATTATTTGTTAGGCTCCTAAAATCTATGTAAGAGCATGACAGACTTTGCCCTGCTCTCATGGTGCTTCCATTCTAGAAAAGCCCATTTGGGAAGAGCATACAGAAGGCTCCCAGAGCCTGGGGAAGGGGGGGGGGGCCTGGCCCAGCCCAAGGTGGGGTAGAAGCAGGAGCCCAGGCGGCCAAAATGAGTAGAGGACGCATCACATATTTATGTGAAGTGAAAATAGATGCCGTGGAAGTAGCAAAACAGAACAGAAGTTCCTACTTGGTTGTGATATTTTAGCCCATTTTATTCTGGTTTGTTTTCCTATGTTTTTCCAATTTTTGACACACACACAAACACGCACACACACAAACCCACTTCTATAACTAGAAAAGCAAGTTTTAAAAAATTACGTTAAATTTTAAAAATTTTAATTAAGTCTTTAAGGTGTCAGATAGACATAAAACAAACAAACAAACAAGCAAAAACAATTCTGGGAGAATATTTAGTTCTGATAGGATGATGGGTTCTGAGATCCCGAAGTCATCTGAGCTGGCCTGATGGGAATGTGGTTGGTGAGCTTCTGTGGGCAGCACTCGGGGGGTCCCCCCAACCATGAGGGACCCTGCCTGTCTCGTCCCAGCACGTACCCCGGGACACTCCAGTCCACTGGACCTCCCTTTTCAGGCAATTCTCAAGTTCCTTTGGCCACCCCTTAGCCTTTCCTCCTCTCTATGCACAGAAGGAAGTGGCTTAGTTTTTTCCAGAAGGAATGGACAGTTCTGCAGAGGAGGTGAGCCTTGAAGGGGAGACCCTGTGCCTCACCCTGCAGAGACTACCACAGAGACAACAATGACCTCATCATCCCTGAGACATCAGGTCCCATGGCACGGCACAAGGCCAGGTGCAGACAGCATGCTTCCCACGCCACAGGGAGCCATGAATTCAAACCCCAGCTCTCTAGCTCTCTAGCTATGTGACCTGGGGCAAGTTGCTTAACCTCTCTGTATCTCTGTTTCTTTATATGTCAAGTGAGGAAGAGCAACAGGACATATGTCACAGGGCTTCTGTGAAGATGAAATGAGTCTGTGTATATGAAGCACATGGTAAATGCTAAATGGTCACCACCATCACCAGACACCCAGCAAATGGTCTCTGTGGAGCATAGACCGGTCATTCGTCAGGGTCCTCGTGGAATGCCATTCTAAGATGCTGTCTTATAAGTAGTTACGAGAAAAAAGGAGTGGGAACCATCTGGTGTATGAGTAGAGAACCCTAAACTGCCTCAAAATAATTCTCGAAGGCTGAACTTGAATCAAGAATAAATAGAACACAGTATAACTAGACATTTTGGGCATGAGGTTCTAAAACCACTAGCTCCCTGTCTTCCCAATCTGCAGTAAAAATAGGGAAAGTGCTGCTGTTGCAACATCACCCTCTGCCAGGGTCCACGGGTGTGGCCGTGCCACTTACAAGTTCAAACTGCGCCACCCCCTTTGATGACCATCGCCAGCCCCCAGGGTGCCCATCTGCCCCAGCCCAGCAGCTACAGGGTTAATGCCCACCCTACGGGTGCACCAGGGCTCTGCTCCTAGCCATCTGATGGCCTCGCACCCTCGGCTGTACCTAGGATTAAATATTTAGAAAACCGCCTCTGCTACTGATAAGGAAAGTTTCTTGGGCACCACCATGTGGATGGTGATGCCCAGCCATGCTGGAAATCAAACAAGCCTTGGAGAAGTATCCTTACCCACCCAGCCTGTTGCAGAGGGTGGATCTGAGCCCAGACAGCTTCAAGTCACAGCACGGTTCGCAAGCCTGTGTTGGGTGGAAGGAGGGACAGAGGCAAAAAAAAAGGTGCTGCTGACATCAGTCCAACAGCACAGGTGAGTCTATCCTCCCAAAGCGGGCTCATGCAGGCTGGAGGCCACCTCCCAGGAAAGGCCTGCGGGTGCTGCCTCGTGCACGGTCCAGCCCCTGGCTGACAGCCTGTCACCAGGAAATGCCACATAATTCCTACTCCCCCCACCACGTTTTTGATTGAGTAACACTTGGCTATGTCTTTATTCTTAATTTTCAGGGTGAGGTCTTTGCTGACTTTGGCATTGAGCTAAAGTTAACCCTAAAACATATTGAAAGGGAATGCAGAAAATAGAGCAGCTTTGTGAGAGAGAGAGAAAGAGAGAAATAGGAGAGGGAGGGGGCAGGAGGGGAGCAGGTAGAAGGAGATTGCTGGATTATCAGGCATCGCAATGATTGCATGAGCCATAACCACTCATAATCAATTACATTTTTAGGTTAACATTGATCAAACACCATGCTGAGCACTTCCTGTGTATTTTCTCATTTCATCTTCACCAAATTTTGAATTTCAGGTCCTTCACTTTTCAATTCCCTTATTCCAGCAGCTTGATGAGTCTCAGAGACTCTTGAAATCATCCTCAAAGCTGATTCACGTCTGTGAGCATAACTCACCTGGTTCCTGGAGCTTCCCTTGCCTGTTACAGTCTAAAGAACAAGGAGCATATGCTTCCTAGATAACTCAGCTCTGCATATAATCCTATGTAAGCCTGGGAAATTGTGAAAGAAAGCTGAGTTAATGATTAACCGGTATCCAGCTGTTATTGTAAACATTCGGAGAAGCCTATCTCCACCTGTGAGAGATAAATGATTAACAGTGGACTACTGAGGGCTAACCCAGCTTATCACATATGTGCCAGGTGAGGGTCAACGAGTTCTGGACCAGAGTCAAAGGCAAAGGTATTCCCTCAAAACCCCTGCTGATTATTAGGCTGAACTTCCTGGGTGTCAGAGGGCTTCTTGCTACTCTGAGGGTGTGGCCAGCGTGGGACCAGCCTGCCAGGCGGTAGGGAGGGTTAAGTGACGTGACACACAGCAGCTGTAAAGCAGGACCCAGGTGGGTGTACAGTGATCGGGTCCTAAGCCCAAAGGATCAGGATGAAGGGTTTACTCGCATTACTCTGTCGATGTAGGAAGACAATCAGCCCAATGAGAAATACATGAGAGACGTAGACTCTGAAATGCTGTACCCGTGGGCACTTCTGTTGTTGTTATTCTAGGAATGCCACAATGTCCTCCTGACCTGTCCCTCTAACACGAAAGAGATGCCCACGTGCGAATCCTACTCTGCCTTTAGGACCCTGAGATAAATGGAAGGCTGGAGTGGTGCAGAGATTCGAGGGACAGAGAGGCAAGGAATCCAAGAGCACAGCGGGGCAGTGTGGGGCAAGATCCAAGGTCAGTCAAGAGCACCCACAGCTGCCTCCTGACCAGTTCACAGAGAGAGCCGATAGCGTGGGAAGTGAAGACGGGCTCCTGGGCGTCCCCCCCACCATGGCAAAGGGACTCCGTGCCTGATTCAGGCATGTGCTTAGGTCCTGGGAGACAGCACCAACTGGGGAACCTGGAAAAGCCCATCTAATTCCCTTGGTGCCAATTCAGAGCACCCAGGCAACCTGCTCATCGCTAATCCCATTTCCCCAGTCTCCCGACCTTGAGGCTGACAGAAGGGTGGCCTGGAGAGTGGGAAGAAATCACCTGATCCCTGCAAAGCATCTACCACCGGTGTTTTTAGCAACCAACCTCTGATGTCTGACACAACTTGCACACCAGGAAGACGATATTTCTGTGCGCAGCGTGATTTCAGCTGTGCGTAAGGAAGTGCAGACACACCTGGGCAGTGTGATTGTTCCCCCAAGCGTTTCAAAGCTTCCACAGTCATCCAGCTGGTGCCCAGCCTTTTCTTTCCCCAGTTAGTCACCCAACCTCTCTCTCTCTTGACATCTTTTTAGCTACAGCAGATCATTTGCAATGCCAGGAGTATTCAACCATTGGTTTACCAGCATCTGGATAGATAGTGTAACATGATGACTAAGAGCCTGGGATTTCATGTCAGACCTCGAACCCCAGCCCTGCCACTCCCCAGCCACGTCACACGGGACAAGTCACCTATCTTCAAGGTGGGGATAAGGGAGTGTTCATCTGAGGGTCATGTTGTACAGACCAAACAGGATGCTGCCCTTGGAATTGCCCGCTGTGTAGCAAGCACGCAGTATTGCTATTGTTTGGGGGTATCTCTTTGTTGATCAATGTTTTTATTCTTGTTTATTCATTCTTTTTCAAGTGTTTGTGGAGCACCTAGTATGTGGCTAACACATTCCCAGATACTGAGAAGGCTGCAAAGAAGGGTAAATCTATTACTTCCAACAGGTAATTCACAATTGAGTCAGAAGGATGAGCCAGTGGAAGGGACCTGCACTTAGTAAGCACCGAATGTGTGCTAGGCACTAGTTATACACAGCCTCATTTAATCCTAAGAGCAGCCATTAAGGATTTGTTAGCTCCACTCTGTGGCCAAGCATACTGGGGTTCCTGAGGTCACCCAATTGACACTTAAAGAAAAACCACCCATTCCACCCCCTGCCCACCCTCTGTTCACTGCTGCTGTGCGGGGGACGCCTCTCACCAGAAAGGACAAACCCATCAGAGTGAGCCTCAGGACCATGGTGTCAGACACATTTCTCACTCTCTCTCTCTTCTGGCAATCCAGCATCCAAAAAGACTTCTCATTTTGGAAGGTCTGTCTTGTGGGTCTTGTGGGCACATTCCTCTCACCTTCTCAGGGGTCTTCTTCCAGCAATTATCCCATTTCCCTTCTGCATCATCAACCTCTCCTTTTCTATTGGATCATTCTAGGCTATATACAAAGGTACCTTAACATCACCAACTAAAAACCAAAAACTAAACTAAGGTAGTATTGAAGGGGGGGGCGGTGTGCACCTGGGTCGCTCAGTCAGTTGAGCATCTGACTCTTGGTTTCTGCTCAGGTCCTGATCTCAGGGTCTGGAGATTGAGCCCCACGTCAGGCTCTGCACCCAGCAGGAAGTCTGCTTCCTCCTTCTCTCTCTCCCTCTGCCCCTCCACTCTCACTGTCTCAAATAAATAAGTAAATCTAGAAGCCTTGGCGAGGAGTAAAGAAACTAGAGCCCTCCTACATTGCCAGTGGAGATGTCAACTGCTTCAGCGATGGTGGGAAACAGTTTGATGGTTTCTCAAAGAGCACACATAGAATTACCTTGAGATCCAGCAATACTGTTCTTGGGTGTATACTCAAGGGACTCGAAAACAAGGGTTCAAATAGAACTTGTACTTGAATGCTCCCAGCAGCACTATTTATAGTACTTCAAATGTAGAAAGAGTCCCGATGTCCATGAGTTAATAAATGGATACACAGTTACAGTCAGATATCCATGAGTTAATGAATGGGTACACAGTTGCTGTCTATCCACACCTGGATTACTCATTCAGAAAGGAATGAAGCCGGGATACATGTTTACAATGTGGCTGAACCTCGAAAACCTTAGGTGGAGGTGAAAACCCTAGACACCAACAGTCACCTGTCTCATGATTCCATTTGGATGGAATGTGCAGAAAAGGTGGACCCATAGAGGCTGGAAGCAGACTAGTGGTGGTCACAGGCTGGGGGTGGGGCCAGTGGGAAGCCAGTACTTAATGGGTTGGTTTGGGGGAGATGAAAATGTTTTGGCGCTAGTCAGAAAAAGCAGACTCCTTTCTTCTTTGGAATTCCCTCCTGGTGCCCGTCCGAATCGTGACAGCCCTCACCAGCGAGGCTCCCAGTTATACCCCAGGCAGATGGCCCATCTTTCCCCGGATCCTGCTGCACAACCTCCAGACAGTTGCCTGACTCCCTCCTCCCCTGACTCCTACAGCTGCTCTCCATCCAGTGGCGGGAGTGACATCCTCCACAAACACCCAGCCTCAGGACCCACTCTGCTTACAGTTTCTGGTGACTTTCCTAGAACAGGGCCTGACGTGCCCTTCCCTGTGCCCAGAGTCAGACCCTCCCCATCATTCATCCAAGTAATGCAAGAAGAGCAAGGGGTTGGCCCCTCCTGGCCTGGGTTCCAGCTGCGGGACTTAAGAAGGTCTTGAAGGTCCCTGGTGACAAGGCCCATGTCTGCCTTTCCAACTTTTCACTCTACTCTCTCCTTTGGCCTACACACACTCCTCACCAAGGCCTTCTCCCTTCCTCCCAAACACCCAGGTTCTGCCATCTTGGGGCCTTTGGACTTGCTGCTCCTTCTGCCCAGAGATCCATCCCCAAACCACTATAGGGCTGCTTCACTCTTGTCCTGCAGATCTTAGCTCACACATCTCCTTAGAAAGGCCTTCTCTCGCCTCCCTGACTAAACCAAACCCACACGACGCCAGTAAGCCTGCCTGCCTATCTGTCTGTCTGTCTCTCCCTGCTTCCCTGACTCCTCCTCCTTGTCCCTGTCCACTCCCTCTTCCTCTCTCTCCTGCCTTCCCTCTTTCTCTCTCTTTCATTACCTTTTATTTTCTTCAACATACTTAATACCTGACATTCTCTTTTTTTGTCTATTTGTTTCGGGGCTCCTGTCTTTTCTCCCCTGCAGAATGCAACCCCATGGGGGGCAGGGAGAGACCTTGTCTCCCATCACTGCTGTCATCCCAGTGCCCAGAACAGAGTCCAGCACGTAGTAGGTCCTTCATGCATATTTGGTGATGAACCGATTGGAGAAGCCGCCGTGCCCACTGAACTCTCTTGACTGCAGAAAGTTCCAGTGAAAGTGCTCACTATAGACTGGCTGCCAGGGGGTCCCTCCAGCACCAGGCTCTAAGTCTGACCCAGAGCTGCCAGTGCCATGGAGGAAGGGAAGCATTCTCTCATAAGAGGCTGGTGGCAACAGCACTCAGTGTCCAGCAGTGGGAGGTCAGGGACCTCCTAACCAAGTGGTTTTCTTGCTTCCCGCTTCCCACGTTCTCTGCATATTTCCAGAATCTGAATGCACAGCCTCTCTGTGCATGCCTACAGCACATTTGCTTGATATCATTTTGGGCTGCCTGGAGCCCTTGGGGAACTCTTACTCTGACCTAAGGAGATGCGTGGGCAGACCTCTGCTTAGTTTGATCACCATTTTGGAGTAAGTTTGAAATATCAACTTGTTTAAAAAAAATAAACAAAAACGAAAACAAAATGGGAGCGGACTGTCTGGAGATTCAGCCCTTCCTCCTGGCTCATGAGTTTGGTTTAGGAGGAAAGAGCAAGGTTCTGACACCCACCATGACTGCCCCCAGCCAGCCGTGTGACTTTAAACAATGCGGTTAACCGCCTTGAGCTCAGCTTCCTTGCCCAGATCATAAACACGACAACAGGTCCCTATGAGGGGATTAATAATGTATGGCCCTAATACTCAACACCTGGCAGAGACTTGTCCATTGTACCCATTTTTAACACTTGTAAGCCAACCATTTATGAAATTCAGAAGATCCAAGTAAATATTTATACTTAGCTGTTCATTCAGAGTTCCTCCCAGCTTCTTGTTCAGCTTGACCAGAATTGACAAACAAGAACGGAGCAGGTCCCGGGAAAATTGTGATCTCCAGGGAGACTCAGTGTGTGGCCCTTAGATGTCCAAGGAAGGGCTGTGGGCCAGATGCCAGTTGGCTCAGATCTTCCTGAGATGCAGAAGTGCTCATCTGAGCGGCTGCTGGGTTCTCTCCTGCCTCTCTGGCCGCCTTCCACAAATTCTTCCTTGGGGCCTCCCCCTCCCCCTCACCCTGCTCAGTCTGCACTGTCTTCCTGGGCGGCTCTGATCCCACCTGCCTGCTGACGACATCCCAGCCCAGGTGTCCCACGTTCCAGGCCAGCCCACATGACATGGGTGCTTGGGGCCTAATAGGAACTTCAGAATGAAGGTGACCCAATGAAGCCGATGAAGTGGCCAGGTCAGTTCCTAACCGAGCAAGTCCTTGGAGGGAGTCATGTGTCCGAGGCCAGGGTGGGCCCCTTGGGCTGCACTCAACCAGCACACTTGAATGAATAATCAGCACCTCAAACTCACCCAGGTCCGCAGCCTGCCACCCTCCTCGCTCCTCCCCCCCAAACCAGCTCCTCCACAGTCTTCCTATCCTGGTAAGTGGCATTGCCATCCCACCTGCTGCCCACGCCCCGCCCCAGGGATCCAGAATCTAACCGCCTCCCATCAGTTCCTGCTCTTCAGCCCTAGTCCCAGCTGTCTTGGCAGCTCTGGGAGGAGCCAGTACCACCACATCTTGCCTGTTCTCCCCGCCCCTGCCCCTGCCCCCCACTTCCCCACAGAGCTCAAAGCTCTTTATAGTGTAGGTTGGAGCTCATCCCTCCCGAGCTCAGAAAATGTCCCTCCCGATGGCACCGACCCTCTCAGTTCAGGGTTATATTTTCAGGACTTAGCAAGGGCCTGTGACTCATACCTGACCCTTTCCCCCGCCTTCCCCCTCCCCACCCCCCACTCTGGTCAACTGGCTCCCTTCGTGTCCTCCAGCGGTTCTATTACACCCTTATCTCAGAGCCTCTTGTGCTTGCTGTTCCTCAGCCCAGAACACCCTCCCCCAGATCTGCAAAGGACTCACAGCTTACCTCCCTCTGGCCTCCACCCAGATAGGACCCATTGGAGCTGGTCCCCCTACCCCTGATATAAAATGCAAGCTCGTAATTAATCCCCTCCCTCGATGACCTCCATCTATCCTGCCTGGATTTTCCTTTGTCATGGCACCAACAACCACCCCCTGCTGAGTATTTACTTGTTTGCTGATCTCTGTCCTCCAGCTAGAATGTGTAGTCCAGACAGCTGGGATTGGGTCTCGTGCTGGTCACCCTCCTTGCCTCCCTGGCTCCCGCTCCCACCTTCCCCATCCTGCTCCTGCCCTGGGAAGCCGGCCCGGAGGGATGGCATTGGCTGACTCCCTTGCAACCAGCTGTCAGCCCAAGAAAAGTGTGGGCAAGAGATCAGAGGAAGACAAGGAAGTGGGCGCTTCTTCCCTGCTACCCCCACCCCCATGGCCAATTCAGCAGCTCTGGCAGTAGCTGTCCCTGAGTGGCGTCCCCAAGTGCAGGTCCTTGCAGGTGGCCGTCCTCCCTGCCTAGCTTCTCAATGCCACTTCCTTCCCTTGCCCTCAGGGCCAGCGGTAATGGCTCCGAGCCTGGCCATTCTTCATCTGTTCTTCCACCCCTATTGTCTGGGGTGGGTTCGGTTCCCTCCTGAAACCCTAGCCCAGCCATCCAGTCATGTTTACTGCTGTGTCTGGCACCTAGAATACAGTCTGAAACACAGAGCTTGATAAATATTTGTAATTAATTAATTAGCTGATTAATTAATCAGCAGAAGGATGAATGGGAGAAAATCAACATGCTACTTAAAGGAATGAATAGATCAATGAATAGAGCCATTTTACTTCTTGAAGGAAAGAATGAATTAAACCAATGAGCTAACTTTTAAGGAAGCATAAAAAGAAAAAACAAACAAACAAACAGAATCTGTGGGTTCCTTCGAATTGTGTGCTTAGCAGAGTTCTGAAACTGTCTCCTGGCTCTTACCTTGAAGGTTAATACAGGCCCTTTCTCCCAGGCAGACTGATGAAGTTTCTGAGATCCCCTTGACCTTGGAGCACCTTCCCGGCCTGGCCACACACCCTCTGAGTTGTGCCAGGAGCATTTGGGCTCACCCTCTGCCCAGAGGCAAAGACTCCTTCCCGCTCTGGGGACACCCCCAGGATCCACACCCTTGCACCCAGGAGAGGGAAAGCCCTGTGGCTTCTGCAGCAAGAGAGGAGCACCGGCCTATGAGGTTCCGCTCGGCTACCCTGTTAACCCAGCTTCCAGCCAGCAAGCCATCCTTTCCTGGCCTGTGACAATGCTCAGGGTGGAGAAGCAGCAGTGGACCTAGAAGGGACACCCACAAGCACCTTAGCTTTCCAAAGCGGACAGTCACTCTCCTGGGTCTGCGGAGGCATGGGCCGGAATGTGGGGACAGAGAGAAAAAGCCCAGAGCAGCACATCCAAGTGCCGGGGGGGGGGCGAGAAGGCGCAGGGAGTGGGGAGTGGACGGTCACCTGCGGCTGCTGTCCGTTTCCTACTCTCTGTTTCCTGAGAAGCAGCTCCCAGGGACCTCTGAGCAAGCAAAGGCACATCCTCTGTGAGGCTGGGGTGAGGAGGCCAGTTTCTCTCACCAAGTGAAGGGAAGCCAAGTTCTCCCTCCAGGGAAGGGAAAGTGACAGAGCCAGGGAGGGGCACCAGCGAGACTGACACCCCAGCTGATGGCACGGCTTTGCCCAGGCTGGCGGCACTTGATCTCTCTTTTCAACGTGCACAGCATAATGACCTCCTGGGGCTATAAACGTCCCAGAGGTGGTGTTGGGAGTGCATTCTACCCTGAGGAGCAGCCTCCAGCAAGGCAATAAACAGATGCTTACTGGCTGCGTTGTGCCAAGCAAACTTTGTTCTGGAAAAGAAATCCACCTTCTCCTCCATTCATTTATTCATTCACTTCCTCATTCATTCATTCAACCCAGGTCGGCGTTGGTGGTATAGTGGTGAGCATAGCTGCCTTCCATTCATTCAACCCAGGCTTGCTGAGGTCATCCTGAGAGCCAGGCCTATTGATAGTTGCTGGAGGTACAGAAATGGATCAGAGAAAGTCCCTCTTGAAAGGCGCTCACACTCCCAGGAGGGAGACAGACACACAGCAGCCCGGGGACGTGCTCCTTCCCTGTTCGGCTGCCTAGTCCTGGTCCCAGGCACTGTGGATGGAGCCATGAAATCACACAAACAGAGCTCCCTGTCTTCATGGAGCTTGCATTCTCGGGAAAGGTGTCGGATGGTAGACCACACAACTATTAAATGATAGTTGATTAGATTAGATTAGAGAGGGGCCATCAGAAAACCATAAAGAAGGAGGTATAGAGGGCTATGGGGTAGGACATTGCAAATGTTTAAAAGATGGTTCTGGAAGCCCTCACCCAGAAGGTAACATGTGAGCAAAGACGTGAAGGAAGGGAGGGCTTGAGCCAGGTGGGCAAGTTAAATGGTTACAACGTATGTGTTACAAAGGCCACATACCCCAGAAGCTTACTCCGTCGCTGCCCAGAGGGACAGCTCTCTGGGTAGGAAGGAAAGGAGTTTCCAATGGAAGAGCAGCTCAGGGAGAGGGGCCAATAGGGGAGGAGCAACCAGAGTGCAGTGAATGGGTGAGGAGAGGGACAGATCTTTCCAGGGAGGGAAGTGGCCAAAAGATGGGCCAGGCTAGTTGCCTGGACAGGATCCTATAGGCACAGGGTGTGATGAAGAGATTTGGGTGCTGACACTGGCCCCCTAAGTTCAAACCGCAGTTCCACACCTGCTCTGTGACCTTGAGCAAGTCTGTTGACCTCTGGAAGCCTCAGGGTTTGTTGTTTTTTTTTTTTTTTACCCTATCTGTGAAATGGGAAGAATCACAGAACTCAGTCCATGGGATCAAGTGACTTAGAGTTACATCTGTATTGTGTGTTCCTCCAAAAGAGCCTGGAGGGTGGAATGGAGCCAGGGCCTGGGACAGACTGGTGGCAGGGAGGCACATCAGAGAGCTTGAGAACAAGAGCCTCCAAGGTCCTGGGTCACACATCCCAGAGCGGTATATCTGCAGGAAATATCATTTACCCCTCTGTTCAGTGCATGATTCCAAGGCACTCTGGCTGAGATACAGACATGCTTCTGCCCTCTTGGGCTTGCAAGGTGAGGGGATACAGATTAAAACACACACCATCCACAGTAGGCTTACAATAGAGCACCTGGGGTCAACGGGCAAAGCTTGACCCTTGAGAAGCCTGGAACACCAGGGAGGGCAGTGAAGGCAAGATGCCAAGCATTGCTCCCACCTGGAGAGTTTCTCAAGAACGTAGATTTCTGGGGCACCTGGGTGGCTCAGTTGTTAAGCATCTGCCTTCAGCTCAGGTCATGATCCCAGGGTCCTGGGATCGAGCCCCACATCGGGCTCCCTGCTCAGCGGGAAGCCTGCTTCTCCCTCTTCCTCTGCCCCTGCTTGTGTTCCCTCTCGCTGTGTCTCTCTGATGAAATAAATAAATAAAATCTTAAAAAAAAAAAAAACAAAAAAAACCACGTAGATTTCTGGCCCTGGCCCAGACCCATTGACTCCGAAAATTCAGAGGAAAGGTCTAACAAGCAATGATTTTTAGTAGGTGTCCCAAGTAATTCTAATTATCAACAAAACTGGCAAACACAACTCCCTTTTTCTTACAGCTACAAAATGTGAGGTCCGGAGACCTGGCCACGGAGGCTCAGCCAGTGTGGCCACATGAGGCAAGGCTGGAAGGCAGAGTCCTTGACTGTACTCATTTCCTCAGGCTACATAAGAAAGTACCCCAAACCAGGGAGTTTCAGACCATAGAAATTTCTAGAGGCTACAAGTCTAAGATCAAGGTGCTGTCTTGAAGGCTACAAGTCCTAGAGGCTACAAGTCTAAGATCAAGGTGCTGTCTTGAAGGCTCTAGGGGAGATGCTGCTCTGTGCCTTTCTCTTAGCTTCCGGGGTCATTGGCCACCCTTGGCCTTCCTTGGTATGTGACTGTTAACTCCAGTCTCCATCTGCGTCCCTTAGCCTTCTCCCTGTGCGTCCTCTCCTTATAAAAACACCTGTCATATTGGATCAGGGCCCACCCTACTCCAGTATGACACTATCTTAACCAATTCCATCAGCAATGACCCTATGTCCAAATAAGTTCATGTTCTGGGATGCTGGGGGTTAGGATTTCAACACATTTTTTGGGGGGAGACATGGTTCAGCTCACACACACCCCCAAGCTTTGGCAGTTCCCCACACGGACGTGGTTCTGACCCACCTGATCCGGG
The DNA here is from genome assembly GCF_963455335.1 of Martes martes. Taxonomy (NCBI): domain Eukaryota; kingdom Metazoa; phylum Chordata; class Mammalia; order Carnivora; family Mustelidae; genus Martes; species Martes martes. The sequence goes on from NC_137889.1 coordinate 145,629,193, forward strand.
AAGAGTTGAGGGCGCTGATGCTAAAATGAAATGGACAAAACAGGACTCATAGACTAAGAAACAACAAATGGGTGTTGACTAAGAACCACCAAGTGGAGAGGGAGTTGGATTTGTGGGGGACATTTTCACTAGAGACTGTTGGACTCCATGTCCCTCTGGGTGTCTGGACTCCTGGCTCATGTGGGCACTTTTCCCACTTAGGCTTATCTTTCCAGGGCTGTGGCCAGGCAGCCCAGAAAGGATCCCCTCAGGCAAAGGTAGCATTAGTGAAGTGGGCATATGTCTTTGGGACCTTCTGAGCTCGGAGATGCTACTCCCCAGTGTCACAGGTAGTTCGTGGGGAACGGGTGATGATAATGCAAATTAAATAATAACTGGGGGAAAACGGCATTTTTTGAGAGCTTTGCAATTTATAGAATGCCTTTGCATTTATCATCAGAGATAGTCCTCCCCGGAATTTTGTGGGGAACCCAGGGGTTATGTTAACGACGAGAAGACCAAAGGGCAGAGAGGTAACTGGAGGTCGCACGGGGAGTTCTAAATGAGTCACAACTGAACTGGGTTTCTTGGTTCTCAGCCCGGGCCTCTCCCCACGTCTCCCATGACAAGACGCTCCCCAAGGCTCTTCCCTTCTACAGTTTCCAAAGTCATCCTGACCAGTCAATCCACCCACCCACCCATCCATCAGTAAGTATACAAGTAAATGACTATATTCAATAAAAGTATTATTCACTCTGTTTACTGGTTCATTTGCATCGTCTCATCTCTTTTCAATGTCAATGGCAACCCGGGATGCGATGGTGGCAAGTACCACCCCCGAGGTGGGAAGGCTGGAATAAAGAGCTGCCACCATCGCCCTTGGGTGGGGTTCTGCCAGACGAGACCCTGAGAAGGGATGCTCAAAGGAACAGAAGTCGCCCCTGCCCCCATGACAGGCTTCAACCCCCTCCCAGCATGGCTTCTTTCCAGCTAAGAAAGCCCACCACTTCCTGGAGAGCTCTCAAGCCAGGGTATCTGGAACTGAGTTCAATTGAGAGGCTCATTTTACGGGTGTCAGGGAGAGCCCCAAGCGAGAGGTCGGTGCAAAAGCAAAGATGGGAATCAGTAGGCATTGCATTGGTCCTGTGACAAGTAACCACTTGTTAGTATCAGGAGCCTACCCTGTGCCAGAGCCTGAGATACACTCTTGAGGGTCATCCCCCTGATCTTCCTGCAGGAACCCACTTTCGAAATGCAGACACTGAGACTCAGAGGCTAAGTGGCTTGCCTGCTGCCTGTAGTGTAGACACTTGCTGGGGGGGGGGGGGCGGGGGGCGGGTGGGGGTGGTCACTCAGCGTATGCAGGCTTTCCTTCCTCTTTAATTTCTCTGCAGTCTCCCAGCTCCTACGGCGACCAGACTGCAGGCACAGCAGGCAAAAGTAGGTATGGAATTCTCCAGATGACCCATCTACGCCTTCTGGGCAGCAAATATTGGAGATTCTAGAAGGGAAGTTATTCACTGTCCTGCTACCCGTCTGAACACGAAGCTCACCTATGAAGTTACCACCCAGGAAACAGTCCTGCCACACAGACTCTTACAGTTTGTTCTTGGATGGGGCGTTTGTCCTGCTTGTCTGTCTCCTTCCTGTCCTAGGGAACTGGGTTGGACATGCCCCCTCTCCTTCCCCAGGGAGTCCCCAGGGCCCCCAGAATTACAGCCTCTCTGCCCCCACGCTGCTCTGGAGTGAATGCTGGCTCAACACATTTCGAGTGTCAAAGTGGGGATTGGCTGACATTGGCCGGTCAGCGTCCCCCTCCCTCTCCTGTTGGGCAGACCTCGGAGTGCCTCCCTTCCTCCTGGGCATGGCCTTGACCTTCACAAATGAATGGCTCCTGAACGCCCTCCAGAGAACCAGGGCTGGCAGGCTGATGAGAGAAAAGATCTATCTTCCAGGTCTACCCCTTACGATTCTGATTCAATGAATCTGGCAGGGGACAAGGCGTCTGAAATTTAAGGAGCACCGACCCACCCCCCCCGCAGCTGATCCTGACATGTGGGCCTCAAACAGACCAGCGGCTTCTCTGCGTTTCCCCAGCTTCAGCCTCAGCTTGCCACCTTGATGATCCATTACTTTGAGTTATTTCTATTTTTTACCCGGCTTTGCCCTAAGCCAGCAGTTCTCAGCCTGGCTGTTCACAAGGAAGGAGCTTGCAGAATGTTGTATGAAATCTCAAAGCCAGACCCCTCTGTGGGCTCTGGCATTTGAAAAGCTCCCTGGGCGATTGTAAGGTGTGGCCATGGTCAAGGACCACTGCCTTAAGCAATGATATGCATACAATCTAATGGACATTAAAGTGTAGGCATAAACGTGTCAATAAAAGCATGCTCACGCACAACCAACCCCAAAGCACCCTGAGTTCCACGCTTTGAGAAACCCTAGTCTAAGATGGAAAGGTGCTTTTGGTCTCTGGGGTCCACGTCCAAACAAATAATTCCTCTCACTGAGACTCTGAGATGTACTACACTTCCCTGGGTCACGGCACGTGAATGACCTCGTGATCCCACAGCATGGTCCCCCACTGTGGGACATCGTTATCATCCCTAGTTTACAGATTTGGAAACTGAGGCTTAGAGGATCAAATGTTGGCTCTTCTATTCCTGGGATGTTCGTTCAAATAGTCTGACACCCGCTTCCGGGTCCCGAACAAGACACTTTCTCCACCGTTCCAGTGGCCGAGAGGTGAGCAGCCCTGCCTTCTTGCGGGGCCGGACTAAGGGCCAACCGGACTCTAAACGTGTACCGGTTTGTGCCAGCAGCCAAGGAAGAGGCTTGCCAAAGGATGGGCATCGTGGGTCAAGGGCGTGTGGTTGAGCACCACCCTCCACAAACAGGCCAGCTTCACCACACTTATCCCTGCAGCGGTTTCAGGCCTCCCTCTCGTTTCTTCTAAGATTAGAAAAAAGGAATAAAATCTCATCTCCTTGAGAAGTCAAGACTTCACCTGCATTATAAAGATATGATTTATCATTATTCAGTCGTTTGTGTAGCTAATTGGCTGGCTTACAACCGTTAAGTCCTGGCAAATCCTAATTGCACAAAAGCACTTTGGAAACAGGCTGCTTTACGTGTTGATCCTAAGTAATTAGTTTCAGATTTCCTGACCCGCTAAAGACCAGTGAGACACTCTGTGTATTTTCCAAAGTAAGGAAGGAGGCCTTTCTGCTCCCAGGTGGCCCACGACGGCTCTGTGTTTGGAGGCTCACGCTCTGGGGGTTCCAAAGCACCTCCTTATGGGCACAAGAAGATGCTGACAGGAATCCCCCAAATGTAGTTTGTTTCCAAAGGAAGCAGTGGATGCTTCTGGTTATACAATCCTAGAATATCAGCCCTTGCAATGAAGGGATCAGGGAGTCATGCCACAGAACTTCATTTTGGAGATGAAGAAACAAATGAGTCAGAGTGACGTGGCTAGTTAGCAGAACAGGAGGGGGAAGATACGACACAGCCTGAAGCTGATATCATTCTGGATTCCCAGCGCCACGGACACTGAGATGAATAAGGTTTCACTCCTGTCCCCTAGGAATGCACCATGGGTGGGGGTGGGGGACAGTCACAGACATAGAATGTTCCGGCACACTTTAACAGAGGCAAAACGGGGTTCTGAGAGGAGGCATGCAGCTGGGCTGTTTGGGGTTCACCCACTCATTCATTCCTTTATTCACGCATTCATTCATTCAACGGTGTGCCCCGAACACCTGCTCCATGTCAGGCCCACTCTGTTCTGTGAATTATGGCCCCAGAATTGAACAAGACAGAAAGAGTCCAATTTCCTGGCCCTCACACATAATGGGGAATCAGACATGAAACAACTGCACAGTCATGTAGATGTTCAGGTGCAGTTACAGAAAATTCTAGAAAATGGTGTAAGGTGGTATGAGAGGCAACACCAGAAAATTCTGACCTCAGCTTAGGAGTGACCATTAGTCAGCCATGTGTGGAGGTGGGATGGGGGTGGTGTACCAGTCCAGGGGGAAGGGGCAGCAGGTGGGAAGGCCCAGGCTGGAAGGAACTTGTGTGTGTGAGGCTTTGAGGGACCACGGGGCTGGGCCTAGCCTGCCTTGTAGATGAGGTTAAGGATGCGGGGTTGAATCCTAAGAGGGATGGGAAGGATTGACGGTCTCTAAACCTGGCCAGGGGGTTGAGCGGGATGACAAGGTTGGCATCTCAGGCAGTTACATGGCTGGGGTGTTAGCACTGGGGAGACACGGGAGGACACAGTCTTGTCCACATGAGAGATGATGGTTTAGATGAGGGTGAGGCCGACAAGAGTGACTCACTCACACGGCGGTTCCAAGGATCCCAGGAGACAGTGCATGCCGCTGGCGCACGGGGAACAGAGGGGCCGGCGTAGCTGCTATCACCATATGGCCTGTGTCCTCAGATCGGGCTGCGGAGGCACCAGGACGGTCCTTCAGACTCTCCGGGAAGGGTCTTGTGGGAATGAGAGCAGCGCAGAGACTGGCTACAGACACACTGGGCAGGGTTCCAATTCTGAGGGCGTAGCCCTGTGACCCTGGACAGGCCACGGAAGCACTCTGAGCTACAATTCCCTTTTTTGGGAAAGGGAAATTCTAACCTCTCCGAGCAGGACAAGCGTGGCCATGAAGTAAGACTCGGAATGAGGCTCGGTGGAGCACTGGAGGAAAGCTTACCCCCCACCCCTCCGACACACACACACCATTTTTGGTAACACATTCTCTCCATCCTCTTCGAATGCCCATGAGTCTCTGAATGTCTGACTCAAGTTCTTCCTTTCGTCCTGTGTTCCATGAAAATTGAGACGCTGCTCGTCGTTCTTGGCTTATCATAACTGCCTCGAGTGTCTTGTGTTACATGATGTTACTGGAAAGCCCTAAGATTGTTTGTCTGGCAACAGATGAGTCGCGTGAGTCAGGTGTGTGGCTGTGAGACCCCCCCGTTGTCCCCCAGTCCTGGTGTGCCACCCCCACAGGGCTTTGCCGGAGACCCGTGTCCACCTAGCCGTGGACTGCCTCCCTGTGTCTCGGACTGAGGCTGAGTGGATCTGGAACTCGCTTCTCCATCCTCTCCCTCATCTCTGGGTCACAATCATCTCTCTAAACTCAACCTAAGTCTTGCTTCCACCCCCCCCACAAGGAACCCTCAACATCAACCCCCAAATCTTCTGGTTATAGTATTTCCTGTTTTAAAAATGGAGAAACTAAGCTTCAAACCTTTGGTATATAAAAAGCCTAAATTCTTCAGCAGAATATGCGAGTCTTCCTCCCCTTGGCCTCGCCGTTCCTGCCTAGCCTGTAGGAACCAAGAAGTAGCAAAGGCAGGGTTTTGAACTGTCCCTCCCCCCTCCCCCCACCATGGCCTACGTCATGAATAAATCCTACCACTCTCCCCACTGGCCCAGTTACAAGCTTTCATGGGACCCAGGCAGCCAAGTTGCTAACTGCAGTGCCACCTGTTAGCCCTCCCTCAATTCTGCGATGTGTGTGCATCTGTCCCGTTCCTCTGCCTTCTCTGCTGGTCACACAGAGCAATGACTCCTTCATTCAGTCCCAGGTGTCTGCACCTGAGGTTGCCAGCACAGAGTCCCTCCTGAGCCCAAGGACTCAGGGATGAATTTGAAATGGCAGTCTTCTCCTTTACTGATTGGCATTTTTAATCACAATGGAGGTGGTGATGAGAGCAGAAAAGGGGAAAATATGAAAATAGGATCGATTTCTTCTAGAGCAAGTTTCTGGACCAGCCAGTCCCACAGCCCGGCTTGGTAGGGGCCGGGTACCTCCAAAAGGTTAGCATTCCTAAAATGCGTTCACTGAGAAGCTCTGAATGGCCATATCCTTTCTCCAGCTCTAAGGGACCAAGTCTTTGTTGGTTTTCAATGAAAAGGATTTGACTGTGAGCTCTGGCTAACATTCAGCAGTAGTGTCATCCCAGTAGACCATCTGAGGCATCCAGAACATGTTGTTCTAAGGATCCACAAGTCCCTCCCAGCCGACCGTGGTTGGAGCGAGGGGTGTACTATTATTATCCAATATGGAGCATAACAGTTACCAGCACAGAGGTGAGAGATAGTTGCTTCTTGGCTGCTCACACCTTTGGCCCTATGGGAAATTCCCTTGGATTGCTCAGGCTGCCGTAACAATGACACCGTAAATGTGTGGCACAAACCACAGGAATTTGTTTTCTCACAGCTCGGGAGGCTGGAAGTCTGGGATCAAGGTTCCAGCACGGTTGAGTTCTGGGGACGGCTCTCCTCCTGGCTCGCCGATGGCTGCCTCCTCGGGGTGCCGTCACCTGGCGGAGAGGGAGGAAGGGCGACTTCTCTGATGTCTCTTCTCAAAAGATACTCATCCTATCAGAGCAGAGCCCACCCTTATGGCCTCTGGAACCTTAATCACAGCCATAAAGGCCATATCTCCAGGTAGAGTCACAGTGGGGGTCAAGACTTCAACAGAGGAACTGGGGGGTTGGGGAGGGTGCACAGATCCAGTCCACAACACCGGCTGACCAAGCAAGAAAGTCATCGGAGCCGATCGTGCATACATCAGCTTGGCATGGGTGCAAGCCCAAATGATCCACTGTTGACCTGCAGCCACTCAGAGGTGGCCTGAGAGGTGACGGCTGGGGAACGGCTCCCATGGCCAGAGCTTCGGGCGGTGCACCTGGTCATCCACTTCGCGGCCCGACGTCGGGGTGCGCAGTGTGACGCATGAGGCTCTCTGGAAGCTGGCCTTCACGTGTAACTCTCCAGCCTCACATCTCCTGGCTTTCCACCCATGCTGCCCGCACTGTTTCCTCCTTCCCTGGATAGTATGAGTCCTTCCCCAGACTGTGCCTTGGCCCAGATCCCTCCTCCACATGCTCTTCCTTCAGGACTCAGTTCAAATGTCCTTCTTCCAGCGAACACCCCTCCCCCGAATCAGTGGGTGTTCCTCTGCTTGCCTGGTTTTCGATTTAACGTAAATCTTGGTTTTGTGATGCATGCTACAGTTCATTACAAACTCTATTCCTGACCAGATCACGTGCACCTTGAAGACCAGGGCATCTGTAGGCTGACTGCTTGAAATTTGTCTATCTGATTCAGAACACTTTCCCAAGTTCAAACTTTTTCCCCCATCCTGGGTCCCCTGTTGCCCTAATATCCCAGTAAGCAGCTCTTCTAGCATCCTTCGGTAGCTAGAAACCTTGGCAGCTTCCTTGTTCCTTCTGCTTCCTTTTCATCATGAATCCTTCTCTTCGTGCATCCATAATGCTCACCGGCTCTAGATCCAAACTACCTCTCAGCATCCCCTCATCTGTCACCTGGCTGCCACCTGCTCTCAGCACCTCTCCTGCAGGGTCAATGCCAGCTTCCCATTGCACTGCAAGGATGCTCTGCACTGTCCCCACACCCTGCCTTTCTTCTCCATCCAGCGGCTGGTTTGCATCCTTAAGTGGCTTGTCACACTTAAGATCATTCTGTCGCCTGGTGTTTGCTGTCTCCCCCAAACAGGGACTGTGTGTCTGTCCCTGTCACTGCTGTACCCCCCCAACAGTCAGCACAGTGTCTGACTCATAGAAAGTGCCCCACAAAATCTCAGTGACCTAGTGCTAAAGGTGCAATGAAAGGCTGGCTGAGCTATTATGGGAACATGCTCTAGAGTGGCACGCAGATGAGGACAGGAACAGCCCACCACACGAGAACCAAGAACCAATACTCATGTTTCCAAGCACCAATCCATGAAGTCAGACATAGTGCTAATATGTGCAGCGCCAGGGGCAGAGGAAGGAGAGGCAATCTGTGCAGTGAGGAGCCTGCATGGAGGTGACCTTCCTTCAACGGTCTGTTCCAGCGTGCCGTCTGGAAATCATTGGCAGGTGCAGCCGTCCTGGAGCAGAACTGAGAGTAGAGCCAAGGTGCTCAGCCAGGACATTTTAGACTGATTCCTTCCATGCAGATTGTCCACTAGGAGGCCAAGGAGGACACGGGAAGCTCACCCCATCAGCCCATCCAGTGAGCATCTGACAACTTCCCCCGGCCCAATGCTTCCCTCCCCTGATGCTTCATGATCACTCCTTCTCCTCTCCCTGTTTTACCCTATTTAAATGCTCACATACAAAAACGAAAGCCTGGCTACTTCCTGGGGAAAGGTTGCAAGGTCTTCTGAGAACCAGGGTTCCATGTGTACCGTCGGTCATGACACTGGTATTTCTGTCTGTCGGAGGCATGCGTCTGCTTAAAAATACTCTGTTCCTCTGCTGGGTTTTGGTGGTGGAGCAAGTTGGGAACACAGGGAGAAAAAAAATCTTAGAGTCTTTCCCTCTTTTGTCTGGTGCTGTTTTCTTCTAATTCTGACTTTTAACATTTCATTAAAAAACCCATCTTGATCTTCTAAGAGTCAAGTTTAAAAAAAAAAAAGAATACGTTTTTATTGTAAGAACCAACTGTGGGGCCCCTGGGTGGCTCAGTCAGTGAAGCGTCCACCTTCGGCTCAGGTCATAATCCCAGGGTCCTGGGATCCAGCCCAGCGGGAAGCCTGCTTCTCCCTCTCCTCCCACCCCCAGCTTGTGCTCTCTGTCTCACTCTTTCTCTCAAAATAAATAAATAAAATCTAAAAAGAGAGAGAGAGAGAACTAACTGCATAGACAGAAAGCTGGGGGTGGGAGGGGCGGTTGCCAAGGGACATCACCAGTTTTCCTTCCTGTTTTTGTAAAGAAGAAATCAGGAAACCCAAGCCGGCGAATGGGGCCCGTTGTCTGAAGTCACGAGGGCAGACTTGTTCCAGGGCCTGCTGAGCTCAGCCCCCCTGCGCTTCTGGCCATCAACGGACAGCGAAGGCGTGGTTTTCCCAGCGACTGCCACATGCGGCCCGCCTACAAGCCTCAGCTCACTTCCTGAGTCCCTGAGCGCCTGGCGAGGGCGCCAGCAAGAGCCCATGTCTAAACAAGGAAAGCCTGAGGAAGGTGTCAAAGTCACACACAGGCCGAGACGAGGAGAGACTCTAAGTCAGATCTGCCGGGTGCCAAAGCCTGGGGGCTGGCCCTCCCCCATGTCTTTCCCTTCCCCATTCAAGCCTCTGGAGCCAGCTGGCTGGATTTTCCCAGCCCACATCGGGTCAGCTGAACCCACCTTGTCTCCTTGCCAGGGCAGCGTCTCAACCCCTCCTCCTTCACTTCCCTCTTAAATGCACTCACCACCCTTCCTCCCACCCCGCTCCTTGGAATCCTCTGGCCACCCCCACGGGGTCCACGTGCTCCACACACAGCATCCCACACTCCTTCTGGGGCACCGATCCCTCTAGGGAACACATGTGCAATCCCCCAACAATGACACATGGCTGACAATCCTTTGTTAATTGTCTTGCAGACATTACATCTTATAACAACCATAGGAGGAACACCTTTTCTATCCACGCCTGTCGCCAAGAAAACCAAGGCTCAGGGTGGTTCTGTGATCTGTCCAAAGCAAATTAGCCTGGAGCGGAGCAGAAGCTAATGCAGGCTTGCGGTTCTGCCTCACAGCACAGCCTCCCAGGCTAAGCCCTGCTTCCTGCAAGTGTGGAGCCCAGACTCAGACAGCCTGGGCTCCTGGTCCAGCTGTGTGACCTTGGGCAAGTTACCTAACCTCTCGGGTTTCTGCTCCTTTGCCTATAAAGCGAGATGATAAACACCCCACCTGCTTCGTGGGGTTGCTGTGAGGATTAACTGACACAGACAGAAAATCCTTAGAATGGTGCCTGGCAACTGGTCTCAGCATATGCTTGTTGTTAGTTTTCTTTTAGGAATTTTTATGATGCAAAACGTCATCAGGGGCCCCGGGTAAGAATCTCAACTGAAGTCAGAATTCTAGGAGGTCAGAATGACTCCTCTACCGTCACTCCTTCCAGACTTCTTTTTTCTGTAATCCTATCTGTTCTCCTGCTTTTATCTGGAACAAAGGAAGGAATACAAGATGGCAGGAGCCATGAGAGTGACAGGAAAGAAGGCTTTTCGCTAATTCTGCCTCTTCTTTCCTGTCATGAGGGGGTGGTCAGGCAGACAGATACACTGATGTAGGAACCAGTATGTGAGTCTCAGCCTTGCCATTTACGAGCAGTACGACCTTGGTCCAGTTACTCTGCTTCCCTGAGCTTCAATTTGTTCATCTGTAAAATGGGAGAAATGGTACCAGCTTTACTGGATGAATGGGAAATCGTTACCCTGGGATGGAGACCCAGATGGCCTTCAGAAGCTCAAGGCCAGTACAACAGCAAATGTGCTCCTAGCTGTCCCCTTGTGGGGACAGATTACTTGGCTCTAGATAGTAATGAGTTCATTTAACTTGAGAAAGTTTGCCCCAGCCACATCCCCACCAACACCGAGCATGGCCTGCTGAGTCATCATGGTCCCAAACCGTAGAGCTGAGGGTCCCTTGCACACGGAGACCTGCCCTCACCAGTGAGTCACCCAGTCTCCCAGTGCGACTAGTTGAACAGGTGCCCTGGTTTCATCTTCAAGCCTCTGGGAATTTGCTTTGGTGGAAACTCTCCTTAAAGGATCGATCAGGCTTCCTGTTTCTGTGTCTATGATTTGCCTGTTAATATCCTTGTCTATTCCTCCATCCCCACTGCTGTTTTTCTTGGGAATTTCCAGAAGTCCCTTGTGCATCGTGGGGATACAGTTGATCCTCCGAGAATGCAGGTTTGATCTGTGCGGGTCCCCATTGACAATACTGCAAACATAGCTTCTCTTCCTTGGGAATTTCTTAGTAACATTTCTCCACCTTACTCTATTGAAAGACCACAGCATATAATTCATATAACATACAAACCATGGGCCAATCAACTACTCATGCTATCTGTAAGGCTTCCAGTCAACAGTGGGCTATTCGTAGTTAACTCTGGGGGGAGTCAAAGGTTATGTGTGGATATGCAACTGTGCAGAAGAGTTGGCGCCCTGATGGGCCCATGGTTCAAGGGTCGACTACAGTCACACATCAGTTTCAGCGATTACAGATACTTTGCTCCCATCTGTCACCCATGGATTTGTCCCTGATGTCCTCACATGAGACAGGCATCCTGTTTTGATGTGATCTCGTTCATCAGATCACAGAGGTTCCAGCTTGTTAGGATGCCTCTCCAAGAAGGGACCCCTGCAATGGAGCAGAACATTCCAGATGGGATCCGAGCCATGTTGTGAGACTCGGTGGGACTGGATCTGAAATTGAAATGCGGAATGCCTTGCCATCAGTCCACGTTTTATGCCAACTTGCTGGTTCCCGTCTGCAATTTCAGACTGTTGAGGCTGTTTACTTTTGACGCTGAAACTGCACAGCGTTGCACCATCACAAAACCTTCATGACCTTACACACTGCGTTCCAGGCGACATCCCTGGTAGGTTGTGATGAAGGAGAAGCACATTCCAATCTGCTTCCTGTAGACACAGTACAATGTGTGATGACTGTTCCCCACACTTGCCGTGTGCTCTTGGCCCCTCCCCGTTTCTGAGCCTCCTCTCTATCCAAGGGGGCAATGACGGCGGCACCTGTGTCGTCAGGCTCCTGTGAGTGGCAAGTGTGTTATTACCTGGAAAGGTATGCCTGGGGCACAGGAAAGGCACGAGCTGAATGTCTGCCATGGTCATTAACATTATGGTAGTGCTATTTCTGCTGTTTAAGGAGTAGTGAATGGAGTTGCAAAGACTTGAAGTCACTTGTCCCAATCGCACTCCCCGTGACAGCAGAGTCGAGGCTGTGAGCTCCTCGGACCCCATGGCTGATGCCCCTTCCATCCCGAGAGGTGTAGGAGAGCTGCAGTCTGCCTGTTTACCTGGACTTCCCTGGGCTTTGTGTTGGCATCTAAGGGCATAGAGGATCTCTGCTCCCCGTGACAGGCACTCACCCGTTGGCAGGGAGTGTCGTGTACCCCTGACCCAAAGGACCTCTTCTCCGAGCTCACTAGCCCCTTCCCTTAAAGAGCCCTCAGGCCAAAGAGAAGCCACTGGTTTTCCACGTGCACGTCCATCCTCCCTCGGTCTCAGTCAACACACACACGGGCTTAAGCCAAGAAGCTAACCTTCCTTGTTCCCTCACTGCTCCTCTCGCCCGACATAACCTCTCCTGCGGGCTCCAGTGGTATGACCAACCCCACTGCTGCCCGTTCTGTTCACTCCACGCTGGGTCAGCCATCCCCACCTTCTCCTGCACCCCTGCAGTGTCTCTGTCCTGCTCTCCCTGCCTCCCCCTGCCTCCCCTGCAATCCACTGGCTCTCAGCAATAAGACAGAGCATTGTATCTATTATTATTTTAAAGATTTATTTATGTATATGAGAGAGAGAGTTCTTATGCATGGGGGTGGGGAGGGGCAGAGGGAGAGGGAGAGAGAAGCTCAAGCAGACTCTGGGCTGAACATGGAGCCAGTCTCTCCGGGCTTGATCCCAGGACCCTGAGATCACGACCTGCACAGAAATCAAAAGCAGATGCTTAACCGACTGAGTCACCAAAGTGCCCAGATTTATCATTATTTTAAAAATATGTTTATTGAGCCCTTTATGTTATTTCCACTGATACCTTTCTGCTTTAGTAAGATGCCTGGATACAGGGTTTTGAGACCACCTGTGTGTTTTTAAGCAGGCTCTATGCCCAGTGTGGTGCCTGAACTCATGACCGGAGATCGAGAGTCATGCCCTCTACTGACTGAGCCAGCCAGGAGCCCCAAGACTGAGCATTTTGAATGTCAGCCAGAGCGTGCTATTACCCTTTCTAAAACCCTTCTGTGGTTTCCCATTTTCCTTAGATTTCAACCCAAGCCATTTGGCCAGGGATGACCCAGTGATCTGACCCCTGCACTTGTCATCAGTCTCATCTCCCTCCTCTCTTCCCCTTGTCACCTTACTCCAGCAACACAGCTGGCTTTTCCCAATCCCCTAAACATGCCTCAGGGCCATGGTGCTTGCTTCTCCCTCTGCCTGGAGCTCAGCCTCAGAATGTCTTTCCTCCTCCACAGTCCATGCTCTGCTCAGACATAACCTCTTCAGAGGCTTCTGGACACCGTGAGGCTGAAAACTGTCACACTGTGCACCATAGCTTTCCATCCCTGGACCACACTATGCATTCTCTATCATTTATTAAAACTTGGGACGTATGACTCCTTCTCTGTATCTGTCTCCTCTCTAGGAGGCACACCCCTACGAGAGAAGAGACCACCTCTGATTTGCCCTAGGCATGCTTTGCACAGCCCGGGACCTGGTGGTGCGCAGCACGATTCTCTCTCACCCCTGATTCCTCTCGTGAACCCCGGGAACCTGTGGCTGTGTTAGGCTGCATGGCCCCGGGGGAATTAAGGTCACAGACAGAATTAGAGTTGCTAATAAACTGGCCCTAATATAGGAAGATTATCTAGGATTATTCAGGCGAGCCCAGTATAATCTCAAAGGTCCTTTAAAGTGGAAGAAGGAAGCAGAAGAGAAAGAGTCAGAGACTCCATGGGATGTGGGAAGGACTCTGCCCCTCCCCCGCCCCATCCCCCATCCCTCCACCTAGAAGATGGAGGAGGGGCCCTGAGCCTCAAGGGAATGAATGCTCTCCTTGAGAGCCCCCAGAAAGGACCGTGACCCTGCTAACATCTCGATTTTAGCCTGAAGGCACCCATGTCAGACTTCTGACTTCCAGAACTGTAAGAGAGTAAACGCGTTGCGGTTTAAGCCACTGAGTTGGTCGGAATTTGTAACAGCGGCTATGGGAAATGCAGCACTCTGCTTTGCTGGTTACATCATGAATAAGTGAGTCCATAGGGTCTTATGTCCTTCTACCAACGGGTCCCTGTCATTCCCCTGGCCGTCCTAGGGTGTGGTGTCCCGGGCTGACCCAGCTCCTCCCCCGAGCCTAGCGAGGCAGGACGGCCTCTCCTTCCAGCTCCTCCCTTCCAGCTCCACCTCTGATCAGCGAAGGCTCCGAGTCTCCAGTCTCCACTTGGGTTAAAGGCAGCACCCAGCACTTGTCGCGTACAGAGTTCCCCGCGAATTGGAAGGCTTCCCTGGGTATTCACGTGCCCCTCCAACCTGTGTGTCTGACCGGCTTCTGTGCCCTTCGTCACATGTATGCTGCTTGCCATCCATGTCAATGCAGTGCTGCGTTTCTGGTTTTCTGTGTTTTGCACGTCCTCCTGGAAACACCCCCTGGGGTGTGAGCTTTCTCAGCCCTGTCCCTCTGTCATCCCATTGGCTTCACGCAACCACCTTAGGTGTTTTCCTATCCCTGTTTTACAGATGAAGGAGCTGCAGTGTTGCTTGCTTATCACTAATTTGCACTTCTTTGGGAACGTTCTACGAAACCTTGCTGAGCATGGGCTGTCTGCTTGTGTTGGAACATCCCCCCACGGCTGTCACCCCCCGGATGCATCCCCGTTGCTGCTGAGAAGGGAGGATGTGAAGCTGTGTGCAGAGACAGAAAGAGAGTGAGAGAGAGAGAGAGAGAGAGAGAGAGAGAGAGAAGGCCAGAACTCTGGCTGCCTAGCTCTGCCCACTGGGCCCCCCAATACTTAAAACAACAGCACAAACCACAGCCACTAAACACAAGACAGCCACTCACCGCCTCTGGTCTCGTGCTCAGCTCTTGGCGCCTCTGGGAGAGTTTCTGAGCTCATGGCCGCTTAGGAGCCTAATTCGAGCCACGTCGCGCCTGTGAGGTTCCCACTGGCCAGACTCCCAGTCCTCCCTCCACATAGGGCTGGTCTCTCAAGAGCTTCCCTGAATCTACTTGGCCTTTTCCGTGATATTTGCCCCGCCTGTTTGTCCAGTCCGCCTGTCAGATTCCCGGGGCCTCTTTCGAGCTCCTTCCTGATGTGACTGCAATCCCCCTCCTTTCACCGGGTGAGAAGTTAATTTCCTTAACGACTATTTCCCCATCCTAACCAGGGTTTCGCAACCTGGCACTCTCGCCTTTTAATGATAATTCTATGTGTTTCAAGATGTTTTGTGGCATCCCTGGCACCTCTGCCCTCTTGATGCCAGTAGCACCCTTGAACCCTCAGCCCCCAGCCCCCACCCCCCCACCCCCGTGACAACAACAAAAATGTCTCTGAGCATTGCCGAATGTCTCCTAAGGGGCAAAATCACCCCAGGGATAATTCTGCCTTCGTGCCTCTGTTTCATCTGGACTGAGTGATCTGTATTATTCTCCCCTAGACTGAAAATCCATGCCTCTGTATCACCCATTCTCTAGTTGTGGTTTCCAAAGAAAAACAAAAGTAGGGTGCTTTAGTTATGATTGTGTTGAACAAGAGGTCAGCTTCCATTATGGTAGTGATTAGTCAGCGTTCTCCAGAAAAACAGAACCAATAGGATGTGTGTCTGTATGTGTGTGTGTGTATGATAGATAGATACATATGTATCATATATATGATATATATACATATATATATATGTAGACACAAGTCCAAAATCTGTAGGGCAAAACAGCAGTCTGCAGACTGAGAGAAGAGTTGTAGGCCAAGTCCAAAGGCTATCTTTTGCAGAGTTCCTTCTTGCTCAGAGGAAGTCAGTCTTTTTCCTCTGAAAGCTTTCAACTGATTAGATGAGGCCCACCAGCACTATGGAGGGCAATCTGCTTTACTCAAAGTCTACTGATGTAAATGTTTATCTCATCCAGAAAACAACTTCATGGAAACATCCAAGACAATGTTTGACCACAAATCTGGCACTATGGCCCAGCTAAGTTGGTGCATAGAACAATCATCACAGGTGGCAAGGATGAACTAATTTATGGTAAAGAAAGGGAGGATGCCTTAAGCTTATCTTGAACTCATCTGGAAAATGGGGCCAGACTTCCAGACGTCCATGATCACTATCTGAAATGTCAATGTTGTAGAGGCCACACTGGGGCCATCAGTGGTTCTCAAACCCTGGCCATTATAATCACCTAGGGAGCCTTGAAAGGATAGCAGTGTCAGAGTCACCCTTGAAGAGCCAGACCCATTTAGTCTGTGGTGGGGCTCAGGCATGGATGCATTGCCAGCAATCCTCATATGTTCCTAATATTTGGCCAAGGTTGAGAGCCCCTGGGCAGAATGAATGTCTGATGTTCTCCTCAGGATGGACCAACAGAGATAAGCACAAGCTTTGCAGCAAGGTGGGCTGGGCTTGAGTCCCACTTCTCTCCAAGTGAGTTATGTGATGTTGGAACAACCATTATACCTCCCTGAGGCTGTTGGTCAATTAAGAAGATGCTTGGAAAGCCCCTAGCACAGTCCCTGGGAGGAAGAAAATGCAACATACATCATATATCAGTTTATGCCTATTCCCACCACTCAGCATGGTATTAATAACCTGGGTGTCTCTTCTCTGTCATTTTTCTTTAAGTTCCTCTTAAAATATAGTAACAACTATGCTTAATCTAACATGTGCTGAGTTTTGAGACAGACACTGTTAAAAGTAAGTATTATCATATCCTCACAATTACCCAATAAGGAAGAGTCTGTGATGGACCCAGGCTACAAGAGAGGAAACTGAGGAACAGAGGGGTTAAGTGTGTTGCCCAAGAATGTTGCTGACAGTCTTGGATTTATCTGACTCTGAAGGTTAATGTTTTTTAAGAACTTTGCTTCCGGAAGACATAAATCAGGATTATATAGCCACTATAGCCACTTGAAAAAGAGAAGGCAAAACATACCAGAGTTCCCAGACATCCCCATCATGTGCCTAGAGAACCTACGAAAACAGAAATTAAAATTAGTATGGGAGCAGAGTCGTTAGTTACTTAACAAAGACTTTCGTTAAAAAAAAAAACAACAGGGGCGCCTGGGTGGCTCAGTGGGTTAAAGCCTCTGCCTTCGGCTCAGGTCATGGTCCCAGGGTCCTGGGATCGAGCCCCGCGTCGGGCTCTCTGCTTGGCAGGGAGTCTGCTTCCCTTCCTCCTTCCCTCCCTCCCTCCCTCTCTCTCTCTCTCTCTCTCTCTCTGCCTACTTGTGATCTCTCTGTGTCAAGTGGATAAATAAAATATTTAAAAAAAAAAAAAAAACAAAAAAAAAAACAAAAAAAAAAACAACAAAGTCATTTAACAAAAATCTTGGTGCATATCCAAAATTCAGTCATGTTCCTGGTGAATAGGAAGAGGAAGCAGAAGTCATACTGAAAAACAAAGATCCTATTCATAATAGCAACAAAAAACATGAAATATCTAGGGATAAATTTAGTAAGAGAGCTGAGGTAGGTTAATGAACACAACCAACGAACTTTATTGAGGGATATTGGAGAAGATTCAATCTTTGGAGAGATGGTCTGTGCACATGGTAGACAGTGCAAAAATGTTGATTCTTTTCAAATTAGTTCTAGGTTAAAACAATTTTCTTTTTCAAGTAAAAATTAGGCACCGAAATAATTTTGAAACAATTCAAAAGTTTCCAAGTGCCACGCAGAGTACCTTCTGTGTTCGCAGCAACTTCTAGTATCTTTAAAGAAAAGAGTCAGGTCTCCTGAGCCCTTGAGTCACTTCTAGACTTCATTTCAGATTTGGTCACTTATGGCCATGAGACTCTTTTTGCTTGGCTACTGCTGGACTCACTCAGATCCAACCTAATTTATCGAAAGAAAAATGCTTTACAGTTGGAAAAATCTAAAATTGTGAAACATAGCGCAGGTTTAGAAATATTACACACACATACACACACACACACACACACACACACACAGTTTAACAAATAATTACATGAATACTCATGTAACCAGCTAGGGTGGACAGACTTTTAAGATGACCCCATGATCTGGCTTTTTTTTTTTTTTTTTAGATTTTATTTATTTATTTGACAGAGAAAGACACAGCGAGATAGGGAACACAAGCAGGGGGTGTGGGAGAGGGAGAAGCAGGCTTCTAGCTGACTGGGGAGCCCGATGTGGGGCTCGATTCCAGGACCCCGAGATCAAGACCTGAGTCGAAGGCATACACTTAATGACTGAGGCACCCAGGTGCCCCATGATCTGGCTTTCATGTGCTTGTGTGATCCCTCCCCTTGAGTGTGGGTAGAACCCATGACCTGCTTCTGGGCATAGAGAATATAACAAAAGTGAGGGAGTATATGTGACAGCATGTATGTGATTATGTTACATAGATGGTAACATCCATCATGTGCTGTGTTGGCTACACGGGTGAGAACTGGGGCAGCCTTCAGTCCACAGCCAGTGAGACCCTGAGGCCCTCAGCCCAGCACCTTGTGGGAAACTGAGTGTTGCCAATAATTGTGTGAGCTGGGGAGTAGAGCCTTCTCCAGTAGGTCCTCCAATGAGACCACAGCCCCAACCAACACCTTGCTTATAGCCCAGGAGAGAACACAGCTAAGCTGTGCCCAGACTTCAGACCTGAAGAAACCATTTGATCATTCCTCTGCTTTTCTTTGTAGATTTACCATCTATGTAGGTATCACTAAATAGGGTATGTTTGGGGAGCCCACACCCAACTCTGTAATAATAATAATGAAGACATGGCCAACGAGGTAATTTTTAACTTGACAAAGGAACTTTGAAACTGATCATGAAAAATGTGTAGAAAGATAGACATAATGCCAAAATATCTTGAAAAAGAAAAATAATAAAATAGATCCTCTTATTAGATATTAGAAGATATCATAAAGGCAAATGTAATCCTGCTGCAAGAATGGATTGCGGTATAGGAAATACACCAGCATATGTACCTGCACAGACATGTTCTTTCAAATGTGTTTATACCAGTCCGACCACCATTCAGATCCAGATGAAGAACAGTCCCAACATTCCAAATGCCCTTTCCCAATCCATAGCCCCTCCCCTCTCCCCAGGTAGCCATTATTCTATCAACACGGGTTAGCTTAGTCTGTTCTCAAATTCCATATAAGAGGAGTTTTGATGCAGGTGGTCTTGGACCACACGTTGAGAAACCCTACTTAGCTAAAAGTCCTATTATTCCCTTGAATGTGTTCTTGGGGTATGAGTTCTTGGGGCATGAGCTTGCTTCCAGTGAGATACCAGCTAAGTGATCTGGGGAGGTAGGGGGAAGGATGAGAAATTAAACTTACACCATCTCTTAGCACCTCTTCGGAACAAATCCTTGCAATGCACTACTTTTGCCCAACAGAAAGCTGCTGAGAACTGGGAAGCTTTGATGGGGGTGGGAAAGTGAGAATCCAGGTCACTGTGCCCCATCAACCAAGCCCTCTCTCACCCCAACTGTGAGCTAGAGTAATGTCCAATTATTGGCTGGAAAAGAGGGATCCGCTTCGGACCTTGGGTTGTCTGTATGGGGAGCGATGGTCCCTTCCACTCACCTAAAACTAACAGCAAAGCCATTTCCCCCATGCTCTTAACACCGGAGCATGCTTGTGGGAAGCAAGAGAGATGGCATTCTTCCTGCAATGCCCAGCAGGTCTGACAGCAGAGGCCGTTATAGGAAAACCATTCCTTTCAGCTGATTCTAGCCATTTTGCCACAGACCCAGCCAATTTTACTGAGGTCAGAAGGCCAGAAAACTGGCTTCGTGCTGGCAGCCTGGCAGAGGTGAGGGAAGGAGGGCCTGCCTGTTGTGTTGGCCGCCAGGAGCCAATTATCTTTCCAGATTCCAGGGATCTCAGCGGGCTGGCTCAGCCTTGGCCCAGCCACGATCTCCAGCTGCTCTCTGCTGTTCTCAGCTGAGTACTACAGCCAGGGGCCGCAGGAACCAGACACAGCAGCAAGGGCCCAGAATGGGAGAAGGCCTTCCACTTGGGGGCAGGCAGGGGAAGGGAGAGGCGGGTGTTAAAGGAGCCAGGCTCTGGGCAGGGAAGGTGGGCTGTAATTCCCACCCGCTCCCCACCACCCGACTGGGCCCCATGTCCCTCCCTGGGCCCCGCAGCTCCTTTGGTAGAGTGTCCTCTTTTTCACAATCTCCGCAACTTCTCTAGAAACCCAGTGAAACAAGATGAACAGTGTCCGTCTTCCCGCAAAGTTCAGTAGATTCCCAACACAGGATGTGTTGCCTGGTACCTAATAGATGATCAATGAATATTTTGTGGACTACATGAGTGGGTTAATAATGGAGCGGACTTGGAATGGACGAATGAAGAAGTCAAATATCTCATTCATGCTCTCTTCAGAGAATCAAGCTACTAGGATCATGGAGTTATAAAGCTCTTCTTCCTAAAAAAAAAAAATTGCCTCTTTCAAAATAGAAAGGGGCGCTCTTGTGCAAACTGACAATGACTGGGGCTATCTGGAGTCATCACAATTGAAGCAGGGGATTGTACTAACAAACTAGTGTGTAGAGGTCAGGGACACTAGCACACCTCCTGAGGTGGACAGGGGGGTCCAGCACAACACAGACATATCCTATGCCAACTGTGCATAGTGTTGGGGCCAAGAGAGCCAGATGTGGGCAGGCGGTCTACTGGGAGGCCAGTGGTGACGTTGCTTTGCTGCAAAGTGGCATCAGCAAAAGCTGCTTGGGACAAACTTGCTCCAGTTGAAAGCAAGACTGAAAAACTGACCCAGATAAGAATGACTCAGATAAGATTTCACAAGTTATATCAGCAGAAGCCAAAGAATTGGTCCATCTGTGTGTGTCCGGAAGGAAATGGGTGGTGTCTCTGTAGGACACGTGTGCCAGCTAAACCCAGAAATGTGTTCGCATCTTGTAGCTAAAACAGCTTTCCTCCCAGACCAGGGATTGTGGTGTGTGTGGCCTTTTAGTTTGGCCAGACCTGGAGTGTTGGTTTCATTTTTGGTGAATGGTATTTTGTAACCCTCAGATATTATCAGTGTTTTTCCCAAACCAGTGAGCTGGATGCTAGAATGGAAAGGAAAGAAGGCGGGAAGAAGGGAGGGAGGGAGGGATGGAGGAAGGAGGGGGAAGGAAGGCAGAGGAGAAAGGAAGAGAGGATTAAAAAAGGCACGATTGGGGGTGGAGTCTTTCCGGTTTTTCATATAAAGAATCATGTCATCTGCGAAGAGAGAGAGTTTGACTTCTTCCTTGCCAATTTGGATACCTTTTACTTCTCTTTGTTGTCTGATTGCTGTTGCTAGGACTTCTAATACTATGTTGAACAAGAGTGGTGAGAGTGGGCATCCTTGTCGTGTTCCTGATCTCAACAAGAAGGCTGCAAGCTTTTTCCCATTGAGGATGATATTTGCTGTGGGTCTTTCATAGATAGATTTGATGAAGTTCAGGAATGTTCCCTCTATCCCTATACTTTGAAGCGTTTTAATCAGGAACGGATGCTGGATTTTGTCAAAAGCTTTTTCTGCATCAATTGAGAGGATCATGTGGTTCTTCTCTCTTCTCTTACTGATTTGTTCTATCACATTGATTGATTTGCGAATGTTGAACCATCCTTGTAACCCAGGGATGAATCCCACCTGGTCGTGGTGGATAATCTTTTTAATGTGCTGTTGGATCCTGTTTGCTAGGATCTTGTTGAGAATCTTAGCATCCATATTCATCAGTGATATTGGTCTGAAATTCTCCTTTTTGGTAGGGTCTTTGCCTGGTTTGGGGATCACCCCCAAACTACTAGAACTCATACAGCAATTCAGTAATGTGGCAGGATACAAAGTCAATGTCCAGAAATCAGTGGCTTTCTTATACACTAACAATGAAAATACAGAAAGGCAAATTAGAGAATCGATTCCATTTACTATAGCACCAAGAACCATAAGATACCTCGGAATAAACCTAACCAAAGAGGTTAAAGATCTGTACTTGAAGAACTACAGAACACTCCTAAAAGAAATTGAAGAAGACACAAAAAGATGGAAGACCATTCCATGCTCTTGGATCGGAAGAATAAACATCGTTAAAATGTCTATACTGCCCAGAGCAATCTATACTTTTAATGCCATTCCGATCAAAATTCCACCAGTATTTTTCAAAGAGCTGGAGCAAATAATCCTAAAATTTGTATGGAATCAGAAGAGACCCCGGATTGCTAAGGAAATGTTGAAAAACAAAAATAAAACTGGCGGCATCACGTTACCTGATTTCAAGCTTTACTGCAAAGCTGTGATCACCAAGACAGCATGGTACTGGCATGAAAACAGACACATGGACCAGTGGAACAGAGTAGAGAGCCCAGATAAGGACCCTCAACTCTATGGTCAAATAATCTTCGACAAAACAGGAAAAAATATCCAGTGGAAAAAAGACAGTCTCTTCAATAAATGGTGCTGGGAAAACTGGACATCTATATGTAGAAGAATGAAACTCGACCATTCTCTTACACCGTACACAAAGATAAACTCGAAATGGATAAAAGACCTCAACGTGAGACAGGAATCCATCAGAATCCTCGAGGAGAACATAGGCAGTAACCTCTTTGATATCAGCCACAGCAACTTCTTTCAAGATATGTCTCCAAAGGCGAAGGAAACAAAAGCGAAAATGAACTTTTGGGACTTCATCAAGATCAAAAGCTTCTGCACAGCAAAAGAAACAGTCAACAAAACAAAGAGGCAACCCACGAAATGGGAGAAGATATTTGCAAATGACAGTACAGACAAAAGGTTGATATCCAGGATCTATAAAGAACTCCTCAAACTCAACACACACAAAACAGACAATCATATTAAAAAATGGGCAGAAGATATGAACAGACACTTCTCCAATGAAGACATACAAATGGCTACCAGACACATGAAAAAATGCTCATCATCACTAACCATCAGGGAGATTCAAATCAAAACCACATTGAGATACCACCTTACACCAGTTAGAATGGCCAAAATTAGCAAGACAGGAAACAACGTGTGTTGGAGAGGATGTGGAGAAAGGGGAACCCTCTTACACTGTTGGTGGGAATGCAAACTGGTGCAGCCACTTTGGAGAACAGTGTGGAGATTCCTCAGGAAATTAAAAATAGATCTTCCCTATGACCCTGCAATTGCACTGCTGGGTATTTACCCCAAAGATACAGATGTAGTGAAAAGAAGGGCCATCTGTACCCCAATGTTTATAGCAGCAATGGCCACGGTCGCCAAACTGTGGAAAGAACCAAGATGCCCTTCAACGGATGAATGGATAATGAAGATGTGGTCCATATACACTATGGAGTATTATGCCTCCATCAGAAAGGACGAATACCCAACTTTTGTAGCAACATGGACAGAACTGGAAGAGATTATGCTGAGTGAAATAAGTCAAACAGAGAGAGTCAAGTATCATATGGTTTCACTTATTGGTGGAGCATAACAAATAATATAGAGGACAAGGGTAGATGGAGAGGAGAAGGGAGTTGAGGGAAATTGGAAGGGGAGGTGAACCATGAGAGACTATGGACTCTGAAAAACAACCTGAGGGTTTTGAAGGGGCGGGGGGTGGGAGGTTGGGGGAACCAGGTGGTGGGTATTAAGGAGGGCACAGATTGCATGGAGCACTGGGTGTGGTGAAAAAACAATGAATACTGTTATGCTGAAAATAAATAAAAAATTTAAAAAAAAAAGGCGCGATTGTCAGCAATACGAGTTATTTGGAGCACATTGCTGCACCTGCTTTCCTATAGCATGAAGGACATCGGGGAAAGCAGAAAGTCGGAAGACAAGGCCCCTTGGCGATTCTCTTGGAACAGTCAGAAGTGTGACTTTTCCCACTCCCTATCTCTTAAAAAAAAAACCACGTCTCAGACTTATCCTTCAGCTGCAGGTGAGTCTAATTTATGACCACATCGTAGGAAAGCAGCTGATGATTATAATTCGGTTGCCAGTAGGACGGTGTCGGTCTCCACCTGTGAACAGCTTATGCTGCCCTCCACGTGGCCACACCGATGGTTCTAGCCAACATTTCTCACAGTCTTTTCTGGGGGGAGTTAAGGAGGATACACAACACAATCTTCTGTGAAGGCTGTACTTGTTCAAGCTAACTTCTTTATGATGCAAGAATACACGTCCCAGAGTAAGTTCATCACCATAGTTCCCTGCAAGTCATCCCAAATCTGGCTTCCCTGCCCCTTGCCACTTTATACCTGGAGGCTCAGCATGGACACACTTAGCTTGTCCCCATCCCTCAGGAGGTGAGAAGCAGATCCAGGACCAATGGCTGTTCTAATGAGTCTGATACGGCCGGTGGGTCCTGGAAATGCACAACTATTCGTATTTCTGCTGGCTTCAAGTTGAATGTGTCCAACGGCAGCCTCCTTGGCTCGGCCAAGCCTCAAGGCAAGTCCTGAGGCCTCCTCCATTGCTCACTGCGGCCCCCACTCTCTGTTCCATCCTCGGGCAGCAGCCGTGGACCTGCCCTCTGGGGCCGGCCTGGCAGCCAACTCCGTCCCTCTGTGTCCTAAGTTCCTACAAGTCAAGTCCTCCAGTTCTATTCCCCACACCTGAAAAAGCAGAGAGAGTGCTGCCTCACTCACCAGGCTGTGAAGGTTTTCCACTCTGTGATAGGAACAGATTGAGCGGCTCCCCTCTCCCCCTGCAACATGATGGCCATCTACCTGCGAGGCACTAGTCTGGTGGGCAAAATGGTTGTCATCTTTCTTTCTTTCTTTTTGTTTTTTTAATTAGGGCTTGGAAGGTACCAGATCAGATACACAATTACAAAATGCCGCAGAATCCAAAATAAAAGACCCAGAGTAGGGTCACTGGAGCTAGGCTGGCTCGGGCAAAAAGAAGTTTTTACATTTGCACCCCTTCCTGACATGGGATTTCTAAAGTCTCGGGACCTGCTGGGGTCAATTGTTTTCAAGGTTCTTTTTTCCTTTTAAAAGTAGTCAGTTAGTGGCTAAGAATTAATTGTATTAATATTAATTTATATCAATATTTATTAATGATTAACAGAAGAATTGATTTCAGTTATTAAGAAGATTAATT
Organism: Martes martes; assembly: GCF_963455335.1. Taxonomy (NCBI): domain Eukaryota; kingdom Metazoa; phylum Chordata; class Mammalia; order Carnivora; family Mustelidae; genus Martes; species Martes martes. Next base: position 145,653,964 of record NC_137889.1, read on the forward strand.
GAGAAATGAAGAATCGATGGTAAATTAATAAGTTATGAGCCCCCTAGCAAGAACACTTTTGTGGCAACAAGGTTTTTACCTCATCAGGTAAGAGTGGGAGGGACACTGGGCCCCAAACTTCCACCGCAACAAGTGGAAAGCACAGACACACATACCAGTTTCCCTCGCTGTTCCAAACTTGTTGTTATGCCCCTTCGCTTGTACGAAAGACCTACATAAGTACCCATTTTCATGAACTGAAGGAAATCCAAAGAGGATTTTCACTTTTACGAAAAATGTAAAAGCAAAAGTAGTGGTCAGTGGGGTTTACCCTGAGAGGAGCCTGAACAGAGGCAGCACACAACCTGGCTGGCGAGTGGCGGCTCCAGCGCCTTCTGCGGGAACTACCCTCAGTATTTCCGCGTGGGGCCACCGACTCTGAACTATGTGTGAGCATCCGGGCTTCACCTCCACCTGTTGTTAGCATCCGTTAGCAAGGTGTGTCCTAAGTATCAGGAAAGCCTAAGAGAGGTTTTATTTGGGGGTCTGGGAATGCCACTAAATTTCCCTAAGGGATTAATGGTAACTGCTTCTTTGCTCAGGAAAAGTTTTACAGGCGCACTGTACTTTTGGATAGTGGGGAAAGCTGTAGGTCGGTGCCGTTTCCTCATCCTCTCCCGAGATTTTCTGTGCCCTGCACCCCTCACAATCCTGGCTTACAGTAAACCCATGAATCAACTTCTCTTCTCAGTTTGTTTCCTAGTAGCTGCTGACTACTCATTTTAGACAGGATTATGATAGTCAGCAGTAAGTCAGAAAACAGCATTGTCACAGAAATCTAGGACTTAATGCAAGAATAGGGGAAAAAAAAGATTTTTGTATTAAAGAATGAAGTTTATACTTGTTTATCTCCATAGAATGGACAGACAAATGAATTGAAGCAAGGACATTGGATGATATTAAATACTCCCGGATATTTTTGAGGAATGTCACAACCTGATTCCTGTTTGGCTTTCTGAAAGCCTCCTCCCTAGCTTCGAGAGACCGCCCGCCTATTCCGGGAAGCCTGCCCCGATTTCCTTCCTGAGATGCTCCTCTTGGGGCACAGGCCACAATTTGTCATACAATATCATCTGATGGAAACTTATTTTGTGTCCTGCATACACAGTGATAACTACCATGTTACTTTGTTTTAGCCAACGTCCTTCTACATTTATGTCACATTTATTGCATTTAAGGTGTCCCAAACCCAGACTTCAGCTTTACCTGGAGTATCTCACTGGTATAACCCTCATCTCACAGACGTGGAAACTGACGCATGCTGTTGTGGACACTGACAACCCCGATACGCAAGCCGTTCTTTTTTGTTTCTGTCTTAAGTCAGCTTGGGATGGGCTCTGCTGCAGTAACAATATCTCAGGGGATGGATGGAATACGGGTTTACTTGCTGCTCATGCCACACTCTGCAGGTCTGGCGACCCTCCTCCATCTGTGGCCAAGCCTTTCTGGAATGTGACCTCCCAAGTCAGGAGTGGGGAGAGAGACGGAAACTCAGGCGCCTGTCTGGAAGTGCCCCCTACTCTCCCTTAGAGTGCACAGGGTGCAGTATGAAGCTCTCCCTCTGCTGGTAGGGATTGTGGGCCAAACTCAAGTTCTGCTTTAAAAAGTCTCTAGCGAGGAGTGGAGTTGAGGGAGGCGGACCCTGGCTGGCTGGTGGGTACCCTCCCACCTCCCAGCCCTTCTCAACCTGAAGGCCTGTAGTCTTTTTCCATAAATGTGGTTGGTTTATATGCAATATTCTATCACTGAATTTCTATCACAGATTTTGAAAACTGTCCCACATACGGACAAATTTCCATTTGAAAAATCCTGTGTGCTCAAGGAAAATGAGGCTGAGCATCAAAACATTACACATTCTTTGGCCTAGCATGTGTAGAAAAGCATGCCGTCACTGTGGGTTTTTTCCTGCTTCGATACTCTTACAAATTAGTCAAATGTATCAATCTTTTGTCCCTTATAGTTTTTATCTTTCTGAGAATGACATGTCTGAGGGGACACAAAGTCCCTGAAGTTTTCTTCCAGTATTATTTAAACTCCATTGTTTAAAATTAATTTAAAAACTTGGAGCTACTTTTAGTTTGGTGTAAGGACAAGTAAGCAATCTTATTTTTTCAGATTGGTACCCAAATTGATCTAGTATTTGTCTGGAATCCAAATACAGAAGCATGAAGCCCATTTCCACTCTGTTCTGAGGTGGCCCCAGCTTTAGATGTATTACAGAGTAACATTTAATTCTCTTTTCCTTTCTTAGGTCCCTTTTCATATATGAACTGTGGAACCAATATGATGAAATCAGAAGGGAGAAAGTATTTTTTATTGGAACTGCAAATTTAGACATCTTTATGGTGTTCTCTTTCTAGCCAAGATCACCTTTCATGATTAATAGGAATGTTTCGAAATTTAGTGTTCTTCAGTGCCTAAATGTGTGCTACTTCCCTCTTTTGAAGGCAGTGCCAGAAAGGTCACGGGCTGCCCCAGAACTTGCAAATCGGGTGGGATCCCTAGATCATCTGAGCCAATGTTTTCCGCTTACAAATAAAACAAATTTAGGCCCACAGAAGGGAGGTGAGGGGCCCAGCGCACAGAGCGATTTGATCCAGAGGTGCCGGGCCCTTCCCTGGGGCTTCTCTCCCCGCACTGGGTGGATCCAGCAATCCAGTTCGGGAACATATCCCTCTGAGGCTGCAAGCCAGGGAGAAGCCATGAGGGTCCCGCACAGCTTCCCACACTCCCCACAGCCCCCCACCACACAAAGTCAGCCATCCACAGTGAAGAGAAAGACATTTAATCACTTCTTGGTCTTATCTCTTAAAGCGCTCAAAGTGTTTTCACAAGTGCAAAGGGAGCGATTGCTCTCAGCCAATAGTTACCAGTAATTCCAACACACGCAAAAAAACTACAAATCACCGTGCTTTATACTTACTTTTAATTTCTGCACTGAAAAAAAAAGTGAAAACCATGACAGGTTAGTTTACAGTGATGTCACCTCTGCCTTTAAATTAACTTTTGCTCTTGGGGGCAGAAGGGGGAAAGAAAGACAGAAACACATCAAAGCGGGAGAGCAAAACAGTGGCCGAGACACCTGGGTCTGGCTAATCGGGCTCTCAACGCCCAGAGGCGGTGGCACCCTTGGCGCGCGAGCCTGTAAACACGGACAGGCAACAGTTAAGATACATTAAAAAAAAAATTCCCACAATTCCATTCTTAGAATCAAGCACAAAAACAGACAGTGACTCCAAGATTCATGTGAGTGCACCCCGTCAGCCGTGGGGGCAGCCACACAGCAGGGTGCACAACCCAGGCCTCCCAGTGGACCTGCTCTGCAGAACTCCGCAGGGCTGAGCTGTCCCAGGGTCCCTTGCTGGGCTGGGCGCAGGGTACTCTGCGGGGAGGTGGTCTGCGGGGAAGGGATTCCCAGAGAGGGGTGCGGCCCACAGCCGCAGCCTCCCCCACCAGACAGCAGGAGCCGCGGGGGCGGGTCTGTGTGCTTTCGAGGCTCTGCCTCTGGAATGTTCTGCACTCTGGCTGGGTGGGTGGTGGGTTTGAGTTACGCTCCACACGTTGTTTAAGTGCTTGCTTTATTTTTCATGTGCAAACTGTCACTGTCTAAAGCTTTCGGAAGGACGTGTACAGGTACAGACACCCTGCGGAGAGCCGAGGGTACGCGCGGTAAGGCCCCCGCTCCTGAGCGGGCGGGGACGTGGGGGCGCATGGCAGAGAGACTGGGAGAAATGACGTGTTCGGCTGCGTAAGCTCTAGTCCCTGATTCGGTCCGTTCAACGGAGGGGATCCTCAGTAGGTGATTGTCCACTCTTTGACAGAGGCGTCGTGAGACGTCGTGACCAGCGTGTGCTCGTCCAGCCAGGCCAGACTGCTGACGTGGTGGAGTCGGTGTGCATCTGGGGAGAGAGAAGGCATGCTGAGGGTGAGCTCCGTGTCTCTGCCCCTGCAACACCACAGACTAGGAGCAGGGGACAGGCTGTGGTGACACCAACAGCAGGCCCTGAGGACCTGACTTCAGACTGCTGTTCATCCAATCCTGCCCCTCTTCCCGGAAGGGTGAGCATCTGGGTGGACGGTGGGTGCAGGCATTCTCAAGCCGGTCCCTCCCAGACACAGGGACTGTCCCAACAACCAACAAGGTCCCCTGGGGGACAGAACTGCTCCTCCCACCGGGAGTTGGGGGTGAAAAGTCTTGTTTCTTTTCATGCATAAGCAACACTACACAGAGAATACACAGCCTCCTGGCATATCTGCAGTGGGAGGGAGATGAATAAAGGCCAAGAAACCTCTGTAATTAGTGGACTCGTGACCAGAAGACCCCGAGAGTCACCCCCTGTGTGAGGTGCACCAGGGGTGATCCCATTCCCCTCCCCAGTCTCCTGCCTCCACCCCGCTGACTTGGTGGATCTTACTACAAACAGAGCAGGGGGCCCAGGCAAATCCCCTCTGCCTGGGGGGTGACACCGGGACAGACACGGTCCCCACGAACCACTTGTGACTACAGAGTCCTTGAAGTGAGCTATTGCCAGATGGAGAAAAAAATATGTAGGGCTAAATAAAACTTACTATTAAGAATAGTTTTACTTGTTTTTTGCTGTTGTTTTGTTTTTTAACAAGGCTGCTAAAAAATAGCAAGACATTACACTCCTACTGAACGCTGCCCACTGTGGGGAGAACCTGCTCAGCAGTTTAATTAAGGGGGTGGGGTAGGGGAAGGGGAAGTGCTGTGGTCTGAATGTTTGCATCTGTCGCCCACGTTGTATGCCAGAAACCTAATGTCCAAGGCTGGGGGGATCAGTGCCTAATTAAACAGACCCCCAGAGCACTGCCCCTCCCTATAAGTCTCTGACTTGGAAGAGCTCCCCCACACCCCAGCCCTGCGGACCCCCCATCTGGGACTTTAGCCTCCTGAACTGTGAGCAATAGTTCTGTGGTTTCTGAGCCACCTAGTCTGTGGTACTTTGCCATGGAAGCCCAGCGGGATAAGGAAGAGATGTCAAGAGGAACCCCCACATGTGAAGGCGAGTGTCCAGTGAATGGACACCACCTCCTCTCCCTCAGGGAACACATGCATCGACCCTCCCTCTGCGTGTCAAGCAGGGGCCAGCAGAATGAGGGCCATGCTTCTCAGGGCTAACTTCCCCATAAGCACAAACAGGACACTCGGGCTTGGGGACAGCCTCTCTGGGGTTGTCTGGGGAGCCGAGGTAGGAGTCAGAGTCACCTTGGATCTTGACCCTGGTCTCGGGGTCACTCAGGGTCCAGACGTACACCATCATGTCCATGCCACCAGAGGCAAAGTGCTCGTTGTCTGGTGACCAGGCCAGGCAGACGATCTTCGCGTGGTGTCCATAAAAAACATTGTTCTCCTAGTTTCGGGTTAAAAACAGAGGAGGTATGTCAGAGTTCAGGCCAGAGGGGCACGTGTCATCTCACCTGCCCTCTGTGACCACAATGAGGGCCAATGCTGATGTAGTGCTCTCTGCCAGGATCCGTGTACACCTCCTGAGGTGCCTGCTGCTCCGTGATGAGGCCCAGGAGGACACAGCCCAGCACTGGGCAGCAGCCACCGTGTCCCCGGGACCAGACGGCCTCTACCACAGCACCTACCCTGAGGTGCTAGGTGTGTGCGCGCTCCTTCACAGGGCCCTCGGCCCAGCCAGGGTTATCACGATGCTGACACGAAGGCTCAAGGGACCCGCTTTGGGCAGGGGGTGCGCAGGGAAGGTTCGGGCAGCAGAGGGAGGTGGCCGGCCCCTCCCTACACACACCTGCCTGCTACTTGCTACTCTGTGGGGCGAGGGCTGGATGGGGCCTGCAAGCTGGAGGAGGACTAGCACTTTCCTGACGCTGTAGGGATGCTTTTTCTTCAGGGCATTCCATTTCCTTAATCCCTAGATGAGGTCAACTTCACGGGGATTTTCTTTTTCAAGTTTGCCTGTTCTGTACTGTGCTGATCCCACCCTGCGTACTTAGCATAACGTCAACAAGACTTCTGTTGCACATACACGAAATCACTAAAAATGAGATAAACACAAAAGATGAGAAATGTGGCAAGGAGGCAGAAAGAAATCCCCCGGGAGGCAGGGTGTATATCCATGGAGGTGCAGGTTACAAGCTCTCTGTCCAACACAGGCGTACACTTGCCTTCACCCACTTCTCTTGTCAGAAGCGACATTATAGCATCAGACTAAAAAATTATGCAAGCCTACTTACTACGTAAGTGCACGTATTTATGGGGAAGTGTACAGATGCCTGTAATTTACTTTAAGTGCACCCAGAGTTAAGATCATTGGATGGATAATGTAACACAGGGAGATGTTAATGGCAAAACCTCAGTGGTAAATTCTTTCATCTTTGCTGCATTCCAAAACGTTCAAGGGCTGGGGGCTGGCATGGTGCAGGGCCCAGAGACCGGAGACCTGCTAGCTTGTGCCCCCTGCTCTGGCCACACCCAGCAAGTCACCGACCCCCTAACCAAGCTCAGTCTCCTGTATGTGAACCGGGGTGAATGGACCACTCTTGGCCCTCAGGCTGTTGTCCCGTCGTGCCTGTGCGCTCTGGTCCGCCCTCACCAGGCCACTGCCCCAAACCCCCCTGGAGGCAGTGCTGAGAGGATGTGCGCTGATCTTCGTGAGACTCAAACGGTAATGAGACTCAAGAAGAAAATCTAGTCTCAGCCCTTGAACAGAGAAGAAACCAGGAAATCACTCAGCCAGGCAGCCCAGGTGAACCGATCGGCCTGTCTTCATGGCAAGTCTCACCGCCGCCCGGGGCCCTCACTTTCTGGCAAGTGCTCTACCTCACTCATTCATAAAACCCCAAGACCCTGGACAGCAGCATGTCTCGTCTCACATCACTGAGCCCTGAGAGCAAGGAAGTTGCGTGGTCTCATGCAACCACCGGGCTGATGACAAGGGAGAGAAGCCACAGCCCCTCACCCGCCCACTCACCGAGTAGCCATCAGCAACGCTGAAGACTGTGACCACTTTGCTGGCATCGCACACGGCAAGGAAGGCGCCATCATGGGAATACGCCACATCGGTCACGGGGCCCTTGGCCTCCAGGAGCTTGCCCTCGTCCTTCAGCGTGGTGCCCAGGATGGAGTACAAGCGGACATTCCCGTCCTGCAGGAGGACAGAGGGGCAGTGAGTCACTTCCCGGAGTGCACGCTATGGGAGAGCATACGTACGTGCACACACATGCTCCTGAAACCTCCTCCCCAAAACCTGTCAGCAGTTCCCATGGCACACCAGCAGTGTGGGAAGAACTACTCAGGGAAGTAATTAAGAGGCCGAATGCTGGGCACCCCCAATTCTGATTCCATGTGTGTGGGTGTCCAGGACTCTGACTTTTTCCATCAACGCTCCAGTAAGTCCTGACGCAGGTGTTCACAGGGCAAACTGTGAGGGCCGCCTATACACGTTAGTGCTGCACTGGGAGCCCTAGTATGGCTCTGTCCTCCGGCCACACTGCCTGCCCCCTGTGCTCTGGATCCACACCACCCTTCCCAGTGCCCTGGAGGTTCCTTCAGGCATCGACTCGCTCTCTGACCACGCCCCGCTCCGTCCAACCTGCTGGCTTCTGGTGAGCTCCCCATCCTTGTCGTGACCCAGGCACTTCTTCACAGGGGGAGCACACCTGCTCTCTGAGGGCGGGTGCCACCTAGCCCATGGGCTGACCAACTGCCACAGGGGTCCCTGAGGTTGGGATGCCCAAGCACCTGGCTCTACCCAGCTCTCCTCGGCTGGAAGCCTCTGAGGGGTGTCTGGACATCTCTGCTAACAGTTCTGCCCATGCCGGGGGAGCCCAGCCAGGTGGACATACCTTGGGCACCTGTCCTCCAGGCCAGGGACTGCCTTTCCCCAATTTCATGACCCCTCATACTTGTCCAGGGCCTGGCCTAATAAGTGTCACACATGGTGGAATGAATCCGTGAAGGGCACAGATGGACAGACAGAAGGAACCGGGACAGGTAGTGTCCTTGTGACTGTCCAAGGCTGCCCTGGAAGGAGTCAGATCAAGGACCAGGACACCCTCTTGGGGCAGCTGAGCTGTCCGAGGGGCCAAGATAATCCAAGGTCTCCTAGCTCTGGCCACAACACAGCCCTGGTTCTGCCCCTAATGTAGAAGGGAGAGCCATGTCCAGACGCTGCAGGTTGCTGAGGACAAAAGTCTTTGAGCTAACGTGATAAGCTTGCCTAATGTCTACCTGCAGTGGGAACCTGGGCTCCAGGGTTCTGTGAGTACACGGCCCACAGGAGGCATTGCAAAAAAGAAGGCGGCTATGCTCTCAGACTGCACACAGAGGACTCATAGGAGGCACATAGCACCAATGTCCACCACTGGGCTAACGATGTGATGGGAATGCCACTTGCTGGAAAGTCATTAAAATAAACGGAGACTACTGGTGTGTAGGCGACAATGGGGAAACCTGGGATAAACAGAGATGTGCCCTGTATGATCACGGAGATTCACAGGCCCCGGGCTGGCAGACAACCAGGAAAGACCAAAGTTGGCAAGACCTTGAAGTCGGAGCTGAGGAAACATGGGAATAGCCATCTCTCTTCTTTTTAAAAAGGTAAAGGTCTAGTAAGCAGGGCATAGTGCAAGAGGGAAGACCAGATTTAAACCCCATGTCTGACTCTGACCTCCTGCCCCAGGACCATGGCTGTGAACTTCTCCCTAAAAAAGGGAAGACAGCTTCTCAAAACATGCCAGAGAGCGGGGATTTAGGAAAGAAGGGGTGACAGGCCCAGAAGGGACTGCCAGCACTGTGGGGGTGTGGGCCTACAGGGACGGTAGCCCAGGGAGAGCACCGTAGGAGAGCAGGGCTGCCGGGAACCCTGTGGGAGGCAGTGGGGCTGCTTGGCAGGAGGGGATGCAGTGCCCCACGGAGGGGCAGCCACACACGGGACACATCTGACTCATCTGAAAACCAGGTAAGTCCACGTGCCTTACAGCCACGACGACGGAAGCACAGAGGAAGGGCTCGAGTGCAGGGGCTGAGGGCCGACAAGCCCTGCTCCTCTGTGTCTGGGCAGCAGTGGCTCGACACTGTGCCCATGGGCTCCTGGGGGAGGGAAGAGCTTGTGGATGTGGCTGGGGGCTTCCTCACCTGCTTGGGCAGGTACCCTGACCCACTGGCAAAGCACCCAGGGGCCCCTCTGGCTGGTCCTCCTCCAGGCTGGAAGGGTGGGCAGCAAGGACATTTCGGAGGCTGAAGGTGAGACCGCCTGGGGGGCAAAGCCCCGCCCACAGACCAGCCTTCCCTCAGCCCTCACACCGGCTGCACGAGATCTGCCCCAGGCTCCTCCAGCAGCTGGGGAGCAGGCGGTTTCACAGTGGACACCAGCAAGTGACCCCTGGGCTGGCTTTTGGCATGTTGGGCACTGCCCAGCACTGACTTCCTTCCCTGGGGCATGAAGGTCTGCCATCCCAGCTGCTGAGCTCCTTCGTCAGGGCACCCGAGCCTCCCGGGGCCAGAAGGGACAAAGGGAGTCAGGTTGTAAAGCACTTTAGGACTTGGCCTGGCAGGCAGGGACCACAGGGTCCCTGCGCTCTAGGTTTAGAGGAGCAAGAACACCACACTGGGTCAGACAGATGCCAACACTAAAGGAAAACCCTGAGCCCATCGGGTTAGTGCTGCTAAACAAGGGTTAGGAATCTTCTTGTCACGTTCCTACCTCCAACCTGCCAGCCCAGCTCACCCACGCTGGTCCTCTCTCAACACGCTAAATCACATGTGCCCTACACACTTACGTGGTTGATGGCCCAGCGGTCCCCCTGCCCTGTGCTCCCAAGCCCAGCCCCTGCTCACTGCCCAGGCCCTTGGTCTCCCACCACCTCCCTCCCCTTCTGCCTCAGGACCCTCTGCACATAGCCTGTGTCACCCCCAAACCACCCCCACAGCTGCGGTCAGAGGACATGAGGGACAGGAGACTCACCGTGCCCCCGACGGCCACTGTGTCACCACTGGGGTGCACTGCCACCACTTCCGGCTCGTAGCCAGGGCTGTCGATGCTGAAGCACTTTTTCTGGTCCTTGAGCAGGACAATCTGAAAATCACAGGCAGCAGTCAAGGCGCAGAGGCCAGGGACAGATCGCTGGGCCCGAAGCTCACTGGGGGCGGGCGCCCTGTGACCCTGCGTTGTGCTTCCTCCCTCAACAGCCGCTGGGGACCGTGACTTCTCCTAGTCACAGCGTCGTAATAAGAACCGGCTGCCGTCATTGTCACCGTGAGCACTGATTTCTTGGGAAGCCATCTGACCTCTGAACTTTTCATTCTCTTGTCACATAATGAATGAGCTCTCCCAAACGGCCTTCTTGTGAGATTCAAGGGATGCAAGCGTTTGGAAGAGCAAGGCTCTAAGGCAATAATGGGAACGAACAGGACAGGCCGGATTCTAAGTTCTGGTATCCCAGGTGCGAAAAAGTCCCTTCACAGCTCCAACCGGCAGCACGTGAAGCATCCTACATGTGCCAGCCAGAGCGTCTCCCACAGCTGGGAGACAATGCTGGTATCTGTCTTCCGGACAAAAACTGGGCCCCAGGCATGGGCTCCAGGTCCACAGAGTCTCTCTGCTCCCCACTGGCCTCCCACCAGGGCACAACTCATTCCATGGGAGGGCAGGACGGATGGTGCAGGCCAAGTCAGCCGGAGGCACCGGAGGGCACCTGGGAGGGGCTCCACCCTAGCCAGCCCCTGCCTCACCTCCCTCCAACAGAGGTGGGGGCAGGACGGAGTCCCTAGCCTATCCTCAGGGCCCTGCGGACACACAAACAGGGACCTGATCCTGGCTCAGTCGCCTACTGCTTGTGGGGACAGCTCTGTCCTGAGTCTCAGCTTCCCAGGGCAGAAGAACCAGCCAGTGCCTACACAACACAAAGCCGGAATTCTACATTCAGGGTAAATAAAGTCCCTAATAAAGGCAAACAAAAGTATCAGCTCAAGTTCACCAAGCGTGAGACACACGCATTGCTAACAGTGGGGCACACGCCTGGAGACAGCAGGATCACTACCCCCCCCAACCACCTGGAGGCACTCACAGAAGAGGCCCTCTGTGCACGGAAACCCTCTGTACCCTCCACCCCCACTCTTGCTGTCCCTCCTGCTTCTCGCTCACTGGACTGCTCCCAGATAGCATGGCCTAGATTTGTGACAACTCTGGCTTCATCCCACGGTACCCCTGCCCAGGCTACCAGCTGTCCCACAAAGGGCGGGCCAGCCCCTGCCCCCACTCTCCAGTGGCCTCTGCTTCTGTGTGTATTGTAAGGTCGGGGGGCGAGAAAAGGGAACAGGTAGACAGGTGGCAGAACCCTCACTCAGATCTACTATGAAAATGCAGCCTGAGGAACATTCACCCACCACCTGCCTGACTCGGGAAGTGGATTCACCTGACAGGTAAGCAGTAGGGGACCAAGCATTTGCCAAAACTTGTCTAACAGGTGAGACTTAAACCTAGCTATTTCCCGAACTAAAATCACAGGCCCCTTCCAGCATATTCTACACAAGCATCCCACCTGGAGCAGGACAGGAAGCCCGGGTAGCAGAGGCATATCACAGAACAACCTTGCACACCCCACCCCCGCCGCGTGGCGCCAGGTTGCCCCTCTCTGACCCTCCTTGTGCAAGCCTCGCTCTGAGCCTGAGGAGGGCTTGTCAGGACTGCCCTCCACCGACAGGAAAGTGAGGCCTGGAGACACGGAGCAGCAGCCCAGGCCCACCTGTGCTTCTAGAAGGCTGCCTTTCGGCGCCCCCAACCCTGACTCTGCTCTGGCTCTCCATGCAGTTCATCACTACTGTTCCCCCACTGACTGCCCAGGCTGCTGACGGTAACTGCTTGGCAGAAGCTTCTGCTATCTAGGACATGCAGAAAACCATTCTCCCCGAAGCACGTAAGTGCACAGGACGCAGGAGGGGTGTGGGCTCCCGAAGAGCAGCTGTCTTTACCAGGGTTGTCACTCCTGCCATGGGGGGCTTAGTCACACCTGCCCGCCCTGATCTCCTGGATGCCCTGGTCTACTGACAGACACCACCCGCATCAGAGCAAAACCTTGTAGAAAATGGGCCACACCAGGGTCTGGGTCAAGAGCATTTTGTTCCCAAAATTCCAAAAGAAAAGGTCTGTAAGTGACCTGTCTTCAATGAGAGGCCAGGCCACAGAGCTAGGACACCAGATGCCATCCTGGCCCTGGTGCCCCTAGCCACCATGTGGCCTCGGGGGAAGTCGGGAAAGGAACGGGCAATGCTGAGAGGAGCCTCCCAAGTCCCCCAGGAGCTGTTAGGGAGCTCACAGATGGTGAGGAACATGTGTGGAGTCACATGGCTCCAGGGCTCAGAGCTGAGACAACCGTGTTGCTGCTGCTGGGCCCCCAGCAGGCTCCCGGGCTGATGGACACACGGGGAGGCTGATGCCTGACAGCCGTGCCCTCTGGCAGCTGCGGACTGGGGCAAGCAACTTGCCCTCCCTCTGCCTCCGTGTCTGTAGGATGGGGAGGATGCCGTGCTACCGGAGAACTGCTAACCAAGTGACTCAATGTGTGTGCACACAGGTCTTGGACAGACACGCAGCAGAGCTCCCGCTGCACTGGAGGCAAGAGGTCAGATGCCGCACCCGCCAGCTCCGCTCAGCTGCCCGGCTGGTGCTCCCTGCCACTCTGAAGCAAGCCATACCTGCCCGATGCACACGACCACGGCATAGCCTCCAGGGCCCACAGCCACGCACTTGGGTTGGACGTCCATCTTCACAACTCCCTGCCCGCTGGTGGAGACGAGGGAAAACACGTTACGTCGACCTCACAGGGCTCAGCATGTGTGTTAAGCCCACACTCACTGCACACCCACAGCAGCTCTGGGATCAAGAAGCAGAGATGCCAATCCACCTGCACTGAGGGAGTCATGAGCCTAAACCCAGGACCAGCGAGAGAGAGAAAGAGATCCCCATATCTAGGGAAAGAGATCGGAAATTAAGCGGGGGCAGGGAGTGGGGCGGGGGGGGGGGGTGGTGCTCTAGTCGCTATGACCTGTGGAATAGCTGTGACACCCCCAGGGGACTCCACCCCACTCTCGTCCTGAGTCCACTGGCCACAGACCCTGGCAATCCACGGCTACAGATGGAACTGAGCCCACCTCCCGCTCCCACGGTCACAGCCACTCTGCTCAGCAGGGTGACTCGTCTGAAGAATCAGATACTTTCACGGATGAAAATCATGTCTTTGTTTTTGTTTAATGCTGTGAAAACAAGCCCTGGAAATCTTGCACACACACAAAAACTTCTTGAAAATAGTAAATGAAGGAAAAAAATCCCATGTGACCAGGCCAAGCATGGGGTCCTTGTGGCTCAGGTCACCAGCTGTGGCTCTGTCCCGGGGGTCTCTCTCTGAGGAGGCCGAGGGTGCAGCAGCACACGCAACGGGAAAGCTCTACTGTAGGCTGTGCTAATTCAGGGTCACCACAGGGCAGCAGTAGAGAGAGGATGGCTGGGGCTTGGACACGAGGCTGTGGGGCACTTTTGCACGCATCACAAAGCTCAACCAATTCCCAGTGCTCAGTCCCGCCAGGCAGGTGAGGCCTGTCAACACTTCCTCCTGGAGCCCCCTGCCTCAGTGAGGGGAGGGGGTGTGTGGCTGCAGGTGTCCAGTCTGTCCTTTCACGAAGCAGACCCTGCTCACCCCCCTCCTCACTCTGCACAGGAAACCGCAGTTGGGTAACAGCTACTCTCCTGGTGCCAAGGACAGCCAATTCAAGGCACTGGAGCCAAACCAAACAACACAGCCGCTTCCTCAAAGCGCCTGGGTGCCTACGTATCCTTTTGAGCACCTGCCACGTGCCAGGAGCCCGTGAGGGCCTTGCTGGGCCTTCCCAACAGCCTGCAAGGCCGGCCCCACTGTCACCCTCCTTTGCAGTAGAGGAACAGAACGAGGAGGGCATCTGGGCTGAGAGGTTTCCCAGGCAGAGTCTACACAGGTCACTGTCCACGCGGGCCACCTGGACTCTCATGCAGCCCCTGGCTGAGGGCCTGGCCACAGGAGGAGCAGCTGGGGGAGCAGTGAGGAGAGCAAAGTGCCATTGAGCCAGAAGCCATGTGGGCAGAGGGCCCCTCTTCTGGGGTGCACTGCAGACCGGGCCCTGGGCAGCCCTCACCTGTAGTCCCTCAGCATGAGGCTGGTGTAGCGCACTGTGTCGTCCATACTGCAGCTCACCAACTGCCCAGACTCGTCCACCGTCATCCTGGACACCTGGTTCGTGTGGCCCTTTCCGGCGAAGGAGTCGTTCTCCCCTGTCTCTGAATCCCAGTAATGTGGGGCGGGGGTTAAGGAAAAGCGCCTCCAGGACACGGCGCAGGCCCCACTAGGGAGGACTGGCTGCCGCTCACTCGGGATGAAACTGTGAGCACGGGGCCTGAGGGGAAGTCCACGGCAAGTCTGAATCCAAATTCCAGAACAGATGTTCTGGTGATGGTCAGTCAGACCACTGAGGACACGCTGAGTGAGGAGCAGTCCGGCCAGACCCCCTGCAGGGGACCCCCTGCAGCAGCCGGGCACAGAAGTGTGCGGGTCCCCACTGGCTAACGGTGCCCATGGACCGCAGCCCATCCACGCTGGAAGCTCGTGACCATAAGCAGGAGGCTGGCTGCACCTCCCTGCTCAGAGGACGACCAGCTGGGAACCGCCCAGGGCCGCCCAACCTTGGCAGGGATGGTCTACACGCTGTGAGTCGGAGGTGCTCATGGGGGAGGGGTGCTGTGAGTGGATTGTTCTCATTTCAAGTTGAGGATTATCTTTGCCTCTGGAGCTTCACAGGTATCCTCCACGGCTGACAGGCTCTTGTGATGGAGACCCCAGTGCCTGATACCTGAGGAAACCTAGATACCTGAGCATTGGAGTACACACCAGGCTGCCCCGGTGCTGGGCTCAGGGAAGATCTGGAAGAGGAGGTGTCACACCAGGAGGGGAGCAATGCAGGGCAGCTGAAGACGGCCTGACTGCAGACCAGCACCCTGCTCCAGGAGGGGCACAGATCATACACTCCCCTCCTCACATTTAATGGGGTAGAGGGTGACTTCTCCGCCCTCCTACCCCAGGGCCGTAGGGACAGCTCCCTAGCTGGAGCTCTCTCGTGAAAACAGGGGTGTGTCAGCCGGCACCCCAGCACCCCAGAGGGTGCTGTGGGAGGAGGGGGAACCCCAGGCCTCAGACACGGGAGTGGGGGTGGCCTATAAGGGCTGCTTCACATGCCTCCAGGGAAAGTCTTGCGGGACCGCAAGGAAACTCAGAAGGGAGGTTCCAGTTCCAGTTCCAGTTGCTACCAACCAATGGGGTGACTTTGGGGAAAGCACTGGAGCATGCTGGGCTTCTGTTCTCTATTTTTAAAACAATGGGAAAAATACTGAGAGGTTCTAGGTCCTACTGAATCCTCATACTCCTGACTCCTGGCCTGTGAGAGGGATTGGGCGGCACTAGGGGCCCAGGTGGGAGCAGCAGCTCGATGCAGTTATTAGCCACTTAGAGCTGCAAAGAAGAGACCCATCGGGTCAAGGCTGCAGCCCGGAGCCAGAACACTCCCACGTGTCCTGCCAGTGGCCCCAGAGCCAGCTCTGTGAGTCAAAGGATATTAATGTGTCCGTCGTGACTCCCGGAGTAGATATAGGACTTGCCACCGTTTTTGTGCACCGTCAGACACTGGATGGATTTGCTGTGACCCTGCACAGGAGAGGACGGAGCAGGTGAGCGGAGAACATGCCATCCTGCCTCTGCCACCTGCCAGCCGCCCTCCACTGACTGCCCCCCTGGAGGACAACGAGGCACAAGGCCCTCCACACCTCGGCGCCTGTCTGTGCCAACACCCTGAAGCCCTGTGTGCCCAAAAACCCCCTATGTGAGCTGCGGCCAGCTCTTCCCCAGCTGACGGCCCATCTGGCAAAACCTCGTCACGCAGCCCTTCCCTCCTGGGACCCAACCTCAACCCCGGCCAAGAACAGGATCTAATAAATTCCTAGGAGCCAAGTGCCTGGTCCGTGCAATGCCCCTGGCAGCGCCCTTGACTGGGGGGACTGCTGCTCACACCTGGCAGATGCCGTTTGAGCCCCAATCCCGATCTGAGCCCCCGTGGACGGGAAGCAGCAGAGAGCAGGATCAGCCCCAGGGGGGATCCATTGCTCACAGAGGCAGGTGGGCACACATCCGGGCCCTGCAGGGACCCAGACAGTCCCAGGACCCAGGGAGGCCTCCTAGCCACTCAGAGACCCAGACAGTCCCAGGTTCTACTGTCTGTTCTCTCCCCAAACCGGAACATACAACCCTAGCTTTGACTCCTGGCTTGTGAGGCAGCTGCTTCTCTTCCAACACGCCCCTCCCCACCCAAGCTGTTCGCGGGCCCTGACCCCCAAAACCTCCCTCACTGGCAACGTGGGGGGCACAGACAACTCCTCTGTAGCCAGTCCCTCGCTACTAGGGGACACATAACCTCACTATAACCGCTCCTGGGGGCCGGGGTGGGCAGGTCTCTGTCTGGTATTTCTCAGCAATGCTCTGCGGCCGGGTGGCATAATTCTGCACAGGCCTCACCCCAGGAGCTTCCCAAGCATTCTGCAGATTCCGCCTGTTGCCACACTGTGGCAAAAAGCTTCCAAGAAAGGTACACACGTTCTCAGGGGACACAGTGGGTCCTTTCCACCTCTTGTCTCCTTCTAGGACAGAGTCCTGCCAGCCCTGATACTTAAAGCATGGTCCTCAGACCAGATCAGCCCCACTGGGCATCCCCCCTGCACATCCTGACTAGGACCTGCACCTGTCCTGCCTGGGGCCACAGCACCCCCCTAGGCACTTGTGAGGGACCTGAGTTCACACGTGCCCCACAGGTGTCTAGACGGACCCAGCCACCATGTTTGAACAAGGGGCCTCTCACAGACCTTCTAGCTTGAGAACCGCTGCTCCAGCTACACAGCAAAATGCCTGCGGGTGTGAGGGGTACCAACAGAGAGAGCCATCCCTACAGGTTCTGACCAAATCCCTCTGGGGCAAGTCCAGTTCCAAGGCCTCCTGGTCCTCCTTCAGGGTCTCCAGGGATCCAGCCCTCTTTCAATCTCTGCGTGCGGGAGGGCTGAGAACTGCTATTCCAACTCTGGCTTTCTCTGGGGCGCCCACGTGAGGCTCAGATGCCTCTACAGGGCGAGATCAGCACCAAGGACCCCCTGGGATTCACGCACACTGCTGTGGCGGGAACGGGAACGGGAACAGGACTTTCTGACCACTGACTGTAAAAGTCTGCAAGATTCCACGACCTGGCCTGGGAGGAACAGAAGCCCAGCTTGTAGTTTCATGCTTTCAGTGGCCAGTGGGAAACTGCTCTTCTGGGCCCAAGTGGACTGACAACAACGCCTGAACCTCTCAAGGGATCTCTCTCCATCCCATCTGGAGGCCCAGCCAAGTGACTGTGTCGTGCGTGCCCCCCGGCTCTTTACCAGGCTGTACACACCTGCACAATACAGGTACCGCACCAGCTAGGGGCCCATCAAGGAGGAGGCCCCAATGCCCCATGCTTAGGTCCAAGCCAGGGAAGCATCATGACAGCAAGCGTGGAACCCGAAGTGAGGACAGATCCTGCCATGTTACCACATCAATCCTCTTCAATCTCATCAAGCCACATCCCCTTCTGAATGAGACACAGCAGTTCCCACCTCGGGCAACTGTCTCCATCAACTCCAGGCAGAAGCAGTGTCTACAGGGACTGGCACGAGCGCCAGCCCCGTCCTCAGGGACATCCTAGGTCCTCGCTGGGCTGCTGACTTCCTGAGGTATCAAGACCACTAGGGCTGATGCAGGGAGAAGGCATGCTCCCCTACCCCCAAAGCAGGAGTCCCCACGGCAGACCCTGGGCACCAGCTGCCCTGAGGAAGCCCTCCAGGTGACAGGACGGCAGCTGGGCTGGGGTCTGACCACCTCTCATCACTCGAGGCTGCACAATCTCCTGGCCCACCACTCAAGGCCTCTGAACCTCAGGATCTGCCTGTTTCTCCAAACTTGTTCCTTCCCATGTGCCTTCCCTCCTCGAACCACATAACACTCCAGGCCTCACACTCCATCCCACGTTCAAATGAGACACAGTGCCCAGGTTCAGTCCCCAGGCCTCCCGGTCGTCCCTCAGGCTCTCTGCTGGTCCTCTGTGTCTGTGGTGATGCTCTTGGAGCTCCATGCGTTCCAGCTGTCAGCTCCTACCTGAAGGAGGCTATTCACCCAGGACACAGGGACTCCTGACGGCAGGGGGAGGGGCACTGTCTGCAGACCCAAGGCCCTGAGCTCCCGGTGCTTCTAGAAGCTTAAGGGGAGCTCGGCACCAGCCTTCCACTTCTGCTAAACACACACCCCAGAGAAACTAGCCTCCTGCCATTGACCAAACCCCCAAGGTAGGTCCCCAACTCGGCTGCCCACAGGTTCTCCCTTTTCCTCGCTGGGCGCACAGCCCTTTCTACCACCCCACAGGCTGTCGGCGCAGCCTTACCTTGATGACCCGCAGGGGTTTGCTGGGGTTGTTTTTGTCCAGGTAGTTGATGTACCCAGACAGGGAGATGCTGAGGAGGTGGTCCTTCTGCCACAAGCAGCCCAGCTGCTGGTCCAGAACAGTGGAGCCCATCGTGAACGTATTGACGACAGAGTTCACACTGACGTCCCAAATCTTCGAGGTTTTGTCTCCAGAAGCAGAAAGCAAATGGGTGCTATCGGGGCTCCAACTGATCTACTCAAATCAAACAGTGGGCCAGGTATCAGAGAACACAGAGTGGGAAGGGGCCTCAGAAAGCAGCCTGCCCAAAGCCCCCATTTCTGAGCAGGGAGAAGCCACGTCTGGGGGGACCCGGTGTCCAGGCCCCTGCTCCAGCCACTGGCTTCTCCAAGCTACGACACCCCTTCTGAGTGATCCTGAAGCTCTCCACTTCAGCCCCCTCACACTTCATGGTTCTAACTTCAAGTTGTGTACTGACCACTGCACTCATGGACACGGCTCCACAACAGTCGCTGACACGGTCACACACCACGAATCCATACTCACAGCATAAATGCCTCCGTCATGAGCCTTGCCGCCTCCCAGGGCACACACTTTCTCTCCCGTCTTTCCATCATAGATGTAGATCTTTCAAAGAATAACACACACGTGGGTCACAGGTGGGAGGACACGCTCACCAGCTGGCACGCAAGATGAGCTCTTCCCCATCCCTGCTCTACCGTCAAGAGCTTGCTACTGTGACTCTTAAAATAGGAATCTGAAAAAATGTGCTAAACGGGGGAGTTTCCAACTCCATTTAAAAGGAGAGAGATGGGAACGGGGGGTGAGGGGGTGCACACCAAGTTATGACGCAGCCTGGGAACCGAGCATCTTCCAGGAACGGGATGGAGGGAGAGAGCTAGTTACCCTGGCAAGACCGGCTTTGGGAGGCTAGCCTGCCCTGAAGAGCTGGGAGGTGATCAAATGAGCCCCCACCGCCCCCAGGCCCCGGCCCTCACCTGCCCATCAGCGCTGGCCGTAGCAAATCTGTTCCCATCAGGAGAGAATCGCACACAGTTGACAAAGCGGCTGTGGTCCTGTAGGAAAGAGCACAGTTATCTACCTGATGACAGGAGGTTCTGGAAAGTTCTCTATGAAACACACAGTCTGCTTCAAACCTCTGCTCCAGCTGCCAATGTGAACGGTCAGTCCACAGGAAGACCTCGGCCCTTTAATAGAATAGTCCCGAAGTAGCTCCTGACTCACCAGGAGGTCTGCTTCAGCCCGCCTGCCTTGGCCCAGGCCCATCTATGCTTGGAAGGCCGTCCCCTGCTAGGCCTCCCAACCCATGCTCGGTGGGATGAGTTCCCCTCACCCTCAATCTGCAGAGCAGACAGAGCCCAGACAGGGCCGGCTCTCTTCCCTCAGGGCCCCAGAGGTAGCTCAAGTCCAGAACCCTAGGCCTCTTCCCCGAGTCTCCAGGGCTAAGCACACAGCAGGTACTGGGAAGGGTCCACACAGTAGGTACTGGGAAGGGTCCGGATGGAGCCAAGTTAACAACTGAGCTTTTAAAGAAATTAAACAATGGTCTTACACTTCCGGGGACTAAGACTCCAGACGACCTCCAGGGATGATTTCCTTTCCTAAAGATTCATTCTCTCCTCCATAGAGGGTCTGCATAAGAAAACATCCTCTAAACGCCCCACACCCCCTCCCCTACCTTTAAGAAACACCCCTTCAGTGAACTTAATATTAGCTCTCCTCAAAGCAGGAAGGGTTAAGGGCTCCTGGGGCATAAACACCTAACCACCCATCACCTGCCCCACAGCATCCCCCGAGGCCAAGCACAAGTTCACTTAAGTCAGGAGCCGCTCATGCGAAGGCTCCATGTGTGTCTATGTCATGCAAGGGGCTGAATCGGGCTGAAAATGTGCCACCTGTGAATGGAAACCTCAGGAAAGAGGGTCTATGCGGACACAGTCGAGGTATGATGAGGTCCTTAGGGCAGCCCCATTACAGTGACTGGTGCACTCTGATGAGGGAGACTGGGACAGTCAGACAGCGGGTGGGGGAAGAGCCCATGAAGACGGAGGCAGATTGGGAGGGTGCCCCTCGGGCCAACGGAGTCAGGGGAACACCAGTCTGCTGACATGGGGAGCTAAGGCTCCGGCTTCCGGAAACGAGAATAAACCCATGCTGAACCGCTGGCTTGTCGTCCCTTGTTATGGCAGCCCAGGAACAGGCACGGGGCACACCGTCTGTGACGCTCCCAGAAGAAGAGCCCTTCAAGGACACCGTGCTTACTGCACTGGTGAAGCAGCTCAGGCCAGGAAGGAGAAATCGGGGCCAGGATCCCGAGGAGGGGAGCCACGGGCCAGGACCAGAGGAATCCACGTGTCTGCCAAGTCCACCTGGGAGGCTGATCAGAGGAGTCGCCCCTCAGTGGGGTTTCCCTGCTGCATGCAGCTCCATCCCTCGGAGCCAGGAGACTGCGATCTCTGCCCGAGGACACTTCCAGGCCAGGCCCCTTGGGCCCCACGGGCCTCGGTCCACAGCTGAAGCACAGAGCCAGCCCGGCATGCTGCTCTTCAGCGATCCCACCGCTCCCCTCAGCTGACAAGGCCAGAAGCAGCCAGCACTTCTTCTCCCTCAGGGGGTTTCCCCCGCAGGGCTGGGAACAGGAAAGCCTGAGCCTTCTGAGTGCAGTGACACTGGTGAGCCACACAAATTGGCTTGCCTTCCTATCTCTTTTCGGCAAGCACCATCATGGGGCTGCAACTTGGCTCTGACTCAAGAGCCTGTCCTCTGGGGCATCATCACTGGTGCCCGTGACGGAGGTATGATGGGCTCACGGCTACCGCCTGAACTTGGCCCTGGTTCTGGGACCGCCGGGAGGCAGTTCCCACTACTAACAGGCCACCCACCTCACTCCTGGGGCCCAGCCTCAGCCAGGTCAGGCCTGCAGGGTGACAACAAGGCCGTGGCCAGGTTTACAGTGTGTACTCATCTGGGTGAGGGCTGACCTTCCCTGCTCCCAGGTCTGGCCTCTGTGTTTTAGAGCAAGTGCAATCCGCCAAGCCGAACCACAGTGGAAGGAGTCTGCTTCCCAAGCCGGGATCTCTCATGCCCTCCTGGGTGCTTCTGTCTCCCTCACAGCCACCTGTCACTCACCACCTTATCACCTCAAGGGCCCCAGGGAACCTCCAGACCCCTCCGAGGAGACAACCAGGCCCAGAGAGAACCTGGGGCTCTGGTTTCTCTTCCAGATCTCCAGGCTTGGCTGCACTGGCTCTGGGGAGCACCTGGATCAGATCTTCCCTCCCCAGGCCAAATGCCACCAAGGTGCCATCCACCCAGGGCTTCGAGGGAGCCAGCTGGGCTCCCCAAGAACTTGGATGCCAAAAGAGCGCATAAGAAATGGAATGAACCCCGGCTACAGGGGTCGCTACAGCGCAATGCTGGCCCCCTTCACCAGGCATAAGGAATATGCCAAGAGATAGGCGGCCGGCCACCACTCAGTTCCACCGCACAACGAACTCCAGTTTCGCTGCTTCCCTGAGAGAACAGGAACGTCCCTGGATCCCAAACCCAGCTCACAGAAGTCAGGATGCCCTCCTGAAGGGCGGCACCAAACACTCAGCTGCGCACCTGTGCATGTCCACCCAGCAGCCCAAGCGATCCCATTATGAGGCCGCTGCCTCTCCTCAGAAGGGCCCTCTGCCCTGGCCACCATCTCTCGGGAATCCGACTCCTTATAGCACTCAGCATCTCTGATGGGAAGGGGACATCACACACGATGGGCTCATGGCCCTCCTCCCCGAAAGAATGCTGCACATCACTCCTCAGGCCCTGGAACAAGGCAGGCTTGTGGGAAAGCCTGGGTTTAGTGAGGGCCAGAAAAAGCGGATGCCCCCAGAGAACCAGGCACCGTGTTTGTTTCTATAGCCAAAGGCTTTAGAAACTCCTCCCTGTCAGCTTTTCCTGCAGCTTGAGCCAAGAGTCCAAATGAGTAGGAAACTAATGTCTGCTCCTGAAATAGCCCACTTAAAGGAAAACAGCAGTGAACGGCCCATTAACCAAAAAAGTGAGGGTTAAAAATAGCCTGTTCCACAGGGAGGTGAGGCCTGAGTACAAAGAAGGAAGGGGTCTGGGGAAACATCTAGGCGGGGAGGGGTACAGAGAGGGTTCACACACCTGCGGGGCTTCCTCCTTCCCCTGGCTGCTCAACCCAGCCACCACCTATTGGGCTGGGGCTCACAGCCCCTGGCCCTCCCCTCCCCCACGCTCCCTGGAGGAGACACAGCACCATCCTGCAGGCCTAGCTCCCTCATGCCGTTCCCTGATGTGGAAGGCCCTCGGTGTCCAATCGACACCTGTCCGCCCATTAGTCACAGCAGACTCTCCTTGGAGCCCTGTGTCAGCAGATCCTCCCAAGAACCCCCACTGTCATTATCCCTCCCCCATCATCACCCCCTCTTGACACTGAGAAGAGCTGTGAAGCCATTAGGTAATAAGTAACATACCTGAGCCCCTGTCACCGACAGGGTCAGAGCACCACAGGGCTCTGTGGCTTGACTCCAGCGAGCACAGGCAGACGAGCTGGTCAGCTCAGGTGTCCCCTCTGGGAGCCCTCCCTGGTTTCACTGGCCCCAGCTGTCCCCAGAACATACAACTGCTACTAACCCTCACAGCGCAGTGCCCTGCCCCCCTGTCCTGCTCCCTGTGATGAACTCATGGAGGGAGAAACAGCTTCAGATACCTGGGCCCACCTCCTCATCCTCCCTGAGCACACAGCATGCACCTTTAGTCAGTGCTCTCAAAGTGGGTTTCTGTCCTCAACTGCAACACTGCCTCACTCCTTCAGTTGACCGCCCCCTCCACACCTGGCCTCCTCTCCCTCTGGGAAGTCTCCCCTGTCAGCTGCTTGGAGGGGGAACACCATACCCTCTGCCTGCTTCAGCGTGGCTGAGACACAAAAGTGACCCCCATCCTCTGCCTGCCTCTCCTGCCACCTGGACAGACTGGCTCAGTGACCACTTTCCTCTGCAGAAAGAGGACCAGAGGAAGGGGCAGAAGGCGTGTCTGGCCACCACCCCACCATCAGCCAGAGCCCGTGCAGGAGCAGACCAGGAAGGAAATGGGGGGAAGGAGACCTATCCCGCTGACCCCCAACGTGACCAGGACTAAAGCACCCACAGCTCTCTGAACAGCGAGACCGGCAGATATGAGGACAGAAGGCAGAACGGCTAAGGACAAGGCGGAGTGTTCTGCAGGCCCAGCCCAGAGCCTGTCCAAAGCAGGCACCCAACACACGCTGAAGGCCTGACACCGGGCATTCTGCCCTGCTTAGAGTCAGGAAACAGGAAAAACACCCCCCAGAAAATCCTGCATAGCAGAGGTCCAATTTTACTTAACTGCCTTGAAAAGTAATGCCTCTAATAATAGCCAAGACACATTTCTAGCTCAACTCACCTCCATTGTGCCAAAGGAAGCGGGACACCCCATCCCCCCAGTTCGGCGCCGCCCGTGATAGGTGAGACCACAGGTGGCTAGAGAAAGCTGCTTCCAGAGCAGCTGATCATGCTGCACAGCACACCCGGCTGGAGAGGAGACCAGGTGTCCCCTCTGCCACAGGTGGGCTCTGTCTGCACTCAGAAACTCAGGCAGGAAGTTTCCACTTCCAGATCACACAACCACAGCCTGGACAAGCAGGCTTGGGCCTCATGAGTGCCACCTAAGCAATCACTGAGTTAGACAAAGTAACCTACAGACCACCACACCTGGCTGCGGGATAGGCTGTGGGCGTAGTCCTCCCAGGTGCCTGCTCTGGAAGGGGAGTCTATGGTTGTCCCCGGTGGAAAAGGGCAAGGCCAGAAAGGTGCTGAACCTTGCCCAACGTGCCCGTGGGTTGCTAGCCACGCCTTGGTCACAGGGACGTGCTCGGCAGGAAGAAATTCCTGCTGCAGAAGCAGGAGGAGGCGAGGGCACACTTGCCCTTTCTTTCTTGGGTCCTCCAAGGGAACCTCAACCTTTGCCACAGAATGCCAGCACGAGGCAGAAACAGAGATGCCGCAAGCCTCCGTCCCACAGCCGGTCCCCTACAATCCTGGGATGTCATCTGCCCAAGGTGGCCCATGGCCTATGAAATGAGGGGGGGCCAGAGCCTATTCCAGTGCTGGTTCCTTCACCTCATCTTTTTGCAGCTTCTGGAGCCCATCGCAGGTCCAGGCAAAGGAAAACTCACGCTGACCTGACAGCCCGAGGGCCTGGCTGGCTCCGGATGAAGTGGGTCCTTACTCAACTCCCCAGGAGCCAGGAGTCTACACTTACTATACGACATGAGTGGCTGGTTTACACAGATGAGCTCAAGAACCAAAGAGAAAAGCTACCTGGCACCCCCATGTAGGGCAGGAGGATGGCCGGGGAGGGCTGACCTAAGCACGTTCAGGCACTCTGGCTTATCCGAAACCCTGCCCTCACCTCCCCTTGGGTACACGCACCACCAGCATTTTATTCTAGCACTTACTGAAATGGAGACACAACTTGGTCTTTCTCAGGGCAGCAACTTGAGCTCAACCCCTCTGTGCTCCTGACATGCTCAGTCCTCATCCCACAGCCTCAGACAGGGTGCAGAGGGAGAGATGGGGAGAAGCTGGAGCTTAAGGGGGCAGGCAGCCAGCCACCCATGGCAGGTGCACTCTGGGGCTCTGAGGTTCCAGGGGAGATGCACATGCCTAAGTCAGACTGATCTACACAGTTGTCAACACTTGACGGGCCATTTTGGGTGGGTGTAGGGCCCCAAACATTTTTCTCCCCATCCTTCATTTGCTGGCCACCTGAGCCTGTCTGGAGCACCCAAAGATCTCCTCGTGGACACTCCGATCTGATGTTCACCAGCATCTTACATCCTCCCATAGGAGAACGGCCATCACCATCCTGTCTCCCAAGGGGACTGAACCACACCACTGGCCCATCCAACTGTCACAGAGCCAGCCAGCTGTGGTGCTGGGCTGCCATCCAATGTCCTCCATTCCTGATCTGCAGCCAGGTCCAGAAGCAGAACCCATGGGTGACAGGCTCCACAGGCAGACCTGACGACAAGCTGCATGCCCACCCTGGACACAAGTGCCAGGGGGCAAATGTTCGTACCTGATAGCCCTGGGCTGGGGTGTTGGGGTGAGGGCCATGTTCTCAGGTTAGAAAGGAAAACGGAAAGAGAAAGATTATTTCAGCCAAGTCCCCAGGTGAGCAGAGGGAAGGCTGGCAGAGTGCTGAAGTCACAGGCGAGGGCTGCCTGGGTGCAAACCCGGCTCTGCGGACTGGCCGCTGCGCTGCTCCTGGCTGGGTTTAATCTACATCTGCAAAGGGGAAGCGACCCTTCCTGGGGCAGGGAGAGAAGCCTCACTGGCCCACAGCCCAGATCACATCCAAGTGACATCAAACAGTAGGGGGGAGGAGGGGGACTTGGAGATAGGGACAGCTTCACTGAGATAGGCAAAGACAGCCTCCTGTTGCCACAGAAACCCATCCCCTCCTCCTTCCTCTCCTGGGTGCAAGGCATGAAGTTTAGCTATCCGACCCATCCCTCGGAACCTCGATCTGCACTTAGTGAACACTGACCTTGAACACAGCCTTCGAAAAAACCCCCACCACCTACCAACTGGGCAGCAGCCACAGGAGATGGCCACAAGAACCGCTGCAAAAGCTCTGAACTGCACACCCCGTGGGGCTTCCCACGCAGCCGCCTGGCCCCACTCAGGGGCCCTGGGGACAGAACGGAGTCCGTTTCACCAGCAGGGAAGCCCTTCAGAGCTCTTCCATCCCTGAGCCAAGATCTGCACTAGACATTCTGCCCACTGCCTGAGTACTACCCCACGGGGACCCGCTGAGGAAGTGGCATCGTCCTTTCCAGCCACACCCTGCCTGGTTTATGAGTCACTGTGTTCAGTCATCAAAGTAAACAGTGGTCCCCGCGGAGCCTCTTGAAGGACATTCTCTCATTTAATCCTCGATGAGGTAGGACCGAGAACTGCTCTGGACCCGTGGGCAGCTGTGCAGTTAAGTTCATGGTTAAAATGCACTATTATTGATACCCCCATACCCATCTTGCATATAGGAAAAGTGAGGCTGAGGTTCAGACCCTTGTCCCAATCAGGGAGCAGGAGCAGAGCTGGGACACTCTGCTAAGGTGTTTAGACATGTGTCTTCCACAGGCAAAGCATCTAACTCTCATCACGTGTCACATTCCAGCTGTGACTCTGCCCTCATCATCTCACCAGAGGAGACGAATCTGGTATCCCTGGAAGTTCACCAGCAGGTCTTGAGTTGGCAGAACCAGAGCCAAGGCTGGGCCACCCCTTTCTGACAAAGCTCCTCTAGGCCAGGATGCTCCCCTGGTCACAGGCCATCAGAGATCCGCTCATTCACCCCACAACCCCAGAAACACACACATCTCCCAGGGCAGGTCCCTCCTTGCTGGAAGCAGCCCTTCTGGCCTGAGGGCAGGGCCATGTCGGCCTGGGGCTAGTGTGCTGTCCCACCATCACAGGACGTTCCCCTGCAAACCCCACTTCTGTCTATACACCACAGCATAAATGGCATGTGCTCACAACCCCGCAGGTCTAGACTGCTGGTTTCATGTGCAAACCACCCCCAGGGGGACGTCCACTTACGCCAATTGTGAACTTGAACTTGAATGGTGGCCCCTCAAAGAATGCGGCACAGTTATCGTCACTGCCCGTGGCCAGCCGGTAGGGTCTGCTCTGCTTGATGTCCACACTGTTGATGACTTTGTTGTGTCCCGTGATCTCACCCACGGAAGAGCCACTGTCCCACAGGAAGACAGCTCCAAACCTTCACCCAGAGAGTCACAGGAAGAAAACAATCAACCCTGGGGATGGTTGATGAGATGTGGGCAGCTGCGAGGCCAGTACGTGGGGTGGTACAGTGCGGGGATGCTCACAGCCACACTTCACACACATTCGCTAAAGGAGACAACACCAGAGACACCATGGTTTGGGCTCTGTGCGGTGCTGGTCAAAGAATCCGAGAATAAGTGGTTTTGGGAAGGGACTGGATGTCCGCGTCTGTATGGCCCAGGGCCAACAAGTCTCCCATGTGGAAGGTCCCTTAGAAACATCTGCTGGGGAACAGCCCTGTGGCTTCTCGGTTTCCTAGTGGCTGTACTGGGCAGGACCAAGGTAATCAGCAGCCACCACCCCCTACCAGATAGGAGACGATGCCCTACTCTCAGTTGGCATCTGGTAAGTACGTACTGCAGGGGGCTCCTCCTTGTGTCTGGAGGCAAACTGAATTCTTAAGACCAACAGGATGACCTGAAAAACTGGCAGAACTAACCCCTGCCAGAACATGCATTAAAAATAGCCTCCGAGTAAGCGAGACGAGATGCGTGCCTGCCAAGTCCGAGTGCCTGAAGCTGCCGTGGTGCCC
The DNA here is from genome assembly GCF_963455335.1 of Martes martes. Classification (NCBI taxonomy): domain Eukaryota; kingdom Metazoa; phylum Chordata; class Mammalia; order Carnivora; family Mustelidae; genus Martes; species Martes martes. The sequence continues at coordinate 145,681,937 of NC_137889.1, forward strand.
TGGAGGGAAGCCTGCGCTGCGGCACACCTACCCCGTCTCCACCGGGCCCCTCTTCCTTCGGAAGGTCACCACCTTCGGTGACGTGCCCAGCTCCCCTGCAGCCAGGTATGGCTGCTGGCATGAAGGGAGGGACCCCAACAGAGATCGGAGCTCCCTTTCTCCTCCTCATCTCCTGCTGCCTGGAGTGTGGGCACGACAGCTGGCGCTCCAGGTGAGGGGCTGAGGATGTCAGAGACAGAAAGAGAAGGGCCCGGCCCCATGGGGCCTCAATACACACTGGTCCAAGCTGGCCCAGAGGTCACCGCTCCCCTCCCAGCTGGAGCACCCACAGAGAGCAAAGCCAAGACACACGGGCAGGGAGGCGCCAAGGCCAGAGACTCACTTCTCCCTTCCTTCCCCGACCACTGCGATCCTCTTACTGTCTTCTGTCCAAGCAATGTCCTTGATCTTCCCAGCGAAAGGCTGATACTCATACTTTAAGAGGTGCTCCTTCTGCGTGGTATCCCAGATCCTCAGCTTTCCAGATACATCTGTGGGCACAAAGGGTGGCAACAGCTGTGATCATCCCTGGGCCTGGGTGATGTGGGCACCAGGTGTGCCCATCCAGCAGGGCCTGGGGGCTCCACTGCCCCAGGCGGCATTTCAAGTGAGCACAATGGGCCACTGCAGCTCACCAGCCACTCCCTGGACAATAAGCTCTGTGTGGGCACCAGAGCACTGAGGCACACAGAGACACAGCCCAAGGCGTCAGGCAGCTCTCTGGGTCTAATTCTAGTCTCCTCGAAGGGGGGTCTAAATGGCCTACAGGGATCGGGCACCTTTCTGAACGCTTGATACTCAGTTTCTTCATTTGCAAAATGGGCCAAGACTAGTGACAGCCGCCTCTCCCAAGCAGTGGCTGTGCTAACGGAGTGGAGCTGTGTGCGGCTGGTGCATGCCGGGACCTCCTTGCGGCCCCCGCCTGGGCTCCCTTCCAGCTACTCGCCTGCATCCCCCGCATCTACGATGACGCACCCCCCGACGGCCCAGACGAGTGAGGTGAGCACAGGAGCCTTGTGGGAGGCATGCAAGGTGGGTGCAGGCAGGCAGAAGTGGTGCTCTAGACAGAAAGCCACACCTCTCCTTAGGGATGAGTAACCAAGTGACACGGCAGCCGAGGGAGACGCACACCCCTCCCTTCCAGGCAGGATCCTGTCACCAAGATCTGAGACTGATCCCCACACAGCCCTTTCCAAAAGAGCACTGAATTCCCAAATTAGCACGAAGATGGAGGATTTTACACTAACTCCTCAGGCTTAAATCCTCGGCCCAGATTGGGCTGGGTGGGCACTCTTCCCAGGAGGGAGGCTCTGGGGCTTCCTAGGGTCCCCAGGCCCCTTTAGAACATCACAGAGACCCTCCCGCTGCTCTGTGAGCACAGGTCCTGTCCTCTAGCTCAGGGCACAGGGCTGAGGTAGGCGAAGGCTTCCTGGGGCTCTGAGGGCATCAAACAACACCCTACACCTACAGCTGTGCCAACCAGAGAGGGAGGACAGGGCCACCTCGGGGGAGCTACTGAGAAGTGACACGAGTCAGCACGTGGAAAATGTCAGACAAGCGCTGGATACACAGCAGGCGCCCGCTGCAAGCTGGTCATCACTTGCCAGCAAAGGAACTAAGGGCCACCAGAGACCCTGCCTCATGAGCAAACAGCTGCGCCCACAGTCCGCAGGGCAGACAAGGGAAGACTCGTTGCCATGTGAAGAGCACGACCTGAGGGGCCCTGGGGGTGCTGGGCCTCTCTGGGTGAGGTCCAGGAAGGCGGCCTGGCCGAGGGGAGTTGCAAAGATGACCTGGAACTAGTTCAGTCTCTAGTGAACAGGCGAGCAGGAAAGGAAAGAGACAGAGGCTGGAGTTCCAGGAGCGGAGCAGTGTGTGTGCAGGAAGGACACGTGTGCACGCAGTATCACGCGCACGCTCACGCACACACCAAGCCATATTGTCAGCTGGGCTCAGGCCGGTCCAGGTGGCTCTAAAGTCCAGCCCCATCAGCGTCCATAGCTCAGGCTGACCGTGTCCCACCTTCTTGGCCAGGACGGAGCCGGCCAGCCCCTTCCTGCTCCGGGATGGGTACGGGACTCGGGCTCCTCTCTGGGCTGGGAACCAGCTATTTTTCCCACGGCCTCCCCACCAGACACTCTACCTCCTGCATGGGCCCTGCTCGTCCATTTAATCCTCCTTTTGTTTCTCCTGAGGAGAGCTGACAACGTCACATTACTTTCAGGTGTACAACCCAGTGACCTGACAAGTTTCTAAGTTACACTCTGCGCAGCACAGGGGTAACCACCATCTGTCCTGACATCACTACATGACATCTGAGACTGTGTTCCCTGGACAGTGCCCTTCCTTCCCCCGACTCGCTCATTCCACACCTGGGAGCCTGTGTATCCCACTGCCCCCACCCCCGCCCCTCCCCTCTGGCAACCATCGTGTGTTCTCTGTATTTATAGAGTCTGATTCTGCTTTTGTTTATCCTTTTTTTCCCCTAGATTCCACTCTTAAGTGGAATCATACGGCCTTTGTCTCTCTCAGGCTATCTGACTTACTCTAACATCCTCTTGGGCCCCGTGGGGTCTCAGATGGCATGCTTTCATCCTTTTTTACGACTGCATCGTGATTCAGGAAGAGAAAGTGGGGCTTGGGGACCAGGCGCTTGGGCCCCACTGACAAGGGCAGCCCCTGTGCAGCCAGGAGATCTGATCAAGTGCCCATGGGTGTCAAGCCCTGTGCTGAGTGCTGGGGACACAACAAAGATACCTGCTCAGGGGCAGAGGACACCTGCAAGAAGCCAGAGATGATGGGGAGAGAGTTCCTTCTGTCCCCTCACTGGGAAGGCATCTCCCCCTCCAGATAACACGCTACACCAAGGGGAGCAGTCTGAACCTGCACTCTGCCCCCACTCCCCAGCAGCTTAGCAACGTGGGCGGCAACAGGGAGTGAGGTGGGCCTTCCAGTGCCCACGGAGGCCTCTGCTTGCCAGCTCCGCAGCCTGGCCTCTCTTCCTACATTCCTCACCTGAGCAACCCTCCTGTTCTCCTCTCCTCTGGGCAGGGGCCCCTCTCCTAGGAAGCCTGACTCTCTGCGGCCTAGGTGCACTGCTCTGAGGGCAGCCTGGGATCCAGAGCCCTGGTGGGTACCCAAGGGATGGAGCACAGAGCATAGACCAGTGGCATCAAAATTACCCAAGGAAGACACAGCTAGAAAAAGGGAACTGGGTTTGCTCTGGAAATGGTTCTGAACAAGAGAACATGACACCATGGGCCATGTCAACCCAAGGGCAGACTGACCATTTTGCTCAGGGCTCGAGATCCAGCCTCTGGCATGAGCTCCTTACATAGTAGGCTTTCCAGAAGGTTCATTCAGTGGACACAGACCATTCAGACTCACAGAAATCTATAGGTCCCACAGAGGGCTGGAACCCCATCTGGGAGCAAGCCACAGGCCTCCTGAGGTACTGGGATCCCCACCCTAATGTGGGGAACTCCAGGTACCAGGTAACCCACTTAGCCAGAGAGCAAAGCCCTTTCTCCCTCTCTCTCTCCCTCCCAACTCTGTACAACCATACTATTTTTACCTTAGCACCTAATCTCTGCAATGAAGGTTTCCTTCTCTTCACTCGATTCAAGGGACCAGCTTGCTAGAAAAGTAAATGTGATCTCTGCCCAAGAGCACCTAGATCTGCATGCAGCCCAGACCTCCCTCAGTTCCTCCACCAAATCAGGGCGCCTTTATGAGAGCAGAACGTCCAACTGACCCTTTATTTATGTGGACTGTCCTTCGCAGCGGTCTCTGTGCCGGGCTTCCTCATTGATTTAGCACTAGGATCTGAAGAGCCCAGACTTCTGGCTGGTGGAGGGCCCTGCCCCGGAACGTGGACTGCAGGCCTGGGCTCCCACGTGCTTCAGCAGCCGGGCCTGCAGCTCCACGCGCCAGGGTGGGGAAGCCGCGCCAAGCAGGCAGCGGGGCCCTCGCCAACCACACTCCTCTCCTGAGAAGACATGATTTTAAAAGGCACCAGGGTCACATCTTGGGGCTTTCAAAGAAAAGGTATTTTGCTGGCAAGCAGGGCTGGCCAAAAAAAAAAAAAAAAAAAAAAAAGGAAGAAAGAAAGAAAAAAATCACACGGCTAAAATAAACCAAGGCATATAAATTAGAGCAAGTTTTATAGATCGAGTTGGAGTGAGTCTAAACACCAACATCGATAAGTGCCTACGTTGGGCCACACTCGTGGCCAAGCCCTTCACACACTAGCCTGACTGCCGGCTTTAGCCATCAGCCAAGCGTGCCTATCTCTCTGGCGTGTCCCAGGTTTAGTGGCAGACACTTCGGTCACAGGCTATCAGGAGGCCACCAGCATAAGACGGTCCTTGGCATTGCACACACACTGCGGCTCAGGATTCTGTCCGGCTTCTCAGAGAGCAAACCAAGGCCCAGGAAGGTGAGCTATTCCAGGCAGGCTGCACAGTGAGTAAGGGACGAACCCTGAAGGGACAAGTCCCCACACGCCTCCCACGCAGGGGTAGAGGGCAGCGCAGACCAGCCATGGGGCATGTAAACCCCAGCCCTCCTCTTTTGCCCAGCAATTCGTTCCTCTCTGCTGCTCTCTGGGGAGGTTCACCAGGCCCAGGCCCACAGCAGGTAGCTCACTTGGCTTTCCCTGAGGCTGGAGATAGGGTGGGGCACTGGTAAAGCACCAGTCACTATCTGCTGAGCGTGCAAACGAGGGAATGAGTGAGTTAAGGGGGGGGGGCACACCCACTGCCTCCCCTTCTCATCTGTAAATGGTGAAAGACCTGCCTCAAAGAAGTGGGTGAACAAAGCATCCACCATGGTAAAGACCCTTCTGTCCCTCCTCCCAGCCAGCCTCCTGCAGAGCCACACAAAAGCCTGGCTGGAGAGAGCAGAGGGCCTGAGCAAGCCAAGGGAAATGGAGCCTTTGCCTGAGGCAGGCAGTGGCAGAGACTGGGAAAGGAGCAGCTAAAGAATAAAGGTGACACAAGACAACGCTGCAACTCAGGAAACACACACACACACACACACACACACACACGCACAAATGAGCTCCTAAACATCATGATACAGCTATCTGCAAAGGCCTCTGCCAAATCTCACATGAGCATTTCTGCTGACCTCTAAGCTGGAACTAGCTGAAACACCGCCAGCCATGAAGTTCTGCAACGGGGCTTTTTGGTGGCTTGTACTTTCCCTGTCAGCCCCAAATGAAATTAATCAGACTGGCACCACCTGCTGCACCCCTTCCTGCACCCCTTCCTTTATACCTCCCCTGCCCCTCCTCCCACCACCCTGCAGCCAGGAATCCAGTTGGGTTGGGGAACTCCTGGGCCACACCCCCGCACCCCAGCCAGGCGCACACACAGGTACCTCCAGAGGCGATGTAGAACCCGCTGGGTGCATACTTGGCCACCACGACCTGATGGGCGTGCTCCGTGTAGATGTCAGCAAGGGCTGGGTTCTGCGGGGAGGAGACCAGAATGAACACAAGGAACCCAGCAGCAGTCAACTGCTTTTCCCTCTCCCGATGAGCAGATTCAGGGGCTAAAAATAACACACGCACGAACATCTAAGTCAAAACCTCCATAAAGAAAAATCCCAGCAGTATGACTCCCACACACCCAGTGCCTGCTTGCCTGTCTTCGGGTGATAGAAATTGAAGTAGTTTTAACTCTTTCTCTTTAGTCTGCAGCTGTGGAAGTGGAGATGCTTGTCTTTGCTTTTCTGCACCTGACACGGTACAAATATGTACTTGTAAGATACACTCAAGACAAGTTTCACGGGAGAAAAGTCTACCATTCTCTCTTCCTGGTGGGGAGCCTCCCAGTGTCAGTTATGTGCTGGTCTCCCTGTTCAGAATCAGCTCTGCCCCAGACACCAAGCAGTGGATGGCCCGAAACGGAGCCCTGGCTCTGAGCTCCAGCAGCCTGGCGGGGCGCAGCACTGGGAGCCTACCCCTGTCACAACCTTCGCCGGGAAGTGTGGACTTTACCACCTGCTTTGTAGCCCAGATGGAAGGCTGGCTGGACTCACAGCTAGAACAGGGCTGGCGTCCGGGACCACTACCCAGCAAGAAGGTTCTAATGTCTGATTTACCAGAAGAAGATTGGGGCACCCCCACTTCCACACACACTCAAGTGGCCTCAGCAAACTGGAAACACATACACTGAGATGCTCTCGATCTGTCTCTCTATGGCTGGGCTTTCTTTCTGGAGGGAATAAAGACTCGGTCATCTACTCCCCATTCCTGCTGTCAGGTTTCTATGACCCAGGCGCTCTTCAAAGAGGTCACATCCCCCTGGCTGGAGGCTGAGGACACATCAGGCTCCAGTGTGGACACCCTGCTTTCTAGAGGTGGCTGCTGCAGGAACATCTGGCCTGATGCCCAGCTGCCCCCACTGCTCTCCAACCTGACCGCAAGGTCAGAGGCCTGCAATTCTCTCAGCCTTCTGGCTACAGGATCCCTGGCCCCTGACTCTACCAGACTGAGACCAGAGAAGCTGACCCTAAAGTCTAGCCCTGCCCACCACCAGCCACCTCTGGCATTCCTGTTGGTGTTCCCCTGGCAGGCTGGGACCATCCCACCTGCCCTCTGACCCCTACTTACAAGGCTTAACTGCAGGGCCACTTCCTGCATGAAACCTCCTATGCCCCTTAAATCATTTACCTTGTTCCCTAAGGTACTCAGGACACACGATACAGGTATCCCCTGCTTTTACAAAGTTTGTACTATGCCACTTTGTTTTTCCACAAGATCTACATTAATACTGGTTTTCACTAACCGAAAGCAAGCCACACAGGATTTTCACTTTCATGAAAAAAAGGCAAAAAGCCAAAATAGCATTTAGCCCTGTTTCTGTGGTAGCAGGCACCCCGGAGCAGCGAGGGGTGACCCCCAGCTCCTTCCCTGGGAGCCACGCTCAGCATCTCAGTATCAAACAGCCAGAGCTCCAAGCCGTGTCTGGGAGCACCTGGGCTCTCCATTAATTTCATGCATCTGTTAGCAAGACATGTCCTAAGGTATCAGAAAAGCCAGGAGAGGTGATGGGGGGGGGTTCTAGGAACACTCTGTACTCTTTTTCATATAAAGTAATGGTAACTGCCTCTTTGCTTTAGGCCATTTTGGCTCAAGGCAAGTTTCAAAGAACGCTCTGGTTTTGGATAGTGGGGAAACCTGAACTCCCAAACCTTCTTGTCATCGCTTCCAATTAGTTTTTCTGTGACCTACTTCAAATGCATTTATCTCTTCGGCCATCAAAGCAGTTCACAGATAGCCAGTGGTCAATAAATGTTTTTTGGGGGGGTGGTTTACAAAGTCCTTTTCACCCTAAGACTTAACACTCAGCATTAATGTGATGTAGTGAGAACTTAATATACATGCTTCATAAACTGATCCATCTCGGAATAAACATTTACTAATGAAATTAGAAAGGTATCAGGTACTCAAAACAAGATATCATAAGTGGCAGACAGGCATATGCAAAGGTGCTCGAGGTCTTTAGCCTTTTGGGAAAAGTAAATGGAAACTACAGAAAGACTGCTCCATACCCACTAGAATCAGGAAGATCAAAAGACTGATGTCACCAAATGCTGGTAAGGACGGGGGCGCAGTGTACTGGGAAGTTTCCATGTAGCTGGTGGGAATGCAAAATGACGGAGCTGGAAAACAGTCTGGCTGGTGATTCATGAGATTAAGCATATACTTACCACACACCAAACATGCAATCCCGCCCTTCGGTATTTACCCAAGAAACCAAAGCACACGTCCACAAAAAGACACACATACGTTAAGGTTTATAGTTGCTTTACTCATTAACAGCCCAAACTAGAAAACAACTCCAATGTCTACCAACAGACACTGGAAGAACCACCACCCTATATCCACAGTGGAACACGCCCAGGCAACCAAGGGGGCATACACTAACACGCCCAGCAACACCAGTGAACCTCAAAGGCATTACGAAAAAGTCAGACACAAAAGACAACACTGGGTTGCAGGACTCCTTTCTTATGACATTCTAGATAAGGCAAACGTAAAGGGACAGAAAGCAGATTGGTCCTTTCCAGGTGTTAGGTATGGAAGGAGCCCACCGACGGCAACGGGTTAAGAGAGCGCTTCTGGAAATCACTGTGGTGGTGCTTATGGGGCTTGTGAGTATCTGTCACGTTGAGCAGCAGATAAATCTTGCTGTATCTAAACTATGCCTCAATAAAATTAAGATGCCTGGTATCCATTAACATCTGCCAAATCCAACTCATTCCAGCCCAGATTAGTGCTTCTTATCCTAACACCCCAACACGGACAAATTCCCTTGCAAAGAAGTGGGCCAAAAGTGGTCTGTGGACAGGCCACCCCCCACCCCCCGAGATCCTTTCCAGGTATGTTTCAAGGCTGACTGAGGGGTCTTACATTCTACACGGGGGGCACCACGAGCCCATTTTACAGATGAGAAACCATCCCATGGGCAACTGACCACCCATGCTAGCACTCAGCCCCACTGGGCTCTGCTTTTAAAAGGGTGGGCATGTGAGATGAGTAGGCACTGGCCCTGGGAGAAGTTCTGCCCCTAAACATTCCTTCCCCTAAATGGTCAGGGTGGCGAGTCCAGGGGGCGTGAAACACCCAAGGTCATCCCCAGCAGGCTCAGCTCCAGAATCCTGGGCTGGATGAGACATCTCCCTTGTCTGCACTGCAAATACAACTAAGCCAGCGAGGGAGGGGGCCAAATTCTCCAAACTGAGCATAATGACTTCATCTGGGTCCGTTGCAAATTCCCCACCTCGGCTTAGTACACACAAGGAGGCTGGCTACTAGAGGCAGAAATGATAGCTTTGCCATTCCCACTGTCGTCCTGCCAGTTCAGGCTCATTCCAGATCAGCTAAGGCGACAAGGCACCAGGATTTATACCCAACACCCCAACCCCCATTGCTGGCGGCAGCTCCCCTCACTTGCCCTCCCTCTCCTGCTGCCTCAGGCAAGGAGAATAGGACTTGGGTGAGCAATTTATTTGGGGCAGGGCTAGGCAACAGGGGAAATGAGCCAGTGACGGGAAGAAAGCCAATTCCGGGTGCACCAAGGAATATTCCTGCTAGTGCAGGGGCTTCCCCTCCCTGGCGGCCTTGGGAGATGGTTCAGGACAGGCCTAACCCCACTGCCTCCACTCTTCTCAGACCCCCACCCCCCACACAGGACCCCCACAGGTCTGCCCCTTCCAGGCTAAGGAGCCGCTCCCTGGGCTGATGCCCTTATGGGGCCAAGGCCCCTTTACTCCCCAGGCCAACCTAGGGCTATAACAGGAGCATCCCCTCCCCCCACCACCTGCAGCTCAGGGTTTGGCAGGGGGCACTCAGCAACACTGCGAGGTGAGGGGCAGAGCTCAGGGCTGCTAAGGCCCTGGCATAAGCCCCGGAAGGCTGCCCCCACACCTGGGAGGTCAGGGAGTCTCACAGAAGACATGAAAGGACACAGAGGCACAGATCTGAGGAAAGACATGGGCACGGAGGGCCTACCATGTGCCTTGCAGACCCTGCAAACACCTGGGGGACAGCAAGGTGGGGGCACTCTGGCCACAGTGGGAGCCAGATGACAGGAGGCACCTCGGCTCAACCTGAGGAGGCCCTCTCCCCTGCAGACTACATACCACCCATCCTCCCACCTGCGCAGACACCCGTCCTCAAGACCAGACTTTTCTTCTGCCAATCCTGTCAAACAGGAAACAAATCCAAACCCCCATGCCCTCCCAGTCTCCACCCTGCCCAAGGAGACTCCCTCCATCAAGGGAGGATTCCCAAAACTCACTTCATCCGGGCAGTGTCTAACTGAGCCACCAACTCCCCAAAGCTCTTTCAGGTCCTATGTCTTCTCAGCCTCAGGGCTGAGGGGGGTTCAGAGGTCACCACATCATCCACAGTGAGGTCAGTGACTGGCCCAGGTCACAGGGTGTGGCAGCTCTGACCTCAGCTCCTGAAACACAGGGAGCCTGGTGGACATATCAGGAGGTCAGGAAGGCCTCCCCGAGCAACCAGTGTAGAAGCTGTTGGACCTGGCACAGCAAGAGGGGCCTCTGTGCTCTCCTGGAGCAGCTCATGGCCCCTAGAGCCTCCAGAGAAAGCCCTGGGCTCCTCTGAACCCAGCCCAGGCATTGTGAGTGTGACCTTCCCGGAGGATTGTGTTTCAGAGCATGGGCTTTCTAACGACTTCTAGTTCCTAAAAGCAGCCCTGGTAGCTGGACCTGTGCATCCAATACAATGTGCAGGGACCTCTGTTGATGACTAAGGACAAACTTGAATTACTGCACAACAGTCCAGTGAGAAGCAGCCACACAGATATGTGTGCTTCCAGAGCGCAAGCTGGGGCCCAGAAGCTGAGCCCCGACCTCGCTGCCTCAGAAGACAGAACACGTAAGCGTGGCTCATTTACTTCTTCCAAGAACTCTCTGCACCCACCAGGGTCTGGCCCTGTGGATCCAGCAGTGAGCGAATGCTCTGTACTCTGAACGAGTCCAACCTGCCACCAAGGTAGCTGGCCCGGAGGAACGGCACCCCCACTGACAATCCAAAGTCCATCTTCCATTATGCCTGCTCCTTCCGTCAGGAAATCACTGAGTGACTTTTTGTTTTTTTCACTCTATCTGCCTCTGCCCGGAACTCCTTCCCTCCTCCCTGGTCCTCAATGACATCTCCTAATTAGCTTCTACCACGCAGGTAAAGGCCACCTCCGAGAATCCTTCCCTGCTGCCCCAACTGAAAATCATCTCATCCAGCCCTGAATGCCCACCCCACCACCCTCACCACTTACCGCCTTGTACCACACGCCACACTTACACCCATGTGCCTTCTCCCTAAGCGGGCCCCACAGGCACAGGGCCTGGATGTGACCCAACTCGGCTGCCTCCAAAGGCCCAGGCTGGCTAGACCCCGAGAACCGGTTCTGAACCATCGTGCCCGGATGGTTCACTCTCAGCCCTGAGGGTGGACCCTTCTGTTGACTTCTCTGAAACCTCATAGGAAGGTAACCATATAACCCACTTCACAGGCAAAGAAGTTGCACACAAAGAACGGGATGTGCGTAAGGCTACCCCGCTGGTAAGTGGTGCACGTGGGGACCTGAAGTCAGGTAAGGGCATTTGTTCCTCAGTTCTATTCTTACCTGTGGTTGGTACCATCGTTAGCCTGATTCTCTGACTCAGAGGAGCACTTTAGTCTGGCCGACAGGTAAGGATTCTAGGAACTGCGTGGGGCCATTCAGCAGTCCTGCATGGTCTGCCACTCCCTGAGGGCCTGTCCCTCTTGCCTCCCGGCTCAATTCCTTCCCAGTGCAGCAAATCAAGCTGTAACACAGGGACCTCTGCACACAGGACAGTGGCACCTTCCTTCCTGCCCTCCCTCTTCTCCTCTTGTCTGCCCAAAGCCTTACTGAGCAGTCCTGCAGGGAGTCTGGGGGAGGCTGCCCGGGGTCAGATGCCAGCACCTCCTGGGGTCTGGTGTCCACATCTTTAAAAAGAGCAAGTCTCTAGGCAACACAACCGCCGTGTTGCCTAGAGACTTGTGAGGAAGGCACTGTGGACCGTCACAGTCCAGGCAACCTTCTAGGGATACTTGTGAATGAACTCATCTAAAGCCCACGATGACCACATGACTATTCTCCCTGCTCTTTCAGATCAGAAAACCAAACTGGTAAAAGTACAGTAAGTGCTCAGCCACTGCCCAGCACAACATGTACTCAAGCACAAGGAGCTCCTCTGCCAGAGGCAGGGCTCAGGGCTGCCTGCTGAATCGGCACACGTCTGTGTTCCCTGAAGAACAGCTGAACATGGGCAGGGCTGGTGGGGAAGCGGGGAGAGGACTGGAGTGCCCGTGATGGGATGGTATGTAGTGGAGTAATTGCTTCTGGGTAAGATCCCAGGTAGCAGAGATAAAATCAGTGGGTAGAAGCTACTAGTAAGCTGACCAGAGCTTGAGGTCCAGGTCCTTCTACAGGGGCTATCACCACAACCAAAAGTGGGCAGGTTCCATCACTGGGACTTTTAGAAGAGAAGCAATAAGAGCCCTCTTCACTCCAGCGTCTACATGTGATCTATAATGAGGCCCTATGGGGAAGATGGGTTGGTGGGGGAACAGTCCAGGGGTCAGGACTGCACAGGGACCCAAATGTGCATCTCCAGCCATTTTAGGGCAGGGTTGACTTCCACAACCCAAGCAGAACCAGTACCACCTCTCTGCTGGCCTCAGGGATGAGGCTATAGCCTTGTTTTCTTTGTAACCTTGAAGGCCTTGATATCCCTCTCTATACCTCCAGGAACAGAAACACGTTAAGAAATGTATCAAAACCACAGACCCCCCTGCAGGAGCCCCTAACTGTGTGAGAGCACACAAGTCTAACTTCAAACCTTGATGCACACTTGGCTTCCTGTCTAGATTCTCCTCCATCTCTACTTTCTCACTCCTCTTCCTGGAAAACTCTTACTCATCCTCCAAAACTCAACTCAAATGTTCCCCTTCTCCAAAAACCTTCCCTGCTGCTCTGTGGCACAACTGGTTCTTCTTTCTTGTTGCCAAATCACCCAGGACATTCTTTTAAAGTGCTTAACCAGATTATTAGAATGTTATCCACCAAGAGTAACATTCTATCTCAACACTACTGATACTGTGGGCCAGATAACTTGTAGCACAGCCCTGTGAATCCTGGGATGCCTGGCGACATGCCTGGCTTCTACCAACTAGACAGACACCCGTAGCACACAAAACATCTTCAGACGTTGCCAAATATCTTAGGGGATGGGGCTGGGGGCAAAATCTCACATCACTGATTTGAATTTTGGACACTGGTCACAGGCAGGGCTAGCAAGACAAGCTTTGTGAATGTAGGAAACATTAAGAACCAAAGAACGGTTTTACCAAGTGCTGATAAGCATTTGCTGGGTGTTTTCATCTTGAACCTGAAATCTTAGGTACAGAACAATCTCAACTACAGATTCAATCATATCACTAGTCTGCCTAACCTCTTAATGGTTCTGGCAGCCTCTAACACAGGGCTGCCTGATCGCCTACAGCTAGAGCCCCCCACACCCAGGCTCCGGCCCTGGAACTCTACAACCCTGTAGAGGCCCTCTTGCCTAAACCTGCCTCATCTGTCTGGCAGCACAGCACCTGTGCTTCCTCTCAGGGTCAGCCCCATCCAGTTCCCAGAGTTGGTTTTCCCCGCTAGACTGCGAGTTCTGTGAGGACAGGCCCATGGGCTCTGCTACAAAGCAGATGCTTGTAAGTACTTACAACAAGGTTCACTGGGGCTCGAGGTACAGGAGGTGGGGGGGGCAGGGCAGTGGGGCAGGGATGGAAAGGAAATGCCTGTCCTGGGCCAGGCAACACTCAGGGAACCCCATGAGACTAGATGTGGGACAGCCAAAGCACCCAAGAATCACTGGCCCACGAAGTAAGTCGCCACCATATCACTTTGGCTTCAGGCAGCTCCGTAGCCTGGTCTGAGCCTGTCTCCTCACTTCTTAAAGATCCAACCCCCAGGTCTCTCCTGGTTCAATCTCACACATGTGTTGCCTACTCATGTGCCCGGGTGGTACTCCAACATACCACTCCCTCCTGCCACCTGAAAGCTTATGTTGCTTCCAAGACCACGAGCTCCATGTAGGACGGGCCTCCCCTCTATCTGGGCTCCCCACAAGGCTGGTGGTCATCCTGGACGTATAGCAGGGACTCAGGAGGCATGTGCAAATAGACAGAAGGGACAATGTCTATCCTTCTGGAGCCATCTGTCTCTTCGCAGACACCCCCCACCCCATGGTGGGCACACACACAGGTGGTCCTTCCACATAGGGCTGGCAGCAGATCACTCCAGGAGGAACTCAGCACTCACGTTCAACAACCCTGAACTTCACACTGTGCTTTGAAGCAGACTGTGTTGAACAGCAACAAATATATCACTTCCTGGAATTGGATTTTATATACATAACTTTGTCAAACATACATATTTTAGTTCTACAATCCAGGGCCTGGACTGCTTTAAAAGCAAGCTCCAAACCTGCCCTTGTAGCAAATCTGCTGGCTGCTTCTGGCAGCTTTCGAGGGGCCTCTGCTGGGAAGTTCATGTGCCAAAGCTGTTCTGTACAGGGACGTGATGCTGGGCAGCTCAGAATCCTGAAGAGCCTCCTTCACGGTCACTGGGAGTAACTCTTCCTCTCGTTGCAGAATCAGCAGGGGCAGTGGCCATGCCGGCCCCATGCTGAGAATATACCAGGCTCTCCCCTTCTGGTAGACAGCCACACCACTGCATGCTTTAATTCAGGTGAGTTGAAAGAAAACAGGTAAGAAACATTCTTTTCCACGAGCTTATGAAGTGCCATTATACTGGATTCACAAAACAACTTTTAAGTCAACACAATGAGTGACGGCAGTGGTTCCAAGTGGGAAGGAAGTCATATGGGTACGGATACCTGTTTGGTTTGAAAGGAGGGGAATGCCACAAAACTGAGCTCCAGCAACCTCAAGCAAGCTGAGCTTTTTTTATTTCCAGGCAATAAAGCCTGTGACAGCTGCCTATTTATCTCCATGACACAGCTTCACTTTCAAGGCCTTTTGACCAATGGATAAACTTACTGAGCACCTGTTACAGGCCAGGTACTTTCCTGGGTGAGGACACAGCAGTGAATGAAACTCGGGAGAGCCAAGCCCTGCTTTCAAGGAGTTTCCAGTCCAGTCCCAGGAGACAGGCAGCTACACACAGTCATCGGATGGCCTGCCTGCTGGCTCGCTTTGAGTTAGCACAGAGGGGCAGAAAAGGCCAGGATGGGAGTGCTACGGAGTCCTATGCCCTGAGACAGATAGGTGACAGATTTCAGAAAGAGCATGGAAGCAAGAGTGCCTGGAGCTTGAGTGGGAAGGGTCGGGGAGGGAGGTTTGGGGGTGAGAATGGAAGAGAGAGGCTAGATGGTGAGGCTGTATCAGACATGTTAAGGCAAAGCAAAGGGGCAATGGACACCATCTCATATTTTAACGTAACTGGTCCGGCTGAGCTCTGAGAGCAGACTGGAGGACAGCCACCTTGGAATCAAGAAGACCAGTCTGGGTTTTCTGTTTTGCAATCCGGAAAGGATGGTAGCTTGGAAGAGGGTGAAAAACATAACAGGTAGAAAAAAATGTCAGATTCGGAAGTTAGTTTGACAATAGACACTAGGATCCACTGACGAATGAACTATGGGATGGAAGAAAAAGAGGGAAATCCAGAAGTCCCAGGTTTGGGCCCAAACGGCTGGAGAAATGGCACTGCTATTTTGGGGGAAGGACACATGGGGAACCTGAATGTGGTCTGGACAGGCCAAGCAGACATCTGTTGGACATTCCTTGACCTAATTCCAATCTTTTCTTCTGGGTTTCCACTCTTTCCCAAGCCTGTAATATAACCAGACCATCATCTTTCCTATTCCCTGAATGGTCATGAGAGTTCCCCATAGCTTTTTCCCAGGAATCCTCTACCCCACTAAAAATGGTGTCCATCTTTAACTGAGCACCAATGATCCCCCAATCCAAAAAGAGCCTAAGGGCCTAATTTTCACCCAGAACAGGAACACATTAGCAGCTTCCCATGCTGTCTGGGCCCCACAGAAACTTACAAATAGCTGGGAAAGAAAAGCAGACGCATCCTCAAGAGAGAATGGTGAACTCGGGTACCAGTAAAAATAAAGACTTCCGAAGAGGGACGCCTGGGTGGCTCAGTGGGTTAAGCCTCTGCCTTCAGCTCAGGTCCGCATTGGGCTCTCTACTCAGCAGGGATGCTGCTTCCCCACTCTCTCTGCCTGCCTCTCTGTCTACTTGTAATGTCTGTCAAATAAGTAAATATTTAAAAACAAAAACAAAAACAAAACACCTCTGAAGAATGAGCAAACTGGGTTTCACAAGCAGGGGAATGTTTGCAGGGGGGTGGAGGTGTTTGTGTGCAGCTGTGAATAGTTCTCACTGGAAGCAGCTCGGAGGATCGGCCTCCCTCACCTTGCTGGCCCTACCCTCTGCAGAGCAATGGGCCCACAGGGCTGAAAGATGCGGCTCGTCAAGAACCTTTCGTGGCCCCTGACAAAGGGCAGGTGCCTCACGTGAGGCCCCCCCACCTAGAAGCACATGTAAATTGCCATGACCCATCCAGGATTTTTAGAGGCCAACTCAAGCGTTCCCCACCCTGTATATCCCTGAGAATGGTTTAGTCCATTTTGTTTGCCCAACTACAAGCGAGTACCTACTTTGGGCCATCGAACTTTTATTTACTCACAATCTCAGGACCGCACCCTGGGTATCTCCATCATTACCATCTAAGTCCCTGGTAAGGTTTCCCTCAGTTCTGGGTGAGGCCAGATCAGCTTTCTAAGAATCCGTGAGACTAGCACAACAGAGCGTGGCACCTTCAGTGAGCATTTACACCCGCCCACCCCTTCGTTTGAGGTGCCCAGCAATCCAGGGCAGGGCTGAAACTGCCACTCGGAGCTCCGTCCTTCAGCAGAGGAATGACAGTGACTGGCTGGCTTGCCCAGAGATGAGGGAAGTGCCAACAGCAGCTCAGATCATGCAGAGCCCTCTCCTTTTACATGCAAGAAAAGCAAGGCCCCCCAGAGCCCCTTTACTCCCTTAGCCAGTTGTGAGGTCCCCGAGGGCAAATGCATCTGATCAGCAACAATCCCGGCCCACCAGGGGTAATCACTTGCAACAGATGTGAATCTAAGCTGACATCCCTTGGGAGCATGACCAATCAGAATCATCCACCTACATATTGTGCAGAGGCCCAACCCCAAGCACAGTGCAGGAGAACCCCTCCCCCCACAAATGGCTGTGCTGGTACTTCCACCTTCCCTCCCCCATACCGTAACTCGGCCTGAGGAAGGGAGAAGAAAGATTTCAGTGTGCAATCCCAGCAGTGGGGAGACCAAAAAGCAGACTGGGTCATTTCAGTAATTACAGAGGAGTAAGAATCTGCAAGGATTTCCCACGAAATTGGCTCAAGAAGCATTCTCAGCCTGCGTACAGGACGTCTGTTTAAATGATTCATGGGAATAAACTGGTTCCCGATTTTGTACTGGGGCTCACACCAGGTCGGAGTGCAGAGGTCTGAGCATGGGTCCTGCTGGCTCTGCCACACTGAGACCCTGGGTGTTAATAATGATCATACATAAGTACCATTTACCAAGTGCTGGGTGTGCGCCAGGCATGCTGGGCTGGAGGGACACATCATCTCATTCAGCGGGCACAGGCAGTCCGGGGAAGAGGGGGGAAGGGAGCCTCATCTCATCATCACTTCCATTTTACAGATGAGGACACTGGGATTCAGATGCCTAAGTCACCAACGGCCCCAAGGTCAAGCAGCTGCTGACTGGGTGTGTCTGATCCCCCCAATCCAGAGCCCTTATACTTCTGGTCTGAACTAATCCAAGCCTCAGTTTCCCCAGGAAGAGAGAGAAGAGGGCCTAAATAAGCCTGAAACAGTCTTCTGGGCTTCCGAGGTGTGGTCCCAAGGCTGAAGGGGCGTGGCCTTCTCACCCTCCCCAGGCCGCCGGGCGGGAGAAGAGGGGGGTAGCGGGGAGGGAGAATTAACCTGGGAATTGCGCCCAGGGTCTGAACCCGCGCCTAGGGGGTAGGTGGGAAGGGGTTACTCACGTCGATGTTCCTTAGAATGACGCACTTTCCATTGGTGTAAAGAAAATTGTTGCCCTTGGGGTCTCCGCCAATGATTTTGGAGACGCCCCTCTCCACCTGGGGGAGGCTGGCGAACACCTTCTCTGCGGAGACACAAACCAGGCAGGGCGCGTTAGGGGCATCCCTCACCTCGGGCCCCGGCCGAACTGACGACCGGGGGCCAGGAGCGGACGAGAGAGGGGACCTGGACCGGTCTCAGCCGGTCACCTGTTGCCTCCACCGGGAGGGGCGGCCGCCACTTTGAAGGAGCGCAGGGGACCGCGCGACTTCCTGGTCCGCGCTCCCGACCAGGCCCTTCAGGAACGCGGGGGCTCCCACGGGCCCAGCCCGCAGCACCAACTTTGGGGTACCCCCGGGCCGGGGATCGCCGCCGGGCGCCCTGAGGGCGGAGGAGCGTTCGCCGGCCCGCTCCCTCTCCCCTCCCCCGCGGCCGGGGACTCAGCCGGGCCGCCCGCGCCCCGCGCCACGCCGATGGCCGAGGGGGTCCGGCGGCGTGGACGCCCATCCCCGGGGGCACCGGGCCGCGGCACTTACTGATCTCGTACGGCATTCTCGCCCACTTGTTACCGCGCCGCGCTCGCTAAGACCTCCGGAGCCGCCCGCGCCGCGAAGCAGACTGGCAGAGGCCGGGCCAGGGACCGGGGGCCGAGAGGCGGCGCCGGGCTTGCGGGGCGCGGAGGGGGCGGTCCGAGGCCGGGGCTCCGAGGCCGGCTCGCGCCCTGCCCTGCGCGCTGCCGCTGCGGACGCGCCGAACCCGGAAGCGCGGTCCCGCGCGCGGCTCGCCCCCAGCTTTGACCATATATAGTCAAGCGCTCGGCTCGGCGGCTGCAGCCCGCGTGAGGATGCGCGGACCGGGCCGCCCCTCCCCCACCCCCGCGTGGGCCCCGCCCCGGAAGTGACGTTGCACGCGGCCCCGTAAAAATGTGGCGCGGGCAGCCGATTCAGTGTCCGGTCGCTTCTGGGTGCTGCTTAGTTCGTGGACGGCAGGGTGGGCGGGCTACTCCGGCCGTTCAGGTTGAAGTTCGGGGCCGCACAACGCGCCAGCACGCTGTTGTGGGGCGGGTGGTACTGGGGAAGCCGTTTTCGACCCTGTGTTTGCCCAGCGGGCGTTCCCGGGCCGCTAGCTTTCCGGCGGAGTCGGAGCCCGCGCAGGGATTGCAAACAGTGCTTTTTCTTTCCTTAAAAACATGCCTGACTGGGAGTCGCCCTTCCTCTAAAGCAGCCGCTGGCAGCAGAGATTTCAGGGATATGCCTTGCTGGGCCTGAACTCTCTCAAAACTTCCTGTAGAAACCTAAGAAGCCGAGGAGAGCGAAGGGCATGTAGGCTCTAAGAAAACCAGGGTTTATGAGTCAGAAGGCAGAAGGAAAGGGGGAACTTCCACTTTCAAGATCAAGGCAGCGTGAAAATGGGGAAGGCAAGGGCTCCGAGATGTTGCTTTAAGCCTTCTTTTTCAGTAGGGGGACACAGCTTTCCTGAGGGGTGGCTAAGTGAGGATATGTAAAGCACCTGTGGGTACTGAAGTCCAAGCTGAAAAAACTTTCTGTATGTACTGGAAAGACCTGTTAGCTGTTTCCAGAATCTACCCAGGTTAACCATTTCTTGCCTCCTTGACTGTTAGTCCCACAGAACCAGGGCTCACCTGGGTTATCGCAGGTGTTTGTTATGCACCTGTTCTCCTACCACCGTCCCCCACCTTCACCTCAGTCTGTTCTTCAGGTTGCAGTCTGTGTTCTATAAACTAAAACCTACTTTTCACCTTAAAGTTTATAGGAACTCCCAAGTCTCCAAGCTAAAACCTTTAAGACTGGGCCCTAGGTAACAAGTCTCAGGGTTAGGAGAAGACTCCATCTACTGCTCTCAGCTGTACCTTTCTCTTGCACACTGTCTGCCTTGTTCCAGGAATGCCCCAAGATACGCCTGCCCTAGGTCCTTGGCAATTTACTCTTCTCTCCAGAAAAAACTAATTGCTATAGTATCACTTGCTCAGTGAAGGTCCCCTTCCCTGACCACTTATTTTAAATCCCAAGCTTCCAGCTCTTAGGAACATATTCCTGATATTAACTTTCCTGTGACTTGTCTGGAGTATTCACCTGGCAGATGTTCAAACGGGTGACTCCTGTACCCCACGTGTGCCTTTTGATCAGGAAGCAGTGGCTGTGAAGGTAGTTCTGTGAAGGACCCTAGAAATGATAAGTCTTGGTATCAAATGGTGATTCCCGAAAAAAGTGGTAGCTATAACTCTGGAGAAACCAGGGTTTGATTATCAGCCCCTAATGAGACTTGGGTTCAGAACAGGTGGATTTAAAATCACCCCTGGGATGTTTATGTAACAGAAGCACCCTCGTGCAAGTAAACCTAAGGCACCAGCCTCGAACTCTTGCAAGCTGGTAAACTTTAGCTCATGCACAAAGCCTTGTTGAACTTAACGCTACTTCACAAGGAGACTAAAACTCAACGTAGAACATTCTCAAAACCCTGGTAGGAGGGTTTGCTGCTAGCCTAGGAAGTCCTATTGATCTGGGGGCTTGAAGTTTGGGTTGGGGTGGGAATGCTTACCCTAGTTTAAAAACAAAGCAAAAACCTGTCTATGGACAGCAGGACAAGGCAGGAAGTTACAAGGTTGAAAGGGAAGAAGGACCCCAGGGCATTCTTCCTCTGGCTTGTCTCAGGGTTGGTATGCTTGGTTGTCTCTCAGCTGTAAAGGCTCAGTAACACCTGAGTAGTATTGGCTGTGGCTAGCTGTTATTCCGTCACTTTTTCCTTGAGTTCCTCTACATACACCTTTGCTAATACAACCAACAGCCTGCTTCCCCTCTCTAGGAGGGACCCTGGATGTCAGTATCCTGGTGGCTCCTCTTCTACATGTCTGTCCAGCTACTTCTCTCAGAATGTCTCCTGTAACCAACTGCCTCCCCAGCATCTCTGTAGGGAAGTCCCCAAGGCACTTCTTGAGAATAAACCAGCCTAAGACCACCCTGGATCCCTCCTGCCATGGTGACCCTGCCTTTCTGGCTACTTTGGCTCCAGACCTTACCCAGCCCTGTCCTCACCCCCGCCCCCCCACCCCGGCGTTCAACCGGGGTTGAACGGATAAGTTGAATCAGATAAGTTCAGACTTATCTGATTCCTTGAATGCCTGCATTTCTCCAATCTATCCCTTCATCTCCCTAACACCACCAGGTTCTGAGCTTCTACGCCTCATCCAGGCTCCTTTAACCACTTCCTAACTACTGTGTCCACTCAGAGCCAGAGTAACCTGCTGGGTGTGACCAGTAAACCCTGAGGCAGCGAATGAAAAGATTATTCCAGACACCTAAATAGGAGAAAGGAGAGGGAGAGATGCTCTAGGGGTGAAAAGATCCTGAGCCAGACTCGGTCTCCATTTTTTTTTTTTTAAGATTTTATTTCTTTTATTTGACAGAGATTACAAGTAGGCAGAGAGGCAGGCAGAGAGAGGAGGAAGCAGGCTCCCTGGCTCGATCCCAGGACCCTGGGATCATGACCTGAGCTGAAGGCAGAGGCTTTAACCCACTGAGCCACCCAGGTGCCCCTCAGTCTCCATTTTTATTGCAGGTCTCAATACATCAAGGAAGAGCAGAAAAGCAGAAAGGAATGTTAGGTTTTAGTAATCAAGACCTAGACCTATGGGTCGAGGTGTGGTGGAAGCAAGCGGCGTCTGCTGTGCATACAGGCTAAGGGTATGATGCATATGTGACCATAAGGTTGAGAGTGTTTTTCATTTAAGTTAAATGTTTACTCCCTAGGTGAGAGCTTTGAGCTGCAGTAAGGATCTGACTCTGGCTGTTTTCAGCTCAAACTTCAAAGCAGACCCAGCATTGCAGGCCCTCCTCCTTTGCTTTTCATAATCAGTCTCCTCTTGGGAGACCCATTTCCCTTAAGTCTTCTCTATCCAGGCACTGTGAATCCTCACAGTAATCTCAAACCTTGTCAGCACCCCACACATCTTCTATCTCAAGATGTAGGCCTGGAGAGGATGTTGGTCTCTAAGGCCCTGTGGGGATCCAGCCTCAGCCTAGCTTTCTAGTAGCTCTGTGCCTGGGTCTCTTCGGGTCACAAGGGGCCACCCCCAGGGCCTTTCAGCTCTGCTGCTCTGCACAGCGCCTGCCTGGGTCTATTGTCCCTGCTATTTCTTACCCTTTCCTGCACAGCCCAGTTTAAGGCCAGTCAACTCTTAGATTAAGGCCAAATTAAGTCCTCTCCTTGCTGGATTAACTTGCTTCCCCACCCCCACTGTGAACTGAGAACAGGGGCCCCCTGTTCAGGGGCTGCATGATTTTCGAGTATTTAGCTAAGGGCCCACCAGGCTGCTCTAGAGGGAATGAGGAATCCGAGCATCCCCTGAGTTTGCATTGAATTCTAAAGCAATTAGTGTCTTAAAAACCTACTTAAGTGATTCCTTAAATCTTAAACTCCTAGGCTGGCTTTGGGTAATCTGGTGTCGGTTATTTAGGTAACCCCAACAAAACCCTTAGATCGGCTTCCAGGTGTCAGTACAAGGCCCTGATGCTTCCTTTTTGGGTCAGTTCTGCTGGATGCTTCGTGCTGAAAATTGAAGGCTCAGGATACGTGGCTCTACCTGAATCCACCACTTCCTGAGCGTGCTTAGCCCAGGAGCCTTGGTTTCCTATTCCATAAACTGGGATTCCACAGGAGACCTGGGCTTTGTCAAATGAATGACTAATCCCTGTAACTACTACAAGATTTTTTTTTTTTTTTTTTTTGGTCAAATTCCTGCAAGCTACAGGAACTTTAGCATAAGTTACTTTCCCTTGAGGATGATCAACAGTAGGTGTATTTGTAGGAGAAAACTCCGTATTCCTGCATAGCTTCAGACTGATCTTAACATAGTTCAGGGAATATATCCTCTTCATGGGGCGCCTGGGTGGCTCAGTGGGTTAAAGCCTCTGCCTTCGGCTCAGGTCATGATCCCAGGGTCCTAGGATCGAGCCCCGCATCAGGTTCTCTGCTCAGTGGGGAGACTGCTTCCTCTTCTCTCTCTGCCTGCCTCTCTGCCTACTTGTGATCTGTCTGTCAAATAAATCTTTTAAAATATATATATATATATATCCTATTTATTCCAGCCACTGATGTATCTTAGTTCTTTATAAGCCATGCTTCACAGACCACTAAACCTCCACTATCTGATCTTCCTAAGGAATGGGTGAGGTCCATCAGCTGAGACAGCAAACCTGACTTGAGACTTGAACCTGCACGACTTCACTCCTTCAGCATAGAGCTGTGAAGGCTCTGGGGCAGTCCACCGCTTCCTTGTCTGTTCTTTGCCCTAAGAACTCCTGTAGTTTGTAGGAAGAACACAGCACCTGTTTTTGCTTCTCTCTGCTGCCTGATACTCAGAACTTTGGTTGAAATGGTGCCCCGAGGGCTGTCCTCAACTCTGCCTCTCTAAAGGATTTTCTACAACTGAGGACTTCCCTAGTCACGCCCCATGAGCCAGGTGCTGGCTTGCATGTCCTTTGGCTCAAAGGTTATGACTTGCCCAAGTTTCCAAGCAAAAGGCTACAGGCAGGATTAAAGCTTGGGTCAGCTTTCTCCAAAGCCCAGCTGTTTTCCTTACTAAAAAGGAGTGATCCAGAGGCAACTGGGTGGCTCAATTAAGCATCTGACTCTTGATTTCAGGTCAGGTCATGATCTCAGGGTCGTGAGATATGAGCCCTGCATCGGGCTCTGAGCTCACTCAGCCACTCAGCAGGGAGTCTGTCTCTCACCCCCCTGCTTCCCACCGCCCACTGGCCCCCCCCCAAAAAAAATCTTAAAAGAAAAAAGTGAACCAGACCAACACTTGTGAACCTGTGTTCTTGAACAGGCAACTTTATTTCATTCCAGTGAACGGTAGAATCCAGTAGCTCTTCAGTCAAGTGCAAGGATGTCCTTGTTCAGTTGAAAACTGTGACCTGGGACAAATACTCAATTACAATACTACTGCCTTTTTTTTTTTTTTTTTTTTTTTTTTTTTTTTTTTTTTTTTTTTGCTGACTTGCACTAGAAAATAATCCAGCCATCTGTTAGGTCAGTCGTGATCTGCTTGGCTTTGGGTGCTGCCCCTGTCCCAGTAGCCGCCATCAAGCAGGCATGTGGCTGCATGTCACTTGATGTTCTGCAGTGCTGTGGGGTATCTGGTCTGAGGGCCATGCTGGCCTCCTTCCTGATGACCTAGAGCCTTGGGTGAAGGGAGCTCTGCTTTGTGTAGAAACCCTAGTACAACCCCTAGGTCTGTCCTTCCTCTGGTCTGGTCAGCACTGGGGTCCTTCTCCCTGGCTGTTGCAGGCATGAAGAGTTCCTGGACCTCTGTGTATGGGAGTACAGGGCGTACTTAAGCCCCAGTTCTGCAGAACTGGCTCTAGGCTACTTCCCCAATAGCTGAGGATCTTGGGAAGTGCCAGCGCACTCCAGAAATCCATCCTGGCTTCTGCCAACACTTCCTGCTCGATTAAAGGAGTCACTGGCCGTTTCCAAACCAACTTCCTACTATATTAGTCTTTAGTCTGCTCCAAGACATGAACCAATCTCCATATTTTCCAAAGCACAGAAAACCCAAAGCTGGCTTTATTGGTAGCCGAGAGGGCTTTGGCCTTTTGCTTCCACAGAGAGGGACATGGATTAGCTGGACATAATCTGTTTCTCTGTCCCTCTGCAGGGAGTGATCAGACCAATAGTTCAGCTTAGGGAACTGGCTAAGCATTGCTGAGCCCTTGTTTTGCTTGCATTCTGAGAACAGGTGCTTTGCTTCCTCCAACTAGTTGAGTGTTGGCGTATAGACTGCCCAGCCCCTGAAACCAGGCCCACTGTCTAAGTCTGCCTGTGGCTGGGAAAGTATTTGTTTGCTAGACCTGCTGTCCTTAAGTACCACAAGCTGAAGGACTTAAGCAGCAGACGATCTCCATCTGGTGATGGCAGAATTGTTGATTTCTTCTGCAGGGCATGAGCAAAAGTCTGTTCCATACTCGTCCCCCAGCTTTTGTGATTTTTGACAATTTTTGACTTATATGCAAGCATCACTTTGATCTCTGCCTTCATGGTCATATGGCATCTCCCTGGGGCTCTGTGAGCCAATCACTACCCCCACTTTCTATAAGGACCCTAGCCATTTGGGACTGAGGCCTCCCTCCTCCAGAAGGACCTCATTGTAATGGATTACACATACAGTGGCCTCATACCCAATTCACCTTCTGAGGGTACTGGGGATTAAGACTTGACTATCATTGGGATACATTTCAATCTGTGAAAGTAGGTAAGAGGCTTGCCTGTTCCACCTCCCTGTCCTCCTTCCCCCTATGTGCCCTTGACTGCTAGCCTGAGGCCTCCTTGGAGGGAAAGACACAAGATGCCTGAGTATGCAGACATGCACTTAGGCAGGGACCGTAGCTTTGACACTAGAGGTTTGACATCCACTTTGGAGTAGATGCCCTTGAGGAAAACCACCAACTAGGATACAAACCGATCAACGGGCGGGTGTCCTGCCAAAGGGTCCCCAAAGAAATGATCAAACAGCCACTCCCCAACCCACCCCCGATCCAGCTTCCATTCCAAAATGCTTCAATGCAGCAGCTTAGAATAGCAGCCTTTAAAATAGGCACCAGAACATTTTTGTCATGTTTGGGAGCTACTTGGCATCTGGTGCTGCCCCTAAGGCTGTGAACCCAATTCCTTAGCTGTGCTGGCATGGCTGGGAAGGGACTTCTGCATCCAAGTGCAGCTGCAGGGTGGTGGCAACCATAGGTAACCAGGAGCTGCTGTTTGGCTTCAATGTCCTCAGCTTAAGTCTGGGCCCAGGAAGGCCTAGGCCCCTTGTCCTGGTTGGGTGGGCTCTGGGCCCTACTGATGGCATTGTTGGGACTGGGATGGTAGGTCTCTGTCCAAGGACAACTTGAATTCTATATGGCAGTGTTTGTTCTCAAAGCAGTAGCTCTACAGGGAGACTGCAAGGGAGGAGGCTGCAGATGGAAGGAGCTCTGACTCCGGCATCAAAGTTGATGGAGTAGCACCACTGTGTACACTTGGGGATGACTGGCATCTGGTTTTAATTCTTATCTTTTAAAGATTTTATTTATTCAACAGAGATAGAGCCAGAGAGCACAAGTAGTGGGGAGGGGAAGCAGAGGGAGAAAGAAGCCGACTGCCTCCTGAGCAGGGAGCCCAATGTGGGACTCAATCCCAGGACCCTGGGATCATGATCTGAGCTGAAGGCAGACGCTTAACTGACTGAGCCACCCAGGCGCCCCTAGTTTTAAGTCTTTAAATTCAGTTAAGTGTTCTGTTGGCTTCAGTGTATAACATAGTGATTCAACACTCCCATACAACAACCTGGTGCTTATGACAAGTGCTCTCCTTAATCCCCACCCACCTCCCCTCTAGTGGCCATCAGTTTGTTCTCTAGAGTGGAGTCTGTTCCTTGATGTTACCCCCTCCACTTTGCTGTTTTTTAAAATTCCAGATGAGTGAAATCCCAAGGTAGTTGTTTTTCTGACTCATTTCACTTAGTGTTACAATAATCTCTAGCTCTATGTCATGGCAAATGGCAAGAATTCATTTTTTATTATTTTTATTAGCATATATTATTTGCCCCAGGGATATAGGTCTGTGAATCATCAGGCTTACACATTTCACAGCACTCACCATAGCACATACCCTCCCCAATGTCCATAATTCAACCACCCTTTCCACACCATCCCCCCCCACCCCCGCCTGGCTAGCAACCCTCAGTTTGTTTTGTGAGATTAAGAGTCTCCTATGGTTTGTCTCCCTCCCAATCCCATCTTGTTACATTTTTTCCTTCCCTACCCCCCAAGCCCCCTGCCTTGCCTCTCAAATTCCTCATATCAGAGAGATCATATAATAGTCTTTCACTAATTGACTTATTTCAGTCAGCATAATACCCTCTAGTTCCATCCACGTGGTTGCAAATGCCAAGATTTCGTTTCTTTTGATGGCTGCATAGTATTCCATTGTGTGTATGTATACACATCTTCTTTATCCATTCATCTTT
Organism: Martes martes; assembly: GCF_963455335.1. Lineage (NCBI taxonomy): Eukaryota > Metazoa > Chordata > Mammalia > Carnivora > Mustelidae > Martes > Martes martes. Next base: position 145,708,703 of record NC_137889.1, read on the forward strand.
TGATGAACATCTAGGTTCTTTCCATAGTTTGGCTATTGTGGACATTGCTGCTATAAACATTTGGGTGCACGTGCCCCTTCAGACCACTACATTTGTATTTTTAGGGTAAATACCCAGTAGTGCAATTGCTGGGTCATAGGGTAGCTCTATTTTCAACTTTTTGAGGAACCTCCATGCTGTTTTCCAGAGTGGCTTCACCAGCTTGAATTCTCACCAACAGTGTAGGAGGGTTCCCTTTTCTTCACATCCTCTCCAACATCTGTCATTTCCTGACTTGTTATTTTAGCCATTCTGATTGGTGTGAGGTGGTATCTCATTGTGCTTTTGATTGGTATTTCTCTGATGCCAAGTGATGAGCACTTTTTCATGTGTCTGTTGGCCATCTGAATGCCTTCTTTGCAGAAATGTCAGTTCATGTCCTCTGCCCATTTCTTGACTAGATTATTTTTTCTTTGGGTGTTGAGTTTGAGAACTTCTTTATAGGTTTTGGATACTAACCCTTTATCTGATATGTAGCAAATATCTTCTCCCATTCTGTCAGTTGTCTTTTGGTTTTGTTAACTGTTTCCTTTGCTATGCAGAAGCTTTTGATCTTGATGAAGCCCAATAGTTCATTTTTGCCCTTGCTTCCCTTGCCTTTGATGTTCCTAGGAAGAAGTTGCTGCAGCTGAGGTCGAAGAGGTTGCTGCTTGTGTTCTCAAGGATTTTGATGGATTCCTTTCTCACATGGATTCCTTTCATTCATTTTGAGTCTATTTTTGTGTGTAGTGTAAGGAAATGGCCCAATTTCATTCTTCTACATGTGGCTGTCCAATTTTCCCAGCACCATTTTTTGAAGAGACTGTCTTTTTTCCATTGGACATTCTTTCCTGCTTTGTCAAAGATCAGTTGACCATAGAGTTGAGGTCCTATTTCTGGACTCTCTATTCTGTTCCATTGTTCTATGCATCTGTTTGGTGCCAGTACCATACTGTCTTGATGATGACAGCTTTGTAATAGAGCTTGAAGTCTGAAATTGTGAAACCACCAGCTTTGGCTTTATTTTTCAACATTCCTCTGGCTATCTGGGGTCTTTTCTGGTTCCATATTAATTTTAGGATTATTTGTTCCATTTCTTTGAAAAAATTGATGGGGTTTTGGTAGGGATTTCATTGAATGTGTAGATTGCTCTAGGTAGTATAGACATTATTTGTTCTTCCAATCCATGAGCATGGAACATTTTTCCATTTATTTGTGTCTGCCTCAATTTCTTTCATGAGTACTTTATAGTTTTCTGAATACAAATTTTTTGCCTCTTTGGTTAGGTTTATTCCTAGGTATCTTATGGTTTTGGGTGCAATTGTAAATGGGACTGACTCCTTTTCTTCTGTCTTGCTGTTGGTGTATAGAAATGCAACTGACTTCTGTGCATTGATTTTATATCCTGACACTTTACTGAATTCCTGTATGAGTTCTAGCAGTTTCGGAGTGGAGTCTTTTGGGTTTTCCACATAAAGTATCATGTCATCTGCAAAGAGTGAGAGTTTGACTTCCTCGTTCCTGATTCAGATGCCTTTTATTTCTTTTTGTCTGATTGCTGAGGCTAGGACTTCTGGTACTATGTTGAATAGCAGTGGCGATAATGGACATTCCTGCCATGTTCATGACCTTAGGGGAAAAGCTCTTAGTTTTTCCCCATTGAGAATGATGGCTTTAATGATATTGAGGTATGTGCCCTCTATCCCTACACTTTGAAGAGTTTTGATCAAGAAACGATGCTATACTGTCAAATGCTTTTTCAGCATCTATTGAGAGTATCATATGGTTCTTGTTCATTCTTTTATGAATGTATTGTATCACACTGGTTGATTTGTGGATGTTGAACCAAACTTGCAGCCCAGGAATAAGTCCCACTTGGTCATGGTGAATAATCCTTTTAATGTACTGTTGGATCCTATTAGCTAGTATTTTGGTGAGAATTTTTGCAACTGTGTTCATCAAGGATATTGATCTGTAATTCTTTGTTGGGGTCATTGTCTGGTTTTGGGATCAAGGTAATGCTGGCCTCATAAAATGAGTTTGGACATTTTCCTTCTATTTCTACTTTTTTGGAACAATTTCAGAATAGGTATTAATTCTTTAAATGAATTCCCCTGGGAAGGTGTCTGGTCCTGGGCTCTTGTTTGTTGGGAGATTTTTGATGACTGCTTCAATTTCCTTATTGGTTATGGGTCTGTTCAGTTTTCTTTTTTTTCCTGGTTCAGTCTTGGGAGTTTATACATCTCTAGGAATGTAGATTGTCAAATTTGCTGGTGTATAGTTGCTCATAATATATATTTTTTAAGATTTTATTTATTTATTTGACAGAGATCTCAAGTAGGCAGAGAGGCAGGTAGAGAGAGAGGAGGAAGCAGGTTCCCCACTGAGCAGAGATCCTGATGGGGGCTCAATCCCAGGACCCCAGGACCATGACCTGAGCCAAAGGCAAAGGCTTTAACCCACTGAGCCACCCAGGCGCCCCTGCTCATAATATGTTCTTATAATTGTTTATTTCTTTGCCATTGGTAGTGATCTCTTTCATTTATAATTTTATTTGGGTCCTTTCTCTTTTTGATAAGTCTGGCCAGGGGTTTATCAATCTTATTAATTCTTTCAAAGAATGAGCTCCTAGTTTCGTTGATTTGTTCTACTGTTCTTTTGGTTTCTATTTTATTGATTTCTGCTCTGACCTTTATGACTTCTCTTCTCCTGCTGGGTTTAGGTTTTCTTTGTTCTTTCTCCAGCTCCTTTAGGTGTAGGGTTAGGTTGTGTACTTGAGACCTTCTTGTTTTTTGAGAAAGTCTTGTATTGCTGTATACTTTCCTCTCAGGACCACCTTCGCTGTGTTTCACAGATTTTGAACAGTTGTGTTTTCATTTTCACTTGTTTCCGTGAATTTTTTCAATTCTTTAATTTCCGGGTTGACCCATTCATTCTTTAGTAGGATGCTCTTTTGTCTCCATGTATTTGAGTTCTTTCCAACTTTCTTTTTGTGATTGAGTTCTAACTTCAGAGCATTGTGGTCTGAAAATAGGCAGGGAATGATCCCAGTCTTTTGGTACTGGTTGAGATCTGATTTGTGACCCAGGATGTGATCTATTCTGGAGAATATTCCACGTGCACTAGAGAAGAATGTGTATTCTATTGCTTTTGGATGGAATGTTCTGAATATACCTATGATGTACATCTGGTCCAGTGTGTCATTTAAAGCCTTTATTTCCTTGTTGATCTTTTGCTTGGATGATCTGTCCATTGCAATGAGGGGGGGGTGTTAAAATCCCCTGCTATTATTGTGTTATTGTGGATGTGTATCTTTGATTTTGTTATTAATTGGTTTATATAATTGGCTGCTCCCATGTTAGGGGCATAGATATTTAAAATAGTTAGATCTTTTTGTTGCACAGACCCTTTTGAATATGATCTAGTGTCCTTCCTCATCTCTTATTATAGTGCTTGGCTTAAAATCTACTTTATCTGATATGAGGATTGCCACCCCAGGTTTCTTTTGATGTCCATTAGCATGGTAAATTGTTTTCCACCCTCTCACTTTAAATCTGGAAGTGTCTTTGGGTCTAAAATGAGTTTCTTGTAGACAGCATATTGATGGGTCTTGTTTTTTTATACATTCGGATACCCTGTGTCTTTTGATTGGGGCATTTAGCCCGTTAACATTCAGGGTAACTATTGAAAGACATGAATTTAGTGCCATTGCATTTCCTGTAAGGTAACTGTTAACTGTATATTGTCTCTGCTCCTTTCTGGTCTGCTACTTTTAGCCTCTCTCTTTGCTTAGAGGACCACTTTCAATATTTCCTGTAGGACTGGTTTGGTGCTTGCAAATTCTTTTAATTTTTGTTTTTCCTGGAAGTTTTTTTTATCTCTCCTATTTTCAGTGATCGCCTAGCTGGATATAATATTCTGGGCTGCATATTTTTCTCATTTAGTGCTCTGAATATATCATGCCAGTTCTTTCTGGCCTTCCAGGTCTCTGGATAAGTCTGTTGCCAATCTAATATTTCTACCATTGTATGTTACAGACTTATTGTTCTGAGCTGCTTTCAGGATTTTCTTTGTCACTAAGACTTTTAAGTTTTACTGTTAGATGATGGGGTGTGGACCTATTTTTATTTATTTTGAGGGGGGTTCTCTGTGCCTCCTGGGTTTTGATGCTTGTTCCCTTTGACATATTAGGGAAATTCTCTACTATAATTCGTACCAATATACTTTCTGCCCCTCTCTTTCTTCTTCTGGGATCCCAATTATTCTACTATTGTTTCATCTTATGGTATCACTTACCTCTCATTCTCCCCTCATGATCCAGTAGTTGTTTGTCTCTCTTTTGCTCAGTTTCTTTATTCTCCATTATTTGGTCTTCTATATCACTAATTCTCTCTTCTGCCTTATTTATCCTAGCAGTAAGAGCCTCCATTTTTTATTGCACCTCATTAATAGCTTTTTTTATTTCAACTTGGCTAGATTTTAGTTTTTATTTCTCCAAAAGGGGTTTCTTTAATATCTCCCATGCCTTTTTGAAGCCCAGCTAGCACCTTGATAACGTCATTCTGAACTCTAGTTCTGACATATTATCAATGTCCATATTGATTAGGTCCCTAGCCATCAGTACTGCCTCTTGTTCCTTTTCTTCCCCCCACTGTGGTGAGTTTTTCCACCTTGTCATTTTATCCAGATACATGAACAAGAGAAAAAATACTAAAAGGGTAGCAAAGACCTCAGAAAAATGTGCACTAACCAAATCGGAGGAGGGAGGAGACCCAGAAGTGGGGGATGAGAAAGGGGAGGAAAAATAAAAATTAAAAAAAAATATATATGTACATACATTAGACTGGTGAATAGAACAGAGCCACCCACTTGATTTTGGGTGTATTCTGGTCTCTTAGAAGAGGCTACCTCCCAAAAATTTATGGGAAAAAAATAGACACACACACACACACACACACACACACACACACACACACACGGGTAAACATGATGAAGGGATGGAATATGACTGTAAAGATGAAAATTTTAAAAATTCTAAAAATGGAATTGATAAGTTAGTTGAAAAAAAAAAAAAGAAAAAAAAATGTGATCAGGCCGAAGACTAGAACAAAGCCATGTGCTGGATTTAGGATATATTTGATCTATTAGAAGAAATTGTATCCCAAAATTTTAAAGAAAAAAAAAACCTATATATATACAAAAAATGTTAAATACAATGAAGGGATAAAATAGGACTATAACAATGAAGATTTAAAATTTATTTTTTAAAAAAGGTATTAAGATAAACTTGTTAAAAAAAACGTTAAAAGAGGAAAGAGGAAATGTTAAAAAAAAAAGAATAAAAGAAATAAAATTAAAAAAATTTAACTTTGCAAGACTAAAGGTTCATGGGGAAAAAGCCATGAATTCTATACATTGCTTTCCCCTAGCTCTGGAGTTCCGCTGTTCTTGATGATTGGTGAACTTGGTCTTGGCTGGATATTCTTGCTGATCTTTGGGGGAGGAGCCTGTTGAAGTGAGTCTCCAATGTCATTTCCCTAGGCGGAATTGCACCACCCTTGCCAAGCGCCAGGCTAAGTAATTTGCTCGGGTTCGCTCTCAGGAGCTTTTGTTCCCTGAATGCTTTCGGTAGAGCTTTGGAGGACAGGAGGACAGGAATGAAAATGGCAGCCTCCCAGTCTCACCCAGAGGATCTGAGAACTTGGAGCCCCACTCCTTAGTGTGTCCTCAGAGATAAGCTTTCAGTCATTCTGGTTGCGTGCTGAGCTCAACCAGTCTGTGACTGAGCATTTCTATCTCTGGCACACAGCCCCATTTGGAGTCTCCAAACCCAGCAGATTCCTGCTGCACATCCTGCACTGCTTCTCCCAGAAGAGGAAGGAGGGGGTCTCTCTGGATCTGTCATTGTAGGGTCCCTGCTTGAAGAGCAGTGGCCTGACTGCCTCGGATCATGGTTTAAGGTAACCCCAAGATGAGAGCTCACTCCTCAGCTCTGTCTCTGTAGTCAGCTTCCTCACTCTGATACCTGGGAGCTCTGCTACACTCAGACACCCCCCAGTCTTTCTGTGATACTGTGGGACCTGAGACCGCACTGTCCCTGCAAGGGCTCCACCCCTGCTTAGCCTCTGGAGCGATGTCCCTCAGTGGAGCAGACTTCTAAAAGTTCTGATTTTTGTGCTCTGCTGCTCCACTGCTTGCTGGGAGCTGGCCCCTCATTACTGTGGTCTTTCTTCCTGTCATTTCAGATTCACTTCTCCGCACATCCTACCTTCTGGAAAGTGGTCAATTCTCTGTTCCTAGAATTGCTGCTCTTCTTCTCTTCTATCTCCTGTTGAGTTTGTAGGTGTTCAGAATGGTTTGATAACTAACTAGCTGAACTCCTGGGACCTGATGTCATTTCAATCTCCTATTCCTCTGCCATCTTGCTTCAATTGCCACATATACACATCTTTATCTATCTATCATGGACACTCAGGCTGCTCCCATTATTTGGCTGTTGTAGATAAAACTGTGATAAACACTCGGGGGTGCACATCCCTTTTGAACTAGTATTTTTGTATGCTTTGCATAAATACCTAGTAGGGCAATTGCCGGATCATAGGGTAGTTCTATTAACTTTTTGAGGACCCTCCATAGTATTTTGGAGTGGCTGCCCCAGTTTACATTTCCACCAACAGTGCAGGAGTCTTCACCTTTCTCCACATACCTGCCAACACCTGTTTATTGTGTTTTTGGCCATTCCAGCAGGTGTGAGGGAAAATCTCCTTCTGGACTTGTATTTTACTGATCTGTAATGTTGAGCTTCTTTTCATGTCTGTTGGCCATCTGGATATTTTCTTTGGGAAATGTCTATTCCTGCCTTCCCACTTTTTAATTGGGTTACTTGGGTCTCCTAGGGTGAATTTTAGAAGTTCTTCATTTTGGATACTAACACTCTATCAGATAGGTCTCCTGAGTCAAGGGAAATGAAAGCAAAAATCATTGACTTCAACAAAATAAAAAGCTTTTACACAGCGAAGGAAAGAGTCATAACTAAAAGGCAATGTACAGAATGGGAGAAGATACTTGCAAATGACATATCTGGAAAGAAGTTGCTACAGTTGATGTCGAAGAGGTTACCACTTGTGTACTGTTCTAGGATTTTGATGGTTTCAGGTCTCATGTTTTGGTTTTTCATTCACCTTGAATTTTTGTGTATGGTGTAGGTGGTCCAGTATCATATCACTATCCAGGTTTCCCACCACTTATCAAAGACCTTCTTTTCCCTTTGGACATTCTTTTCTTCTTTGTCAAAGATTAATTGGCCCTAGAGGTTTGGGTTCATTTCTGGGTTCTCCATTTTTTCCTCAATCTAGGTCTGTTTCTGCGCTAGTACCATACTGTCTTGATCAGTATGGCTTTGTAATAGAGCTTGAAATCCAGGACTGTGAGGCTTCCAGCTTTGCTGCTTTTTCAAGATTGCTTTGGTTGTATAGGGATACCTGGCTGGCTTAGCTGCAAAGTCATGTGACTTTTGATCTTCAGGGTCATGGGTTTGAACTCCATGTTGGGTGTAGACCTTGAAAAATTCTCTTGTTTTGATTTTTTTCTTAAGTTTGTAGTCATCTCTAGATGATTCTGTTACGTTGAATCCCTAAACATCTTTAGGCTGCAGCTGTTAGGTTTCAGGATTGATAGGTACTTAAGCATCTGAGAGATACTCCCTTCTACCCCCTCCCTGAACTAGGAGGTGGTGCAGTATGGGCTACATTGGACTTACATGGGGAAGAGTGAGTGTGAGTCCTGAGATGCCCCCGTAGGTTAGAGATGACACAGGTCAGGCAGCATGACATTTACACACTAGTCATACAGCTAGTGTCTTGCCTAGTGTGTTGCAGATAACTAAGTCTCCATCCTGCACCACTAAAAGTCAATAGAGGAGTACCATTTTAAATTCCAAAAGTGTTGGAATCTAGATAAATATTCATAGTGGTCCTTGTGACATTCAAACCTAAGCTGCAAATGCCTAGTCATAGAGCAGATACTGTCAGCTGTTCCAGTGAAGGTCCATCTATTGTAGAATACAGTATTTTAGTAATGGTTCACAAAACGCTGATTTCAACCCTCCCTTGGTGTCCACTAATCACCCCACTTTCTAGGACTAAAATATTTGAGTATCATTTTTTTAAAGATTTTATTTTTATTTATTTGACAGAGATTACAAGCAGGCAGAGAGGCAGGCAGAGAGAGGAAGGGAAGCAGGCTCCCCGCTGAGCAGAGAGCCCGATGCGGGGCTCGATCCCAGGACCCTGGGATCATGACCTGAGCCGAAGGCAGAGGCTTTAACCCACTGAGCCACCCAGGCGCCCCTTGAGTATCATTTTTGATTGTTGAATTAAACCAACACACCTGGAGGTTTCAAAGTCACATACACTACATCAACTCCTGGAATCATGCTTCTATATTAGATGAAATACCTGTACACCCTTTGGATTAAGGCTGTGACCATTGAAAAGTTGGAATATATTCTGGAGCTTAGTGTGTATTAGGCTTTTTACAGCCCCCTGTAAAACTTAGTGCATCATGAGAAAGAAGCATAATAAGATCATTGTATTGGAAATGTGTAACTTGAAAGCCTTGTGTGTGCTGGGCATCAGACCAGGGAGATGGAGTCCCCACCAACATGGGACTGGGGACTGCACAGAATTGCACTTGGGCATCCCCAGGCTCCTTCACCCACCTCAATTTCTGGCATGGACACTGGGGTGGTGAGTGCTTTAGTTCTCAAGTGCTAAGCCACCAAGCACCAAGTGATTCGCATGACTTATGCATGCTAGTTAGTCCTTCCCCTGAATGAGCAACTGCAAATTCCAGCTCCTGGGATCCCTGCCATGTTATAAGAGTGAAATGGCTGGAGCTAACCTGTTTTTTGGTAGTGCTTAAAATTGTTATTAGCCTCTTTACATGTTTAACATGCAAAGTGTTTATAGTGATATTCTTTGCTTCAAGAGCTGTAGCAAGACCAGGACTCTCCTAGGTTGAGTCCTGTAGCCAGGTCTCCTGATTCAAAAATACAGGTTTCATCTTAGCCCTTAAGGTCTACAGAGGAGTCCCAGCTATGAGGGGTGTGGGGGGTCATGGTCCTAACACTAGGAGATAAGATTTCTTGATGTGATAGCATCATTGTGTGCACTGCCCTGGGCTGTGGTCTTTGTCTTTTGGGGTGTGTCCCAGTGGCAAGAAGAACCAGTTCTACCTGAGTGTCCTGAGGTGGGTCCTGGGACATGACTGAGTAAATGCTGATTTTCTGTTTTGCTTTGTTCCCACTTGATGCAAGCATCTGGATTTAGGTTGCACAGAGGACTTCCCAGCATCTCAACCTGGACAGAACTGGCTTTAAATCTAAAGTTGGGGAGGACGTAGAGTCCCAAAGTTACCTTCCATAAAGACTCCCTCTGTGGCTGACCCTCTAATGATAATGGCTAGATTATGCCTAGTGTAAAGGAAATTGCCTGAGCTAATGGTCCTGTGATATAGTACATGAGAAACCTCACTGTCGACAAATTAGCTCCAGACTTGATTAGTACTGCCAGGTTATCCCCTTATTCTCATAGCAAGCCAAGTCACTAACATGACCAAGCCTACTGACATGGTAGCAAGTAAGACCTTTAAATGAAAAAGCAATTCTTGATCAGTTGCTTCTTTAGGAGTCACATGTACACAAATGACTTAAAGCTTAGTGAGTTTTGGTCTGGTCAGTTGTCTTTGCCCAATTCCAGTTTAACTCAAAAGAACTCAATGTGCCAAATTTCCATCTGGCCCTGCAGACAGGAACTTGGATTGCTTCAGTTGCATCCTTCGTTGGATAGAAAATACCACCAAGTCTCTGTCATGCCAATGTAATAGTTTTTGAAGCTTGGAGATAGTGTTTTATAAACTGTCAAATTGCTCTCCAGATAGGACAAGTCAACATGGACTCTGCATCTAAAGTTCTTATGTTCAGACGAGGTGCTGGAGCTTCAAACATGGCTTTGGCTGAAATCTTCAGGCATAAGGCTGTAGCCGGGCCAGAGAAAAAGGTTTCTGTTCTGCATTAAAGCACATCAGTCTGCACCCTCACTTTGAGAAGACTTTAGAATTTGAGCAGAGAGTTTCTTGGCTGGGATCTGAAGAGGCTTGAGGTGGGGAAGCCAGGACACAGTATCAGAACTTGTGGCCCAGACAACTCAGCTGGCTCTTCTACTGACCCAAGTCTCTGATATCTTTGGGGCCATCTTCAGTGGGAAAAGTCAGACTTAAGGTACAAGAGGGTATGGAATGGAGCAGGAGTGCTACTGGGTGGTATCTACTAAGCTCTTGGTAGGTTGACCCTAGTGAAAGAGACTCAGTGGGAACTGAGCATGGAACTTTGCCAGAGAAACCTGCTTGGTAACACAGGACCAGCTAACTTAAGAGCCTGCTCTGTGAGCCAGAGCTGGGGGAATCACCTCAAGCCTTGGTGTCCCTGGGCTGGGATCTCTAGGTGTGCTGTCCCCCGTCCTGAGTAGCTGGGGAGTGGGCTTAGGGTGGCCTCCAGATCCTGTTCAAGCAAACTTACTGTCTGTTTCAGTATCCACACAGTTTGTTTCCAGTCTGGGTCAGCCTTTTTAAGACTTGGCTTGTCCCATGGGGGCTGCTGCTAAGTTGGTGTCGCCTATGGGAACATGGCCATGGAAATTCACCAGAGGTAGGGCTCTCTGGAGCCTTTCTCACCATATGGAGATGCTTCAGCTGTGGAGATGGAATCTCAGGATCAATGAGGCAGACCAACTTTTCTCCTCCTTGGATTAAGAGGACCGTATGAATGCAAATGTGGTTCCAGGGCTTCCTTACCCTGTAGGAGACAAGGTGTAACTGTCATGGAGAGAAAATCCCTGAGTGTCATCAGTGTGAGTAGCCTTCAGTGTGCACTCCTCACTGGAACACCAGGAATGTAGGGGAGGGCTTCCTGGGGGAGAAATTCTGAATGCAGTAACTGTGGGAGCGCCTTGAAGGATCCTTATCCCTTTAGACATGCGACTCTACACCATGGAGAAGAATCCTTTCTGTGTTAGCTTTGCATTTTCCTGCATCCCTTGGGGGGAAAATCAGCTCTCACAAGAAAGAAACTCTAATCCAGGCATTAAGTGTGCTAAATAGTTATAGTGAGGGCCTCCCTCTTGTGTTAATCAGGCTTGCTAAAGGGTAGCATAACATCAGTGCAGGGATGTCCTCAACATTTTTTAGTTTGAAGTTTTAATTAACCCAGTTGGGGCTTAAACATGTTCATCTCACCATTGAGAAACATTTTTGCAAGACTACAACGAAGATTGCATTCGTCTATCTGAAAACATGCTCTCCAGGGAAGCCTGCTTCCCATCCTGTATAACCCCATTAGGTGGACTGTGTGAATCCTGGTGTTTGGGTCACAGCAGCTACTCAACTGGTTATACAGAAGACATTAAGATGGAAGACAGAAAGGGGACTGTGTGCATTGGTTTGAGGACTTGGTGGTCAGGTGTGACTTCTTTTACTGTGCTGGAAGTCCCTAGATGAGGTGCTTTGCCCTGGTCTTAAATTCTAGTCCTGCAGCCTTGGCCACTTCTCTACAGGAAGCCTACCATGCTAATTCTAGTGTCAGATTAAAAACCCTCCACTCTGGATGAAGTTACCCTGGATACAGACATGATATTGGCCTGGAGGGGGTAGATGCTCTTCCAGCTTTCCTTCTTACTCATAATGTTTGTTCACTTTTGGTGTCTTGCCTTCCAAATGTGATTTGATGTCATGGAATATTGAATGGTGGGAGGAGGTCAGGGAAGCCATAAGGAATAACACAAATGGGCTGGCCATAGGAATCCAGATCCTATTAGGTTGTGGTGGGTTCAAAGTGAAGTACTCAACTAAACTGAGTGAAATGTAAGAATTGAAGTCAAATAAAATTCAAAAGTACTGTAGTAGGAAAAAATGCCTCCTCTAAAACATACCCTCCATTCTAATGCAGAGAAGGTTAGTTTCACCTTTTCATGGTCCAGGATCCTGCAACCTCCCCCTGACCAACTTTTCCCCAAATGACCTTCCTTTATGTAGGGCTTTTAGTTTGACACACCTGCTCTTAAAGTCTGTATCTGAGTGTCCCCACTAGCCAGGAACCCTAGTCTATGAATTAGGAATCCCAGATATGACAGGGTATCTGAAGGAGACATAGGCAAGTGGGGAAGTGGCCAGCTCTGCATAGGAGCACAGAGCTTAAGTGGACCACCAACCTCTCCTGCAAGGAGGCACTGGGATCTGGATAGTATAGGATGGGGAGGGATCAGGCATCCAATCCTGGGAGAACTGGGCAAAGTGGGCAGAAGTGTGCCAGCAGCTTCTCCCAGTAAGTCACTTTGGAAGTGGCTCCCATCACACCTACCCAGTCCTGGCCCTGGAATCATGACATGACTCCAAGTATGAGCCAGTGCCAAGCTGTGTCCTTGTCAGGTCCTATACAGCAAACATGTCCTGGAACTTTTGAGGAGCAATCTTATTTTAAAACCTGGGTACTGAGTATTATATGTAAACAATGAATCTTGGAAAACTACATCAAAAACTAATGATGTACTATGTGGTGACTAACATGACATATGAAAAAGAAAAAACAAACCTGGGTGCCTGGCATAATTGAGGAGCTAATATCCTGACTTGCAGGTGGTTATAGGGACCCTTGAGGCAAGGCCCATGGCTGGGAAGGGCCACCCACAGCTGCTGGAGCTGTGTGCATAGGATGATGTTGCATCCAGGTATATTTGGAGAGTTGATAAACCGGTATACAGAGTTTCTCAGTTCTAGGCTGCAATGGAGACTGCCATGTTAATCCATAAATGGAAGGAACTGGATGCTGTTAATGACCACACTGGGGACTTCCATAGATATCATGGTAACTTGTTGAAAATGGGGTAAGAAGACTTAGGAATGGCCTCTCTGGCCCCTCACTTTCCTGTTTGCATATGGGGTGAAACTTATCCAGCACAAAGCAATGTCAAAGACCCCTGGGGAGATGAGCCAGTGCTCCCAGGGGCACACAAGTGGAGAGTCTCTAAACAGGAAAAGCAGGGAGACCTTGTTTGCTTCCCATGAAGTTTCCTAGAGCTCCATGGGGCCTGGGATGGGCCACAGTCAAGGGAGCTGCTTGGACTGCCTAGAAAAGGGATACTGGGGAACAAGTTCATGGGATTTCTTGGTATTACCTGATGTCATGGAGGACGAAAGACACTGGCTTCTTATGGGGTCTTTGGCCAGTTGCTTAGGGTGGGGGTGTTGAGCATTATTATGGCAGCTGGTTTGGGGGAAGCAATCTTGGCTTGGCAGTTGCCCCAGCAGCTGTGGAATTTTTCCGACACAAACTATGCTGTTTGTGAACTTGCAGGACCTACTGATTCTCTTCTCACTGGTTTTATGTCAGTTGTACCTTCTGAGCTACATTTTCTGCCATATTGGAAGCTCACTGAGGGCACAGCAAGTATGCTGATGGCTGTGATTTTGGCAAAGAATGAAGACCAACTTATTTCCATCTTTAGAGCTTAGGACGTTGGATCTTTCAACAGTAACTCCCAGGATTGTTGAGTATTTGGAAGTTGTGGCCTCCACCAAAGAGCAGGCAAACTATGTGTTAGATCCCTGGATTCCCAAAGTATGCTGACTAAAGGAGTTATTAGGGACACTCTGCAGGGGAGCCATGTTTCCATGATCAAAATGAGGTTTTACCCTTTAGGGTGGACAGTGTGCTCAACCAAGGACACTTGATAGTTGAGTTTGATCTGCTATGAGTGGGATGAAGCTATTACTTGTTAGATGACCACCTGGTGTCAGGCATGGAAGCTTCTGGATTTTCACCCCTCCTTGACTCCTGTTGTCCATGCTGCACACTGTCCTCCTTTGTGGGGGTACCAGGGAAGGGGAATGAGGGTGGGAAAGAATGGGGTCATAGAGCTCTTCCTTAGAAGGGGGCCTAATCGCGCAGTGTATGCCTCATGCTAGTTGAGCACTTAATACCCTCCATTCATAGATAGTTTCCATTCACCAGACAGCCCTGCCCTTTGCTGTGAACTGCTTGGCTCAGATGAACTGATTTAGGACTAGGAACCTCATCTCTTCCCCATAGCATCTGCAATTTATTAGATAGCTTTAATCACTGAGGGACCTTTCACTGACTTTGCTTTCACATAGACTTTTGAGGGCTCCAGCAACTAGTCTGTTAGGCTTTGATTCCCTGTTTGCTTTTCCCTGACCTATATGGATCTTCCATTGGAAGTGAAGTATAAGCCTCACCCAGGGAAATGACATCAGTCCCTGTCTAGGTATCAGCATACAGAATCTGTATGCAGGAAAGCAGTGGTCTTTTTTTTTTTTTAAGATTTTATTTATTTATTTGACAGAGATCACAACTAGGCAGAGAGGCAGGCAGAGAGAGAGGGAAGCAGGCTCTCTGCTGAGCAGAGAGCCCAATGCGGGGCTCGATCCCAGGACCCTGAGATAATGACCTGAGCTGAAGGCAGAGGCTTAACCCAGTGAGCCACCCAGGTGCCCCATGCAGTGGTCTTTGATAGATGCCAACAGCTTCCCTCATTTACATGGTGGACCTTGGATTGTTTGTAGCCTGGAGATGCCATGCAGCATGCAGACCTCCTTGAGCCATAGGAATGGGGCTCCTCCTGTACTGAGTGGTGTCCCAGCATGGTTCCAAAATGGGATTTCCCTAGAGATAGGGTTACTAGAGGTTCAGTTGTTAGGGTCTGTTCTCAGATTAAACTTGGGCTTTATTTTGTGACTCACTGGCGTACATCCATGCCCCCCACCCCACCATGACTGACTCACAAAGGAAATGAAGCTTTTCTCAGCTCCTTCCCCTCCCATCCTGAATAGTGGCAGAGCCTTAATCCAGGTAAGACTGAGCTCACACTGACTGCACAGGAGGTTGGGGAAGATAGTCTCACTTCAGTCCTTTGCCAGACCTCCCTGGGATTGTAACCCCAAGTGCCACTAGGTGCCCATATTTTGTCCCCAAGGGAACCTATGAATTCAGGGCTGGGTACCAGGATTTTCTTAAGGGTCCTGTTCTCTCAGGTCCCATGTGTTCCTATGCTTCTTGTTGATTATGTCACCACTTCATTACATTAGGGTAGAAGGAAGAATGTGCAAGTCACTGAGAAGAATCGCTCATGTCTTCAAATGTGTATTCAAGCCTAAAGCATGGGGAAGGACTCCTAGAGTTCTACCACTGAGCTGTCACCAGAGAGCTTTCCTGATGTCTGGCCCATGGTCATCTCTGTGGGCTCTTGAGTTTGTTCCTACTGTGGAATATGTGGCTTCAGGGCACAACAGTGGTATAACCGATGAAACTCCTTTCTGGGCTCTAGAAGAAGTAGAATAAGATGACACTTGTCCTTCTGTCTCTGGTTTACTTCCCTTCGAATGTTCTCAAGATTTATCCATGTTGTAGCATCTGTTAGTGCTTCATGCCTTCCAGTAGCTGAAAAACACATTGTATGCACATGTCTGTACCTCCATGGTCAGGACACTTGTCTCCTCCTTTTGGCTCCTGTGAAGACTCTTGAGAATGCTGATGTTCAGTTAGCTGCTTGAGTCTCTGATTTCAGTTTTCATGGGTTATAACAGAATTCCTGCATCATAAGGTACTTCTATATTTAACATTTTGTGGAACTGCCAAACCATGGACTGTTCCTGGAGTTGGTTCTATGTGGAAAAGCTCTTCCCGTGGTCCTTTTGGAATACCACCCCACCCCCTTAAGTGAAAAAATCCACTGCTTGGTTTTGTGCTTGAAAATCAACACTGAAAAAAGGTGATATCTACTTCTTCAGTATCTAGATGTGGAAGGAAGACTTTCTGCCCTCCCTCACACCCCCCACCCCCAGTTTAGATTGTCAAGATCTTTTCTATGTCAAGGACACTTTGAGGTCCCTGCCATTAAGATTCAACAGATACCTAAGCAATCAGTCCTTCTGTAAACTGTCAACCTTACGCATAGGCAGATTACCAGAAAAATGAGTTATTCAGGAATATAAACTAAGCAAACAAGAGGTGCAAATCCAGAGAAAGGGGAGGAGTCTTTATTGTAGAAGTCAAGAGGGGCTCTTTGGAATGAAAGTCCATTGGAAAGCGAGAGTTCAGGCTATAGTGACTTCCTATTGGCTGGGGTATTGCTGGGCAAGGAGGAAATGTCCCTTTTGCTGGGGTGGAGGTGAAGGAAGCTTCTACCTGCTGGGATTTGTCAATGATGGTGAGCGGGTAGTGTGTGAAAGCTCCCCTTCAGGGCTTTCTGACTATTTACAATGAGCTTTTCTTTACTTACTTTCACAAAATCAAATAAGAATTCTTAGGATCTGCCATATCAACTGTTGTCAAATTCGATGCCAATGAGTCTTCATCCATTGTTGGATGGTGATCTGTTGATCGGGTGACTCACTGTTTATATGGTCAAGTTAGACAGCACTACTGAGTTGGCAAGATTCCTTTGGATCAAAGTTTAGTTCAGTTATGGCTTGTTTCTTTCCATTCTTAATGTCTCTGTACTCTTCAGATACAGGTCTATAACTTGCAGCAAATGGGGAGTCCTGCACATCAGCAGTCATGTGGCTAGGACAGCTGGAGAAATCTCATGGAGTCTGTAATGAGCTTCTGGTTTTAAATGTTGAAGGTTGCAGGGGGCTGTCATTCTAGGACGTGGTCTCTCCTTTGGTTGTGTTCTCTGGGTCTCTACTATCTCTGAACCCAGCAGCTTCTGGGTTGGAGAATGGAGTACTTCCTTCCCTCTGCTTCACTCCTGCAGGTCTTTGCCTTCTGTTTTGTGACTACTGATGTGACAGCAGATTCCTCATTGCTATAGTAAATCTATCCCTGGACTGTGGTGAAGAAGAGGGAGGAAGGAGCCCAAGGAGCAGAGGTTGGGCCAGGATTGACCTGGGCATTTGTGAACTCACCCAGGTTGACTCAGGGAAGAAAGTGAAGTTTCCTTCAATTGCTCCCTCTTCTGCCACACTTTAAAGCCTCTTCTGAGCTCTGGGGCAAGGCTGAACTAGCACAGGCTAAAGGAGTGTACCCCAGTCCATCTGCCTGATGCAGAGCAAAGCCAATTGCTGAGACATGGAGTATGCAGCAAGGGAAGGGTTTATTCAAGAGGCATCCAAAGGAGGAGATGGAAGAGCAAGCCTCAAATTTACTTCCCCAGAGGAGACTCTGGGAAGTTTAAAGGCAAATGAAAAAATGTCTGTGTAAAAATTCTTGCATTTAGTCCATGAACCCTTTGGTTACCCATTTCAGTTGGTTGAAGTAGATCTTCATGCCTTGGGCCCAGCTGGGGTAGTCTTGTAACCTCCCGTGCCCCCTGCTCCACACCTTTTCTAACATCCAGTCCCTTAACCTCCCAGCATTCCATGGGAGTTCCTAGGTTCAGGGGTCCTGAAGGGTCTTCTGATGGGACTTGTTCCCAACCAAGTCCCACCTCGCAGGGACCATGTGGGACGTGAGGATCGGGGGGCTAGGCATTAGGGTGGTCTCCTCAAGCCTCCTGGTCCCTCCCATGTAGACAGTGTTGCCCCTTACAGGCAGAGGGAAGAATGTCAGATCAGTAGGAGGTGTTTTCTAATGGGCATTCAGGTCAGTTGCCTGGGAAGTCTCCTCCTGTGGCCCTCACTGAGCAGTCACCAGACAGAGCTTGTTGGAGGTCTTTAGCCCATGGAATTGCCCTCATGGACTCTTGGCTCTGTCTCCTTGTGAGGGAATATGTGACTTCAGAGCACACAGTGGGGCATGGCTGGGGAAACTCCCCACCAGGTTCCTGGTGGGGATCAGTCTCATGGTCCTTCTGTTCTTCTGTCATGGTTTTCTCCTGCCCTAGAACTTCTGAGATTTGCTCTGTCTTGGACTTCCTGAGACTCGAATGTGATATGGCTAGGCATAAAGTTTTTGGTACTTATCTTGGATTTGAGTTTCTTGAATATGACTTAGTATCTGTGACTAACCCTGGAAAATCCTTGCCCACTACTCAAGTACTACTTTTCAGGTGAGATGGAAAGTCTATAAAGAAGACAGAAGTTTGTGTACTGCCCATCCCTCAGATGGGTAATGATTTGCAAGCCTTGTTGAAAACAGAGCTGAGTAAATTTGAGAACGACTGTTTTGCTCTCTGCCTGCTTAGAAGCCCAAGGGGATTTCCCTTCAATCCACAGTGGTACTCTGGGGCTCCTGGAAGTAAATCATGAAACTGCTGGAGCCTCCTGAGTCTGGGCTCCCACTGGAGCTTTAATCCTCAACCAGTGGACACCAAGCCTGGATCAAATTGTCAACTCCAGTTTAACATGTTCTTAAAGGTACTGGCTTGGCCCAGGCTTCCCCTAGACTTCTGTTCCTTATAAAGTGAAACTTGGTATCCTGTTTGGCCCTCCAGTTCTTGAGGCCATTTAGCCTGTGGCAGCTTCTTCAGATCTAAGTTTCTTCAGTTTGTTCAGTGTCCTCTTGTTACTTTCCTAGAGGAAAATATGACCTCCAAACTCTTCACACATCAGATCCTAACTTAGAAGAAATTTTCTAACCTTCTTATAGGCTTCTGTAATAAAATACCACTGGCTGGGTGGCTTAAACAGCGGATCTCTCACAGCTCTGGTGGCTGGGAAGTCCAAGGTTAAGGTGCTGGCAAATTGTTTGGTAAGAGCCCTTTTCTTGGCTTGAAGATAGTGGTATTCTTGCTGTGACCTCATGTGGTAGAGTGAGCTCTGGTCCCTTCTCCATAGAAGGGCACTAATCCTTGGGAGCTCTACTTACATGACCTAACCTAAAGCTGATTACCTCTCAAAGACCCCATCTCCAAATACGTCACACTATTGGCGAGGGTTTCAACATATGAACTTGGTGGAGGAGATAGAAACATTCAGTCTCTACCAGGTAGGATTTAAAAAAAAATATCTCCTCCCCAAGTAGATGGGTGGCTATCCCCCCCCACCAACATTTTTGTGGTGAGATATATATACAACATAACATTTGCTAACTGAACAATCTTTCAGTGTATAATCAGGGGCCTTAGATTCTCCATGCTGATCAAGCTTTCAAATGAGGGATGTTTGTACATCATTCCACAGAGAAACCAGACAACCATTAAACAATAACTCTCATTGTCTGTGCTTCCCAGCCCTTGACAACCTCTAATCTAACTTGTCCATTAAGTGTCTATTCTCATGATTTCCTATAACTTTTAGACCATTCTTTTGTCTTAAAATTTTTTCAAGGTCCATGCTTGTTAGAACAATTTATCCACTTCATTGATTCTTCTGGTTGAACAACCTTGTCTATATCCCATTTTATCTATTCATCTGGTGGATACCAGGGTTTTCCACATTTTGGCTCTTGTGAATACCATGAATGTTGATGTACAAGTATCTGCTTGAATCCCTGTTAATTCTTTTGGATGTTTACCTAACAGGAATTCCTAGGTCAGAATGTAATTCCATGCTTAGCATCTTGAACTGCCAAACCATGAACTATTCCTAGAGGTGGTTCTCTGTGGAAGACTTCTTCCTAAGTTCTTTTTGGAATACCCACACCACACCCAGATGTTAAAATCACTCCTTGGAATTTTATACTTCAACAGCACCGAGGAAGGTCCTATCTGCCTTCCAAGTATCTAGATCAAGAAGCCCAACTACCCACTTGGATGGTCCAGATCCTTTATCTCAAGGACACTTAATCACCAGCTGTTTAAGAATCAGAAGACCACTAAAAGCTTGATCAGTTCTCTTCCCAAATCGAATATTAACTTGAATATCTGCCCATTAATTTGTAACTTTAGATTTTTGGAGGTGATGACTCTATCCATTGGCAGAGAATGGAAACCATTTGCAGAGACTGAGAACCATGTTGGATCTCTTCAATAGTATTTCTTTACCTTCTCAGGATAACTTCTGTTCACTAAAACATTTCAAGGTTTTCAACCTGTCCAAAGTGACCTGCCCAACCTCCATTAGGCAGCCAATATTAAGCCTTGAGTGGTTTACCATGACATTTACTGTGTGATTCCTGAATCTATCTAGGCTTTGTGCTTGATTCCTGTGGGTAGATAAAACTAGTGATTAGGAACAGAAAGTTTAACATTTTCACCCTTTTTTAAAATCAGGACTTGAGTGCTTCTATCACATTTCTAAAGTCCTTTGCCATCTCTGGTGAGAAATGTTCCAGAAAACTCTGTGAGCCACTAAGTTGTCTTTGATTAAGTATGATTATATCTTTGACTTAGTATAATCTTAAGCACCTACCAATAAAGAGAAGTGGGATGTCCCAAGACCTCAATACTCATAAGAAGTAGGCTGGCCCTTCTGTGGGTCATCCTTAAATATAAGTTGTGTATATACCCTTATCTGCAGGGATAGTGTGCCTAAGTCAATTGGCCATGTAGAATAGGGAAGGCTTGCAGAGCCTGATAGCTGGCTGTCTTCTAGGACTAAACATGGAGCATCCTTACCCCTGGACCCATGTACCTCAGCACTCAGAATCTCCAAGGAATAATTGCCCCTCTTCAATTTGTATTCACTCTTCCAGGAAACTCCTGCCTCTGAAGTAGTCTTTACTACTGCAGAGAAAGCGATGCAAGTCCTTGTTCTGGTCAGATGAAGCTGTAGGCCAAGATACAAAGGAGAGGATAATGAAGCCCTTTGCACTCTTGGAGGAAAGGTGGCAGTGGGGGGGGGGTGCAAGGGCGGTGGGGCACAGGACTAGAATTTGTTTCAGGTATCCCCTGCTGGTTTGCATTCTGCAGTCAAGTTCCCACATTGCTGGAGGCTGGGCTGTGATTCTGCTTTTGTGGGGTCTGAGTGGGTACTATGAGAGCAACCTGCAGGTCAACCAGGATCCTTTCTTCATCAGGATCACTTATGATAAGTCAAGTCTGTTTCTCTGGATTTCTTTTAGTGTGAATTGCAATCAAAGTGTAAACTTATGTAAAACCCTTCTGACTTAAGTGTCTAACAAGGACTTTAAGCATCATGGCTTTTATCCATCGTAGGCTTTGAAATTTCACTTGTGCCAGGTAGCAGTGGATTTGACAAAATGGCTCTCTTAACTGGCTTATTGGGCTATTCAGCTTTACGGTTCATGTTACAGTAAGTATATTCTATACTAGGTCTTAAGATATAAACTAAAGCCATTCCTGGAATACTGATCAGATTTGTCAAGGTTACAGTCTTTGAATAGACTGTCCCCTGCTTGTCTTGGAAAGTGTGAGTGTTGCTGTGCCCCCACATCTCTGAAACCACTTTATCCTGTTGCATGACCACTTTAAAAGAGAAATGTTTTGAGACCTGCATAGTGAGCACAGTCTAATATGAATGCAGAATGATCTCCTGGACTCTGCATGCTGTTCTTCACCAGATGCGGTCCTGCATCCTCTCGAGGCAGTTAAGGTAATGGGTGTACTGGAGGCGATCATGGGATGCTGCCTGGACCAAGCAGACGGCCTTATAGCACTTGCTGGTCTAGCAACCACTGAGCATAAAAGCCACCAAAGCACGGTCACCAGGGCTATGCCACCTACAGGTTGGATCCAGGAGAGTACTTCTCCCAAGTTCTGTTTAGCTGATAGCTGGGTACTCTCATGTCAAAGAGCATGCATCTCCAACAGTTATGAGGGACAGTAAAGTACCCTCCAAACTGAATGTGCTTTGAGACAAAAAAAAAAATGAATCCAGCTGCTTTATACTGTTGGCAGTTTTGTTTGGGGTAATTTGCTGATGGGCGGTCTGAATAGATGACAATCCAGGGGACATGCAGCTATTCTTTGCAAAGTTTGGACCTTAGTCTGCAGATTTTATAGAGCAAGAAGACCATGCCCTGATCCTATAATGCCACCTGCACCTGAGTGGGAGAGGGGAAGAAATTAGGTTATCTCTACTGGTTACCTAAACAATTCTAGGGAAGATCAGAACAAGCCTTCCTAAGTTCTGGTTGGGGCATGCATTAACCTCCATGGGACCTATAACCTGTAGTTCCAAGGGGGTGGTGGTGGGGGATGGTCATTGCATGGACATAAACAAGACGAAGGGCCAAAGATGGAGTTGGTGCTGACAGCTCTGCCGCACTAAGCTCCCTAGACAGGGTCATGCTGGTGCCCAGAGATGGGAACATTTCGTGGGTAGGGTCATTTCTGTGTGTCTTGCTACTTGTACTCCTCCTCTCTGGCTCATGCAGCTGTGGATGTGGGTGGGCTCCTTGGTAGGGTTTGGGTGTCCTCTGTTCTAGTGTTCTCTGGCTAGAAGCTGCGGTAAGCAACACCCCTCCCCCCATGCCAGGTGAGCTAGGGCCAGCCTAACCATGAGGGGGATTCAGGGCCAGCATGGAACGTGCAACTGGAAGAGACCTACCTGTCCAGGCATACCCCTGAGATGCTGCTTTAGATATCCAGTATTCCAAGATAGGGCTTGGAGAGGAAAGGGTTGCTGGTCCAGGTCCATCCTGACCTTGTGGAATGTCTGATGTGGAGGGGAGACACCAGGGAGGCTGTTTTGAGTGGTCATTACATCAAAGGAAGAGCAATGCACAAACCAGCTCTAGGGAGACTCAAGGGACCAGATGAGAGGTTGAAGTTATCTGAGCCAGATCTCAAGGGGTATTCTGGGAGATGGTGGGGAGGTTTCTTTCACAGAAGGAATATGCCCTTTCAGTGCAGATTCCTACTCAACTCTGCATCCTCCTGTTCAAAATCAGCAATTACTCTGACCTTCTACCGTGAAGCCCAGGAGGTCCCCAGCAGGCTGGTCACTGCCTGGAAAGAGGAAGAGACAGTCTTCCCAGTGATTATCCCCACTGGGGAGGACCCTGGGGGCTTGAGAATGACCTACTTTTTCTGGAAGCAACAGCAAAGCTCTGTGAGTCTTCTCAAAGAGCAAAGCGATTATACGGAGTCTGTTTTAAGTAGGTGAATTCTTTCAGAGAACGGAAGACTGACTTGTGCATGGTCCTGACATTCCTCAGGAAACTGGACACCAGTGTATTTCTCTCAGTGGTATATCTTCCTCTGTGGGGCTGTCAGCCACCACAACTGGCTCCTCCATCCATTCTCAGGTGGGGCCTGGGGGCTGAGCATGAGCTTGCTGATGAGCATCCCAGCCTGGCTTTCTGGGGCCTGGGTGTGGGCTCTGGCATAGGGGACAGAAGGGTAAGAGGACATCATGGGAACACAGTCCCTTGGATTTGGGGTGAGTGGAGCCATCGCAAGAAGCGATTTTTTTTTTTAATAGAAATCCTTCAACATCCATCATTCGGTGCCTCCCCTTTCTCATAATTGATGTCTTGTCAGTTCTTCCCCAACACAAATGTAATTTTTCTCCAATCACGATTTGGTAAGATGTTATATCAGAGCTTGACAAATGCACGCCGTGAACCTAGAGCCACATGGGAAGGTCAGGTGCTTCCTCTGTGGCCGACCCTTTGACAAAGAAATGAGGGTCTTCCTAAGCTGGGAGTGGTCCCTTTGTCTTGAAGGCTCTGTTTCTACCTGGAGGCCAGGGGGCTGGCTACTGTGCTCCTCTTATATCATGAGAAGCCATGGACTGGAACCTGCCATGCCATTTTGTTCTCTCAAATGTCCAGCTTAGTTCCCATCTTTTTCCTCAAATGGGGTGATGTCTGTCTCCCTTTCCTAGATGTCTGATGGCCATAGGGTACACAGGGTCCTTCCAGGGTGGCATTGAGAGTACAGAATTTAAGCTTCGGTGAGCTTCTGTGCTCTTATCAATTACTATACCCTAAGATCACCAGGCGGTGCTAAAGGACTCCCCTCAGCCAACAGCCAGGTGGAACAAAGAGAGTCATGGGCTTTTTGGTGAAAGAATGGGTTTTGAGGCCATCAGCGGGAAGCCTTTTCTCTGCCTCAATACCTTTTGCTCTTGCCCTATTTCCCTCTAGAGAAATCTTTATCCTCCTCATCCTTTGTATCCCACCTCATCCTTACGTACCAAGCTCGCAGACCTCTCAACCTACAGGATCCCATGCATGTGTGGGGAGTTCTCGTGCTGAGCAGGGGAGCCCTGGATTTCCTGACTGGTCCAGGTGCCCCTGTCTACCTCACAAGCCAGGGGTATGCACTAAGCAGGTAAACTCCTTTCTCAACAGATGGTTAATTGTGAATATTTAATGATCTTACTCACGTGGCCTCACATACAAATTTGAGAAAATTTATTTCAAATATTAACATAAAGCCCCAGAAACTTAAGAACCAAATTTAGAAATTGAACCTGGCAAAGGCAAGTTGTTCCACAACAATAAAGGATAAGCTGTCAAGCAAATAGCTTAACACGACAGATCACGGTAATCCACGAGGTAGTGGTTAGAACATCTTAATTCGATTCTAAGCCTGACTCTTGAGTATTCAGGGTATACAGAAACCATAAAACTGACTTCAAAACTGATGAATACTAACCAGCAGTGACCTATAGTAATTCTGACAAAGTCTAAAGCTTTGCTTGAAACACATCTTACATAAAACACTGTTAACATACCCAGTGGTCCACAGCTGTATTTCAATGGCTAGGGTCTCAGGATGACCTAGAAGTAGTCTTTCTATACAGAATTCCTCTGTTTTGAGGTAAACTCCTTAAGCTTCTGGTCCAGCTTGCCAGTAAACTGCTTTTGTTTGATTCTGTAGGCCAGGCCTTATGAAAAATCTGAGGGATAAACAACTTTAAGCTCATCTGTGTTTTATTAACAGCTTGAGGGCAACCTAAGTACATTGGAGGTAAGCATAGAATAAGTTATCTTGACCAACTAAAGGGACATATAAGGACAAGTAGATAAAGCATTCAAATAGCATCTTACAGAATGTCTGGACTAGTCATCTGCAATTAATGACCTCCTGATCTAAGAATATTAGCATTCTCCTCCCCCTTTCAGACTTAGCTACTTCTCTGATCTGGAGACAGAAGGTTCTTTTGAACACGGGTGTGTGTGTGTGTGTGTGTCCTTTCATGCACTAAAAGGATACCTGATTCACTGAGAGTCACTAGTGGCTCTACTGGCTCAGACTCAGGAACAGGGTGGGTTTGGGGCCAGGCATATATATACCTGTACTCAGTACCGAGAAGTACCTCCTACGGTCACTCGTTGGAAGAGCCAAGCTTCATGCAGCAAAGCAGATGTGTATGTGAAAATACCACTGGGAAGTGAAGCTGAGATACTGTAGACCTTTGTGGGGGGTGGTGGAGAGAAAGGAAAGTTGAGGTGCCAGAGACCTGCTGGGTCTAAAGGGATGAGAGGGCTGGGAAGTCCACGATTAAAGGTGCCAGCAGATTTGCTTCCTGGTGGTGGAGCAATTGACAGGCAGACTGCTGTTCTTTCCAGTGTCCTCAAATGGTGGAAAACAAGGGATTTCTGGTCTTCTTCTTAGACACTAATCCCATCGTGGGGGCCCACCCTCATGACCTCACTTAAACCTAATCACCTCCCAGAGTCCCACCTCTTAACGCCAGCATACTAGGGGTTAGAGCATCGTATGAGGTTTGGGGGAGGACACACTCAATGTGTAACAGTGTGTCCCTGGATTTTGGACTTCATCTACTCACTGTAATCCTATAGCTTCACGCAGACTGCTCAGTTTGGCTCTCTGGAAAGCAGATCCTGAGGCAAGGCTGTGGGAGCAGGAATTCACTTGGTGGGTGATTCCAGGAAGTATGAGTGAAATGAGGAAATCAGGAATAGGGAAGGAAGTTGCAAGTAGTGTGGTTATAAGTGAGTTTACTGCGGGGGTGGGTTCTATCCTGCTGAGAAGCCTCAAACCATGCAGAGCACACCTGAACAACAACCTCACCAATCAGGAGGGGGTTCAACAACTGTCCTGCCCTCAGGGCAGGACCCTAGGGGCTTTACCTCCCTTCAGGCTTCAGACCCTAGGGACTTTACCTCCCTTCAGTCTCCTAGTTTGCATTTGGGTGCTTTGTTTGTTCTATAACTAGTCTCCATGTCCAGCATGAGGCTGGAACTCACAACCCTGAGATGAAGTCACATGCATTCTTTTTTGACCAAGCTCAGGCGGTGCCAGAGACTGCCTTTAGGCAGACAGATGTGGACTCTTGAGGTGGGGAAGTTGTGGATAGCTGGTAGTGCCTCTTGAAAGGGCTGGTGGGCTATGGAAGGGGGGCTTCATAATGTCCAATTCTTCCCACCCCTGAGGAATGTTGAGTCCACCATCCCTGCTGCTTCTCTCTGGTTATGCTGAGAAGATGAGGCATACAGAAGACTGACCTGGGAATAATACCTGTGGGAAGACCAGGGAAGAAGCAGGATTATGCAGAGGGAGAGGTCAGATCATAATGTGAACCTGATGGTCTCTGCTAGCCCAGCAACCTGTGACAGAGACCAGCTTAAAAAATCCCACATAGGACTGGACTGCTTAAGCATACCCAGTAGTTGTCTCCACCCTAGGAGCATAGAGCTAACAGCTGGAGGTGGTTAGGTAACTGGACAGCGCCTTTTGTGACGGGGAAGCTGTCTGGTACATCTGAGTCTACCAGTGGTAGGTAGCTACAGGTCCCTGATCTTTACTGCTGAGTTGGTCTTTAAGGACTATATATATAAAATGTAACTGGTCTTTCTCCTACCCTTAATCCTACAGTCCTTCTCTGGTGGCCAGTACTTCCATTGTTAAGTTTTTTTGGTGTGTGAGCAACATCTACATTAAGAGGTCTGAACCCCTGGTAAATTTATTAGGCCATGTTTACTATACATGCCTACTTACTTTTAACATTGGGAATGGGAGCACCAAGAAGTGCCCCAATGAATCACCTGGGTTCTGTATGCTTTTCCACTTTAATGTGGCAGAAAATCTTGCTGGGCTACTGGCAAAAGGACCCCAGTCTCTTGTCCTAGGTGAATTACAGGCTTTTCTGCAGTAAGTTAGGTATTCCGAAAGTGCTTGTACAGGCAATTTTAAGGGCTGAGTGTGGAAGTACCTGGGAATGGAATGTAAAATCCATATCCACAATAGTTATCAATCACAATAGGATGGGTGCTTCTTTCTCAAGGGTGAAAGTATCCAATATAATCACCTTGCCAACAAGATGCTAGATGGCGCTATATGGAGTGTTTTATATCTGCTGCTGCTGCTGACAGGTCAACTTTAGAACAGTGGCAATGGCTAGATGGACCTTGATGAGAGGGAGCCCAAGGTGTTGGACACAAAGAGTGGGTAGCCCCTTTCTGTAAGCATTGGATGGCTGAACACAGAAGCTGGCTGACTTCTACTAGACAAGGACCTCCTGTCCACTTGACTAAGTGGGTTGTTCATGGCAAATGCTTTGGTAGGCATGGTCTCCTGATGCAAAAATCCTTAGGCTTTGTGCCTATCCCCATGGGTCCCCCCTGCATGCCTTTTCCCAAACCTCCTCTCTTCTAATATTCTCCCAGGACCCTGAGCAGCCAGCCAACATACTCGCTAATATTAGGATTCTGAATACTTGTCTTAGACCCCTCATTTTATTTTTTAATTTAAATTCAATTAACATATAATGTATTTGTTTCAGGGTTACAGGTCTGTGATTCATCAGTCTTATATAATACCCAGTGCTTACACATATAACACATACAATACATACCCTTCCTAATGTCCACCAGCCAGTTACCCCATCCCTCCACTCCCTGTCCCCTCCAGCAACCTTGTTTGTTTGATAAAAGTCTCTTATGGGTTGTCTCCCTCTCTGGTTTGATCTTGTTTCATTTTTTCCTCTCTTCCCCTATGATCCTCTGCCTTGTTTCTTAAATTACACATATCCATGAGATCATGTGATAATTGTCTTTGACTTATTTTGCTTAGCATAATACTCTCTAGTTCCATCCACGTTATTGAAATAGTAAGATTTCATTTTTTGATGGCTGTATAATATTTCATTGTGTGTGTATACACACACACACACACAAACATACCCCAACACACACACCACCTCTTTATCCACTCATTTGTCGATGGACATCTGGGCTCTTTCTTTCTTTTTTTTTTTTTTTTTCCCCAAGGCTTTTTTTTTTTTTTTTTTTAAAGATTTTATTTAACTTGACAGACAGAGATCACAGGTAGGCAGAGAGGCAGGCAGAGAGAGAGGCAGAGAAACAGGCTCGCCGCTGAGCAGAGAGCCCGACGTGGGACTCGATCCAAGGACCCTGGGATCATGACCTGAGCCGAAGGCAGAGGCTTTAACCCACTGAGCCACCCAGGTGCCCCATCTGGGCTCTTTCTATAGCTTAGCTGTTAAGGACATTGCTGCTATAAACATTGGGGTGCAGGTGCCCCTTTGGATTACTACATTTGTATCTTTGGGGTAAATACCTAGTAGTATAATTGTTGGGTCATAAGGTAGCTCTATTCCCAACTCTTTTGAGGAACCTCCATACTGTTTTCCAGAATGGCTGTACCAGCTTGCATTCCCACCAACAGTGTAGGAGGGTTCGCCTTTCTCCACATCCTCACCAATATATGTTTCCTAATTTGTTCATCTTAACCATTCTGACTAGTGTGAGGTGGTATCTCATTGTGGTTTTGATTTGTATTTCCCTGATGCCAAGTGATGCACATTTTTTCATGTGTCTGTTGGCCATTTGGATGTCTTCTTCGGAGAAATGTCTGTTCATGTCTTCTGCCCATTTCTTGATTGGATAATTTTTTGGGTGTTTAAGTTCTTTATAGATCTTGAATACTAGCCCTTTATCTGATGTTATGTGCAAATATCTTCTCCCATTCTGTAAGTTGTCTTTTTTGGTCAATTGTTTCCTGTGCAAAAGCTTTTTATCTTGAGTCCCCCAATAGCTCATTTTTGCTTTAGTTTCCCTTGCCTTTGGAGATGTCTAGCAAGAAGTTGCTGTGGCTGAGGTCAAAGAGTTTGCTGCCTGCCTGTGTTCTTCAGGATTGATGGATTTGTCTCACATTTAGGATTTTCATCCATTTCGAGTATTTTTGTGCATAGTGTAAGAAAATGGTCCAGTTTCACTCTTCACATGGCTGTCCAATCTTCCTGACACCATTTGTTGAAGATACTTTTATTCCATTGGCTATTCTTTCCTGCTTTGTCAAAGATTAGTTGACCATAGAGTTGGGGGTCCATTTCTAAGCT
This sequence comes from Martes martes, assembly GCF_963455335.1. Classification (NCBI taxonomy): domain Eukaryota; kingdom Metazoa; phylum Chordata; class Mammalia; order Carnivora; family Mustelidae; genus Martes; species Martes martes. Next base: position 145,737,851 of record NC_137889.1, read on the forward strand.
GTCTATTTTGTTCCATTGATCTGTGTCTGTTTTTGTGCCAGTACCATACTGTCTTGATGATTATAGCTTTGTAATACAGCTTGAAGTCTGGAATGGTGATGCCACCAGCTTTGTCTTACTTTGTTTTCCAAAATTCCTTTGGCTATTCAGGGCCTTTTCTGGTTCTATACAAATTTTAGGATTATTTGTTCCAGCTCTGTGAAAAAAGTTAATAGTATTTTGGTAGGGATTGCATTGAATGTGTAGATTGCTCTAGGTAGCATAGCCATTTTTTAACAATATTCTTCCAATCCATGAACGTGGAACTTTTTCCCATTTCTTTGTGTCTTCCTCAGTTTCTTTCAGGAGTATTCTATAGTTTTCTGAGTACAGATCCTTTGCCTCTATGGCTAGGTTTATTCCTAGGTATCTTATGTGTTTGGGTGAAATTTTAAATAGAATGAACTCCATACTTTCTCTTCTGTCTCATTGGTGCACAGAAATGCAACGGATTTCTGTGCATTGATTTTTATATCCTGCCACTTTGCTGAATTCCTGTATTAGTTCTAGCAATTTTGGGGTGGAGTCTTTTGGGTTTTCCACATAGAGTATCCTGTCATCTGCAAAGAGTGAGAGTTTGTCTTCTTTGTCAATTCAGAAGATTTTTATGTCTTCTTTGCCAATTCAGAGGACTTTTATTTCTTTTTTTTTGTTGTCTGATTGCTGAGGCTAGGACTTCTAGTACTAACTTGAACAGCAGTGGTGAGGGTGGACATTCCTGCCATGTTCCTGACTTTAGATGAGAAGCTGTTTTTCCCCATTGAGAATGATATTTGCTGTGGGGTTTTTAATAGGTGGCTTTGATAATATTGAGGTATACCTTCTATCCCTACAATGTGAAGATTTTTAATCAAGAAGGGATGCTGTAATTTGTCAAATACTTTTTCTATGTCTATTGAGAGGATCATATGTTTCTTATCCTTCTATTTATGTAGCATATCACATTGATTTGTGGATGTTGAACCATCCTTGCAGCTCGGGAATAAATCCCACTTGGTTGTGGTGAATAAACGTTTTAATGTACTGTTGGATTCTATTGGCTAATATTTTAGTGAGCACTTTTGCATACCTTTCATCAGGGATATTGGTCTGTAATCCTTTTTGGTGGGCTCTTTATCTGGTTTTGGGATCAAGGTAATGTTGGCCTCAAGAGTTTTGAAGTTTTCCTTCCATTTCTATTTTATTATGTTCGCCACTGTATAGCACATAATTAGTTTTCAATGTAGTGTTCAATGTTTCATTAGTTAAGTATAATACCCAGTGCTCATCACTCCATTTCTATTTTTTTGGAACAACTTCAAAATAGGTATTTCTTCTTTAAATATTTGCTAGAATTCCCCTGGTAAGCCATCTGACCCTGGGCTCTTGTTTGTTGGGAGATTTTGATTACTACTTCAATTTCCTGGTTGTTTATGGGTCTGTTCAGGTTTCCTGTTTCTTCCTGGTTCAGTTTTGGTAGTTCATATATCTTTAGGAATACATCCGTTTCTTCCAGATTGCCTAATTTGTTGGCATAGAGTTGTTCATAATATGTTCTTAGAATTCTTATTTCTTCAGTGTTTGTGATTTCTTTTACTCATGATTTTATTTGGTCCTTTCTCTCTCTCTCTCTCTCTCTCTCTCTCTTTTTGATAAGTCTGGCCAGGGGTTTATCAATCTTGCTCATTCTTTTAAAGAACAAGCTCCTAGTCTTGTTGATCTGTTCTACTGTTCTTTCAGTTTCTATTTCACTGATTTGTGCTCTAATATTTTCCTGTTGGGTTTAGGCTTTATTTGTTCTTTTTCCAGCTCCCTTAGGTGTATAGTTGGGTTGTATATTTGAGAACTTGGTTTCTTGAGAAAGTCTTGTAGTGATATATATTTCCCTCTTAGGACCACCTTTGCTGCATCCCAAAGTTTTTTTTTTTTAAGATTTTATTTATTGGACAGACAGAGATCACAAGTAGGCAGAGAGGCAGGCAGAGAGAGAGAGAGAGGAGGAAACAGGCTCCCTGCTGAGCAGAGAGCCTAATGTGGGGCTCGATCCCAGGACCCTGGGATCATGACCTGAGCCGAAGGCAGAGGCTTTAATCCACTGAGCCACCCAGGTGCCCCCATCCCAAAGGTTTTGAATAGTTTTCATTTGTTTCCATGAATTTTTCATTCTTTTTTTTTTTTTTAATAAAGATTTTATTTCTTTATTTGACAGACATAGATCACAAGTAGGCAGAGAGGCAGGCAGAGAGAGAGAGGGGAGGAAGCAGGCTCCCTGCTGAGCAGAGAGCCCGATGCGGGGCTCGATCCCAGGACCCTGGGATCATGACCTGAGCCGAAGGCAGAGGCTTTAACCCACTGAGCCACCCAGGCGCCCCGAATTTTTCATTCTTTAATTTCCTGGTTGACCCACTGATTCTTCAGTGGGATGATCTTTAGCCTCCATGTATTTGAATTCTTTCCAAATTTACTCTTGTGATTGAGTTCCAGTTTCAAAGTATTATTGTCTGAAAATTGCAGGGAATGATCCCAGTCTTTTGGTATCAGTTGAGACCTGATTTGTGATCCAGGATGTGATCTATTCTGGAGAATGTTCCATGTGCACTAGAGAAGAATTTGTATTCTGTTGCTTTCGGATGGAATGTTCTGAATATATCTGAAGTCCATCTGATCCAGTGTGTCATTCAAAGCCTGTATTTCCTTACTGATCTTCTACTTAGATGATCTGTCCATTGCAGTGAGAGGGGGTGTTGAAGTCCCCTACTGTTATATTATCCATGTGTTTCTTTGATCTTGTTATTAATTGGCTTATAACTGGCTGCTTCCATGTTAGGGGCATAAATATAATTGTTAGATCTTTTTGTTGGATAGACTCTTTAATTATGATAGTGTCCTTCTTCCTCTCTTTTTACTGTCTTTTGTTTAAAATCTAATGTGTTTGCTATAAGGATAGCCTCCCCAGCTTTCTTTTGATGTTCATTAGCATGATAAATGGTTTTCCACCCTGTCACTTTAAATCTGGAGGTGACTTCAGATCTAGATAGCATATTGATGGTCTTGGTTTTTTTAATCCAATCTTATACCCTGTGTCTTTTGATTGGAGTAATTAGCCAAGTGACTCTTACTATATATTGTCTCTTTCTTATCTTTTACTTATCTGTTACCTCTCTACTTAGAGGATCCCTTTTAATATTTGTTGTAGGGTGGGTTTGGTGATCAAATTCTTTTAGTTTTTTTTTTTTTTTTTTTTTAAGTCCTGGAAGCTTTTGTCACTCCTATTTTGAATGACATCCTAACTAGATAAAGTATTCTTGGCTGTATATTTTCCTCGTTTAGCACCCTGAATATATCCTGCCAGTCTTTTCTGGCCTGTCAGGTCTCTGTGGATAGGTCTTCTGCCAATCTAATCTTTCTACCTTTGTAGGTTACAGACTTCTTGTCTTGAGTTGCTTTCAGGATTTTCTTTGTCTTTGAGATGTGTAAGTTTCACTATTATATTTTGGGGTGTTTTAGACCCCTTATTTTATATAAAAGATGACCAAAGGCATTGATTGAACTTCTGCCTATTTGGAGTATTTTCCCTCTAAACTTCTAAGGAGTCTTAATATTACAATAGTCCTTTTACAATCTCTTATTATATATTGAACAAATCTATGAAACGAGCCTTTAATTTTTCATCCTTGTACTAGGAATCTCTCAATGAGTCCATAAGTATGAACTGAGAGGTCATAGAAACAGGAAGTAGGGGAAGATGGGTCCGAGCCATTCATTCTTATAACTTAAATTTGACCTTAAATTTGCTTGGTTCTCCCCATAAGTATACTACTTCCTGCATAAAAATAATTGTGCCCACTTCACCTTATGACTTTGAGTCTTACTGCATCCAGTTATAATGGGAAGTGCTAAACAGTTAATTGATGTTTATGGTTAAGGGTTCTGTCTCTACTAAGGCCTAGTAACCTGGTAGGGACAAATTTCTGGATGTTAATTTTCTTCTACCGGCAAATGCATAGACTGATTTTGAAATTTTAAAGGTCTAGTATGTACCTTTTCTATTGAGTCCTATAGAGACCTCACATACTTTTCTACCATGGGTATGCCTAACATACCCATGTGACCTGTTATATACTTAAGGGCAAGGCCATAGGTACTATAACCTAGACCAGTTGCAGAGACACCTTTGCTCTGAGTCCTACTTAAAACTTGGCCTTTGGAGGCCAGTGGAAAATGTTTCCAAGTGTGACATGTGCTGCACTTGGAAACATTTTCCACTGGCCTCCAAAGGCCAAGTTTTAAGTAGGACTCAGAGCAAAGATGTCCCTGCAACTGGTCTACAATCCAAAGAGACCTACCAGTTTTGAAGTTACACCTTATAGTAACTTTGAACTTTCAAGTTGGAAGTGCTATCCCTGCATGCCCTAGATGTTCAAAAGCATCACTCATGTGGTAGGGCTCTGAATCCTTGTAAGTTTACCTCTTTCAATCTGGCACATAGGTGCTTTCCAGAGTATTTGCTACTTCCTAAGCCCAACAGTATAATGCTAGTGGTGAAGTAGACTAGCAAGAACTTTTGTGGAAAGTCAATATAATCAAGATTCCTGCAGCCTATATTATGGTGAAGATAAGAAAATGTAACATAACCCTAAGACGAGGCTGTGAATGCATACTGCTGACCTTCCTGTGGAAAAAACAAGCTTGATATTCACTTTCACTGAGGATTAAAGAAGATATTCTCTAGACCAGTAGCTACATAATAAATGCCAGAACTGGTATTTTTAATAGTCAAGATACCATATCCTACATAACTGCTATGGTAGGTTAAATACACAGTAGCTTACTGTCCTGCTATGAGACTTCAAATGTTAAACTGAAAGAATTTCAAAGACTTGAAGTCAAATGCAGGGTTACTTCTTTTCCATACTTAATAGCCAAGTGAATAACCGGCCAATGAAAGATCTGATATTGGCTAGTTAACTTGAAACAGTAGTCAAAGTGAGTTTTTCTTTGCTGAGAAGCCTTCCTGGTCTGTTCATTGAAGTGGAACAGAGTTGTTCCTTGAGGAACATTACAGAACCATTGCAATTCTATAAGACCTGAGCCCATGGAGTATCTTGATAGGACTTTCTATGGAAGATTCTAGTCATTGCAATGCAACTCTTATCAAAGCTACAATAATCAAAATAGTGTGGTATGGATATAGTGACAGACATCTAGGACAAGGATAAAACGGACATCTCAGAAATCCACAGATGCATAGTAAAAAGATTTTCAACAAGGGTGATGAGAACATTCAATGGGGGAGAGGACATAACTTTCAATAGGTTTTGGTGGAAAAAACTGCACATCCACATGCTAAAGACTAAGGCTGGACCCTTAACCCACACCATACACACAAATTATCTCAAAATGGATAAAAAACCTAACCCCAGGAGCCAAAACCATAACTCTTAGAAGAAAGCATGGGGGAAAGCTTCATGACATTGGATTTCTCCGTTTTGAAAGGAGAATGTCTATCCTATGCCTATCCCACCATTGTATTCAGAAGCACCTAAATTCTTTACAGTCCGGCCTCAGGATGAATCCTACTTCTGGTCTCACCCAGACTTAATTTTAGATATTTAGAGACTCTGGAGTTGATGCTGGAATAAGTCAAGACCTTGGGGGCTGCTGAAATGGGATAAATGCATTTTATATCTTGTATATGAGGACATGAATACTGGGGGGCCAGAGGGTAGAATGTTATGTACTGAATTGAGCTTCCCCTCAAAATACATAGGCCAACGCCTCAGCCCCCAGTGTGACTGTATGTGGAGATAGGGTACTTAAGGATGTAAATAAGATTAAATAAAGTCTTAAAGGTGGGGCCCCAATCAAATAAGTGTTCTCCTGACAAAAGAGACACCAAGAGTGTTTGCTCACAAGAAAAGGGCCAGATTGGGAATACAGCAGGAAGACAACTGCAAACAAAGGGAAGGAGGTCTCCAGAGAAACCAGATCTGCTAACAACTTGATTTTGGAGTTCTAACCTTTGGAACTGTGAGAAATTTCTATTAAGTCACATAGTCTGTGGCTTCCTGCTAATGGCCAACTCAGAAGACCAACACTGGATATAACACAAGTTGGTGATTGCCAGGGACTGGGTAGATAAAGGAGGGAAACTACTTAGTAGTTTTAACTTTGGAGTGATAGAAATGATTTGGAACTAGCGGTAGTGGCTACACATTGCAAATGCACTGAATACCACTGAACTGACCACCCTAAAATGGTTTGTCTTATTTTGTGGAAAAATATACATAATGCACTATCTCCCTTTTAATCACTTTTAATGTATAATTCAGTAACATTATGTACATTCACATTGCTGTGGAATTATCACCACTATCCATTTCCAGCAATTTTTCATTTCAAACTGAAACTCTATATCCATTATAGAAGTTCCCCTTCTTCACCCCCCACTGCCCCCTGGTAACCACTCTTCTACTTTGTCTTTTACAGACACATTCTTTATCTAGAAATCTAGGTTTAACTTTAGGAAAACTGGAGTTCCAGCCCAAGATGCTGGATGAAAAGGGAGGAATTTGACCTGCTTCCTTGGCCTTAATCATTGGTCCAGGTATGGGCGATCCTAGCAAAAGGATGAGGGCAATGTCGTAGAAGCAACCCCAAAGAAGGTCAGCAATAGCTGCTTGACTCCTGTGGGGTTTCCTGCTTCCTAAGTGTGTCCCATCCATCCACCTTAAGAGAAAACTACCTTCACAGAAATAGATCCTCTGCCAGCTTGTATACATTCATACCTAGAGTAACATACAAGCTGTCGAGCCAGTTGGGGGAGAGGGGCAGGGGGAAAGCGTGTGGGGGCAGGGGGAAAGCGTGTGTGGGCAGAAAATGGTCCCAGGCCCTAAGTTCACTAAACATTTCACTGTGAATCAAGGTGTTCCCCAAGCCAAGAAATGCTGCTTGACTCCAGGTCTCTACTTCTTGCTTGAGTTAGTCTTTTTTGACCACAAGGTAATGACAAATGAAACCAATGACTCTATTCCTATTCACAAATTTGTCCCTAGAACTGTCTGCAGCAGATAGAATAGGTGTCAAGCTCACAAAGATTCACCTGTAGCAAGTCTGTGTGGGAGATTTAGGATGCAGGAAGCATGTTCTTTGGATCAGGACATCAGCCTTCCACCCTTCATAGAGACCTGAATTGCTGGTGTGGTTACTTGAATGATCAGTTTGCCATGAAGTACTTGGAGTTGATTTGATCCTTGGCTGTCATGAATAGCTCTAGACCATGGAATGCTTTTCTGAACTTCCTTCTGGTTAGTTCCCTGTGTAGCAATCCTTCCCAAGAAGCCAGAGAATCCTGTTTCTATGTGAAAATGAGGAAGGGTGGATGGTGTCCATATGGTCCATGAGTCCCACATAGTGAAACTGCCTTCATAAGATGTTGTCTCCTCTGTCTACCTGAGCTCTAATGTTGCCTGACAATTGGATGGATACCAATAGAAAGACAAATGTAGAGAAAAGGAGAACAGTAAGGATTTTTTAAATAGGCATTTTAGAGATTGATCCCTATCTAGGGAAAGATCCAGATCTCTGTTGGTTTTATGTTTAATCCTAAAGTTTGGGTCCATGGGAATAGGGACTTGCATTTGGGACAATGGATCCTCCAATTCCTGTACTCAGAACTGTGGTCACCTCTGAGTCCAGCATGTCCAGGAGTTTCTTAGGCCAAGCCCAGGGCCAGTGTGAAGTGGGTGTGGCTGGGTAAGGAGTCACAAGCCTGAGTGCTGAGAGGTCTCAAGTTATGGGAGTTGGGCTATAAAGTCCACTTATGGTGTTGAAGCTTGGCAGGCTCTTCACAAAACCAGGAAGGTGGTGGGGGTTGGTGGAGGGGAGACTTGCCAGGCTTATGGTTTGCTGGCAATGGGGCAGGCTCTGCGTGAGTAGGTGTATCATTGGATAAACGGCCTATGACTGGAATGAATGTTGGCAAATTCATGATTAAAATTGTTCTGATGAAGTCTGAGTATTAAGCATGGCCTAGTGGGAGGCCTTTTGTGGGAGGGTCATAGAATGGTTAGTGGGGAGTCACAACCATTTTGGTTCTACAAATTCTTTTATTTGTAGGGAACTGAAGGTTAGAGGCTATCACCTTTCAGGTGTCTCTGGCTGCTGCTTAAGGGAATCCTCCTGTGTCTTTCTCAGGGAGAAGGCCTATACCTATTTCTTGGATGGCATCTAGGTAGCTATTTACCCAATAGAATGAGAATCTAGATAAGGAGTCTATACTAGTAAATGCATGGCTGTGTGAACCTTACTTGACAGATTGTGGTAATGAAGCACGATGTCTGTCATTGCTATAGCTACTTCTGCTCTGTTACTGAGGCCCAGGGGATACTTCTGAGCCTGTGTAGTGCTTGCAGGAAACATAGTACACTTCAATATTCAATTTATTCATGTCCTGTCCTTTGACATAAAAGTAAAGAATTAGGACCATAACATCTCACTACATTTGAGGTCCTTCAGAGACTGAGATTCTCACATTTGGTGTCTGGTCATCAAATTGGATCTAGAACCTGGCCTGTCTGAGCTACAGAGCAATTGATGTGCTATAGCAGTGGACCTGGAGATTACACTTCATCACCAGATAGCTGGGTACCAAAATCTGATATAAAGGGTATATTGTCTATAGTCTGAAGGGCCTGAGGCAAGGCCTGCTATGTAGATGGTTCACCACATACTGGGGCCTTGCTTGCCCAAGATGGCCTTAGTGGGGGATGTTGAACAAATTCTCACTGCCAACAAAGACCTACTAGTATCCTTGGTGATGGGTGCAGGTATTCAGAACTACAGAACACAGAGTAAGGTGGGTCTTTGCGGGAAGAAAAGGAACATACCCTTTAGTAGGAAATCACTCACAAGCTCTCAATCAGTTCATAAATCTGCATCATCCTGGAGCAATGAGTGAATAATGGTGTATATTCTTTACCCTGATGTTGCACAAGCACTCTGAACTTGGTTCTTGGAGTACTCATGCTTGATGTCTCATCTTTGTGCTTGGTGAACAGGCCTTTGTTTTTTTCTGGGACAACTTAGTAGCATTTGATCAAGATATTGTCATTATATTGTCCTTCCTTGGTCTTAGAGGTTCCTTGGTCACCCTTGGAATGTACAGCAGTTTAGTGAATGGATAGGGTCAAGTGATTTGGTAGGTAGATTCTATTATAGTTCCTGTGTTGTCTTCAACCACTTGGTCAGAAGGAGTGTTGTTCCTCAAAAGGCTGAGTATGTTTCTTAGAGCCAACCCCATACTTGCTTTATGGCTTTTGTCTATACCGTCCATCTCCAGAGGACCACTGTCCTCCTGATATATTGTACTGGATCTATCTTTTTTTGTTGAATCACAAAATGAAGTCACAAGGAGTCAGTGTTTGGGAACCTTGGGAACCTTGGCTCATTTCATCCTTGGCCGCTTGATTTTCTAGAGGGAAGTCATCCAGTTGGGTTGAACTTTTGCCTCTACTTTTTTGTATCTTTCTCCATGACCAGGAACATGGCTGTTATCTGTGAGATCATGTTCTTTAAGCTTCAGAACAGTTAGAAATATCTATGAACCTTATTAGATAGGGGACCTCTTAGTCTGATTCTGTGTAACTGGGCTCCTTTGCTTCAAGGGTCTGGTGACTTCTGTCCATAGAGACCAGTGAAATTCCAGTAGAGGCCTCTTTATTGTTGAATGCAACATTTCCAAGACTCAATCAGCTGTGTCGGCTGCAGAGTTTTCCCCCCACTGTTGAAGTCATGATCCAGTGTTTTTTGAAGTGTCTCTGTACAACACAGAATGGCTTCAATTATCAATCAGCATTAAGGATGAAATCTCTATTTCATAGATGCTTGGTCTACTGAAGCTTAGTTTTAGTCTGTGAGACACTGTGAGACGGGTTCCTGCTGGTCTCCATATTTGTAGAAGGAATGCAGAAAGTGAACACAAAGTTTAGCCAAGAAAGGGTGCCTGGTCAAGACCACAGAAATTTAAGCCTGGGGTCTGAGGCCTGCATCCAACATGTCCAGTCTGGCTTCCAGTACAAAGAGTGATGGGCAGATTGGTCTCCAGTCATAGCTTTCAAGATGTCACAATGCAGCAACCATGTTGGTGTCTCCACTAGCAACACTGAACAGTCTGTGACTTTCAATGTCTCTGTAAAAGCTCTTGAGGCAACAGTGCCTGGCAGAGCAGCAGGGTCTTGGGGAAAAGTTGGAGGGGAATAAGAGGAAGATGGTTTATTGTAGCTCTGAAGAATAAGCTTCACCCACAAAGGTAGGGTTCTTATCTTTTTTTTTAGTACAAAGAATCCTGGATCTTGAAGGTTTTGCTTTTCCTATATGGCATCCAAATGCTTCATGTTATTTGGACTTTATCTCAAAACCATGTCTAATCTCATTAGTGTAGACAGCTTTGGCTGGATGATCCTTCATTGTGAGGGGGCTCTCCTGTGCATCATAGGATGTTTAGCCTTTGTCTATTCCTATTAGATGCTAAGGGCATCCCCATAATTGTGACAAATGTCCCCAGATGATGTAGTCCTATTTGCCTGGGGAGCAAAATGTGCCCTGGCCGAGAACTATCTAACTATGTTCTTCAAGAAACTCCTGAGTGCCTCTCATCATTCCCTGTGGGGCCTTTGTGGATGCAGTGCTACATACTTGACTTTTTTTTTTATGAGCTCCTTCGGAGAGAGTATTTTGGGAAGGGATGGGATTATTCTCCATCTCTCCCCCCTCTGAAGCCAAACTCTCTCCCTCCTTACAGATTCCCACAGTTTAGCTCTGATAGTCTGGCACTTGCTTCATTCTCCCCTCTTAATTTGAGAAGTTCTTTTCACCATGGATTCTTGCCACAAAACTTGGAGCTAAACAACCTGTGTTCATTGTACACAACCTATAATGGGCTTCTTACCACTCTGGGACCTGAATCTGACCATGTCTTCATGACAGACATGTTCTAGTTCATATTTAGTTCAACTTGAGTGGGTGCTGAGGGAGAACTGGTATGCCCTGTTACCTGCAGTGATCTCCATCTCTATAGCTGAACTAAATGGGCTGTACCTGGACCATGTATGTCCTCCTGGAGCTGAAATCAACTTTAGGAGTTGAGATAGGATTTAAGGCTTCCCTAAGAAAACCAAATATCAGACTTATTTATAGGAGTTGATCCATGTGATTGTGGGGCTGGTGTGCCAAGCCTGAAATCCATAGGGTACCCTGTTAGGAAATGCAGTCTGAAACTCTCAGGCAGGAACTGAGGGTATACTCTACAAGTGTCATTTCTTCATCAGAGAAACTGCTTAAGTTTCTTAAGTTGCTTAAGAACCTGCTGCTTGGTTCTTAAAGCCTTTCAACTGATTAAACTAGGCCCACCCACATTATCTAGGATAGTCTTCCTTAAGTCTAGTTGATTGTGGACTTCAACTGCCACCTGCAAAATACTTTTACTGAAACACCTAGAATAATGTTTGGAAGAATAGGACTGTAGCCTAGCACGTTGACAAAACTATCCATCACATGTTCTTAGTAAGTTTATTTCTGAAGAAACAGAGTCCAGTGTTAGATTTCAGAAAAAGAAATATTTTGTACAGTAGGACATTTCTATATACTAGTAGGGCATTTCTATATACTAGTCTCATCACCAGGATGCTCTTCTCCGAAAGCATAAATCAAATCCCAGTAGATGGCCACTCAGAGCTCATGTAGTAGGACCCAGTATGTCCTCTTATATTGCATATACAAATATGAGCTGCAACAAAATGTTCTAGTCCTGCATGGGTTCATGACTTCTTCTCTGGATTATTTTCTGTGCTGCTACAGTCCATGTCAGTTCTATGGCCTCCATGGATCTGGAGAGGTAGATGGTACAGTGAAATTTAAGAGGCAAATATTTGGCCTTTGTTTGTTTTACTGGATGTCTTCATATTACCTGGTAACTTAAAAAGTCCAATTTTGGATCATTGATGGTGTGGGCTCTAAGTCACAAAACAGGTAACTGCAGATAATTCAGAGCAATTGGGGGTAATCCAAGTGAGGGAAGGGAGGATATTTTCCATGGAAGGGGATCATATTTCTTTTTATGTAAGGAATGTCTGTTTATTGTCTGTTTCATATTTGGCCTTTAAACACTGGCAATTGACAGGCTTGACTTGTGGTTAAAAGGACTGTGATGTTGGGATAGCTGTTCACTGGCAATTCTTGCCCTCAATACATAGTGCTATCTGGATTGAACAAGTAACTTGATTATTTTAGGGTAGGCTCAGTTGGCCTTCACTGGGGCCTCAAGGTAGCAGAACAAACCACATAGGCTAGTGTCCTGTCAGGCATCCATCTTCTAGATAAATGGCCTCAGACTTGTTCCTCATTGTTTATAAAATACAGCCTTTCTGTGCTCAGTATCCTAGAATGTTCTCAAGCCTTCCCGAGCTTGCTTATAAGATATATACATCCGTCATGTGCTCTGGCCAGAAGGAGTAGGCTGCTACAACTGATGGGAAAGATAGAGAAAGTGATGGGACTGCTTGTGTGTAGATGTCAGCTTGGAGGGGTGGTCATGGATCTGCTGAAGCTGGACTGTTTGATTAGGGTGCATCTTCTCAATGATAATGCTCAGAGCTGTACTATAATTAGGAGGATCTGGTCAGGGTGTGGGAATCTTTCGATAAGGTGTGCTTCCCTTTACAATGCCTTCCTTAGTCCTAGTCAAAAATCTGAGCATCTTTATATGCTAGACTCTATTCTAGGTGACAGTGGCACATAGGAAAATTAAGTCTGCCGCTTGTTTCCCATAAGGGGGATCCTGAAGGTCATCCAGGTGGTTCGATCTTCAGGTTTGCCATCAGCATTGCCTTTTGGCTGCATTCTCAGGTTCCCCTGTATTGATTGGTTGAACTCTCTTCTTCCTCATAATACCTGCTGTTTCATGAATGCAGTCTCCTGCTTTCCAGTGGCTCCACGCTGAACAGTTAACTTCCTTATAAGTCTGTTTCTTGAATGTCCATGATCAAGCTTGTTTCTAGCAGCTTCCTAAAACCAGGAAAAATGCCTGATTTGGTTTGGTCCTGAAGTGGGTGAGATCAGACCATGACATTTTCAGTTGATATCTTAATTTTCCTTTGGGAATACAGATTTTTGTGGAAGACACAGGATGGCAGCAGTCCCAGTCTTTACTCCTATTCTCTAGACCTTGTTAGGGACATGCAGTATTTTCATGGCCATGTGTAGTATCCGGTCATCCGCCCAGTTCAGGTTTGCCATCAGCATGGCCTTTAGGCTGCATTCTAGTCCGCTGTATTGGTTGAGCTCTCTTCTTCCCTATGACATTTGGTGCTTTGTAATTGCAGTTTTCTGCTTTCTAGGTAACCTGCCCTTTGCCACTAGATCTGGTGTATTTCTGGATGTTACCACCTTGGCTGCTTCCCTCCAGCGTGACAAACTCCTTTTGATCGAGCTGGGTTGCTCCATGCCTTCAGGTCCACCAGTGTTAAATGCAACAGATATGCAAGAATTGACATTGCAATGGAATGATAGAAAAGCTGGGAAGGTGGCCAGGGGGCAACCCCCCAAGGAGAGCATCAGAAGTGTTAGATACCATGGGCAGGCTTACCTTGAATTCTAGGTGTTCCAGGGCCATGAGGTTCTCCATCATAAAGTACAGGACTTGACTGGAGGATGTTACTGAACACCAATCTCCTGGATATGCACAATGGTGGTGTCTAGTGTCTGCTGCAACATAACTCCATGGCCTTCATCAGTGGCAGCTGGTGGATGAATGGGAATAAGACAAACACAACTCCTGGAGCTATCCCAGTTAGCTAAACTGACTGGTCCAGTTAGTCAGTAAAACATCTTTGATATTGAACACTTATAGCCAGAGTTGGTGTTCATTTGCCTCAAACATTGTAATCTCAATGATTGTTGACCAGCAAAACTCCAGCAGGGGCACTTTCTGCTTCAGAAAGCAGCCTGCCTACAGAATCTACAGGACAACAGCAACATGGGTGCCGTGGAGGTATTTCTCATGATTAAGGTGTCAGGACCCCATGTTCTCCTTGAAGTAACTCTGCATGCGTGAAGGAAAAGAATACGTTTGCCAATTGCCATTGAGACTAAGGCACATTTCATGGGTACCCTGATCTAACTGCAGCTTAGTCTAAATTAACATCTATGAGGCTCTTGTCCATGCTGCTTTGCTAAGTGGAGGAAGGATACAGAGTGAACATAAATCTTAGGATGGAAAAGGGACCTGGGCAGTACCATGAGATTGCTATTCTGGGGTCTGACTTTTATACTCAACACAGCAGACTTGGCCTCCAGAAGAATGATGGGTATGTTGGTTTCCTTGTCCTAGCTTTCCAGATGTTGTCAAATAGCCTCTGTATTGTGATGTACCCAGAAGGAAATGAGGGAAATGCAGACTTACCTTCAATGTCTATGTATACACTCTTCAAGGTAATAGTGCATTGCTGAAGGGTCTCTGGGGAAAGCTCAAAGAGCTCAATTACCTTATCTATCTTCTTGGGCAATAACTCCAGCAATTTGGACTGGCTTGTTTGTGTGTTACTTCAGATCATGAATATTTCAGAGTCCTAAAGGTCTTAACTGTGTTACTGAACAGATAACCAAAGGCTGCAAACTTCAGGCTTTCCTGCCAAAACACCGGCTTATTTGGTGCTTCTCCACCTCGGGACTATTGACATTTTAGGCTGGATAATTCTTTGCTGGGGTAGGAGGGTACTTTATGTGTGGCTACGCTGCACATCAGGATTTTTAGCATCACCCCAACCTCTTCTTGAAGTCATTAATACCCTTCCACAAATCACAATGAAACCTCTCCCTCCATTGCAGTATGATCACCCCCCCCCCCCCCCCGTTGGAGATTACTGACTGGGCCTTTCCTAGGAACCCTAGGGGGTGTCCTGCAGTTCTTGGCATAGTGGAATATTGGCTGATGAACTGAAGTTTCAACTGATTACAGAAAGTGGGAGAATTTGAATGGCCTTGGTCAGAGGCCAACCCAGGAGGTAGAGAACCTGTTCTCTTGGGGAGTTCCCACAATTACCCTAAATGTAGCTAATCAGTCTTCTGATCAATCTCTACCATTCTCTCACTTTTGGAAACTTTTCTACCTCTTATGTTATATTCTGCAACATGTAGCTCAGTGTCATCGTGTCCTCATGTTGTATATGCTGGTATCAGCTTCTTTTGTACTTAAGTATCTGAATCTGACCTTTGTATCCTTATGTGCGATACTATGTGATCATTTAGCTTCTCTGTGCAGCTGTTGAGAGAAACAAGTCCTGTTGATGCTGCTGTGACATGTATCCTTGGAGGTGGCATGAGTGATGGCCCCTGCCCACGTGTTGCTGCTGCTAGCTATCCTCAGGAAATTGGAGACTTCAATTCTCCTTGGTTGGGGCTTAGAAAAAGCTGTTGTACAAAACAGTTTTTCTAGTTTCCATCACTGGCTGCTGTTTCTGCAGCCTCTAGGTATTGTCCATCCACAAGATATTTCTTATGGCATAAGTTATAAATCATGAATGGATGATTCATATTTCTGAAATCCTGTGCTCTGCAAAACCACATGGAGAGATTCTCCCCCCACCCCCCACTCCCCAGTGTTTGGGCAGCTGGCCATCAGAGTTCTGTCTTCAAAGACACCTTTGGGGTAGGCTGGTAACATGTCCTGTAGTGTCCCTAAAACCAACAGGTGGGCCAGTGTGAAGTATAGGCATGGCTGGGTAAGGAGTGCCAGCAGATCTGGGATGGTGGGAGCTAGGCTGGGAGGGCCATTCATGGAATTTGGAGTTTCCCAGCCTTCTTGCAGAGTCAGATCAGAGAGCAGACAGCCCTGTGGCCTACCTCTGGTTTCAGTAATGGACTAGGCTGTGAAAATGGGAATCGTTGGATAAATATCCTATGATCTGCATGAATGCTGGAGCACTTATCCTGAAGTTGCCAGTGAAATTTTGTTTTGGGCATTAAACACAGCCCACTGAGACTTTTGGGGAGTGAAGTGTGGGGTTGAGAAGATTTCTGAAGGAGTTAACATGATTTGTTGTGTTCATTTCTCCAAATGCCTTAAAGCTTCAACCCTCTTTAATCTGAGGTGGTCGCCTCTTGAATATTTGGGCTCTAAGCCTAAGGGAACACTCAAATGTTAATGTCCCTTCGTGAGAGAGGTACCCATTTCTCCTGCTTCCTGGACATTTCTTTTTTGAATGCTTCCCCTAGTTGTATTCCTGCTGTGGGTATCTAAGAGGTCTGTCTGCCCAGATTTGGGAGATACTTGATCATGAGATCCTTTCCTGTGAGGGGTGGAGAACAAAGCCTCTTACTATCTTTTTTTTTTTTTTTTTGACTCAATTTTATTTTTTCAGTGTTCCAAGATGCATTGTTTATGCACCACACTCAGGCCTCTTATTATCTTGTAACCAATCAGAACCTTACCAGGCATGTAGGGATCTTTCCTACGTGTGTAGCACTTCGAGGGAATTAGGATCCTTCTGATTTTCTTACATTCTTCTATTTGTCCTTGGCACAAGAAGGACATGGAGTCACTCCAGGTCTATGGAAGTTACCCTCCATAGTACTTCTGTTGTATTGGGGTGTTGCAGTATGGAAAAACATGTTTGACATCTGCATGGTAACTGATATATCAGCCCCTCAACCTGGACCTTTGTCCTTTGTCTCTGATCTCAGAAAGGTGAAGATGGGAGAGTACTGTGTCTTGCTCTGAGGGTTCAAGCCACATCTAGATCTCCAAGTTCAATACAGAAGGGGATGGAGAGAAGGTGGGTTTTGTCTTTCAGCTTTGAGCTCCCTCCCCTCTGTCAGCACCTTTAGGCAGTTTCTGATATTTCTCTAGAGTCCCAAGTTTTCCTGAAGCAATCTCAGCCCCCTCCTTTGATTGTTTAATTTTGCACATGGCACTTCAGTTTTGTTTTGTTTTGTTTTGTAAAGATTTTATTTATTTATTTGACAGAGAAAGAGAGAGCACAAGTAGGGGGAGCAGCAGGCAGAGGAAGAGGGAGAAGCAGACTCCCCACTGAGCAGGAAGACTCTCCACTGAGCAGGAAGACTCCCCACTGAGCAGGGACACCCCCCCCCCCAATGCGGGACTCGATTCCAGGACCCTGGGATCATGACCTGAGCCGAAGGCAGACGTTTAACTGACTGAGCCACCCAGGCACCCCTCCCCCATTCCCATTTCTTATACCTTTCTTACACATCTTTCTTTCCTACATACAGAGAGAATTGCTTTCCTTATTTCCATCAGTCTTAACTACATTTAGTAGAATTTTAACTCTTAGAAACCTTAGTCTCCAGGGAAAATTAAGTAGTAACCAATTGCGAACTGTTATGCCAGGATTCTGTAGGGGGCAGATTTATGAATACACTTCATAATTTCTTTTTCTTTTTAAAAAAATTCTTTTTATTATTTCAGTGTTCCAAGAGATTCATTGTTTATGCACCACACCCAGTGCTCCACGCAATATGTGCCCTCCTTAATACCCACCACCAGGTCTAGTTTTGTGAACTGAACCCTGAGGGTCTGGCTGCTTCTACCAGAGCAGGACAGGGATGTTAGCTCCTCTACTCCAAGGAATGCCCAAGGCATAGTTGTCCATCTGACGTAACCTTTTGTAGGATATTAAGGAGGTAACGCAGGCCTTGAGACAGGGGTGCAGATAGTATGCACAAGAGCACAAGAGCATTTTGGGGAATAAGTATTAGCCAGATAAGAGACTACACTATTCACCTAGATTTTTATTTTGGCATTGTAAAAGGAGAATCTAAAAAATATGCAGTTCTAACCTTTTTGGACTGTTCAAGATTTGAAGACTATAGCACAACTTCTAGATGCCTTTTATTTGGCCGCATATACTTGAGATTGCTAGGCTAAAACAAATGCTTGAGTTAGCTTTTGTATGTAACTAGTAGTTGTTAACATTCAATTATGATTCTTTAATCTGTCTCTTTAGTGGTTTTCCTATCTGTTGAAGAGCACTGAGGAACAATAGGGTCAAAAGACACCATTATTCTTAGTCATATTTTCTCCAGTTTCCAAGTTCTAGTAATCAAAGGAAGCTGGGTCCTGATCAGTTTCTGTGGCTGGGGAGGGTGAGAAGGTCTTCTGTGATTGCATCCCTTGTTTCTCTCTATACTGGTGTTCTTTTTGTCCCAAATGTGAGTGCCTCTCTCAACAGAAAGGAAGACATCTGGCTAATTCAAGAGGCTGGTTTGATTCCTTCCTCTGAGTGGGTGAAGATACCCAAAAGAAGAATCAGTGAGGTTATCTCTGGAGGATCTCAAGGAAGGGCACACAATCTGTGGCTATAGCTCCTTCTCTGCCCCACTAAATCTCCCCAACAAGGGAGCACTGGAAGGAACCACCTGTGTGAGTTCTTCTTTGTAAGTTCACGGTCTATCACTAGCATCAGTAGAGAAGGTAGATATCTGCCCAAACCCTTCAAAGCAGTGAGCAAAATTCTTAGGACTCCTTTTGTCCTTTTTTCCATCCTCTCCCCTCCTACTATGATGGACTTCTAGGTCATCAGCTGCTGGCATGTGGATGTTCTTGGGAGAATCTGGATAGTTGAGCTACAAGTTTTGAAGGGAAGCTGCTGTATTTCTACTTGGTCTTTATGGGATACATAGATTGAAGTCTAGGGTGCCAGGTAGTGTGCTCTGAGATCATCTTCCATCCTAGTCATGCTGAACCTGAACCCCAGAGTGTTAGAAATGAGCCAGAAAGCCCTGTGTCCTCTCTGCCAATCTGCAGGAGGACCAAGGGCTCTGAGAACCATCTAGGCACTGAGCCACTTCTGTAGATGAGCAGATATTTGTAGGCCATGATACTTCAAGGTTAAGTGCATATTTTTGCAGCTTCCAGCAGGATTGGTGGTTACTAAAGATACAAGCCAATATGAGGTTCCAGGGTAAAGTTCATGTCTACCCTGGAAGTCTAGGAAGGGCTCTTCTGTCAGGTGGTTGTGACTTAGACCTGGGGATTATTTTTCCCCAAATGTCTCCATGTCCCCTAAATTTAAAGGTCCTTGGTAAGTCAAACTCCTATTTGCCTTAAATGAAGGATGTGGAGGAGATGGCAGATGTCAAACTCTACCCATGTTGGTGGAGGTGGGGGGTGGGGACCTCAGAGTTGATACTGTAGCATACAATATGGCTTGAGACACCAATTCCTCATTTTTGGTGACTTCAAGTTTGGTTTCTTCTAGTATTTGGCCACAAGAAAGATTTCTCAAACACCTCAAAACCTGTATCCTCATTCAGAGCCCTAGGTGGTTCATATTTACAGAGAGGGTTGGGGAGATAGCATCTCTTCTATCCATAGCCCTGCATGAAATTGTACCATCTAAGTGGTAGTCCATTCTGCCTTTAGAAGTAGGAGAACATTTACATCCCAGTAATAGAAATTTTCCCATGTTCCCAACATCAGGGTGGATGGAAAAGATTTTTTCAATCCTAATGGAGATTTTATAGCATCTTTTTTTCTTAAGCAAGATAGAATTCTATTTTTTTTTTGTATTTGATAAATATGGATAGAAGGCCAGTATAGCATTCCATGGCAAAGGAGACCCCAAGTTCCTCTATTTTGTTTCTTCACTCTGGGTGGATTCTATTGCTAAGGTCACTTCATGATGCTAGATGACTACTGACCTTCCAGCTAGGATGGAAGATGGAATAAGGGGCATGCCTTCTCCTCCTGACTCTCCATGCAACACCCCTGCCTTGGTCTTGATGGACATACCACTCCTATCACTTATAGCAGGTGAAAAGTCAGGCATCATTCCCAAAGATAGACCCACTGACCAAGGATTTTTAAAATTGTTCCTAAACACTAATTTCAATTGCTTCTAACAGCTAATTCTGATTTTCCTCAGGAATTGCCATTCCTGTACTTAGGTGGGAATTGGAGCAGGTGCTGACCAAGGAAGAACCTATAGAATAAGCTGCCGTGCTACCTTGGAGGTGGTTGTTGCATGGATGTCTGCCTGTATAGAGCTAATAAAGGCAACTGTTTTGAAACATAGCCCTATAAATTTTTTCTCCTTCAAAAAATATTGAGAAATGGACTCTAGAAAAAGCCAATATCTTTTTGGGGGGGAGTGGGGCAAAAATAATGTTTTTATGAGGGAAGCAAGGTAACTCCTGCCTTTCACGTAGTAAACAGTCCCAAGCACACACATGATGCCCTAGAAACAGTCATTATTTGGTTGCAATTCCACCTGGAACAGGGAACATTAGTCAGGAAGTACAGTATGACTGTGCCCCCATGGTCCTCCACCAACCCTCCCACCAGCTGGCCAGCTCCTGGGTCCCTGTCTGGACATTTGAATCCAGTTTTTGCTCATCTACCCCATGGGATGACTGAGAATGGAGGTGGGGATGACATTTGAAAGGGCCTTTTTCATGTAAGATTCAGTAGCTGGGACCATGACTTGCTGTCCTATGGTCAGAGCTTTCTTGCAGGGGATGGCAGATTCAGTGGTCCATTAAATTCCTAGTGCTCACAGCTCTGGGTATATTCCTTGTGGAGTGAGTTTCTGGATGTTCTCCTGAAAGATGAGGGTCATGGCTTCCCCCTCTAACCCCCATCTTCCTGGGTCTAAGTTGATCCCCAACCAGGTACATGAGTTTTTGCTCTTCTTGTACTATCACAGAATCAGTGTGTACCATTCAAGCAGCTCCAATCTGACATTCTTTCCCAGTCATCCCCCTACTCTACCCACACCTTCTGCCTGGAAAGACCAGTGCAAGAGGAACAAAAGCATTTTTATAAGACTTAAACTTAAATCCTGTAGACCTGCTTTTGACAAGGCTGGCAGCCAGAGGTTGTGTCAACCAGGTGAAAGAACTTGCATCATTCCCAGGGATGGTCTGGGTAGAAACCTAAGTTCCCAAAGTAGACACATAGCACTCTCGGTCTATATAACACCCCACCTCTTCCCTTCTGAGGTTACCAGTAAGTTGTCAAGGGGATGTCAGCCCTTTGAGGGCAGCTCATTGTTGAGTAGCTTTTGCCATAAGGGCACCTCATTATCAGACTATAAATACTCTGGAAGGCAAATGCATGGTCAGTTTCCTGAGACACATGGGTCTGAAAACCAACAACAGTGAGGTATCACAGACAGCCTGAAAAGGCTACAAAAGTCCCATGTGATGAATCTGCCAGGAATGGATTGGGAGATCCTTGGTCCTCACTCTGTTACACCTCTACTTTGTCGCTTTTGGCAGGAAAAATTAGTCTGGGTTTCACTAATGCATCAAACAGTTGGTCTCCAGCAGCTCAGTTTCATTTGGGGTCATCAGGTGTCCTCACTGGACACATGCACAAGTAACCCAGAACATTTGCTCAGTCTCCATGATATATATCTACAGGAATGGCTAGGTGTAGGTCCAGAAGAAACTTGAGTCCTTCTAAGATGCTAGAAGCACAGTGGGGAAGGTTAACATGTGAAGAGATCAGGGCAGAAAGGGTTCATTATCTTTATCTGCCACCAAATGTTATTAAATCCCATTGAGTATATTTCTTATGCTGCACCTTTCATCCTTGGGACTTATTCTGTAACTGGAAGCCATGTACCTCCCTCTCTCCTTCACTGATCTTGCTCCTCCAACCTACCAGTTTCCTCTTTGGCAACCACCAATTTGTTGTCTGTATTTATGGGTCTGTTTTCATTCTTTTTGGATCACACATTTAAGTGAAATCATGTGGTGTTTCTTTTGGATTTATTTTATCTAGGATAATACCCTCTAGGCTTGTCTGTGTTGTCACAAGTAGTAAGATCTCCCTTTTATGGCCAAGTAATACTCTATTATATATACATACCTCATCTTTATCCATCTATGGACATCTATGGATGGACACTTGGGTTGTTTCCATTTCTTGGCTATTGTAAATAATATTGCAATAAACACAAGAGTGCCTATGTTTTTTCCAAGTTATTTTTAATTTTCTTTGTGTAAATACCCAGTAGTAGAATTACTGGATCATATGGTATTTCTGTTTTTAGTTTTTTGAGGAAACTCCATGCTGTTTTCCAGTGGCTATACCAATTTACACTCTCACCAGCAGTGCACAAAAGTTCTTTTCTCACATTCTCACTAATACATTTTTTTTTTATACTTACCCATTCTGACTGGTGTGGCACACCATGGCAGTTTCAATTTGCATTTCCCTGATTTGTGATGTTGAGGACTTTTGTGTCTTAGGAAACATATCTAGTCAGGTCCTTTGTTCATCTTTTAATCAGATTGTGTGATTGCTTAAGTTCTTCATGTTTTGGATATTAACCTTTTATCAGATATATCATTCACCAGTATTTTCTCCCATTCAGTTTGCCTATTCATTTTGTTGGTTTTCATTGTATAAAAACTTATTTTGGTGTACTCTTAACAGTTTATTTTTGCTTTTGTTTCCTTTGCCTGAGGAGACCCATCTAGAAAAATGTTGCTAAAAGTGGAGTACAAGAGATTATTGCCTATATTTTCTTCTTGGGATTTCATGGTTTCAGGTCTCACTGAAGGTCTTATTTAGGTCTTTAATCCATTGTTGAGGTGTTTTTTTGTTTTTTTGTTTTTTGTTTTTTTTTTGTATGGTGTAAGGAAGTGGTCCAGTTTTGTGGTTGTCCATTTTTCCCAGTACCACTTATTGAAGAGATTCTTTCCCCCTGTTTTCTTTGTCATAGATCAATTGATGTATGAGCATGAGTTGATTCCCGGGCTCTCTGTCCTATTCCATTGATCAATATGCCCATATTATATGGTTTTGATTGCTATAGTTCTGTAGTGTCTGCTTATCCTCACTTTGACACTTCACTCCAGGCCTTGCTGAAATCTAGATCTTAGATAGAATGAATGACTGAGCTGTTAGGTATGACCAGAACCCCCTACTTGTCCTGTCCCATAAGGAAGAGGCTTACGTGACCTTATGAACATTTTTATGGGGGAAAAAGTGATAGTCATGTATACCCTTTTTAGGTCCTGTGTTGTATGGGATTTACTTTATGTTTAGGTAACTACTAAGAGATGTGTGAGATAAATTGGTCTCAGGGAATGAGGCACATGTTTACTGAGGAGTCTCTTATACCTCACTGGTCAAGTGGCTCAAACTAGCCTGTCAGGTAAACCAGATGTACACTCCAGATCTATGTAGTCTCAACAAAGGATATAGGCAAGCTAATATAGAATGTCTGGTGACATTCTCAGGGAACTTTTCAGACTTTAAACACTATAAATTGCTAGCTGCACCCTTATCTTGGTCAAGGCCAATGTTCTGTTTCCAGGCACTCCTGGAATAAGCACAGGGCCATCAAAGGCCAGATGCAACGTAACTATCCCTATATAACCTCTGATTTTTTTCAGTCAACAAAACTGAAGGCCATTGATATGTTGGTAGCATAACAGGAGTATGAATGAGGAAGCTCTGTCTGTGTCCCATGGTGGAGATCCCAAAATGGAGCAAAGGATTTATGCAGAGTCACGGCTGGGGAGATCTCTTGTAAGTCTTCTCCAAGATGTCAAGCCTTCATTCAGGGGGACTTTCTTTCACTGCTAGGCTGTAGTACTTTGAAAATGCCTTCTCTGGCACTTCCAAGATGTTTAAGCCATGTTCATCTGGAATAGCAGTAATTCTGTTTTATTGAGGGCCAGTGCTAGTACTTTATCTAAGGAGCCCCAGAAGGTTGGGCAGTGCTCCAGTCCTGGGAAGGTAAAGCCAAGGGTAACCCTGTAGCCATCTTATCATAAACAAGGGTCATAGGTACAACTGATAGAGACTCACTTCTACTGGGACCAAGGAGAGATTTCCCAGTAGGACTGGACAGGTCATGGTCATGCCTGACATGAGAAATGAACCTCAAACTCTGAGGATGAGTCTGGCCAAGATGGACTCAATAGAAATGATGAGCAGATATTCACTGCCCATAGACATCTTAGCATCTAAGGAGGATTGTGTTTCAATGATTCAGGGGGACATATGCTGAGTGGCATGATTCTTACTAGGAAAATCAGATAACATGCCCCCCCTTATGAAACTTGAATTTTTAAAAATAATGGGATCATAATCACTAAACTATACATGGAATATCTGAAAATTAGGTGGTAAGTGAAGGATGGTCTCTATTCTTTCTGCATATATATTCTAGATACATTCTCAACATGGTGCACCAAAGTGACTACAAAGCACAACAATACATCAAGTACACGTAAACTGAAGCAAAGGGGTGGTCTTTCTGATATAGCTTTGGGTTTATCCAGGTATTTTCATTCTGGTTCTACTGATGTACCTTCATGTCACATTCCAACACAGCTCTCCCCTCATCATTGCAGAGGTTCTCTAGGAAACAACACAACAGTGTCACATGCAGGGAGTTCTTTAGGGAGTGCTTTGAGATTCACACTTGTGTAAGGGATGGGGTAGAAATAGGACTGGGTAGAACATCTGAGCTTCAAGCTTAAGTTGGTCTGACAGCGTTGGCTGACCTTGATGGATCATTTCAACTCCAGAGCTCTCCCACCAGAATTACCGTGTGTTGGACCAAAACCAAGTCTCTTACTCCCACCTTGATCAGTTGTTGGGTGTGGGGTGTTCCTGGGAGGGTATGACCTAGGGCGAGATGGCACTCTGTTGCAAGGACTATCCCTGTCAGCCGATAGCACTCCCAGAAGCCAGGACACTCCTGAGGAGGGGATCTGGTGGTGCATCTTTGCCTAATAGTCCAATCTTTATGCCAAATCAGATCTACTATATATACATTTGAGAAACAGTTCCTCCAAGATAAGCCTTTCTTCCTGTGGAAATTTAGGAAGAGTGGGGCTAGTGGAATAAACTATAGTTGCTATTGCTAGTGTCAGTGTCCTCACCAATATTCATGGTCTCCTGATGGTAACTCCTCATCATTTTCTTCCTTCACTATCCTGTCTTGATTCCCATCCTCCTCAGCTAGCTTGATCTGGTTGGCTTATCCTGTGGCATAACTTACTCTCCTCTCTTGAAGACCTGAGTCACCATGTCCTCCTCAGGCTGAGGTTTCTTGCTGTTTATTATCACAGTTAGGAAAGGAGAACCAAAAAGTGTCCAAGTGAGCCACCTGTGTGACAAACTGATTCCTCCTAGCCCCAGTTGTGGCTCACTAGCCCTATGTTCTCTTGCTGATCAGTTAAGTATCAATGATGAGATGGCGATTTATTTATTTATTTTTTTGCCTGTTAGTCCCAAGGATACAAGGAACTCAATGTCCCCTGGAAGTATTCTTGTGGGCTCTTCAGAGTTAGAGCTCCTGGTCCCTAAAGGTACACATACACAGAAAAAAAAGCGTACATTCCTCAGGTGGGTCAGGAATGATGCCAAGTGAGGCTATTTCTGCTTTTTTTATCCCTTGGTTCCAGGTATTCTGATTGACACAGTGTTATAAAAAATACTTAAATTAAAATGTATGTATCAGTTAAGTGTTTGACTTTGGCTCACATCATGATCTCAGGGTCCTGGGATCAAGCCCCACATCAGGCTCTGTGCTGAGAGGAGAGTCTGCTTCTAGTCCCCCTGTCCCCCACATTCTAATAAAGTCTTTAAAAAAAAGTATGTGGTAAGTGTATATAGTGGAATGTTACTCAGCCACCAAGAAATGAAATCTTGCCATTTTCAATGACATGGATGGAACTAGACGGTATTATATTAAGTGACCTAAGTCAGAGAAAGACAAATAACATATGATTTCACTTGTGGAATTTAAGAAACAAAACAGAAGAACATAGGGGAAGGGAAGGAAAAATGAGAAGGAGGCAAACCATAAGAAATGCTGAACTCTAGGACACTGAGGGTTGCTGGAGGGTGAGGTAGGGCAGAAGGGATAATTGGCTGATGGGCATTAAGGAGGGCACTTGATATAATGAGCACTGGGTGTTATGTGCAACTGATGAATCACTAAATTCTACCTCTGAAACTAATACTACACTATACGTGAACTAACTTGAATTTAAATAAAATCTTGAATGGAAAAAAAACCCATAAGTTTTCTAATACAAACAAAAAGTAGGATTTTTTTTTTTAATCACCTGGAGTATAAAGATACAAGTTTCTCTTGGGGCCCCTGGGTGGCTCAGTGGGTTAAGCCTCTGCCTTCAGCTCAGGTCATGATTTCGGGGTCCTGGGATCAAGTCCTGCATTGGGCTCTCTTCTCAGTGGGGAGCCTATTTCCCCCACTCTCTCTGCCTGGCTCTCTGTCTACTTGTGATCTCTCTCTCTGTCAAATAAATAAAATCTTTAAAGAAAAGGTATAAGGTTCTCAAATCAGAAACACTAGGCAAGCCATCTGACTCCTCTTAACAGGACTTAATGACTTCTAATGGCAATTTAGGTAATATCATTACCCTAAAATGAGGCCACTTCCTGGCTTTCATGAGCCCCTGAGAATGTGGTTCAGCTAACTCTGGTTCCATCTGCCTGGGAGTCCTATGTCTCTCATGTTTCCTATTAGCATGAGTGGCCAGTCAATGGTTTCTTCTCTTGCTATGGTACTGGGTTGTCTTAAAACATGGCATCTGTATAGCAACGCTTCCTTCAGAGGAATGACTTTCTTAAAACTCCAGGATCCAAGATTCATTCCATTGTTAATTCCTAGATTCTTTGACAAATCCTAAGAACTTCTAACGTATATACTGAGGTCTCTTGATTGCTATATAGTACAGTATAGTTCACCATGGTTGGGATGGGACACACAAGATTACATTCACCAGGACTTCCAGTCTCTAGACCTGTCTTCTTTAAGGCCACCAGGTGGCATTAAGTGATAGGGCTCCCAAAGGAGTTAAATGGCAGCCAAGACTTGGGTCTATTGAGGACTGGGTTGATGCCAATGTTAACTGTCACCCATGATTTCCACATAGTTTATAAAATTCCTTCATGTTCACAAAACAGCTTGGGTCTCCTACAACCTAGGTGTTCAGTAATGGTCTCCAGCTCTGATTAATCCCTTGTTAAACCACTTTCTACATGGGATGCACAGGGAATATTAATTATGAGCATTGGGAACCAGTATTCTCCCTGTGGTATCTGTCCTCTTAACATCACTCAAATGGGATAGAGCAGGAAGAGAAACTTGATCTGAGGTTAGTGATTTCTATCTGGAGCTGTTCAGGGTGGATATGCCACTGGACAGCTCTTCTCAGATTAAACCATCACCAGTGGAGGTCACCTGGAAGGTCTGGCCCAAGGAAGTCCTTGTCCATCCAAATTTATCCCTTTGGGGCACAAGGAAAGAATAGTGCTGCTGAGCAAAACTCCTGCTCTTCAGTCATCAGAAGATGATCAAGGCCTTTGCCTAAGTCACATGCCTCCCTTTTCTAGAGGGAATTTCCTATTCACTTCATTTACTTCTTCCCCAAGCAAGCAGAAAGGTTTATTTTCAAGATGATTTCACATGGAAGACTCCCTCCCGAGGTACCTCTGGTACCTCTTGACAACATCCATTCCATCTAGAAGGTTCATGATTCATGTAAACCCACATGGTGGCTATTTCACTCTACAGTACAGGAAGTCACTCCTGGTTTTCAAGACTCTTTGATTCTTAAATCAAAGGTGATCTAAAGGTGTCTTTGAGATCTGGGGTACCCAGTGATAAAAGCCTTATCTTTCTAAAGTAAATCCAAATTACATAAAAACATTCATCTTGAGTAATCAGGGTTCACTGATCTTTGAACTAGATCACTTTGGCAAAGAACAGGAAAAGTTGGATTTTTCAGTTTGTCCTGTCACTTCCTATAAAGCTTCTTCTGTAACTAAAACACAGGTGAGCTTCCAAACCATGTTAGTCCATAACTACGTAGACAACCTTCCCATTTATTGCTCCAATCCATGGGATCTGTGCAGCTAACCCTATTATTTACTGAAGAGGCAAACCTCTAGGCACTTTCTTCCTTGAAATAACAAGGTTGGTCAGACTGATGTATGAGCACAGAAGACAAGGAGAGGGTTTTTTTTTTTTTCCCCCTATTTCCTCTATTGGAAGCTCTGGAGCTTTTGAACTGTAAAAACAGGATTATCTTCATTACCTACAGTGTTGGAAGTGGGGAAAGTTCTAAGACCATTATTGTTTTTTTCAAAGTTAGGTTCCATTCCCCAAGAGCTAGCCTTGATAGTTTGTGATCCTCAGGGTCTAAGACATAGTTACTTATAACTTGGTGCCTCATCTTTGAAGAAAATGCTCATGGTCAAAAGAAAGCCTCCCTAGAAAGTGCTGCAAGACTTTGACCTTTTTGACCAAATTACCTTATGAACATTAATCAACTGCTATAAAGAAATACAAGATGGGGGTGCCTGGGTGGCTCAGTTGGTTAAGTATCTGATGTGGAGCTTAAGATTCTCTCTCCCTCTCCACCTCTGCCACTCATGCTTTCTCTTAAAAAAAAAAAAAGTGTCATTATGAAACAGGCATGTGCTCTGTGAGGGTCCCGAGGTAAGATAAGCTTTGGGAATAGGTGAGTATACCTGTAGGTGCACTCCATGGCTCAAGATGAAATCTGTGCAGGAGAGAGAAGCTTCTGACTGGCAATGGCTTACCTCTTCTACATTCAGGAACTTTGGGAGCCCAGATCTCCAGTTTTGTATGGAAGCTACATGAGGTGTTGAGAGAGGGCAAGGCCTTTAAAGGGCCACTTCTGCTGTCACCAAGAAAGAGGTTCTGTGGGTACTGGTGAAACTGGCAAGGAACTTCAGCCCTCCCCTTTCCTGATTGGCACTGCATTCCTCCTCCTGGAAAAGTCATGGTGAAGAGGGGAGAATGACAGGAAAAATACCACATATATCTAATTCTCTCATGAAGTTATCTACTTCAGAAATATCTGGGATACCTGAACACCTTCCAGTTTCTGATTCTAAAGTTTCTAGAAAGCTTCTGCAGATAACCATGAATTCCAGTGTCACCTGGCTAAAATTTCTTGGCCATTTCCTAGGTTCTTGGTTGGTGAGTGAATTCCAGATGTAGATACAGTACCTTGCCCAGCATTGCCTCCTAGACACATGTTTAGGTTGATTTCTTTAGGTCTTTTAAACACTTACACTGGGTGACTATGTATTTTTTTTTTCTTGTTGAAATTCATACAAATCGGGCTAAATCCTATATCTCTACATTGGATCTTATAGCTGAAAGTAAAAAGTGTGGAAAAGCTCTTTATTCAAATGAAGTGACAATACTAGAGACCTTAGTAAAAAGAAGGCAAACAGAGTGGTTCTAAGGGGCTGTTGTCCGAAGTTTTTAAAAGTAATACTCCTGTAATTGGACATATCAGTGTAAAGACGTAGTAGACAAAAACTTTAACTTTCAGAATTTTTTTCACTCATGATTGCTAACATGAAAATTTGTAACATTAATCTCTACTATCAGACTAAAATATTCCCACTAATGGGGATTGTCTCCCCATTTCATCTGGAACTCAGATCATAAGTAAACTTGCCTTTTGCTGTTTAGTTGGTAAGGCACTACAAATTTTGCTTATGGCCTGTAAAGATATCTAGGGCAGGATGAGGAGATACCAAAAAATACTGAGAAGCAGAGCTCAGTGTGACAGAACCAAAGAAGTGCGTTTTAGAAGTTAATTCGAGAAAGTGGCTCTTGGAGGAAGCAGTGGTTAGTCATGTAAAGTGTTGCCGACAGGTGAGATAAGGAGTAGAAATGATTGGTTCTAGGGCTGAACAGTTTAGAGTTAAGGAAAGAAAAACTTGTTTCATGGAGTTTAAGAGAAAAGTGTAATAGCTTTCCAAAAACAAAACAAAACAAAACAAAAAATAAAAACAATGAAAACTAGGCATGGGGACTTAGAATGTTATGGAGTATTACAAAGGTGAGCGGAGAAAAGGTGGCAGCTAGAGGGCGATGTAGGGTCAAAGGGTTTTTAAGAGGAGGAATGGTGGTAAAGGTTGGGATTAAGGATGGTGTCCTTTTGAGTCTTCCAGTGGTCAATGACTTCATGTATCATTTAGACTTTGACAGAGGGAGAAACAACAGGCATCTTGAGCACTCCATCTGTTGGGCCAGTTGGTATGTGCCTTTCCCAGGGTGGTACTTGACATTCCACTAGGATGATTCCTTGTACTGCCACCAGCAGTGGCCATGGGTTTGAATTGACAACCAAACAGTGTAATGGGTTTTAATCCAACGTTTACTAGTGAGCATTTTAGAAGGATATAATGGAAATATAACCCACATACCATTTTCATTTCTTTAGAAACTACCCCTGGGTATTTTGCTCCTTTATCTACATGGGGTAGGATATCTGACTTCTGTAGTCAAGAGTGAAGATATGTGTGATCCACCTATAATTCTGGTCACCTTGGCCAACCTAATGCTTGCATGTTGGCTCATTGTTCTTTCAGCATAGACAAGGTTTTTTGTTTTTGTTTTTGTTTTGTTTTGTTTTGGTGGTGGTGGTGTTTTCACGCTAAACTTAAGATCTGGAATATTAAGTCTGCAGTTTCCAAGAAAATGGTACTATGAGATAACAGACCTGGACATCCACTTCCCATTCAGGCCTGTCTTCTGTGTCAGCCTAGACCAGGTGGTTAGGTAAGCTTCAGGGTCAGAGATCTGTGGCATATCTGTTTGGAAGAGACGCTGGGACCTTTTTAGCTCAGAGTGGATGATTGATGCGTGCTCCCAGTCCAGGTCTTTGAGAGTAAGACTTCAAAGGGGTCTTCCTTTGTATGAAGGCTTCCACGTGTGAGGAGATAGACAAGTGGTACTAAGGCCTTGGTAAAATTTTGAAGTTATGACCCCACCCAGACTTAAGTAATTAGAACTGCTGAGTTCATTTAGCAGTTACTATGGCTTCTGGGACAGTCTTGGACTTCAGGAGGTGGGACTATAATACTGTGCTGGTTATCACTCTTGCACAGGGTCAGTTGTGGGTGATTCTGCCTGCGAATGTGTTTTTAGAGTAACATGGGAGTCACCTCAGTGTTCCAGAGCCCTCCTTCCTGGAAGTAGGAAGGCTATCCCCATACTTAGTTGGGTAATGCTACAGACTTTCTACCAAGTCATTCACCTATATGGTTGGTAAGGGCTCTTGGGTTCTGGGCTCTTGGGTTCTAGGTCTCAAGGTCCTACTCCCATTAACTCTCACAGAGGTGAGCAATAAGAATGATTGGCATGGATAAAATCTACTTTCCTCAGATTCTTAAGTATATGATTCACAAAGCACAAGAGGCCATACAAATATTAGTATGACTATTCCAGCAACCTTTTTTTTTTTTTTTTTCTTGCTAGAAGCTCTTCCATTTGGTCCATGGCTTGGGAAAAAGATCCAGGGTGGTTAAAAGCTACCTAGCAGTTGCAGGGAGGGGCTTAGGTGCAGCCCTGATTCCAGGGGTATATCAGAGAGGATCCTCGAAGACCACCAGGCTTAGAAGGCTCCTAGTCCTCCTTGAGACTGAGCCTTCTAAAAAGAAACCCAGGATCCTTTTTTTTTTCCTGCTTCAAATATTTTATTGTGTAATATATAAATCTACATTTGACAATTTGGATTTAGGCCTTAAACACTTCTATACTGATTGAAATTAACAACTTTTTAGCATAATCATATCAATAGTACACAATATACATGGCTAAAACATCTTGATGAGTTTCGCCTTAACTAGGAAGTATTTCTGTAGGAAATCAGATGCAGGTCTGCACAGGTAGAACCCATGCATCACGATCCACAGCAACCTTATTCTGGTTCTTCTCCAGGACCATGGCAGCTTCCATGGTATTCAAAGTTTAACCCTGCTCATCTTGGGATGGCTTCTGTATGTCCTGGAAAAGGGTGTGGCCACCACAATGCTTTTGCATCTTCAAGAGATACTCAGCACCCTTGCAGTTCTCCTTGACCAGCTCTGAGAGAAGTGGCCCACATCCTCTGAGACATGTCCTCATGGTTGGAACAGAGGCCCTTAGAGGAGATATAGGAGGCCTGCAGGTGCAGGTGACTGAGTAGTTGATGGCGACTTTCACCTTGGTGGAATAATTCTAACAATCATGGTTGACTAGTAATTTGCAGCAAAACTAAAAAAACTGTGTTGGCTGGTTTCAGAATCCAAGGATGGCTGAGAAAACGGTTCTTATAGAAACTAGGAAAGAGGTTGGAGGGTGGCCAGAGGCTGGAAAAAAGGGTGTCCCTGGGTCTATTCCATCCAAATACTGTTGGAAGCAAGAGATAGATCAATGGGACTATTATTGCACATATATTTCAGTCATATTGTTAATTGAACATTCCTTTTTAAAATCAAGCTGCTTAGTAGGGCCACAGGCTGCAGGCTCCTGAACATCTCCTGAGGGAGACCTGAAGTCTACACCTTGGGTTGAAACCTGAGTAGAGCACAAAGCTCTCCTTCATTCACAAATAACATGAAGTCTTGGTTGCCTATGTAAGCAGCTCCGGAATTCTCTACCTTGGTGCTTACCACTGTCCACTGTACCAACAAGGTTGGAGCAACAGAGCCAGAAGAACCTTTTTCCACTGAGGCTGCTCTAGATTCCAGACAGCAGCAAACCATTGAGTCCTTATAGAGTTGAGCACAGAAGAAGAGCTCATGCTGCTGTGGTCCATGTATAGCCTTTGTGGTAGACATCGTGATGTGCTGACCAGAACGCAGCTGAATGATGACTTTTTGCCTTTGCTTTGGGGATGACAGTTGGCAGACTAGCATCAGATATTAACCCTCTTAACCCTCCATTGTTCTTACCTTGAGTACTGTCCCCTCTCTTGCCCCTGGATTAGATCCATATCTAGTCCCTGATAAGTGGGAGCACGATAGTCTGGTCCTGCCATCCTAACTGAAGAGCCATCCTAGCTTTAGCATACCCTATAGGGTTGGCTGAGCCTTCATGAGACTGCATTGCAACTCCACTTCTCCCTCTGCCAATCTGGCTTCCTTTCCTTCCACAAGGGGTAATGTCAAGAGTACTCTCTCATGAGTTTCCTACATTTATTTCAGTCTGCTTCCTAGGGAACCCAGCCTTTTACAGCCCTCATTCCTGCCTCCATGGTCCCCTGTGAGCAAGAGTGGGTTGGCTTGAGTGAGATGGGCTAATATCCTCAATCTTGCTTGTTTCGTGTTTCTGCTTACAAAAACAGATGGATGTGTCAACCTACTTCTTTCATGCAAAGTGGGAAAAACTGCCCAAAAGTCGGCCACTGGGAGGGTTCTCCATCTCCCATTGCCTTTCAGACACTCTGTTGAATGGGACTAATGTTTCAGTGACTGTTTTCCAACATTGCTGGCACACTGTAGACCTGTGCATAACCTAGGTTTGTGCATTTCCTCTTCAGTTAGTTAAAACCCCACGGGGCCATAGGTGGTTTGAGAGAGGGCTGGCAGATGATCAGGAGAGGGAAAGGGTACTATGAAATTCTGAACTACCTGTTTATGTGATATATTGTACCTTTTGCAGTTATTCGTAATTGGTGTTTAATGTCCTCTTTGTTTTATGATGGAACATTATGGTTCTTGCCTATCTCTGACCTGAAATTTCCATGAACTTGGTTTTATCTGATCTATCAAATTTTAGGGTCCTGTGGTGTCCCATGGTCAAGCTTTGGTTTCAAGTGGAGCCAAACAGCAATCCAGCAGAATTGCTTAAAAGAGCAAGGCATGCCCTTGCTTCAGTACCCTAGGCATCTGTATTTTGACTTTTTTTTTTCCCACTTGGACCATAAGAGGCTCCATACAGCATCTGTTAACCAGTATCTGAGTGCTGTGCCATAGGCCCAAGTGATAGGGCAACTTAACCTGCTACAGAGCTACTCTTGCTCTCGGTTCCACTTGAGTTTGACAGTTTGTGGGTTATCTGGTAAATGAGTCAGAGTAGTACTCCTATATAGTCTGTTTCCAAAGCCTGAAAAGATGCTTCCTGGTGGATGGTTAGAAGGTCCAGAAACTTGTCCTTTACTTTAGAGGGAGTGTTGCAATATGTTGCAATATGCCCAGACCATCGAGGTGTCAGGCCTAGATTTCTACGAGGTGATTATCTTCAACCTCTGGTACGTGTATATATTGCTAAATCCTCTAAGGCACTTGCTTCTTGCTGTTCATCTCCTACAAATAATGCCATTAATAGTATGGAACATTGTGGTGGCAGGTGGGGAACCAAGACAAGATCCTTGTGGACTCTTTGTCATGGCGAAGGAAAGTTGGCCTAACCAAGAACTTAGTGAAGTTGTGTTATTGTCCATGCCAAGTAGAGACAAACTGTAGCAAGAGTGTTACTGAAACTAGCTCTTACTGGTCTTATTCTAACTTCTGTTTTACTGTGTGGACTGTACTGTGTGAATGAGATTAGGGCTTGGCAGCATGTTGCTCAAGAATCCATAACTTCTTTGTGTTTCCACTAGGGCTTGCATACTTTATTTCCTAAGGAATAACCATGGCAATGTTTATCTCTTAACTCTTTCAGTAGGAAGGACAAGTACAATAATGCTCCAGTATAAATATAGCAGACCAATTGTTTGAAGTCCTAACCAATATTAGGTCATCTGTAGGTTTCAACTTCCATCAACAATTTTTTTATTGTGCTAAGAAAACTTGGATTTGTTAAGGTAAGTCTCATCTTAAGAGCACAATACTGCATTAATTCTAGGTGTAATGTTGTACAGCATGTTCTCTAGAGCTCATTCATCTTGTATGACAAACTTCATGCAAGATCATCAGCTCCATGGACTTTGCCAGAAGTTTCCTGGTACCACACAGTAAAATGGGATCTGAGGGGAGCTGCGAAAAGCCCCTCATTGCCCACTACAAATGATTTCATTGTCAAATTCACTGACTTTAGAAGGAGCAGGCGTCTTTGGAGTGGGAGCTCCTATCACTCACCCCTACCTTTTAACAGGCAGTATATGCCTTCGGCTTATAGCCTTTTTGAAGTGGAGTCCCACATTCAGTGCTCTGAGAATCTGAATGCTAATGTCAAATTGTTTATTTCTAGAGGTTCTCGACACACTATAGAAACAGAGAAATGATTTTTCTGCATTCAAAATAGTGGAATGTCTCTTCCAAGAAGCCAGGAGAGAAGCAACGTCTATGCTTCCTAGTGATTTCTGGTACTTTTCTTATATGTTCTAGTATCAAAAGGATTCCATAGCACTGAGATGATTTCTGCCACCTTTTGAAACATTTACAGTATATACTTTATTTGAATGGATCTGGGTATCATGTCAATTTTAAAATGGAAACTTAAGTTTCCCAGCTGTTCTAAAATTTCCCTTCACTAAGAGTTCCCTATACATTCTGAAACCCTGTCCTAGTCCAAACCTGAGGTTTTCTTTATCATGTCACCAGATGACTGATATCATGGGAAGCAGTAGCATCCTCTCTGGGGAACTCTGATGTGGATTATTGTGGGTGAAGTACTCAGTTTTGCAAAGATGAGTTAATTCAGGTAGTCCAGCTTACAGGTATGAGTCAGAAGAACAAGAAAACTCTCAAACATTGAGATTCAGTAGGAGACGATTGGACAGAGCTTTTTATTTTTATTGCTGGTGATGTTCTCAGTGATGTGGATCTTGAGCAACTTGCAGAACTTGGCACAGGTTGAGTTAGGAAGCACATGGAAAATGAGGCAACCTCAACAAGAGTATCATTACATTTTCCTTCTTTGAATGAACTTTAAACTTTACATGGAAAGTTTGTCTCCTTATCATCTTTCTTCTGAGGTCCCAGAGAAGTGAGGCTCTTTGTCTTCTGACTTTTCCTCTGCTTGCTTAATGCTTTTACTCTGTAATGTAGAGGGTTCTCCATCTGTCCAAATGCCCCCTGGGAATGTAGGTCTACAGAAATAGCTGCTTCCATAGGTCCTTGTGTGACACTGTGTTCTGCCCTATGTGCCTTTGGCCTCCCCTTGAGCTATTAAAAAACCACACAGAAGTTTATGATTGTAAATTATGGTCTTGATAATTGAGATGATTCACAGGTCAAAGTTCACCTTGGAATGTCAGAGATCAGTTTTCTTTTGATCCAGAAAAGCTACCTGGTACAGCAATCCCCTTAAACGCTGGTCACCCAGAACTTCAGGCTTAATGCCTCTTTAAGGCAGAGCAGATCTCAGTGACATGAACCCAAGGAAAATATCCCACATGTGTTGGGAGAACTCATGTTCTAAACTATGATGCTGGCTAGAGGGGAAAGTGGGAAAGTTCTCCCCCATGCTTAACCACTACCTTGGCATGAGAATTCATGGTCTGAGAGGAGGGTGCCTGTTAGTGAAGACTATGGGTGGCGGTGCTGCTAAGAGGGCTCCTCAACTCCCTGCAGTGTTCTCTGCCTTTTAAACAGACCACATCCATCCACCTGCTTTCAAGAGGCCTCATTTCTCACAAAAATGGGGCCTCCTGAGAGTATGTATATTCTCTGACTAGAATGACTTTTTAAAAATCTTATTTTACTTCAATTCAGTTAGCATAGGGTATCATTAGTTTCTAATGTAGAGTTCAGTTATTCATCTGTTGCATGTAGTATCCAGTGCTCATTAGATCCTGTGTCCTCAATATCCATCACCCAGTTATCCCCCAACCCTCCTCCCCTCCCTCAACCCTCAGATTATTCCCTAGAGTTAAGAGACTCTTATGTTTTTTCTCCCTCCGATTTCATTTTATTTTTCCCTCCCTTCCCCTATGATCTTCTATTTTCTTAAATTCCGCATATGAGTGAAACCATATAATTGTCTTTCTATGACTTATTTCACTTAGCACAGTACCCCCCAGTTCCATCCACATTGATGTAAATGGTATGATTTCATCCTTTTTGATTGCTGAGTAGTATTGCTGTGTGTGTGTGTGTGTGTGTGTGTGTGTACACATACTCCAAATCTTTACCCAGTCATCTGTCAACCAACATCTAGGCTCTTTCCATAGTTTGGCTATTGTAGACATTGCTGCTGTAAACACTGGGGTGCAGGTGCCCCTTCTAATCACAATGTTTGTGTCCTTTGGGTACATATCTAGTAGTGCAATGATTTTTAAAAGATTAAGTTCATATACTTTGCTACAAAGTCATAGCCTGGTCTCCCTGCTAAAAGCTGAAACTTGGCCCCCCAAAACTTCACAGGTAGCTCCCAGTGAGAGGAATGCAGAGTCTGAAGAAAGTGAAAGAGAGTCACCATGGGCATATACTAAGGTGGTTGCCAAGGAAGTGAGACTTGAAGCATCTTTTTCCTCTGAAGATAGGAATAAACTTTCAATAGAAAAAAGTACCTCCTTTCTTTCCAT
The DNA here is from genome assembly GCF_963455335.1 of Martes martes. NCBI lineage: Eukaryota > Metazoa > Chordata > Mammalia > Carnivora > Mustelidae > Martes > Martes martes. Next base: position 145,775,162 of record NC_137889.1, read on the forward strand.
TGGTGAAAAGAGAATGTTAATATCCCCTGGGTACTTCCAGGCCATGCATGTCTGCCTGAAGAGCAGGTTCCTGTTGGCATCCCACCATTGCAATATCTAAGAGACCCTATGCAGAAAAATATGCTTAGCTTAGGCTTAAGAGAAGCTGTCAGCATTGAGTCAAAGCCAGCAGAATGGCTCAGAGGTACAGCCAACCAGATGAAGTGTGTGGCATGAGCCATCCCCTGACCAAATGTTTGGATAAGAAAAACAGAGGTCCATGAGACATTGTTTTTTTTTTTTTTTTCTTTTTTCCTTTGCAGGTGGGAGCCAGAGCAAAGACTTCTTAGCATCTCAGCTAGCCTAGAGTAGGTGTTCTGACCCTTTCTGGGAGCTTGTGATAGTCTGGGTCCCATAGGCCTCTTGGCAGAGGGACCTGCTGGAGTATGCATTTGGTACCAAGAGGAGTTCAAATGTCAGACTATAGATTTTAGAGGTTGGGGAATGGCTACTGCTGCTGTTACTGATGGCCACTATGTGAGATGAGTAGTTACAGTGGGTAATCTTATTTGATTAGGGGTCTGGCTGAGTCATTAAAGTCCCATTAAAACATCTTTAAAGCCTTGTTCACTGGTGCAGTTTGGACCATAGGTTCCTCTGTGCTCAGAATCTTGAACCAGTTTTTGTCCAAATTATCAACTCAGAGAAGGTTCTATGTCATTTTAATCTATATAACTTTGTACTTGAGGATAAGATGGCCATGCTGGGGTGAACAGCATCAAACTAATGCTTACCAGGATATAGAGTAGATGAACCAGGGAACACTTGAGGTACAATCAAATCTCTCCTGCTTGGAGAAATCCCTTCCCCACAAAATAAATAGTTTAAAAAAAACTACCTAAAAGACCAAGTCTTTAGCTAGATTTGCATTTTATTTTTTAAAATATTTTATTTATTTATTTGCTAGAGACATAGTGACAGAGGGAACACAAGCAGGGGGAGTGGGAGAAAGAGGCTTCCCACTGAGCAGGCAGCTTGATGCAGGGCTTGATCCTAGGACCTTGGGATCATGACCTGAGCTGAAGGCAGACACTTAATGACTGAACCACCCAGGCACCCCTAGATATGTATTTTAAAGTAAGTGATTTTAAAAAATTTAAAGGGAGACCCTGGTTTCTTGGATGAAATTTTCAGCTTTCACCTTCAAGAGAAACCATTGAAAGTTACTTTTGACCCAGCACGGAAGCTCGGAATTGAGGTATATCTTGGAGGCCATGTGTCTCAGAGTCAGATGCCTTGCCTAATAGAGACCTAAACCTGCTATCACTATTCTGTTCCAACTTCAATGTGGGAGACCTCTTCCTTCTCTGCAAGCATGCAGAGGGAGGGGAAGGTGCTGACCAGGTTGACTTCAGCTGAGATTAGAGTGGCTTCAGATGAATGGACTCCAAAATTTGCTGTACTTTGAGTTGTAGACATTTAATAACCCAATCCCCAGCTGTTCAGTGTTACCCAGATACTTGTGTTGTAGCAGAAATGTTCTGGTGAGATTATCTTAGTTTTAAAACAGCTATAATCATTTTGGTTATATCTTCTGAGTAGAATCTGTAGGGTTGCTTTTTTTTTTTTTTTTTTAAACTAAAGTTCATAAAGGGCAGAAAAGTGATAGCATTACCCGGTTAAAATGCAGAGTCTGGTACTTAGGGCTGATGTAATGGGCTGTGTGCTCAGAAATCTATAGGGGAAAATCTTTGGCATTCCTTGGTCCAAACTCTTGATATATGTTCTCCACTGGCCAAGTGAATATTAATTGGGTAAAGTTATATGTTTAATCGGTCAGCAGATGGAAGGGAGTAACTGATGTCCCTGCTAAACTGATGTCCCTTATTTCCCTGCTAAAAGCCTAACATGCATCTTGAATTGTAGAATACAAACAAATTACTGGATCTTTACAGCTGACACCAAGAAAACCACAGGGTGGGACTCCTCAAGGACGGGTGAACTGTGATAGAGCACAGGAATCTCCTAGGGACAACAGGGAAACAATTATCAGAAGGGAGGTTTTTCCCTTGAAATTGTAAGATCAACTCTGTATTTCTCTGTCTTTTAGGTGACACTTGGAGAATGACCTGCCTACTCTATCCCAGAGTTGTCTTCATTCTACTCTGGAACATATTTTACTCTGTCCTGTCTTGCTTGAAGAGTAAAAACTAACTATACTAGCAAATGTGTGCTGTGATAACACCAGAGGGATCGTGTGCTTGGCTGTTGTTTGGGGGAATGGTTGTGCTAGGTGCCTGCCCAGTTTCCTTTAAACCAGTCCTCCATGGAAGAAATCAGGACTTAAGGAAGAACCATAATACAGCAGCAGTGCCAAACAAGATACTTTTATAGACAGCTTCTGAGTCAGTTAGCAAAGGATAATGATACCCTGTGTTTCACAAAAACAGTTCATTCTCTTCCTCACAGGCCTATGGTTTGGAAAGGAAGCTTTTTTCATATGTGCTCCTGAGATCTGGAAATGTATATCATGAATTTCCACTAAGGATTTCCAAACAGAGAGGTACTTTGTTGGGTTTTCCTTGTTATTTCTTTTTTTTTTTTAAAGATTTTATTTATTTATTTGACAGACAGAGATCACAAGTAGGCAGAGAGGCAGGCAGAGAGAGAGAGGAGGAAGCAGGCTCCCTGCGGAGCAGACAGCCCGACACGGGGCTCGATCCCAGGACCCTGGGATCATGACCTGAGCCGAGGGCAGAGGCTTTAACCCACTGAGCCACCCAGGTGCCCCTCCTTGTTATTTCTTTAGCTTGCTCTGAAGGAAGGGAATGAACAGTCCAAAAACATGAAAAAGTTGGATTGAGCAGGGAGGAACTTCGTGGCTCCAAACCACAAGAGGAACTGTACCCTAAAGAACTTTTTAGTCATGAATCTTTTCTAGAAATGACTCTCAGTGTCATTTGGCATCAGTGGGGTGCTCTGTTTTTCTAGCGTGCCTGACAGGGAAAAACCTTCTCTCTTCTTCAATAACATCAGGACCAGGTGTAAGTTTTACTTGGAGCAAACAGAAATCCAATCTCTTGTATATTAACCAGGAATAGATGCCTGACTAGTTAAAACAAGCATAAATGTGCTTATGTGGCTCCCTCTTACTGAAGAATCCTAAGAAAGGGACGTGCAAGGGAGACACTGTTTTCCACATGAACATAAATTTAAGCAAGTCATTGTAGATGAAGTCATCCCTCATTCTCTCTCTGGCAGTTCTGTGTGAAGGAATAAATTATAGATTGGAAGGTGACCATCAACTCAAGGGCCAAATTATTCCATGCTCAGTGTCTAACCAAGAAACCATAATATGTAAGATGTGAGCTCTTAAATTCTGTCGTTTTGTGCCACAACCAATCAAAGTAGGATAAGAGAAGGGATTGTCACCTCAGTTATCTGCTTTTAATTGATCTAGAAGTCTTTTTTTTTTAAAATATTCATTCTTTAAATTTCTTTCCAGTGTTTCAGAATTCTTTGTTTATGCACCACACCCAGTGCTCCATGCAATATGTACCCTTCATAATACCAACCACCAGGTTCACCCAACCTCCCACCTCCCTCCCTTCCAAAACCCTCAGTTTGTTTCTCCGAGTCCGCATAGCTCAGATATGGACCTCAACTTTATGGTCAACTAATCTTCAACAAAGCAGGGAAAAACATACAGTGGAAAAAAGACAGTCCCTTCAATAAATTGTGCTGGGAAAATTGGACAGGTATGTGTAGAAGAATGAAACTCGTCCATTCTCTTACACCATACACAAAGATAAACTCAAATTGGATAAAAGACCTCAACGTGAGGTAGGAATCCATCAGAATCCTAGAGGAGAACATAGGCAGTAACCTCTTTGAGACAACTTCTTTCAAGACATGTCTCCAAAGGCAAAGAAAACAAAAGCAAAAATGAACTTTTGGGACTTCATCAAGATCAAAATCTTCTGCACAGCAAAGGAAACAGTCAACAAAACAAGGAGGCAACCCACGGAATGGGAGATATTTGCAAATGACAGTACAGACAAAAGGTTGATATCCAGGATCTATAAAGAACTTCTCAAACTCAACACACACAAAACAGATAATCATATCAAAAAATGGGCAGAAGACATAAACAGACACTTCTCCAAAGAAGACCTACAAATGGCTAACAGACACATGAAAAAATGCTCATCATCACTAGCCATCAGGGAGATTCAAATCAAAACCACATTGAGATACCACCTTACACCAGTTAGAATGGCCAAAATTAACAAGGTAGTAAACAACATGTGTTGGAGAGGATGTGGAGAAAGGGGAACCCTCTTACACTGTTGATGGGAATGCAAGCTGGTGCAGCCACTTTGGAGAACAGTGTGGAGATTCCTCAAGAAATTAAAAATAGAGGGGGAGACAAGATGGCGGAGAACTAGGAGGAGGTGCCTTTTCAACCTGTACCCTAAAGTGAGCTGATTACCTACCAAAGAACTCCGATCACCCATGAAATCAGCCTGAGATTAAAATTATACACATCTGGATCTCTATGGGGGCAGAAGACGCCAGTGGGCAGGTAAAGCAGAGTGGGAACGTTGGACTGGTATCGGAAGATAAATAAAAGGGGGAGGGAACCACCAGAAGAGACCCATTGGAAAGTAATACTCCAATCTGGGAGTGCCCTGTGACTAGGGACCAGCATTAACTTGGAGTCTGGTTGAAAGCACTCAAAAAGAGCAAAGAATCATGGGGGGGGGAATTGTGGGAATTGGGGTGGTTAGGGATGGGGCCTAAGTCCCCGGTCCGAGGACAGCCACCCCTGGTGCTGAGCCAGAGAGAGTGCGGCGAAGAAACTAGGTCTTGGTCCCTGAGCCCCAAGCGAGAGTACCTGAGGGCGCATGGGGTGCAGCTCCCGTGAGGGGCTGGGAGCCTCACCAGCCGGCAGAAACACAGCCTTTTTGCAGTCCCCACGTGTGTGCCATGCCGTGCTATCAGAGCCTGAGATGCGCCCCAAAGCCTCCCCTGAGAGAGGTGTGCACAGGCGCCAGCTGGGAGCTCTCTGTCCCGGAAAGGCTGAGTACTCCATGCCTGCCCAGCAGGAAAATCTCAGTGTGTGATTGCTGCTTGGAGCCTCTCTGGCAGTCTGGAGCTGCCCAGACAGCTGCTGCTGTCGTGGTTTTGGGTACAAGCAGGAGTTCCTGTGTCCCCAGGGACCGCGACCCGGAACGTGCTCTGCCAGCGGCCAAGGGGGAACTTATGTGCTCTGCAGCACCCAGAGGGGAACAGACTGAGGCTTCTCTCTGAGAGGGAGGTCTGGGTGCAGTTTGCTTTCCTCTAAACCTCCAAAACCATCAAGAGCCGCCAAGGGGAGAGAACACAAATGAACAAACAAACATAAAAACCTCCAGAGAACAAAAGCCTGAAAAACCGGTTTCCTCAGAGCCCACCCCCTTGAGGTGGAGCAGGAGAACTTAACTCAGGAAACACTGCCTGAAAACCCACGTGGTAGGCCCCTCCCCCAGAAAGCCAACCAAAACAAAACAAAACAAAATGGCGACAAGAGAACAGCCACCACTACTTCATAGATACAACTTTTATTTTTAAATTGTTCCCACTATTCTGATTCATTTTTTAATTTTTTAAAAATTTTTATATAGATAATATTTTTAGCCTATTTACCATCACAGTGAGATGTCCAGTACATCAAATTCCATAATAACCTTTTAACCTGAACTTTTTGATACAGATACCCGTGTTTATCTTTCACTTTTCTATTTTTTTAACTTTTTAAAATTTTATTTTAGTTTAGTTTAGTTCATTCTTTTTTTTATTTTTATTTTTTAATATTCATGTAGAGTTAAACGTCAAGGTAATCCCCTTTCGCCAATCAATGCTACCCTTATAGGTAAACCAATTTTTAATCCCCTGTTATCTTAGGAAAGTTGAGCCCTTTAACAAAGATATCAAGATACATCCAGGAAGAATCAAAATAACCTTCCTTGCCCACACTGAGAATTTATAACCACTCTCCCATCTTTTTCTTCCACCAGTGTTTCTATGTATTTGTGTTTGTCCTGGTAGTGTATAAATCTTATACTTGGGGCTCTTTTTGACGAGGTTCTTTTTTTGTTTGTTTTGCTTTTATATATAAATATATATATATATTTTTTTCCTTGTCATATACTTTTATCAGTCTTTTTATTTGTCTGTTTTGTTTGTATACTTCATAAATCTTTCCTTGGGGCCCATTTGGGCTGAGTCTTCTCTTTTATCTTTCTTTTTTTTTCCTGTCTCTCTCTCTCTCTCTCTTTTCTTTTCTTTTTTCTCTTTCTTTTTTTTCCTTTCGTTTGGGTGGGGACTCTTGATTGCTTAGAAGCATTCCAGGGTGCACCTTGACTGTACCATTGTCGATACATCCAGCTACATCCATTCAGCCATCTCTCACCAAAATGACTAGGAGGAGGAATGCCCAACAGAAGAAAAATTCAGAGGATGGGCCTTCTGCAACAGAGCTAATGACTACCGACATAGACAATATGTCGGAAAGGGAATTCAGGCTAACAATTATCCAGGCAATAGCTAGGTTGGAGAAAGCCATGGATGTCAAAATGGAATTGATTAGGGCAGAACTAAAAGCCACCAGGGATGATATTCACAATGCTCTCAATGAGTTCCAATCTAATCTAAATTCCCTAAAAGCTAGGGTAACTGAGACAGAAGATAGAATTAGTGATCTGGAGGACAAATAGAAAAAAAGGATCTGGAGGAAGCCTGGAACAAATAGCTTAGAAGCCACAAAAACAGAATTAGGGAAATAAATGATGGCATGAAACGTTCCAACATCAGAATTATTGGAATCCCTGAAGGGGAGGAGAAAGAAAGAAGTCTAGAAGATATAGTGGAACAAGTTCTCTTTGAAAATTTTCCCAATCTCGTGAATGGAACCAGCGTTCATGTCCTAGAGGCAGAATGGTCTCCCCCGCAAGGTTATAGATTCTCAAAAGTCCTTGAGACACCTGATAGTAAGAATGAGGAATTATAATTGTAGAGAAACTCTCTTGAAGGCAGCTAGGACAAAGAAGCTTCTTACGTACAGAGGAAAGCCCATCATAATAATGTCAGACCTGTCCACAGAAACCTGGCAAGCCAGAAAGGGCTGGCAAGATATATTCAGGGCACTAAATGAGAAGAACATGCACCCAAGAATACTTTATCCAGCAAGACTGACATTCAAAATGGATGGAGAGATAGAGTTTCCAAGACCAGCAAGGCTTACAAGAGTATGCAATCACTAAGCCGACACTGCCGGAAATATTAAGGGGGGGTTCTATAAAAGAAGAAAAATCCCAAGAATATCATTGAACAGAAATATAGAGACAATCTACAGAAAGAAAGACTTCAAAGGTAACACGATGTCAATAAAAACATATCTATCAATAATTACTCTCAATGTGAATGGCCTAAATGCACCCATAAAATGACACAGGGTTGCAGATTGGATAAAACGACAGGACCCATCCATATGTTGTCTACAAGAGACCCATTTCGAACCTAAGGATACACCCAGACTGAAAGTGAAGGGATGGAGAAGTATCTTTCATGCCAATGGGCCTTAAAAGAAGGCTGGGGTAGCAATTCTCATATCAGATAAATTAGATTTTAAACTAAAGACTGTAGTCAGAGATACATAAGGACACTACATAATTCTTAAAGGGACTATCCACCAAGATGACCCAACAATTGTAAATATCTATGCCCCCAATATGGGAGCAGCCAATTACATAAGAACACTATTGATCAAGATAAAGAATCATATTGATATGAATGCATTCATAGTAGGAGATCTTAACACGCCTCTCTCAGTAATACCTCATCCAAGCAGAAAATCAATAAAGAAACAAGAGCATTGAATGACACATTGGACCAGATGGACCTCATAGATATATACAGAACATTCCACCCTAAAACAACAGAATAATCATTCTTCTCAAGTGCACATGGAACCGTCTCCAGAATAGACCACATACTGGGTCACAAATCAGGACTCAACCAATACCAAAAAACTGAGATTATTCCCTGCATATTCTCAGATCACAATGCTTTTGAAACTGGAGCTCAATCACAAGGAAAAGTTCAGAAGGAACTCAAACACCTGGAAACTAAAGACCACCTTGCTTAAGAATGCTTGGATCAACCGGGAGATTAAAGAAGAACTGAAACAATTCAGGGAAACCAATGAGAATGAAGACACTTCAGTCCAAAACCCATGGGATACAGCAAAGGCGGTCCTGAGGGGGAAATGCATAGCCATCCACACCTCCCTCAAAAAAAAATAGAAAAATCCAGAATACACCAGCTGTCTCTACACCTTAAAGAACTGGAGAATCAACAACAAATTAAACCAACTCCACACACAAGAAGGGAAATAATCAAGACTAGAGCAGAGATCAATGAGGTAGAAACTAGAGATACAGTAGAACGTATCAATGAAACTAGAAGCTGTTTTTTTGAAAGAATAAGATCGATAAACTATCGTCCACACTAATCCAAAAGAAAAGAGAGAAAGCTCGAATTAATAAAATTATGAATGAAAAGGGAGAGATCACAACTAACACCAAGGAAGTAGAAACAATCATCAGAAGTTATTATCAACAGTTATATGCCAATAAGTTAAGCAACCTAGATGAAAGGGATGCATTCCTGGAAAACTATAAACTCCCAAAATTGAACCAGGAAGAAATTGACAACCTGAATAGACCGCTATCTAGTAACGAGATTGAAGCAGTGATCAAAAACCTCCCAAAAAACAAGAGCCCAGGACCTGATGGATTCCCTGGGGAATTCTACCAAACTTTGAAAGAAGAAATAATACCTATTCTCCTGAAGCTGTTTCAAAAAATTGAAGCAGAAGGAAAACTTCCAGACTCTTTTTATGAAGCCAGCATTACCCTGATCCTCAAACCAGGCAAAGACCACACCAAAAAGGAGAATATCAGATTAATATCACTGATGAATATGGATGCTAAGATTCTCAACAAGATCCTAGCAAACAGGATCCAACAGCACATTAAAAAGATTATCCACCATGACCAGGTGGGACTCATCCCTGGGTTACAAGGATGGTTCAACATTCGCAAATCAATCCATGTAATAGAACAAATCAATAAGAGAAGAGAGAAGAACCACATGGTCCTCTCAATTGATGCAAAAAAAGCATTTGACAAAATCCAGCATCCATTCCTGATTAAAACGCTTCAAAGTATAGGGACAGAGGGAACATTCCTGAACTTCATAAAATCTATCTATGAAAGACCCACAGCAAATACCCTCAATGGGAAAAAGCTCACAGCCTTCCTGTTGAGATCAGGAACACGACAAGGATGCCCACTCTCACCACTCTTGTTCAACATAGTATTAGAAGTCCTAGCAACAGCAATCAGACAACAAAGAGAAATAAAAGGTATCCAGATTGGCAAGGAAGAAGTCAAACTCTCTCTCTTTGCAGATGACATGATTCTTTATATGGAAAACCCAAAGACTCCACCCCCAAACTACTAGAACTCATACAGCAATTCAGTAACGTGGCAGGGTACAAAGTCAATGTGCAGAAATCAGTGGCTTTCTTATACACTAACAATGAAAATACAGAAAGGGAAATTAGAGAATCAATTCCATTTACTATAGCATCAAGAACCATAAGATACCTCGGAATAAACCTAACCAAAGAGGTAAAGGATCTGTACTCGAGGAACTACAGAACACTCCTAAAAGAAATTGAAGAAGACACAAAAAGATGGAAGACCATTCCATGCTCTTGGCTCAGAAGAATAAACATTGTTAAAATGTCTATACTGCCTAGCAATCTATACATTTAATGCCATTCCGATCAAAATTCCACTGGTATTTTTCAAAGTGCTGGAACAAATAATCCTAAAATTTGTATGGAATCAGAAGAGACCCTGAATCGCTAAGGAAATGTTGGAAAACAAAAATAAAACTGGCGGCATCACGTTACCTGATTTCAAGCTTTACTACAAAGCTGTGATCACCAAGACAGCGTGGTACTGGCATAAAAACAGACACATAGACCAGTGGAACAGAGTAGAGAGCCCAGATATGGACCCTCAACTCTGTGGTCAACTAATCTTCGACAAAGCAGGAAAAAATATCCAGTGGAAAAAAGACAGTCTCTTCAATAAATGGTGCTGGGAAAACTGGACAGCTATATGTAGAAGAATGAAACTTGACCATTTTCTTACATCATACACAAAGATAAATTTGAAATGGATAAAAGACCTCAACGTGAGACAGGAATCCATGAGAATCCTAGAGGAGAACATAGGCAGTAACCTCTTTGATATCAGCCACAGCAACTTCTTTCAAGATATGTCTCCAAAGGCAAAGGAAACAAAAGTGAAAATGAACTTTTGCAACTTCATCAAGATCAAAAGCTTCTGTACAGCAAAGGAAACAGTCAACAAAACAAAGAGACAACCCACGGAATGGGAGAAGATATTTGCAAATGACAGTACAGACAAAAGGTTGATATCCAGGATCTATAAAGAACTTCTCAAACTCAACACACACAAAACAGATAATCATATCAAAAAATGGGCAGAAGACATGAACAGACACTTCTCCAAAGAAGATCTACAAATGGCTAACAGACACATGAAAAAATGTTCTTCATCACTAGCCATCAGGAGATTCAAATTAAAACCACATTGAGATACCACATTATACCAGTTAGAATGGCCAAAACTAGCAAGACAGGAATCAACGTGTGTTGGAGGGGATGTGGAGAAAGGGGAACCCTCTTACACTGTTGATGGGAATGCAAGTTGGTGCAGCCACTTTGGAGAACAGTGTGGAGATTCCTCAAGAAATTAAAAATAGAGCTTCCCTATGACCCTGCAATTGCACTACTGGTTATTTACCCCAAAGATACAGATGTAGTGAAAAGAAGGGCCATCAGTATGCCAATGGTTATAGCAGCAATGGCCACAGTCGCCAAACTGTGGAAAGAACCAAGATGACCTTCAATGGACGAATGGATAAGGAAGATGTGGTCCATATACACTATGGAGTATTATGCCTCCATCAGAAAGGACAAATACCCAACCTTTGTATCAACATGGACGGGACTGGAAGAGATTATGCTGAGTGAAATAAGTCAAGCAGAGAGAGTCAATTATCATATGGTTTCACTTATTTGCAGAGCATAACAAATAACACGGAGGACATGGGGAAATGGAGAGGAGAAGGGAGTTGAGGGAAATTGGAGGGGGAGATGAACCATGAGAGACTATGGACTCTGAAAAACAACCTGAGGGTTTTGAAGGGGCGGGGGGTGGGAGGTTGGGGGAGCCAGGTGGTGGGTATTATGGAGGGTACGCATTGCATGGATCACTGGGTGTGGTGCAAAAAAAATGACTTCTGTTACACTGAAAAGAAATTGAAAAAAAAAGAAATTAAAAATACAGCTTCCCTATGACCCTGCAATTGCACTACTGGACATTTACCCCAAAGATACAGATGTAGTGAAAAGAAGGGCCATCTGTACCCCAATATTCATAACAGCAATGGCCAAAGTTGCCAAACTGTGGAAAGAACCAAGATGCCCTTCAATGGATGAACGGATAAAGAAGATATGGTCCATATATACTATGGAGTATTATGCCTCCATTAGAAAGGATGAATACCCAACTTTTGTATCAACATGGATGGGACTGGAAGAGATTATGCTGAGTGAAATAAGTCAAGGAGAGCGAGTCAATTATATGGTTTTGCTTATTTGTGGAGCATAAGGAATAACATGGAGGACATGGGGAGATGGAGAGGAGAAGGGAGTTTGGGGAAATTGGACGGGGAGATCTAGAAGTATCTGAATTGCTCTATGTTTGAAGGATATTTTCATTGGATAAAGAATTGTTGCTTAAAACTTTCTTTGAACATTTCGAATACATGGTTCTTCAGCCTTCTGGTCTCTGTGGTCTCTGATGAGAAATCAGCTGTCAAGCTTACTGAGGATCCCTTGTATGCAATGAGTCACTGTTTTCTTGCTACTTTCAAGATTCAGTCTTTCAACAGACTGATGTGTGTAAGCTGTGGGTCCCTTTGAGTTTATTCTAGTGGAAGTTCATTGGCTTAAATATGGCAATAAATAAAACCAAATTGGGGAGTTTACAGTCATTTCTTCAAATATTCTTTCCTTTTCTATTCTCTCCTTTTTGGACTAGCATTATGTACATACTGGTATGCTTGATGGTGTCCCACAGGTGTCTGAGGCTCTGCTCACTTTTTCTGATTCTCAGACTATAATCTCAATCAACTGATCTTTATGTTCACAGATTCATTCTTCCATCAGTTCATATCTGCTATCGAGCTCCTTAAGTGAAATTGTTATTGTACTTCTCAACTCCAAAATTTTCCACATGGTTCCTAAATTTCTATTGATCTACCTCTTAAGACATGGTTCTCAGACTTTACAATTTCCTTTATTTTGAAGGTATTTATTTTAGTTTTTAAAAATTTATTATATTCAATTAGCCAGCATATAGTATGTAATGTGTTTTTGTTATAGAAGTATTTAAAATAGCTAATTTAAGCTTAAATTTTTCAATATAGTAAGGATAACATTTAAGTTTCCTAAAGGACAGTCTCTACTGACTAAATTTTTCCCTGTATGGGCCTGTTTCTCTGTATGGGCTTCAATTTTGCTAACCTGGATGTTTGGAATGATTGCAACTCTGAGAAATTAGATTCCCCCACCCTCAGGGTTTAGTGGCTTCTCTAGCTTATGAAGTCTTTATTACTTGGAATGTTCAGACACTGAACTTCTTCTCAGTTATCTTAATTACCTAAAGATTAGACAGATATTTCCTTAAATGCTTTGGACCAATAAGTCTTTCAATTGTGGATGAGGGAACTCTGTGTGTGTTGGGGTACACCTTTAATTACATGGCAGTTATAATTTTGATTTAGCCTTTATTTTGCCCTGTAAAAACCTCAGGTTCAGGAAGAAGAGATTAGGGCTTTCTCGGGTCTTTCCTATGGGTGTGCAAGGCCATACACATATATGTGGCCTTCTAAAGTCCCAGAAATATGTTTGAGGCTTTCAAAGTCTGTTATGAGCACCTTGTTCTAGTCTATTAAAATTTTTTAAAAAGATTTTATTTATTTATTTGACAGAGAGAGAGAGATCACAAATAGGCAAGGAGGCAGGCAGAGAGGCAGGCAGAGAGAGAGAAGCAGGCTCCCTGCTGAGCATAGAGTCCGATGTGGGGCTCGATCCCAGGACCCTGAGACCATGACCTGAGCCAAAGGCAGAGGCTTAACCCACTGAGCCACCCAGGTGCCCCTAGTCTCTTAAATTTTTGATCAGTCTCTTATTTTAACATATTTCTGAGGCCACATTACCAGATAAGGCCAACATTTAGTGTTTTTTTTTTTCTCCTCATTTTTGACAACTACAGAGGGGATAGGGCTGTTTTTAGTGAGCCAACTCTAAGTTAAGTCAATTAAGACAATCTCTAAAAAGAGGACTTTGACTGGTAAGTGCCAGACAGATCAAATAGTTACTAGTTTAAGTGCCAGACAGGTCAAATAGTTATTAGTTTATGGGGGCAAACCTAATTTGCCCCCAAGAGTGGCTGGTAGGCTATTTTTCACAGCTACCATACTTGTAAGATGTTAGTTTTCAAGCCTACTACAGAGCTAGGGAGAAGATTGGAATAATATATGTTAAAATGCCACAAGGTCTCTGTCCTTATTAAAGATTTGAGAAAAATGTACTTAATACTCTTTGGATTGTTGCAAGCATCTGGTTAATTTCCAGAGTACTGGAAAAGTTATATTTTACAATTTTTGTTGTTGTTGTCATGGTGCTCACTGTTTTTTTATGTAGAAAGATTTTTGGAAGTCATTACCCTGCCATTCTGGAAGAACTGCTTTCACTGTGTTGACATTATAGGGAGGAATTCTTCCAAAGCCACTTTGTTTTGACTTGTAATCTCAGGTCTGTGAGTGCACAGTCTGTGTGTAATGCACATCATGAGACTCTGCTGGACACAGCTTAGGTTGGTGTTTCAACCTAACATTCTTATCTTTTTCTCATTAGGGGTATCCTTTCATCCTAGAATACTTGGGGATGGTCAAGGTGAAGTTTCTTATCATACAGCTGCCTCAGAAAAGGCTGGAACTCCCAGTTTGCCCCTGGACATTGTCCCCCATGATTACATGGGGGAATATTGACTGTTGCCCTGGTACCCCCTCATCTTCTCCCTGGGGCTCTTGTGCACTTGGCTTTCAGATTTAAGGAGGCTGTAATGTCTCAAGGGTGGTATCTTAACTTTACAAATAAGAAGAAAAGGGCTGAATATGGAAAATTTGAAACTAGCATCCCCTACAACTGTTTTTATGGGTGCTTTGGGCAGAAATAGGGTTGCCTCAGGCAGTCTAGGGACAGTGTCTGATATGGCCAACATGAGCATCGCCTCTGAGAAGAAGGGGACCAAGTCCAAGAGACATGGAGCAGAGTTCTGAAACCATTCCAGTCATGATGATATCATGTTGCTAGGCATGGCTAACTTCAGTGAAGCAAAATTAAAATTGTGAACCAGGAATACTTCCACTGAGATGTCACCAGTGCATATATACAACCTTTGTATGCTTGGGGATAAGACCATTGTATGTCTAAGGTATTCTGTGTCCTGCCTGTTACAGGAATCAGATCAATTCAGCCTGGAGAGGTTCCATCACAAGTTTGAAATTTCATCACAAGTTTGAGATTTTTGGAGTTGGAAAGTGGCTCCTCATGTTGGTGTTGATTTTGAATTTCTTCCTCAGATCAGAACTACTAAGTCTTACTCAATAGTAGCCTGTCTCAGTGACGACTTGTTTGCCATTCCTACCAAGGCTGCCTCAAAGTGATGTACTCTGTGCCTCAAGGTGAGTAACATTTGGTATCTTGATGAAGACTCAAGGGCTGAAAAACATTGAAAAAGTTTCTGTTGACATGCAGGCAACTGACTTGTCATTGTCCACAACAACTGTGCCCAAAATAAGTGGGCAGAGTAGGGCATAGTACATCCCTAGCCTCAACCACACTTGCCCAGTCACCCTGGAAGAATATCAAACTGACTGGGTTCTCTTTTCAACCTTTTTGTTTGGGAAACTCTTTATCTCTACTTCTGTTCTGAATGACAGACTTGCTGTATAAAGCATTCTTGGCTGCAGACTTTTCTTTTTCAGCACCCTGGATATATTGGGCTACTTCCTAATTCTTTATCACTTTTTTTTTTTTGCCACTTTAATTACTAGATGTCTTGATGTGGACCTCTCTGGGTTGAATTTGTTGGGAAATCTCTGTGCTTCTTGAATCTGAATCTGTTTCCCTCCCCAGATTTGGGAAGTTTTCAGCTATTTTCTTCAAACACATTTTCTGCCAGTAAGGATGATGTTTAATGTTGATGGATAGTAAGTATTTTCTGAATGTATAAAACAGAAGAAATATTCAATTACCCACTACTGCACTCATGAAGCTCTCTATAATCCAGACAGTCAGATGAGCTCTCATGCAGAGCAGAGCCTGTAGGTGCCCCCCACCTGCCCAGTGCTATGGTGGGGAAACTACAACCCAAATGCTAGAAGGTCCTTAGCCACCCTTTTCTCTGAGGTGGGTGCTCTTGGCAGAGGCAATAGAAGGTTCCAAATGAAATACTGTCACATTAACTGTTTCTGCTTTTCTTATTATAATCATTCAGGGTGATGACAACCTAAGGGGTTATTCAAAATTTAGAATCAATCTTCCCTTTTGTTGCTCAGAAATATGTGGGACTTCCAGATCTGACTGAGGAGTCTTCTGGGAAGATTGCCTCCCACCACTTGTCTGCACACTGTAGTATGAGCTCATTGAATTTGGTCCACTGGACAACTCTGCCTCAGCATGAGAGCAACCTGTGTGGATTCCCAAGAATGACACACCTTGGTGCATAGAGGATGACATTTATGGATGGCATGGCATATGGGCGTCTGATCGCTGGGCTGAGTATTGGAGTCTGACCTGATATTCCTGGTTCTGTGTCCAATGTTTATCTCCCATGGTGGGCTCAAAAACTTCTTTTATGGCCATAAGAATAGCTAATTTCATCCAATGTATAAGGAGTTTATACAGAACTGAGGTTTGGTAAAAAGTATAGGGCCTTGAGCCTCTTTCTCTGTATTTTACCTGAAGTCCAATGATATCTCCTCACATATAGTGAACAGGGAAATATTTGGGTTTCCATGTAGCCTGTAGGGAGGATGTTGTATATTTTGGGTCCTACCTATAGAAGCCCTGTAATTTGGGGTTTATGTAGGGAAATAATGGGTAAGCAGCAGTGGTCAGCACCAATGGGAGCATCCTAGTGTCCTCAAGAATAGTCCTGTGAGAACCAGAACATAAGCCACACAAGGAAGAATTGCATGATGACCAGAAAGTTTCCTGAGTCTTGCTTCACCTGCTAAAACAGCAGCAGCAGTTCAAGGTGAGAGGCTTAAATCTGTCCCATCATCAAAGAATATTCCTCCCGGCAACTTTTCCTATCTCTGATGTGAATCCTTTCCAGATGATGCTGCAATGGTCAGTAATCTCTTAAAATGAGCAAACAATGCTCCCTTCAGCTGAGTTAAGATACCTTCAGCTCCAAAACTATGCTACATTTATAAATCTTAAATCCTTTGGGTCTTAAATGTGTCCTTGTTTACTAAACCATGGTAACACAGACTGGAGTCTCTTAAGGGGTGAATGAATCCTTGGAGCCACATGGTTGGTGAAGCATGTTGTAGGATCCTGACACAGTCACTGTCCAGCCCCCAGTGAGCAGCTCTGCAGTGGTGAGGTATTTCCTTGAGCTTTGAGTATTTTCATAGAGTTGCTGTGCACATGCAGGGTTGTTTCTTAGCCTGAACCTGGCAAACTTCTCAACAGCCTAGTTCCAGAGACAGTTGAGGTCCACTACTCATAGCCTGCATATATTGTCCTACTGTCCTGAACCTATCCTCTGACCTTCTATTTCTTCAGGACTGGAGAACTAGCTGTACATGGACAGACCTGAAACCAAACCCTTCTATGATTAGACAAGGAACCACTGCCTTGTCAGTTTTAACAGGCCTGGTCCATAACACCAGTCCTCAGTTGATGTCTTAGACTATTGAGAAGAACATGGATCCCTCATCACAGCTCACCAGTGAGGAACAGGTTGTTTCTTGAAGTGACAGATTTATATCTGCTTTGGCAATTTCTCAGGTCACTGGTGGGTGCTACATCTTGGAAGCTCACCCAGAATAGGTGAAGGCCTGAATGCTGGGAGCACAGAATAGAAACTTCTACCTTTCTCTCTGATGCCTTTAGAGCCAACGGAAACTTTTCTTAGGAAGTCTGGGGACAGTACTGATGGTGGCCAACAACTAGCACCTTCTCTGGGTATAGAGGCTCAGTGTTCTAAGGAGTAGCATTCTGAGTCAATCCCACCATGTTGGTGTTGGAACCCTGGGCCTGCCAAGCCAATGGGGCAAAGTGTGAGCCAGCACTGCCTTCTGTGTTGTGCTGACAGCTGCTGGTCTTGCTTTCTAGGGCTTCCACATTTCACATTTGTGCTCAACAAGATTTCCTTGAGGATAGAGAAAGCCTCAAAGCTGTATGTCCAAGCATGGTGATCCACAGCTCTTATGAAATAGGGACCTCACTATCCACTGAAATACAAGGCCTCTTGTAGCATCTTAGCCTCTTTGAGGGAGACACTGAGAATGAGACCAGCAATCTTAGACAATTCACTTGGTTATCAGGGAAGAGTGCTTGTTAGAGAAACTTGTCTTTTTCTCTTCTTTGGAAAAACTTGCATATAACTGGTACATTTCTAACTGAACTGGTGATAGACTCTTATAAAGAAATATCTTGGGTCCAGAGAATTTTTAGTTGTGAATTTAGTTCCTTTTTGTAGAAATCCTGGATATCTGCTATTCTTTGTAAATTGTAATGATTTGAGTGCAGGTATAAATACTTCAATATTTGTTTCAGCTGAAATTCATGATCTGTCTAGACTGGGATGCTAGGAGGTTATAGTGTTATTTTTATTACCTTAATTTTTTTCATTAGCGCTGCCAGGAAAAGGATGGTTACAAGTCTATTTATTTGAAATAAACTTGAATGAGTTAGTATGGATTCCCTTGAATGTAGAATCTGAAATAAGAATTTTGGACAGGTACTAGATGAATTTATTATTACTTGTGTAATAAATGACCACCAAGTTAGGGGTATAAGTGAAGACAAATTCATCTTAGTGTTCTGGAGATCAAAAATTTTAAGTGAGTCTCAGAAAATCAAAATGTGGGCAAGGTGGCATTTGTCTTGATGGTACTGGAGGATCATACCACCTTTATAGAAGCCTTCAGAAGTCCCTGTTTGTGATTTATTTTATGTTCAAATTCTGGACCTTTTTTCATCTTTAAAGTTGGCAGTGCATCTTAACTTCTGACCTTAACTTTACTTTTGTGAATACATCAGGACCAAGTGCATACTCCAGGATAATTTCCTTTATTTAAGGTCAGTTGATTAGCATTCTCCATTCCTTCTGTCTCAATTCCTTTATCATGTAACATAACACCTCTACAGGTTCAGAAGATTAGGATATCCACACTTCAGGGGGATGCAGTAATCTGTTTACTTTATAGTTTATTTATAGTGATCCCAGGAAGCCCAGAGGTGAACCTGTGGTGAGCTGAAGAGAGTTAACCACTGAAGTGGGTGGTATTAAGCTGGTCATCTATACAGGTGACTGGAGCTCAGTCCTACTTGAGACCTTTGTAGAATGAATCTCATAATTGTCCCTGATGGGGTCAAGAGTCTGGTAATTTATCACTAACTCTATCTGCTATGTTCTTTGCGGTTATTCCTTGAGCCATGCATCCATTTCCTTGCACTGCTGAGTTGTGGCTCTCCATGAAAACAAGGGCACAGAGAGGATCAGGGTGTGGCACTGGGCTACCCAACCCTTACAGTAGAATGCCAACATCTTATATCGACCCTTAAGCAGAAGAGGGACTAGTGCAGTGTTTATTACAGCAAGGTGTTCCCAATACTATCTTCTTATTATGGGGACTTCCCCCCTCTTCTGGGAAGAGATTCTTTATACTCAGATCCCATTCAGCCTTTCCCCGTCTCTGCCTCCCACAATGCCTGTCTGTATTAAGTATCTTAGGATGCCAAAAATGAACAGTAGACTCTCATTGTATTCAAAGGATGACTTGTCTTTATGATTCATCCCCTTCTACAATAAAAATATTGAGAATATATTAAGGATATAGAGCTAAATCTACCTCCTCTCAGATCTTCATTACAAGTCATGAGTTGTTCTAAGATAAATACTGCAAAAGAATTCAACTCTGATATCTGGGCATATAATAGATTTCCATATTCACGTGAATACTATAATAAGTCAACTATTGCATTCCATTGCTATATATCTCTATTGTTTAAGGTGAAATGTGATCTAAAATTGCTTCTAAGAAATGTCTTCCTCTCATTTGAATTTAAACAATTGTTGCTGGTTTTAATTTTTTTTTTGAGCTTTCTCTCCTCTGACATTCATTCTACCTTCTTCTCCTACTAATTCTAAAGAGCCAAGTATGGCTCTACTACACCCCAGCCCTCCTCTCCCTTGAAAACTCCTAAGATGGTATGGGAAAGAAAAAGCAAGTGTTCTGAGCCACTTCTGCTTCCTCAATAGCCTGGGCCCCACTCACCTCTAGAGGAAGCTGCTGTCAAGCATATTTAGCTCTGGCTTTGCCCACAGCTGTGAGTGGAGTTTGGCCCCATCATCCAAGCTCCTGCTCACTGGACAAAGCCTAGGTCTCTTTTTGACCCATGTCTTCCTGAAACTCATATTCTTTATTGCCAATATGGAGTCATTTTTAAGCCAGAATATTCAGATGGTACAGGTGCAGTTTCTTACCACCTATGTGCTCTTAGGAAGAGAGACCTTCCATTTTACCCCCAGGGATGTTGGTGTTATGGACAGGATTTAATGGGGGTCTGGGTCCTTCAAGTGCTCTCCCTCCACCCAATCTATGACCCCTGTGGATCCAGATCACCCTTTTCAACTCTCTGTAACTTAAGTTCCTTTTGGAGCAGTAATGGCTGAAGCATAGAGCACAGCAATGTCCATGCTGTGTGCAGGGCTTGACTCACTGGTAAATCCTGTCTTTGTCTCAGGGCATTTCCCCCACTACCCTGATGATCTTAGGTTAGACTCCCAACATAGTTGCATAGAGGTCCTGTCATAGGAACATCCTCTTAATGGGATCAGTCCTGACTTTCCTTGTTGGAGTGAGTAGGTTGATAAAGAGAGGTTTAATTTTGCTTTTGCTTCCCTTGCCTGAGAACTATCCAGAAAAAATATTGCTATAGCCCATGTCAGAAATTACTTGCATTCTCTTAAGTTTTTTGTGGTTGCAGGTCTATAATCCATTTTGAGTTTATTTTGTATATGGTGTTAAAGGGTGGTCCAGTTTCATTTTTGTGCATGTAGCTGTCCAGTTTTCCAGCACCATTTATTGAAGATAGTCTTTTTTTTTCAAGTATAATTAACATACAGTGTTAATTTACTTCATGTGTACAATATGATTCAACAGTTATATACGTTTCTCAGTGTTCATCAAGATAAGTGTACTTTTAATCCTTACTTTACCCCAACATCCTCCCTTATGGAAATCACCAATTTGTACTCTAAGATTCTGGGGGAGGGGGGGTTAATCTCCCCCCCTACTCTGTGCATTTAAATTCCACACATGAGTGAAATCATATGGTATTTGTCTTTCTCTGACTTATTTCACTTAGTATTATACCCTCTAGTTCCATCCATGATGAGAATGGTGAAATTTAATTCTTTTTTGTGTCTGGCTAATATTCCAGGGTACATGTGTGCGTGCACACGCATGCACGCATACCACCCCTTTAACCATCCATCTATGAATGGACACTTAGGTAGCTTCCATATCTTGGCTATTGTTAATAATGCAGCAATAAATATAAGGGTGCATATATCTTTTTGAATTAGTGTTTTCATTTTTTTGGATAAACCTCTAGTAGTGTGATTGCTGGATTGTAGGATAGTTATATTTTTATTTATTATTTTTTATTATGTTCAGTTAGCTGCTATATAGCATATGATTGGTTTTTGATGTAGTTCTATTTTTAACTTTTTGAAGAACCTCTGTACTGTCTTCCAGAGTGACTGCACCAGGTTGCATCCCCATCAACTGTGTAAGTGTTCCTTTTATTGAAAAGATGGTCTTTCCCCTATTGTATATTCTGGCCTTTTTTGGGGGGGGGTCCTAGATTGGCCATATAATGCTGGGTTTGTTTCTGAGCTCTATTTTGTTCTATTGATGTATATATCTGTTTTTGTGCCAGTATCATATAGGTTTTCCTGATTCTGAGTGACCTGGTATGAACCAAATTTGATTAGATCAGGAATTTAACACTGGATTTTCCAGGTTTCTTTTTTGGTTCTCACAAAAGCTAATTATTTTGAATGCGTTACTGTTCTAGACTCAGTCCTGCCTTCTAAATGAAATAATAATCTGCATAGCCTTTCAAAAGGATGTTTCATACTGATGGAAATGATGATTTCCTAAACATAGGATATAGAGAAATGTTCATTACCTCCTTTAAAACTCAAATGAGCTGTCTGAGCACAACAGAGGGTGTAGATGAATTAATTGTATGTCCACCATGGATGGGACATGGAATTCAAATGACTAAACATCTATACCATCCTCTACATTTTACTGAATGTGTCCTGGTGGGGAGGGAGTTTCAGTGATTGAAATAAAAACATTTGGCCTTCTACGCTTCAGCCTTTTCTGCATGTTTTGGATAGAGTTCCTTTAATTGATCTTCAGCCCACATTTGTTCTATGATTTATCTGTGTCTTTCTATAGGATATCTACTGAATATTTCTGTCTTTTTATGATTTTTCTTTGGCTAATATCTGCTGCTTTGTCTTTGAGGATTGTGACTCTATCTCAATTTCTTGATTTTATTTTAATATTTTCATGGAGTATACATTTAGCTTTTAAATTGGTACCCTTCTGATGTCTGCTACTTTGTCTTGTGAATACTTGTGGTGGTCCCTGCCTGAGCCTATATCTTGGCAGAGGCTCTATTGATAACTAATTCTTTTTGGTATCTGGTTGAGGTGATGTCCCCTTAGGTTGATTGTGACACTGTGTGGTACTTGAATATCCTCTGAAAATATAAGATCTCAGGTGCTGCTTGTTGAAACTTTTCCAAAGGAAGTAAAGACCTAAATGCTAGAAAGTTTGAGCAGGATGTCCCCTGTTGTTATTCTCTGAATTTCTTTGGCAACAATAGCCTATGAATATACCAGAAAGGAGTGGGATAGTGCTTATGATGGACATCATTATCTTTTTTCTGGAAAGATGAGGCTCATCTGTGGAACATGGATAGAAATTCTGGAACCGTTGTTGACCCACAGAGTCCTAATGATGGGAATCATTAGGTCTAAAGAGCAGATCCAGAGACACTTTCTGGGTGGGAGAGTAGCTGTTGGTCATGCCATCTGGACATTAACAATTTCTGCTTTATTCTTGGCAATGCTTTTCTATGGAAAATGACTGAGAGGCCCTGGGGTATGGCTATAACAAGAGGAAAATAATGCTAGAACTGCAATTTTCATCAAGAGCTGTTTTTCATAAAGAACTTGTTTTAGTGTACAGGGCAAAGAGTTTGCTTCTCCTGGCACCCCTCCTGACCAACAAGCCTGTGTAAAGCAGGGACCTCACTGGATGTCTGAGTCAGACTCTTGCATCTTTATTCCTCTGACTTAGTGAAGACCTTAGTAAAATTGGTGAGTCTACTTGGTTCTCAGGGATGAGACCATTTCCAGTCTAAAGTGTCCTGTGTCAGGACTCCCCCTATAGATGGAGCCAGGTTAATTCAGTCTAGATAATTTTGCTGAGGGAGTTCAAGTTGCTTATGGATTAGGAACAGATTTGAGCTTATAATTGCCTACAGATATATACTTGGAATTCTTCCTCATACCTTAGAGAGGAAAGCTATAAGTCTATTTGAACCTTAAATGGTGGACTGTTGTGATTAAAAATCCTAGCATGTTATATCTCCACTCAGTGGATTCTTTGATTCCCAGAAAGATGCTTCAGTTTTGCATATTGCCTTTGCTGTCAGCTAAACATTACTCACCTAAGAATAGGCTGGACAAAATGCCAAGATGGAAGAGTTCACCCCAAAAGAACAAGAAAATATCATGGCCAGAGATCTAATTGAGACAGATATAAGTAATATACCTGATGGAGAATTTAAAGCAACAATCAAAAGGACACTCACTGGTCTTGAGGGAAAAGTATGGAAGACTTCAGAGAGACTCTTACTACAGAGATAAGACCTTTAAAAAAACAAACAAACAACCACCCAATCAGGCAGAAATGAAAAATGCAATACCTGAGATTTGAAACTAGATGTAATGACTACAAGGATAGAAGAAGCAGAGGAATGAGTAAATGATACAGAAGATAAAATTACAGAAAATAATGAAGCTGAACAAAATAAAGAAAAATGATAGATTATGAGAGTAGATTTATGGAACTCAATAACTACATCTAATGTAATAACATTCATATCCTAGAAGTGCCTGAAGGAGAAAGGAAGGGGGCTAGAAGGTTTAGTTGAGGAAATAATAGCTGAAAACCTCCCTAATCTGGGAAAGAAACAGACCTCCAGATCTAGAAGGCACAGAGAACTCCCATAAAAGTCAACAAAAGCATTCCAACACCAAGATCTATTATAGCTAAATTTGCAAAATACAGTACTAAAGAAAAAGTCCTAAAAGGAAGATGAAGGAAGTCCTTAAACTTAACAAGGGAAGGACCCATAAGGCTAGCAGTAGATCTCTCCACAGAAACTTGGCAAGCCAGATGACAGTGGAATGATATATTCAATGTGCTGAATGGGAAGAATCTGCAGTCAAGAATACTTTATCCATGGAGGCTGTCATTCAGGATAGGAGAGATAGTTTCCCGGACAAAGAACAGAGCCTGTTTAGAGTACTTTCATGTAGCTCTTCATCTTTGTCATCATTTGTCTCTTATTCCTTGATCCTACTGTGGTGCTGCTCACCTTGATGTTGTGTCACAATCAGGGTGGGGAGTTAGTCCTCTCTTGTGTAGGCCCTGACCCATAATAGAGAGAAAGATTGTTCTAGAGCTGGAAAAGGCCTCTATAACCTCTAGATCAGGGACAGGTCCCTACTGGCCTCTTTGGAGCCCTTGCTTCCATGTGCTCCAAGTTGTATGGTCTTCAGACAACAGCCACACAGATAGAGTGGAATGGGGCTCAGAGGTGGCCTGAGAATAACTCCATCCTGGAGATAAGGCTCATGGCTTACCCACACAAGTGTAGGGGATGTTTGTCTTGCTCTTTTCCTGTGTCTCTCAAGTTCTAGTCACAAAAGTCTCCTTTCAACTAAGATAACACTTTAAGAAGGATTTATTTAAATAGTTAAGTTGTCCTGAAAATGATAGGAAATATCAAGAAAAAATGTAATAGAATAAATTTGCAATAACTCTTTCCTACATTTGAATGGAATGTTGCTTTTAGGTTCCTATTCCTTTGTGCATATTTTAATATATAAATGCATTTTATTAGTACATACTTCATTATATTAGTAATGGTTCAGAAGGGAAGATAATGTACAGTTATCACCTAAGTTTTTTTTTTTTTTTCAAAGCTATACTTTTGTTGTCTGAGGTTCAAGTCCTGTTGAATTCTCACTTGATGTGTGCAATTTAAGCTTTTTCTCTGTTCTTCCATGTTCCACCCTCTCCTTCAGCCACATGAATTCTGGTGAAACCTGACCTGGGAGGCTGCCCTCCCATTAGACTCCCAGGACAGAATCAGAAGGAAACTAGTTGTGTGCCATGCAGAGTCTCACCTGAAGTGCAAGTTTGTATTAGACACTGTGACTGACCAAGGAGAAGACTTCTAGGCTATTTTGCTTTGACTTTTCCCATAGCGTTCTTTGTTGGGTATATGATCCCCATCCTTCCTGCCCATAATGGTACAGTCCAGAACTCCCTTTACCTCATCTGACATTGTGTCGAGAGACCTTGTGAGTCTTCTTCATGGCAGAGAATTTAAGATGGTCCAATGAGACTTTTTCACTTTCCTGATGCCCTAGAAGAGATTTTAGCTCAGGCTTACCTGGGAAATATCTGCAGGAAATTGACTATATGGGTTCAGTGTAGATCTATTTGCTAAGCTGATGGATGCTCTTATACTGGTAAATTGTCAGTAAGGTGCATCTCCTGGAAAGTGAAATAGGAAGTGCAAGTTGAATATGGGAAGATTGCAGCTAGATGCCCATGAACTTTCATGATCTTTTGACACCACCAGCAACATAATTGCTTCAGGCTGAGGACAGTGGTCCTCTTGACCAGCAGCAGTGCTTTCTGCTCTGGCTTCTAGGACTATCTGGAAACATGACCTGGAATTCTGAGTCCCATTCAGCCCCCACAATGTTGCCCTGCTAGGTTTCAGACTCCATCTAGTAAGCATGAACCATGTTGAGGATTCTGTTGAGGAAGCTACTGTAGCTAATACCCAGAAGATCTGACCACATTTATAGGTTTGTTTTATGATACTTCTCTGGAAAGCATGTTCCGGGGGTGGATATCCAAAGATGAAAAAAGGTAATGCATTGGACTTCACTTAAGATAAGACTCACTGTTTCTGGTGCAGATGGTTCAAGGTTTCCAGATAGCTCTGTTGGCTGTCAACCTTGTATGAAGGAGGGACCTCACTGGCCAGCTCAGAAATATTCTCATGAAGTTCTGGTTTTCTAGTGGTAAAACTGTTAAGGTGCCCAGTGGTATGAATCTACTGTGCCCTCAGGGATAAGCCTGTTTGTGAAACTAAGGGGTATTTCATCTAGACCATGCCTGGAGAAAGTATGCTACTCTTAGCCTAGAAGTTTTCCTTAGAAAGTTTGAGTTATTACTAGATACACAAGAGTAGATTTCTGAATACAAATGTCTCCTTATTTCTAGTCCAAAATTTTCTTCCTCAGAGAAGAGGTATAAGATTGAGTCTTCAATGTGGGCTGTAAGGACACTATTTCATTTGATTATAGCTCCTGTCAGTGCAGTTGGCTAGTTAAACATGACTTTATTTTTGTTGCTTATCCCGACTTTATTGGACCTCAGAATCCAATATCAAAAGGTAGAAGTGAAGTATATTCTATGTAGATTAACTTTTGCTTTTGTCAGTATTGATACCAGTTTTTTTATTCTGCTGAGTAAGTATTTGATTTTTAAAACATTACCTTTAATATTTTCCAAATCAGAATATTTCATGCACTTGAAGGAGTCCATGAAGTTCATATCCTTGAGCATAATCTCTAGGAAGCAAGGCAAGTTGTCACCAGGGAAAGAGAGCAATTCTTGATGATCACATTCTCAACCTCTCATAAGGGACCATCCCCTACAGGCCCATTACCTGGGCATTTTCTTGGAGGCCACATAGCCTTCAGTGGGAAATATTCATCTTACCTTCAGAGTTTCTTTCAGGTTTTTTTCTTTGGAGGAGGCTTTACCTGTATGACCCCTTCCAAACTGTGTCTAGAGGTCTCCTGAAGTCACAATCATTAATTTTACCTAGGAAGCAATGTGATGAGCAGTAAGATGCAGGTTTCACTATGTATATGTTATTCACTGCCTTGGTGTGGGACCTGGAATAATTTTCTTAGAGAGGTAGTGTGTGGAGGTAGACAGGGCTAGTGTAGACTAAATGTGTCATCTGAATATGCTGAGTTTCAAGTTGAAGTAGAAACTTGTAAACTTACAAAATGGTTGGGGATGAGGTTGCTTTTGCATATTACCTTGAGCTCTGCTTCAAACCTGAAAAAGTTCCAATGGATGCTATCTCCTCAAACAATTGTGAAATGGTTCCATCTACATTATCTAGAAGAATTTGCAGAAGATTGGTATTTTCCTGGGTTGAAGTTGTCAGTATAAAGAAAGTGAGGAGGTCTTGAACCTCTAGAATGGTGTTTGTGGGAGATTTGCAATTATAGATTAATATTATAGACATCATACATCTTATATTGTGTATGATTTGGATGTTGTGTCTTAGACACTGATGAAAAATTTTGAAATCAGAACAAAGTTTCTCAATATTACCATATCTATCCTAAGGCCCCTAAGACAGGTCCCAATTTTATATACTTGACATAAGTAACACCGCATCTAGTTTTTGAGTATTGCCAATGACAAAATGGAAGTGAAACCTGAGTGTTTTAGTATGGATCCCTGAAATCAGAATCCGAGCCTTGGACTTGGGGCTGGGATTGTGTTTGGAAATTATCCCAGAGAGCATAGAGGAGTGAATGTTGCATGTGAGTGGGGTGGATGGGCAGTCAGTGATGGGCACAGGATTGAGCTGGACAGCTTCAGGCTCTTTTGGTCCCACTGGGATACTCTGAGGAGCATGTAGAATGGATATCAGGACGTCCTTACTGGGAAAAAGAGTCTGGTAATTTGCCCACCAAATTTTTGTCCCCCTCTTGTGAGTCACCGATGCTCCTGAGTGGCTGAGATGTGGCTCTGCATGGAAACAAGGGACTGAGAGTTTGAGAGTGTGGCGGGGGCAATCCAATTTATTTCAGTAGAATGACAATCTCCTCAGCTTCCCTTTCAGCAGGTAAGTGATAGGCTCAGTGCCTAACATGTCAAAGTTCTCCCTGTTGCATCTTCCTGTGATGGAGACTTCCTGGCACTCCTGAAAAGAGCCTCTCTACACCCTCCCAAATCCTATTCAGACTTGTCCCCATCTTAGTCTCCAATGCCTGCCTAAACTAAATACCCAAAATGTAAAAAACTAGAGAATAACTATCTCCTTATATTCAAAGTATGGTTTGTCTTTTTAAAACTCATACTCCTCCACAAATAAGAAAAGCTGTTTGAGGATCAAAATTTTATTTTTCCTTCCCTTCCACTATGCTCATCTCTTTTGGGAAGGAAAAATAAGAGGGAGGCAAGCCATAAGAGACTCTTAACTATAGGATACTGAGGTTGCTAAAGGGGAGGTAGGTGGAGGGATATGGGGTAACTGGGTGATGGGCATTAAGGAAGGCACTTGATGTAATGAGCACTGGGTGTTACATACAACTGATGAATCACTAAATTCTACCCCTGAAACTAATAATACACTATGTTAGCTAAATTGAATTTGAATAAAAATTTTCAACTAGAAAAGAGAGATCTAAAATTATACTTAGCCTGTATGTCAGATCTCCTACCTGTCGTGAGTTCTTTTAGATATTTTTGAAGAAATCTACAACTCTCATTCCTCATTGGAATGTGATGAAAGTTAGAGTTTGAAACTCTTTAGCTTGCAGTCACTGGTAGGCCTACCCCAGGATTGAGCAGACCCTGTGCTGGCCAGATAGAAGCTGTTGACAAGCGTGTTTGGCTTTGACATTGTCTACAACAACTTTGCCAGGTGTTGATTCTCACTATTGTGGTCCATGTTCCACGTGGGCTCACCATCCTCTCACCTTTGTCTGTCCCATTCTTGCTCGTTGCATCCATGCATATAGGAGTCATACCAAAGCCAAGGTATTTAGGATGATACTGGTGAAGTTTTGTAGCATGTACTCTTCTTGGGAGGGAGTGACTCCACTATATCCTTATGGAAGTTTCACTGGAGTTTGGTTAGACTTATTGTGGGCCTGGGTCATCCGGGTCTTCGCCATGTTCCCACATCTGTAGTTCTCAGACACAGGCCAGGTCTCTGTGTCTTGACCTCCCTTTAGGGTGGTAAAGGCTAAGGTTCAGGGCTTAAGATTTCCATGCTGTGCATAGGGCTGAGCCCCTGGTAGTTCCCAGGCAGACAGGGAAAACATTTTCCTCTCTGCCCCAATTTTTTTTAGGTGGAGATCCTAAGATCTTCAAATGTGGTTGTCTAAAGGTCTCAACATGGGTGTGCTGCCTTTCTGGAACAGCCCAGACTTTCTTTGCTGACCTCAGTGAGTTGGTTGAACATGAAATGAGGGACTTGATCAATGAGGAGAAATCCTTGATTGATATTCTCCTATGAACCGGAATCCAGGTCTGTGGCATTCTGGCCTCCCAATGAGTCATATGATAGGTCCTTATGACAGGTCACTTGCCATTATCTTTCCTCCTGTAAAAGTTGATAGTTTCTTGTTGAAATGGCTCCATCTGAAAGCCTTAACCTCACAACACTTCTGGATTAAAGGATGCCAGTAAGAGAAAATAGATTTTAGTGACTGCTTATCTCGTGAGTAGTCTAGCATGCTTCAGGAATGAATAGATAAGGATTTCAACAGTGGATATTCTAGGTCTTTTATTCCCCAATGCCAATTATCTTAATGTCCTGAGTTCTCCATGGATTCTGGATCAAAATCTGCCATTTAGTCAATACATATCTTATATTGAAGGAGATAATTTTCTGAATATAAAATATAGAAAAATGTTAACTTACTGCTATTACTTACACTTTCATGAACCAAATTAGTTGGATGAGCTATGCACACCAGGGTCAACAGATACCCTGAACCTAAATGCCTGAATGTCTTGTACTTACTTTTTGTAGTGTTCTGTATGAGGGGCCCCTGAGATGTGAGATGTTTAAGTGAATAAAATGAATAAATTCTGGCCCTTTTGTCCTTTACATTTTAGATTTTTATAATTTCCTGATGCCTCTGGAAGGGTTTTCTTGTCTGATATTTAGCCATGTTGACTATATTTATTCCATGTGTTTTTACACTGTACTGTATTATATGCTTATACTGTATTATATTCTACCCTAACCCTAACCATGTTTTGTGATGTCATAGTCTCACTTTGGTTAATATTAGCTATGAACTACACATATTTTCTTGATCTTCATTTAATACTCTTCATTGACTATGTTATCTGTTTATTTTAGAGAGGGTAGGGGCAGAGGGGAAGAGAGAGATAATCTTTTAAAAAATATTTTATTGGGGAGATCCCGAAGATGGCGGGGAAGTAGGAGGAGGCGCCTTTTCAACCTGCACCCTAAAGTGAGCTGATTACCTACCAAAGAACTCCGATCACCCATGAAATCAGCCTGAGATCAGAATTATACACGTCTGGATCTCTGCGGGGGCCAGAAGACGCCAGTGGGCAGGTAAAGTGGAGTGGGAACGTCGGACTGATATCGGAAGATAAACAAAAGGGGGAGGGAGCCACCAGAGGCGACCGACTGGAAAATAATACCCCGATACGAGAGTGCCCGGCATCTGGGGACCAGCATTAACTTGGAGTCTTGTTGAAAGCACTCAAAAGAGCAAAGACTCGAGCGGGGAAATTGTGGGAATCGGGGCGGATAGGGATAGGGGCTTAAGTCCCCAGACCCAGGGCAGCATCCCCTGGCGCTGAGCCGGAGAGTGCGGCGGAGAAACCTGGTCTTTGTCCCTGAGCCGCCAGCGCGCCCAAGAACGGGTGGAGTCCGGCTCCCGTGAGGGGCTGGGAGCCACACCAGACAGCAGAACGCACACCTTACTGGAGGTGCGCGCGTGCCTCAACCTCCCCTGAGAGAGGTGCACGCCCAGCCTGGTGTTCTGGGACCCACGCGGCGATAGACCCACGCGGCGATAGAGCCGATAGAGCTGGAGGCGCCGCGCCCCAAACCATCCCCTGGGAGAGGTGCGCGCAAGCACTGAGCTCTCAGCCCCAGCCAGCGGGAAAATCTCAGTGTGCGATTGCTGCTTGGAACCTCTCTGGCGGTCTGGAGCTGCCCAGACAGCCACAGCTGCCTTGGTTTTGCGTACAAGCAGGAGATCCTGCGTCCCCAGGGACCGTGACTCAGAACCTGCTCTGCCAGCGGCCCAGCGGCTGCAGCACCTGCAGGGGAGCAGACTGAGGCTTCTCTCTGAGAGGGAGGTTGGGGTGCAGTTTTCTTTCCTCTAAACCTCCAAAAACCATCAAAAGCTGTCAAGGCGAGAGAAAAGAAGTGAACAAACATAAAAACCTCCAGAGAACAAAAACCTGAAAAAAAAACGTTTTTCTCAGAGCCCACCCCCTTGAGGGGGTCGGGAGGACTTAACTCAGGGAACATCATTGACTGAAAACCCACGTGGCAGCCCCCTCCCCCAGAAAACAAATCAGGAAAAAAAAAAAAAAAGACTACAAGAGAACAACCACCACTACTTCATAGATACAACTTTTATTTTTAATTCTTTCCCACTATTCTGGTTCTTTTTTTTTCTTTTTTTATATAGATAATTTTTTAACCTATTTACCATCACAGTGAGATGTCCAGTACATCAAATTCCATGATAAACTTCTAACCTGAATTTTTTTTGATACATACACATGTGTTTTTCTTTTGCTTTTCTATTTTCTTAATTTTTAAAAAAAATTTTAATTTAGTTTAGTCCAGTTTATTCCTTTTTTATTTTTATTTTCTAATATTCATATAGAGTTAAACTTCAAGGTAACCCCCTTTCTCCAAGCAATGCTACCCCTATAGGTGAACCAATTTTTAATCCCCCTTTTTCTTAGGAAAGTTGAGTCCTTTAACAAAGATATCAAGATACATCCAGGAAGAATCAAAATAACCTTCCTCGCCCACACCGAGAATCTATAACCATGCTCCCATCTTTTTCTTCTGCCAGTGTCTCTGTGTATTTATGTTTGTCTGGATAGTATATAAATCTTATACTTGGGGTTCTTCTTGACGAGGCTCCTCCTTTTTTTTGCTTATATATATATATTTTTTCTCTCGTCATATACTTTTATCAGTCTTTTTGTTTGTCTGTTTTTGTTCGTATATGTCATAAACCTTACCCTGGGGCCCATTTGGGCTGAACCTTCACTTTTATCTTCCCTTTTTTTCCTGTCTCTCTCTCTCTCCCTCTTTTTTCTTTTTCTTTTCTTTTTTCTCTCATTTGGGTGGGGAATCCTGAGTGCTCAGAAGCGTTCCAGGGTGCACCTTGACTGCACCACGGTCAATACATCCAGCTACATCTGTCCAGTCATCTCTCACCAAAATGACTAGGAGGAGGAATCCCCAACAGAAGAAAAATACAGAGGATGGGCCTTCTGCAACAGAGCTAACGGCTATCAACATAGACAATATGTCAGAAAGAGAATTCAGGCTAACAATTATCCAGGCAATAGCTAGGTTGGAGAAAGCCATGGATGACCAAACAGAATTGATTAGGGCAGAATTGAAAGCGACCAGAGAGGAGGTTCATAATGTTAGGGCAGAGCTGAAGGCCACCAGGGATGAGGTTCACAACGCTCTCAATGAGTTCCAATCTAATCTAAATTCTCTAAAAGCTAGGGTAACTGAGACAGAAGATAGAATTAGTGATCTGGAGGACAAACAAATAGAGAGAAAGGATCAGGAGGAAGCCTGGAACAAACAGCTTAGAAGCCACGAAAACAGAATCAGGGAAATAAATGATGCCATGAAACGTTCCAACGTCAGAATTATTGGAATCCCTGAAGGGGAGGAGAAAGAAAGAAGTCTAGAAGATATAGTGGAACAAATTTTTCATGAAAATTTTCCCAATCTTGCGAATGGAACAAGTGTTCATGTACTAGAAGTAGAAAGGTCCCCCCCCCAAGATTATAAATTCAAAAAAAACATCCAGGCACCTCATAGTAAAATTGAGGAATCATAATTGTAGATACAATCTCTTGAAAGCCACTAGGACAAAGAAGCTCCTTACATACAGAGGAAAGCCCATCAGAATAACGTCAGACCTGTCCACAGAGACCTGGCAAGCCAGAAAGGGCTGGCAAGATATATTCAGGGCACTAAATGAGAAGAACATGCAGCCAAGAATACTTTATCCAGCAAGACTGACATTCAAAATGGATGGAGAGATAAAGAGTTTCCAAGACCGGCAAGGCTTGAAAGACTATGCAACCACCAAGCCGACACTGCAGGAAATATTAAGGGGGGTTCTATAAAAGAGGAAAAATCCTAAGAATAGCATTGAACAGAAATATAGAGACAATCGACAGAAAGAAAGACTTCAAAGATAACACAATGTCAAGAAAAACGTATCTCTCAATAATCACTCTCAATGTGAATGGCCTAAATGCACCCATAAAACGACACAGGGTTGCAGATTGGATAAAACGACAGGACCCATCCATATGTTGTCTACAAGAGACCCATTTTGAACCTAAAGATACACCCAGACTGAAAGTGAAGGGATGGAGAAGCATCTTTCACGCCAATGGGCCTCAAAAGAAGGCCGGGGTAGCGATTCTCATATCAGATAAATTAGATTTTAAACTAAAGACGGTAGTCAGGGATACAGAAGGACACTACATCATTCTTAAAGGGACTATCCACCAAGATGATCTAACAATTGTAAATATCTATGCCCCCAATATGGGAGCAGCCAATTACATAAGAAAACTATTAATCAAGATAAAGAGTCATATTGATATGAATACATTAATAGTAGGAGATCTTAACACGCCTCTCTCAGAAATAGACAGATCATCGAAGCAGAAAATCAATAAAGAAATAAGAGCATTGAATGACACATTGGACCAGATGGACCTCATAGATATATACAGAACATTCCACCCTAAAACAACAGAATACTCATTCTTCTCAAGTGCACATGGAACCTTCTCCAGAATAGACCACATACTGGGTCACAAATCAGGGCTCAACCGATACCAAAAGACTGAGATGATTCCCTGCATATTCTCAGATCACAATGCTTTGAAACTGGAGCTCAATCACAAGGAAAAGTTCAGAAGGAACTCAAATACCTGGAAGCTAAAGACCACCTTGCTTAAGAATGCTTGGATCAACCAGGAGATCAAAGAAGAACTTAAACAATTTATGGAAACCAATGAGAACGAAGACACTTCACTCCAAAACCTATGGGATACAGCAAAGGCGGTCCTAAGGGGGAAATTCATAGCCATCCAAGCCTCCCTCAAAAAAATTGAAAAATCCAGAATACACCAGCTGTCTCTACACCTTAAAGAACTGGAGAATCAACAACAAATCAAACCAACTCCACACGTAAGAAGGGAAATAATCAAGATTAGAGCAGAGATCAACGAGGTAGAAACCAGAGATACAGTAGAACGTATCAACGAAACTAGAAGCTGGTTTTTTGAAAGAATCAATAAGATCGATAAACCATTGGCCACACTAATCCAAAAGAAAAGAGAGAAAGCCCAAATTAATAAAATTATGAATGAAAAGGGAGAGATCACAACTAACACCAAGGAAGTAGAAACAATCATCAGAAGCTATTATCAACAGTTATATGCCAATAAGCTAAGCAACCTAGATGAAATGGATGCATTCCTGGAAAACTATAAACTCCCAAAATTGAACCAGGAAGAAATTGACAACCTGAATAGACCGATATCTAGTAACGAGATTGAAGTAGTGATCAAAAACCTCCCAAAAAACAAGAGCCCAGGACCTGACGGATTCCCTGGGGAATTCTATCAAACTTTCAAAGAAGAAATAATACCTATTCTCCTGAAGCTGTTTCAAAAAATTGAAGCAGAAGGAAAACTTCCAGACTCTTTTTATGAAGCCAGCATTACCCTGATCCCCAAACCAGGCAAAGACCCTACCAAAAAGGAGAATTTCAGACCGATATCACTGATGAATATGGATGCTAAGATTCTCAACAAGATCCTAGCAAACAGGATCCAACAGCACATTAAAAAGATTATCCACCATGACCAGGTAGGATTCATCCCTGGGTTACAAGGATGGTTCAACATTCGCAAATCAATCAATGTGATAGAACAAATCAATAAGAGAAGAGAGAAGAACCACATGATCCTCTCCATTGATGCAGAAAAAGCTTTTGACAAAATCCAGCATCCGTTCCTGATTAAAACGCTTCAAAGTATAGGGATAGAGGGAACATTCCTGAACTTCATCAAATCTATCTATGAAAAACCCACAGCAAATATCATCCTCAATGGGAAAAAGCTCGCAGCCTTCCCATTGAGATCAGGAACACGACAAGGATGCCCACTCTCACCACTCTTGTTCAACATAGTATTAGAAGTCCTAGCAACAGCAATCAGACAACAAAGAGAAATAAAAGGTATCCAAATTGGCAAGGAAGAAGTCAAACTCTCTCTCTTCGCAGATGACATGATTCTTTATATGGAAAACCCGAAAGACTCCACCTCCAAACTACTAGAACTCATACAGCAATTCAGTAATGTAGCAGGATACAAAGTCAATGTCCAGAAATCAGTGGCTTTCTTATACACTAACAATGAAAATACAGAAAGGCAAATTAGAGAATCGATTCCATTTACTATAGCACCAAAAACCATAAGATACCTCGGAATAAACCTAACCAAAGAGGTTAAAGATCTGTACTCGAGGAACTACAGAACACTCCTAAAAGAAATTGAAGAAGACACAAAAAGATGGAAGACCATTCCATGCTCTTGGATGGGAAGAATAAACATCGTTAAAATGTCTATACTGCCCAGAGCAATCTATACTTTTAATGCCATTCCAATCAAAATTCCACCAGTATTTTTCAAAGAGCTGGAGCAAATAATACTAAAATTTGTATGGAATGAGAAGAGACCCCGAATTGCTAAGGAAATGTTGAAAAACAAAAATAAAACTGGTGGCATCACGTTACCTGATTTCAAGCTTTACTACAAAGCTGTGATCACCAAGACAGCATGGTACTGGCATAAAAACAGACACATGGACCAGTGGAACAGAGTAGAGAGCCCAGATATGGACCCTCAACTCTATGGTCAAATAATCTTTGACAAAACAGGAAAAAATATCCAGTGGAAAAAAGACAGTCTCTTCAATAAATGGTGCTGGGAAAACTGGACAGCTATATGTAGAAGAATGAAACTTGACCATTCTCTTACACCGTACACAAAGATAAATTCAAAATGGATAAAAGACCTCAACGTGAGACAGGAATCCATCAGAATCCTCGAGGAGAACATAGGGAGTAACCTCTTTGATATCAGCCATAGCAACTTCTTTCAAGATATGTCTCCAAAGGCGAAGGAAATAAAGGCAAAGATGAACTTCTGGGACTTCATCAAGATAAAAAGCTTCTGCACAGCAAAAGAAACAGTCATCAAAACAAAGAGGCAACCCACGGAATGGGAGAAGATATTTGCAAATGACAGTACAGATAAAAGGTTGATATCCAGGATCTATAAAGAACTCCTCAAACTCAACACACACAAAACAGATAATCATATTAAAAAATGGGCAGAAGATATGAACAGACACTTCTCCAATGAAGACATACAAATGGCTACCAGACACATGAAAAAATGTTCATCATCACTAGCCATCAGGGAGATTCAAATCAAAACCACATTGAGATACCACCTTACACCAGTTAGAATGGCCAAAATTAGCAAGACAGGAAACAACGTGTGTTGGAGAGGATGTGGAGAAAGGGGAACCCTCTTACACTGTTGGTGGGAATGCAAACTGGTGCAGCCACTTTGGAGAACAGTGTGGAGATTCCTCAGGAAATTAAAAATAGAGCTTCCCTATGACCCTGCAATTGCACTGCTGGGTATTTACCCCAAAGATACAGATGTAGTGAAAAGAAGGGCCATCTGTACCCCAATGTTTATAGCAGCAATGGCCACGGTCGCCAAACTGTGGAAAGAACCAAGATGCCCTTCAACGGATGAATGGATAAGGAAGATGTGGTCCATATACACTATGGAGTATTATGCCTACATCAGAAAGGACGAATACCCAACCTTTGTAGCAACATGGACAGGACTGGAAGAGATTATGCTGAGTGAAATAAGTCAAACAGAGAAAGTCAAGTATCATATGGTTTCACTTATTGGTGGAGCATAACAAATAATACAGAGGACAAGGGTAGATGGAGAGGAGAAGGGAGTTGAGGGAAATTGGAAGGGGAGGTGAACCATGAGAGACTATGGACTCTGAAAAACAACCTGAGGGTTTTGAAGGGGCGGGGTGGGAGGGTGGGGGAACCAGGTGGTGGGTATTAGGGAGGGCACAGATTGCATGGAGCACTGGGTGTGGTGAAAAAACTATGAATACTGTTACGCTGAAAATAAATAAAAAATTGGAAGGGAAAAAAAAAAAAAAAAAAAAAACACAGATCTGAGCCTCATCCCCAGAATTTCTGATTCAGTAGGTCTGGGGGTAGGACCTGAACATTTGCATTTCTGACAAACTCCCCAGTGATGCTGATGTTGCTGTTCTGGGGGGCCACACTTGGAGAACCACTGGGTTATAGGATGGGCTTGACATGTCTGCCTAAAATGGGGAAACTTATTCTTAGGAAAGAGCCCGGAAGACTTCTGATCTTGGAGGAAAGGCCACCTGCAAGGAACTATGCAGATAGTTATAGTTGCTGAAAACCACAGGGTAGGCATAGGAGGGACTGGAGATAATGACTTATTTTTATTTTTATTTTTTCCTGAGTATATACATAGATTTGAAAGCTTGTTATAATCACTACTATTGTTTCTCTTGTCAAAAGCAAAATACATTTGGCCTGGAATGTTAAAATTTTTGCTCCTCTGGAGTCAGACATACTTGGATTGGAATTTTAGCTCTGCCACGTACTTATTGTGACGCTGTGGCAGATGAACTAGCTGGGGTGAACTAAGAGTGGGGAAGCAGACATTCGGCCTTAGGGCCTCTTCTGAAGAAGTAGCGTCTTTTTAAAACATATTTAGAGGTGGCGAGGTGGTGGTTGCTAAGACTGATTGGAAATTAGAGGCTGCAATAAGGAAGCTGGTGGCAGATGCCTCTAAGCATGCATGCCTCACCCCCAGCTCTCCCCTAGTGGAGGTAGGACATGGCTAAGCTTGGATTTTGGTCATGGAATTCTTGTTCGGGGTAGGAGCTCTCTGTCCACTTACTTCATCTGTAGCATGGGATTCGTAATACTCACTTCATTGTGTTGTGGGGACTTGAGAAGATTGCATATGTTGGAGGCTTACCCCATTGCTTGATATTGTATAGATATTAAATATTGCTGTTGTCTTAAAAATGTCCTTCGAAAATTATCCGTCCTCCCATCCATTCCCCCACTCTGCACCTCACCACGCCAGAAAATCCTGATGCTCTACCATCCTCCCCTTTCACCTACAATTCTGGGCTAAAATAAAACATGTTTTAGACATTTAAAAAAAAAATATTTTATTTATTTTAAAAATTTTATTTTTTCAGTGTTCCTAGATTCCTTGTTTATACATCACACCCAGTGCTCCATGCAATACATGCCCTCCTTAATACCCACCACCAGGCTCACTTATCCCCCCACTCCCCTCCTCTCCAAAACCCTCAGTTTGTTTCTCCGAGTCCACAGTCTCTCATGGTTCATCTCCCCCTCTGATTTCCCCCAATTCACTTTTCCTTTCCTTATCCTAATGTCCTCTATGTTATTCCTAATGCCCCACAAGTAAGTGAAAACATATGATAATTGACTTTCTCTGCTTGACTTATTTCACTCAGCATAATATCTTTCAGTCCTGCCCATGTTGATACAAAGGTTGGGTATTCATCCTTTGTGATGGAGGTGTAATATTCCATTGTACATATGGACCATATCTTCTTTATCCATTCATCTATTGAAGGGCATATTGGCTCTTTCCACAGTTTGGCAATTGTGGACATTGCTGCTATGAACTTTGGGGTATAGATGGCCCTTCTTTTCACCACTTCTGTATCTTTGGGGTAAATACCCAGTAGTGCAATTGCAGGGTCATAGGGAAGCTCTATTTTTAATTTATCAAGGAATCTCCACACTCTTTTCCAAAGTGGCTGCACAAACTTGCATTTCCACCAGCTGTGTAAGAGGGTTCCCCTTTCTCCACATCCTCTCCAACACATGTTGTTTACTGTCTTGTTAACTTTGGCCATTCTAACTGGTGTTAGGCGGTATCTCAGTGTGGTTTTGATTTGAATCTCCCTGATGGCTAATGATGAACATTTTTTCATGTGTCTGTTAGCCACTTGTATGTCTTCTTTGGAGACATGTCTGTTCATGTCTTCTGTCCATTTTTTGACGTGGTTATCTGTTTTTTGAATGTTGAGTTTGAGGAGTTCTTTATAGATCTTGGATATCAGCCCTTTGTCTGTGCTGTCATTTGTAAATATCTTCTCCCATTCCATGGGTTGTCTCTTTGTTTTGTTGACTGTTTCCTTTGCTGTGTGGAAGCTTTTGATCTTGATGAAGTCCCAAAATTTCATTTTCACTTTTGTTGCCTTTGCCAGTGTCGAAGAGGTTACTGCCTATATTCTCCTCTAGGATTCTGATAGGTTCCTCCTGCCTCACGTTGAGGTCTTTCATTCATTTTTGAGTTTACCTTTGTGGATGGTGTAGAATGGTTGAGTTTCATGCTTCTATACTTAGCTGTCTAATTTTCCCAGCAGCATTTATTGAAGAGACTGTCTTTTTTCCACTGGATATTTTTTTCTGCTTTGTCAAAGATTATTTGAACATAGACTTGCAGGTCTATATCTGGACTCTTTGTTCCATTGGTCTATGTGTCTGTTTCTGTGCCAGTACCATGCTGTCTTAGTGATCACAGTTTTGTAGTAAAGCTTGAAATCAGACAACTTGATGCTCCCAGCTTGTTTTTTTTCTTTTTCAACATTTCCTTAGTGATTTGGGGTCTTTTCTGGTTCCATACAAATTTTAGAATTGTTTGTTCCAGCACTTTGAAAAATGCTGGTGGAATTTTGACTGGAATGGCATTGAAAGTATAGATTGCTGTGGGAAGTATAGATATTTTAACGATGTTTATTCTGATCCATGAGCATGGAATGCGTTTCCATCTTTTTGTCTCTTCTTCAATTTCTTTCATGAGTGTTCTGAAGTTCTTCGAGTACAGATCCTTTATTCCCAGGTATCTTATGCTTCTTGGTGCTATAGTAAATGGAGTCAATTCTCTAATTTCCCTTTCTATATTTTCATTGTTAGTGTATAAGAAGACAGATGATTTCTGTGCATTAATTTTGTATTCTTCCACATTATTGAATTGCTGTATGAGTTCTAGTAGTTTGGGGGTGGAGTCTTTTGGGTTTTCCATATAGAGTATCATGTCATCTGTGAAGAGAGTTTGATTTCTTCTTGCCAATTTGAATACCTTTTATTTCTTTTTGTTGTCTGATTGCTATTGCTAGGACTTCTAATACTATGTTGAGCAACAGTGGTGAGAGTGGGCATCCTTGTCATGTTCCTGATCTCAATGGGAAGGCTGTCTGCAAACTAATCCAAAAGAAAAGAGAGAGGACCCAAATTAATAAAATTATGAATGAAAGTGGAGAAATCACAACTAACATGAAAGGAAAAAGAAATTATCATCAGAAAGAAATTATTATCAACAGCTATATGCCAGTAAGTTAAGCAACCCAGAAGAAATGGATGCATTCCTGGAAACCTCTAAACTTCCAAGACTGAAACAGGAAGAAATTGACAACATGAATGGACTGATATCTAGTAATGAGATAGAAGCAGTGATCAAAACCTCCCTAAATCAAGAGCCCAGGACCTGATGGATTCCCTGGGGAATTCTACCAACAT
Organism: Martes martes; assembly: GCF_963455335.1. Classification (NCBI taxonomy): domain Eukaryota; kingdom Metazoa; phylum Chordata; class Mammalia; order Carnivora; family Mustelidae; genus Martes; species Martes martes. The sequence goes on from NC_137889.1 coordinate 145,815,808, forward strand.
TCAAAGAAGAAATAATACCTATTATCCTGAAGATGTTTCAAAGATAGAAACAGAAGGAAAACTTCCAGACTCTTTTTTTTTTTAAATAAACATATAATGTATTTTTATCCCCAGGGGTACAGGTCTGTGAATCGCCAGGTTTACACATTTCACAGCACTCACCATAGCACATACCCTCCCCAATGTCTATTTCCCCACCACCCTCTCCCGTCCCCCCTCCCCCCAGCAACCCTCAGTCTGTTTTTTGAGATTGAGTCTTTTATGGTTTGTCTCCCTCCCAATCCCATCTTTTCATTTTTTCTTTTCCTACCTCCTGCCAACCCACCCGCATTGCAGCTCCACTTCCTCATATCAAAGAGATCATATGATAGTTGTCTTTCTCTGATTGACTTATTTCGCTAAGCATGATACCCTCTAGTTCCATCCACGTCATCGCAAATGGCAAGACTTCATGTCTTTTGATGGCTTCATAGTATTCCATTGTGTATATATACCACTTCTTCTTTATCCATTCATCTGTTGATGGACATCTAGGCTCTTTCCACAGTTTGGCTATTGTGGACATTGCTGCTATAAACATTCGGGTGCACGTGCCCCTTTGGAGCACCACGTTTGTATCTTTAGGATATATACCCAGGAGTGCAATTGCTGGGTCATAGGGTAGCTCTATTTTCAGTTTTTTGAGGAACCTCCACACTGTTTTCTGGAGTGGTTGCACCAGCTTGCATTCCCACCAGCAGTGTAGGACGGTTCCCCTCTCTCCGCATCCTCGCCAGCATCTGTCATTTCTTGACTTGTTAATTTTAGCCATTCTGACTGGTGTGAGGTGGTATCTCCTTGTGGTTTTGATTTGTGTTTCCCTGATGCCGAGTGATGTGGAGCATTTTTTCATGTGTCTGTTGGCCATCTGGATGTCTTCCTTGCAGAAATGTCTGTTCATGTCCTCTGCCCATTTCTTGACTGGATTATTTGTTCTTTGGGTATTGAGTTTGATAAACTCTATATAGATTTTGGATACTAGCCCTTTATCTGATATGTCGTTTGCAAATATCTTCTCCCATTCTGTCAGTTGTCTTTTGGTTTTGTTCACTGTTTCCTTTGCTGTGCAAAAGCTTTTGATCTTGATGAAATCCCAATAGTTCATTTTTGCCCTTGCTTCTGTTGCCTTTGGCGATGTTCCTAGGAAGAAGTTGCTGCGGTTGAGGTCAAAGAGGTTGCTGCCTGCATTCTTCTCAAGGATTTTGATAGATTCCTTTCTCACATTGAGGTCCTTCATCCATTTTGAGTCTATTTTCATGTGTGGTGTAAGGAAATAGTCCAATTTCATTTTTCTGCATGTGGCTGTCCAATTTTCCCAGCACCATTTGTTGAAGAGGCTGTGTTTTTTCCATTGGATATTCTTTCCTGCTTTGTCGAAGATTAGTTGACCATAGAGTTGAGGGTCTATTTCTGGGCTCTCTATTCTGTTCCATTGATCTATATGTCTGTTCTTGTGCCAGTACCATACTGTCTTGATGATGACAGCTTTGTAATAGGGCTTGAAGTCTGGAATTGTGATGCCACCGACTTTGGCTTTCTTTTTCAATATTCCTTTGGCTATTTGGGGTCTTTTCTGGTTCCATATAAATTTTAGGATTATTTGTTCTATTTCTTTAAAAAAATGGATGGGACTTTGATAGGGATTGCATTAAATGTGTAGATTGCTTTAGGTAGAATAGACATTTTCACAATATTTGTTCTTCCAATCCATGAGCATGGAATATTTTTCCATTTCTTTGTGTCTTCCTCAATTTCTTTCATGAGTACTTTATAGTTTTCTGAGTATAGATTCTTTGCCTCTTTGGTTAGATTTATTCCTGGGTATCTTATGGTTTTGGGTACGATTGTAAATGGGACTGACTCCTCAATTTCTCTTTCTTCTGTCTTGTTGTTAGTGTAAAGAAATGCAACTGATTTCTGTGCATTGACTTTATATCCTGACACTTTACTGAATTCCTGTATAAGTTCTAGCAGTTTTGGAGTGGAGGCTTTTGGGTTTTCCACATATAGTATCATATCATCTGCAAAGAGTGATAGTTTGACGACTTCTTTGCCAATTTGGATGCCTTTAATTTCTTTTTGTTGTCTGATTGCTGAGGCTAGGACTTCTAGTACTATGTTGAACAGCAGTGGTGATAACGGACATCCCTGCCGTGTTCCTGACCTTAGCGGAAAAGCTTTCAGTTTTTCTCCATTGAGAATGATATTTGCGGTGGGTTTTTCATAAATGGCTTTGATAATATTGAGGTATGTGCCTTCTATCCCTACACTTTGAAGAGTTTTGATCAGGAAGGGATGCTGCACTTTGCAAATGCTTTTTCAGCATCTATTGAGTGTATCATATGGTTCTTACTCTTTCTTTTATTAATGTATTGTATCACATTGATGGATTTGCAGATGTTGAACCAACCTTGCAGCCCTCGAATAAATCCCACTTGGTTGTGGTGAATAATCCTTTTAATGTACTGTTGGATCCTATTGGCCAGTATTTTGGTGAGAATTTTCGCATCTGTGTTCATCAAGGATATTGGTCTGTAATTCTCTTTTCTGGTGGGATTTTTGTCTGGTTTTGGGATCAAGGTGATGCTGGCCTCATAGAATGAGTTTGGAAGTTTTCCTTCCATTTCTATTTTTTGGAACAGTTTCAGGAGAATAGGAATTAATTCTTCTTTAAATGTTTGGTAGAATTACCCTGGGAAGCCGTCTGGTCCTGGACTTTTTTTTTTTTTTAATTTATTTATTTGACAGATAGAGATCACAAGTAAGGAGAGAGGCAGGCAGAGAGAGAGGAAGGGAAGCAGGCTCCCCGCTGAGCAGAGAGCCCCATGTGGGGCTTGATCCCAGGACCCCGGGATCATGACCTGAGCCGAAGGCAGAGGCTTTAACTCACTGAGCCACCCAGGGGCCCCTGGTCCTGGACTTTTGTTTGTTTGGAGATTTTTGATGACTGTTTCAATCTCCTTACTGGTTATGGGTCTGTTCAGGTTATCTATTTCTTCCTGGTTCAGTTGTGGTAGTTTATATGTCTCAAGAAATGTATCCATTTTTTCCAGATTGTCAAATTTGTTGGCATAGAGTTGCTCGTAGTATGTTCTTATAATTGTTTGTATTTCTTTGGTGTTGGTTGTGATCTCTCCTCTTTCATTCATGATTTTATTTATTTGCGTCCTTTCTCTTTTCTTGTTGATAAGTCTGGCCAGGGGTTTGTCAATCTTATTAATTCTTTCAAAGAACCAGCTCCTAGTTTTGTTGATTTGTTCTATTGTTTTTTTTTTTTAGTTTCTATTTCATTGATTTCTGCTCTGATCTTTATGATTTTTCTTCTCCTGCTGGGTTTAGGCTTTCTTTGTTGTTCTCTCTCCAGCTCCTTTAGGTGGAGGGTTAGGTTGTGTATTTGAGACCTTTCTTGTTTCTTGAGAAAGGCTTGCACCGCTATATATTTTCCTCTCAGGACTGCTTTTGTTGTGTCCCACAGATTTTGAACCATTGTGTTTTCATTATCATTTGTTTCCATGAATTTTTTCAATTCTTCTTTAATTTCCTGGTTGACCCATTCATTTTTTAGAAGGATGCTGTTTAGTCTCCATGTATTTGCATTCTTTCCAAATTTCCTCTTGTGATTGAGTTCTAGCTTCAGAGCATTGTGGTCTGAAAATATGCAGGGAATGATCTCAGTCTTTTGGTACCGATTGAGACCTGATTTATGACCCAGGATGTGGTCTATTCTGAAGAATGTTCCATGTGCACTAGAGAAGAATGTATATTCTGTTGCTTTGGGATGGAATGTTCTGAAGATATCTGTGATGTCCATCTGGTCCAGTGTGTCATTTAAGGCCTTTATTTCCTTGTTGATCTTTTGCTTAGATGATCTGTCCATTTCAGTGAGGGGAGTGTTAAAGTCCCCTGCTATTATTGTATTACTGTCGATGTATTTCTTTGATTTTGTTATTAATTGGTTTATATAGTTGGCTGCTCCCATGTTAGGGGCATAGATATTTAAGATTGTTAGGTTTTCTTGTTGGACAGACCCTTTGAGTATGATATAGAGTCCTTCCTCATCTCTTATTATAGTCTTTGGCTTAAAATCTAATTGATCTGATAGAAGGATTGCCACCCCAGCTTTCTTCTGATGTCCATTAGCATGGTACATTGTTTTCCACCCCCTCACTTTAAATCTGGAGGTGTCTTCGGGTCTAAAATGAGTTTCTTGTAGGCAGCATATTGATGCGTTTTGTTTTTTTATCCATTCTGATACCCTGTGTCTTTTGATTGGGGGCATTTAGCCCATTAACATTCAGGGTAACTATTGAGAGATATTAATTTAGTGCCATTGTATTGCCTGTAAGGTGACTGTTACTGTGTATTGTCTCTGTTTCTTTCTGATCTACTTTTAGGGTCTCTCTTTGCTTAGAGGACCCCTTTCAATATTTCCTGTAGAGCTGGTTTGGTGTTTGCAAATTCTTTCAGCTTTTGTTTGTCCTGGAAGCTCTTTATCTCTCCTTCTATTTTCAATGATAGCCTAGCTGGATATAGTATCCTTGGCTGCATGTTTTTCTCGTTTAGTGCTCTGAATATATCATGCCAGTTCTTTCTGGCCTGCCAGGTCTCTGTGGATAGGTCTGCTGCCAATCTAATGTTTTTACCCTTGTATGTTACAGACTTCTTTTCCCGGGCTGCTTTCAGGATTTTCTCTTTGTCACTAAGACTTGTAAATTTTGCTATCAGGTGATGAGGTGTGGACCTATTTTTATTGATTTTGAGGGGCGTTCTTAGCATCTCCTGGATTTTGATGTTTGTTCCCTTTGCCATATTAGGGAAATTCTCTCCAACAATTGTCTCCAATATAACTTCTGCTCCCCTCTCTCTTTCTTCTTCTTCGGGAATCCCAATTATTCTAATGTTGTGTCATCTTATGGTGTCACTTATCTCTCGAATTCTCTCCTCGTGGTCCAGTATTTGTTTGTCTCTCTTTTGCTCAGCTTCTTTTTTTCTGTCATTTGGTCTTCTATCTCACTAATTCTTTCTTCTGCCTCATTTATCCTAGCAGTGAGAGCTTCCATTTTTGATTGCACCTCATTAGTAGCTTTTTTTATTTCAACTTGGTTAGATTTTAGTTCTTTTATTTCTCCACAAAGGGCTTTTATCTCTCCGGAGAGGGTTTCTCTAATATCGTCTATGCCTTTTTCGAGCCCGGCTAGAACCTTGAGAATTGTCATTCTGAACTCTAGATCTGTCATGTTACCAATGTCTGTATTGATTAGGTCTCCACCCTTTGGTACTGCCTCTTGTTCTTTTTTTTGAGGTGAGTTTTTCCGTCTTGTCATTTTGTCCAGATAAGATTTGCTTTCTCCTGCTGTGGAATTCCGCTGTTCTTGGTGAGTGAAGTTGGTTTTGGATGGGTTCCTTGTTGATCTTCTGGGGGAGGGGCCTGTTGTAGTGATTCTCAAGTGTCTTTGTCGCAGGCACTGCCCTTGCCAGGGGCCAGGCTAAGTAATCCACTCAGGTTTGCTTTTGGGAGCTTCTGTTCCCTGAGCACTTTCCGTAGAGTTCCGGAGGACGGGAATGAAGATGGTGGCCTCCCAAACTCTCAGCCCGGAGGAGCCGAGAGCTTGGGGTTCCGCTCCTCAGTGCACCCTCAGAGAAAAGCGCCCAACCGACCCGCCTCCCTGGCCTGCGGTCGCGCCTTGAGGAAAGCAGTCAATTGCTGGAACCTGGAGAAAAGTGCCCGGTCACTTCCGTCTCTGTGGCCTCCGGCCGCGCTCCGAGTCCACCCAGCCTGCGACTGGCACAAGGTAACCCTGGGCTGAGAGCTCACTCCTCGGCTTTGTGGCTGTAGCCAGCTTCCCTGCTCTAATACCTATGAGCTCTGTGGCACTCAGACACCCCCAGTCCTTCTGTGACACCGCAGGACCTGGGGTTATGCTGACCCCGCCTGGGTTTACCCCCCGGTTTAGCCTCTGGAGCGATGTCTCCCAGTGGAGCAGACTTTTAAAAGTCCTGATTTTGTGCTTCATTGCTCCGCTGCTTGCCAGGAGCCGGCCCCTTCCCCCCGGGGTCTATCTTCCCGTCGCTTTGGATTCACTTGTCCGCAGGTCCTACCTTTCAGAAAGTGATCGATTTTCTGTTTCTAGAATTGTTGCTCTTCTTCTCTTCGTTTTCCTGTTGGATTTGTAGGTGTTCACAATGGTTAGATAAGCTGTCTAGCTGATCTCCTGCTACCCGATGTCGTCTCAGCCTGCTACTTCTCCGCCATCTTGACTCCTCCATCCCCAGACTCTTTTTATGAAGCCAGCATTACTTTGATCCCTAAACCAGGCAAAGACCCCACCAAAAAGGAGAATTTCAGACAAATATCCCTGATGAATATGGATGCCAAGGTTCTCAATAATATTCTAGCTAATAGGATCCAACAGTACATTAAGAAGATTGTCTACCATGACTAGGTGGGATTTATCCCTGAGATGCAAGGGTGGTTCAACATTCACAAATCAATCAATGTGATAGAATGTCAAAATATATAGTACTTGGATATCATCAAGTGATGTGACTTGTAGTGACTGTTCCATCAATTTTCCCTAGAGGAATCAGAGACCCTAAATATTTAGGTGGCCCTGTAGTTTTTCTGAGTGCCTTTGGTATGATCAATAGCAATATAAATGTCCAGAGAGGTAGGGGACAGTGCTTATCATGGGCAACATTGCACCTTCTCAGGGCTGCCAGGGCCCATCTGGGAGACATGGATAACACTCTGTAACCATCAGTGTCACACTGCTGGGAGTAACTGACCTTTTACCCCAAACTGATCAGAGACCAGTTCTGCACAGGAGAGATTGCTCTAGGTCATGCTTTCTCGGCATTAGTTCATTTCTGGCTTATTCTGGACAATGTTCTTCCATGAAGATTAGATCAGAAGTCCTGAGGGGTGTGTAATAAGAAAATGAACAATGTTAGGGCCTCCCTCCACCCCCAATCTTGCTGTTGTCAGGGTGAGGGGTTTTGTTTGTCCTGGCAACCCTGCTAAGCAACAAGCATCTGTGAAGCCAGGATATCCCTGGGTAGGCTGGGAGGTCTGAGGACTCCTGTATCTTAGTAATTCTGATATTAAAGCAGGTGAGAATTCAACCAGTGAAGTGAGGGTCTACTTAATCCTCAGGAATTAGTCCATTGTGAGTCTGATATGCTCTGTGTTCTGGCTAACCTGAAAGAGGGGGCCAGCTCGATTCAGTCTTGACAGTTATGCTAGATGGGGGTGGGATTCAGGTTGCTTATTACTCTGGAATCAGACTTCTGAGCTCATAATTGCATACTTGTGTTCATTCAAAACTACTACTTCCTTGGAGAACAGAGCTGAGTCTGCATCTTCAATGATAGACTGTTGTGATGGTTTTGACATGTCCTAGCCCCAGTGAATGGAGTCCGTGTTGGCTCAAAGAAAGGTTGTTCAGTTTTCTTTTGCATATTGCCTTACTTAAGGATGGAAACACATTCAGACTATTTTCACTCTATTTTGTCTTTGTCATCACTTATCTCTCATACCTTGGTCTGGCTAGTGACGGGTCACCTTGATGTGTTACATTTGGGGTGGCAAGTTAGTCTTTTCTTGTATAGATAGAAGAAAGTCTTAAAGTCAAAATTAACTGGAAGTTTGTGACTACACCCTTCTTTCTCACTGAAGACTGTCAGAACACAGGAATTCCTGTGTCTCTTCTGTCCGAAGTTGAGTTGCCTGTGAAAGGCTGTGGGTCCTTCACGAAGATGCAGGAGCAGAAGCCCTTCCCATTGCCCTCATGTCCCTAACTCACAGCTCTAGGAGGGTGTCTATAATGCTCACACCACTGCAACTGATGTTCATTAGCTGACAAAAAGGTCTGTCAGTTGGTATGGGGAAAACCCAACTGCAGAGGGTGCACAGGAGATTGTACATCACTTAAAGATGGAAAATTTAAGACAGGAGTTGTGAGGGTGGTTCACCCAAAATAATCTTGATCATCTTAATCAGGGGAGTTGGTTGTGGTAAGATCCCTGTTAGACTAAAAGAGCTGGATGTTACTGTATCTTGTCACTGAGCATCAGGAGATTCATGTGCTTAGAGACCTCTATTCTGAGCAATAGGAGGATAGCCTTCTGTTTTGTTCAAACCCATGGGCCTCTAGGTAGTGTAACAGAACCCAGCTCTGTATACCTGATGTGTAGCAAAGCCAATCACTGGATGTGCAGCAAGGAAGTGTTTATTTAAGACAGTCAAAAAGGAGATGGGAGAGCAAGCCTCAAACCCTCCCCAAGGAGGGAGAGTCAGGGATATTTAAAAGCAAGTGAAGTCTAGAGGAAATGTTGCAGTTGTGCTTGTTAGTCCCATTAGCCCTGTAGATACTGGTGTTAGCATCATAATCTAACCTTCATCCATTTATTGGCATGTGCCATTGGCTGTTACCAAATAATTAGATGTGCCACTTGGGAGGGTGTTATATTCTGCTATAGCTCTTCTCAGAGTAAAACACCAAAAGAATTGAGTTCCCTTTCTGCCATATTAAGTTGGTGAAGGAGCACTTCATTGGGACCTCAACCAGTTGTATAATGGCAAGTTAGCACTACTGTTAAATCACTTTTTTCTTGTCCTGTTGATGTAGCTGCTCGTAACTGTTTTCTCTCTACCTGCTCTTTATTGTTGAGGATTCCCTGGTGACCTCACCATTGTTCATTAGAGGACTCCAAGGAATAGAACAAGGAGAAATTCATGCTTTTAGATCCTGGTGGGTTGTTTGTTCTTGTAATTCTTTGGTTAGATAGCTCATGGCACTCCCCCTCTTCCCATTTTGAAGAATATAATGCAGATGAGGAGAGAATAAATTGCCTTTTGTAGAAGACAGCATTAAGAAAAAAACAGAATTTGTAAAGACACCAATTTCTTTCACAGAAGAAGCACAATCCACCACTGCGGTAAAATTGAAGGATGTGTGTCTCTGCCCTGTGCTCCCTGATCTAGGAGAAGTGTGGAGGTAGATGACCTGAGGAGGAGCCGATAATCCTGTAACTATATTTACAGGGGACCCCAAGGTCAACTTGAATAAAGCTGTTGTCCCTGTTGACTGTTTGCTGAGTATGTCAGTATGTTCTGCCTACTCTGGGGTTCTCTTGTATAAGGGTTAGTGATATCTGATCTTTAGATTCTATTCTTTGATTCTATTGATCAATATTTTGAAGCATTCAAGATGGAAAGTTAATTCTTTCTTGGCATAAGTAAGCAAGAAACCCGCTAGACCTGGATAATCTCATGGGTCCACAGGTGGGCCCTCAGTATTTAACTGTGTACATTACCTGATGTATGTCATCAGATGTGATTCTCTAGTTTGAAAAAGTGCATCTGGTGTGGCTAACTTCCATTATAACCATTTTCAGAACATACTGCAATGTGACTTCAGAGTTTTCTCCTTTTCTCTCCATCTTAGATTGTTGAATGAGGACTTCATGCTAACTTCACTCCTACAGAAAGATATTAGTACTAGGATACATTATATGTTTAACCGTCCATTTTAACATAGTTACACCTTCCCTGTACTCTATTATTGATGTGATCCCCACAAATAGGATCAAAAGAATTTTATATAGGTAGTCCAAGTTGGTGCCCATGAACTGCTGTATGTTTTTGAGCTTCTTCTTTATAAGAGGCAGCTTACAATGGCTGTGGACAACACTCCCCAACCCCTGCCCTGCCCTGTCCCACCTTTTCCCCTTGTGAAGAGATCTCTTTTACTCAATAACAGCAGTCACTCAGGAAGAAGAAATAAGGCATCTCTTCTCTAACCTGAAATCCAGGAATACTAGCCTAGAGTGACACATTTAACGAATAGGCACGTGTATTGGGAGGTATGACAGGGCTGTGTTGGCTTATTCCCCAGTGGACTTCTGCGTGGGACTCCTTTTCTCTGAGATTCCCATGGTGTCTGATCCTGAGTCTGATGACTATACATCAACTGCCCTAAAGAGGACCAAAATAGTGGTCTATTTCTATAACTTTGTCCTATTTCCTACAATTCTGCAATTTTAGTCAGTGCATCCTTTGAACTAAAATACCTCCGTGCTGTGCTAAAAAGATCTAAAGGATGTGTCACAAGGGACAGTCTCTGCAGAAATGCCCAGATTCCAGAAGAATGGCAATACTCCTGGGGCTTCCTTACGGTATGAAAGGTACTTGGGTCTTTCAGCAGCAAGGCTATTCTGATTCCTTAGCTAAGATCTCCAACCTCCATCTTCTTGTGATGTTTTTCCCCTCTTCTGAGAAGAGACTCTTTCTATACCCCTCATCCTGTTAGCCTTGTTCCCATCTTTGCCTCTCAGGAAAGTCTGCCAGAATTAAGTACCTTGGAATTCCAATAACCCAAGATGAATTCGCTTTCATTGGATTCTGTGGGTGGTTTTGCTTTGTCTTTCCAAGTATCATTCTTTTTCATTCACAAACAGAACAGTGTTATCTAAAATCCAAGCCTAAACACTGTGGGAGAAATATGTATTTTTCCAGAAAAACACAATTTGTTTCTTATATGGTATTTGAGGGCATGCTGAGGTTTTAGGTTTCCATTCATGTGTGAATGCCTTATTATGTCCATTATTGCATTCCTGCTGGTGCATACTTTACTATATTCCTGTCATTTAGAGAATGACTTAGTTTTAACTTTTGTACATGGTTCTCCATTCCTTGAGTTTTTAAGAACTGTCTACCTCTCTTGAATATGATCTATTTATGTTGTTTGCAGAGGGAAGGGTTGAAGATCCATTAAATTTAATGCCATTTAATTATCAGAATGTCTATTCCATGGACAGTATTTATCATGGGTCCAGGTCAACTAGGTCTTCCCCAGGAGCCCACACCCATGGTGCTCAGGTCACAAGTATGTCACCTTCTGTGCCATGGGTTCCCTTTGGAGGTGGTTAAGGGCTGAGGTTCCCTGCCCAGGATGTCCATTCTGTGTGCAGGTCTGGGCCACTGGCAGATATTATCTCTAACAAAGCAATTTCCCCTTTGACCTAGTGGTCTTAGGTTGAGCTCCTGCTAAGATTGTCTAGAGGTATTTATATGGGTGTCTTAATAGAAGCAGCCCTGACTTTGCTTGTTGGGGGAGGGGGTCCAGTAAAGGACAAATGAAGGAGTGTAAAGCAGGAACATTTCCAGTGGAAGTTCTTCTTGTGATATTTAGTTCTGTAGGCTCCTGGCCTCTGACAGCACTCTCACAGTAGGTACTACTTGCCACTCTTCACCTTTCCTAATTGGGCAGTTTACTCCCCAACCTCTAGCCCTGTGCTACTTTTTCTGGAAGTAAATGACCATGTCATGGAATTATTCTACTTGAGAGCCTTACCCTGTATCTCTTAGGTGAAAGCAATGTTTCAGGGTTTCCTGATTTTCCCAGGGTTGGCTATGTTTCAGGAGTGGCTAGGTCAGGAATGCAACCCTGGATAATTGTTTTTCTCGTCTTCACAATAGACATTGATCCTGAGGTGTACTTTTCCTTCTCATTATTTGATAAATTAGCCTGATTTCTTATATTATCTGAATATACAAAATACACTTTGACTGTTATCTCCAAGGTAATTAATATTTCCTACAGTAGGACGTATAAAATGGGACTTCTCACTTGCATCTGCTACTCATTTTGAAGTTTCTATCCTGACCTTTGAATGTGCAAATGAGCTGCCCAAGAGTAGCAAGGTCCACAGGTGCTTAAACTACCTGCCTAGTGCCCTGGAGAAGACACTAGGTAGAAATGCTGGAAGGTCCTGAACCACCCCCTGTCTTGTAGAGGCCTCTGGAGAAGTGGGGAGGTGAGCAAAAATGAAAATATTCTGTCTCCAGAAAGATTTACCTCTGCATTTCTTCTGTAGTCATTCAGGGCAGTGGCCATTCCCACAAATTCTGCTTCAAGGTTTCCCTCTTCTCTTAATGCTCAGATACCTCCCGTGGGACTTTAGGTCTGATATAAGAATCCTTGATTAAAAGTCCATTTTCCTTATGCTTTGAGTAAAGACTCATTCACTATTACCAACACCTCTGTGGAGACATTTTTTTTAAACACTTAATTTTCTTCAGAGATCCAAAATTTCTAGTGGTGACTGAGGACATGGCCTTAGTCTTCCTAGGTTTTCCTTTTAGTAGGGAAGGTACACATCAGTCCAACTACAGGTTGGACATCAGTCCAACAACTTCTGATTGCTAGAATTATTCTGTTTTGCTTTTGTTGTATTCTGTGGGTGGTTTTGTTTTGTGTCTCCAAATATCATTTATTTCTCTCTGAGAATATGCTATATTATCTAAAATTCAATTTGATTTTAATGTAACAAGTTTTCCAAAAACTAATCTGGGAGAAACCTAAATACCTTTTTTCCAAGTTGTAGTGGATTGGTTGCTGAAGTTTGCTTCCATTCATGTGTGAATATTTTAACACAAGTTACTGCTTTTCTAATAGTACACATGCAATTCATTATCACTTAGGGAAGAATGTGATCTAAAATTCATACCTCTGAATTTGGTAAATGATCCTTCTTATTCTAGTCCTTCTAAGAAATATTTACTTCTCTCTTGAAGATAATTTATGGTCTTTCTTTGGAGGGAAGGATTTACATACTATCCTGTCATTTTTCTTAGCCCTGTGAATTCTATCAAAGCTCAGGTGGGGAAACATGATCTTATTTGAAACCCCAGGACTGACTCAAAAGCACAAGTGAGGTGTGTCTGAAATACTTGTCCTACTGCCCTCCCTGTAGGAGGTCCCCATAGTTTATTCACTGTGCTGAATGGACCAAGGTGAAGGTACCCAAGGCTATTTGGGGTTGACTTTCCCACAAGAGTCTATAAAGGTTTTGTGTGATCCTCATCCTGCCAGTGGCCCATGTCACAGCCTAGGACATCCTTTGCCTGCCTAATTCTCTTTATGTGTCAGAACTGGGGTCCTTCCCATCCAGACTACTTGAGATTGGCCAAGTGGGGTTTCTTATTTTTTGGATGCCAAGGAGGCTTTAGCTATGATGAATCACCAGGCAAGTCCACAGGATGTTGATTGCATGGGAATTGTGTATTTGGGATGCTGAGCCACTCCAGTCTTCCCTCCGAGGCTTGTATACCTGATATCTCAGATCTCTGGTCCTCATTTTACTGCCATGAGATCCTCCTTCTGAGGTGTCTCCTTTTAGTACTAAGTTTAATGTCTTAAAGTGTAGAGAACTCAGATGGCAATCTCTGATCTGTGGGTTTTCTTTTCCACTTGGGCTGGTTACTCTGAGAATATTTGTCCACAGGTGTTGAAACCACATGTCAAGGACCACAGAAGAAACCTGAAACTGAACTCACTCATCCACCAGAAGATGCAGAGGATTTGTGCAGCCAGATATGAATGGCTCTCTTGAATTCACACTCAGTTTATAAAGTGATATCCTCAGGGTGGCACATCTGTTATCATCCTTACAGGTGATGATGCATCTGCATAAGGTGAGCAATTGTTTTTAATTAGGTGTAAAGTTCTCAGGCACTGTCTTTAGTTCATGACAGCCCAGTTTGACTGATGGCATTTTATCCATGCTGTAAAATGCCCCAAAGCAGCCTTGAATAATCCTAATAATAATCCTTCTGCCAGATTATCCAATGTCCATTTATTTTTCTGGCACTGCTGCTACACTTTCTTATGGTCTGGCAGTGGTTTAGAAAAACTTACCTCGAAGTAATCTTCTATTAATTCTTATGGTGTGGTGTCTATTAGCTCTTAAATTCCTCCAAAATGTATATTCTGGAATCCTTCATCCCCATATTTTTTTCCATATCCACTCTGTCATAACTTTTTTGATTGGGTCTGACATAAATCCTGTGAAGCCATATACAATATCTGTGTATGTTTTCTCCAGCAGAAATTTCAGGCCTGACAGCTTTCTTGTTTTTTCTTTTTTCTTTTTTTTTTTTTTCTATAACAACACGGACATCTTCAATGGTGTAATCCTTCGAGACCTTCATGATGTTCTCTCTATCCATGTTCTCTTGCATAACAGTGAAAATCCTTTCCATAGAGCACCATGGGTAATGAGCCTCAAAGGTCCTCATGACCCCCGCATCTAGAGGGTAAATTAGAGATGTGTCTGGGGACAAGTAGAATACTTCAGTGTTTTCGGTGTTGAACTAATGGGGTTCCGGGTCCAGGGGGCATTGTCCAGTATCAAAAGAACTTTAAAAGTAGTCCCTTACTGACAAAGTACTTCCTGATTTCAGGGACAAAGTATCAGCAGAACCAATCCTGAAAAAGTGTTCTGATTGCACTGGCTTCTTATAGTACAACCAAAAGACTGGCAGCTTGTGTTTATCTCTTTCCTTCAGGGCTCTGGTGTTTTTAACTTCATAGATAAGGATAGTACTGAACAGAAACCCAACTGCATTTGCACAAAGTGTAGTGTGCATTGATTTTTTTTTTTTTAATATCCTGCCACTTTGCTGAATTCCTATATGAGTTCTAGCAATTTTGGGGTGGAGTATTTTGGGTTTTCCACAGAGAGTATCATGTCATCTGTGAAGAGAGTTTGACTTCTTTTGGGCAATTTAGATGCCTTTTGTTTTTGTTGTCTGATTGCTGAGGCTGGGACTTCTAGTGCTATGTTGAACTACAGTGGTGAGGCTGGGGATCTGCCTTGTTCCTAACTTTAGGAGAAAAGCTGTTTTCCCCCCTTGAGAATGATAATCACTGTGGGCTTTTCATAGGTGTCTTTTATGATATCAAAGGATGTTCCTTCTATCTTTACACTGTGAAGAGTTTTAATTAAAGGATGCTGTACTTTGTCAAATGCTTTTTCTTCATATATTGAGAGGACCATATGGTTCTTGTCCTTTATTTTAGTTAGTAAATCACATTGATTTGTGGATGTTGAACCACACTTGCAGCCCAGGAATAAATCCAACTTGGTGGTGGTGAACCATCCTTTTAGTGTAGAATTGGACAATACTGGCTAGTATTTTGGTGAGAATTTTTGCATCCATATTCATCAGGGATATTGGTCTGTAATTTTCCTTTTTGGTGGCTGTCTTTTTCTGGTTTTAGGATCAAGGTAATGCCTCATAGAACAAGTTTGGGTTTTCCTTCCATTTCTGTTTTTTGAAACAGCTTCAGAAGAGTAGGTTCTAGTTCTTTAAATGTTTGGTAGCATTTCTCTGGAAATCCACCTAACCCTGGACTCCTGTTTGTTGGGAGATTTTGATTACTGCTTCAATTTCTTTGGTAGTTATGGGTCTGTTCAGGTTTTCTATTTCTTCCTGTTTCAGTTTTGGTAGTTCGTATGTCTGTATTAGGAATGCATCCATTTCTTCCAGATTGCCTAATTTGTTGGCATAGAGTTGCTCATAGTATGTTCTTATAATTGTTTGTATTTTGTCAGTGTTGATTGCGATCTTTCCTCTTTCATTCATGATTTATTTGGGTCCTTTCTTTGTTCTTTTTCATAAGTCTGGCCAGGGATTTATCAATCTTACTAATTCTTTCAAAGAATCAGCTCCAATTTTCATTGATCTGTTCTACTGTTCTTTTGGTTCTGTTTCATTGATTTCTGCTCTAATCTTTATTTCTCTTCTTCTACTGGGTTTAAGCTTTATTTGCTGCTCTTTCTCCAGCTCCATAGGTCTAGGGTTAGGTTGTATATTTGAGACCTTTCTTGTTTCTTGAGGAAGGCTTGGATTGCTATGTACTTCCCTTTTAGGACCAACTTTGCTACATCCCAAAGGTTTTGAGCAGTTGTGTTTTCATTTTCATTTGTTTCCATGAATTTTTCAATTCTTTGATTTCCTGGTTGGCCATCCATCCTTTAGTAGGATACTTTTTAGCACCCATGTAGTTGAGTTCTTTCCAAATTTCCTCTCACGAGTGAGTTTCAGTTTCAAAACATTGTGGTCTGAAAATATGCCTGGCATAATCCCAGTCTTTTGGTACCAATTTGAGAATTGATTTGTGATCCAGTATGTGATATATTCTGGAGAGTGTTCTATGTGGATTCCGAAAAGAATGGGTATTCTGTTGCTTTAGGATGGAATGTTCTGAATATATCTGAAGTACATCTGGTCCAGTGTGTCATTCAAAGCCTTTGTTTCCTTGTTGATCTTCTGCTGAGATAATCTGTCCATTGCAGTGAGTGGGGTGATGAAGTTCCCTACTTTTATTGTATTATCAATGTATTTCTTTATTTTTGTTATTAATTGGCTTATATAATTGGTTGCTCCTATGTTAGGAGCATAAATATTTATAATTGTTAGATCTTCTTGTTAGATAGACCCTTTAATTATGATATAGTGTCCTTCTTCCTCTCCTTCCTCATCTAATTAATATGTTATATTACAGTCATTGATTTAAAATCTAATTTGTCTGATTTAAGGATTGCCACCCCAGCTTCCTTTTGATGTCCATTAGCATGATAAATGGTTTTCTACTTCCTCATTTTAAATCTGGAGATGTCTTTGGGTCTAAAATGAGTCACTTGCAGATAGCATAGCAAAGGATCTTGCTTTTTTATCCAATGTGATACCTTGTGTCTTTTGATTGGGGCATTTAGCCCATTTACATTCAAAGTAACTATTGAAAGATATGAATTTAGTGCCATTGTATTACCTGGAAAGTGACTATATATGTAGATTCTTTCTGGTCTATGTTGCTTTGGAGCTCTCTCTTTGCTTGGAGGATCACTTTTTGTATTTCTTGTAAGCTAGTCGGTGATCACAAATTCTTTTAGTTTCTGTTTGTCATGGAAGCTTTTTATCATTCCTATTTTGAATGACATCCTGGCTGGATAAAGTATTCTTGGCTGCATATTTTTTCATTTAGCACCCTGATTATATCATGCTAGTCTTTTCTGTGGATAGGTCTGCCACCAGTCTAGTGTTTCTATCCTTGGAGGTTACAGACTTTTTGTCCCAATCTGCTTTCAGGATTTTCTCTGCCTCTCAGATTTGCAAGTTTCACTATTATATGCCAGGGGTGTTGACCTATTTTTGATTTGGGGGAGTGTCTGTACCTCCTGGATTTGGATGCCTGTTTCCTTCCCCAAATTAGAGAAGTTTTCAAATATAATTTACTCCAATCAGGGCACCTGAGTGGCTCAGTGGGTTAAAGCCTCTGCTTTCAGCTCAGGTCATGATCCCAGGGTCCTGGGATCGAGCCCCGCATCAGGTTCTCTGCTCAGCAGGAAGCCTGATTCCCTTCCTCTCTCTCTGCCTGCCTCTCTGCCTACTTGTGATCTCTGTCTGTCAAATAAATAAATAAAATTTAAAAAAATTTAAAAAAATGTACTCTAATATACCTTCTGCCCCCCCTTCCTCTTCTTCTGGGATTCAAATTATTCTAGGGGGTATTGTTCAGTGGTAGAGCATATGACTGCAATTATTCTAATATTCTTTTGCTTTATGATATCACTTATCTCTCTAATTCTCCCCTCATGATCCAGTAGTTGTTTAGTTCTTTTTCTCAGCTTCTTTATTCTCCATCATTTTGTCTTCTATGTCGCTAATTCTCTTCTGTTTCATTTATCCCAGCAGTTAGAGCCTCCATTTTTTATTGCATCTCTTTAATAGGCTTTTTGATTTTGACTTGGTTAGATTTTAATTCCTTTCTTTCTCCAAAAAGGGATTCTCTATTGTTTTGTGTGCTTTTTCTCAAGCCTAGCTAGTATCTTTATAATTGTTATTCTGAACTCTAGTTTTGACATCTTACTTATATCCATACTGATTAGGTCCCAGGCAATCAGTACTGTTTATTTTTTTATTTAGATGAATTTTTCCATCCTGTTCTCGTAAAAAAGTGGTCGCTTTTCTATTTTCTTAGATCTCTCATTGAGTTCACAGGTGTTCAGAATGATTTGATAGCTATCTAGCTGAATTCCTGGAATCAGACAAAACTATGGTCTCCCACTCCTCCATCATCTTAGACTCCTCTTTGAATTAGTGGTTCTGTATTTTTTGAGTAAATACCCAGTAGTTCAATTGCTTAATCATGTGGTAGTTCTACTTGTTAACTATTTAACTCTTTGGGGAACCTCCATACTGTTTACCAGAGTGGTTGCACAAGTTTACATTCCCACTAACAGTGTAAGAGGGTTCTTTTTTCTCCACATCCTCGCCAACATTTGTTTCTTGTGTTGATTTTAGTTAAAATACACAGGTGTCTTAATGGAACTAGCACTGACTTTCCTGGTTGGAGTGAAGGAGTAAAGGAGAAATGAGAGTGTAAAGCAGGGGCATTTTCTGTGGCTGTCCTGGTGATACTCTGTTCTGTAGGCTCCTGGCCTTTAGACAACATTCTCCTAGTAGATGATAACCTATATGACTTTGAAAGTGAGAAACAGGGGGACCAGGAATTCTTAGGTTATATTGACTTGGGTGTATGTATTGAGCTAAGTTCAACTGGGGAATGGTGAGAGCTGGGGAAAGTTGGTTTGCTATTTACCTGAAATCCCCTGAGGCTGTCTATGATTGAGAAATGTGGGAGAGGAGGCACTCCAAAGAAAGGCAAAAATATGGGCAATAAGGAAAGAGGCAAACATCTTTCTTAGAAGTAAAGGTAAATCCCTGAGCTCTAATCTGTTGAAAACCAAGTCTACCCACTAAAGAGGTTCAGAACTGTCATCTTGTCAATTAGTCTTTTTTCAGGATTTGCATAGCTGTATCTACGCTATACTGAAAATTAGTACCAACTGCATCAGGTGGACATTGGGAAGAGATAATAGAATGCTAATAGCATCTTCCATGGGGAGGATACAGGGTTGTGCAAATTGACCTAGGTCTCAGAAAATGGAGACCTTATAAGATTGAGAAGTTTCACAGATGTTGGCAAGTTCTCTTAAGGTGAAGAATCTCAAAATTCTATATAGAGGCATAACTACTTTTTCCCTTGTTATGTTGATATAGTTGCTCTTCCTTGACTGTTTACACTCTATTTGCTCTTTATTAAAAGTGCCTTAGTAACATTATCATGGTTCTTATAAGATCCTCCTTGAAAAAGAAATGGGGAGAGTTTTATGCTTTTAGTTCTTTGTGGTTGCTTGTGCTTAGAATTCCTTCTTGGTCAGAAGTTAAGACAATTCTCCCTCTACTTCCCCCAATCTTGCATGAATATAAGGTAGATTTAAAAAAATGTCTTATTAGTGAAGGGAATATTTTTATCCATTAGCACAATCACACAGTAAAGAAGAAACTGGGGTTATATGTCTTTCCTGTATATGACAGGTATGTGTAGTTTTTTCCCCCTGGGTGGACTTCTCCTGTAGTTAATCCTCACTATGCTGCCTGAGCTAGGAGAAGTCTGCAGAGGTAGCAGACCTGAGAAAGGCGTGCAGAGTGGAGATATATTCCTAGGACTAACTGTAAAGTAACCCACATGTCCCCAGGACAACCTAAATACTGACATCCCAGCTCTCTGTCAGTTAGTTGGGTCCACAACTGCATTGTTTACTCTGGAGTTCTGAGGTATAAGTGTAAGTGACTTCTGACCTTCATGACCTTGTTCCTTAAATCTATTGCTTGGTACAGTAGAAAACTGATCAACTTTGTTTTGAAATACTATAGAAAGTTAATTCTCCCTTGTCTAAGATAAGCAAGATGACATCAGCTGCTCTTGAGTAATCCCAGGTATCCACATGTGGGATCTCAGGATTTAAACCCTATTTCCTGTTTCTTCAGTTAGAGGTGACCCTCCTACTTAAATATTAGTCATGATTTATGTTACACTATCATTTTAGGAACTTTCTTTTCCAGTAGAACTGGAGTTTCTCTCATCTCTTTCCAGCCTCCCAAGGACATTATGCAAACCTCAATCACTCGTACAGGGACTTAACACTAGTGATATCATATATAGTCCTTTGCAATTTGATGCAGTTGTTTTCTAAAGTCCATTTACAGGCTACCTGTTACTAACCTGGCCTTGGCATTGTTACTGGTGTTCCATGAAGATCTCTGCAAACAAGATGTGGAGAATTTTGTTTGTAAATCTAGATTGGACCATGATAAGCTGAATGTTTCTAGGAGTCTTCCCTGTAAGAGTTAGCTATGGTCCTTACCCATTCCCACCTCTACATTTGAATGAAAATAAGATAAGAATAAACTAAATTTTGCAAAAGATCTTATTTTTAAGAGACCTATTTCCTCTCAAGCAATTTCCCATCAAAGCATAATTGAGATGTATACTTATCCAAAATTTTAGGTGGCCTTTATTTAGAAGTCTTTAAAAAAATGTCAACAAGGAGGGATGACAGAGGTATGGTATTCATTCTCCAGTGGATTTTGGTCTGGGCCTTCTTTCTTCTAAGCTTCCTTATGTAAACTGTTTTAAAGGAAAACAGTTGTACTTTAAGCTGAAATAAACAGAGAGACATCAAAAGGAGGACTCCTTTTTTTTTTTTTTTTTTTTTTTAGGCAGGTAGTACTATTATTTAATGAGGAATGAGAACTAAACACTTCAAGTAATAAAAGCAGGGAAAAGAACATTTGGACAGGTACTATTTTCTAAGAATCCAGATTTCCTTTTATTAAAAATATTTCTTGATGCAGATCTGATGTTATTTCCCACTGAGAACCTTCCCTCCTCAGTTTGCCTTGTCTTGAAAGCGGGTGAGTTTTCTTTTTTTTTTTAAATTAAATTTTTTATTTATTTTCAGCATAACAGTATTCATTGTTTTTTCACCACACCCAGTGCTCCATGCAATCTGTGCCCTCCCTAATATCCACCACCTGGTTCCCCCACCCTCCCACCCCGCCTTTGAAGACAAAGAGAACTTTATTCACTCTGCTCACCTCCTCCCATCTTTCTGCTTCCATAACTATTTTGATGGACTCTGCCTTCAGGGATCTTATTTTGGAGTAGGATTCTATCCTGCCAGCCCTGCTAGAGACCACCTAGGTCATCCTTAATACACTACTTTGGGTCATTGGGCTGTTTTCCATCCATGAGTACTTATGAAGCTTTAGGTGGAAACATTAACATTTTGTACATCCTAGAAAGGGATTTAGCTATAATTTATTCTTGGACACAGCCACAGACATTGACTACAGGGCAGTAGTTACCATTCAGGCCTTTACCTAAGGCTCCTACCCACTGAGCTCTCAGATAGCTAGTTCTTCAGAATCACTGGAAGTTGATCCCATGGTAGTACAATGTCTTTCCTGATAAGGGGTCCTGATAGCTAGTTCTTCAGAATCACTGGAAGTTGATCCCATGGTAGTACAATGTCTTTCCTGATAAGGGGTCCTGTATCTTAACATGATGATGCCTATACATGATGGCCTTTTTGTTTGATTTGTGGGTTCCATTTTCCATTGGTTTTGATTACTGTGTCTGAAAATGTGTTTTGAGGTAAAAGATCAAGGACATGAGTCAAATCTCCATCACACTGAAGGATGTCTACCTAGGTTGAGTGTAAACCTACTTGCTAAATAATGGGTGCTTTTGACTGTGACATGCCTGATGTGCCTCCTGGAAGCATGCATAGGAAGTACAGGACCGAAGGTAAGGAAGTTGCAGCCAGATGCCCCTGAAGTTGTTTCTTCCTTTTTTCTTTTATTTATTTTTTATTTTTTATTTTCAGCATAACAGTATTCATTGTTTTTGCACAACACCCAGTGCTCCATGCAATACGTGCCCTCCTTAAAACCTACCACCTGGTTCCCCCAACCTCCCAACCCCCCGCCCCTTCAAAACCCTCAGATTGTTTTTCAGAGTCCATAGTCTCTCATGGTTCGCCTCCCCTTCCAATTTCCCTCAACTCCCTTCTCCTCTCCATCTCCCCATGTCCTCCATGTTATTTGTTATCCTGAAGTTGTTTCTTGATGCTTTGGACATTATTAGCAATTGCTAGTAATATGATGGTTGTAGCAGCACTTTCTGCTCTGGGTAGCCAGGCCCTGGAGACATGAAGCAGTACTCTATCTGTTGCAATCATCACAATGTCACCCTGCTTGGGCTTCATTATATCCTGTGGGGTAATAACATGAGTCTGATATATCTTATGGATAGGGTAGGTATTATACTTGTGCATTCCCAGAGCAATCCTTTTCTAGTTGTGCTTGGTGGTGTTTTTCTGGGGAACATGTTTCTAATGTCCTGGAAGATGGGTCCCATGGGAGAAAAATCCTTATCAGACTATGGCAGACCTGCTTTTTTGGTGCATGGTGATAGGCATTCCACTTTTCTGGGATGCTTTGCTGACTGTGAAGCAGGAACCTCAGTAGCCAGTTCTGAGCAGCATCATTCTCCTGGCATACTAACTTTACTATCAGTAAAGCTTAACTCTCCAGTGGAGGTGAGTCTCTCTGCTCCTCAGTGATAAGCACAATGTGAGCCCAGGGAGTCTGTGTCCAGAAAAAGAGAAAAGAGCTTCCTATTCATAGTCTTAAGCTACATTTAATGGTGGTGGTGGTGGTGGGGGCTGGTCCTGCTGGTGGAATAAGTTGTTTGTAATATCCAGATCAGGGAAATCTCCCGTGTCCATGTTTGTCCCTCCAAAGCACCCACTCATTTTCATGTTTCCTAAAATGTATGATTTTAAGATACCAGTTGCAAGGTGTTACCAAAGGCAGCTCAGTGTTAGGTGAAAAACAGGAGTCTATTCTTCCCCATACAGGGAATGGAAGTTGTATTGAATTTTCTCACAGGCACTGATTGATATTTTATTTTAAATTTTTATTAACATATAATTTATTATTTGTTTCAGTGGTACAGGTCTGTGATTCATTAGTCTTATACAATTCACACCACTCACCATAGCACATACCCTCCCCAGTGTTCATCACCCAGCCATCCTATCCCTCCCACCCCCCTCTCCTCCAGCAACCCTCAGTTTGTTTCCTGAGATTAAGAGTCTCTTGTGGTTTGTCTCCCTCTCTGGTTTCATCTTGTTTCATTTTTCCCTCCCTTCCCCTACGATCCTCTTGCACATTTTGGGTGGAGGGAGAAGTTTCATCTTGCCCATACAGGGAGTGAGGTTGCTTTGCCTTCTTTCTGGCTGAAACTCAATTATGTTTGAAGAACTTATACTTTTGAAGGAAAAATTGTAATCTGTTCTGACCTTCTCTTCAGCTCACATTATTTCTTTTTTTTTTTTTTTTTTTTTTTTAAAGATTTTGTTCATTTATTTGACACAGAGAGAGAGATCACAAGTAGACAGGGAGGCAGGCAGAGAGAGAGGGGGAAGCAGGCTCCCTGCTGGGCAGAGAGTCCGATGCGGGGCTCGATCCCAGGGCCCTGGGATCATGACCTGAGCCGAAGGCAGAGGCTTAACCCACTGAGCCACCCAGGCGCCCCAGCTCACATTATTTCTAATGAGACTGTCCCATATTCCCATTTGAAACTCCTGTGGTTGAGTCATGAGGGAGACTAAGATGTTTTTTCCATCACTTCTCATATACAAACTTGACAGAGCCTTACCCAGGGGCATGGCCTCACTAGACTTTGTGATGATGCTCTAAGGGGAGACTTTGCAAAGCAATGTTGGTTTGGCTTCTGTTGACAGATCTGTGGATGGGAGCTGGGAAGTGATACCAACCATCTGAGTCCTTGATGAACAGTCTTGGACTTTAATATTTGTCTACCCAATATTTTTGTTCTGACATCATAAAAAAGGGTCCTTCCCTGCATATTTGGGATGGCCCAGGTGAGTGGTCTTACCATACAGCTGTCTTAGAAGAGAAGAATTCTCAGTTTATACACAGAATTCTCAATGTCTACTACATGGGCAGTATTTATCATGAGCCTGGGTCAACTGGATCATCTTCCCCAGATATTGCCACCCAAAGCAAATAGCAAATAGATCACAGCCTTCTCTGCCATGGGTTCCTTTTGGGTGAGTAAAGTCCTAAGGGTTTAGGATGTCCACACTGTATAGGGTTGAACCTCTAGTAGATATTGCTTCTGACAGGCCATTCCTCCTCACTCCCCTGATGATCATAGGTAGAGAACTTACTGTGATCATCTGAAGGAATTGCCACGAGTATTGTCTTAATGGAAGCAGCCTTGACATTTCCTTGTGGGGACTAGTTGGTTGAAAGTGAGTTGGTGGACTTAACTGGTTAGGAAACTCTTGTCTGATGCTTGCTGATGATGCAGGGACACGGTCTAGGCTTCCAGACAAATCATGTGGCAAGTGCCAGCCTTAATCAGGGGCCATAGAACACTCCTCATCATTACTAACTTCTCTACAAATGGGTGTTTTCCATCTGAAATGGTTTCATCTGTGCACCCAGTCCCATGGTGCTTCTGCACTGATGGATTTATAAGAGACACAGAGCCATTTTCCAGATTTTCACGATCCTCTGCTATCTACCATGCTCTAGGATTGACCACATCAGGAATTTAGCCCTGGATATGCAAGGTCCAATTTTTAGTTCTTAGAAATGCCATCGTTTAAGTGTGGTTTAGTCTTACAGTCAGTTCTGACTTCACAATAGAATCTTGATCAAAATCTGAATTCCCATCGGTAACGTGCTGTTTTATACTAATGGAAACAGATTGTTTTGTAAACATAAAGAACAGTCTGTTATCTCTCTCTTTTTTTTTAAGATTTTATTTATTTATTTGACAGACAGAGATCCCAAGTAGACAGAGAGGCAGGCACAGAGAGAGGAGGAAGCAGGCTCCCCGCTGCGCAGAGAGCCGGATGCGGGGCTCGATCCTAGGACCCTGAGATCATGACCTGAGCCGAAGGCAGAGGCTTTAACCCACTGAGCCACCCAGGTGCCCCTGTTACCTCTTTCTACTCTTAATATGCCTGCTATAACTCAGATGAATGCTCAAATCACAACAAGGGCTATAGGTAAATTAGTCACTATCCATGGTCATGTATGATATACTGAACCCAAAGACCTGTATCTACTATATTACCCTCTCTCTTGCACTCTAGGGGGCCCAGGAAAGAGGGTTTTGGAATGAATGATGTGGAAACATTCTGTCCCTTTCTCTTCCACATGTTAGCCCTTAGTTTTTCTTGATGCCTTTTGGGTGTTCCTTGATGCGATCTTTAGCCACATTCATTCTATTCCACATATTTTCACACAGTGCTGTATTAATGCTGTACTAAAGGATATAGAAAAAATATATATCCTTTTTTGGGCTAATATCAATCCCATTGTCTCTGACAATATGGACTCTGTGTATTTTAATTTCTCGGTCTACTAATCTCTTTAAAGAATAGAGATTCAGTAATCTCTAAAATATTGTTCCCTTTAGGTGACTCTCTTGAACTTTGTTCTTGTGGTAACTCTTCTTCCTGAACATATATAGTCACAGTGATGCTAGATTTAAAAGATTTGTTTTATAATGGACTAAAGTACATTCACCTGCATTGAATTCCATTTTGCACTGTTACCTGGATGTTCTCCAAAGCTGTGAAGAAGAAGAGAACAACAAATACCATATGACTTCACTCATATGTGGAATTTAACAAAATGGGATCACATGCAACTAATGAATCATTGAATGCTATATCAAAAACTAATGATTTGAAGGGGCGGGGGGTGGGAAGTTGGGGGAGTCTGGTAGTGGGTATTATGGAGGGCACATATTGCATGGAGCACTGGGTGTGGTGTATAAACAATGAATTCTGTTACACTGAAAAGAAATTAAATTTAAAAAAAAGGAAAAAAAGAAAAGAAAAATAATGATGTACTATATATTGGCTAATTGAATTTAAGAAAGCAAAACAATGTTAGGACTGGTTGGTTGATTTTCCTTTATTTAATTATAATTAACATATAGTGTACTAGTTTCAGAAGTAGAGTTCAGTAATTTATCAGTTATATATAATACCCGGTACTCATTATATCATGTGACCTCCTTAATGCCCATCACCCTGTTATCCCATCCCCTCACCTAACTCCCTTTCTAAAACCCTCAGTTTGTTTCCCAGAGTCAAGAGTCTGTCATGGTTTATCTCCCTCTATGCTTTTTTTCCAATTTTCTCTCCCTTACCCTATTGTCCTCTGCAATATTCCTTATATTCCATATATGAGTGAAACAATATGATAATTGTCTTTCTTTGACTTATTTCACTTAGGATAATACCCTCTAGTTCCATCACATCATTGCAAATGGCAAAAATTCATTCTTTTTGATGGCTGAGACTCTGAATAGCCAAAGGAACATTGAAAAAGAAAACCAAAGCCAGTGGCATCACAATTCCGGACTTCAAGCTATATTACAAAGCTGTTTGTTTTTTATAAAGAACATGCTGTCTGTAGGAGAATGAACGTTTTCCCTCTCTGAGTAGCTGTACGGGTCAACAAGCCTGTGTAAAGCAGGAACCTCACTGACCTTCTGAAGTATAAAGAATCATATACTAACAGTTTACTGAGTGTTCCCATGGATCTGTCTCTTCAACAGTGTTTGGATGAAACAAACCCAGGAATTCCCCTTCTTCTAGCCTCTCACCAACCTCCAACCTCCTTTCTAGTCATAACCTTAAGAACCATCTTTCTCAGCCATCCTTTCTCCTTCAGAAGCACAGAACACTAATTTTTGAGCTTTGCTCCTTATTGACAAACAATCATGAGCTGCCACGTTCTGCAGAAGTATCCCCGAAAACCCTGAGGTGCTGAATGAAAAAAATTATTCTCCCACCTTAGTGGGAGAAAGGAGAGGGTCCGGCGATCAGATGCTCTAGTGGCCAAAGGTCCTAAGTCAGATTTTGCCTCCACTTTTATTGTGAATGTTATTAATACGACAAGGGAAAAAGAAAAAGAAGGAATGTGAAGCTGTAATAATCAAGATAGTAGTAGAGGGAGTGTTGTGTGATTAGAACAAGGTGTTCTCATGATGAGCATGCAGACAAGGGAGTACATGGAGTGCATGATCTCCAGAGAGAAATGTTTCTTCTCAGTCAAGCATTTGCTCCCTGGATGAGTGCATTGAGTTGCAATGAGAATCCAGCTGTTTTCAGCCCAGAAACCTCAAAGGGGGCTCAGTTTTCTGGACACTCCTTTGCTTTTCAACTAGTCTCATCCAGGGAGACATATGTTTATTAAATCTTTTCCAGCCAGGCACTATGAATTCCTACACATGTGGACCCTCATCTGTGTGACTTCCTGGGGAGCCACTTCCTGGCTAAAAAGATGAAACTAATCTCGAATATGGGCAATCACTTGTTCAACTTCTACAGGGTGGCTAGTTTCCAGCCTGGGCTGGTAAGTCTCTCTTTGAAAGGCTCACCCTCAAGCAAGACTAGGGGCTTCTGGAGCCCAGCAGCCTTTGAGGGGCCCCTCCGGCATCCACATGGTGTCAGGACTGATGCCTGAGGTTTCCTTGTGGCTGCAGGGAAGATTCAGGAGGAGAAAGTGAATAGAGATGGTCTGAAGGGGGGACCTCAGATGAGAGCCTTGACCTTATACATTGTCTTGCAGGATCAGGGTGGGGCCTTCTCCCAAACCATGGACCAAATGAAAATAATAAACCTTTTCCCGGGAGAAGGGAAATTATGTATCTTAGTTCCTCAGAGGGTAAAACTGGTGGGACTTCAACTAGTGGACAGAATCTACTTGGACTTCATATGAGACCACTGTCAATCTAGAGTGCCCAGTGTCCTGATTACTCCTCACAAGAAGGTACCAGATCAATTTAGCCTAGACAATTGTGCTGAGAGGGAGTTCCAGTTGTTAATGGTTCCACAGAAACAGGTTTGTGAACTTGCCATTGCCTCCTGGTGTATTCTTAGAATTCCTTATGCCTTAAATAGGAGTGCTATAAACCTATTTTGAGTCTTCAATGACATAGCTGTAATGACAAAATCTTGGTATATTATAGTTCCATTCACTAGATTCTTCTTGTCTCCTAGTAAGGTGCTTGAGTTTTCTTTTGTGTACTGGTCTTTGCTGCCTTTTACTTATTATCCAAGAGTAAAGACTTTCAGATTACTTTCATTTTAGCTAGCCATCTTTGTCAACATCTATCTCTTGTCCCTTGATCCTTCTGCTGGTAACTTCTCACTTTGATGTTATGTCTCACTCAGGATGGAAAGTTAGTCCTCCTTTGTGTCAAAATTCCCTGGAAGGCTTTAACCACCCATGGTCCCTCTCTGACGCTTGTCAGTGGAAAATAGGAGCTCTTGTCTGTCCAAAGTTGAGATGCCTGTGAAAAGCTATGGGCCCTTCAGCAAGATGAGGGAGCAGAAGCTCATTCCCAGTACCTATATTTCATCACTACCCCACATCCCTAAGAGGGCCTCCTGTAATGTTCATGCTTGGGTGTGTGATATTGTTTTGCTGAACAAAGGTGGTCTGTCAGTTATCATGATAAAAAGCTACATTTAAAAACCACACTATAGACTGTGTGACACTTAAAGATGGCAATTAACAGACTAACCAGTTGTGTGAATAGTCTTCCCCCAAACACATAATCCTTTACAACAGGAGGAAGCATTCTTTGTAGGAGTGTTCCCTGCTAACTTCTGAGAGAACTGAGCTGGTCTTTGCTGTGTTCTGCAAACACTGAGCATCTGGGGATTCTTGTGCTCAGTAGATGTCAGTCTGTTTGGAGCAATGAGATGATAGCAACTTTCCTGTATAATCCCCTGGGGTCATAGGCAAGAACTAGATGTAAACTCTATTTCCTGGTATGTGCCATTGCCTGCTGGCCATCAAGTTGTTAAGTGAATCGCCCAAGGTGTGGTCATTTTCCCCACTACATCCCTTACAAAGCAAAACTTCTCAAGTAACTTAAAAGAATTTTCTTTATATTTCACTGGCATCTTTGATTGTTGAAGGAGGTCCTCATTGGGATCTCAACCACTCCTTCAAGGAATTTAGCACCAGTGATAGCTCACGCTTTGTCATTTTGACATTGATGCTTTTTCTTTCTTGCTATTTAAGGTATCTCAGTGACTTCATTCCTGTCTCACTGGGGTACTCCACTAAATAGGATGTGAAAAATTTAGGTCTGATAATGGCTGTGAGGAAGTGTTTGGTGTTATGTCTGGTGATAGCCATGTAGAAGTCTGTGTTCTTAGAATTCCTTCATGGTCAGAGATGGCTTATAAACACAATGGCCTTTCCCCCCAACCGGTGTGTAATATAGATGAGCAGAGAGTGAACTCTTTGCGAAAGGCAGTTTTCATGAGGTGACCTGATTCCTTTTTGAAAAAGTATAGCAATCTCCCACTGAAATGGAAATGAGGTTATTTCCCTTCCCCCAGAATATGATGATGAGTGTATGGTATCCTTTCCAAGTGGATTTCTGATTTGGCTGTCCATACATAATTAATCTGCCCTGTGCTGTCTGATTCAGCTGGCCTGAAGGGGGGACCTCAGATGATCCTTGACCTCATAAGTTGTCTTGCAAGATCACATTAGCTCCTCATGGGTCAACTAGAATAAAGATGACTTTCCTGCTGTGATTCATTAGCTGGGGCCAGATAATTAATTCTGGCCATACAGTGTGAGTTGTCTCTGAACTTGAGGACACTGACCTGTAAAAGGTGTGGTCTCCCTTTTCTCTTTCAATGTCCTTTCAGTGTGTGGTTGGGCTGAGAGAAACTACAGCAAGGAATGGTAAGGAAAAAAATGGGAGTGTACCTGGAGTGTTCTTGTTGATGCATTTTCTAAGAGGAATCCAGTGGATGGGATTATGGAACAAAGAGCTACTTTTGCTTTCATGTTCCCAAGCTATGCTGGATGGGAGAGGATGGTCCTTGAAGTCAGAGGTTTTCCACATTGTCCAAAATGGGGACCTATGAGTGGGTATGTATGTTGGTCCCTCTATGGTACCCATTTCCATGTGCTCTAAACAACTTTCCAAACCATCTTTGTGACTGATGTTTGAAGCCTATTAAACTTAGACTGATAACACCCAACTCTAGATGACAGATTCTAGGCTGGCCCAGACATAGAGGGGTATTAAAATTAGTCTTCTAGCTTTCCTGTCATGACAAAATTTTTGTCAAATGTCCCCCTTTTCCTCTTTTATTCAAGGATTCTATCATTTTTCTTGATATTCTATCATTTCTCCCCAATTCTTCCTTTTGTCATTTTCTACCCAATTTTTCAGGTCAGTAAATGAATAATGGTCCTTTTCTGAAATATGAAGTGAAATCTGAGTATCTTAGTTTGGACCTTGAGTTCTGTATCTGTGACCTGGACTTTGAGGCAGGTACTTCCCTGGAGGTTATCCAGGTAGCACAGGATCTGAAGTGATGAATGGGGGAATGGATGGGGAGAACAGCCAGTAATGGGCGCAGCACTGAGAGGGTTACCTTACTTTTTTTTTTTTTCCTTCTTCAAGATTTTGTTTGTGTATTGGTCACCTTACTTGTATAGCCATGTTGAGTGTGTCACAAGATGTCCTCCCTGGAAGGACAGGATCCAAGGATTCACTTGTAACTCCATCCACCCCATTGGGATGTATTGTATAGCCTAAAGCTTTTTCAAAAGCTTTAGGATAGAAATTGACACACCTCACAAGAGGGTCTCCTGCTGAATGTGGGCAACAGGAATGGTGTTGTCCTCCAAAAGTTCTGTTAGCAATGTGTCTGGAGAATGTGTCCCAAAGCATCCCAGTCTCTGCCACACATGCTAACTGAAGAATATTCCTGAAGAATACCAAACCTCCTGGGTTCCCATTTCAGTAGGAATGGGAAAGTTAAGTTCCACTTTAGCAAGGTGAGGGAATCTGGTTTTCCTCTGTGAAGAGATTCCTCACAGGCCCCTAATCCCATTTCCTGTCCCCATTTCTGCCTCTCAGTCTGTCAACCATAATCAAGTATCTTTATGATTCTGGTAAGTTAGATCTATTTGCCTATGTTGATTTTGATGAATGATTTTCCTTTCTTTTCAATCTTTCTTATTTTCCATGAAGGAATATAAGGTCCTATTGAGATAGTACCAAAAATTTGATATGAATTTGCAAAGAAAACCATTGTAGAATAAATCTACAATATCTCCTTCCTGAACTGGAGTGGAATGGAGAGTAAGGTGTTAGGTTCCATTCCTATGTAAATATCTCACTAAATTGTACTCATTTCTAATTGTACATATGTCACCATATGGATATCTTCTTCCCCTTCCAGTAGTATACTTCACTATATTCCTTTTAGTTTAGGATTTGTTGATTCTTATATGGAAAACCCGAAAGACTCCACCCCCAAAATACTAGAACTCATACAGCAATTCAGTAATGTGGCAGGATACAAAGTCAATGTGCAGAAATCAGTGGCTTTCTTATACACTAACAATGAAAATACAGAAAGGCAAATTAGAGAATCGATTCCATTTACTGTAGCACCAAGAACCATAAGATACCTCGGAATAAACCTAACCAAAGAGGTTAAAGATCTGTACTCGAGGAACTACAGAACACTCCTAAAAGAAATTGAAGAAGACACAAAAAGATGGAAGACCATTCCATGCTCTTGGATCGGAAGAATAAACATTGTTAAAATGTCTATACTGCCCAGAACAATCTATACTTTTAATGCCATTCCGATCAAAATTCCACCAGTATTTTTCAAAGAGCTGGAGCAAATAATCCTAAAATTTGTATGGAATCAGAAGAGACCCCGAATTGCTAAGGAAATGTTGAAAAACAAAAATAAAACTGGTGGCATCACGTTACCTGATTTCAAGCTTTACTACAAAGCTGTGATCACCAAGACAGCATGGTACTGGCATAAAAACAGACACATGGACCAGTGGAACAGAGTAGAGAGCCCAGATATGGACCCTCAACTCTATGGTCAAATAATCTTCGACAAAACAGGAAAAAATATCCAGTGGAAAAAAGACAGTCTCTTCAATAAATGGTGCTGGGAAAACTGGACAGCTATATGTAGAAGAATGAAACTCGACCATTCTCTTACACTGTACACAAAGATAAACTCGAAATGGATAAAAGACCTCAACGTGAGACAGGAATCCATCAGAATCCTCGAGGAGAACATTTGTTGATGATCAAAATGGTGGTATTTATCCATGAATTGCATCCCCATTCCTTGAACTTCTAAGAATTTTCCTTCACTTGAATGTGAGCAAATTATGGTCATTTGCAAGAGAAGAGTTTATTCCATGCTATGACCTTGCACTCCTCCTCCTGCCCCATGTGTTCTGTGAAGCCTGTCCTGGGAAGTGCTGCCTTTCCATTGGAACCTCCCATGACTTAATCCAAAGCACATGTTAGAGGGGTTTGAAACCCATTTGCAGCTGCATTACCTTCAGTTTTTATCCTGAGAGCAGGGTTGGACTAGTGACTGGTCTGTCCTATGAAGGCAAGGGCTTCCATAGTTATTTTGCTGGACTCTGCTTGTAGGGGTCTTATTTTGGAGTATTATGCTCATCCTGTCAGCCCTGCTGGATATCCTTTAACACATGCCTGCCTGATACTCTTGTTCTCTCTGTCAGAGGGTTCATTTCTGAGTATCTGTGAAGCTCCAGATAAGGGCCTTAACCTTTTGGATGTCCTGGAAAGATGCTTACCTCCAACTTATTCCTGGACATATTGACCAAATGTTGATTATGTGGCAGTATTCACCATGGGCCTAGGCCATTCAGATCTTTACTCAAGACTCCTGTATCCTGAGCTCTCGGTCACTGCAAGGTGATCCCCAGCAAGTATTCTGTCTTCGTTGATATGGGATCATTATTGTAATGTGGTTGTACCTTTAAGTGACAGCCATTCCTTGGTAGGTGGGTCTGTTTTTCATGCATTTTGGTTTTGTGTCTGAAAATGTATTTGGGGGAATAGATCAGTGCAGAACTTGTATCAAATCTCTGTCCTGCTGAAGGGTGGTCCACCACGGTTTAGTGTAAAGCTAGGAAAATTGTTGATGTTCTTTGATATTTAAACAGTTCTGTAGCTCCTTGAATTCAGACAGCATTCTCATGGTAGATGCTTCTTGCCACTTCTCATCTTTCCCGATTGGGAAGTTTTCTTCTGCTGTCTTTTCTACAAATAAATGAGTCATGAAATTATTCTACCTGAAAGCCTTACACTGTGGTTCTCTTTGAGTAATGGCTTTCTTTAGGTGAGAAAATCTTTGTTTCTGGATTTCCTGATCTTCCCAATGTCAGCCCTATTTCAGAAATGACTAGATCAGCAATTCAAGACTGGATATCCCTGTTTTTCTTCTTTTGTCATCTTCACCATAGATATTGATCCTGAAGTGTACCTTTCCTTCTACAGTATTTGATAAAGTAGCCCTGATTTCTCAGTTATGCATGTACGAGCTAATCGAGAAAGGTGGTTTTATTTGTTCAGATAATATATTTCAGGCAGCACAGTATATGAGACTTTTCACTTGGATCTGCTACTCCTTCTGAAGTTTCTATCATAACCTCGGAATTTGCAAGTGAACTATGCAATGTCCCTAGGTGCTTAAATCATCTGCCTAGTGCCCTCGAGAGAACACAGGGCAAAAATGACAGAAGATTCTGAACCATCTTCTAACTGGTTTGTAGGGACCTCTTAGGAGAAGAGGGAAAGTGAGTGAAAAATGTAAACATTCTGTCTCCAGAGAGAATTACCTTTGTGTTTCTTCTGTGGTCATTCAGGGCAGTGACAACCAAAGGGTTATAAAAACACGACTCCCAGAAACTGAGCATCAGGGGGAAAGGGAAGGCTTGAAGCAGAGATACCTGAAGGACTTTAAGTCTGACTCAGGAATTCTGGATGGGAAAGGAATTAAAATTCCATCTTCCACATGCTTGGTTTGAAAAAGCATCATTTGCCATTGCTGACTCTTTAATGGATATATTTTTTAAATGCTCAACAATTTTCTACAGAGGTTCAAAATCTCATATGGCGACTACTGAAGGCTTAGGCCTGGAAAGCCTTCTGTGCTGCTCTTCAGCCTTCTTGCTTTATCTCCCCCATTTTGTTTGGGTAAACAGAGAATGGTTCTTTCGCATGGACTTTTACTGCATGCTAGGCTGATTTCTTTTCACTTATTCTTGGCTTTCTTGGCAAACTCTACAAGTCATTCTAAGGGGAAGAATTTTATGATTCTCAAATAGAGTATCAGCCCCTCTAGGTACCAGAATACTGATGCATATCAGAGTTGGGTACCAGAAAGTGCAGAACCCAGGGGCCAAATGTTTGCAGCAGTTATGGGTAAGGGGACCACTTCCTCTGTGTAAAGAGTCTGACTGGTGCTTCTGATGATGGCCTTTGTTGAGTTTTGTGCAGCTGCTGTCTCCACTAGATGCAACAACCCTTGATATGAAGCTGATCAAGGCTGAGAGTTGAAGCTGGTTTCTCAGGCAACCCAGACTTGGTGTGGATGTGCTGAACATTGTTCAGTAATCTTCAGCAGTAAGGACTGTGCAGCCCAGTGGGCACACCAAGGCTCTGCTGTCAATATTCCTTAGGGAGTACACTAATTCAGTCAATTAAGTAAAAAAAAAAAAAATCAATGAGGTCATCTTTTTTCTGCCTCAGCTTATTCTGTTTCATGTGGCCTTTGAAGTCCCCACCTTATTGTACCCCATATTTTGCCCAGCTCCTCTCTCTTAGTTAGCAGAAGGTGTGGTTTCCGCCACTATTAGGGGTAAGTAAACTGGTATTAGCAGGGAAAACCTCCTGTGTTAGGCAGAATTTTAAGATGGCCCCAGGGCCTTTTCCCTCTGTTATGACCATAATTAGATTACTTTCTGTGGCATGGGTCAAATGACTTTTCAGATGTTAACTGAGGTTGCATATCAGTTGACTTTCCCTTGTTAAAAATGAGAATATCCCGGGGGAGCCTGACTTAGTTAAACTTAAGATCTTTAAAGAATAAGGACCTTGAGATCAGAGACTCCAGCATCTGAGACTCCCTTTCTGGCTTTGGTTAATGTGACTGTTGCTGGCAGAATTCATTCCTTGTAACTGAGGAATCTGGAAGTGGTATCTTGCCTACTCAATCCTCCAGATGGAAATGCCACCCAGTGATCACCTTGTTTGCCTCTTGTGAGACCCTAAAGAGAGAAGTCAGTTTGACTGTGCCCAGATTCTAAGTTACAGAAACCATGAGATAATGGGTGGTATTTTAAGTCACTAAGTTAGTGGCAATTTATTATATAGCAGTAGAAAACAATTACATTTGCTACTACCTTGCTAGGATTGGCCTACTTCAGGGTCTCCAGAGCTGGTGCTGCTGTACAAGCTGAGTCTGGGTGGGACTGCCCTAGTTTCTGTGATTGTAACTGCACCAGCTCATGGGACAGAGGAGCAAGTCACTCTCAGTGTGCCATAGTTCTTGAGTTTAAGGGCACTTATGCTTGTGAACCATGCTCCTCACTCTGTTGTCACAGGACTTCCTCATTCAGGGCTTGAACCACTTAAAACCATGTGATTCTTTACTAATAGGTGGTAGATGTAAACATTGGCAAACTTGGCATTCTTTCATCTCACCTGAAGTAGACCACAACCATATCTCCTAAGTGAATATAAAAGCTAATTGATCCCCAAATGCGTGTGTCTAATGTAACAGTTAAAGAAACAAAAAGTGGATACTAGGAAACTTCCCCAAGATGATAGTAAGCCTGGTGTAAGTTTTCTCATATAGAGAACAATTTTCCCACCATTTGAAGACCTACATACCTACAGACATAACAAATTATTGACTATTGATTTCTTTTTTTTAAATTTTTTATTTCTTTTCAGCATAACAATATTTGTTGTTTTTGCACCACACTCAGTGCTCCATGCAATCCGTGCCCTCCCTAATACCCACCACCTGGTTCCCCCAAATATTGATTTCTTTATAGCTGTAGTTACTCTTCATTGAAATAGATTAAGGTAAAACCCCAAATAAAAATTAAATGATTTTTACATGAGAAAAAAACAAATTCTCTATAAAATTTCTTCTTTAAAAATATTTTTTATTTAAATTCAATTTATTTAACATAGTGCATTAGTTTCATGGGTAGAATTTAGTGACTCATCAGTTGCATATAACACCTAGTGCTCATTACATCAAATGCCTTCATTAATGCCCATCACGCAGTTACCCCATCTCCTCACCCACCTCCCCTCCAGTAACCCTCAGTTTGTTTCCTATGGTCAAGAGCCTCTTTTGGTTTGCCTCCCTCTGTTTTTATCTTATTTTTCCTTCCTTTATCCTATATTCATCTGTTTTAAGTTCCATATATGAGTGAGAACATATGGTATTTGTCTTTTTCTGACTATCTTGCTTAATTCCATCCGTGTCATTGTAAATGGCAAGATTTCATTCTTTTTGATGGCTGAATAATATTATATATATTGTGTATATATATATGCACACATTTATATATATATATACACATATATATACATACACACATAAACACATACACACATACAGACACATACATTTTGACACACACAGACACACACAAAGACACACAGACAGACACACACACACACCCCCCACATCTTTATCCATTCATCTGTGAATGGACATTTTGGCTCTGACCATATTTTGGCTATTGTGGGCATTGTTGCTGTAAACATTGGGGTGCATGCCCCTTTGAATCACTATATTTGTATCTTTTGGATAAATAGCTAGCAGTACAATTGCTGGTTCATAGAGTAGTTCTATTTTTAACTTTTTGAGGAAAGTCCATACTGTTTTCCAGAATGGCTGCATCAGTTTGCCTGTACCAGTTTTCATTTCCACCAGCAGTGCAAGAGGGTTCCCCTTTCTCTGCATTCTCACCAATATCTGTTATTTCTTGAGTTGTTAATTTTAGCCATTCCAATCAGTGTGAGGTGGTATCCCATTGTGTTTTTGATTTATATTTCCTGATGAGTGATGTTGAGCATTTTTTTCATGTGTCTGTCAGTCATTTGTATGTCATCTTTGGAGAAATGTCTGTTCATGTCTTCTGCCCATTTCTTGACTGATTTTTGTTTTTTATTTTTTGGCATTTAAGTTCTTTATACATTTTGGACACTAGCCCTTTATCTGATCTGTTCATTAAGTTGCAGGATATAAAATCAAGGCACAGAAGTCTGTTGTATTTCTATACACTAACAACAAAGCAGCAGAAAGAAAAATCAAGGAATTGATCCCATTTTTCAATTGCATCAAAAACTGTAAAATATCTAGGAATTAACCAAATAGGTAAAAGATCTATACTCTGTAAACCATAGAATACTTATGAATGAAATTGAAGACACAAATGGAAAAACATTCCTTGCTTATGGAATGAAAGAACAAATATTGTTAAAATGTTTATAACACCCAAAACAACCTACACATTTAATTCAATCCCTACCAAAATAGCACCAGTATTTTTCACAGAGCTGGAACAAACAATCCTAAAATTTGTATGGAACCAGAAAAGACCCTGAATAGCCAGAGGGATGTTGAAAAAGAAAGCTAAAGCTAGAGGCATCATAATTCCAGACTTCAAGCTATTATAAAGCAGCAATCATCAAGATAGTATTGTACTGGCACAAAAAGAGACACATAGATCAATGGAACAGAATAGAGAAACCAGGAATGGACCCTCAACTCTATTATCAAGTTATCTTCAACAAAGCAGGAAAGAATTTCCAATGGAAAAAAAAGTCTTTTAAAAAAATTTATTATGTTCAATTAGCCAACATATAGTACGTCATTAGTTTTTGATATAATGTTCAATGATTCATTAGTTGTGTATAACACCCAATGATCATCACATCATATGCTCTCAATACCCATCACTTGTTACCCTATATCCACCCCCCCCCCCGCCAAAAAAAAGTCTCTTCAACAAATGGTGTTGAGAAAACTGGACAGCCACATGTAGAAGAATGAAATGGGACCACTTTCCTACACCAGACACAAAAATAAACTCAAAATGGATGAAAGACCTAAATGTGATACAGAAATCCATCAAAATCCTACAGGAGAACACAGGCAGTAACCTCTTTCATGTCGGCCACAGCAACTTCATGCTAAACATGTCTCCAAAGGCAAGGAAAACAAAAGCAAAAATGAAATTGGGACTTCATCAAGATAAAAAGCTTTTGCACAACAAAGGAAACAATCAACAAAACTAAAAGGCAACTTACAGCATAGGAGAAGACATTCTCTATAAAAGTTCTTGTATCCTATCTCCTTCCAACTTCTTTTGTAGAGTGAGTGAAGGAATAGTCTGCTTTTCCATGTGCTTTTCAGGGGAGATGCTGGGTGATGTGCTCAGGGATCTGCAAAGGGTCCTGCTTTGTAGGCTTGTGGCAGGCAGGTTAGCAAGAGGGTGTATGGTGAGTGGTAGCCTGATTGGCAGTCAGGAGCATTCCTGGCTTCCTAAAGGACAGCCCTGGTCAAATGACCAACTTTTTCCTGGGGGCCTTTATGTCACAGTGTTGTCAAGGTCAGTCATTTTTGTCTGTGGAAAACCTCCCAAGGAACTCTAGGTAGAGGAAGCACAGCCAGAATGCCCCAGGAGAAGTCTCAGGCCAGAGTTTTAAGTGGGTGTGTGCCTATGGGCACCTTCGCTCCTGGCTTACCTGGAATAATCCTCACAGGTGCTTAGGTCCACTTCTTATGAGTCTTGATTCCATGAGACACTTTTTCCCACTCTATACTCACTGCCACAGTTATAATTTAATTTTTTAAAGATTTTATTTGAGAGAGAGCACAAGTAGGCAGAGCAGCAGGCAGAAAGGGTGAAGTAGGTTGTCCATCAAGCAGGGAGCCCAATATGGGGCTCAGGCAGACACTTAATGAAATTAGGGCAGCTAGGTGCCTCAGTCCATTATTTTTAATCTTTACAGATATTTTATTGACTGTTTGAAGGTAATGTATAACAAAAATACAATGCCTAGGTCTCCAAAATTGGGAATTCTAATACCAGCCAAAGGATATTAGAAGGAATGAAAAAATAGGGTGAAGGGATGTAAGAGGGCATCAGACTATACTTGGAAGTCTGACCTGGAGAGCCCAGGCAAGGTTCAAATCCAACTGGAAGCCCTTGAGGCAAAGTGGTCATCAGAGGACACCAGTATCCCCAGGTTGGCCATCAGTATTCCTGCTGCACCCAATCATTGGCTGGAGCAGCCACTGGGGGAGTATGGTCTCACTGCAGCAGGGCTCAGAGTAGAACCGCTGCTCCTGCTTTTGATCAGTTGTGGCCCCTGTAGTAGATCCCAGTGAACCGCTGCTCCTGCTTTTGATCAGTTGTGGCCCCTGTAGTAGATCCCAGTGACCTGTGACCCAGGAATCCACCTCTTGGCCATACACATTTATGTCCCCACACAAGTATGGGGAACATTTCCTCTCTGGCTCCAGAGCACAGCTCTCTCAAAATCTAGGAGGGGAGGTTATTGGTCGGGGGCAGCCTCCATCACTGTAGCTGACTGCAGCAAGTACTTAGCTTCTTTCTTTGCCATGTCTGTTTCCCATTTCCTCCCACTCAGCTGTCACCTCCATAAGGTTCAGTTCCCTGGTCAGGGTGCCAGAGACCACCATGAGCTCTAACCAGACACCTTATGGTTGCTGTACATGGTTAGTCACAACAGGACAGGAAAATATCGCATTCAAGTGCATCTCCCGGGTCCCACATGCACTCTTAGTTTTAATGAGGATTTCCCTTGATTTAGTATTTTCTATCTGAATAAAACCCACTTGTATTTGATTTTCTGTGAATTGTGTGGTCATGTCTCTATTGATTTAGAAGTGCAGTTTATACACAAAGTTGTCCTTTATCATTTGGATTGCAAATACTTAGATTTTTATTTTATGACATATTACAGAGATTTTTCTTTTTTGTTGAAAGACTTGTAAATTTCATGACTTAAAAATGTGTGCCTTCTGGATTTTCATAATTAAAAAGCTGTTCCACAATCAGACTTTTAAAATTTTCAGCTTTTCTTAGTCCTTATGTGCTTTGTCTTTTATTATTAAAATCTGTTGTACTCAAATTTAATTTGCCATAAAAAGTGAGAGGTTTCCTGGGTGGCTCAGTTGGGTGAATGGCCAACTCTTGGTTTTGGCTCAGGTCATGATCTCAGGGTTGTAAAATTAAGCTCTGCATTGGGCTCCTTGCTCAGTGGGAAGTCTGCTTGAGATCCTCTCTCTCTGCCCCACCCTTTCATTGCACATATGTGCATGCTCTCTTACAAATCTTTAGAAAAAAAAAGTGAGATAGACTTTTTTTTTCTTTCACATAGCTACTTTATCCTAGTATCAGTATGTTGATACCATACTTTGATCTTTTTGTGTGTGTAAAATACAAAGCAGACCATAAATATAAATAAAAAAAATCATCTTTGAGGAATTTATTTTTTTAAAAAATTAGATTCAAATTTGGACAATGAGGGCATCAGACCATACTTTTATAATATTTACATGAGGAATGAGTTAATAGAGTATATTTTCTTTAAACAAGAAATATGTTTTTGATTCTTATATTTAA
The DNA here is from genome assembly GCF_963455335.1 of Martes martes. Lineage (NCBI taxonomy): Eukaryota > Metazoa > Chordata > Mammalia > Carnivora > Mustelidae > Martes > Martes martes. Next base: position 145,856,180 of record NC_137889.1, read on the forward strand.
AAGATATCCTAAACGGATTCCCAAATGTTGATCCACACAAATATAAAACCACAAAGATTTTACAGATAATGCAAGATCAGGAAAGTAATCACAAAGTTATGAATTTCTTTAAAAATTTATTTAATTTAAAGGATTGCTGTTATCATATGATTAGACTATATTTTTTGGCATCAGCAATAATTCATAAGAGTTTTATTAATAAATGGAAGGTTTTGTGGGAAGGGCAGATGGAAGAGAGATTCATGCCCTTAACAAAGTTAAGAGTTAGTAAAACTTTATTTTAAAACTTCAGATTGTTTCATAAAATTCAAAAATTTAGATCCATTTGATTTAGAGGATTTACCTCTAATATGAGTTTTTCCGTGTTAAACTTTGGGGAATATATTCTAAAAACACTTTCTCTTGCATGTTTTAAAAAGCAATAGAATTAAACTACAGCAGTAGATGCTTCTATATTTCTTCTATTCCTGAGGTTTTCCCTCTAGTATGCTCTCTGGTATTTAATGGTGCATCATTTCTGAAGTCTTCTCTGTAGTGGTTGCATTCATATGTTGTTCAGTTATCTATTGCTGTGTAACAAACTATAGGAAAATGTACTGGCCTAAAACAAGTTTATATTGCTTATAACTTTGTTGTGATTTAAGAAGGGCTCAGCTGGGCATCTTGCATACATATATTGCATATTGTATACATATATATATGTATATATATGTGTGTGTATATATGTATATATATACATACATATATATATATATATATAACATGTATCCAAATATATAACAAACACCTGAAAATGAATAATTTTTGAAAAAGGGCAGAAGCCATGAGCAGATATTTCTCCAAAGAAGACCAAAGAAGACGGATGACCAACAGACATATGAAATGATTGTCAACATCATTGATGAGGAAATGTAAGTCAAAACCGTGTTGAGATACCACCTCACATCTGTCAGAATGGCTAAGATCAACATTGGTATTGGCTAGGATGTGGAGAAAGGGAACCCTCTTACACTATTGGTGGGCCTGCAAACTGGTGCAGCCACTCTGGAAAACAGTATGGAGGGTCCTCAGAAAGTTAAAAAGAGACCTGCCCTATGGTCTAGCAGTTGCACTACTGAATTTACCCAAAGAATGCAGAAATACTGATTTGAAGAGACCTATGTACCCTGATGTTTATAGCTGCATTATCAACAATAGCCAAATCATAGAAATATTCCCAGTGTCTATTAGCTGATGAATAAAGGTGTGGTGTATTTATATACATGCACACATAATGGGATATTACTCAGCTGTTAAAAAAAAAAACTTGCCATTTGCAACTACATGGGTGAAGCTAGAGAGTATCATGCTCAGTGACATAAGTCCAAGAAAGCCAAATACCATATAATTTCACTCATATGTAGAATTTAAGAAACAAATGAGCAAACTTTCTCCCCTTTAATCAGTCAGCTTTACTTGTGAGAAGGGAGAGTAATCCATGGAAGAAAGGAGATGTTTGTGGCTAAAACTTTTATTGGTAGTAGTCCAAGAATATGACCTGGTGGAGGGGAATGCTGTTTCAGTTGCATGATTCAGGCATTTGAAAGATGCGGGACAAGGCTACAGGGACAGTGGAGTGGGTTGGTTGCTGTTTAGAATTTCCAGGCAGATGAATGAGATGCTAAACGTTACTGATGAGCAGATAGTAGCTAAATGAGAACTGGAGGGCCTATGTGGTAGTTTAAAAAAGGGTTCTTTGCACCTCTGTGGAAAGGCAGACCTAGACTGAAGATTAGTTATGAGATTTGCCAACCTTCTGATGATGGAGAGGTCAGTGGTTTGGAAAGACATGGCAAGCCTCACTGGAAGCATCACTGTGCAGGTCCCTAGGATTCTGGAACAAATCCTTGCTGCTTGTACCAGAGAACTGTACTTTACTTGACAAACTTGAGGTTTGGCTCCTGGTAGAAGTAAAACATTTGGCCATTGGCCAAGTGAACATGCCTGGAACTAAGGATTCTATCTTACTGAGTCATAATGTCAGGCGGGCCCAGACTCCTATTAAACCCACCAATCGTAGACTAGTTCCCCTACCACAGCTTGTACATATGACCATATAGAGGGTCTTGTTTGGTTGGTTGGAAAAACAAAAGGTCTGTAAGCTTTGTTTATGGATGTATCACCTCTTAATGGGTCTTGAAGCTGGAGGTAGTTACTGCCAGGACATTTTAGCCGAGTCCTGAAATTATTCCCATTGTATACTATTTCTTTTCAGGTTCTGATAATTCATACAAATAAATCCTGGGTTAGAAATTTAGGAGCTGTAGGAATTACTCTTTTATACTGTGCTTTTTATTAATTGTCAATAGACCTGAATCTGTCACTGTCTGCGTTTGGAAACCCTGGATTTTCATTGCCCCACACTTCTTAGGTGACTTAGCTATCTTGCAAGCCAGTATTTTACTTTCTGCTTGCTCATCCCAATCTACCATGAGTCTCAGTAGTGATGATGCTACCATAAGCCACAGTGTTTACCAGAAGTAAGATCCTTATTGGTAATTTTGTCCTAAAATCTTGTTCTAGAAGTTTGCTTTCTATGGTACTCCTGCATCCAAATGTTTTAGGCTTTGCTTTCGTGGAGAACCCAGGCTGAGAAGAGCATTTGTGTGCCAGTAACTGTTGGGAGGTAATCCCAGGGAGTAGGAGCTAGGGGCTGGGGAGAGTAAAACATGACCAAGCTGTGTTACTGGATCCTGATAGAAGTAAAACATTTGGCCATTGGACAACAAGTGAACATGGCTGGAACTAGGGATTCTATCCTACGGAATCATAATGTTAGTGGAGTGGGAAGAGATAGCCATTGCTGTGGATAGGTGGTGACTAACCCATCTCTGAAGAGTTGTCATGAAGGTAAAAGAGTATCTGATGGATGCTGTATATGGTGAGTTTAATTCTGTTCTCAGGTGAAGCTTTATGTCTGGCTGAAGCTTTGATTTATAAGTTGCCCTTATATTGACTTCAATTTCTTTACTTAGGCACCTAGGGGAAGCTGGCTAACTAGATTGACTTACCCACCAGCCAAGAGTTTCCTTAGGATAGAGCAGTCAAGCATTTGTTAATGCACTGGTTTCAAATCCACCATTACAATGTAGGGGAGGAAAAAAATCTCTTCCTTTATCCATTTATGTTCTCCAGTTGGGGCCCTGTAAATTAGATTCACTGAACAGAATGAGAGAATGAAGCTTACTAGCATATGTATATGTATGCATAATACATACACATGGAGATGGGTAACTCAGAGGTGTGGCTGAATTTGGGTTTATATATGCTCTTTAGGCAAAAACAAAGGGAAAGGAATTGGGCTTCTGGATAGAAGATAAGTTATGGGAAGTTAACCAGGAAAAGTGTGGGGTAAGCAAGGATTGTTTAGTAACATTTGCCATGAAGATTTAAGCTCTGACTTCTCCTTTGGTAAGAGTTCTTAAGTCTTACTTACTCTTCCTGGTACAGGAGAGGGAGACATTTCTACAAATTGATATTCCCTTTATAAATGGAAATTTCTCCTACAAAAGGAATATGTATGCTGTTTCTAGAGCTTTTCAGGCATCTCCTGGTTCTTTGGAACCTTTAGCTCGAAGTAATCCATATGCCAAAGCATGTTGTTTGGCATTATTCTGGTACTCCTCAGCAGTATCCTATAGAGCAAGTTTCCTAAACTTCCCCTCTTTTCTACATATTCATTCATCTCCCAAGCCTCTGGCAACCACTGATGTTTTTATGTCTTTTTCCTTTTCTAGGATGCTGTATGATTAGAATCATACAGTATTTAGCCTTTCAGACTAGTCTCTTTCACTATGCAATATACATTTAAGGTTCTTCTCTGTCTTTTTGTTGTTTATAGCTCATTTCTTAACACTAATAGTATTTATTGTGTGGATGTACCACGGTTTATCTGCTCACCTTTTGTAGGACAAGAGATGTTAATTTTAATTTTGGTAAGTATTAAATGAGAAAAACTCAGCTGAGTACATTTAAAAATTAAATTGGCTTTGTTCAATGATTCATGCATTGGGCAACATCCCACCTAGCAATAGAAAGGAATTCCATCAGGTGGGTTACCTCAGTAGTGCTATTCAGGTATTTCCAGGTTGAATGGGTAAAGGGTATATTCTGGGGCTGGGAGTGACTATAAGTAAGGATTAAGCCTTGGTTTCCTGATGGTAGGGTTTAGCACAAGTGACTATATTTTGGACATGCTGTTTCCTTTTTTATCAGAAAAAGAATTTAGCCATTTGTGGACAACCAACAAGATTCTCAGGGAAAATTTATCTTGTTACTTGGGACTTTTGGTGTGGTAGGCAAAGCACTGTCCTGACCTCCCCCCACCCCCAACAATGGACTTGCTTGTCCCACCTGCAAGGGATATTTCAGGGTTTTCCTCCCCTAGAGAAAGTCATCTTATTGCAAGTAAGTCACCTTGCTGAGGTCATGCCCTTCCTGGCACATCCAGTGTCTGAAATTGTGATATAAGGCCAGGCAATTCTGTCCAACTGGGGACAACTCTGGGATGAGACTGTTGGGTCTGTGTCACAATTGACCTCTCCCTCTGCCAAATATACTTCCTTTTATTCTTCTGTAGGTGTTGGTCCCTAATAATATATATTGATATCCTGTGGACCAAGTCTTTATTATGTGGTTTGGTTGCTTTATTTTCTATGGTACATGTATTTGAATAGGACCATGTGATTTGTCCTGATGCTTGCGTTCAGTGTCCATTGGAGGTGGATGGCATACATCTCTCTGGTGCCTTTTCTGACAGTGTCATGGAAGGACAGCCCTGTGATGTTCCATGACTCCATGCTGAAATCACTTTACTTGGTTCATAGAGTGTTGAATGTGGGCTGCTTGGAGTTTGGGTTTAATTTTGAATGGAACCTGACTTACTGAGGGAACCTCGTAAATTTTAGAGGTAAATAGCAGTTCTTATCTTCTCAAACATGTCAGCCCTGGGCTACAATTAGCCTTCAGTATTCACTGTGGGTCTAATGATGCTTAGATATAAACAAGAGAAATTGAACTGAACCTCTAAGTTGGCTACCAGGGATTGGGTGAAATGGTTCTATGCTCTTCTTATACCCTGCTCCTGAATCCAGAGGAAATCATGCTCTGAGGGTCTGAGCTCTGAGTCTTGTAGGACCAACTTGCATACCTCTGTGCAGGTTGTATTCGCTACAGAGACACCTGCTGTTGGTGGAGTTGGGGATGAAATTCATTCCATGCTTGGCAAAGACTTTCCTAGACAGGCTCCTGAGAACATGCTCTTTAGCTAGGCCTCCTCCTGGAGACCTGTCCTCAACCTGCCTCAGCCAGTCTCTGCTCAAACTCCTCATCCCCTACTTTTGATATCCAAGTCCTTGGCCCAGCTTTAGCAAGGATCCTTTAGTGTTGATGTCTCCTCTCAGTTCTCCTCCATTGGCTGACCCTCTCATTCTGCTACTTAGCTATAAACCCGCAGCTGTCCTTTCTGTATTGGGAACTGAATTCATTCTCTTGCTTCTGCTGCCAAGGTCTCAATCTGCTTTCCTTACGATTTTAATCAGTGTCTGATTTGGGGGTTAACATACTCTAATCTCTAAATTCTGGTACTGCCTTTATAGGGATGCTTTTGTCCAAAGGAAGAGACATATTTTTCTTTTCTGAACACAAACACTATGTGCTCACCAAGCTGGAGGCCTATTTAAAGGGAGTGTGCTCTGCTAACTTTCACGAAGACCTAGAATATCTGAAAGGTGGCTCTGAAGCGTGACCTGAAAATTAGGACCATGCCTTACCCCACAGTGCCAGGCTGCAAACTGAAGGTTTAAATGTCTCCAAATTACCCCTTGGACTCTTCCAAATTCAGTTCATACTGAAGAAGAAAATCAAGAGCTATCTTGAGAAGTGGATCCTTTACGAAACATTTCAAATTCTCTTTATTTTCATTAAGGGAGCTGTGTGGATGTTGGTCTTGTCTGGTTATCTGCCTGCGAACACATCCCTAAAACCTCTCAACCTTTCCTCCCGCACCTGTGTCCCAGACTGAAGTACACCTGTTAATCTCAGCTACTTCTCCTTGAGACCTATGGGGCTACTTAGATTTGACAAAGAAAGCCTGGATGGCAGTTAAGACTCAGACAAGTGCCCAGAGATTTGGCTTTCCTGTGTGAATTATTATGGGTGGTTTCTGAAGAAACCTTTAAAGAAGCAAGGGAAAGGAGGAAGCTAAGCAATGATAAAGTTTTAGGTAAAGTTTTACATCGTCTGGATGCTCAGGAGCTTTGATGATGCCTGGAAGCAAGTAGTCTGGGCTTTGATTCCAGCATAGCAGCAGGTGTCAATTAAGGATGTTCTGGGGGTGGAGGCATGGTTTTAACTTCTAGGCAACTCCTGGCAAGGTGACTCTAACAACCTCAAAGCAATTCTCCAGAGAAGTTTGCAGGGATAAACTAGAAGCAGGTACAGCGGCTGGGAACAGGGATGCCTGGGATCTGGTTAGGGCACTGAAGACGCTATACCCAGAACAACCACTTTCTGGTGAATTGACCTAGATCCCTCCATATTCCTTCCATGTTACTATAATGTTGAGCACACTTTGAAAATTTCCTTCCTTTACTCTAAGGGGTATCTATTGATAAGATAGGAATGTAAGGAAATACAAAAACTCTCCATCTCTGCAATCCCTAACATTCTGCTCAACTTCTGATAAAGCTCCCAGATAGTTATCCTGGAGCTTGGTCCTTTCAGCCACAAGAAAGTTTCACTCTGAATCTGGACTAGGCTTTTTTTCCTGATATGTTTTGTTTGTATACTTGGGAAAGTGATCAAAAGAATGAAAGTAGAAACATGGACACCAATGCAAAGTCTAATATGCAGGTGTGTATGAACCCCTATGCTCATTCTTAGTGTGTGTAAACAAACAGGCTGTGGGGGTTTGACCTTATGAGTGAGCCCCACAAGGAACAAAATGCAGGTCAGTGCCCTGGCTAAGTGGTTTTCGAAGCTTTGGACTCTTATCTAGGGCTGCTACAAATGCCCTAGTGCAGCTCTGGAATTGAGCTGACACACACTTGGGATCATACTTCCCAAGGAAGAGAGAGGGATTCTTCATTCTACCCCCTTTGCACAGTGGTCATGGAGGAGATGGTATGTGTATTCCAGCATACCCTCTCTAAGCAGATTACAAAAAGGGTTCCCTTTTCATCCACCCTGGATCTGGGGGATTCTGTATGCTGGACCCGAGGTAGGACTCCCTCTCATTTCTTCTCACTAGAAACACATGGAGTGGTCCTGGGCATGCATGTACACTGGCCAGGCTTACCTCCTCTGCTTCTCTGGCCTCATTCAGCTTCTGGAAAATGCTGGCCAGGGAGAGCAGGGTGCACAGGTCAACTCTCTCCAGCCAGGAGAGCCCATGGTCTCCAGAGTTGCTGTAGTCTCTTCATTGTGTCTAGAAGCAATCACACTGATGCCCTTTTGTGTGTGAGCTTTTTCGGCACTATCACTTTCCTTCACTTAGAATCTGTGTCTACTGATTGGAAGAAGTTCCTTGTCACCCTAGGACAGGCATGTCTACTCATGCAGGACTTCCCTGCAAGGGCAAAGAATCATCCACAGGAGCAAGAACAGAATAGAATTTATCTTCCCACTCCTTCCCAACTGTTCCCCATCAGTCAAGTTTTAGAAATACCTACTTCCATCCCATAGGTTACCTTTTCATTTTGTTGGTTTCCTTTACTATACAGAAGTTCTTAATTTAGTCCCACTTACTTATTTCTGTCTTTGTTACCCATGCATTAGGTGTCATATCCAAAAAGTCATTGCCAAGATCAATATCAAGGAATTGTTTGCTTTCCTCAAGGAGTTTTGTGGTTTGGGATCTTTAAGGCTTTAATCTTAAGTTAATTTTTTGAAATTTTCTATTTAAATTCAAGTTAGTTAACATAGTATATTATTAGTCTCAGGGGTAGAATTTAGTGATTCATCAGTTGTAATAAGCACTGAGTGTTATATGCATCAAGTACCCTCCCTAATGCCTATCACCCAATTACCCCATATCCTCCCTTCTCCCCTCCAGCAACCTTCAGTTTATTTCCTATATTTAGGATTCTCTTACTGCTTGTCTCCCTCTCCATTTTCATCTTATTTTATTTGAAGTTTCACGTGCATGAAATCATGCGGTATTTGTCTTTTCTGACTAACTTATTTCACTTAGCATTAATACCCTATAGTTCCATCCATGTCATTACAAATGGCAAGATTTCATTCTTTTTGATGGTTGAGTAATATTCCATTGTGTATATATACCATATATTCTTTATCCATTAATCTGTTGATGGACATCTGGGCTCTTTCCATAGTTTGGCCGTTGTGGATATTGCTGCTATAAACATTGGAGTTCATGTGTCCCTTTAAATCACTGTGTTTATATCCTTTGGATAAATACCTAGTAGTGCAATTGCTGGGTCATAGAGTAGTTCTATTTTTAACTTCTTGAGGAAACGCCATACTGTTTTCCAGACTGACTATTTCAGTTAGCATTCCCACCAAGAGGGCAAGCAGGTTCCACTTTCTCTGCATCTTTTCCAACATCTGTTGTTTCCTGAGTTGTTAATTTTAGCCAGTCTGACTGGTGTAAGATGATATCTCATTGTGGTTTTTATTTGTATTTCCTTGATGATGAGTAATGTTTAGCATTATTTCAGGGGTCTGTTAACTATTTGTAGGCCTTCCTTGGAAAAATGTCTCCTCCCTTCTGCGGCACCATGGCTTTTCTCTCCCCCAGTTCCCATCTCCAAACCTCACAGCTGCTACACTGAGGGTGTGTGGCAGATTGTACAGATTGTACAATTACAACCTGTAATTGTACAGATTGTTCTCTTAATCCTCAATTGATTTCCTAGTAGTTCTAAATGATTTGATGTTGACCTAGCTGTGTTCTAGGGACTAGGTAAGCTCAGGATCCCCCCCCTTATTATTTCACCATCTTAACTTCTCCTCTGCTTTCTCAAATATTAGTTGACAATATGTGTATTGGTTTATTTCTGGGCTTTCTATTTTGTTCTGTGGTATTATCTCTCTTTATGCCAATACCGTACTGTTTTGTTTACTGTATATTTGTAATATAGTTGGAAACCAGGAAATGTAAGGCTCTAGCTTTGTTCTTTTTTCTCAAGATTGCTTTGGCTAATCAAAAGACATGAAATCTTGCCATTTGCAACGACGTGGATGGAACTAGAGGGTATCATGCTTAGCGAAATAAGTCAATCGGAGAAAGACAACTATCATATGATCTCTTTGATATGAGGAAGTGGAGATGCAAGGCGGGGGAGGGGTTGGGGGGAGGTAGGAAAAGAAAAAATGAAAAGATGGGATTGGGAGGGAGACAAACCATAAAAGACTCAATCTCAAGAAACAGACTGAGGGTTGCTGGGGGGAGGGGGGACGGGAGAGGGTGGTGGAGAAATGGACATTGGGGAGGGTATGTGCTATGATGAGTGCTGTGAAATGTGTAAACCTGGCGATTCACAGACCTGTACCCCTGGGGATAAAAATACATTATATGTTTATTAAAATAAAAAAAATTTAAAAAAAAAGATTGCTTTGGCTATTTGGAGTCGTTTTTGGTTCCATACACCTTTTAGGATTAGGGATGACATCGAGTGTGTAGATTGCTTGGATAGTATGGGTATTTTAACAATGTTTTCAATCCATGGACATGAAATATCTTTCTTTTTAGTTGTGTTTTCTTCAGTTTACTTCATCAGTGTATTACAATTTTCAGTTTATGGACATTTGACCTCATTCTTTAAATTTATTCCTGAGTAACTTGTTCTTTTTGATCCAGTTATGGATGTGATTGTTTTCCTAATTTCTCTTTGTATAGAGAATGCTCATATATAGAAATGCAACTGATTTCTGTATGCTTTGTATCCTGCAACTTAACTGAATTTATTCCAACAGTTTTGGGTGGAATCTTGAGAGTTTATATAGGTCGTATACAGATAGACATAGTTTTACTTCCTTTTTGATTTATTTTTTTGTTTCAAATTTTAATTTAAATTCTAGTTAATATAGTGTAATATTGGATTCAGAAGGAAAATTGAGTGATTCATCACTTACATATACCACCCAGGGCTCATCACAAGTGCCCTCCTTAATACCCATCATCTATTTAGCCCATCCCCTGCCCACGTCTCCTTATCAACCCTCAGTTTGTTCTCTATAGTTAGAAGTGTGTTATGGTTTGCTTCCTCCTCCTCCTCCTCCTCCTCCTCCTCCTCCTCCTCCCCCTCCTCCTCCTCCTCCCCCTCCTCCTCCTCCTCCTCCTCCTCCTCCTCCTTCTTCTTCTTCTTCTTTCTTCTTTCTTCTTCTTTTTTTCTTCTCCTGGGTGGGAAGCTGGTTAAGAACTATTTCTTTGTTGGCACAGTCCTGTCGGGCTCATGAAAGCAAGACTTGCTCACCACTAGGGCAGGTGATTAAGGGGTCTGTTTCTTGGGTGGCAGCTGCAAAAGTCAAGGCACAAAATGTGCATAAGCTCCTTCCAGGGAGTTGCAAGTGGTCCATTTCAATGTGGGTATTTGTTTGCCTGGTATGTAGGAGTTATTCAGCTAGTTTCTGGACTTCTTTCAGAGGGAGTTGTTCCATGTATACTTGGAGATTAGTGTGCCTGTGGAAGGAGGTTAATTTGTAAGCCTCCTACATTGCCATCTTGGACCCTAACCTCATTTTTCTTTTTCCTTTTTTTTCCTCAGACTTAATAATTTCTTTGTCCTATCTTTAGGTTCTCTAATTCTTTCTTCTATCTGCTCAAATCTGTCACTGAATCCCTCTAATTTGCTGCTATACTTCTTAGTTGCAGATTTCTTGGGACTTTTCTTAGGTTTTCTGTCTCTTGATTAATAATTCCATTTTGTTCATGCATTTTTATTTTCTCCATATTTTCTTTAGTTCCTTGAACATCTTTAAGACTGTCATTTTAAAGGGCGCCTGGGTGGCTCAGTGGGTTAAGCCTCTGCCTTCAGCTCAGGTCATGATCTCAGGGTCCTGGGATCGAGTCCCGCATCAGGCTCTCTGCTCTGCAGGGAGCCTGCTTCCTCCTCTCTCTCTCTCTCTCTCTCTGCCTGCCTCTCTGCCTACTTGTGATCTCTATCAAATAAATAAATAAAATCTTAAAAAAAAAAGACTGTCATTTTAAGATCTTTGGTAGATCTCTCATCACACGTTTTTCTGGGATTTTTTTCTTTCAAATGGGCTATATTTGCTTATTTTTTGGTATGCTTTGATTTTTTTTTTATTGTTGAAAACTGGATATTTGAACTTACTGATGTACTTGTTCTTTAAATCAGTTGCCCCCCTGTTCTTAAGATTTCCTGTTTTTGTTTTTGTCTTTTAAATTTTATCTTTATAGATTCTGTGCCAAGGGTCCACTTGAGGTTTAAAGTTATGGTGTTCTGAGGTCTTTTCTAAGACTATGTCTTTCCCTAGGTGTGTGTGGTCACTTTCTAATTTTCTCTGTATGTGTATTTGCTTTTGAATGTCTTTTTTTTTTTTTTTTAAATATTTTATTTATTTATTTGACAGACAGATCACAGGTAGGCAGAGAGGCAGGCAGAGAGAGAGAGAGGAGGAAGCAGGCTCCCTGCCCAGCAGAGAGCCCGATGTGGGGCTCGATCCCAGATCCCAGGGATCATGACCTGAGCCGAAGGCAGAGGCTTTAACCCACTGAGCCACCCAGGCGCCCCGCTTTTGAATGTCTTTAATGCCTGGTTTCCCAAAGGGAGAAAGGAAAAAAAAAGTGAAGGTTCTCTGGATGCAGTGATATGGATTGGATTATATCTCTGCCCTCTTGTGACAAAGTCTGTAATGGGTGCCACACTGACTGTAGTCTCTGGTTAGAGCCAGCGGAGGCTGTGACATTACTCACTAGTTAGTGAATAGCCTTGAGTCCCTTATTGGAAAACTCCTAAAAGTTGGAGTTCATGGAGAAGTATACAAGAACACCAGATCTAAAGGATACCTTCAGGTAGGCCATCTTGTCTTCCGATGTAGAAAGACCTACTGTTTTAAAGATTCATTTATTTTAGAGAGCATGAGCCAAGGAAGGGGCAGAGAGGGAAAAAGAGAAGTAGAGCTTGAGTGCAGAGCTCAATGTGGGGCTCAATCTCATGACCCTCAGATTCATGACCTGAACCAAAATTAAGTCAATGTTTAACCAACAGAGTCACTCAGATGCCCCAAGACCTAATGTTTTAGGTAGTAAGTAACATTAATTCATGTAAATATAAAGTTTTTTAGGAATTAGTTGAGTTGATATAATTAATTGTATGCTTGTGGTTATTATCTAAAACAGACCCACTACACATATCCTAATAATATCACAGAAGTTAATATTTACACAATTACAGAAAGAGCTGGAAAAGTGAATGTCCAGAGGCTATGGCTGGAGGGTCAGAAAAAGGCACTAATGGCTTGAACTGGAAGTGCTGGTGGGGAAGTCAGAAGCTGGAGAATTTTTTGTGGTGCTGCCATAATCAGAGAGGCTTATTGGAAAACTCTTAAAAGTTGGAGTTCATGGAGAAGTATACAAGAATACCAGATCTAATACTGTACCTCTCAGTAATAATGACCTCTCCTTCCTTTTCCATAGTCCATATTTTTCATGAGCTCTTGTCATTGGAACACTCCAACTCAGAGTCATATTGGACAAGTATATTCATTGTTTCCTACTGTGTAACAAATTACCTCAGTCTTAACAGACTAAAACAACACATGTATTATCTTACAATTTCTGTGAATCATAAGTACTGGCATGACTTAGCTGGGTCCTCTGCTTCAGAATTTTATGAAGCTGCAGTCAATAGGTTGACAGGGGCTGCAGACTCATCTCATTGTTTGACTGGAGAAGAATCCATTCCCTAGTAGACTAGAAAATATTGTTCATTAGACTGAAGATCTGGGAAAGAATTTGGAGAATTTTTACTGGATATATTTGTTGTGGCTTGCAGAACCTTCTTTTTCCTAAAGGACTGGACCTCTAACTGGAAATTAGATAAGGGATTATAATTATCCTTTCTGGGCCTGTCTTTCTCCCTCATGAGCTCTTAATTTTGTGGGGTTATACAGGTCAACTGTCACCTGTAGAGGCCCATCTGTCTTACTCCTGGGTTTACCATGGTATAGAGGTTATTGTCACAGATCCTTGTGGCTCAAGGATCTTGTGTTCCCTGTTAGAGTCATAAATCTATCTTGCCTCTGATGGTTACAAGCCACCACCTGCCTGTACCAATGCTTGCACGCTATATCCTCTTCATACACTCAAGCACAGTTCCACTGTGGCATGTCCTACAAGGTCACCATGAGATCAGTGGTGTCAGTTCCCACATCACCAGTGTATTCATTATTGCTTTAGTGAGAGAGTAATTCTAGCCTCTCCTAGAAACAAGCCTGGTAGAACTTCTGCTTTCACATGAAAAATCTGTTCTAAAATTTCTACATATCTGAGCCTTTGGATCTTTTCTTCAATCATCCAAGGCGGCTTTGGCATCAACAGCTTATTTGGCTTCAGGTGACTATGATGGACAGAGATGTACTGACCAGATCCACTATTAAGAAAGGATTTGCCTTAGATGCTAGGGGTACTATTAACAAATAGCCTTTACCTCTCAGGCCTCTGGAACTCTCCTTGGCTGCAGTTAATGTTAACACAATGTCCACCATGCGCCCACACTTGCCCTGTAGTGTACTATTGTTTGATATGCCAAGATCTAAAGGATGCTGAGATGGTGGTCTCTGTCATGTTTCCATATAATTTATAATTCTGGCTCAAAAAAAAAAAAAGATGGATCTAGAGAATGACTGTAAACTGCCACAAGTTCAAGCAAATAGGAGTTCCTCTTTACCAAAACAGGTTTACATGGCTTTAGGTGCATGGTATGCAGCCATTGATTTGGCAAATTCATGCCTTTTCCCTATCAGAAAAATATATTCTTATGGAATGGACAATACCAGGGGCTGGCAAACTTCCTGTAAAGGTCCAGATAGTAAACATTGCCAGCTGTACAGTCTGTCACAAGCATCTGTTGTAGTGCCAAAGTTGCCACAGCTCACATGTTTCAAAAAAATGACTGTGACTATTTGAAAAAAAAATACTATATAAAACACATGGCAAGCCAGATTTGACCTATGGGTTATAGGTTACTAACACTTGGACAACAGTTTACATGTATAGTTTCACCTCAAGTTCATGTAAGCTCTCCAATCTTGACATAAAATGAAAGGATAGGGATTGTCTGGGTGTCTTGCCATGGGTCACACTGACCCACAAGCTAGAAGCAGTTAGTGCATTGGAGCCTTGAATGACATGTACCCATTCAGAAGACAGGAGATAATTTTTGTGAAGATTTAATCTGCACTAGTCACAGACCCCTGCAGAAGGGGCCTAGTAGTCAAAGACATGCTTGGATATCTCAACCATGTCAGTCTGTGTGCTCTGAGAAGCAAACACCAAAATAGGATTGTATGTGAAAGAGATATATTGGGAGAAATACCTGTGAAAAAGAGAGGAAGAAACAGGAGAAGGCAAGGAGCACCTGTGGTCCTCCATGCCAATGTGATACCTATAAAATGGGAGAGTGGGAAGGAGGATTGGGAAGGGGTGGCACTAGTTTATCACTGAGTTCTCACAGGCTGGGAGCAGCTGGAGGGAAGCATGGCCTCAATATGAACGCAGCCCTGGTAGACCCAAATATGCAGTATCTCAGACTTTCATGTTTCCTGCAGCATGGCCTCTTGAAGGAGATCTGAGTAGCATACTTAATGGCCACCATACTATCTGAAATAAGTACTTGCATCTTTTGCATCCCATCACAAGGAAGGAAGTACAATGACTGGCTGACCTCTTTGGCCTTCAGAGAAAATTTATATACACCCCTGTGAATACTGTCCCAATACACATATAGGGTGAGGTGAAATGTTGCCAGTTTTGAGTGGGAACCAGAACAGGAATGGGCTCTGTAGAAGGTCCAGGCTAGGGTCCAAGCAGCTCTGCCTCCTTGGCTACATACTTGGATTCTCTTGGTTATCCACTTTGTGAAGAAGTGGTCTAAGGTTAGACTGTATACAGACTCCTGAGCAATGGCATATGGCTTAGTCATCTAGACAGAGGCTTAAATATAGAAAGATTGGAAAATCAAGGTCAAGCAGGTCTAGGGTAGGGAAATGTCAATGGACATAACATTTTGATACCCATGTTAATACTCCACAGAAAGAAGACAAAATGACTCAACAAGTTAACATTAGGCAGCCTGTGCCATTGGTCCTTCCAAGTCAGGCAACATGAGCACATAAACAAAGTGACCCTAGTGGCAAAGGTGGAATCTGTGGATGGACCGAATCACATGGGCTTCCCCTTCCCAAGGCTGATATAGCAATTGCCACCACTGATTGTCCAACCTGCCAGGAATGGAGACTGATGGTGATCCCCTCCCCTTCCCACCGCCCTTTGGGACTATTTCTCAAGGAAACCAACTATCTAGGTGGTAGTAAGCTTACACTTGGGGCCCTTGAATCCTAGAGGGGCCAGTGGTTTGTAGTCACAAGGATAGATACCTATTCTGGGTTCCCCTCCCTCACCCCCTACCCCTGTCCCAGAACCTCTGAAAGTATCTCTAAGGGTTTATGGTACATTGGATTCACTGAACTAGACTCTGTTACAGTTTCATGAACAGCATGAGGCAGACCTACAGTAAGTGAGATGCAGGAGAGAGCCTATGACCATGGGCTCCTCTAGCCACATCAATAGTGTGCTTCACAGTGCTTTCCTAAACTGTTTAGATCCTTGAGCTTTTAGTGCCTGGGTCTCCTTCAAACCTTCTTGACAAAACAAGAAAGTTCTTAGAAAATCTGTCTGCATTCTGAGGCCTCCTGGATCCTTGTTAGGACATGGTGGTGTTCCTCTTTCTGGTAAAATCACCCCGTTCTTCTGTAGTCCAGGGTTTCCTCCATCAAGTAATCTTAAGCCCTGGTCATAGCAATGGGCTCAGAGACCTAATAGAAAGAAATGGTTATAAGCAGGTCTGCAATGCCTTCTCTGAAATGGGGAACACCTCTAGAAAGAATGGTTAGCTCTTCAGATCCTTGTAAACATCCTAATGATGGACCTGGCAAAACACCAAAAGTTTTTGGTAGGAGATTCCTTGGGTAATAGGAATTTTGGGATTTATGGGGTAAGGATTCCTCTGCCACCTCATGAAGGCTGCTTAAATATTATAGTTTAGAATGGACCTTTCCTGATGCAGCAGTACCTTTTTGTGTAAGTTATGTGAGTGTACACATCATTCAGAGACCTCAGCTGTCAAATCTTGGCCAGAGAATGTCCTAAAGAGGGGCAAGATTTCCTTGTTAGGTTGTGCCTTGTGTTTATTCTTATCCTTGAAATTGTTAGTGAAGCTTGGTGCTGGGTCTGTGATTCTCATGAGGGTGATTTGATAATGCCATCATACCTCATTATAGTCTGAGACCTAAATCACAAGCAACAGAATTCAATTCCTACCAGATTACCAAGCTGAGTGACACTCAATCTGCTGGGATTGAAGACAGGATAAGATGTAAACCTGATGATGTTGAAGGCCACAGAGTGATTCTGGTAAATACTGCATCCACAGAGAAAATGAAACCCAATATGGAGCCAGTAAAATTACTTCTGACACCTGTGAGGGCTTGGATCTAGGTACATTTCAGACTTTATCTCAGACTGTGCAGTTAAGTGAGGGACTTAATGATTTTCTTTGATTTAAGCCAGTTTCATTTGAATTTTCCCAGCTAGGCATCTGGAAAAACCTAAAAGAATGCACTCATTTTTCCAACTCTGCTGGAAAACAGATTGTCCCATACAAATACTGTACACTCATGTGGATTATAATGAGTTATAAATTACAGGTGGAAAGCATACACACTGTTAAACTAAATGAAACCTGACTCTCTTTGTTAAGCCAACTTATCTCACAATGTGAAAGTGGTTAAATATGGTTTTGGCAGAAACGATAATCCTGGAGTGGTGCATTAAAGGTTTTATAAGATAAGCAGATACAAAGTGCCCTGTGATGTGGTACCAGAGGTAGCACACAGTCTTATCAAAAATAAAACCTGACCTGGATTAAACCTCTAGATTTAAGTACAGTTTTCAGGAAACCCAGAAGAGAGAGAATGCTCTTGGTGTCCTTCCTGATCTTTCCATCTGCTGCTGGAACCATTGGCTGCTAAATGTTCTCTGCAGCTCCTTCCTAGGAGAATTGCCTATGGACAGAAGTGAATTCCTGCCTGAGAGGTTACCATGCCCACCCACTCAGGGAACCCATAGCCAGGAATTGACATGGGGCAGCCAGGCTGGCCCCTTTCTTGAAAGAAGAATCAACTTGTGGGGCCAGACCTGAGATCTGATCTCTGCTTAGCTATTTGCCTTCCCTCTCCTGCCCCCTCACTCCATTGCATTCTCCTCTTCTGAGAGCACTTTCACAAAGTTCCCGTCTCAGGCTCTGCCCTTAGGAAATCTGTCCTAATACAAACATGTTAAGACAGAGGGACACAATCAGTCTTATTCATAATGAGGGAAATTCTACAAGTCAACTTTGTTTCTTCAACAAATTCCAAGGGGGGAAAAATGGGGGTTGAGGGAGAAGATGGTTATAGATTATGACTTTAGCTCAGGTCATGATCTCAGGATTCTGCCATGGGCCCACAGCAGACTCTGCTCTCAGCGGGGAGTCTGCTTTATTATTTCCTTCTGCTGGTTTTAGGTTTTGTTGTTCTTTTTCTAGTTCCTTTAGGCGCAGGGTTAGGTTGTTTATTTGAGATTTTTCTTGCTTCTTGAAGTAGGCCTGTATTGCTATAAACTTCCCTCTTAGAACTGTTTTTGCTGCATCCTAAAGGTTTTGGGCCATTGTGCTTTCATTTTCATTTGTTTCCATGTACTTCTTAATTTCTTTTATTTCCTGGTGGACCCATTCATTGTTTAGTACCTTGTTATTTAACCTTCCTCTGTTTGTGGTCATTCCCTATTTTTCTTGTGGTTGACTTTTAGTTTCATACCATTGTCAGAAAAGATGAATTGTATGACATCAATCGTTTTGAATTTGTTAAGGCTTGTTTTGTGGCCTAATAGGTGATCTATTCTGGAGAATGATCTTTGTGCTCTTGAAGAGAATGTTTATTCTGTTTTAGGATGGAATGTTCTGAATCTGTTAAATGCATCTGTAGCAGGGTATTAAAGTCCCCTATTATTGTATTTTTATTGAGTACTTCCTTTGTTTGTTATTTTGGTGTTCCCATGTTGAGTGCATAAATATTTGCAATTGTTACATTTTCTTGTTCAATTGTCCTCTTTATTATAGTGTCCTCCTTGGTCTCTTGTTACAATCTTGGTTTTAAAGTCTATTTTGTCCAATATAAGTATTGCTACTCCAGCTTTCTTTTGACATTCATTTGCACGATAAATCTTTCCTCATCTCCTCACTTTCAATCTACAGGTGACTTTAGGTCTAAAATGATCCTTACAGTTCAGTCTTGGAGTTGTGCATTCTACAGTTTTGACAAATACATAATGACATGTATTCACCATTATTATGTTAAAAAGGTTAGTTTTATGCCCCTAAAAAAATAAATAAAATAAAATGAGTCTCTTGTAGGGAGCATATAGATGGGTCTTGTATGTGTGTGTGTTTTTTTTTTTAATCCATTCTGTCACCATATCTATGTCTTTCGATTGAAGCATTCAGTTCACTTAGGGGTTTGTAGTAATTATTGATAAGTATTTGCTATTTTATTACTTGTGTTTGTTACACTGAAGATTTTCTCTGATCTTTTCTTGTTTTTTTTCTTGTTCATGGTTTGCTGATTTCCTTTAGTGATATATTTGGATTTCTTTCTCCTTATTCTTTGCATATTTATTAGTGGTTTTTGACTTGTGGTTACCACTAGGTTTGTATATAACCCCTTCTGCATATAGCTTTCTATATTAAGTTGACTGTAGTTTAAGATTGAAGCTATTCTTTACTCCTTTTCATGTTTTAAGTAAATGGTGACATATTTTATATCTTTTATTTGTGAATTCCTTGACTGAATTTTTACAAAATATCCATTTTTACTGTTTTTGCATTTCATACTTTCATGCTCTCATTTTTAATCTTTCCACCCAAAGAGTTCCTTTTAATATATCTTGTAGGGCTGGTTTAGTGGTCATGAACTCCTTTAGTTTCTGTTTGTCTGGGAAGCTCTTTATCTTTCCTTCTGTTGTTGGCTGCAGATTTTTCCCATTCAGCACTTCAGTTGATTGATTTATTAGAGAAAGAATGCATGTGCGCACAAGCAGGGGTTGCTGCAGGCAGAGAAGCAGGCTCCCCACGAAGCAGGGAGCCCAAAGCAAGGCTCAATCCCAGAACCCTAGATCATGACCTGAGCCGAAGGCAGCCACTTAACTGGCTGAGCCACTCAGACACTATGAATATGCTATGAATATAGCATGCCATTCCTTTTTGGCTTGGCGTGTTTCTGCTGAAAAATCTATTGAGAGCCTTATGGAGTTTCTTTTGTATGTGATGCCTTCTTTTGTCTTGCCACTTTTAGTATTTTTTCTCTATCACAATAATTTGCTGTTTTACTTATACTATGTCTTGGTATGGTTCTGTTTTTGTTGATTTTGTTGGGTGTTCTCTGTACCTCCTGGATCTGGATATGTTTCCTTCCCTAGATTAGGGAAGTTTTCAGCTATTATTTCTTCAAATTATCTGCCCCTCTTTTTCTCTTATTCTGGGATTCCTATAAAATGAATGTTATTATGTTTGATGGAGTCACTGAGTTCCCTGTGTCTATTCTTGTTTGCATAATTCTTTTTTCTTTCTTTTGTTCAGCTTGATTACTTTCCATTACTATATTTAGATCATTAATTTGTTCCTCTGCTTCTTCCTATTCATTCCTTTAGGCATGTTTCTCATTTCATTTATTGAGCCTTTTATCTCTGGTATGTTACTCCTTATCTCTGTGTTAATGATCTCATTGTTGTCCTCCACCTTTTTCTCAAGTCCGGTTATTACCCTTATGATCAGGGCTTTAAATTCTCCATCAGGGAGTGCCTGAGCAGCTCAGTCAGTTAAGTGTCTGCCTTCTGCTCAGGTCGTGATCTCAGGGTCCTGGGATAGAGCCTCATTGTTAGGCTCAGCGGGGCGTCTGCTTCTCCTCTGCCCCCCAACCCTACCCCCTGCTCATGTGCTCTCTCTCTCTCTCTAATAAATCAATCTTAAAAATAAATTCTCCATTGGGCATGATGATTTTGCTTAGATCTCTGGCTGTGGCCTTATTCTGTTCTTTCATTTGGAACAAATTCCTCTGTCTTCTCATTTTGTCTAAGTCTCTGTGCCTATTTCTGTGTTATGAAAGTCAGCTACATCTCCTGCCTTATTAAGAAGAGGTCCAGTAGTGCCCTGCAGTGTAGTAGTGTCCTCTGTTCCCCAGAATGGCATTTCCAGGAACGGCATTTCCCAGTATGTCTCCAATGTGTGCTACATGTGCTCTGCTCTTTTGTCCTAGCCACACTATCCTTCAGGCCAGTCATCTGCAGAGGCTCTCTTTGACCATTGCAGGCAATGTTTGACTCCTGGACTGAATTTTGCACATTTTAACTAGGAGCTCTGGTCTACTTGTGAAATGAAACCTGTTGCTGCTGCCAGCCCCAAGGCCTCAAAAAACTCCTGGTTTGGGAGATGCATTGTTGGCAGGGTTGTGGGCTGGTCTCCTGGGGGTGGGGGCCCAGAATGGTGGGACTAAAACAAACATGACTGGGAAGGGCAGTTCTTCTGGAGTGTGGGGGGAAGGGATGGGGCTTGATGTAAGCAAGTTAGGTAGTGAGTGTTAGTGCTGCCCTGTTTCCCACATTGGCCCTGTGTTTATGCTGAGGGTCAGGGGAGGGAAATGGCACCTGACAGTTCCTTTGTTCCCAGAGGAGTGTCTCTGAATGCTGCCTCTCTGGGACACATTCCAAGATAAGCAAATAACCTCTCCACTGAGTGCCCCAGGTGCTCTTTGGATCACTGCTTCTGCACTGTACATCTGTGGGATGTTTGCCTGCCTTCTCTCCAAGAGC
The DNA here is from genome assembly GCF_963455335.1 of Martes martes. Lineage (NCBI taxonomy): Eukaryota > Metazoa > Chordata > Mammalia > Carnivora > Mustelidae > Martes > Martes martes. The sequence goes on from NC_137889.1 coordinate 145,877,328, forward strand.
ATCCCCAATGTCCTCTGAACTCTCTCAGAACCAAGCATGCTGGCCTTCAAAACTCCAGGCTTTAGGCCTCACTGACTGTAAGAACTTAGGACAATCTGGCCCTCTCACCCTCGGGTCAATTGTTATGAGTATTAATTCCCCTCCCCACCCTGCATTCTTGTGTGCTAGTCTGTCTCTCACTCTTGTAGGCTACTGTGGCTCACTCCCCACCACAGTGACCATGCTCTGTGTCTCTCCCAAACCACTTTTCCACACTTGCTACTTGCTTCTGTGTGGCCTCTTCTGTACCGTTAGTTGTGGAGTTTGTTCTTCCCATCTTCAGATTGATTTCTGGAGTATATAGGATGGTTTTAATAATTATCTAGTTGTATTCCTGGGTCAAAGTGAGCCTAGGGTCCTCCTACTCTGCTGCCACCTTCCCAGCCAGGTCTTCTGGGGCAATTTATGTTCAAACACAGTGACACCTTTCCAGTAAATGGGTCTTCCAACGAAGTCATTTTAGTTTTACTGGCATAAAGATACGAATAATTAAGGGCTTCCAACATTGGGACTATCTAAAGTCTTAATCCTATAATCAATATATGTGATGGTATGTTGCCAAATCTAACTATGATTACCTTAATAGCATTGACTGTTCTCTTTTATTGGATTTCTTAAAAACACTTAATCACTAAAAATCACTAAAATCACCTGTTCCCAGGTTTTAACATCCCCACCATGATAAATTTAATCCTATTTTTAAATTTAAATGCAATTAACCAACTGTAGTACTTTAATTTCAGATGCAGTGTTCAGTGACTTACCAATTGTGTATAATACCCAGTGCTCATTACATCATATACCCTCCTTAATGCCCATCCCCCAATTACCCCATCCCCCCCCCCCAGTTACCTCCCCTTACACAACCCTCAGTTTGTTTCCCAGAGTCAAGAGTCTCTCATGGTTTGTCCATTTAATCCCATTTTTTATGACTGTGTTAAGCTTTAAAAATTGTCAAGTTACTAAATTGATCTTTAGAGTACTTTCTAAGAAAATAAGTTCTGGCTTTCACCAGAAACATAAAAATTTCAAGACTTTTCATAGTGTGCTGGTAAATGCAGTTCTCCAGGGGGAAAAAGTCTGGTTTGTACTATTGGCCGCTTTTCGAGGGTATATTCTCCCACCTTGTCTGATGATGGGATCACAGTGCTGCATTGCACACTCAGCTCAGGAGCAGCTCTAGCATGACATTGCTTCCACCCCAGTCTTGGTTTGAATAATATTCTTGAAAACTTTTTTTTTTTTTTTCCCCACATCAGCATCTTAGAGCAGATTTTGCTTGGATTCTTATAATCATATTTTGGGTATTCGCTGCATGGTCCTTTAGTGGTAGATCAGGGAAGTACTACCTTACCACAGTTTTTAATTTGGGAGTAACTCTCCCTCTCCCCAACACTACCAGGTCCTTCGATATTCTTGTCTCACAGTTGTGTGTATTAATCCTGCCTCTGACCATTCCAGTCTTGGATAGCATCTGTTTGCAGTACATCTTTCCTTGTAGTGGTTGGTGTGCCTAAAGTTTCCCTCCTCTCTTCTATTCCTTTTAGGAATGGCCCCTTGAGTGTGTTACTAGCCTGACTTCCTTCCCTTTCCCAATGCACTGAAGTCAGACACAGCTTACTGAACCTGAGTGCCTGCCTTCTTTCTTTTTATTACTCCTTTGATTTCTGAGTTCAGTAAATTAGGCCCCGTAGGGGTTCAGAGGAATTGACTTTTGGCATGCACAATATTTTAAACTAAAAACAATCAAGTCCTAAAAGACTCCGGAAGAAACTCTGATCTTCCTCCTAACTGCCTAAAAGAATTTATATAGAAAACCTGCTTCAGGAAGGGAGCTATCACCATAGACATTTTAATAGGAACTAGGGGTGGTAGACAGAGGAAACAAACAAGGTCTGTTTGCTAAAATTCCTCTCTGTGTCCCATGGTTCCTGGATGGGACAACAAATGTTTACCAAACATTTACTCCTCATCTTCCTGTGAATTGTCTTTCTTCCCTTTGAAGTCCTATTCCCTTCCCCCTTCTCCTAGGTTGGGAAGGACCTATATACTTTTATTTTGCCTGTTTTGGGAATTTCATGTTTATGTGGGTTCCCTTTTGGAAATGAAATCCAACATCCCCAAAAGAAAAATTCAAGAGTCTGTGAGGGAGAAACATATCCAAAGCATCACTTTTCAAATAAATTGTACATCCTGGACAGAGCATATTTATCAAGCCCAATTTCTTTTCTCTGATTTACCAGCCCTCTCTGTTCCATTGGAGACAGTTATTTTTTCTTAAATATTAACTTAAATTTATGTCTATTTATATGTAAATACATACATATATGTGTACATGCAGTCCTAAGTGTTTATAATACAATGATTTTAATCATCTTGAGTGTTATGAAGAACAGATATAAGCAGACAACAATGCACTGAGACACACATGCAAATAGTCTAATGACTATGAATGTAATTCAGGAAAAGAAAGAAGAAATCATTTTTCTAGAAATCCCCTGAAAACAAATTTTAATAACCCTGGTATTGTCGCTGTCTGAGTTACCAAACCAATTAGGCATTTTAGAAAGTAAAGGTTCATTAAAGAACAATATAGTCTCTGTTGCTAAGAATTCAAGAATTTGTCAGAGAAATTAATACACTTAGTGAAGTTTTAAGGTAAATGGAATAATTCTTAGAGCTACATATTTTGCAATATAAGATTTTTTTCAAGAGTTTTTCCTTTTCTAAAGATACTAGTTTTATTATACTCTCTTGAACATCTATTTACATTTATATAATCTTAAATGTTAATAAAAGTAACCTATGAGGCAAGAGTTAAGAATTAAGGGCATTCCATTTAAGGTAGTTGTTTCCTTTTTTTTTTTTTTTTTTAATCTGAAGTCTTGCATGAAATAAAATCTAAAACATTTTTCCGTTTCCATTTCACAATTATAGTTATGCTTTCTCCCTGATTCTTTCTTAAAACCCAAATTCACTGAACAGTTTGAATTAGCAAATGGTTTAATGTGTCATGTGGACTTGAATTAAGGTAATTGTTTTCTTTTTACCTCAAAATCTTCACCAACCCCCCAAGCCCAAAATCTTGGGTTGAAGAGTTCTTACAAGCTTTCAGGATCACTAATACCAGTTCTAATGTCCATTTGCATATCTTTGTTTTTTATTCAGTAGCTCAGCAGGGATGCCAAGGGGTTCAAGCCTGAACTGGATCTTCCCTTTTCTCATGCAGAAACTTTAGAAAGGAGAGGTGGTTAGGGAGTTTCAAAGCAATTCCATTAACTTGCACCAAAAGGGGAAAAAAAGGGCTATGAGAAGGTTGAAACATATTAAATGGAATAGGGACCACATAACTTTTATATCTAAAATAACCCCAAGATCCCATGTCAGTCTGGTTGTGGTGGGGCAGAGGGTGGGGAAGGGAGCATCTTATCACTATCTTTCTATGTCTTACAAAATTTTAAATAAAGACAGGAAAATGTCAACAATAAACCATTATAATAACTTCCTCTACTTTTCTGTATTTTGAAACAGTAATTAAAAAATGTTGAGGGTCCCTTTCCTTCCCCCTGCCCCCATTTATAAGTAGTATGCTTTTCTCACAGGTGGACAGGTCCCTAAGCCTCTGGAAGTCTTTTTTTTTTAGTCACTGAAAATGAAAATGGTCAGTAATAGCCTATCAGGTACCCATAGTACCTCTGTGTCCCTCAAACACCTTTTTTCTCCCTTACACAATTGTACATGTGGCCCCCTTCCTGGCCTTCAGTGTCAGCATGGTGGAGGATTCTACATCTAGAGGTCTTGGGCCCTAGTTGGGGTGGGGTGAGCACACATGAGCCCACATTGGAAAAGGACCATATCCTGTGCTATCAGGGTGAATACAACCGTGTTTCTGCCAAGTTATCAGAGCTCCTCCGGTTCCTAGTCTCCCAGGGCCATTTCTTTTTTTTTTTTTTTCTTTTTTTTTTTTTTAAGATTTTATTTATTTATTTGACAGACAGAGATCACAAATAGGCAGAAAGGCAGGCAGAGAGAGAGAGAGAGAGGAGGAAGCAGGCTCCCCGCTGAGCAGACAGCCCGATGCGGGGCTCAATCCCAGGACCCTGGGATCATGACCTGAGCCGAAGGCAGAGGCTTTAACCCACTGAGCCACCCAGGCGCCCCTCCCAGGGCCATTTCTTCCTGTTCACCTACACTCTAAGCATTCTTCAAAGCCATAGTGGTGTTCTGTCCTTAGGGCCTGAATCACCAGGACTGTCGCTCCTTCCAAACAAAGAACCCCCAGGAACAGCTTGACTATTCCCTTGTGTCTCATGTTCCCCTGTCCTCTTCCTACCTCCTGACAATGTAAACCTGGAAAGCACCCTGGTTTGGATTCCATAGACTCGCTCCCCTTCTTCTGTTCCTTTTCTTTCTCCTTCTCCTCTTCTGGATTTGGAGAGTTGGGGGCAACACTTCTTCTCAGATGGAGCTAAGTTGAAGGACTTTTTTCCCACCCATAGTAACTGGAGCCAAGACAGGGTTCTTGTAATTTGAGCACAGTCCTCCTGGAAGGTAAGAGGCTCTCCTGTGCTGGTGAGGGTCTTGCTAGAGTTACAAGTGCCTTCCATTTTCTGGCACTTTTGTGGCTGTATTTGGTGTTCTCTTGTGCATTTAATAGAAATCTCCCATTTTTTTTGGAGGTTTTTTTGAATACAGGAAGATTTAGATGAGGGGGGCAGTATCCAATAGGATGTATCACTATGATGAGCTCCAAGCCCCATCCATGTCTCAAACCAAGGAGTTCTGTATATAGGCAGATTTCCTCCCAGATATGATAAATTCATAATGGAAAAAAAAAATTCATGATGGAGAATTTCTATTAGTGCTTTTTGCTTTAAGTACATTTGTTGGAGGAGTTGATAACTTAGAGTCTAAGAGCAATAGAATATATATAACAATATTTTCAAATTATGCAATTTAAAAAATACAATATAGTTTTCAAATTACACAGTTAAAAAAATGGAGGAAAATATTGGGAAAAAATGGGGAGCCTTAGGAACTTGTGGAATAATATCAAAAGATACTGTAGGATTAATTGTAATTCTGGAAGGATTACAAAGGAAAGCATAAACTGGGCAGAAAAAATATTTGAAGAAATGATGACCAGTTTTTTGTGTTTTGTTTTTTCCAAATTTGGGGGAAAATGCAAATGCAAGGACCTAAGAAGCTCTGCAAATCCTAGGTAGGATAAATACACGAAAGTCGTGGCTAAGCACGTCTTTACTGAGCCCCAAAGAAAAAAAATTTGTAAGGATACAGAGAAGAATGTATACATAAGGAACAAGGATTCACATTATCATTGACTCATCTGAAATGATAGAGACCTGTAGACAAGGGACCATCATCTAAAAGTACTGCAAGAAACAACCGTCAACCTAGAATTCCATATTGAGCAAAAGTCTCCTTCAAAGATGGAAGTAAAATAAAGACCTCTTCAGTTAAAAGAGAATTTGTTTTCGGTGTTCATTTACTACCACAGTAAAAGAAAGGCTAATTTCTTCAGATTGAAGAGAAAGAATACCAGAGGAGAACTTAAATCTTAAGGAAGGAATAAAGAGTGTTGCCAGAAATGCTTAATATTTAAATATCAAAACCTAATTTTTAGCTTCTCTAAAATACATAGGACTGTTTAAAGCAAAAATTATGTCATTGTCTTCTGAGGTTTATAATGCAGGTTGAAGTAATATGATAAACCTATAAAAAAAGGATGGTGGTGAAAGGACATATACATTTACAAGATTATTGTGTATTTTGTGAAGTGGTACTACACCAATTCTGAGTATGAAATGTGAAGGATGAATATTGTGACTCCTAGATCAACAGTATAAAAACGAAAAAAAAAAAAAAAGACTAGAAGGTCAATAGAAAAATAGAATCTACTTCATAAAGGGAGCCTCACACTCTCAAAAGTAGCTCTTGAAAAGAACGACTATTACAGGACTTGATTTCTCTCTGTTTTTTCTTGGTTTGTTCTTTCTACTTGCATCTACCTGTTGTCATCAGACCGCCTTGGGAACAGTTATGTTGAGATAATTTAGCAACATGGAAGGTACAGTGGAGGTGGGGGAAGGCTTGGGCAAGAATGTGGGCCAATGGGCAAGAAAGGTTTCTTGTCTGAGAGGAAGATTGGAAGAAAAAATAATCTTTAATATAACTCAGTTCATACATATGATGGACACTAAACTATAAGCCAGGAGACCTGGGTCCTAATCCTGGGCCAGCCACTTACATACTCCCTGACTTTCCATTCACACTTGCCCTGGATGAATTTCCCCATCATAAACGGGAAGTCAATCCACATGTCCATTAGTCTCAAGATTGCTGTGAGAATATAGTAGAACCAGTTATGACTGTTCATAGTTTCCAAAGAAACTCCAAGAAGCTCTGAGGAGTCTAAGAACAGTTTAGAAATAGTTAAATACCTTTATTTTACACAGCAAATCCTTACCCTGGGATTTTTCTTTTGACTAATTGAACACTGCCATCTGGTGCATAAATGTAGGAACTCTCAGGGATTCAATTCCCAGAGAGTCCGTAAAAATCATTTGCTTCCTTTCTTTTCTTTTTTTGGGTGGTAGGCATTTTTAAAAATTTTAGTGAAGTATAATTAACTTACGATGATACATTGGTTTCAGATGTACATTGATTCAACAATCCTATATATTTGTCAGTGCTCACCATGAAATGTATAATCACCATCTGTCACTGAACATTATTACAATATTTGTTACTGTATTCTCTATGCTATACTTTTCATTTGTGAGTTATTTCTTTTAGAACTGAAAGTTTGTGCCTACTAATCTCCTTCATCTATTTCACCCATACCCCTACACATGTCCCCTCTTGGAACCACCAGTTCTCTGAATTTAAGGGTCTGTTTGTTTTTGTTCATTTGGTTTTAAGATTCCACACATACATGAAATCATGTAGTGTTTGTCTTTCTCTGTCTGGCTTATTTCACTTAGTATAATACCTTCTAGGTCCATTCATGTTGTTGTAAATGGCAAGATCTTGTTTTTTTATGGCTGAGTAATATTCCATTCTGTGTGTATCTCACATCTTCTTTATCCCATTCATCTATTGATAGATCCTTGGGCTGTTTCCATATCTTGGTTATTGTAAATAATGCTACAATAGACATAGGGGTGCATATATCTTTTGAAGTTTGTGTTTTTGTTTTCTTTGGGTAAATAGCCAAATTACTGGATCATATGGTAATTCTATTTTTTTTTTTTTTTTTTTTAGTTTTGAGGATCCTCCTTACTGTTTTCCAGTGGCTGCACATTCCCACCATCAGTGCATGAAATTTCTTCTTTCTCCACATTCCCCCCCCATGCTTATTATTTCTTATCTTTTTGATAATAACCATTCCAAGAGGTTTAAATTGATATTTTGCTATAGTTTTGGTTTGTATTTCCCTGATGATGATTGATGTTGAGCATCTTTATGTGTCTATTGTCTTTTTTAGAAAAAATGTCTATTCACATCTGCCCATTTTTAATCTGATTTTTTGATGTTGAGTTATATAAGTTTTTTATTTATATATATTGAATATTAACACCTTATCAGATATATTATTTTCAAGTATCTTCTCCCATTCAGTAGGTTGCCCTTTCGTTTTGTGGATGAATTTCCTTTGCTGTGCAAAAGCTTTTTATTTTGGTATAGTCCTAATAGTTTATTTTTGCTTTTCTTTCCCTTACCTTAGGAGACCTATCTAGAAAAATGTAGCAACATTCTCTTGGACTTCCTTTCTTTCTTGTCCCCTTAACCTCATTTTCCAAATAAAAACTCAGGTTATCAAGGAAGAATTCAAATTTGCCCTGTGTAATTCATTAAGACTTATTTGAAAGGGTTGAGCTAAGCATTAGGGGTCAGGTAGGATTTGAAAATGGATCAAGGTGAAAGGAATGGGTGACATGAGGAGAACCACTGGAGCCCTTGGAAGGCAGGAGAATAGTTAGGAGCTCAATCTCAGGGAAAAAACTGGGCTGGGGTCACCCCTGAGCTTGGCCACTTCCCAGCTATGTGCTTAGTCTGGGATGCTTTGTGTATAACACTGGGACAATAAAAGTACCAAGTTTTAGGTTATTTCACTAATCCTCCCAACAATGCACATGTTGTTTTTAGCACAGAGCCTGTTACAGTGAGTATATAACAGAAGTTAGCTGACTATAAATTGAGAAAATGTTCATGTTAAATTTTCTGAACTTGATAATTATACTGGGATTATGTACGAAAATATTCCTGTTCTCGGGAAATACACTTGGGCACACTTAAGGGAAAAGGACTTTGAGGTTTTCAATTTACTCTCATATAGTTTAGAAAAAAATGTTCAACATTACTCATCATCAAGGAAATATAATTCGGCTGAAAGGTAGGAACACTCCACTTCCAAATGTGTCCTCCTTTGCCATCAGAAGAATCTAAAGCAACAAGTGTTATTAAACATGAAAAGACCACTTTCCCCGAGAGAGGAACTGAAGTGATTGGTTTGTCCTCTTCAAAACATACTGATTATGCATGCTTTTTCGGGAAGGGTTGGTAAGTATCAGGGGATAAGTAACTCAACCCATTTTGATGGTGTTCCAGTGGCCTTATCTTTAGAAAGGAAAGACAGGTCTGCCCCTGGTTACTCAAATACTCTCATTCTCAAAAGCAGTAACTTGCTCATATTTTCAATTACTCAGAGTCATACAGTAAAAGCACAGTTGGTCTTGGAGCATAAGTCAGGGTCTTTAATACTCAAGAACACAGTGCAGCAGTTAAGAGCATGCATGGGCTCAAGGGATAGGTAGTCTAAATCTGAGGACTGGCATCATCTCTTACTATGTATGTGCTCTTGTTCATGATATTTATTCTCTCTGCTTAGTTTCCTCACCTATAAAGTAGCCATATTGCTGGTACCTACTTTAGATGTTTGATGGAAAGAGTCAATAAGTAAATTCACCATGGATCTGTCCCTGAAACATGGTAAGTGCGCAATAAATATTTACAAATAATTTGATTGCTCATAATTTAATAGCAATCTATTTCATAACACTGGGTACTGATTTCATTCTTTGAAAATGGTTATTACTCAGCACTTCTCAACCAGGACTCAGAAGCTCAGGTTTAGCTGTACAAATACCAAATGGAGTCCCGAACTATCTATGCTGCTACAGTGAGTTAATTCTGTCCTGGATCAGATGTTAACTGAGAGGAAAAGGGAAAAGGAAAAAGTACCCGGTGAAGAATAAAGGTTCATTTTCCTTCCTTTGTTGGACACTGTCAGTGCTCTGCCCCGGTGCCTTTGGATGCCTTTTACTGTTTCTCTGTGCATCTCCCCAGTCCTGGTGTGCAATTTCTTTTGATGACCTTATTTGGCTCTTTTCTTCTCAGAACTGCCCTTGGGCTACCTGAGCTGCTCATTTTGCTCACCCCACAAGGAACACAAAGAGCAGCAGGTGTTGAGTTTGGACTCCTCCACCCCCTTTCCCTTCCCCAGCTGGCTAAAGGAGAGCTGATTCCAGGCCTCCAATTGGAACAAACTCTGAGACTTAGCACACTCTCAAGGTCCCCTGCATATCAGGCTAGCCACTGTCCAAGAGATGTTGCCTGGAGTCATATGCTTGCCTGGTTCTTTCTTTCCCCATCCTGCTTCCTCAGCTCGTTTTTCCAGTTTCTTTTGGGAGCACATCTAATAAATGACTTACACCTAAATCCTCATGGCAGGGTCTGATTCTGGAGAGTGGGAACTGTCTTAGTCCCATTTGGGTTGCTATAATAAAATACCATAGACTGACTGGCTTATGAGCAACAGAAATTTCTCATAGTTCTGGAGACTGGAAGACTGGGGTCAGGATGTCAGCATGGTCAGTTGAGGGCCCTCTTGTGGGCTGCAAATTTCTCATTGTTTCTTCACTTGAAAGAAAGGAGCTAGGCTCCCTCTGTCCTCTACCCCATTCATGCTTGTTCTCTTTCTTTCTCTCGAATAAATAAATAAAGTCTTAAAAAAAGAAAGAAGGGAGCTTTGGAGTTCTAGGGGTCTCTTTCATAAGACATTAATCCCAATTAGAAGGGGTCCACCCTCATGACCTAAGCACCTCCCAAAGTCTTCACCTCTTAATACCATCACCTTGGGGAATCAGAGTTTCATTGTGTGAATTTCAGGAGGACACAAATACTCAGACCATAGTATGAACCAAGACACCACCTATACTTCTCCTTTTAGTGCCTCAGCTGATGTGAATTCCCTTGTCAAAGGTCTTTTCCTCCTCCCCCTTTTTGCTTTTCTCCCTTTTCTTCCTTCCCCTCTTCCTGCCCTTCTATGCATTTCCTGTCCCTGAAATAATGCAGTCTGCACCTCACGTTCCCTGTGCCTATATATGACAGTTTAATAAAAACATTTTGTTTTTCAAGGAATGACTTTACAAGAAGGACCCTTGCTGGCCATAAAATCTATAGGTGATCACAGGGCCAAAAGCCTTTCTTCCAAACATGGGATTCTTATTGTCAGGGGTTCCGTGAAGGTGTCATGCTTTGGGAATCAAGAAACCTAAGGTCTAGACCTGAGTGTCCTGAGGTCTCATGGTGAGATGTTGAGGCCTACAGGGTGTAGGTGATTTGACCCATTTCTATAAAGTTAAGGTATTTGGGCTCTTATATTCCTTTGAGAATCCAAAGAAAACTATAGATTCTGATCTCAAAAGAGAATGCCTTTATGCACAAACACAATTTTATATTCAAATTCCAAGGTTTACTGGATTCTCTTGGAATCCATCACCGAATCCCTTATGGGATGATTTCCAAGGGTCTTTTTAGTTATCATACTTCTAGGTTTTCTCAAGTCTGTACAAGCTTAATCAAGGACAGATTGCAAAAGTTTAAGTATAAGCTCTTCTGAAGAGTGGTTAGAACTGTTTTTAATTTGGGGTGGAGTTTTGGGAGGGTGTTTTTTTGTGGAATAAAAATATTTACTGTCAAGAAACAAGTAGGTATTTAAAAGTACAATCCTCCGAGATGGGAGGAGAAAACACCTGGGAACAGAATACTTCCTCAGCCCTTTTGCTGTCAGTGGGGATCTCCATACTCTGTGACAGAACAGAGTTTGGAGCCTCATAACCAAAGTTTCCAATCCCATCTCCACCTGTCAGATTTGTATTTGCACACCAGCAGGACACATAGCTCTGATTTAAATTCTTCTTCTGGTAAGATGGAAAACTTTCTACTTTCCTTATTGTGTTGTAGTGAAAATTAAATGAAAAAAGAAAATGTTCATACATTCCTTGGCACATGATTCTCTTCCTTCTCTGTTTTGTTTCTAGTTTATGTGTTCCTCTTTTCCTGTCTTAGGGGGTGATGTTTCCTGAGTACTTTCAGCCTTGGCCTAGTAATCATCTTAACATTTATACTCTCCTTGAGTTCTAATGCATTGCTTATGACTTCCAAGTTTACCTCCAACCTTGACCTCTTCCTCCACATACCAGTCGTATCATCAACCCCAGATGGATATTTTCCCATGGTGTGAATTTCTGTTGCTTTGGCCTATTAAATAGAATTCCTTTTGGTACTAGAACTCTTTTTCCTCTCAGGGATTTCCCTGACCCTATTCCTCCCACTAAAGGGAAGGATACATAATCCACAGTTTCTGCTCAAAGTATCTCCTTGGTCCACTCAGTGATTTTCCAGGGACAGACCTGTCCCTATGAGGGCTATTTAAAGCTCCTTTTCAGGAGTTGGCATGGTTGTTGAAAAAGCAAGGGGCATTTTCAGCTGTGGTGATGGGTGTGTAGTATCATCTGGAGTTGTCAACCATTAACACTGCTGTGAAGAAGGAGATGAAGAGTGAGGTAAAAAAGGGAATTTGAACTAAGAAGCTGAAAGGTTATTTATGACTTTGGTTGAGTCTCTGAATCCAGCTATGGCAGGTATAACCATGAGGCATTTTAAAACCAATCCAAAGTAGTTTATATAAAAATGGGAAATAGCGGGGCACCAGGGTGGCTCAGTGGGTTAAGCCTCTGCTTCAGCTCAGGTCATGATCCAAGGGTCCTGGGATTGAGCCCCACATCAGGCTCTCTGCTCAGCAGGGAGCCTGCTTTCCCCTCTCTCTCTGCTTGCCTCTGCCTACTTGTGATCTCTGTCTCTCAAACAAATAAATAAAAATCTTTTAAAAAAATGGGAAATAGCTAATACAATTAGGAATTCATTGCATTAGATAGGCTCATGGTCTCAAGTTAAGAACACACAACATGTTGACTCATTTTCTCAGACAGTTATCCTTATGTTTCATTGGAGACACCAACAATTCACGCAGTCATCCCAACTAATGACCCAGAGTCCCCCTTAACTACCCCTGCTGTATCCTCTTTATATCCATTGGATCCAACAGTCCTGCTGTTAGCTCTCCACTACTTCTCCAACTGCCCCAGTTTTGCCATCTCATCTCTCACCACCTAGTTTAGACACCCACCACCTTCTCTTCAGATTACCTTTAGCGTTTCCTAACCAATCTTTTTGTCTCTAGTCTTGTTTCACGTTACTGTGATGAAACCAAAGAAAATAAATTGACATAAAACTCATCTGACCAAAACATTTGTCTGCTTAAGGCCATTTGATATCTGGTTACCCCAGGATAGCATCCAATGTCTTCACATGGCACACAAAATTTTCTATGTAATGTTTAACTATCTCTGCTTTCCACATAACAATCCAGAAATAGCACTCGTTGTAGTTACCCATGGACAAACACACCTCTGTGCTATTATTGCTCATCACATTGGGAAGGCAGCATAGCCTGCCTCTATTAAAAGTTAGGCTTTGAAATTCTACTGACCTGGACTTGATCCTCATTCTGGTGTATGCCAACTTCTACTTGGACAAGCCACTTATCCTCTCTAGCCTCCATTGTCTCATTTGAGAAATCAGGATGTTCTCATGAGCATGTTGCCATAAGAGTTTAAGGTTAAGGGCTCTGTCCTATGAAATTATCCCCCATTTCCTCCCTCCCACTTCAGTCACAAGCCCAGGTTGTCATCTGTGCTTCTGACCAATTGGCTATAGATTGGAGGTTCCAACAACCCCCCATCTTTGGGTTCCATTACTTTGCTAGAGCAGCTCACAGAATTCTAAAAAGTATTTTACTTACTGGATTACTGATTTAATATAAAAGGAACAGCCACATGGAATAGAAGCATAGAGCAAGGTATGTGGGAAAGGGTGCGGAACTTCCCTGCCCTCTCAGCTACCTCACTCTCCCAGCACCTCCACATGGTCACCAACTGAGAAGTTCTTGGAACCCTGTCCTTCTGGGTTTTTATTGAGGCTTTATTACCTAGTCATGACTGATTGGCAGATGACTCAATATCCACCCCCTATCCCTTGCGGGGTCAGTGGTGGGACTGAAATTTCTAACACTCTCATCAAAGCATTAGTTCAGCTAGCAGCAAGCCCCCATCCTTAGGAAAAGTCCAAAAGTCCCCTCATTAGCATAACAAAAGTCATTCTCACCACTTAGGAAATTCCAAGAGTTTTAGGGGTTCTGTGCCAGAAAGGGGAATGAAGACCAAATACATATATCTTATTAGAGTTTAAAGAGATTTTGTGAAAAGCAAGTGGCACAACACTAGGAGGCAATTGGATTTGGTGTTAGACACCATTCTCTCTGTCTAGAATTCTCTCATTGCTGAGTTTGTCCCACTGTTCCTCTTGTGTGGCTCGCTCCTGCACAACCTTTGACTCAGCTCCCATATCTTCTCTTTCAGAGGGCCTTCCAAGACCCTTGGGGGAGGGGGACTCTTCTGCTGTGTTATGTAGGACCATTTTATCACTGCTCTTGCCTTGCTGTATCCTCAGCCTCCCCTTCTAATCTGAGCTCCTCGAGGGCTACGACGGTATCTTCACCCTGACATCTCCAGTTCCTAACAACTTTTGGACTGAGTTGAATAAAAATGCTAGTTACCTTCCTCAGCCTCTGACAGGGAACATGATAACTGAGCAACAGCCATACTTATTTCCTTGGATCTTCTCGCTTGCTGTTTTTCATTTGTTTTTCCCAGTACACGTAATTTAGAGCTATTATACCTGTCTGCTTCCATCCTGTTAGACCTGACAGGTAACACACTGGGAGAGACAGGGTTTGTGAATGCAAATGAATAGAAACAACTTGACAGACACTCTCTTTTCCTTCCAACCAAAGCAGTTCTTTTCCTGTTGTTCCTCAGTCTTTGGAATGATGGATAGTGAACATCAAATCAATATGTTTTCTCATGATAGCATATTGACTAGGCCCAGTCACAGAATCTAAAGCTTTCTGCAAGAAAGTGAGCATAGGGGAATGTTAAAGACTTGGTTCCTTCCAACTTCTCTGCCTTTTATCAACCTCCCCACAGCCCTCTGTGAATGGATGGTCCACACATGGGTCCCAGGTCATTACAACGTCTAGGAATTACTGAGTTGGAACTAGAATGCTCAGGGGGAAAGGCCTGTGAATCTAGTTTTTTTCATGAATCATAACTCTGAAGGCTGTTTGGTTTTTGTAGTGAGAAAAACAATGGGTTTGGAAAGATTTTGATACAGTGATATTTGCTATTGTTTTAGTCTAATACATCTTCATATGGGTATGGGTCTCTATGTGAACATATGGTCTTGTCTCACTAATGTGTGGTTTTTCCTCCTGTACTGCATCCTTAATTATCGGAGCTTTATAATAAATTTTAACACCGACCACCTAATAATTGCTTTTTAGATAGCTGTTGAATTTTTTTCAAATGTTGTTTCCACATTAAGATGATGTTATGTTTTTTTCTCCTTGGGGCTATTAATAAAGTGAATCATTGAGACATCCTGAATTCTATTTACTTGAATTATTATTGATGCTATTATCATATCCAACAAAATATGGTTTATATGTGTAGTCACTATGCACTTTCTAATATTTCACATTGATTTAGAGACCCAAAGTGTTTTCTTTTAAAATTAATAACAAGCACGACATTCCTACGTAGTTCAATAGGCATCTCTTTAAAAAGTGGGCATCTTCTTACATAAGTCAGAACATTATACATCTAACAAAATTATAAATAACTCCTTGGTATTTTCTAATACCCCATCTATATTTAAATATCCCTACTAGTCTGAAAATGTATTGTTCAAATTAAAATCTGAACAAAGTCCTTAATTACATTTGATTGCTATTTTTTTAACTAGCTAAATGATTCCCAACCTTGACTCTGAATACAATTCTAAATAGCATAAATAGTAACTGAATTTGGGGTAGTTGGTCTAGGGTTAACATCATATGACCTATAGGAAGCCTACAGGAATGCTCTCAACCCCACATGGAATGTAGCTGTCTGTTTAAAGTTCTGACCTAGGGTACCTGAGTGGTTCAGTCTTTAAGTGTCTGCCTTTGGCTTGGGTCATGATCCCAGGGTCACACTGGACCAGATGGACTTCACAGATATATACAGAGCATTCCATCCTAAAGCAACAGAATACACATTCTTCTAGAGTGCACATAGAACATTCTCCAGAATAGATCACATACTGATCACAAATCAGGTTTCAACCAGTATCAAAAGACTGGAATTATTTCCTGCATATTTTTGGACCACAATACTTTGAAACTGGAATTCAATCACTAGAGGAAATTTGGAAAGACCTCAGACACTTGGAGGTTAAGGAGCATCCTACTAAAGAATGAATGGGCCAATCACAAAATTAAAGAAGAATTTTAAAAATTAGTGGAAACAAATGAAAATGAAAATGAAAACACTACTATTCAAAAACTTTGGGATGCAGCAAAGGTGGTCCTAAGAGGAAAGTACATAGCAATACAAGCCTTTCCCAAGAAATTAGAAAAGTCTCAAATACACAAACAAAACTTACACAAAAGGAGTTGGAGAAAGAGCAGCAAATAAAGCCAAACCAAGTAGGAGGAAATAAATAATAAAGATTAGAGCAGAAATCAATGAACTAGAAACCAAAAGAACAGTAGAATAGATCAATAGAACTAGAATCTGGCTCCTTGAAAGAATTTTATTAAGATCAATAAATGCCTAGCCAGACATATCAAAAAGAAAAGGGAAAGGAGCCAAATCAATAAAATTGTTTGTATTTTCTTGGTGTTGGTCATTTTCTCTCCTCTTCCATTCATGATTTTAAGAACATACTATGAACAACTATATGGGCAATCTGGAGGAACTGGATGTATTCTTAGAAACTTATAAACTACCGAAATTGAAACAGAAAAAAATAGAAAACCTGAACAGATCCCTAACCAGCAATAAACTGAAGCAGTAATCAAAAAATCTCCCAACAAACAAGAGTCCAGGGCCAGATGGCTTCCCATGGGAATTCTACCAAACATTTAAAGAAATAATACTTATTCTTCTGAAGCTGTCTGAAAAAAAAATAGAAACAGAAGGAAAGCTTTCAAACTCTTTCTATGAGGCCAGTATTACTTTGATCCTAAAATCAGAAAAAAGGAGAATTATAGACCAATATTCCTAATGAAACATGGATGCAAAAATTCTCCACAAAATACTAGCCAACAGGATCCAACAGTACATTAAAATGATTATGCACCACAACCAAGTGGGATTCATTCCTGGGCACAAGGGTGGTTCAACATTCACAAATCAATCAGTGTGATACATCACATTAATAAAAGAAAGGACAAGAGCTATATATCCTCTCAATTAATGCAGAAAGAAGCATTTGGCAAAACACTACATCCTTTCCTAGTTAAAACTCTGCACAGTGTAGCCATATATGAAAAGCCCACAGGGAATATCATTCTCAACAGGGTAAAATGGAGATCTTTTACCCAAAGGTCAGAAACATGACAGGAATGCCCTCTCTCTCCACTGTTGTTCAACATAGTACTAGAAGTCCTAGCCTTAACAATCAGACAACAAAAAGAAACAAAAGGCATTCATATTGGCAATGAAGAAGTCAAACTCTCACTCTTCAGAGATGACATGATACTCTATGTGGAAAACCCAAAAGACTCCAACCCCAAATTCCTAGAACTCATATAGCAATTCAGCAACATGGCAGAATACAAAATCAATGCACAGAATCAATGCATTTCTGTACACTAACAATGAAACATAAGAGGAAGAAATTAAGGAATCCATCCCATTTAGACTGGCACCAAAAATCATAAGATACCTAGGAATAAACCTAGCCAAAGAGGTAAAGGATCTACAATCTAAAAACTACAAAACACATATGAAAGAAATTGAGGAAGACACAAAGAAATGGAAAAACATTCCATGCTCATGGATTGGAAGAACACATATTTTTAAAAATGTCTATGCTACCCAGGGCAATCTACATATTCAATGCAATCCCTGTCAAAATACCATCGACATTTTTCACAGATCTGGAACAAATAATACCAAAATTTATTCCAGAAAAGACCCCAAATAGCTAGAGGAGTATTGAAAAAGGAAACCAAAGCTGGTGAGATCACAATGCTGGACTTCAAGTTCTATTACAAAGTGTACTGACACAAAAATAGACACATAGATCAATGGAACAGAATAGAGAACCCAGAAATGGACCCTTAACTCTATGGTTAACTAATCTTTGACAAAGAAAAATGGAAAAATGGCAGTTCCTTCAACAAATGGTATTGGGAAAATTGAACAGCTACATGTAGAAGAATGAAACTGGACAATTTTCTTACACCATACACAAAGATAAACTCAAAATGGATGAAAGACCTAAATGTGAGACAGAAACCCATCAAAATCCTAGAGGAAAACACAGGTAGCAACCTCTTTGACCTCAGCCACAGCGACTTCTTGCTAGACACATCTCCAAGGGTAAGGGAAACAAAAGCAAAAATGAACTATTGGGACTTCATCAAGATAAAAAGCTTCTGGACAACAAAGGAAACGGTCAGTTAAACCAAAAGGCAAGCTACAGAATGGGAGAAGATATTTGCAAATGACATAAAAGGTTATTATCTAAAATCTATAAAGAACTCACTGACCTCAACACCCAAGAAACAAATAATTAAGTCAGAAGGGGGAGAAGATAGGAACAGACACTTCTCCAAAGACATACAAGTAAAACAGATACATGAAAAAATGTTCAACATCACTAGCCAAGAGGGAAAAATTATCAAAACCACAATGAGATACCACCTCACACCAGTCAGAATGGCTAAAATCAACAAGACAGGAAACAACAAATGTCGAGGATACAGAGAAAGGGGAACCATCTTGCACTGTTGATAGGAATGCAAGCTGGTACAACCAATGTGAAAAACAGTATGGAGGTTCCTCAAGAAGTTAAAAATAGAGCTACCCTACCACCCAACAATTGCTTTACTAGGTGTTTACCCATAAGATACAAATGTAGTGATCTGAAGGGGCACCTGCACCCCAGTGGAATACAAGAAACAGTACAGAGGATTATAGGGGAAGGGAAGGAAAACTGAATGGGAAGTCATCAGAGGGAGACAAACCATGAGAGACTCTTAACTCTAGGAAACAAACTGAGGGTTGCTGGAGGGGAGGAGGATGGGAGATGGAGTATTAGGGTGATAGGCATTAAGGAGAGTACATGATGTGATGAGCACTGGGTGTTAAGCGCAACTGATGAATTATTGAACTGTACATCTGAAACTAATGATGTACCATATGTAGCTTAATTGAATTTAAAGATGAAAAAAGGGGGAAAAGAAATGTGGCTAGTTGAAACTTTATAGAAATTAATGGGGTAAAAAAAGCTGTATATGTTCAGAAACATTTGAAATATAGTGGGAGGAAAGATCATATTTATACTATCAAGATAAAAATCATTAAACACATAAGAATAAGCCTAAGAAATGTACAGGACTGTCATGAACCAATCTTAATAATGTTGAGCCTTCCTCCCCAAGCACAAGATGTCCTTCTGCCTATCTGTCATCTGTCCTTTTTCTTAGCATGTTAAAAGTGGAAATAACTCTCCATAAACTAGACCATAAGTAAATGATAATCTCAAGTGATACTCACCATTCAAAAAAAAGAGAAGTTTAGTTGAAATGTTACTTAACTAAAGCGATTAATTCACCTGGAGGAACACAAGCTTAGGAAGAGTTGAGGGAGGGACACAAGAAAGGAAGTGGTGGTGGGTGGAGGGTTTACACAGCAAGTCTGAGACTCATCCTTAGAATGTTCTGTACACAAGGTTGGTCCTGGGTTGGTGAACAGTTTCCAATGCTGATACAAGATATCTTCTCAGTGATGAGAGTGGGTCACTGCCTAGACTGTTCAAACAATGTGGTTCATGTTGAGCACGTTTTCCTCCTGGTAGTTGGGAACTTTGGTACACGAGAGGTAGAGGTTGAGTACACCACCAGCCCCCAGTAAAGCCCCAGAGCAGAACCTGCCATGAGCTTCCCTGGTGGACTGAACCTCACATGTGTTGTCATAACCCATTGCTGTAGAAATGAAACCCTCCAGGATGACTCTACTATAAAGGGCTCTCAGGAGCTGGTACCAAATGTTCCCTGGACTCAGCCCCATGTGCCTTCTCCTTCTGCTTGTTCTGTTTTGTATGTCTTCACTGTAATAAATCTCAGCTGTGATTACAACTGTTTTGAGTCTGGCGAGTTCATCTAGCAAATTGCTGGACTGGAAATGCTCTTGGAATTCTTGACATGGAGACTTGAAGGCGGATTTGGAAAGATAAAAGGAAAATCAGGCAAAAACTGATTTGAGAGGCTAGGGAAGGAAAATTGACTGGAATACCCAATTTCCAAATACTGCTGAGCAATACTGAGCTTAAATAAGAACTCTTAAAACTGTTCACAGAAAGCTAAATAAGGTATCTTAGCCAAAAGACTAGGCAATGAGCACTGCCGAAGTGAAGCAAGGGGATCCGTGCTCTTCCATTGAATTGTTTCTTTTAAAGGCCAGATTGTCTTACTAGAAGTTTAAAAAGATACCAGAGAAACTACACATGTGTGCCTTGTCATGGATTGCCTTGTGTCCTAGGGGAAGTTCTGTTCAAGTCTTAACTCAGGAACCTATGAATGAGACTTTATTTGCAAATTGGGTCTTTGTGGACGTAGTCAAGTTAAAGCCCTGGTATGGTTATGAGAAGAGGAGAATTTGGACACAGAGACAGAGATGTAGAGGGAAGGTGGCCATGTGGAGACTGGGGCGTAGACTGAAGTGCTGAATCTGCAAAGCCAGGGAACACGAAAGATGTTGGCACCTGCTATATGTTAGAAGCAACAAGGAAGGACTCTTCCCCAGGGACCCTGGGGAGAGGAAGGCCCTGCCAACTGCCTGATGTTGGAAGTTTAGCTTTCAACACAGTGAGTGACTGTGTTTCTGTTGCTCCAAGCTACTCCGTTCGTGGTACTTTGTTATGCAGCACTGGGAAACTAATGGATGCCCAAGCACATACACACAGTCATTGTGTAAAGTACCTGATATGAATTCGATCTTTAATTTTCAAAATGCTTGATTATTTTCTAACTACGAAAGAGCAGTTCATCAAATAGAAGCAGACGCACTCAAAGAGGAATGTTAGTTCAAGCGAACCAATCCTTACACAAGGAACTTGATCATTGAGTGAACTGGGTCTGTGAAGGTCCACCAGCATCTAAGGGAGGCTCCAGGTCTCACTGGGAGAGGTGGCATGCCTCCACTTACAGCAAGTCCTTGCGTGAAAGCCCAGTGGGGGCTCTGACGCACATGTCTGAATATGTAAAAGTACCTCACAGTTTGTTAGCTCGCTTGATATGTTCTATCCTCCTACTTTGACAAGTATACTCTAGTAATATGAAAGATAAAAAGAAAAGTGTGCAAAGATACGACTTCATAAATCCAAATGGCTGCAAAAGGTCAAAGATGACTGAATTTAATTATGCATGTCTGTGACTCTGTGGATGGACTGACGGTATTTAGATGTGTAATAAGATAAACATACATGACTTGCAAATGATTAAGTAACATTCCAATCCCTTGGTTTGTCTTTCAACTCCACTAGCTCTACTAGTTATTTTTTTTTAAGATTTTATCTATTTATTAGAGAGAAAGAGTACAAATTGTGGGGGAGGGGCAGAGGGAGAAGCAGACTCCCTGCTGCGCAGGGAGCCTGATGATTCAGGGCTCAATCCCAGGACCCCGACATCATGACCTGAGCCCAAGGCAGATGCTTAACTGACTGAGCTCGCAACTCGACACTTCACTAAAATTCATTTCAGCCCTAACCAAGAGACTTTTAACTATAGAGGACACACTGATTGTCACCAGAGGAGAGACAGGGGTTGCAGGGGAAGGGTTGGGAAAAAAGGTGATGGGGATTAGTGGAGGGCACTTGTTATGATGGGCACTGGGTGATGTATGGAAGTGTGGAATCACTATATTGTATATCAGAAACTAATATCACATTGTATGTTAACTAACTGGAATTTAAATAAGAACTGGAAAAATTAGAAAGTAAAAACAAAAAAAAAGAAAGAAAAAAAAGAAAGCAAGGCATAGAACAGCAAAAAGACAAAACCAAACAAGACATTCATTTCAGCCCTTTGAAATATTCTCAGTACCTCCTTCTCATTCCTGTTATTTCTGCATTCCTGTGTTAAACTAGAAGTAAGGAGAAGGTGGGTTTCTCCTTCTTGGTGTCCTTTGAGCCCAAAAACCCATTAAAAATAAATGATGGCAAAGAAGCCCTCTTTGGGGAAACAACTGAAATATGTTGTCTGTTGAATGAATAAGTCCATCATCAACTCTCTCCCTCAGGGTTTTGCAGCAGTCCCTGCCTGGTGCAGAGGCCCTTTGCCAAACAACAGCATGCCTGCACCAGGCGCTAAGTGACCACCCCACCCCCGCCCCACAATGGGGAACCGTGGATTCTCAGGATAAGGCCAGGCCTGTGTAATGAAGAAAAAAGCAAGAGCACCAACACATTTCCACGTAATGAGTTGAGCTGGAAATACTTCTGAGCTGTTGGAGGGATTAGCACAAAGAGTGGTTTTATTTAGCGTTGCTCTCAATGCTCTGCAAGTGAGAATTACAGACTATTTAGGTGCTACCAAATTCACTTTTCACTGTCAACTGAAACAATAAGAACATGACAGCAAGGAACCGACAAGGGGACCCACACTGTACAACGGAAACACATTTGGAAAATACCAGCCAATGGAAAGATGGATTGGAAATACAGACTAAGAGAGGGATCAGGCAGTGTTGGAGACCTTAGAGACATACTCATCCAGCCCCTCATGCTACAGATGGGCTGGTGGAGAGCAGGGGTGGGGTAATTCTCTCTGTGTATCTAGCTACTGATAGGATCCGACCATGCCTAGGTTTCTTGGATCCTGTGCAGATATCTTTCTTTTGAAGATAGGTACCAATGGGGGAAAAATGTGCTTTATAAACAGTACATCAAAGAGTAGTTGCAGGGAGAAGGATAAAAGGAGTTACAGATGACCCTCCCCATAATTTATTCATTATGTGGGGAGATCCAACAAGAGGCAAAGGAACCAGTGTTGGAAGTCCTGCCCTTTGGCATTTGGGTGCCTCCTTTCCCCCACTTTTTGGAGATCTCTGCTTACATGCACCTCCTCAGAGAGGCCCTTCTGAATACTACATGTAAAATAATTCACCCTCTCCTTCCAGGTCACTCTGCAAACATTACCCTGTTCTCATTTTAGGTGGAAGATCTGCTGTAAGGACAAATGAAATAAACAAGTAAATGGTTCATTGCCATCTTCACCAACAGGATGTTAGATTCCACGAGCATATGAACTTTTCCTGTCTCTTTCACCAGTGGATCCCCAAGGCTTACCAATGTGTGACATGTAGTAGACACTCAATAAGTAGTTCCGAATGCATGAATAATGAATGAATGAATGAAAATTGGCATCTGTCCACTATAGTGAGAGACACAAACTGTGTTCTCTCGGAGGCATGCCCCACAGCTCCCACACTCATTGTCCATGAAGCTGTTTCTGTCCTGGGCTGCCTTTCACTACTTCAGCTGCTGTTCCTCAACCTTCTGTACTAGATCTATTTCCTTTCCTATCTCTCATAACTATGACACGTGCTCCATATACTTGTCCCCATCGAATACTGTACAAACTTAGATTATCCTAATTTTGCCTGCAAGGATCTTGGTGAAGCTGTTTCAACTGTCTAGGGCTCCAGGTCACAGAACTAGAGTGAGAGGCTAGAGCTCAAGCCACGACAATACTTATAGCACTTTCTTGGGTTGGTGTAAAGACAAACAGGTCAATATGCGCTAAGTTCTCTGCACAGTGACCGAGACACTGGGGAGATGATAAACGTTGGCTTCGTCATTATCATTGCTGGCAGGGCTGGGGGTGTACACTAGTATGGATCTGGCAGGAAATATTTGACCTGTTTAAGGGTACGGTCCAGGACACCTGGATAAAGGAGCAAGGGGAAGAGGTGACCACTGGAACTCAGGGACAAGTGCAGTTGCAGAAGGGACCCTTCAACAAACTTAAGCTTTGCTAGAACATGTAGATAGCAATGTGTTCACATGGTCCTATGCTTTTGTAAACTGTTCCAAAGTGAGATCTTTAACCCACTGTTGCATAAGATCTCTCTTCCCACTCAGACTTTTCCTTCATCACATTTCCCTTCCTGTTGGGTGATTTGGAGTAATTTAAATCTAGCTAAGAAGGTGTTGAGTTTAGGAAACGTTTACATATAGCTCACCAAACCCAGTCCCTTCCGTGGACGGTTACTGTGAGACCCATCATGTAGGAATGGCCTCCAGAACTTCAGTGTCTTCTGTGACAACTCAAGTATTAGGACACAAAGTTGCAAGACCATGGGCTATACTGTTATACAGATGTGGCCTATGGACCCTAGCCACCAGAAGTATGTGGGTAGTGAAGGGAAAAGAAGGAATTTGGAGTATACAAAGCCAAGGCTAGTCTGTGGGAAATTTTTCCAGCTAACAGACATATAAAATTGTAAGCAGAGGGTTCAGTTTGCATTGACCCCCTGGTCAAAACAAATAGTCTCCTATCAGAAATAAATTCTATTTCAGTCTATTCCCATTTAAATAGAAGTTTGGCATGTTAATAATGCAGTGATCGCAGCATTCAAGCAGCTAAAAAAAGATTAAAATTTTCAGTTTTCTTTGTTGCAATATTACCAAGTTGATGAAATCCTCATCATAATAAAGAGAAGGCAGATCAAAATGTACAGGAAAGGTATTATTGAGGTATGTGTAGGTAGAAGTTTGTGTTACTTGTAAGTTTTTTTTTTTAATTTTGAAAGTTGTGATTTTGCTTCTCATTCTAAACACATTTCATTTCATTTCATTTTTTTAAAGATTTTATTTATTTATTTGACAGAGATCACAAGTAGGCAGAGAGGCAGGCAGAGAGAGGGGGAAGCAGGCTCCCCAATGAGCAGAGAGCCCGATGGGGGGCTTGATCCCAGGACCCTGAAATCGTGACCTGAGCAGAAGGCAGAGGCTTTAACCCGATGAGCCACCCAGGCGCCCTCATATTTTCATTTTATACCTGACATTGTCGTGATAAACTTTTTGTATTTTTTTCTTTAAGGAGGACTCAAAGTGTGTGTAAACTTGTACCCCGCAAAGCTAGTTCTAACCCTGGCTGTGGCACTTCTAAAGGGGAACTGGGCAGTAGAGCGGATCTCTTTATCCTGCCACCCGAAGTGAAGCCAGAAGGCAAGGGGACACAATTATTTTAGTACGTAGACTTCAGCCTTTCTAGGGACAAAGCAGAGCGGCAAAGGGGCAAACAGGGCACTTCCAGCACAAGAGGAAACCTCATGTTGCCAGGTCAGGTCTTGCGCAGGACCCCTTCCACCGGCGCCCACCCCCACTCGCTCCGGCCCCCCTGGAAGAAGAATGACGTAAGCAATTAAACGTATGGAGGGACCGGTACCTTCTGTGTTCTCTTCCATCGCTACCCACTTGCCTGCCTGTAGAGGGGCGTGTCCCATGTGCTCCTCAACCATGATGTCAGCACGTTACCTGCCTGCAGTTTAGCAGTACTGAAAGTCTCTTTCAGCTGTGCGTAATGATAATAATAGCAATAATAAATAGCATGATTATTATGATCTAGTCCAACCCCCACACTTTACAGTTAAAAGGCATTTTACTCTTAAAATAAATGTTTCAGCATAATATTTAGCTAAGTTTTTATTATTTTTAGCTTCCCTTCAAATCTCAGTTCTAGCAGTATTTGCACACAGAAAACTTCCAGGTTTTAGAGGGTATTTGTGTGAATTACAAACACAATTGCCAACCATGATCTTTCATTTTATCTGAGAAACCTCTGTATTCTAAATCATAATTTTCTTTTATGGATTTCTTAGTGAAATCTCTGCCAAAATGAATAGAGACTAGAAGAGGAACACCCTTTTCCCTGCAAACAGAATACACAGCCCTTCATTTTTTTTATTTTTTATTTTTTTAATTTAATTTAATTTTTTTTCAGTGTTCCAGGATTCGTTGTTTATGCACCACACCCAGTGCTTCATGCAATACGTGCCTTCCGTACACAGTCCTTTAAAAGACAGGGATTTGCATAACATGGGGGCTGGAAGAAATGAAGTGACTTGCCAGGTTTATGATTTCTAAAACAAAGGGTAAAGGCTACATTAGTTTTTCAAAGGGTCAAGTTGCTTTGTTCCTTGAAAAAGTCCGGAGACAAGTGCAACAATAGTAACAAGGCAGACAGGTTCTGGCTGGAGTGTGGAGGGGGGATAAGACTCTAGTGTTGTCTGCTTGGTGGTGAAGCACCTGACCAGACTCACCAGTGATTTTTTTTTTTAAGATTTATTTATTCATTTATTTTAGAGTGAGAGAGAGCACGAGCTGGGTAAGGGACACAGAGAGAGAGAATCCACAAGCAGACTCCCTGCTGAGCTTGGAGCCCAGTGTGGGGCTCGATCCCAGGACCCTGAGATCATGACCTGGACCAAAACCAAGAGTCAGCCACTCAACAGACTGAGCCACCCAGGTGGTCCTGCCCAGGGAGTTTTAAAGCAATGAGACCAGCTCCAGGATTTCCAGAGTCTCACCCATGTAATGGCCAGTTCTAGGAGTTCATTACAAACCATTATTCAAAATGCCCCAGTGAAGCATACATATCCATGCTTCCAACTGCCTTATGAGGAAACTTCAGGATCAGAATCTCCAGGTTTGACATCCAAGGGGAGGGATTCAGGGGTACTTAGGATCAACCTCATTTGAGTTGCTGAGACGGTGGAAAGCTGGCCACTCCACGGTCGGATTAGCTATTTGCTCTTTAGTTTCTGAGAGAAGATAGGAATTTATGGTTGTATGTATTGAGCTCAGAAAGGCAAACGGCAAGGAAGGCAGTTGCTTTCTGTATCGGTTCATAGAAGTAAGTAAGAGTATTTGAATCGGCTCCACACTGCTTTCCCCCCACAGCTGTTGTTTGTTCTGTTTTTATAAAAGAAAACTTGAAGGTTTCGATGCTTCGCCCCTAGAACAGCAGCGTCGGCATCATCAGACAGGCTGAACTGGAATCTGTATTTTAATGAGATCCATCATGATTTGTACGCATAGTAAAGCAATGCTTTTCAAACTTTAGCGTTTAACTCACAGGCTTACTATGCATGAGCCCCTGAGAGGTCTTGCCCTCAGCCCCAGCTCCCTTGTAAACCGGGGGCCATAAAATGACAGGCACAGAGAAAGCAGGAGGTCAGCTTGCAGGAGGTGAGTTTAAGAGATGAGCCCTGAGCCTCAAGCTCTAAACCACTTGGCTGCAGCAGCATCTTGGTTCACTTCTTTCAGCCTGGGCTCCTCTCTGTGACTCGGGGCCCAGCTTGTCCAGCCCAAGGCACTGTCTTTCAGTTCCCTGCTGTCTTCCTTCCTGATTGCTGCCCCCACCCTGTCCCCCTGGTTCATATTACCATTAATTATAGCCCATGGCTCTGCATATGCCACTTGTTCTGATAACACAAAGTATGCTGGCTTCCCCACTGGACCATGAGTACTTTCTCCCCTTTCATTTTCTAAGAGCAATAGCAGTGCCATGGCAACGTCTAATCCCTAACCTCGAGATGGGGGTGGGGTTGAGAGAATCAGAGCAGGTGTTCTTGAGATGGGAAACAAAGAATGAGCCAGATGAAGCCAGAAATGAAGGATCAGTATTCTAGGCCAGTGCTCCTCCAACTGTCATGTGCACACAAGTCACCCAGGGATTTGTGGATTCTGAATCAGGAGGTCAGGGATGGGGTTGAAGAGTTTGTAGTTCTTGCAAGATAACAGGTGATCCCCATGCTGCTGGCCCACAGACCACACTTTGAAGTTCCAGGCGATGTGAAGGCACGGATCTTAGTGTTCTAATCATGGCAATATCAAGATCATGCGTGTCTGCCCCAGAAAATGTGTTCAATAGATTAGTGAATACTTACTGAATTAAATACTTAATATCTGAGATACCACCTGGCTGTTTGAATTCTCATAAGATGCAAGATATAAAATGTGTTCACTTTGGCTCTAAATTCGGGGCTAATACTACATGTATTGAGGCACAGAGAGGTTGAGTTACTTGCTCAAAATCACACAGTTAATGTGGCAAATTGTTTATCAGATATCCCATGTGCCCCCCCCACCCCATTTCCTAATCTTCTGTGCAGTTAGTTGAAGCTGTTGAACTAATTCTAACCAAAGGGCTGTCACCTCCTAGCTGAAGCAATTAAGAGCCAGCCCTCTTTCCTCCTCCACCCCTTTCTTATCTGTTCTATACTCTGCAACCTGAAATATATGGCCCCCAGGGTAAGATTTGCAGGAATGCTACCCAGCCTGGAGTGGACTACACACAAGGATACAAAAATCTTAGCTGGACGTGAACCACAACAAATTTGAGTTTTGTTATCATGTTATTCTAACTAGTATGGGCTCAGTGCTGCAGTCAGACAACTCTGCATAATGGGCTTTTTGTCTGGCATCCTACATCCTCTAAAAGGGAGCATACCCCCAGATAAGGCATGCCACAGTTGTGCTACAGGGGGAACCCAGACGCTAGGCCCTGGGGCTGTGAAAAATGAATGACAGTTGCCCTGAGAAACATCCGAAGACAAAAACTTTAGCGACAATAGCAAAATGTTCTCCACAACTTGGTGAAGTCTCCTTCTCTGCTAGGCACCATTTGCTATCTAGCTGTCCTTTATCTATATGGAGGCATGTCCTCAAGCGTGCTTGGTGTTGAGGCGAACCTTGCTTTCATAGGGTTTATGGGCTGCATTCATGAGCTGAATGAATTCTTATTTTTGGAACATTACGAATGCAAACCTTTTCAAGTGATTGACTTTATGACTTCTATTGACTCAGTCAGACATGATACAGTTTTTCTACATGATGGCATATGGACTTGTATGTCCCACCAAATAATATAAGATGCATCATTCTACTTACCGGTAAACATCAAAAAGACAGGACTGTTGTTTCTATTTTTCTAGGTCTATGGAATTGAACAGATTAGAGGAGCATAATTGACTTAATAAAAAATGGTTAACCTGAAAATATAATTATTGTAGAAATCAAATCCATATTTGAGACTTTCCAACCTTCTCCCTCCGTCTGTGTGTCTCCTTTTCTGTTAAAGATGCCTGGTCAGGATGTTTTTGCTGAAGGATTAACTCTCCAAGGACCAACTGATCTCTATTCTTTGCAACAATTTACATCAAATGGAGTAGAAGAAGTGACCCCCTGCCCCCCAATCTATGAGAGTGGTATATCATTTTTTTTCTTAATTATTTTTAATTAACATATAATGTATTATTTGCCCCAGGGGTACAGGTCTGTGAATCACCAGGTTTACACACTTCACAGCACTCACCATTGCACATACCCTCCCCAATGTCCATAACCCCACCACCCTCTCCCTACCCCCCTTCCCCCAGCAACCCTCAGTTTGTTTTGTGAGATTAAGAGTCTCTTATGGTTTGTCTCCCTCCCGATCCCATCTTGTTTCATCTTTTCCTTCCCTACCCCTCACAAACACCCCTGCCCTGCATCTCAAATTCCTCATATCAGAGAGATCATGTGATAATTGTCTTTCTCTGATTATCTTATTTCCCTCAGCGTAATACCCTCTAGTTCCATCCATGTAGTTGCAAATGGCAAGATTTCATTTCTTTTGATGGCTGCATAGTATTCATTTGTATATATATGAGAGTGGTGTATCTTGATAAAATAGTATAGGGACAATACTAAAAGAGGAAATTACAGACCTGTACCATTTACATAGATTCTAGCATTAGATCTGGAAATTCAGCACTATATACACACGAATAGATCATGATGACATATGGTTTATCCCAGGAATATAAGGAAGATTTAATATGAGAAAAATGTATTTAAGTAATACATTATGTTAGAATTTTAAGAAAGAAAAAGTACTCAAATATGTTACATAAATTTAACAAATGTAGTTATGAAAAAGAAAACAACCTAAGCAACTTATGGATAGAAGAGAATTGCCTTAAGCTGATAAAATATATCTTCCAAGAACCTATGGAAAAATTATGCTGGAACTCTAAAATTATGGTGAAACTCTAAGGAAAATTTGTCTCTTCCAATATTTCTTTCTTTCAAACTCTAATCTTTTGCTTACATAGAAAATACAAAGAGACCCATTTTAATTTTTAATTTCATATACATTAATTAGGACATTTCTTAAACTATTGAATAGCGGAAATAATAGGAACATTCCTATAGAGCTATTTCCATGCCAATGTGTAGGAATTCCACTGATTTTTAAAATATTGAATTTGCACTTGGCAATTTTGCTACTCTTATTGCAAGTGACATGGTGGTCTAAAATTTCTCTTTCTTCCTTCCTCATGGTTTTAATTGATTATGCAACCTAGAGTTTTTATCATTACTATGAATGAACTCTTCTCCCCTCCCCAAAAGGGAATAAATTATAAAACGTTATTGGTCCAGCACAACTTTATTTCTCTTAACGTTTTTAAATCAATTAGCAGACTAAATGGTAATAACACGTTCCCATGGATGGAAATTTTCTTCGAATGCGTCCGTAAATTCAATGCTCTTCCAATCAAAATCTCAAGAGGGATTGACAGGCTGATTTTCAAATGCATATGGAACAGCAAAGAGCCAAGAATAGCCAAGGTCATTATACAGCTTCCTAATATCTGCAAGGAAAGTGTCTGCACTTCATATATACCTCTGTCAATGGAAAACTATCTTATTAGAATTAACTTTGAAATTCATATTTATTCATTCAACAAACAGAATTAACTTTGAAGAAGAATCACAATGAACAATGTAATGCAGCAACACAGAGACCCAACCATAGATCCACACAAATATGGAACCTGGGTATATGGAGGCAGTGTCCCACACAGGGATAAAAGCAGACTCTCCCATAATGAGGGTTAGGACAATTGAGTAATTCACCCAGAACTGACATGTAAAAGGATTGGGGCCCAGATCCTTTTGGAAAAGACTTTTACAAAGCCTTTATCTGACAGCTTGTGTTTTGTTACAGTGTTCACTGTTGTATGGAGGTTTATTTTTAATATTACATTTAATACAAAAAGCCTTCTTTTTTGACTTCAAGGTGGGGAGAGATTTCTAAAATAAAGTACAAAACACCAAACCCAAAGGAAAAAAATATTTCTTTATGGATTTTTAATAGGGTCTACATTTTCTTTTAAAATTTTAAAATAGGGGCGCATGGGTGGCTCAGTGGGTTAATCCTCTGCTTTCGGCTCAGGTCATGATCTCAGGGTCCTGGGATCGAGCCCCACATTGGGCTCTCTGCTCTGCTCAGAGAGCTCTCTGCTCTCTCTCTCTGCCTGTTTCTCTGCCTACTTGTGATTTCTGTCTGTCAAATAAATAAATAAATAAATCTTTAAAAAAAAGTTTAAAATAAATAATTCAATAGCAAAAACGGACAACGGATACCAGTAGCCTATGCACAGAAAACGAGAATGTCCAAGAAATACTTACAAAATATACACGTCTCACTAGGAATCAGGGCAATGCAAATGAAAACCGTATATTGCTTCTTCAAGTTTAGACATTGCCAAATACAGGCTGAAGTTCCTCTTTCTCCATATCTTCACCCCACCTTAGCCGACGGTTACCATTTCACAACTATCAGGTTAACGGGTTGCTTTCCACACAGGGCAATTGCCATCCATGCCCCTCCAGCAGCACTCAGCCTGTGGCCCACTGTGTTAGATGTCACTAGTGGTCAGTATGCCATTCTGCACACAAAGGGAGTGGGATGGCCTTGCCCCTTAGGGAGGTTGCGTGACCACTGCTGGGGCGGCAGGTCGTGAGCGCAAGTTCTGTGTGTTGTTTCCCACTTGTATAAGATCTTCTCCTCTTGCCATCACACCAAAGAAGGAGCCCAAATGGTTGGAATGGTGCTGCTACTGCTCCCTGGCACAGTGGGTGCAGTGTCAGTGAGAAATAAATTCTTGTTTGGTTGACAAGCTAAGGCTGCAAAATAAATGTTAACTGACCTTAAAAAGTCACATGTGCAACCATTTCTCTAAGGTAGGTACGGGTCTAGGGATAGAAGGGTGGGGCATGGATGCGGAATCTGGCACAGAGCGGGCATGTTGTTAATGTGAATTAGTGGGACCTTGCCTGGCCTACCCTAGTTTTAGAGATACATGGATAAATAAAACCCACTTCTTCCTGTCAAGGAGCTCAGACAAGCAGGCTGATGTTTACAACACAGTATGATTTACCCAGTCCTAGGTGGTTCAGTGCGGTAAACACTGGACACACGTGGGTAGTGAACATCTGGTGTGGCTAGGGTGCCTGAAGAACCGAATTTCTCGTTTCAATAGAAAAATGGAAGCTGTTAAAAATCTTGCCACTAAACACAGCTGAAGTGCTTTGGTGAGATGACATCTCATTATAAATGAAAATTTAGCATTAAAATTTAAACCTCCTGTAGGTTGAAGATATATACCAGGTTTCTAAAGATTGTGTTTTCTTTTTAAAGATTTTATTTATTTATTTGACAGAGATCACAAGTAGGCAGAGAGGCAGGCAGAGAGAGAGGAAGGGAAGCAGGCTCCCCGCTGAGCAGGGAGCCCGATGGGGGGCTCGATCCCAGGACCCTGGAACCATGACCTGGGCCGAAGGCAGAGGCTTTAACCCACTGAGTCACCCAGGCGCCCCTAAAGATTGTGTTTTAAGTAGTGTATTTGTCTATATGTGTGTGCTTATATACACAAAATACCTCCGTTTTATTTTTACTGAAAATGTTTCAATATTTTAGACGTATTGGGTCAAATAAAACATTTAATGTCACCTGCTCTTTTTATTCTCCTAAATGTGGCTACCAGAAAGCTCAGATTCCATATGTGGCTCACAGCATATCCCTACTGGACAGCACCGTTCTAGATGAAGCACGCATTCCCCAGAACACTATCTCGCTCTAGCTAAGGGCTCTGACCCCTGCTAGACTCTCAAGAAGTCAGTTCATACTAAGTGTAATTGGCGGCAGCAAAGGGCTCTACACATGTTGCAAAGCAAAAAGCTTTTCACATGCCTGGAGCTTCCTGCTTTTAAAAGCCCAGCTTGCCCATGACTTTGCTCAGCTTCATGTAAACGTTCGTCTTTCTGGAGCTCGAGGTTTCTTCGCAATAAAATGTGGCTTAGCGACCGCACCTCCCTTGCTTTCTGGGCTGGACATCAGCTTCTGCTCAGGCCCCTTCTCTGTTCACTCCGCAGCCCCCTCTGGTCGTCCACACCCAATGTAACCCCCCCTTGAGGCTTCCACCACCTTGATTCCCACTTCCCCCCAAATAACCAAAGGCAACAATTTATTGGACCAGATCTATAGGATGGAGGATGACAACTCCTCTCAGCTAACAAATGAGAACAGCAAACTGCTGAATTTAAGCAACTCACATCTCTTTATGTTTTCCTCAGGATCTGCCAAAACTCAAGTCCATTTCTCCTTTTCCCTTTTTGATTCCTTGGAATGAAATGAGGGAACCCCCCCCTCCCCACCCCTGCCCTGAACATCCTCATCCTCTTTCCTCCCAGGTATGCGTGGAACCAGATGAGAGGATGTTTGGACAGACGGTGGCACAGTGCAGCTGCCCACATGTTCAGCAGGCTCATCAACCACTTGGGAGCTCTCCCACCCCAAACCCCTCCCAGCTGAGAGGCAGGTGCAGTGGCCACATACCATCTCTGACCAGGCTACAGACCATGAGATGAAAATTGTTACTGCTGCCCAAACCAGCACCTCTTGTGACTTTAAGGCAGAGCAAAAGAAAAAAGGGACCTGGTGTCATTTCAGAGTATGCATGGCTAGCCAGCAGTGCATTGAGTTCAAAATATACCCTCTGGAACTCAAGGGACCTGTGCTGTACAGAAGGACACCTTTCCAGGTTTCAGAGACCTATCCCACAAGATAGGCTATGTCATGAATAGTCCCCTGAACACTGAAATGAAAGGACAGAGAACATTTTACGGTTGCTTTATTTAACAAAATTTACGCCAACTTCTATATCTATATACAAACGTGTTTCAAAACCAGAGCAGCAGACACACAAACTGTTCACACAGGACTTACAATAATGCTTAAAACGTGTCAATGTTTTGTTTTCTGCTCATATTGGCATTTACAGATTGAAAAATTATTCCAAAGGCCAAGCAATGCCACATCTTTGTTTCCAGGGATGGTTTACACCTAGTAGATCATAAAGAAAGAGGGATGGAGCTTTTGAGGGTTAATATACTGTGTTCAGTTTAGTTTAACAAACAGCATTTGGCCCACAGTAGGGCTCACAAAATGTTTTGGGGAGGGGATAAAAATTTGGGTAAAATATTATCTATGCGACTATGAGGTTTTTTTTTTTTTTTTTAATTTTCACTTTGTCATAACTATAACAAGATCGTCTCACTTCTGGCCCCCAAAAGTAAGAAACTCTAAGAAATAAGTGTAAAATTTTATTAGTAAGTACTATTAATAAAATTCAGCGAGTACAGGTCCTTCAAAATCAAGGTAGGAGTATGTAAATACTCAACATGGTTCTACTCCTACCTTGTTCAATTTTGTTAGAAATGTTTCCTGACATTTACCTACATGTTAACAAGCTATTTCCCAAAGTTCTTCATATAGGGAGGATAGACATGTTTTGCTTTCTCATTTTTTATGACTTTCAGGAGCCTTCTTGATTCCTCAAAAAAGTGTTGTAGCTCTGGAAATCTCCAAAAAAACTTTGCTACGTAGTCTACTCATAAAATTTAGCTCCATACAAGTACATAAGCGGAGTTTTAGGTAATACTTGAAAAACGGTTGATGCTGCAAAGTATAAATATTTCATGTTGACACTTAACACTGACCTGATTCATGGTCACTTTTCTTGAAAGGTTATGCTCTAGCCTCTCAAGAAAGATGCTACTAAGCAGTGAGGTATAGAAGGAGAAAAAATAAAAAATAAAAAAATCACAGCCTTTTCTTCTCAGTATGTTAGGAGCCTTCCATTCTGCCGGCAGGGCACACATCTACACACGGCTCATACTGCAGCGTTCTCCTCTATGTGGTGAAGTGGTACGCGGGATCCAGTTCCTGGAAAGCACCAACTAGAAATGTGCGGGGATAAAATACTGCAACAGAATGATCCTCAGGGGTTTCTACTCCTGTTTGTTCATATAAACCAGACTCATCACTTACTTGTGCTTTCATTTTCTTAAAAATGAGATCACACCATTATAAAAATGTGCTTCCAAAATAATTTCTAGAATATAAAATGTCTTCTATTTTTCCAGCCCACATAATTTCATTATAAAATAGGAAATCAGAAAATTAGCTACTGCAGTTTTCATATGGTAAAAAATATTTATATGTGTACACACATGCATATATACACATCTAAAAAACCCAAGTTTTAAATTTCAATAAAAATTAACCAATTAGCCAACTTAATGATCATGCATTCAATTAGACATAAGAAATGTTGATTATCTGTAATGAGAACCAACTGCAAAGAGTTACAATTCCACCTATCAGAAGATAGTCTAAGACTTTCACGCATGTAAAAACAAAACAAAACAAAACAAACACAGAAAGTTCCAACTAACCAGCACAATGGAAATCTCACTCAAGTTTTTTCCAGTTATAACGGCCCCCAGTGCCATTTACTGCACTAAAGAATTCCCTAAGGATGGAGCAGTCTTAAAGGGAGGAGGAAAACAGAGCTGGAGCCACCCTGTGACTGTGCCGGGTGCGTGGGTGTGTTCCGCGTGATGGCTGTTGCCTGGTGGAGTGGGCGAGTGAGGACAAAATCCAGCCCGAGCTCCCTCTGCCAGGCCACCAATCTGCCCACGAGGTGGTAAAGGTGCGGAAGGAGTTTTTCCTAACACACACAAGGTGTCCTGTGGACCAGCCGTGGTTCTGGTGTCTATCGGTGGAGAGGGAAGCAGGTGTTCTCTAGAGTTACTACCTAGGAAAGGTGAGCGATCGGGAGAACAGACTGGAAAAGAGAAGTTAGAAGTGGACTGTGACTATCAGTGAAAACCAGGAATAGTGTTTCTGTAACCTCAACGAAGATGGTGGGATGTTTCTATTTTGTTGATTTTCATCAGGGAAAGCCTTAAGGGGCCTCAAAGGCACAAAAGGAAGGGGACAGGAGGTGAATAGGGAAGTGTCTCACTCCACAGGAGAGCCTGTTCAGAAAACTGGCAGAAGAGCGGGCTCTGAGCGGGGCGGGGGCGGGGGGGGGGGGGGAGCAGTGTCTGAAATCCTAAGTGGTGGAGAAAGTGCACGCAGCCTTTGCCCTGGTCTGAGAGTTCTCAAAGGAAACCAGTGATCGCGATAAAGTCATAACTCTCTTCACAGTCCTACCATGAACTGTCTTCCCCAGTTTTACCTATGTTGTAAGAAGCCTGTTCATTCACATTTTAACCTAGTTACTTTACGTTTGTGAGGGTGGTAAGGGCACACGGGAGCCTTAATTTTGGATATTTTACCTCTGTGACCCTTCTTTTTCTTCTCCTCCTTTTTTTTAAACGCACAATCCCTCCCCAGCTGTCATAAATCAGGACATTTAAAAAGAAAGCAAAGCTTTGGTTTCTTTCCTCCCCGAACATCTACTGCTGAAGTAATAAATTCAGGCAAACCCTTGGCATCATTCTTTCAAGTGGCCAAGCAAAGCTAATGCTCTGTGCTAGAGACAACACTTCTGAGTACTGCCCAGTGGGTGAGGAATTTCAAGGAAGAGCCACTTTTCTATAACCCAATTTAAGATAATGAAGTAGAATGTATGATTTCCATTATGTATCAAATATTCAGCACAAGTTAGTGCAGAGAAAAATGGATGTGTACACCAAGATATGGGTTTCATTCCTCAGTAGCATTTTGAATAAAGAACATAGCAAAGAACACCCTAAACATGTCCACCTGAACAGATCACCAGATTTGTTTCTACTCAGAAAAAAGGGGTGCTAAACAAAGACACCTCAGATCTCAACTGGAAATCTGGAAGTTTCACTTCTCTCCAGAAAAGCACATGTACATAGATCTGTGCATACGATTCTGGGGGCTAAAAACACCTGCCAAGGTCCAGTCAGTTATCTCAGGTTAAGACTTCTGGCTCTCAACAATCTCACAAGGTTTCTGAAGAATGAATGATCCTCCCATTCCTACAATCTGCATTTCTCCCACTGAGTCAGGGAGGGAGGGGAAAAACAAACAAACTAAAATAAACTAAAAGTAAGAAAAACAATTTGCTTCAA
This sequence comes from Martes martes, assembly GCF_963455335.1. Classification (NCBI taxonomy): domain Eukaryota; kingdom Metazoa; phylum Chordata; class Mammalia; order Carnivora; family Mustelidae; genus Martes; species Martes martes. The sequence continues at coordinate 145,914,129 of NC_137889.1, forward strand.
AGACCATTTTTTACTTATTTGCCCTTGGAAGAAAGAACATCCCAATCTCTAGTTGCCTCTATCAAATGCCGCTGGCCGTGACTCATCCACTCTTCCTGGTCTTCATAAAGCCGCCCACAAAACCAGCACTTAAATATACACTGCGATGAGTCATCAGGCAAGGAATCCACCACCTGATAGTTGTTTTTATGCACCTTCTTAAGTTTCATTTTCAACATCATTTGCCTTTTTATCTGATTGGCCTCCTCTGCGTTCTGGTACGTCAGGCGAACATGATGCCGTCTGATGCCTAACTGACACCTAGTCCTCTCTGATAGGACGACTTTGAGGACATTGCCTTTGTACTTATTGATTACCTTCATCACGTTGGTGACTTCTGGAGAGTCAACATCAGGATGGTTTAACACGATGACGGGCTGGTTCCGACGGGGGCATTTAATCAACTGGTCTGGCTTAGCGGCAATCAGTCGAAGCTGTCTTGCAACCTGAAAAATTGAAGGATCCTTGAGATAGCGGCTGGGATCAGCCTGGATTTTGCTTTTCTTCTTGGATGAATTCACTGGTTTGGTTTTGTTTTTACTTATAGGAAGACTTCTGGAAAGCAGTTTGCCTTGCTTACTCAGTTCACTGCTTCCTTGCTGACCGTGCAGGGGGCCAGTTTTTTTAGGCATGGTGCCACAAAAAGCACTCTCTTTTCTTGGTTTTGGCCGAAGAGGTATATCAAGATTTTGGGACATATCTATGGGCCCACTTTCATTTGTCAAAGACGGTAGGTCTGAGTCTGTCTGTCTCACTGGGCAGAACGGAATGGGTTTTATTAACTGGGTCTCACGGCAAGGTATGCTGACCGGTGCTTCACACGTTGCCTCTATAATGTGGGTGTCCTCAGAAGAATTAAGAACCCTCAACACAGCCCCTTTGGGGATCAATACTGGAGTAGTAACATGGGCCTTCCTGGTCACTCTGCTTTCAGTTTTCCCACTGCTGCCTTCTATAAACTGTGGATACATTTGTGGAGGAGCGAGTGGCCCATGGATACCACCATCCTCCTGAGGCTTCGGGAGTGTGCCTGGGGAATAGCCAGTGCTGGCAAATGACACGTTAATTTCGTGAATACCTTCAGGAGCAGCTTGCGAAGTTCCCTTCGATGCCTGCCCTACAGAACGGCGATGTGCATTACTTGCAGACAAAGATGACGGCTTGCCACAGGATTCAATTAACTGAGCTATCTTTCTGCGCAAGAGTTCAATTGACTTTATTTTGGATGTTGAACTATTCCACTTAACGCCCTCAGGGACATTTTCAGACCCAGAGCTCAGAGAAAATACTGATGAGATGACTGGACCATCGAAAGAGTCCTTAGTCCTTTCAGGATTCTTTAATTCTGAAGGCTCCTCCACGGGCGGCTGAGACCTGATTCTATCTTCTCCTGGTATATTTACGTGTAAATACTCGCTTTTATGTTGGGAAGAAATCTGGCTTGTGTTTGAAACTGCCTTGTGTTCCTCGGTCTGCTTGTCTTTCAACTTCCTATGAGAGGGAACCATTTTTATAGGAATACTGATCTCATGTCTAGATTCCAAGTTACTTGTACTTACAGGCAACAAGCCCTTTTCTCCAGAGAAGGACATGGTTGCAGGTGACGCAGCCAGGGGATATAACTGCTGTGAGTCACCAAGTGAGTTCCTTCCATCTTCAGCAAAAGAAACAGCAGCTTTATATGGAAAAGGGTTTGATGCAGCTCTGAAACTGTGGAAAATACTGTTTTTTATTACAGATGCTGGAGAATGACCTCTTAAAGAGAGAGAAGGAAGAGCTGGTCTATGTGGATAGATACTACTTTTTTTCTGGAAGTCCTCAACTGTATTTGGGTAGAGAAGGGATTCTCGATTGTGCACACTAGAATTTGACATGAAAAAATCGTAAGACCTGACCCACTTCACATTTTTAAGTTGTTTCTGAACTGACGATTGAAGATGATCAGTGCCTGCCAGTTTTCCAACATTCCCTTCAATCGCCAGTGACTTTGTTTGGCTTGCAGAAACCATTTTTTCTGGTTCAGCCGAACCCTTCTCTTTAATCATATGCTCAGAATTACCCCCTTCACCCCCACCAGCTTCGGGGCGGTTACTTTCTTCCAGAGGAAACAGTTTCAGGACAAGCTGCTGGGTCCCGTTGACGACCTTCACATCAATCAGCTGGGCCAAGCAGTTGGCAGGGACCACAAGTTCTGCTGGTGCCACCACTGTCAACGGCATTCCTGGCTGGACGGGCTCTTTTGCTGGGGACAACACTTCCACCTCCACACTTTTGTTCTCAAACAGACTGCCTTCATTTTGCTCCATCAGGGTCACTTTATTTGGAATACACACTACATCTTTTTGGTATTCCTTTGATTCTGGCAACAACATGATATTGTGCATTTTGTCTTTATTTGTATGGAGGGAGAACCTTGAGAGTTGATCTGACAACTTATTTTGAAATGCAGTCCTTGGATTGGGAGCTTTTAGGAGCTCTGTGTTTTGTTTTGATGTGCTGATTCTTTTTGGCTCCAGCTTGGCAACAGTTCTGGGCGGTCGCCGTCCCCCCGCCCTCTCATGCACTCTGCGCCTGTGTTTGACAATGTAGTCATTCCGAATAGCACCATAGTCGCAGTACTCACATTGATAAGGGAATATGCCTGTGTGTTTCACCAGGTGCCTCTGGAACTCCCCTTTTGTGTAGGAAATGTAGCTGCAGTGAGAACAGATGAATTTAATCTCTTCATGTTGGAGCGTGTGCTTTTTGTACTGGAGAGGGTCCTTTGTGGAAAATCGACATTTATCGCAATAGTATTTGCCTGGCTTAAAGTTCCTTACCTTAAATTTGTTATTGATGGAACTGGCGATGGCTTCAGCTTTATTTCCTATAGGAGTAGCACTGGGATTACTATTCACAAAATGGAAATGGGAAGTGGCCACACCGAGGTTGCATCTGAAGCAAATGTATTTGTCTTCTTTCTGGCTTGGCCCAGTACCCTTTTTCAAATCTTGAAGCGGGATTTTGTCAACACTCTTGCACTTCATACACGTAGCGATGGTCATCATGGCAGCCTCTGCCTCTGAACCTTGACACAAGAGAGCTTGCGCTTCTTGTCTATCTGGTCGAGTGGCTCTATTGGCATTCGGTTGTTTGGGGGACATGGTCAAGGAATTATGTCCATCATTCACTTGAGTGGTATATAACTGCTGTCCAATATCCTTCATCTTCTTTATTTGCATTTCCAAAAAGAGAAAGCCAGAAAATTCAGGAAGACTTCACATGATAAAACCCTTAGGGGCCATCCTTCATTTAACTTCGTGACTGGAGGAGAAGCAGTGACTTCCTGGGGGGTGTCATCAGTTATCCTTGTTTATAAACCACCACAGTCAGTGTATGATCCCCAAATAGGATTGTTCTCAATTCTCTGGTAGTCCAGGCAACACTAAAGGGGGGAAAAAGAAATGACATCATAAAGCACAGTTAATACATGAACTTAAGGGTTAGTTAAGCTATTTCCACACGTATCCTCTATTTCAATGACCTTTGATTTTTACGCTAAATCTTGACATATTTTCTTAAAGACAAATTGACATTAAAATGTGATACAACAGAAATGGCAAATAAGAAGCCTAAATGGAAGACATTTTTAAATTCGGCCCCCTAAAACTCATCCCTTTAGACCAACCACAACAGGCCGGCAACAAGGAAACCACAGCTGTCGTTCAGAAGAGCCCCTGATATGTGACAGTTATTTTTAGGGGTCACGGATAGCATCCCAGTGATTTCACAGGTATAATTTCATATTAGCCTGAATAAAGCTTTGTGCAGGAGGGTGCTATTTCAACTTTAAACACACAAATTATCCAGTGGTGGAGAGAGCCAGGGCTTCGGCTCCAGTGTTCATTTGTTTCTATATGAGAGCTAACTGGCAGCTTGGATTCCCAGTTCTCTCATTTGCTCCATTTGCTTTCACAAATGTAAGAAATCAGTAATACACCGGCAATGTTGGGTAGACAGACACTGATTCCATCAACATCTTACTGAGCGTCTATTACGAGCCAGCAGTGAGCAAAACCCAGGATCAGTCCGTACATCAGGAGGGTCTAGAGAGGGGAAACAGGCAACAGGGTTATTTCTCAGGTGGTGATGAGTAATTGATAAAAATACAGCCATAAAGCCAGGCCAGGGGCCAGGGAGTAAGTAGGTGATGAGGCTGCAGGGCTGGCATGGGATGGTGTGGTGAGTCAGGAGAGCCTCCCGTTAGGCTGACCTCTGAGCAGAGACCTCAGAGTGGCCAGGGAGCAAGGACTGGGCTGTCTGGGAGAAGGGAGTTTCCGGCAGAGAGAAGGCAAAGGTCTGTGGGATGTGGGCCTGGACCCCCTGAGGAATGGCAAGGAGGTGGAGAACAGAGGGTATTGAGTGAGGAGAGGAGGGAAGAGAAGGAGTAGTCCACATGGTCAGAGGCAGGAGGGGTGCCGATCAAGGAAAGGTCTAGCACAGAGTCGTAAGGATGTGGCTTTTCCTGTCCCTGAGACAGATAATAGGGGAGACTGGAAGAGTGACTTGGCCCACTGTGATTTGTACCCCCACAAAGCCCCTACCGCTGCACGGACAAGTATCTGTGAGGGTGGAATGACAGTGTGGGGGGCTGAGGTGAGAGATGGTGGCAGCCCGGGCCACAGTGGCAGAGATGCGAATTTCCCTACACCAAGTGCCACAACAGGTGTAATGCTGACGATGACTTCTATAAAAAGTTACCTTGTACACATGCTTTTTTCTAGAACATACAAGAACTTGGAGCCAAACAAAATAATTCTATTTGGGGATCTGCTAAAAAGCCTTTATTTTATGACCTTCTAAAATCCACTGAAGCCTTCTGAGCCTCAACTTTTCATCTGGCAATTAGAATGAAGGACACTTACCCAACCTCTCCCACAGCGCTGCCACGATGACTAAAACGCTCGAGAGTGTAAGAGAACACTTCTGAAGTTTCAAAGTGCTTCTCTAAGTGTCAAGAGGCATACAGAGATACCCAGTGAGTGTCTGTTCAATGATGAGCAGCAATATGAGGGGGGGATTAGAAGCTTTGTTCTGGCACAGTGCTCACAGGCCCAAAGCCACGTAAACTTAAGTCTGAAAGGCCAACCTGCGGGAGCAGAAGGCCCTTCTGTTGGGTCAAGAGAAGTATTTATTGCATATTCAAATCCACCATAAAACCTGTCTTTAAAAGCATTTTTGGAAAGGACCACTTAACATACCATGTTTGACTACAGGGTTTATTTTCTTTGACACTGTTGTCTTTCCCTATTTTGCTTTTGCAGAAGATAGCTGCTTCCTTTCAAAGGCAATTCTCAGTATGCAGCAGAACCCTGGTGGCATCTAGGACTCAATCAGACTTGCCGCACCATGAATGTGTATGTAATACTTAGACAGCAAGTGGGCAGAGGCCCGTGGGGTCACAAGGTGCTCCCTCTGCCTTTAGTGTTTGAACACATACCTATGGAAGAGGACTGTGAAGAGGGCAAGACGTGCAAATGCCTCCAGCTAGCAAACTGGTAATGGGCAAAGACAAGGACTTCCATTTCCCACTGCACTCCTGGCATACACAACAGGTGAAAGTTTTAGGAGTCACTCGTAGAAGCTCCCAGGCACTTCATTTTCCAGAGATGTAAACTGGATTTAGTGAAGGGAGACCACAGGGACAATACTAGCACCAGAACTTCTAGAAGCAGAACTTCTGCTACTCCTCAAGCGAGTCACCCTTTCACACCTGCTTATTTACCTACATTCAGCTACATGATTTCTAAGCCCAGTCTCCCAGTGCTGACCCCTGAAATCACAGGCTTCTACCATCTGAGAATGCTGCTATCGTCAACGTGTTCACATAGGCATTTTCATCCCATTAAAATGGAACAAGAGGGGCACCTGGGTGGCTCAGTGGGTTAAAGCCTCTGCCTTCAGCTCGGTTCATGATCTCAGGGTCCTGGGATCGAGCCCCACATCGGGCTCTCCGCTCAGCAGGAAGCCTGCTTCCCCGCCTCTCTCTGCCTACTTGTGATCTCTGTCAAGTAAATAAATAAAATCTTAAAACAAAACAAAACAATGGAACAAGATCTGTGGCCAGAAGCTAAGAAAACCATGGCTCCAAGAATGCACAGGGGGACTCTAACATATTGGGTTATGTTAGGGAATGGTCCAGTGGCTCCCAAATGTGGAAGAGTCTCAGTGTCACAGGTGAGACAGACAATTCTGGACTTACCCCTATGCTAGTGAGTTGTGGTGAAAAGCCAGTATTAGAAATCACTGGAAGAAACTGCCAGCAACATTTCAAACCTTTAAGTCATCTTCACCAGTTGATCATGCAATTGATGGTCTAATATTGCAATAAACAAAACTGTTCCCGTCTTTAGGCTGCTAATTTTATTGTCCTGTAGTTCTCATTGTTGAGAATTTGCCCTTAAATGAAAATGAAACCACTGTCCTTGTAACTTTCTTATATCCTGGTTCTGGGGCTACAAATATCCTCATCCCCCTTGACAGAACCGTGATCAACTTGCACACCTTTTCTCTCATTTAGTCCTTGGTTCTCAATTCTGTTCCAAAGATCTGCATACCAGCTGATATCAAATCTGCTGTCTACTAGCCCCGTAATCCTACTATCTAGAGAGAGGGAGGGGGCAAGAGGACAGGAGGACGGGAGGGCAGAGAGGGGAGGAAAGAAGTAACTCACTTGCCAGGCACAACCTGCTTACCAACTACTTCAACATCTTACATATTAATTCTAAGAAATTCTCAAGAATCTTCAGACGAGATTCCTCCATTTGAAGACTCACCCAAACCAGGATTCCAACTGTGCATTTTTAGTTTTCCAGCACTTTTCCCAGTCTCCGGGATTCTTCAAAATTTATAGAAAGCAGTTTTGCCATTTTCTTTCCAAGTCCTCTTAAAACTTGTAGACATTATTCCTCCTAAAACTGAAAACTTGAAGTCCCAGACAAAGTCCCAGACAGACTGGACGGTAAGATCACATACTTGGCAAGAAGTGGAGTGCATCCTGATGGAGGAAAGTCCCCAGGGAATGAACCAAACCATCTACAGCGTTGAAGGAGTGCAGTCGTCTCAGAAGTATCTCCATAAAACTATCTTGCCAGTTATTCTGAGTTAAGAATCCTTAGGAGCAAGTGCCAGTAGGAAGTGTGAGGCTGTGATTAGCAAATATGTTTAATGGGAGGCAAGACATCTAAGCTACATTCGGATTACAGTCACCTGTTCCAAGTGTCTTCCTGGCTTCTAAACCATTCTCAAGATAATGCAGTGTTTCTACACTGGCACTTCCTCAGTTCAGATGACAAAGATGCCATGCTTGTGGCTAATTGTGGGGGGTAAAGATCTGAGCGCACCCCATGACAGGTGTGAATGGATGTGGTGAATGGCAGGGAAGAACTAAGATGCCTTTGCTGCTGGTGCCACACATGAGCGCATCTGACGTCACTGCAGGTGCACCCGAGTGACTGGCTCGCGAGCCCACTCCCTTTGTGCAACTCATTCTGTCTGGCTCACATAGGGTCCAGCCACCTGGGAAGCTGGGTCCTCTTGGGAAACTACTGCCCAGGGAGCTGATGACTGAAGCTTATATGAGATGATAAAAAGCCGTGCATGCCCGACACTGGAAGGGCGCTCAGTAAACTGCAGTTTCAGTGTTGACCTACCTTTCAAACTCATGTCTCTATCCCAAAACCTCTGCATTTGACCTCCTAGGACTAGAAACATGTAAATATTTTTAAAGATAACTTAGGAGGGCTTTCAAAAGCACAGAAAATATTTAGTATTATTAACCGTGGACACAAGAAATAAAATGTCTGATGAATAATAAGTTGTGTTTTTTTAATAGAACGCAATGAGCTTTTTAATGCAGAATTATCTACAGCATCAGCTGTAAAAATTATCTAAAGCATCAGCTAAAGATGACTGACACACCCCAAAGAGAAGGGCATGGTTTGTCATAAATGTGCTTCCTGAGTCTTGTCTCTTCCTAGGGAGAGGCTGTGCAGCATTCCCTGCTGCTGCCTTTTCTTTTTGATTTTGAGCTCACCTGGCCTGGTTTCTTAAGTTTATTATGCAGATGGATGGAGAAAGACTAAGTTTGTCAGACACCAGGTCAGTGACACTATAAAAACCTATTAAAAAGAAAAGCCTATAAAAACCATGAGGGTTATACAAGTTCTCATTAAGATGGAAGCATCGCACTTCTAAATACTGGAAACGTCAAATGCTCAACAGAATCAGAAGAGAAGTAAGTAGTGACACAATTTAAAGCTGCAGATTCAGGAATCATAGTACAGGGATTCAAATCCCAGTGCCATCCCTTTCTAGCTGTGTGACCTGGGGCCAATTGTCCGATTCCTGTTTATAGTCCCTAGTCACAGGCGTGTCATGAAGATTACATGACAATGTGATGTAAAGTGCTTAGGTCAGTTACACATCATAATCTCTTAAAAAAATAAAGAAATTATGCCAATCACATGAATAGTCAAAGGGTCTAAAATACATGCTTCTTCACTGCCTAATGATTGCTTTTTCCCAAATGTACACTGAATCTCACATCACGATTTTAATTACAGTTACTGGGTTGTATAGCCTAAAACACAATTTACCTCTGGAGCCAAGACCGTCACCTAGCCTTAGAGGCAAAGTGGCTAATGTGAAAAGATGCAAGAACCACATAAGGGAGTACTCACTACAACTTGGGTTTATGTATAAGCCAGTTACTGAATTCCCTGATCCTCTCCAAGCCCAGCTGAACTGTGAAATATCCCTGTAAGTGCAAGGACATTTACAAGCTAGATGGTAGTGTGAGAGGTGGCCAGCCAATTACATCACATACATGCCGCCCGCATCAACACCTAGTTTTGGTTCCTGAGATGTCCCCCAAACTAAGTAGTAGTAGTTGACTGGCCACATCATTTCTGGATGGAGAAGCAGAGTCAGGACGCTCTCTCCCGGAATCCTTCCATGGGGCTTCTACCAAATCCACTGCCAGTGCAGGGACGGAGCTGCAGTACTATGAGCAAAGGGAACGGAGTTAGAAGGTTTGCAGTTCAAACTGTGATTCTGTCCCTGTGTCTTGGGGTCCTTAGGCAAGTAATTCCCTCTGTGCATTGTCAGGCAAGGAAACAGGCTTTAGGATCTTCAGATTTAAAAGGTAATTAGGAGAGCCAAACAAGAGAACATACACAAAGCACACAGCCAGCGACAGAGAGGTTCAAAGTTTTTTTTTCCTGTTCCTTTTGTCTACTTAGTTATAGCAAAGACTGGTCTAAGAAATGTTCCCAGCAAGCAAAATTTTAAAGCATTCTACCTCAAAGTGCCCAGCAGCATGTAGACAGTAACACCTGATTGGGGGGGGGGGCAACATTAGGCCTGTAAAGTGCTACCACTGCCCAGGTAAATGGTGTTTACGAAGAAGCTGGTAGCTCACTCAGCAAGGACTCTTTCAGACCATTACAAAGAATCAGAACTGAACTGAAAGGGTACCTAGTTCTAAAGAAAGAAAAACACCAAGTGTTTCTTTTTGCCAAACTACCCTGCACTTTGAAATGACTGAAGTGCAAATTGATGGCCCCTGAATGACAAAAATAATAATAAAAAAAAAAATACTTCCAAATGTTGCTGACAAGTGTATAGCTTTAGGGATTCTAGATTTCCTTCTGAAACCAAATGTACCACTTGGGGCACAGAATGGGGCAAGAAGGCTGGACAAGAAAGCTGCTGTACTGATTCCTCTACTTTCTAAGGGGAAAGTTTAAGAGTGGAAAAGACAATGACCTTGGGAGGTCAAGATCAAGGTTTAAAAGCTAGATTTTAGACTTAATAGCTGTGTAAATCTGGATCTATTAACCTCCCCTGAGCCTGAGTTTTCTCACTTGTAAAGTAGGAATGGTAATGACTAATTTACACACTGATGTGGGGAAAAGGTATATGCAGACAGCAGGTAACCTTATGCTTAACAAACAGAACATGTTCTGTTAAGAAATAAGTCAAACTGTTATTGTAAGACTCCTATGAATATAGAGGAGTCCGGGAAACTCCTGAGAAGCAGAAACTCTTAGCTTAACAAATCAGCCAGATGAGATCCTCGGGGGCTGGAGGCCAGGATGTCCTCCACAGCCCCAGCTACAAAGGAGTTATTTGGAGACAGACTTGACACAGTGAAGCTCTTCAACTGAGACTGTATCAGAAAACTAAGTTATTACATAGTTTTTTTTTTTTTTTAACAATGTAAGAGAAGACCTTTCAACAGAAAGAATATGACCAATGACAGAGTGTTAAAGTATCAAACTTACAGTTCTCTATGTGGAAAAGAAATGTTCTGGGGAAATTATGCTCTTGTTAGCATTAAAAAAAAATACAAGGTAAAAAACAAAGTAGTATTACAAGCAACATTACAAAATTGTGTGTTACTGAACACACCTATGGAATTGAGGTCTCTAAAGGTGACAAAAATGAAGGACACATATATTTCTGTATCCCCCCCACCCCGTTTTGGCTTAAAGAAAAACCAAGTTTTGTAGATGAAATGGATTAAGGATTTAATAAAAAAGTATAATCAAATACAGAAGAAGTATCTCCCACCACAGCAGTGATTATTAACTTTGACTGCATTAGAGTGACCCACTTGTCATAATACCCCCAGGATGGTAAACTTATTTTTGAAGGAGGTACCTGGGATGGTCACCCTACTGCACACTAGAATTACCTGGAGAGCTTTACAAGTAATGATGCCTGGGCCCCACTGTGTGTGTGGGAGGCTCTGGGAGTTTTAAAAGCTTTCCAGATAAATCTAATATACAGCCAAGGTTAAGAACCACTACCTGACATTATAGGTGCACAGAACTGTGTGGGAATGGCAAGAATATTACGAACGTCGTTGTACAATCTCTTATATACCCATCCCAGCCAAGGGTGCTGGAAATGGGGACAAGGCCACTCCCTTGGAAGGTAGTGGGATGACTGGGCAAGGGGATGCTGGGTCCTACCCTTGCTTAGCCATTTGACCTTGGAAATGTCATCACTGATACTCTCTGTAAAGTATGTAATGACAGTAACCGCTTTGCAGATTCTTGGAAATGTAACTGTTTCTGGCATGGTACCAATGCCTGGCAGTTTGTGCGTATAACGAGCACAAACCAAAACTATTTTACCCCCACACCTGCCATGGCTGCTGTCTTTCAGGAGTGTAATGGGAGATAGAGAGCAGTCGTAAATGGGTGTTTTCAGTGAAGCAGTAAATGCTGTATCAGTGATCTGATCTGATCAGGACGCTCTCGGTGGCTGGCTGGCCTTGGCAATCCTGGAGCATCTTGACTGAAGTCAGGTGGATGGGGTGCCAGGTGCCTGCAGAGGCACATTCATACATTACCTCAACATTCCTCAAAGTACACCTTCAATTATCTGCTGCTTCTAAGATAACAGAGCTGCAGAGGCTGTGTGTCTTTTCCCCGGTCATGGAGTTGGTCAGCTGGTGTCTAATCAAAATTCTTTTGCTTTCTGCTAGTGGGCTGTGCGAGACTGTGAACTGAAGTCACAGCATCTGCTGTCACTCAGGTACTGTTCTTACTTCCTGCCTGGGGCTGTTGAGCTGCAGATGAGTCAAAAGTGTGGCAAGTTCCAGGGCTGTTCCTTCTTTCAGGCCTTGTCTTCTCAGGCACCAAGCCCCATCTAGCCTCACATCTGCAGGCCCTGGCACAGGCTTCTACACCAGGGATCCTGTGAGGCTGCAAGCACTGCACAAATACCGTGCAGCAGAAGCCAGGCATCTGGATGTAAGTCCTGGGTCTGTGCAGCCTTGGTTCCCCAGGAATTGTCTTCCAGAAAATAAGGAGAATGAGCCCCCAAGACGCTTCTCAAGCAGGGATGTATGGCAAGGTAACACAGGAGCTTAAAATAAAAAGAAAAGGTTTCCTAGGACTCAGGTGACCTAATAAATCAGACTGCTCTTTTCCTGAAATGGGATGAGGCACGCGGTTTACAATTTTTTCCAGGTGATTCTGCTGCCTCACCACCCCTATTCCATGATGAGAACATCTGGATTACAGTCTCTGGACTCTCCACCCCCCTTCATTCCAAGGATGGCTTCTGGAAATTGCAATTAGCTGGGCTGGCATATGTGAACAAAGAAAATGCAGTCTACCCCAGGCAGCTTGAGAACAGTCAAGACTGGGAGGCCTCACTCTGAGGACCTTGTTTACCCATCAACAGCACAGGGCTTGGCACAGGAGGCACTCGACACATATTGGTTGAGGGAATGAATAAATGACTGAATGAATGAAATGTCAGCCTTCATGGCAACGATCATGAAAATGTTCTTTGTTCTTCCTCTTGCCCCAAAACTGGCCTGGATCTCTTTACTTAAAGGCAAATATACCAGGGCAGATCCTGGTATTGTTTTTTTTTTTTTTTCCCCCCACATTGGTATCACTGAATTTTTAAAAATATACATTAGTTTGACGTAATGTCAGGAAGGAGGCTCAATGGAATAATACCCTCCTTTGTCTGTCTTCAAAATGCATCTGTAATGAATGTTATCAGCATAACAAAACCGGATACATACAAAAGGGTTATCTTTCAAGGCTATATTATATCTAGGATAAGAAATAATTTTAAAGAGTGCATCCTAGGTGAAAAAGAACATTAATATCAGATGATTAAAACAGGCTAACGTTCTCCTGGCATTCTGAAGAGACTATATGACACTGATTTCTAAACAAATATTTGCTGGGATTCGAGAACCCTCCACCAGTATCTCCTATTGTGTACACACATGACCGAGGGGCTGAACTTTGCATCCCTGACTCAGAGAAAGATAAAGGCATACATTCTTATTCTTCCTCCTTTCCTCTAGGAAAGCAGGACAAGCTCCTGGAGACCACGGCTGTCTTAACCTTGGTGACTTCAGTTCTAAACTCAAGAGATATAATTCTTAAAAGACTGTAACACATTACAGTTCAGCTGTGTAGACTGTTAAATAGAGGACAAAGTGCTAAGTCACTTTTTAACTTGTTTAATGTTAGACTAATTGTTCATTATCCTAGTTTTTAAAGTCAGCGTTATTTTAATGCGCTACATTTACACAGAGGAACTTAAGTGTTCCCTTCCTTTCTCTCCTTTGGTTTCCCTTTCCGGTGAAGAAATAGGCACTCCTTTGCACCCTGCCTGAAACCGCCCGACAACCCAGGAGCGCAAGAGAGAAAGGACAGCTGGGATGGGGAGGTCCCACAAAGGCTGCCACCAGCGTCGGAGCAAGTCAAACCTTCCCCATCCACCCTCCCCTGACTCCTCTCTCCGGCAGAAGGTGCCCAGGTCCTCCGTGCACAAGCCCATCCCGGGGCACACGCCGCGCAACTCTCAAGGAAAGACAATGCCAGTCCGGTTTTCAAGTTTATTGTTGGCACTCTCACACCGAGGGCACACGGTCTCCAAGGCGAGTCCTCATCTAACAGCGTGGTGCTAGGAAGGGGGGCGCAGGGGCTCACTGCGTGGTCTCCCGGGGCCGGTCGGGCCGTGGCGGGGCTGCGGGGTCTCCTCCAACTACGGACGGAGAGTCCCACCACGTCAACGCTTACCTCCCAGGCCCGCAGGAGGCTTTAAAAATGGCCTCCTGACGACACTTCCTGCTCGGAGCGACCGGTAGAAATCCTCGCAGGAGATGCATCATTTAAAACGCTGGGGGCGGGCGGAGGAGGCCGGCTCGGCGGCTCCACACCCGCGGCCCCGCAGTCCGCACGCCGCCGCCCCGAATCGCGACCGACGCGCGGGGGGCGAGCCTGCGGGGTCGCGGCGGCACAAAGGCCCCGCATGCCGCCGCCACCGCGGCCCCAGGGTCTGGGCGGCCCCGGGCCCGGAGCCCCCTGCCTGTCCCCGTCCCGCCCCGAGGGCCTTCACGCTACGACGCGGCTGGCCAGTCGACCGCGCGACACGCGGATACCGTGGCCCGCACGACCCGGCCCCAGACTGCCCGCCCCGTCCCGCCCCGGCGCGGCCTCCTCAGGCCGCCCCCCGCCCCGCGCGGCCCCCGCAGCCGCCTCCGCGCCCCAGCCCGCCCCGCCCGTCTTGTGCGCGAACCCGGGGCCCTCGCCCTCCGGCGCAGCCACTCACCCGGCCGGCGGGTCCCGGCTCCCGGGAAGGGGCGTCTACACCGCCGGCCGCAGGCCGCCACCGCCTCCGCCTCCGCCGCGCCCGCTGTAGGTCCCTACTCGGGGGGGCGGAGTCGGGCCGGCGCCGCGCGTGCGCAGTACGACGCGGAGGCTCGGCTGCGGCGCGGGCGGCGCCGGTGTTCCCCAAGTCAGAGCCTGCCGGGGCCGGGTCTCCGCGCTCGCGGGAACTGGAGACCCATCTCGGTCCGGGTGCTGGGCTCCCAGCTCGACCCAGCTCGTCCACACCCACTGCATGCAGTGGCCTCTGCTTGGTTGCCCGCAAGCTCAGGAGCCTCCGGCAAATGGGGAACCATCTCCTTCCAATGTCGCCGGGGAGGACTGTTCGCGAGCGCCCGCTGTGTGCCCGTGCTGGGTGTAAGCCGAGGGCGCCGTAGCTCCCTGCCCGCATGGAGCTTGAAGTCCGGCATCGACTGAGGGAGGGCGAGAGAGAAAAGGAGCCCAGCTCTTCAACCTCCAAATTTCTTCCTCTTTTGAAAGCAGCAGTGAATGATACGGCCTTGAGTCGGGTTCGAATCCCGAGTCTCCCGGACTTGTTTGCATTCTAGCTTTGGGACCTTGGGCAAAGAAGCCCCTTAATCGCCTGACCTCGCCGAGGCTCGGAGTTGCCCTTACTAAAGGCGGGGAAGACCGTACCTGCAGCCCAGAGTCTTACCTATCACATAGGTGGTTGTTGAGGGCCAGGCGAGACAATGATTGTTGGGAGAGTCTGGAGATGGTGTGAGCTCATTTAATGCTAGTGTTTTTTCCTGCTACTTGGACTCCAATACCATTTTCCGGGAACTTCGCTGCACTCCAAGCACACGCGCACTTTTGACCTTCCGGAAAGAAAGTGTACCTAGAATAGACCCCTCTCTGAGGAAAGAAGGGGACCAGTCCCAATAATCAGTGACTCAGATGCGGCTCCCTACAAAGTGCAAGTGCTCCCAAGGAACAGCGGACTGTGGCAGGGAGCAGCGGCACCGGCACCGGCACTGGCAAGCACGGTTTCTCCAGGAGTAACAGCCGAAATTTTATTTCAAAGCTCCGGAAGGAGCACGGCTGGTTTCCAACACCTTCCTGTTGGAGGCTGGAGGTCAGGGTGCGTGGACATTGGCCAGAGGCAGGGAGGAGAGGCAGAACTGGGGGCGGTTCTTCAACACGGAGAAGTGAAGTTCAGGAAGACAGTGTGAGGCACAGGGCCAGCAGCCAGGAAGAAATGCCCACCCTGAATAGCAAGAGTAGGGCAAAGAGAATGCCAGTCCCGAGACTGAACACCAGCCGCAAATTCTTGCCCCTGCTCTTGCTGCAAGACCCGACCTTCATTCCTCGTAAGGGAGCCTCTTGGTCCTATATCTCCTACCGCTCAGAAACTCTAGCAGACCTTTTCTCAGAAAAACCCATTTGTGCACAAAGAGTTCCATCTCCCTCAGAGAGGGGTGGGCTTGGGAAGGACACTGAGAATCTAAACGGCCTAGAAATCGCTTAGTGGCAAAAGCAGCTAAATCAGGAAACACTGTTATTTCTAAGTATCAGAGAATCAGAAGTCCAAGCATTAGAGATTTTTTCCTAAATCGTAGCTGAATTGTTGCCTCTCCTTGTAACTTCCACTCATGCCTTACAGTTCTGCCCTCTTGGGTCACACAACTGATGAAAGAGTACCTCTGGCTTTCCTGGCGATTTTTCTGGAGTTCGATAGAGCTTGTTATGAATTCCAGGTCAGGCACAGAGAAGCTGTGAGCCTGCTCCCTAACCTGTCTGAACCTCAGCTTCTCATGTAAAATTCAGCGAACAGTAAGACCTAGCTCACAGGTGAATTGTCTACCGTAGACAAGAGAAAGCAGGTCAAGGCTTAGTGCAGTCCCTGACAGATTTACATTTCCCAGAAGCCCACATTCAGTCAGATTAAAATGCTTTGTGGAGGGTCTGGAAGTGGGAGTGTTTACAGCTTGGAAAAGGGCCAAGAAGGAATAGAGATCACTCCCATTGAAACCCTTAAGGTTGACATATTGTTCCCTCTTTAAGAAAAGGAGACTTCACCTGGAAATGTTATTTCTGGACCTTCAACCACGGCACATGGCTGACCTTTACAGCTGCCATTGTGTCTTCTTCCCTGTCCTGCTTAGTTTGCCTAAATCTTTTTTCAGTGCTCAATAGATCACCTTTGTTATAGGTTGAATTATGTCCCCGCAAAAGATATGTTAAAGCCCCAATCCTCAGTGAATGTAAATGCAAATTCACACCTGTGGATGTGACCTTATCTGGAAATAAAGGTCTTCCCAGACATAATTAAGATGAGGTCATTAGGTGCGCCCTAATCTAATGCAATTGGTGTCCTTAAAAAAGAAGAAATCCAGAGAGGCGAATGCCATGTGAAGACACAGAGAAACACAGGGAGAAAGGTCACCATGCAAAGACAAGGCCAGTGTGGGGTTATGTTGCCACAAGCCAAGGAGCACCTGGGGCTGTCAGAAACTGGGAAAGGCAAGAAAAAATCTCTCCCTATAGCATTCTCAAGGAGCACGGGCCTGCTGATACCTTCATTTTATACTTCCTCTCCAGAACGGTGAGATAATAAATTTCTGTTTGTCACAGCAGCCCTAAGAAACTAATACAGGCTGCCAGATTTGATTGTCTGATAAATAGAAGAAAGGAGGGAAGACATGCAAACAAAACCAGTCATTGAGTATAAGGGTTGGGAGATGTCCATTCATTTACTTATTCATTCAACAAACATTCACTGAGCTCTAACTTAGTGCAGACACAAGCAAGCTAGGTGCTGAGGACAGAGTGCTTGAGGAACAAAATCAGGCTTCTTCAGGGAGCCTTCCTGTTGCTAGGGGTGGTGATCAGACAATTAATGGAATATATAGTTAATATTAGGGAGGGCTAGAGGTCAAAGGGGAAAAACTAGGTAGTGTGGTGTGGAAGGGAGTGCAAAGCAAGAGAAAGGATGATCAAAAAGGCTCAGTGAAGGGGACTTTGAAGATGAGCTCTAAGCCATCAGTAGGATCCAGCATGGGAAGATGGAAGAGAGCTTCACACATAGGGTAAGAGCACATGCAAAGACCCCGAGATGGGCAGAGTTGGGCATGTTTGAAGGAGAGAAGGAAGGACTGCAGTTCTAGATAATGCTGGATTGTGATGTTGGGGAGTCATTTATTGGGATTCTGCTAGTGAGGACCTTGTGGCTCAGAGGAAGGGACTGCACCCTCAATGTGCCCCAGAAATGGGCCAGGTCTCTAACAACAGGGTCTGGATCTTTGGGCTAGTTGCGGGAGTTCGGGGGGAGGGGGCGGAGGCGGGCAAAGACATGTACATCTCAGGCATTTCAAGACTGTGCATAAAGATGAGACCCCAGGAAGTGGCTTTGTTAGTTTGTTTAAAATATTTCAGAAATGCCTAGTAAGTTCTTTGAGCTTTAGTTTGCTCACCCGTGAAAGAGGGGGGAAAACGTCTCTTTGCTCAGGTTCTCCAGAGTCGTGAAGGACTACAAAGATACTCAAATTCAGTGCTCCTCCCATTCCTGGGACGCATTGGGTGGAGGCTGCAGAGTCCCAGTCCCAATCCCGTTACTTTTTGGTACGGGCTGTGTGACCTTGGACAAGTTACTGCCGGTCTCTGAGATGCTTTTATCAACTCAAAAGAGGGCGGACAGCCACGCCTGAGACCAGTCTTGGGTTCCAGACACCCTGTGCCACCTGGCTGCGCTGTGTTCTTGGGGCACGCGCCCTGCTCCGCCGCCTCTGGAGCCCTGCGGGCCGGCGCAGTAGGGCACGCGGAGCGGGGAGCAGCGCGCCGGGCATGCGCGTCTGGTAGAACCATTGGAGGCAGTCTTTAGCCTCCCCGCACCACCCCCCCGCCCCGCCCCGCCCGCTCTATCGCCCTCCCCACCCTCACCCCGGCGCCGCGGCCGCGAGCGCGGGAGCTGTAGTACCTCGGGCGGCCTGTGGCGTCGCTGCGCGGCCGGCCCCGCGGGCTCCGCGCCTGTAGAGCTCTACCCGGCGCGGGCAGCTTTACGTTCACCTGATCGCTGGCACAGCAACCTGGGCGTCCCCAGCCTGCGGCGCGACCTCCCTCCGACGTGCTTCTTCGCGATGTGCTGCTTTGCTTTTGTTTCTCCTAGACCGCGGGAGCGGCGGGGGCTGGACTCTCCGCACTGGCGAGACTCCCGGCCCAGACGCGTGCGCTCTCGCGACCGGCGTTTGCAAAGTTGGTATTTAACCAAAGGCAAATTCCTACCTGGGGGGCCAGAAGAGTGGGATCAAAGGGGCTCCTGATGATTCAGAGCCTCCCATTCTTCACATTTTCTTTGATAAGTAAGTGTGCCCCCCTGCCTCTGGACTGTCAGTTCCACCAGCGCACGTGTCCTTGTCACGGCTATTTTGTTCATCAGTGACGCGCCAGAGTTAGCATATGCCAGGCCTGAACAGACCCGGCTTCCAGGACCAAGCTGGCCTGACCCGCCAGCGTCCCTTGCTTGGACCAGGGGGTAGCCAAAGCCTGAATAAGACAGGGCCGTCCCCGAGGAGGTTCCTGAGGGAGGTACAAAAGGGAGTGCAAAAGAGGAGAGGAGCGTTTAGAACGTTCTTCGCAATCCGACACAGCTTCGGCATCCCAGCGCGGGATCCGCGGAACAAGGTAGGGGAATTCGGGTGTGTACTCTAACTCAGGTCTCGTGGCCCAAGCTGCGTCAGTGGATGCCTGTGTGTTGAGAAAGGATGGGGGCGGGGGAAACACCTGGTCCTTTGAGGCAGATAGCTCTAGGCTGCGGTGATAGCCTCCCGCCCCAGCTCCTTGCTTCCACTCTCAGACATGCTGAAGCATCCAGAGTGCCCCTTCCACAAAGCAAGTGGGATGGAGCCACTCCCCCGCTGGAGTCCTTGCAGGACCCTCCAGTCCTATTAAGACCTGACCTCCAAGAGCATCCCTTCCTCCCTTCTCCTTCCTGTGCTTTGCCAAGCTGGCTCCCTCTGCAGCGCTGATGCACAGGGCTTCTGTGTCCCAGGACCCTAGCAGGCGTTCCTGCTGTCTGTGACATCTCTCATCTTTCTCCTCTCAACTCAAACCCCCCCTTCTTAGAAGTCTTTCTAACAGTTTCATCTCCCATAGACATCCCCTCCCTACACTTTAGCACATATTTGTGTTTACGTTTTTTTTTTTAACATTTTATTTATTTATTTGACAGAGAGAGAGATCACAAGTAGGCAGAGAGGCAGGTGGAGGGGGTTGGGGGTGGAAAGCAGGCTCCCTGCTGAGCAGAGAGCCTGATGCGGGGCTCCATCCCAGAACTCTGGGATCATGACCTGAGCCGAAGGCAGAGGCTTTAACCCACGGAGCCACCCAGGCGCCCCTGTGTTTACATTTTTTATGACAAACTGAAATCATTTATTATTTGTTTACTTGGGTCTTCTCATTCTCCTACACAACGAAATAAGTTATTGGTCTGTGTTGTTCACCTAAGTAGTGGACCTGGAACTCAATAGACACCTATGATAGTTGAATGCCTACTGTCTTGGTGTGAGTCGCCAGAGCTGAAAGCAGACTTGGAATCCATGGGTCCAAATACTGACACTTAACTCTTCCTCTATTCGTTCATCTCTAAATTTTCTCATCTGGGAAGTGATGGGGATAAAAATCGTATCTGAAACTGAGATGATTTAACTGTGTAGAAGACTGAAAGAGATGCTCAGATTGAGAGCCCCAGGTAATTTAGCTATTGCATCAGTTTGGATGGGCTAGGTTACATCATAGCAATAAACAGCCCCCAAATCTCAGTGGTTTAAAAAGACATAGATTTATTTTTCATTTATGCCATATGTCCACCATAGATTGCCAAGAACTTGGCTCCTTGACATCAGCCAGGCTAACAGAGCAGCAACCGACTGAAGTTGCCAAGGCAAAAAGGAGAACTTGGCTTAATTGAGTACTCTTAAACTTCCAGCAAGAAGTTCTCAGAAGAAAGGACTAAAATTTCAAGTCTTGCTTGTAGCTAGGTGTGGCTCTGTGTGCCTGTCATGGTTCCTTAAATTTAGATGTCTATATTCAAAATCATGTACTAAGTTGGCATGTCATTTTCCCCAGCAGGATGGCGATCAGCATCAAGATTCCTCAAGTAATTAAAAATAATAAAAAGAAGGGGCACCTGGGTGGTTCAGTTGTTAAGCATCTGCCTTCAGCTCAGGTCATGATCCCAGGGTCCTGGGATCGAGTCCCATATCGAGCCCCACATCAGGCTCTCTGCTTCGTGGGAAGCCTGCTTCTCTCTCTCCCCCTGCTTGTGTTCTCTCTCGCTCCGTCTCTCTGTCAAATAAATAGAATCTTTAAAAAAATAATAAAAAGAGAAAGTTATATCTAGTGTCATAATATTCAATTTGGCTTTACATTTATTGGAAATAAAGAGCCCTCTCCCACTCCACTGGGGATGTGTTATTTGCAGACAAGTGCTTGCAAATACGTCTGAAAATCTTCCTTATCATTCACAAATAAACATGTGAAAATTATAGGTAGCCAGTCATGAAAACTATTTCCAGTGCTGCAGAATGTACATTGCATTGTCATCTATATTTTGAACAAATTTTATTCTCCAACCAAAACACGATACTTGATTTTTAGAATATAATGAACTACTCTACTTTTAATTCTATAGGATGGATTTCTAGAATTGAAATTGCTGAGTAGAAAGATATATATTTTAACAGAGTTTGCCAGGTTAATTTCCTAAGTCCTGAAGTAATTTCAGTGCCCATTGTTATTAGCAATTGGGTCCCCTTGCCCCCTACTAAGACTGACTGTAACATTCTTCTGAACTTTTTGCCACCTCTCGGTGAAAAACACGTTAGCTCATTGTTACTTTAATTGGAATTTCCCTGATAATTGTGAAGTTGAGCTCCTTTTCATTTGTCTATGAGCATCAGGATTTTCCCTCCTATCAAAGGGCTATTTTTAATCCTTTGATTATTTTTCAACTGGGCTATTTGTCCTTATATTATCAATTTACGTCAATTACTGGAGTAGCATACATAAGAATCTTTTATCTGACACAGGTGCTTCAAAGATTTTTCACAGTCTATTCTTTCCAACTTTGCTTATTGTCTTTTTGTCATATTTTAAATACTTACATAGTCAAATGTTACATTTTCCTTTTTTTGATTGTCCTGTCTTTCTTAAAAAAATCCCCAGGGACACATGCTGCCACAAATGCCAAGAGCATACCCATATTTTCATACATTTTTTCCTAAATAGTTATTATTATATATTTTTTATCTTTAAAGATTTCATTCTTGGGCAAATTATTTTTTTCTGTAGATAAAAGGAAGAATGTGCCTTTTCCTCCCTGTGTGACAAGGTTTTGGACGCAGCAATCTGTATTTAAAGGAACCACCCTTCTCTCGCTGACTTGTAATAACACCTTTGCCTCCTTTAGGGTTCCTACTTGTGAATTTTTAGTATGTTTCAGTTAGGGTGACTTTCTGTTAAAAAAAAATCTGGCAAGGCAAGATTGCCTGCTCACCCCTTCTCCACTATGTATTTTTTTTTTCATTAGGGTTTTTTAAGGTATCCTTTGACATTTATCCTCTATGTGAAATAGAAGGTTTGTTTGTTTGTTTTCACCTTTTATGCTGGTCCTAAGGGCTACGGAATTGGACTGATTTGATCAAGCATCCTCTTGGATGACTAGCCTGACAACCCAACCCCCCCCTCCCCCCGCCCCGCACCTTCTTGGTGGCTCGCCCCTCCGTTAGGCACAGAAAGTGACCATGGGGGGACTTGTTGCTGCAGGGGTCCAGGAACCTGCTGGGGCGGCTGGAGTGGGGGCCGGGCCATAGAGTGAAACAGAGCTGGTGTTCTTGTCTCAAATGGGTCCTTTTTACTCTGAAGGGTGCCTCGTAATTCACACAAAAGCCCCACATTAGCAGCGGGCCTCCAGGGCGGAACTGCCAGGGAACAGAGCCCATCCTAGTTAAAGCTGCTCCCACCCCCTTTTGTGCCCGCCCCACTGCTTGCTCTGTTATCCCTCAGAAAACAGCTTGGCTGCAGTGCCCAGGCTGGCTGTGGTGCCTCAGACCCTTGCATTGAATCCCAACTTTGAGCACCTCTTTTCCTGGATCTCCGCACTTTCAAAATAGGTGACCACTTTCTGTGCCCTTGCTGCCTTTCAGCCTAGGGTAGCAGTGCCACCTGCTTGTGTGAGGGTGGTCTCCTGAATGCTCTCCTTGCTTCTGCCCTCCCCAGTCTTCATCTTCAGTCTGTTCTCAGCCCCGCAGCCTGAGCGATCCTTTTAAACTGAAGTCTTGGGTAGTATCTGAGTCTGGCCAGGGACCTCCCACCCCATTCAGAGTCAAAGCCGGTCTTCCCAAGGGCAGCAAGTTTCCACCTGAGCAGCTCCTGTTGCCTCTCTGACCTCTCTCTGGTTACTCTGGCTCTCAACTAGTTAATCCTCTGTTTATTCATTCATTCATCAAATATTCTTTTGAGTGTCTGCTTCTGTGCCAGACACTGCTACAGACACTTGGGACCTCAGTAGACAAACATGTGTGCGAGAGAGGAGGGACTAGTCTCTTGACTGTTCCGTGAACTTGCTGGCCCGTGGGTGCCTCAGGTCTGAACACTAGCTGTGTCCCTGCCCGGATTGTCCTTGCCCCAGAAATCCACATGTCTTATGTCTTCATCTTCATGTTTCTCTTCAAATGTCACCTCCTAGCAAAGCCTTCTATGACTGCCCTATTTAGAATTGCCACATGTCTGGCACTTACTGTCTTCCCTGCCCTATTAATTTCTTTGTGACTCTTAGTTTCCTCTAACAGACTTTGAATTTTTTAATGTCCAGACTTTATAATTTCTCTCTGTTGTCTTTGTAATTTGTCTCTGTTGTCTCCCTGCAGGGAGAGCTGGAGGAGGGCATGGTTTTCTCCCTACTGTTACCAGAGTGCCTAGAACCGTTCCTGGCACAGAATGGAACTCCGGAAATATTTTCTGGATAAAGGAGAGGATGAATGAAAGTGAAGAATCTTGAGAAGGTTATTTGCTTTTCTGTGCTTCCTTTCTGTCTTCTAAAAATGAAAGAGTGTGTTGTCCACTAACTGACAGGCTCCTTGAGAAGGCTTAATGAAACAATACATCTGGGTGCCCCTGGCTTGTTCAGTCAGTGGAGCCTGCTACTCTTGATCTTGGGGTTGTGAGTTCGAGCCCTGTGTTGGATATAGAGATTACTTAAAAATTAAAATCTTAAAAAAAAAAAAAACCCAAATAAAAACCGCAATACACCGGGACACCTGGGTGGCTCAGTCAGGTAAGCAGCTGACTCTTGATTTCAGCTCGGGTCATGATCTCAGGGTGGTGGGCTTTCTAGCCCTGCATCAGGCTCTGGACTCAGTAGGGGGTCTGCTTGGGCTTCTCTCTCCCTCTCCTCTGCCCTCCCCCCAAGTAAATAAATAAATCTTAAAAAAAAAAAAACAATACATCTAAAGTGCTTAAAGTAGTACTTGGCACGCATTAGAGTTCTTGAATTGTAGCTTATTACAAATCGTTGTTTGTGCTCCCCAGTCCCCGTTCCACATCACGTATATAATGTGCACACAGGCAGCTCAGGATTCATACTTTTTATCTCTCATGTGTCCCCATGAACAGCACATGGTATTGTTTTATGTGGTCTCAAAATTTACTGTGCAGTATTAAGTATGTGTTTTTCAGACCTAGTTATGCTGAAATACATAATCTATCTCTTTTCTCTTAATGGCCATGTGGTTCTTTGTCCAGGGAACATAATGTCTCACTGATACAGGCAGTACTAAAGGGAAGATCTTGGCACAGGTCTTTCTGTGCACATCTCACCCCAAATGTGTAAGTTTCTCAAGGAGGTGTCAAAAAGGTAGGGTTGCTGGGTTTGGTGGCTGTTCTCCATTTGTCCCGCCCCTCCATTCTCCATCCTTACTAGACTGCTCTGGCCTAGGATACTGTTCCCTGGAGACCACACTGTCCACTGCTTTCCCGTTGGGTTTGGTCAGTGGAGGTGCTGGTAGGAGACTAGAGGGCAGGAAGGAGGGCTCTGGGTACTATTTCCTGATCTCTCTCTTTTTTTAGTGCTTCATGTCTGGCAGCTGGTCTGTCCTGCCATCTGTCCTTCCCTCACCTGTTCCAGGTTTGCCTGGGCTCCATGTCCTCTCCTTGTCCAGTGAGCCCTGAGCAAGGTTACAGGTTCCAACCATTGCAAGGTTTCTGGATCCCTTACCATCTGCTGTCTTGTTCACCATGCCTGTTTCTCCCTAAGGAGTTGCTTCATAAAGGGCTCTTCATTTGAACATTTCAGATAAACTGTTTTCTACCAGGACCAGATGGACACATTGGCTTCATAGGACATGCTCATTATTTACTTATTTATATGAGAGAGAGTGCAAGGGTATGAGTGGGTGAGGGGCAAAGGGACAAGCAAACACCCCATGAGTGGGGAACTGGATGCAGGGCTCAATCCCAGAACCCTGAGATCATGGCATCAGACACTTAACAGACTGAGCCACCTAGACACCCCAGGTGTAACATTTTCCAGGGCATACTCATTTTTAAAACTTAATTCTTGCTTTAACACACATACCCTACCCCCTAGGTTTGGGAAGTCAGCACAGAAAAGTTCATGATGGAAAACAGGGGTCACCTGCCTTCTTTCCCATCCCGTTTCTCTATTTTGGCTATCTAGAGGCAAACATATTCAACTGTTTTCATCTCTCTGAGGGCTCATGATGTGGAGCATCTTTTCATATGTTTACTGGCCATTTTTATATCTTATTTTGTGAAGTGTTTCTCCAGGTCTTCTATAAGTTGGTATGTAGTTCTTTATATTTTCTAGATATGAAATATGTCTCAAATATATGTATAATACTTTCTCCCAAACTAGGGTTTGCCTCTGATTTTCCTAATAGTCTCTTTCGAAGAACAGAAACTTTAAATCTTGATGAGATGCAACTTAACTATTTTTTTGGATGAAATCTAATATATTAAGTTTTTTCCTTTATGGTTATTTGTTTTTGGTGTTGTAACAAATTGCCTACCCTGGTCAAAAGTATACTCTTGTTTACTTCTAGCAGTTTTATAGTTTTTATATCTATGACCCATTTCTGAATTTTAGTTTTACGTGGTGTGAAATTGAATTCATTTTTTTTCTCCATATGAATATGTAGTTTTTTCCAGCACCATTTATGGAAAACACTATCTCTACTGAATCCCTTTGATGTTTTTGCCAAAATTCAACTGATGATATCTGTGTGAGACTATTTCTGGATTCTAGACTCAGTTCATTGATGTGTTTATTCATCTTCATACAAACTTTGTTCTTAATTTTTCAAGATTATTTTGGCTAGACTTACCTCCTTTGCAATTTCATATAAATTTTCTAATCACTTCAAGTTCTACAAAAGCCTGCTAGGATTTTTAATAAACGTGGAGAGAAGTTACATACTAATGACATAGAGGTTTCATTCAGTTCACGAATATGGTACCTCTCCATTTATTGAGGTCTCTAACTTTTCATGGCAATGCTTCTAGCTTTTAGTTGAAAGATACTGTACATTGTTTCATCCAGTTTATTTATAACTGCATTAATGATATTCAAAATGGAATTAAAAGTGGTTTTCCAATTGATAATTTCTTCTTTTTTTTTTAAAGATTTTTATTTATTTACTTGAGAGAGGAGAGAGAGAGTGAGAGAGCTTAAGAGGGGAGAGGGTCAGAGGGAGAAGCAGACTCCCCACCGAGCAGGGAGCCTGATGCGGGACTCGATCCCAGGACTCCAGGATCATGACCTGAGCCGAAGGCAGTCACTTAACCAACTGAGCCACCCAGGTGCCCCTCCAATTGATAATTTCTAAGATACAGGAATGTGATTATTTTTGTACATTAACTTTTCATGCTCTGATTTTGCTAAATTTACTATTTTAATAGTTTATAGATTTCTTATGGCTTTTTAAAGTACATCTTTGAACAAAGACAGTTTTATCTCCTCTTTTCTTATATTTATGCCTTCTATTTGTTGTTTTTCTTGCCTTATTGCACTAGCTAGAGCCTCTAGCACAATGATGAATCAAACATCTTTGCCTAGTCCTTTTAGGGTGATCATATTTGTGATTAAAACAAGGATCAGATTATCAAAGCAGACTCACCCAAATCAGAGATGTGAAAACAGTCAAATTACACAGATGAGGAAGGAACATGTTCAGAACCATTGACAGACCTCTTCAAGTCCATTATTGTGACCTCAGATATGCTCTGGTGCCTTTGTAAATGATGAGAGTAGTTTGCATAATTTACATGTAAATGAGCAATTTAAATCATGAATACATCTCTGTTCTCTATTTTGCTAGTTATGTAACATTTTCCAGGGAGCAATGCTCCATAAATCCATAGGCTCCAGATTTGTTTACTATAAGCAAACTTGTCCATCCTTCAAAATGTACTCCACAGGTAAAGATTCTCCTACTAGTAAGTACCATTAGTTTCTTTGCCAAGAGGTTTGTCATTTCATGTTTATAAGGAAATTGAATCAGATCACCCATCTTCTGTCTTTTCCAGGGGCTTTTCCCAGATAACAGGGAAGAATGGGTTAAAGATGTCATTTAATTCTTTCCTTTTCAATATTCAATATTTCACCATTAAGTATCATGTTAGCTGAAGGTTTTTGTAGGTCCCCTTAGTCAGACTGAGTAAATTTTCTTCTGTTCCTAGTGCTAGAAGTTTTGTTATAAATTGATGGTAAATTATTTTTTAATGTTTTCTCTGCATTTGTTGGGATGATCAAGTAGTTTTTCTTGTTTACTTTGTTAATGTGGAAAATTACATTGATTTTCAAATGTTAAACCAACATGTCATTCCTAGGGTAAGTCCTACTTCATCATGACCTACTTACCTTTATATATACATTGCTAGATACAGAGACACACATACACATTTTGTCAGTTGCTTTTTTATATTTTTTTAAATTGGTAAATGCACATGACATAAAATTGAGCATCTTTACTAGTTTCAAGTCCACAGGGCAATGGTGTTAACTATTTGCACGTTTTTGTGCAACAGATGTTTAGAACTTTTTCACCTTGTAAGACTGAAACTTTCTACTTACTAAACAACTCCACATTTCCTCCTCCCCCTCAACCCTTGGTAACCACATTCTACTTCCTGTTTCCATGAGTTTGACTACTTTAGATACCTCAAATAAGTGGAATCTCATGCAGTATTTGTGTTTTTATGACTGGCATGTTTCACTTTATGTCCCCAAGATTTGCCCATACTGTACAGTGACAGAATTTTCTTCCTTTTTAAAGCTGAATAATATTCCATTGTATGGATATACCACATTGTCTTTATCCATTCATCTGTTGATGGACACATAGATTGCTTCTGCCCCTGGACTGTTGTGAATAATGCTGCAATGAACATGGGTGTGCAAATATCTCTTTGAGATGCTCTTTTCAACCCTTCTGGATACATACCAAGAATTGGAATTGTTGGATCAAATGGTAATTATGTTTTTACTATTTTGGGGGAAACTCCATATTGTTTTTCACAGCAGCTGACTACAGACAGTGCGCAGGGTTCCGATTTCTCCATATCCACTCTAGGACTTATTTTTTTGCTGCTGTTTGTTTGGTTTTGTTTTTATGTGTTTGGTAATGAGCACACTAATGAGTGTAAGGTTTTGATTTGAATCTCCCTGATGATCAGTGATGTTGAATAGCTTTTCATGTGCATCGTTTGCATATCTTCTCTGGAGAAATGTCTTTTTTAAGTCCCTTACCCATTTTTTAATCAGGTTATTTGTTTGTTGCTGTTTTGAGTTGTTGGGAGTCTATTATATAATCTGGATATTTACCCCTTGTAAGATACATATTGCCTGCAAATATTTTATCCCCTTCCATAGGTTGCCTATCACCCAGTTGTTCTTACTTTGCTGCACAGTAGTTTTTAAGTTTAATGTGGTCCCATTTGTCAATTTTTGTTTTCATTGCCTGTGCCATATCCAAGAAATCATTGTCAAATACAATGTCCTGAAGATTTCACCCTATATTTCTTACAGGAAGTTTACCATTTTAGATCTTATGTTTAGGTCTGTAATTCACTTTGAGTTAATTTTGGTATGTTGGTATGTTGTCTAAGTTAGTTATCCTTTTGCATATGGATGCATGGTTTTCCAAACAGCATTTGTTGAAGAAGCAGTCTTTTCCCTACTGGGCAGCTTTGGCACCCCTGTCAAAGATCATTTGGTCATAGACTCAAGACCTTATTTCTGGGCTCTCTATCTGTTCCACTGGTCTATATATCTCTCTTCATGCCTATACTTACACCATCTTAATTATTGTTGCTTTGCAGTGTGTTTTGAAATGATCAAGTATGGGATATCCAAATTTGTTTTTCTTTTTCAAGATTTCTTTGACTATTTTTCCTATAAGTTTTAAGATGGTTTTCTTTTATTTTTGCAAAAAATAACATTGGAATTTTGATAAGGATTACATTGAATATGTAGATAGCTTTGATAGTGTGGGCATTTGAACAATATTAAGTCTTCCAATTCGTGAACACAGGATGTCTTTCCATTTATTTGTATCTTCATTGATTTCTTTTAGCATTATTTTGTAGTTTTTAATGTACAAGCTCCCTGGTTAGTTTTTGTTCTAAGTATTTTATTCTATCTGATACTCTCGTGATTGGGATTGTTTTTAAATTTCCTTTTCAATTTTTTTCATTAGTGTATAGAAACACAACTGATTTTTGCATGTTGATTCTGTGAAATCTTCAGAGTTTTCTAGATATTAGATTGTATCATCTGAGAGCAGAGATAATATCCTTCTGCCTGTCTAGTTTGGATGATGCTCTGTATAGGATTTCCAGTACTATGTTGAACATTAGTGGCCAGAATGAGCATCCTTGCCTTGTTTCTATCTTAGAGGGAAAGCTTTCACTCTCTTAAAATTGAGTGTGATGTTAGCTGTGGGTTTGTCATTTGCTAAGGCAGTTTCTTCCAATACCCACCATTTGTTGTGCTTTTTAAGAAATTCTTTTTGCTATGAAAGGCTGTTAAATTTTATCAAGAGCTTTTTCTGTATCTGTTGCGATGATCATGGAAGTTTTGCCTTCGATTCTGTTAATGTATGGTGTATTACATTTACTGATTTCTATATGTTGAACAGTCCTTGCGTTCCAAGTAGAAATCTCACTTGCTCATGGTGTGTAAGCCTCTTAATGTGCTGTTGAATGAAGTTTGCTGGTATTTTGATTAAGATTATTTTGATTAGCGGGGCGCCTGGGTGGCTCAGTGGGTTAAAGCCTCTGCCTTCGGCTCGGGTCATGATCTCTGGGTCCTGGGATCGAGCCCCGCATCGGGCTCTCTGCTCAGCGGGGAGCCTGCTTCCCTTCCTCTCTCTCTGCCTGCTTCTCTGCCTACTTGTGATCTCTGTCAAATAAATAAAATCTTAAAAAAAAAAGATTATTTTGATTAGGATTTTTGCATCAATATTCATCAGGGATATTGGTCTATGGTTTTCTTTTTGTGTCTTTGTCTGGTTTTGATAATAAGAACAATTCTGGCCTCATAGATAAGTTTGGAAATGTGCCCAGCTCTTCAATTCTTTGGAAAAGTTTGAGGAAGATTGGGATTAATTATTCTTTAGAGCTTTGGTAGAATTCTCCAGTGAAGACATCTGGTCCTGGGCTTTTCTTTGTTGAGAGGTTTTTCATCACTGCTTTAATTCCTTACTAGCTATAGTTCTGTTCAGATTTTGTATTTCTTCATAGTTTAGTCTTGGTAGGTTTTATGTTTCTCAGAATTTATCCATTTTTCTAGGTCATTCAGTTTGTTGCTATATAATTTTTCATTGTGGTCTCCTATAATCCTTTTTATTTCTATGACATCCATTGTAATGTCCCCTCTTTCACTTCTAATTTTAGCTATTTGGAACTTCTCTTTTTTGTTGTTTATTTGCTAAGAGTTTGTCAACCTCTTTCACTGATGTTTTTTCCCTTTTGTTTTTCTATTCTTTGTTTCTCTCCTATAATCTTTATTATTTTCATTCTTTCAACTTTTTGGAGTATTTTTAAGAAAGACCTTAATGTTTAAGAGCAGTTTTAAGCTTACAATAAAATGGAGAGGAAGGTACGAGATTTCCCCCATGTGCAGATCCTTCCTTGTTCTCAGCACCACTACTAGGAAGGGACATTTGCTACCATCAATGAACTTGCATTGACACAACATAGTCACCTAAAGTCCATGGTTTACCTGACGGTTCACTCTTGGTGTTATACATTCTATGGGCTTGGAAAAATCTATAATGATATTTACCCATTATTGTAATAGCATATGGAATATTCTCACTGCTGTAATAATTATCTGTCCTCCGCCTACTCAACTTTCTCTTCTCCCTACCCCTTCACCGCAGCTTTTTTTTTTTTTTATTGTTACTATAGTGTGCCTTTTCCAGAATGTCATATAGTTGGAATCATACAGTAGGTCGCTTTTGAAGATTGGCTTCCTTCTCTTTGTAATATACCTTTGAGGCTCATCCATGTCTTTCCATGGCGTGGTCGCTCATTTGTTTTTAGCACTGAATAATATTCCATTGTCTCACGCGCCACCATTCGTTTATTAGTTTACCACTTGACGGGCATCTTGGTGGCTTCCAAGTTTTTGTAGTTAGGAATAAAGATGCGAGAAACATCCGTGTGCAGGTTTATGTGCAGGTGTAAGTTTTTTTCACCTCTGTAGGGTAAACACCAAGAAGTGTGACTGCTGAGTCATCTGGTAAGAGGATACATCTGCAAAACTGTCTTCCAAAGTGGCTGTACTGTTTTGCATTCCCGCCAGCCACATCGGAGGAGTTCCTACTGCTCCGTATCCTCGTCAACACTAGGCATTACCCTGTTCCAGATTTTGGCCATTCTCATAGGTGTGTGGTGGTATCTTGTTTTAATTTGCATTTCTCTGATGATATTTAATGTGAGGCATCTTTTCATATGTTTGGTTGTCATCTCTATATCAAATATTGTTTGGGGAGGTGTCTGTGAGGGCATCCATTTTTTAGTTGGGTTTTTTACTTTCTTACTGCCGAGTTTTAAGAGTTCTTTGTATATTTTGGATGACAGTTCTTTATCAAATGTATCTTTTGCAAATATTTTCTCCCAGTCTGTGGCTTATCTCCTAGTTCTCTTGATAGTATCTTCTTCTGCTAACTTTTGGTTTCATTTGTTCTCTTTCCAGTTCTTTGAGGTATAAAGTTAGATTGCTGATTTGAGATCTTTCTCTTTTTTTAGTGCAGTTGTTTATTACTGTAAACTTTCCTCTTAGTACTGCTTCTGCTTCCTCGC
This sequence comes from Martes martes, assembly GCF_963455335.1. NCBI lineage: Eukaryota > Metazoa > Chordata > Mammalia > Carnivora > Mustelidae > Martes > Martes martes. The sequence continues at coordinate 145,945,682 of NC_137889.1, forward strand.
ATTAGTTTTTGTGTGTTGTTTTTTTTTTTTTTGCTTTCATTTGTATCCAGATATTTTCTCAATTTTCTAAATTTCTCCTGTTGCTAAAAACTTACATCAGTAAGATTTACAACTTGCACATAAATTTGTTACAATTAATGAGGCAATATTGCTACACTATTACTAACTGAAGTCTGCACTCCATTTTGAATTTCTTTAGTATTTATCTATTGTAATTTTTCTGTCCCTGGATCCCATCTAGGATTCCTTACTGCATTTATTTGACATGCCTCCTTAGGCTCCTCAAGATGGAACAGTTTCTCAGACTTGTTTTTGATGACCTTGGCAGTTTGGGATACTGGACAGGTATTTTGTGGAATGTTCCTCACTTTGGTTTTGTCTGATATTTTTCTCATGATGAGATTGTGGTTATAGGATTTTGACAGGAAGACCACTGACATAAAGGGCCATTCTCATCACATGATATCAAGGGCAGCTACAATGGGTAGTAGTTATCACTGATAATGTAAATCTTGATCATCTGTCTCCACTGTGAGGTTAGTCATTTTTCCCTTCTTTCCATATAGTAGTCTTTGGGAGAAATTCGCTGTGCATAACCTACACATAGGGAGTGAGGAGTTATGGTCCTCCTCCCTGATGGTGTAGTATCTACATAAATTATTTGAAATTCTATATGTGAATTATTTCCATTATCTGCCACTTACTTATATCATTGTGGACTCGTGAATATTTATTGTATACCTTTTGTTATAATTCAATACCATGTTATTTATTTTGTTAGCTTCTGTGTCCTCTCACTTACCTCCCTCATGTACAGTGGCTTTTGAGTACTTCCTTCCTTTCTGTCATGACCAGATGCTCCAGAATCATCATGTATATTCCCTGTCCCAGCCCCAGAATCAGCCCTTTCTCCAGGGACCCCCCCCCCCACTTCTTTTCTTTGATATTAGTATTAGAAATCAACTTCTGGCCTTTGAATGTGTGAATTATCACTGTCATTGCTTCTAGTTCCTTGGGGACAATTATTGACAGAGAAAGGTGTCATGCCTTCTAGGCCCTCTAAATGAACAGAGCTCAGAAATATATGTGTTATACTAGGGCTTATCCACATATCTGTAATTATTTCTATGTTTATCCGTATGTATCTATATTAAACAAAATATGAATTCATACTGATGTTTCCAACTATAATGCAGTGTCACATGGCTCATTCTGACCTTATCCCCCTGCTTATCTGGCATCTTCCATTCTAGCAGGGAGAAGATTGGCATATACTGATGTGTTCAATCCCATTGTATATACATACGTGTACCAGTATGAGAAATGCCTTTACCAACTGGAGTACAATGTTGTGTGTCATCCTTTTGTCTTTGGTCTTATAGTCTCCACTCTGTTCCAAAGTTATTTAGGTCGGCATCTTTTCTCTCCACTGATTTGCCAATATTTTGTAAAAGATTTTTGTATCTATGTTTGTGAAGCAAATTAATCTGTAAGTTAATTTATATTGTCTGTGTCTGTTAATTTATATTGTCTGTGTCAGGCTGATTGGTTTATCTATTTATTTCTTTATGGCTAGGTTTGTGCCAACCTTATGAAAAGGGCTCGTAAGGGTGCTTCCCACTGAGCTAGGTGGCTCAGTGGGTTAGGTGTCTGACTTTGGCTTGGATCATGGTCTCAGGGTCCTGGGATTGAGCCCTATGTACATCAGACTCCCTCTTCAGCAAGGAGCCTGTTTCTCCCTTTCCCTCTACCTGCCACTCCCCTGCTTGTGCTCTGTCTTGCTCTAGCTCACTCACTCTCACCCTATCTCAAATGAATAAATAAAATAAAATAAAAAGAAGGGGCTGAGAAGTATTACTGAGGCTTTCCAGATTTTTGTAAGGGGAACCAGCTTGAAACTGATTAAGTGAGCAAAAAGTGAGTGAAATAAGTTAAGCTTGTTTCTTGTTGAATTTCCTCCTAGCAGGCTTACATTTTAGCTTTTTCTATTTTGTTAACTCAGTTACTATTTGTCCTTTTAATTTCCCTAACCCCGAATTTTGTGGATGTCTCTCTGCTGCTATTTTCTTCCATTCCCTTTATCACATATTCTTGACTTTTCAATTCCTCTGTTGTCATTATCATGGAGTTTCCAGAGAGATCAAGGATAAGTTCATATTTAGCCATATTTTAATTGAAATTCTTATTGCATGGGTCATGTGTTTTATATTTTACTATTTTTAAATTACTTTCCATGTAGCCGTACTGATTCACATTCCGGCCGGTAGTTGAGAATTTTTACTTCTTTAGGTCCTCACCAGCTTTGGATATTATCTGAAATCTTTAATTTTGACCAATCTGTTGGGTGGGAAGTGCTATGTGATTGTTATTTTAATTAATGTTTCCCTGGCAACTATTGTGGAAGTTGCTGTCAGATGATCCTGAAGCCTGGGCTTGCTGGGAGGAGGCTCCTGGGTAACTGCCTTTGGCTTCAGCAAGCCAGTCAGGGAACACAGAGGAATGATCTAGCTTTCATTTGGCCATTTTGCTTCCATCCATGGGCAGAGGAGAAGCTCATGTGGCATTCTCATGGGGGCTGTCCACTCTTTAAGCTTCTGGTCTCTCTTTAAACATTCTTCTAAGATCTCCCTCATGTGGGTCCATCATCCAGGTATAGGGATGGGGACCAGAGGAGCCACATTTCCATCTCCTGCTCTGCTCCATTAAGCTCTTCGGTGTTTGTCCTTGAAGATGACTCCATTCTGTGACAGCGTCTCTTGACATCTGTGTCAATTCCATCATTGTCCAGTTATGAGAGCAGGGATGGACACCTTACAGGGCTAAGAGGTTACTTTTTGTGTATGAATTGCTTGTTTATATCCTTTGCTCATAGTTCTGTGGAGTTGCTTAAATGCCTTTGAACTTCGTCTTTTACAATAATTTTAAGCTTTGGTGTAATGAATCTTTCAGTCTTTCCTTTTATAATTCACGTTGCCATGTGGTTTAGGAACTCTTTTCCTATCCCCAAATCATAGAGATTATCAGAAGAAAATACAAACCTCAACTTAAAGTTTTCTTTTCACTTTTAGCTCTTGGATCTATGGTAAATTTATTTTTGTATATGATTTGACGTAGGGACATAATTGTATGTTTTTTTCCATATGGTGAGCCCGTTTCCCAAAACCACTTGATTAATCATCTGTCCTTTCCCCACAGATGCCACTTCTATTGTTCACACACCCATTCACTAGGCAGTCATTGCTTGACTGGTGACAAGAATGGCCAAGAATAGAGCCCTAAAGATAAGGGCCCTCAGAAATAGACTGACAAAAGATTTGTACCTCTAATGCTTGGGTTCTAGGGCTGTCCTTCAACTCTTTGCTTGAACATTTCCCCTGGGCATGTCCTACATCCTCCCCACACATCCATTTCTGCCTACCAACTCAATGGTGGCACAAGAGAGAGAATTAGCAAATCTATTATTCTGTGCAGCATGATTTTTATTGCATGTGTATCTTCCCTGCCAGACTCTTAACCCTCAATCACAGGGATTACGTCTTTTCATCTTTATTCCCCAAATCTAGCATGGGCTAATGCTCAGATGTCAAAAATTGTTCCTCAAATTTTGTGATGAGTTTATCCTAACTATGACTTCAGAAAGTCTTTAAGGCTAATAGGGTATGAAATGAACAAAATTAAACTATATTTTGAATTCCTTTCTTTAATACTCAGTTACAAATATATTATGACATTCAATTACATATTTGATTTCATTTATTTTAAAATAGGTATCAATCATGAATATTCAAAAGAAAGTGAATGTTTGCTAGAACAAATATTAGTATACAAAAATGGGTACACAAATAAAATGCTAGTCATCTATGATACAGACCATCTTATAAAAAATGTGTTTATGTGTACATACACATGGCAATGGGCTGAGTTTGATAATGGGGTAAAATTTGGTTCCTCTCTGGTCATTAGCATGGAAAATTTAACTGATTTCAGCTACAATGTAGTTACTCAAACACACACCCACACACCCACATCCTCCCCCACACACATATACCCAAGTGGGTAAATTTTCCATTAAGTAAATTTGGAAAAATTTAAAATTTTCTGGTATAGAACTTTTAGAAAACATCTCAAATAAGCTTCCTCAAAATATCAAGTGTTGGCTTCACTAATAAACCCTCAGTGATAAGTGGTCAACTGGAAATACAGTAAAATAGATCATCTTATTTACTGGGTACTTTTTCATTGTCTGTTTCTCCCACTTAATTCACCACTATAATTTGAACATCCTCAAGAGTGTCTAGCAACGAATGCATATGTGTACACAAACAAGTGCTTAGAGCAAGGTATTATTAAAGTTGAGGAAGATACAAATTGATCCAGAATGATATTTAGTCAACAAGAAATGCCTTGAATGCATAGATGCTATAATCAGATAAAGTCAGATTTCACTACTCTGGTGGCTAGGAATCAAGTGACACTTTTCCACTGAAAATGAAATACAAGTTGAAGAGGGATTAAACTGCTTCGGAATTTGGGCAAGCCAAACCCATATCATTGAACTTTTTCAAATACAGATCCAATAAGCAGCTAGACACTGAATAGAATTGCATCTGAAGACCTTGGTTCAGCCATGACTATGTCACCATAAGATTTGGGCCAAGGAGACACAGAGTCCTCAGTCATGCAGTGTGTCCAGAAGACCTACCCTGCCTACTTTACAGAACTGTTGTGAGAATCAAGTGCAATTAAAATATGTATATTCTTATTCTTCAGTAATAGTTATAAGCAATATGTCCTTATTACAATTAACACTGAAAAAGAGAGTCACTGTAGCAGGCATGGTGGGGGGGCCACTTGGCTCTCCCTTGAAAGAGGAACTTGCTGATGAGTGGGCTATCTGACAGCCTTCCTCCGTAGCAGCTTCTGGATCTCTCACAGCATCAGAAGGTTGTGTTTTCCCTGAGCAGTCTCGGAATGACTTACATGGTGCTGTGTGTCCTAAGACCTAGCCATTTCTGCCTCACATGGGACTGTATCCTCTATGAGCAATGCTTGCTCTGAATCATACTAGCGGGCTGGCCAGGACTTTCTCAGAGCTGTATCTCAGCTGGATGGTTTCCTTACTCCCACCTCCCTCCTTCTCTCTCTCCTCTCATAAGGGTCAGACCACGTCACAGTCCAAAAGCTCTCCCTGCCTAGTCCTATTCCTTCCCCTCACCCCTTATCTTTCTCAGGCATCACCTCTAACAAATGTTTGCATCTCTAACTCTTGTCTTGGCATCTGAGTTACAGAAGACCCAACTAACATGATCCCTCAAACCCTAATCATCTAAAAAACAACCCTGTCAATATTTTGAATTTTATCTTTCTTTCCAGAGATTTTCATTACAGATAAGCATGGTGGGCTTTTTATTTGAACATGGTTGATTTCTACATCCTCTTCCTCTTCCCATCATATCAGGCATTTATGAAAGAAGCATTTTGAAGAACATAAGCCTCATAAAATGCTAGCCACCAGCATATGCTCACCCTTTTTGACAACCATGGTGCTTGAGGAGACTCAGACATTTCTTGAGCACACAGTGTTGAATGGTGCAAACCAGTGAATCAGAGTTCGCGGGCATCTTCCAAAAGCTTTGTAGAGGGAGGCTCAGATTCTTCCTGCATCCCAGCTGGGACCTCCGCGGTCTCTTTCCATGCTGGCCTGAGTTTACCGAAGTCTAGCTGAGAGTGACCAGAAGCCACACTTCCTGCAGCTCTGAGCAGTACGCTTCTTAGAAGCCACAGTTCAGGTCTGCTCAGCTCCTGGTTTCTATGTGATCCTGTGCAGGTGCCATGGAAGGGAGACTCAGTGGGGCATCAGGAACTCTAACCGACAAAGAGCTTCTTCATCAAATATTCCTGACCTGACTTAGAGACATAACTTCCCACCTACCTTGGGAAAGCTGAACCCATGCAGCTGTCAGGTTGGTTGGTAGGTAGACGCTCAGAGCTCCTCTGAGAGCACTCCTCGGCTGCTGCTTTAGAGGAGAGAATCCCGAGCATGGTTCCCATTGTTATCCCTTTCCTTCTAATTCGGTTTTGATTTTACTTCTGCCTTAAAGCTACTCTTGCATAAATATTTCATACATTTCATGTATACGCTTTTGTAACATTTGAAGTCATTATGTAGATTGATTTCAACCAGAACTCACTCACACACTCTCTCTCTCTCTCTCTCTCTCTCTCATTTTTTTAAACTTACTCCACTAAAGAGTTTATTTATTTATATATTTCAGTGCGGGCAAATCTGTATTTCCAAATGGTGTCTCTCTAGCTTTTCAACTTGATGATAAAATTCCATGGGGAATGTACCTGGGAAGGCGTGCTAGGATGGAGCCAGGCAAAATGGGTAAAGATGTGCACTCCCTTTTTATACTGAATGGGACCAGTAACCTCTCTGAGCCTCTTACTCCTTATTTGTATTATAAAATAGGAATAATGTGGGATCCTTTTAGCTTTAGGAGGGAACAGTATCAGGAGGCATGCAATATTCCTTCAAAATAGCACTAATCTAATGATTAATAGCACTAATGAGGACACTTCTCTTGAAGGGAAGTCCATAATTGGAATTTAAAAAAAAAAATTACTTTCACTCAGACTTAGGCTTACTCCCTTACTGCAAATCTGCTAATTCCATTTGTCTTAAAGCCACTCAAAACAGAGTCCTGGAGGCTGGGCCCACAGCCCTCTCACCCCGGAGTGAAAGTATTTCTGATTTCTGTCTTACAGGTGATATTTGCAAACACTTTCCTTTTCTGTTACATTCCTTCCCTAAAATTGAGGTTTCGGGATTACAAATAAAATAGAGCTTACATTCACCAACATCTTCAGCATAAGGAATCTCAAAAACATTGTACCTTCACAGGTCCTACTGCTTCTGAAACAAAGGCAGGACCACGTCCTATAAAGAGCATCGGTATGGGAGTCTCACACAGATTTGTCCCATGCTAGCTGCAAACATCTAAGCAAAGCTTCTCATCACCTTTATTTCTCATCTGGAAGGATGGTGACCCATGGTCACCGCGTTTATAGTTTTCTCTTTAGGAGATATTTTTTAAAAGCCCGTTTTTATTTTTGCTTCTTACCAATATTTCTTCTGTGGTTTGAACTTTCAAAACTGAAATCAATTTCCCAATTTCCATTATAGAATGTTTTCCTTTTCTTCAAAGTCAAAGAAGGAATCCCTCGAAGCCACAGAAAAATCATCTTTTGAAATCAGTGAAAAGTGGGTAGAGGTATTGGATCTGGTGGGCGGGACTGGAACCGCAGAGAAAACAAAATCCGACTACCAAAGTGAGAAGCACCTGCTGAGGGGGAGGGGCTGAGTCAGGTAGCATTGCTCCCTGTGGATTCCAGTTTTGTCTTTCCCGTCAATTAGTATGATGGGAAAATACTTGTAGTGTTCGATGATGTCTTCCACTGAGTTAAACTTCTGAAACACAGAAAAGTAAGCTAATGAAAATTTGAATATCTTTTGTGTTGGTGGGTTAAAGCGCAGAATAAGATGCCTCATTTTTCTTAGGGAAGACGTTAACTCAATATTTTTTTTTTTGAACTGTGAAGCTGTGTCAGAAAGTGTCAAAAAAAAAAAAAAAAGAAAGAAAAGAAAAGAAACTGGAAAGACAGCTCCTGAAAGATGAGTGGTAAAAATGTTAACATGGGAGAGTAAGATGGTTGGGGAGACCAAACGTGAGCAAGTCAGGGCTTGACCTTCACTGAGTGGATTGGTGGGAAGGCCTACAGTGAGCTCCCCTTCCAGAAACCCCTGTGTTCCAGTGAATCCTGGGGTAATCAGAAGGAATAGAGCCGGCCACCAGGTTCTGGCAGTTCTTAGCCAATGACATTTCCTTCCCTGGGCTTCTTGTGAAATAATGAGATGACAGCAGATCTTTACTTTTATGTTCCTGGAAATGCACAGATGAAGGGTTGTGGTGATTGAATGGACAGTGAGATTATTTCAAGTTTAGGGAATCAGCATGTGCTTTGCTGAAGATACAGAACTGAGATGGGTTATACCTTCTGGGTGTCTAGATAAAGGGACAAGAGGGCTTAAGGATTCTAAAAGCAGAGGAAGAAGCATGAACAAAGGCAGGTGTTGAAGATGTGAGGACCCAGAGGGTGGTTCTGATGAGCTGAGTTTGGGTGTGCCCTCAAAGGAAATCCTGAAGGGTGAGTAGGAAGAGCTCACCCAGCCAGCCTTGCACACCTTAAGACGATGTTGAGCCAAGGAGGCTTGGCTGTAACCCTCGGAGGTGAGCAGGACAGGGGGAATGGTCTTCATGGAAGAGCTAAGGAAACTGCAGCTCAGGGATGTGGACTGACCTGCTTCGAGGTCACAAAGGCAGAGCCCCAGGACCAGGAATGCAACCTGGTTTTTCTGGACACAAGTTGTCTGCTTTTCCCTTATACAGCTTGCCTACAGCTTGTGATCCTGGGTTCCAACAGGCTGGGATAGAGAAGGCACAGCTTGACGGGAGGGAGTCCTGGCGGGGAAGCCTTTCATGCTGCTCTAGTGTTGTGAACCCTCCCTCTGCCCAATGCGCCCAGCACAGAAATGTTTGCAGGCCTTCGGGATATTCAACAGGGAATGGCACTGTCATGGTGCCTGTCCTCATGGAGATTGCATTCTGGTGGGAGCAGACGGAAAATAGCTTCCTATACAAGGAGGTAATTTCACTTAGGAATAATGTGCTCTGAAAATAATTAACTCAGAACTCAAGAACATCACTAGGCACCCCATGAACCTTCCCTCAGGCTGCCTGTGGCTACTGGGAGGGAACTCCTTTTCCTTGGGGGAGCACTGCGTTGAAAAGCTAAAGGTCTGTAACCACTCTGGCAGTCCCCTCCTTCCTGCCACCTGTGGCTGATGTGAAGAATAAGGGAAAGACTTGGGGAAAGAAGCAGGGAACGACGAATCTCCTGACATGGCCCTAGATCCACTCCATCCCTACCCATCCTGAAGACTGAGTCCACAAGCTTCCCCATTGTTCCTACCACAGCTCATCTGACTTAGGTTCTGTCTTTTCACGCTACAACAGTCTTGCTTGACTCTGTGACTTGCTCCTGTGCACCTGTTACTGGATCTGGTTTCAAGGAGATAACCCATCTGTCCACCCCTGAGGTGTACACAATAAATACTAATTCCTACCTGATGCTAAAGTAAGGTGGTTTCCTGGTTGTCCCACGGGGAATAAGGATAGTGTTAGAGAAGTCGTATGTGAAGGGCCTTTGGGGACCAAGTGCCTGAGTTCCTAACTAGGCTCTCCCACTCACTAGCTGTGTGACCTCGGGCAAGTTTCTCACACTCTCTGTTTCAGTTTCTCTATCGATGAACAGCGATGGTAAGTAACATCAAGACCCACCTCCAAGGGCCCTTGTGAGGATTAATTGAATTGACAGTTGACACATAGTCAGCATTTAGAAGACAGCTTGGTATACAGTGAGTGCTCAATACCTGTCTCATTAACATGACCTCATCCCTTTTGGGTTTGCCAAGAATATGCACAAAGAGCAATGAGGTCACTGGAGAAGTTTATAGATGATCATTGTATACTTCCAGGAAGGCTTTTTTTTTTTTTTTTGTATTTCACTTCCAGTTATAAACTAAGAGCAGTGTTTTCTTCCTCTTTTTTCAAATTTGACAAAACTGAAAGTGAGTAATGAAAAGAAACTTCTCATGTGGAACTCTTCTGCAAAACTGGTTAACCCACATGGCACAGAGGAAAGCTTCTTCCCTGATCTTCATCTTCAGAGGGAAAACGCCTGCTTCCTCTTCTCATTCCTGCTATCTTCAGGATGGTCTTGAGATAATAAGTGTGATATTAATTGTTTTAATAACCTACTGCATGGATGCCATTTTACGTGAAATGATAATTTTAATAAGTGGTAGGAAGCAAGCGAGGCAGGAGTGATAAATCATTACTGTCATTTCTTATTATGCCCTTGTAGTGATAGGCCCACAACTGATATATTATTACCCTAAAGAGACTTCTTAAAAATACTATAATGAAGCTCTTATTTTCATATGAAATGATTTTTCCAGGAGGGGAGCAAATGTCACCCTAATATTAAATCTTAAAATGTCTTTAAACCTTTTGTGTTTGCCTTATATCCCAACAGTAGGCAATGATTCAATGCCAGAAGAGTAAAGAAATCTGTCTGCGAGCACACGTAGGAGTGAAAGGAGAAAAGAGAGAAGCAGGCAGGGGAAATGAGAAGTTGTGATCTCATGGGTTCATTGTTGGTCTCTACCTACTAGTCTTTTAAAGTTTGATTCACCAAGTAAACATCGAGCATAATTTTTCAGTCACTTATCATAACCATTTGCAGGGCAAGGAAAGGTCTGATGATAGAAATGGCTCATTTCTATGAGCTTTCACAGAAACCTTGACCCACATGGTTTCTGAAGTCAGATGCAGGTTAGCGGCTGGCAGCAGGTGAAGCTCTGTGGGTTATTAATGGCAGGTGCCTCTCTTGCTGGGGCTGGTGTTTTAGCAATGGCTAAATATTTCCAGTCTCACCCCTGCTTGGGCATGTGCATCGATGGGCACAGATGAGCAGGATAGCCCCTGGGCAGTAAGGACTCTGTGTCCCCAGAATGGAGCATGAAGTCTAGCATAGTGTAAGCATAAAATGAATGGTGGGGCAATAATTGAGCAAATGGGTAGATTGGGCTGAAAGGTGGTCCCCCAGAGATACGTCATGTCCCGATCCCAGGAATCTGTATTGCCTTGTATGTCAAGAGTGGATAGTATTTCTCATGAAAAAAGATGGGATCAGTTAAAGCAATTGCACTACTGGGTATTTACCCTAAAGATACAAATGTAGTGATCAGAAAGGGCACGTGCACCCCAATGTTTATGGCAGTAATGTCCACAATAGCCAAACTATGGAAGGAACCCAGATGTCTATCAACAGATGAATGGATAAAGAAGATATGGTATATATATGTATGTGTGTGTGTGTGTATGTGTACACATACACACATATACATACATACATACATACAGTGGAATACTGTGCAGTCATCAAAAATGAAATCTTGCCCTTTGCAATGATGTGGGTGGAATTAGAGGGTACTATGCTGAGCGAAATAGGTCAATCAGAAAAAAACAATTATCATATGATCTCTCAGATATGAGGAATTTGAGAGGCAGGGTGGGGGGCTGTGGGGCGTAGGGTTGGAAAAAATGAAACAAGATGTGATCAGAAGGGAGACAAACCATAAGAGACTCAATCTCAGGAAACAAACTGAGGGTTGCTGGGGGGGATATGGAGAGGGTGGTTGGGTTATGGACATTGGGAGGTATGTGCTATGGTGAGAGCTGTGAAATGTGTAAGCCCGATGATTCACAGACTTGTACCCCTGAGGCTAATAATACATTATATGTTAATTTAAAAAAAAAGATGGGGTCAGTTGAGGATCTTTGCAGGAGGAGGGAATTCCAGGTTATCCCTAAAAACAGTCATGCATACCCGTACTAGATTGAAGCCCAGGGAGGAGATTCACCCAGAGAAGAGGAAGAGATTAGAGCCGATGCAGAGATTGGGGCGATAGGGCCCACGAGACAAGGAGCTGAGGTTTGCCCACAGCCACCAGCAGCTGAAAGGGGCAAGGAGGGATCTTCCCTCCATGTCCAGAAGTCCTGCTGATACTTCGATTTCAGATGTCTGGCCGCCAAAACCACAAGATAAGGCATTTCTGATGTTTGAAGTCACCAACCTGGTGGTGCTCTGTTAGAGGACCCAGGGTATGAAGACACGGGGTCTTTCCTAAATCTGAATTCAGACATGAGTTTCTAGCCACGTGGCTAACAGGATGACCCAAATACCTACCAATGCAGCAAAATGGACCTCCCCAGGCCTATTCTTGGGAGATGTGGGTGGGTTTGATCCCCTTCTGTGCTTGAGAAGATGTTGGCATGCTCGCCTTCTGGAGCCTTGTCCAGGCATCCTCTGCCACCCCCACATCCTGGGGAGAGCTGTGCCTCACTAGTGCCCGGGGGCACAGACCCGAGGCAGAGGCACTTGGGAATCATTTCTGATGGAAACCCCTACTCACTAAGCACCTGCCTCTGTGTGTCTGAGTCTCTATGTGACTGTGTTTATGTCAACTAATCTGAGATGTAATAACTCCCTTGAGAGGGGTGTCACTGTGTTGGATGTGTGGTTAAATTCTCAAGTTTGCAAGGCAGTGAAAAAGTCACACAAAACCAAAATTATCCTTGACAACCCTGTATCTCATCACCTTGCTCCCGCAGAGTCAAACGAAGATGCTATTTCTTTATGCAAGCCCCAGAGGAAGTAGTTGGAGTTGGCTTGCACTCAGCAGAGCCTTCCTGTATCAAATTCTCTCTCCCTTTTGTGACTGTTGTGACTCTCTCCCTTTTGTAAAGCTGGGAGCGTCTTCCCCAGCAAAGTGGGGGCTCCCGTGCCTGGTGAGGGGCAGGAGGGAGCTGAGAGCAAGCTAGACTGTCCCAGCCTGGCACCAGCATCCGACTCGTGAGGCAGGAAAGTGTACAGTTGGGAAGTGTCCTTTCTCATCCGGTGCCTGGTGCACAGTAAGCTTCATGAAAGTGTTAACTCTCCTTCATCCCGCATTCTGGACGGTTTTTGGGCAGGCTGCTGATTGTTGGCATTTGGTCACCATGTTACCCAAGACCATATGAGTATTTTTGCAGAATGAAAAGTGAAGCCCAGCCTTGCTCTGTACCTGCTGTGACTGGGGGGCCCGTTACTTAACATTTGTGTCTCAGTGTCACTGTCTGTTAAATGAAAATATTGGTGGCACCATCGTCGCAGGTTGGCCAGGAAGGATTAAATTGCTCAAGTTAATTAGCAATTGTTCTCTGCACAGGATAGGCCTTGTGCACGGCAAACATGCAGGTGTTAAATAAATGTAGGAAAAAGGAGGCTGGCTTGGGGGGATAACGAATGGGAGGAGAAAACTCCGGAATAACCCAAAAAGGGTTTTCTTAAAATAGGCATTTGAATCCTTGAGGGGTCCTTGGTGACAATAATTAGAGCAGCTCACCTGGAAGCTGATGGTCTAATCTGGGCTGTCATGGTTGGCAAGCCCTGCTGAGGCGGGGAACTGGCTTACGATCTGATTCTACGCTATTCAGATGTCATCCCGGAGTAAGATCGCCGTCTCCTCTGTTATGAGCAGACCAAAGTGTGTCTGCGGGAGGAAAGCTGTTGTGACCTCTTTAGGTCCTCACCATTGTGTCCTCACTGGTAAAAGGGTCTCAGTAATGCACCCTTCTCTGAGGTTTTTTGAGGTCCAGGTAAGAGAGCAAGTGACACAGCACCTCGCAGAGGCCCTGTGGGTCAGGGCGTGTGATTTCCACTTGCTCTGTGCCCCGAGCATTTAAAAGTCACAATACAGTTTTTTTTTTTGTTTTTGTTTTTTGTTTTTTGTTTTTTGTTTTAGAACATGGGAAATTCTAGGAGCTGGAAGAAGCTAGAAAAGATGGAGGGAGACTGAACTGGAATGTCCACCAACCATAGGCATCTGGTTCAGGGGAACTGTACCCCAGTTATTACAGTGACTCGGGAATAAGGATGAAAGCATAATAACTTGCATCTGCTGTGGGCTTGCTAAGTGTCAGGCTGGCTTGGAATGGGGTACATTCATTAAGTCACTAATCCTCATCACAAAAGGGAAAATTGGCTATTCTCTTCATCTTTGCTGTCTTCCTCTCTCAGTGTGGCTGCATTTAGCAGACTTATATATTAATCTCTCTCTCCACTCACACTCTCATTTATGACCAGACTTTCCCAGGCTCTTGAAAAGGCCGGTGTGGACCACGCGTGTCCAGCTATGTGCGGTATTCCGAAAGGCCTCTGGGTCGGATACTGGGTTTAAGCTGCAGTCTTCACGTGGCCACTGACGGGATCCTCACATATGCACATTCCTGATGTGCTCTGGCAGCCCTGGCCGTGTTCTTCACTTTGATCTCTACCGAGGAACAGTGGAGAGTTGTGTGAAAGTTCTGGTTCTACGCTGGATTTGTTTTTTCAGTCCTCCATGACAAAGGGCCGCAGATGGGTCAGGGTGGGGGCACCTGAACAACAGTCCAGGAGTCTGTAAGTCCAAGATCAAGGTGTTGGCAGGGTTGGTTCTATCTGAGGCCTCTCTTCTTGCTGTGTAGGTGCCGTCCTCTTGCTGTGACCTTATGTCTGTGCACGTCTGTGTCCTAATCTCCTCACAGAGACACCAGACATACTGTTCTAGGGCCCTCACACGTGATTTCATTTTACCTTCATCCCCTCTTTAAAGACTTTAGCTCCAAATACAGTCCTATTCGGAGGTCCTAGGGGTTAGGGCTTCAACATAGGAATCTGGGAGGAGTCAGGGGGGGACACAATTCAGCCCATAATATAGACCAACAGATAACACTGAGGTCTGGAGATGCTAAATGAAAATTCCTGGGTTAGAGAAGTCTGCACAAGAAAAGAACACTGCATTTCACTTTGAAGAAGCTAAAGCCCAGAGACGTTAAGTGACGGGTCTGAGCTCACATACTTAGTAAGTGGTGATGTAGAACTTGACCCCTACCCTTCCCTTCCAATCCCTCTGTCCTGCCTTCCTTTCAAGAAGAGTTGAAAGACTAGCTTCTCCTCACCCTCTCATTACTCCTGTGTCTCTAGCCATTTACACAACTTTCTGAGCCTCAGTTTCCCTACATCTAAGGCTGGAGTCGTCGAGGGTTCACGCAAGGTGATACAGAGACCAGGCCGACTGCAAGCATGCTCAGCCAAAATCAGTCTCCTTCCTCCTTTGTTTTTATGCAGTTAATCTGGAAGGCCTTAACTGACGGATCCTCTCACGAAGCCGCCTGTCAGCAGGTGTGTACTGAGGACGGGCATGTTCAACATGGCACCGAATACCGTGACTGAGCGCACATTCAATTTGGAGACACGACTAAGTGTTCCTAATGCCAGAAGGTAGGGTGAGGAATGCCACCTGTGGGGGTTTGGCGTGGGGGTGGGGAAGGGATGTGGTGTTAACACTAACTCCAGCTTCAGGGGAGACCTCCGGGGAGGCAGAATTTGGATGTGTCCTGCAGAATGACTTTCCTTCGATGGGCAGATCCGCGTGGACAGGGGATGGAATGGTCAGGAGTGGCTGGGGCCCGTGGGCTGAAGTTTAAGGTGGGCAGGGATGCTTGTAGAAGGAGCTGGAAGGGAATTAGTCTCCACCTCCAGGGTGGCGTTCTCTTCTCCTCCCCCAGCAGTCATGGGGATATGATGGGTGACTTGGCCAGCATTCCCCCCAACGTCTCCCCTTGCTGTCTTTGATCTGGGAAAAGGAAGTTGTCGGGTCATACCCACCTCATCTCCCCTCAGTCCTGTCCCCAGGGCAAACTGCTGATTCTTCTCCAGGAAACGGATTTTCACATTGTAGACTTTGTTCCCATAAAACACCACCAGCACGTAGGGTTCTGCCCTGGATTTCGTGGAACAGTCTCGGACCAAGAAAGTGCCATCCTGAAGCAGAAGGAAGAATGGTTTTTTCTCAGGCATGCCAGCATCCCAGGCCTGACAGTGTTGGCTGTAGTGACACTTGTCTGTGCCACGTTCCCATGTGGCTTGTTTTTTGGCAAAACAATTCTTCGTGAAATTTAATTCAGTGAATATTTGAGGGTCAGCCCGTGTAAGGGTTCTTGTTACTTTCTGAAAAGTGTACCAGTCAGATCAGGACAGCTTCTTCTTCCAAATCTTACACCATCCCCCACTGGCCTCAATATCATGTCTATGACCTTAGCATGACATGTAGCAGACTGGATAAATGCTCCAGTCTGTCTTGGGGTTTGGTTTCTGAAAACCCTGGCTCCAGCCAAGATTTCTGAAAGGCACCTCTTGTTTTTGGGCTCTCAGCGTTCACACAGGCCACCTCATCTGCATGGAGAAGCCCTCCACCTCCCCTCCTGAGGGTGCTTTCTTCACCTACCCCTGTTCCCATATATCCTGTTCTGCCTGATGCTCAGGTGTTAGTCTAGAGACAGTGGGAGCCACTGCAGGCTTTAGCAAGGGAGGCTTTTAGCATAATACAAGGGGCCTCTGAGTGGGGAGATGTTAATATAGGGCTAGGGTCCCCCCAAAAGATGTGGGGTTTCAGTCATTGGTAGCAGCATGAGCACACATGAGAGGGAGGGGCTAACATGGCCTCTGGTGAGGGGAAGGCAGGTGCAAGGGAAGAAGAGGAGACAGAAGAGGGATTAGGAAGGAAACCCAGAAGCTTCAGTGTGATGGGAGCCAAGGGAGGAGATGGGGAGTTTTGAAAAGAAGGTCAGCAGTGTGAGATGGCTTGAGGGCTGTGAAGAGGCACACTGCAGGGACCAGGCCCACCTGAGGAATAGCTCAGGCTGGAGGTCTGGTCATAAAGGGCTAGGAAATGGAGTGAGTCTCCTAAACAGAAGCACCCCTGCAATGCTGGTTTTGTGGCTACACTGTGCCTTTTGTATGATGAAAAGTATTGAAAAATCTGTAGCTGTAATTGCATAGATTCTTACATAGATGGTTACAAATAATCTACTAGAATAGATCTAATTAGATGTGTGAGGACTTACTATTTTTTATAGATAGATATTACATATAACAATTTATGTTTATAATTAATTGTTACATATGATTATCTCCCTATAGACTATATCATATATATATATATACATATATATATATATATACCTACCATGCATAACTAATATTTATCATTATAGGTACAGATAATAATGATTACAATACTTATACTAATACTATAAATATATTAAGTTTATAAATAATACTAAGAAACTGTAGAGACATGATAATTCTGATAGCTAGGTTTATTGAGACTTGCTCTCAAGTTGCTAAGCATTTTAGGGGCACCTGGGTGGCTCAATCAGTTAAGTGTCTGCCTTTGGCTTAGGTCATGATCTCAAGGTCCTGGGATCAAGCCCCTCGTTGGGCTTCCTGCTGAACAGAGAGTCTGCTTCTCTCTCTCTCTCTGCCCCTTCCTCCTGCTTGTGCTTTCTCTCTCTCTCTCTCAAATAAATAAATACAATCTTTAAAAAAAAGATGCTAAGCATTTTACAACATTATTTCATGTGATGTTTACATGAAATTTGAGAAGTTATTTTATCCCCATTTTACTGGTAAGGGAAGTAGGGTCTTAATTGCTTAAGTGAATCCACTAATGCCTCATGGCTAGTTGGTAGATTACCTAATAGTCTAGTCCAAGTTTTTGCCCTTTAAATATATCAGCCTCTGAGTACATAAAGTGGGGTTGAAGAATCTTCTGGAACTTGTTCTACATAAAACATTCAGCCATAATTGAAGCCTTAAGATTCAAGCACAGAACATTGCCCAAGATCAGGAAGGGAGAAGACGCCAAGACACGGAACCAATTTTTGGATTTATCATCTTAACCTCTGCAATGAGTTTGTCACCATGAATCTGGGCAATCCTGCAATTTAAATGAAATTATCTTTCATTAATTGGAAACATGTTTTGACAAAACTGAGACAAACAGAATAGGAAAAGATGAAGTCATGCAACTGAGATGCTGTTTTCTCAGTGTTTTTTGGGTGGGAGGCAGAAACAGGCACACAGGGGGAGGGGGTGGCAAAAGGAGCCTTGACTGAGTGCCCAGATGTTGCTGGAAGGACATTATGGGTGCATATGTTGGTCTTTTAGCACGATCCACACAGCAGCTCCTGGAAGCAGGTCCGCTCAGTGTAATTTTTCTGTTGGCAAACAGCTCAGAGAGTATAGTGACTCATTTGGTGCTGATTAGCCAGGAGGAGGAAGCAAGGTTGGAGCTGACATACTGCTCCCCCATCTACCCAGGAGAGATCAACTAGGGTGGGATTCCCTGGTGAGGGGTCAGGGAGGGTCCTGTAGGCAGGGCATCACCTAGCCACCTACAGCTATCCACTGGAACGTAAAGAACTATGATGGCTACTACAGGCAGCTGTGGTTTTGTGGAGAGAGCACTGATCTTGAATATAGGTTCTGTCCCCTTTTCCACTTTTTCCTCTTTATGACTGAGACCTTGATTTAGCCTCCGGTTCCTCATCTAGAAAATGAGATCGTTCCGTGGACTTCTAATATGTTTGGGATACTTTGTTAGCAACTGTATTAATTTCCTCCTGCTGTTAGAACAATCTACCATGAACTTCATGGACTAAAACACAAATTTATTCTCCTACAGTTCTGGAGGCTGAGGTCTGATAAAGGTTTGATGGGGCTAAAATCAAGGGTCGCAGGATTGGGGTCCTTCTGGAGGCCCTCGGGAAGAATGCGTTTCCTTGACTTTTTTCTTCCAGAGGCTGCCAGGGGTCCTTGACTTACAGCCCCCATGTCTTCCTCTTCTAAGGATTCTTGTGATTACTTTGAATCTGCTCAGCTCATACAAGATAGTGTCCTCATCTCAAGCTTCTTAATTTAGTCACACATGCAAAGCCCTTTTTCCAAGTAAGGAGGCATATTCACAAGGCCTGGGGATTAGGATGTGGGTTTCTTGTCAGGGGGCATCATTCAATTTACCCTAGAAACTAACATCTGATTTATCTCATTTAATTTCACAATATCATTTCCGAGAGCTACATTTTACTAAACTTTATCGGGGACCTATCATTTATCCACCCATTTACTAATTAACTAACTCCATTTTTGTATTTCCTTATTCAACAATAAACATTGCATTGGTTAGTTAGAGGTTTTGATGATCCAACAGTCCTGAGAACCTTTCTGTCACTTAGGAGAGATTTCTCACAGCCTAATAAAGCTCTCTGCTCATAATAGAATAGTAATTTAATAACTATTTGCTGTTGGTGATGATGGCTCTAGTAGTCATTTGATCTGATCCTAAGTAATTTCATGTCTTTTCTCCTTTTGAACAAAGGGTAGATTTGTCCGTCCCCACCCCCTTGGAAGTTAGGCCTGGCCATGTGAATCACTTTGGCCAATGAAATGTGAGCAGAGATGAGTGTTGCTTTTGAGAAGATGTGGTAAGGGCCAGCATGTGATTGGTGTGAGCACACATGAAGGCATGGTCTCCACCAGCTTAGGTCTATGCACCCAAACCTTTGAAGACCATGGAGCTCAAGCAAGAAAGTTTTGCTATGCTAAGCAACTGAGAACTTGGGGTAGTTAATACAGAAACCTATCATATTCTGACTAGGACATTATTCAATCCCTGCACCTTTCCTGGAGACAGAAGATATAAAGGCCCGCCTCTAGGGACACCTGGGTGGCTCAGTTGGTTAAGCCACTGCCTTCAGCTCAGGTCATGATCCCAGGGTCCTGGGATCGAGTTCCACATTGGGCTCTTTGCTCAACAGGGAGCCGGCTTCTCTCTCTGCCACTGCCTGCCACTCTGCCTACTTGTGCTCTCTGTCTCTCTTTCTCTCTCTCTAATAAATAAATAAATAAATAAATAAATAAAATCTTAAAAAAAATTAAAAAAAAGACCTGCCTGTACTTTGGGCAGACCTTTAGTAACAAGATGAACTGGGAAGAAAGTAGAAGGAAGGCATTTTCCATGGTGACCTCCATTCATACCCCAGCTTCCACATCTGATCTCCAAAGTAGTTCCTTAGGGTTCATTTTACTGTTTTCATTTAATCCATAAAGAAACCTAAACTTAAAAATATTTTTAAAAAGATTTCAATTAGCCAACATCATTAGTTTTAGAGGTAGAGTTCAGTAATTCTTCAGTTGCATATAACACCCAGTGCTCATCACATCTCATGCCCTCCTTAAAGATAATTTGGAAGAAGAGCAAGTCACAAGATTAATAAGTGACACAGCCATTTCCCCCTCTTAATGACAACCTCCTGAGCACTGAGAGATCCAGGCTGGTGCATAAAAGCACACTGCTCGGTATGTGCTGGGACCTTTAGGCAGAAAACCATAGATGGCTGCAGATAGGGTGTAGTGGCCCCTCTCCAAGGTGTTACCTTGTTCTCCTTCCTTAATGCCTCTTCCACTGCCTGGCGACTGTGTTTTCCGATGTACCAGTCATTCTGTTGGACATCCTGTGGTGCAGATAGATGGCGAATATTTTAGGGTCAAAAAGAAGTACTAACTTTAATCAATTAATTAACTAAAGTGTGCTTTTTGTTCCACCAGGGTCAAACCACAGTTTGATTTATAGTATATATGCAGCCCCCAAATTCCATCCCTGGATCTGGAAATGGACACAAGAAAAGTAGCCGCAGCTTGCTGTTATAGGAAACTGGCACAACAGAGTCTGTCATTGAAAGTCATGAGAAATTTCACTCCCATCTGTTGAGAAAGGTGCTTTGGCACCATGCTCACAATGGGTCATAAACACTCTATCTACCAGTGCTTTCTGAATCTGCACCTGCTGAAGCTAAGGTGGGAGGTGTATTGTTTGTGAAGCCGGCCTGGCCTTAGTCCTTGAAAAACCGGCAGGGGAGGGAAAGGTGCTGATCAAGAGCGTCTTGTAGCACTTGTGTGAACTGGGATTCGAACTCTGGTCTGTCTGGATTTCTCTCTGTACCATGATACCTTATTATACTAAAGGATTTATTTTGATGATAAAATCCACCATAACAGAAGAAAGGACAGTCAGGGAGATGTGCCATGAATCTACAATTCCTTTACTGGACTCCAAGGATGATAACATTAAACAGTCCCCTGCATGAGTCCCCAGCCTTTCCAAGGCCATTCTTCATTCATTATTAAGTCCACCCCCGTAATAATCCTGTGTGGCAGGCATGTCAGGATAGTGCAGGCTTAGTGAGTCAGCATCTGTCACATGGTTGGCAAGAGCTAGGTTTGAGACAGCACGTCTTTGTTCTCTCCATCTGAGTCTCTGGTCCTCCCAGTGCATACTGGGATGGAGATCCTTCCAGCAATGGGTACACCACCAAGCATATGTGAGTGCCACTGGGAGAGGGGTGAGCTAGCTCCAGCGTACGTCTGCAACCTGACCGGCTGCCTCCCTCCAGTCTGAGAACATGGGTCTGGCCAGCCAGATGTGCTTGCTGGTCTCTGGACATGCATCACTTCAGGGCTTGGCATGAGCCAGCCCTGCTGCCTAGAAACCACCCCATGCCTCACCCTTTTCTTCTGCCTGGCTCTGCCATTCTCTTCCATCCAGTTGGGGAGGAAAGTCACCTCTTATTTAAGACTCCCTTTGGAATAATTTCCTCTACCTAGTCCCTGCCCCCTTGGGAAGGTCCAGAGGCAGGAGGAGCTCTGCTTGACTGCTGCAAAGCCACGTCACAGGCTCCAGAAAGAAAGGAGCCTCAGAACCCTATCCCCCTCAGAAGTGGGAGCTCTCAGAGCTCAGAGCAGTCTGCTGCTTCTGGAGGGTCTCTCAGATAGATCGGGGCTTGGCAGGGCTCAGTCAGGGTGCATTTCAGCCATTCTGATTTTATTTACTTGCTCAAACTGGAAGGCACTTAGAGATTTTATAGTCCTGTTTTCTCCAGGTGTGGCCATGAGTGCTGGCAGACAAGTTTAGGTGGTACTCAGATACAGCATTAAATAACTCTGAGTTACCTGGGGGAGAAGTAGCCTCCTTTCAGTTCTCTGTCTAGCCCTTTGAATAATTCAAGGGGAATGTTTCATTTTTGTTCTAGTATGTCCTTAATATCCCTCTGGCTTTTCTGATCTCTTCTGCAACAGAAGAACAATCCTTACGCTGAGAACCATTAGTGAGTGGTGGGATCTTTTTTTTTTTTTTTAAAGATTTTATTTATTTATTTGACAGACAGATCACAAGCAGGCAGAGAGGCAGGCAGAGAGAGAAGGGAGGAAGCAGGCTCCCTGCTGAGCAGAGAGCCCGATGCGGGGCTCGATCCCAGGACGCTGGGATCATGACCTGAGCCGAAGGCAGCAGCTTTAACCCACTGAGCCACCCAGGTGCCCCGAGTGGTGGGATCTTGCTCCATTTTAATGGCCTTGTTTTGTTTGAGCTAAAGTGACTTAAAAATGTTGTAAAATGTACATAACATTAGATTTACCATTTAACCATTTTTAAGTGTATGATGCAGTGACATCAAGTACATTCTCATGGTTTTGCAACCATCACCACTGTCCATCTCCAAAGCTTTGTCATCATTCCAAAGTTATGTGTGTGTGTGTGTATGCCGGGAGGTGGAAATAGTCCAAATACTCAGTATACATACATATATATATGTATACATATATACGTATACATATATATATGTGACAGGATACTGCATACATAAACATATACATATTTTTATATAAAGATATAAAATAAAAAAATAAATATATATATAAAGTCCCTGCAGTATCCCTATTTATATATATTATATATTTTTATATATTTTGTGTACTGTATATTATATATTATTTATATTAGATACATTATATAAATATATAATTATTTAAATATTTTATATATAGTATACATTTTATTGTTAATATCATATAAATGTTTTATATATACAAAGTGAGTACTTGGATTATTTCCACTTTTTGGCATTATGTGAAAAATGCTGCTATGAGCATGGGTGTGCAAATACCTCTCTGAGTCCCTGCCTTCAGTTCTTTGGGGCATATATACCCAAAGTGGATTGTTGCAATTAGTTTGAAGGTTACTTCCTATCTGTGGCACGTAATACTGCCTTTTTCTTTAGAACAGTGATATAAAGTGAAAAAAAAGAGTCAAAGAATATTAATAAGTAAACCTTATTATTGATAGTACATGGGTAGGTCACAGATCGTAAGGTGCATTGAAATTGTTGACATCAGGGCAGTCTGGATCTAGTGCAAACTTCTCCCATGCCTGTGAGGAATCCAGGCTCTGGGAGAGGTATAATTTGGAGAGACACCTGGTTAGAACTCAGGGATTTCAGTACTCATGAAGGAGATGACAGAGGCAAAAGAAGCCAGGTACATAGAAAGAGACAATAACAGAAGTATGTGCCAAAGTTTCCCAAAATCTAACTTAAGAGTTTGAGATGTCTTTTAGAATTAAGGTAGAAATTAATATAAGGGCAACAAAAGACCTTTAGGATACTGCAGAGATTGTAGGACTGGACCAGAGATACCTTATATGCTCTGCTTCTGCTTAAAAAACTTTCCCAGCTCCAGAGCAGCACCCCAAGCATATGGGGATATGGGATGGAGACCCATAAGAAGCACATTCCTCTGTGCTTTATAGCGAAAGGCTTTATTTAATAAGCAAAGTTATAAAGTAATGGAGGGAAGGACATGGAAACTACAAAGAAAGTTTTGACACATGCCATCCCCATAGTAAATACAAGTGCAACATGATCCAAGAAGATAATAGGGATGGTGGATATTTTAGAAAGAGAGCAGGAAATAGATGAAGGACAAACAAGAATACATCTGTTATGAATTAGCACCTCTCCTTGCTCTATGTTTCCTCTGGGGCAGGGACAATATCCTCTAGCACATTATGTGGCATAAAATAAGTGCTCAATAAATTGTTGGACTGTCCAAATGCAATCAGTATATGACAGGTGGCTCTTTTATGGGCAAAAGTATTGCAATATATAAATCCTTGTTAGTCCTGAACAGCTAGTGAATATAAAACACAGGCTTTGATATCTCTATTTTTTTTATTAACTAAAGCCACTTGAAGAATCTGAGAATGTGCAAATTAAAGACTGGTTAGAAGAGCAATATAAAATATAACAAAACACTGTAAAAATATTAAAAATCAGTAATATGTAGCCAGAAGGGGAATAAAATAAAGCCAACCACGATGATCTCCATGTAGGCGTGGTTCAGTAAAGCTCTCTGTTGATGCTAAGTTCATCTAGAAAGACACTGAAGAGAAGTATTTGTTTTACCTTTTCATCAGACCTCGTGGGGAAAGGTGTTCTCCAGTTTGTGTTTTTATAGTGCAGTGAATTTTCCGGAGGGCTCAGGTGGGCTGGAGACTGACATCTCTGAGGAGGATGAAACTGCATGCTTTCTTTATGATCTGGGGAAAAGGAAATTCACATATAAGTATGATTTTGTTACTGTGTCAGATTTCCTCCCTCCAGCATCACTCCTGCCTGTGCCTGGGGTAGACTTCTTGGTCTATACTACTGTCATCTCATTCTGGACAGCAATCTCCTCTGGATTGTTCTCTTGTTTCAGCTTTTGCCCCTTCCTCTCTAGGGCATCTGAAGTAATCATAACAAAATGTAGTTCTGACTTTGCTATTCCACCTGGTAAAAATCCTTCCATGATTTCCTTTACACCAGAAAGAAAATCCAAATTGTTTTACTTCTGTCCATAAGGCCTGGAATAATCTTATCTATCTATCCATCCATCCATCCATCCATCCCACATTGTCCACTCTGTTCTGGTCATAGTGACCTCTGTTCGGTTTCTTCAACAAGCCAAATTGTTTCTCAACTCAGAAAATGCTATTTTTTTAACTTGAAAGAATAACTTTTTGTTTTAGTGGAATATCACTTTTTTAACCTAAAAGAATGATAATCCATAAATAATGGTTATTCAGACTTGGGCAGTTGGCAGATATTTTATTAAAAATGAACAAAGTAAGCCTGTCACTTTATGGAAAAGAACTGGCAGTATTTGTTGCCAATTATAAAATTAGATTCTTCTAGTGCAAATTGGAATTTGGAAAAACTTGTATCTACCATCATTACATAACAGCACAATTTTCTGATGAGACTTGTGGTGTTATTTGCAAATGTAATTTAAAAAAATATTATAAAATGTGTTAACTTTGGAAAGATCTGCTCAGGTCTGTGAATCATATTCCAAGTGACCAATGCATGATGTTACAAAATCATGCCTGGTGAGAACATTCTTTAAAAGAGCAAGATAGACCAATGGACTTTAAAGTAACAGAATACAAAAAGTTCACTGAAAAGGTTTAGTGTTCACATGGAACCTAAATTTTAAGATACTACCATTTGTCAAGTTTTAACATGGTGTTTTCTCCTTATATTCAATGAAAATAGCATAATTCCACTGCATGTCATTCTCATAAACACTAGTAAAGGATGAAATCAAGTCCACAAGGAAGGAGTGAAGTGTTAGGAGAAATACTAAGCAAAGATATTAGTGAATATATTAGTAATTTCTTTTTTTTTTTTTTTTTTTGACAGAGAGAGAGAGAGAGATCACAAGTAGGCAGAGAGGCAGGCGGGGGGTGGGGGGGAAGCAGGCTACCTGCTGAGCAGAGAGCCCGATGCGGGGCTCGATCCCAGGACCCTGGGATCATGACCTGAGCCGAAGGCAGAGGCTTTAACCCACTGAGCCACCCAGGTGCCCCAATATGTTAGTAATTTTAAGCAAGGATTAACTGTATAAAAATCATAAAGCTTTGAGAGTATGAAAACAATATCAAAGTAGAATACTGGACAGTAATAACATAACATGGAAGAAAGGTGATTAGTATGAAAGCAGAATTATAAGCTATATAGTATTAATTCAGTCTAAAAATAAAATTAAAATTATAGTTCTAGTTAGTAGCTGAATAAGAACTTCGAAAGAGTGGGATACTTTTGACAGTACACTTTGAAACATAATACTAATAGCAAATATTTACATGCCAGTTACAGTAGCATTTAGGTTATATATATATATTTTTTAAAGATTTTATTTATTTATCTGACAGAGAGATCAAGAGAGCACTAGCAGGGGGGACAATGGGGAGAGAGGGAGAAGCAGACTCCCCGCTTGAGCAGGGAGCCAGATGCGGGGCTTGATCCCAGGACCATGGGATCATGACCTGAGCCGAAGGCAGATGCCTTACCATCTAGCCACCCAGGTGCCCCTAGGTTATATGTTTTTATTCTGCTTCTTGTCATCAAAAAGCTGAATTTTTCTCTAAGTTTCCTAAGAAGAATTGAGTACTCCTGAAACATTTTAAATTCTATTTTAATGGTTCCAAGGATTGTGGCTTTTAACATGGAGGCTAAGAATGTTTGTTAGAGGGAATTATGTGTACCAAAATGTTTGTTGAAAAACGTTTGATTCCTTCAAGTTTAAATCACATTCATCATAGTAAGTTAATTTCACCCACCAATTTATGACCTTAAAAATAGGAATTATGCTAAAGACCTCTCTGATTTTCAAATTTTATAAGTAAAGGAACTTAATTTTCAGACAGTGCAGAATCCATACCATCAGATTTAGGGCATTCTGAGTTTCTTGTATTGCTTGGGAAGAGGATATGAACCTCAGATTTTAAAAATTCAAACACGATTTTATTTAAAATGTTAAAGGTCATGAATGAGTGAATAGATTGGAACATAAAACTTCCAAGGGGCAGAAAGAAAGGGGAATTAGGAGATGAGCCCACTATCTGGCAGTTTAAGCTAAGCATTTAAAAATTAGGTACAGACTAGTTAAAAAATTCCAGTTATGCTTAAATATAGTGACACCGAAATATAATGACAAAGTGGTCACTAATGGGAGGATGGAGACTATATACTAGACAAATCCTAAACAAGAAAAAGCTAAAAGAGCTCTTGTAGTATTTCTGAAAATACTTTAAAAACTTTATTTTAAATTAGAGTGAAACAGTACATAGAGACTTATTACTGAAATGGCCATCGCTATCTTTTCAACATGGATCAAAACTGTTAGAGTGTACTTCAGAAAAGAAAATAACCATTATCGGCATTGTCTATCACTTGGTTTGTGTAGTTTACATAATAGTGTTCAGTGATTATGAATTTTTCATTATATTGTGGCAACTGATTTACTAGATTTTAACTCTGAGTGCCTTGCTTCAATATTTAAAAAGTACAACTTGAAAAAGAGCATTTAGAAACATCTATATGCATTTGTAGTCTATGCAGAGAATGATTTAAATGGAACAAAACAACAAACAGAACAACTTTCCTGTACTGTTTTCCTTTGAAAGCCCTTTGGCTCTTTGTTTAATGAGTGAATGAAATTCTGAGCATATAATCCATTGCAAATATTTAACTGATTTTGTTCTAGAATAATGGCAGCTAATCTTTGGAAATTATATATATATATACATATATACACATAATATTGTAACATTAAATATATATTATACATACACATATTTATATGTATACAGATACACATATATACATATATAAATATACTTACATATACATATATATATATATTTTTTTTTACATAAGACTGCAGTTTGGTTTTATAACCCCATGAAATAAGACTCTCTTACTTAGAGGACAGTAGAAGAATATTGTGGGGAGGACAGTGTGTGGGTGGGCAATAAAATTTGAGGTAGGGTAGCCTAATAAAAAAGGCATGGGTTGTTGAATCGTATTGATATCAGTAATTACTAACATTTCAAAACTCTTCTGTATATAAAGCTGTTAGTGTGGTGTTTGACTGTACTATTGCTAAAGAAACACCGCTGCTTCTGTTGTTACTATTATAAAAGAAGCACAGTTTCTTTTATAAGAAAAGTTTTAGACTTTTCTTCTGTAAGTTATAGAAAAGTGTTTTATTTTAAGCAGGTATCCATACATATTTATTGGCAAATTTTAATTTACTCTTACATGCAATTTTTTTTAAGATTTTTTATTTACTTATTGGACAGAGAGAGAGAGAGAGATCACAAGTAGGCAGAGCAGCAGGCAGAGAGAGAGGGGAAAGCAGGCTCCCTCCTGAGCAGAGAGACTGATGTGGGGCTTGATCCCAGGACCCTGAGATCATGACCTGAGCCGAAGGCAGAGGCTTAACCCACTGAGCCACCCAGGTGCCCCACTTACATGCAATTTAAAAAGCAATTTTATAAGGTAAGAGCCATATTTTTTAAAGAATATTTATAAAATGCTGATAGAGAAATAAAATGTCAGAAAACAAAAATTTTGAACAAAAAGAAGACAGATCCCCTACAATCCCAAGCTTAGAGATTAATGTTAGAATTTTGTAGTAGAGCCAAACCTTTCTGGACCATCTTCCAATATATCAAAATAATTTGTTTTTGGTCCTGATACCCATTCACTTAGGCTCTGTGATGCAGTAGTGAAACATGTCTTTGGTTGTAGTCAGTTTCTAACAGCAGCTCTTAAGACCTTTGGAATTTCCTAAGTAATAAGAATGATACAGGTTCTTTAATATGTATAACAAACCTCTTGCAACCATACCTGAGTTTATGTTAATAAGGTGACTTTCCAAAAGTGCCTAAGGATGGGGGCTGGTTGACAGGTAAACCGGCCATGTGACTGAAAGGTTGGAAATTTTAGTCCTACCCCCTTGACCTAGGGAAGGGGAAAGGGGCTGGAAGTTGAATCAGTCACCAATGGCCAATGATTTCATCAATCGTGCCTCTGAAATGAAACTTCTCCAAACCTCAGAGTATGGGGTTCAGAGAGCTTCTGGGTTGGTGAACCAGAACTCTTCCATGTGCCGTCATTCAGCACCCCAAAATCCATGAGGACAGAAGCCCCTTTGTTCAGAACCTTGTCCTATGCATCCCTACCATCTGGCTGTGGCTGAATTGTATTCTTTTATAATAAATGGTAATCCAGCAAGAAAAATGTTTCTGTGAGTTCTGTGAGCCACTCTGGCAAATTAACTGAATCTAGGGAGAGGTTCACTGGAACCTTGGACCTATAGCTGGTTGATCAGAAGCCCAGGTGACAACCTGGGCATATGATTGACATCTGACATGGGCTGGTGGGGGTGCAATCTTGTGGGATTGAACCCTTAACTTGTGGGATCTAAGGGACTCCCTGTAGTGTCAGAATAGAGTTGAACTACAGGTCACCCAGCTGGTGTTGAGAATTTCCTGGTGGTGTGGAACCCCCAGCCCCACTTTGGAATTGTTGGGCACAGAATTCCCAGACTCCTAATAGCTTAGCTTGAATTCATTAATCAGGGAATTGAGCCAAGTCTGTTTATCAAGTAGTTGCTGAACTATCAAGAAAAAGCATTTCCCAAATTCCTTTCTCATTTGTAGAATAAGGATGATAATATACTCATTGACAGAGGCATAGATTCCACTCTTCTACACGAAGAGTGTTGCCTCCTTCGGCTCAGGCATTGAAATTAAAACCAGTAAGCTTTAGAGAGTCTGCTAGACTGAAAACTGAGTGCTGAGATTGTGTGGTTTTCTATGCATCTAGTTTCTGCCAAGTCCTGGTGCCCGAGCAATGAATTCTTACTCAGTAGAATGAACACCTGCTCAGTAAGCCAACGGGGGAGCGGTTAAGCACTGGTTAGCTGAAGGGCGGGGCTGCCTCTGTTCTGTATTCTTAGGACCCACCCAGCCCAATTCTGCATAAAACCATGTGCTTTGTGGATGCTTGATGAGTGAAAGAGGAATGAATCCGTGGTGTTTGAAGGCTCTGGAAACATTTCCCCCCATCCATCCTGGGCTACTTCCTTCATCAGCTGTTTTAGGACACGGATGGAGGACAGTCTGTAAGACCTCAGAACAGATGATTTACTCCCAGTTTGGGGATGCTTGACTGGACTCCTGTCTGTGAAGGCCATCCGCTTCACTAACACTGCTGTTCCAATCTTCAGTTGCTCCTTATTTTTCACTTGTGCATGGTTTTGTCTTTCAAATTAAGACTTTGGAATTCTCTCTAAGCTGATTCTGGTTTCCTTGTAGCATATTCTCACAGCCCCTGCTCAGCCCCTAGATTTGCCCCCAGATGCTGCAAGTCCTCCTGTCTTCATACACCTAGTCTGGCCTCCAGGACTACCGCTTCTGCCATTTGATTCTTAGGGATTGGGCCCATCCTGTTAATCACAGTTTTTCCTTTTGACTGTCTTCCTTTAAAAAAGGAAATCCTCTCTTGGAAAACTTTTTTTTTAATTAAAGATTTTATTTATTTATTTGAGAGAGAGTTAGCAAAAGACAGTATGAGATGGGGAAGGGGAAGGGCCAGAGGGAGGAGCAGACTCCTCACTGAGCAGGGAACCTGATGCAGGACTTGATCCTGGGGCTCTGGGATCATGACTGGAGCCAAAGACAGTCGCTTCAATGACTGAGCCACCGAGGCACCCCTCTTAAGCAACTCTTATTAGCAATGTGGCACACATCAGGGGAAATAAACTTTCCAGATTGGTTTTACAATCTAAGACCTAGATAATATAGGGCAGGGGAGGGATAAGGACAAGATGGAGGTGAGGCAGGAAACTCTTGGGTCTTATGGGTCAGCTGGGCTGGGAATCCCTGGAGGAGGAAGGATATTTATTAAAATGTGTCAGTTGTATACTATGTGTCACATATCTGTGTGTGTGTGTGTGTGTGTGTGTATAATCCTGTGAGTTAATATTATTATTTGGATTTTACGGATGGAGGGAAGGTGTGGATCCAAGAATGAACTTGCTCAAGATGGCCCTGTTGCAGGGAAGGAGGCAGCACTAGGACTCAGGTCAGTAGAACCTCAGTCATTCCACTCTATCCCATGGGGTCTGCTTCCTGCAGCTCTCAGCCCTCTTCTGGCTCAACAGAAAGAGATTGTAGGATTAGACCTGAACACAGAATCTCCATAGCTATGGGGTGAGGAAAGAAATGCAAAAATATGATAGATTTGTTTGAACAATATAATACTAATAATATCAAGACCCACCACCAATAGGAATATGACACTATTTTATATGCTACAGTAGACAACTCTGCAGACAGGTATCCTATGTTCATCTTTATCATCAATTAGTAAGAGGAATCAATTTGATTTTCTTTGTTTGATAGACTTAAGATAAGTCTATTTTACATCCAAAGGATTGGCAGAACTTAAAGTTTGTCAAGAACAACTGTTGGAGATGATGGGGAACGAGGAGGACTCATAAGCTGTTGGTGAACTAGCATGTCTGGAAGACACATCTAGTATAATCGAAGAGAGGCACAGCCTCCAACCCAGAAATTTCACTCTCAGAGAAGTAGTTACCATGTTGTGTATGTGGGAAGACTTCTACATTATTGTTCATAATGTCATTATGTTCATAAGAAGAAAACTCTGGAAGCTACCTAAGTGATCATATTGAATTACGGACATACATTGTGATATTAACATAATGGAATACTATCTATCAATGAAAATAATCTAGTTATACCTACATGCATCAAATGACGCTGAAGCTCGCAAAACTAAGTCACAGCACAGGGATGTCATAGTGTGATGGCTTACCTGTTTGTTTTATAATTCTTACATAAGGTGCTCTTACCTCTGTTTTGCACACTGTGGTTCCTGGTCACGAATGGTGAGCTAAAGGAAATGTTAGAGTTGACAGAATGTTGGTATTTCCCATGGTAGGTAAAATTCCACTCAAAGGCAAGGTCAGTCATAATGACCTAAGTCCCATTTACCAAGCACTTTCTATTTCACTGGCTGTGCTACAAGGGTTTGTTTTGTAAGGCAGTAGGCAGCTATTTCTTTCTCCCTTTTCTCTTTCTTCTTCTTTCTCCCTTTTCTCCCTTCTTCTTTCTTCAGCTGTTTCTTTCTCCCTTTTCTCTTTCTTCCATATATGGAAGCACATATTCTTTGCTTTTGGAAGCCATGAATTCAGACTTGCCTCGTAACTACGGTCACCATAGATAGGTGGCGGGTTGGGGCTGATATTTTCTAGAAATTGTTTACCAGTTGAAGGAGAGTGAGCCATAGCAAGCAAGAGGAGCACAGAACTTATCTTGTTCCTTCTTGAAATGTGAGCTAAGTGAGAAAACTATGGATTATTATGAGGAAATCCATAAGAGAAAGAGGATTATAAAATATTGTATAAAAGACAATTGAAACAACAATAAGCAAGTGAGGGAAGGGGAGATAACGGGGAATAGAGATCATGCCCTTGATGCGCAGGCCTGACCCGTGGCAGTGAGAGCTGACATTTTTCAGGAACTTGCAGTAGGCCTGGATCTGCTCTCAGTGTCTACTGTAGGACAAACAACGTTGCCCAAGGATGTGGTTTGCTAGTGATGAGGATGGGCAGTCTGATTCTGGTGGGTCTCTCCTGACCATGGCTCTGTTCTACCATAGACAAGGTATACTCCCTATAAGTATTTATTGAGTAAATAAAATATAGCATCTTAACTGTGGGCAGGACACCAGGGAAAGTCATCTTAGAGCATTTTCAGAATTAAGCCACGATTGGCAGCATGGGCTACTATTTGGGATTCGAAGTTGAACTTGACTTCAGTGGTAAGGAACTCCATCTCTCTGGACCTCATTTATTCCTTCCAGAGTGTGGGTTAGAACTATCTCTTAAATTCAGTGTGGCTTTAAGTTGGGGTCTGATGCCTGAAGAGGGGTTTGCCAAGCAGGGAGAGGGCCCTGAGAGGAAATATGGAGGGAGGTGGTATAGACAGAGGAATAGCGTGTGCAAATGTCCTGCATTAAGTGACAACAGGGGCTGACACAGTGGAAAAGTGGCATGATCTGAGCTTGGAGCTGCTGATCAGCCAGGGGTCATGGGGACCTTAGAAGCACTAATTTTGGAGGTCCTGGATTTTGTTGTAAGGAAGCCAGCACTGATTTATAGTGACCTTGGTCAGTGAATCACTGGTCGGAGCCTTTGCTTCCTCGAATCTTCAGTTGGGAGAGTAGTTGTCACAATAACCTGATCAGGCAAATGTTAAATTAGAGAATGGCATTTTCAATCTCCAACCATCTATAAAGTTTTGTTCAAAAGTAGCTGTCAGTTTGCAGGTGGTAACCTATAAGTTACCAACTGAGAATAACTAGAAATGGCCAATTTTTCTCCCAGAATGATTTGCATCCATTCCAGTTAATCCTGTCTAGTTCATAACCAAGCCTTCAGATCTTCCAAACTTCTCTAACAAGCAATCGCTAGTAAATTGCAGGAAGAACAATGCCATCAGCTTCCCTAACAACTGTGAGTCACACATTTCCCTTGGGCCTCATCACTGGGCTTCATTATCAAAGACCAAAGACTTCCCATTCCTCAGGAAGCCTTGGTGCGTCATTATCCAGGACAACACATGGCCTGATCCCCAGGCTACCACCCAACAAGGCATTCCTGTCTCCTTACCTGGCAGTGGCAAGAGGAATCTCTGGAGGGCTTTGATTTCGTGACGGGTGAATTGATTCAGGTTTCATCTGATAATGAGGAACTGCATAAAGGAGTCGCATAATGGTCAGTTTGTAAAAAGAAAATGATTGGGGACCTAATGGAACTTCCATAATTTCATCTGAGTGATCTCTGATTAGGACTGGGTTGTTGGTGATCAGCAGAAACTGTAGCCTATGTATTCTACAACTCCCCTGGCTCCTGTGGGTGGCTTTTCCCTGAGGCTATAAAAACCACTTTGAATTGTGAATATTCGATAGGATCAAGAGTCCTGAATCTGGAATTCATCATTGAGGTTCCAGAAACACAGAATATCACATTGGAAGGTATTTGTTCTCGGAAGGGCTTGGCGTGGAAGTGAACCGAAGTTGAATTCTGCATTCAAGTGAGAACTTACGTAGGAACATAAATAAAACAGGGAAACTTGAGAACTGCTCTGGGCAGGGGCTTGCAGTGCTGGCCCATGCCCTCCTGAAGTCTTGCATCTCTTCAGCAACAGGGCTAGAGAGCTCCCAGAGTTCTGACGTAGACTAGCTGTGCCTGCCTGCTTGCCAGCAGGCATATATTTTCTCAAAATTTCCCCTTTGATCTTTAAGTTTTCAAAAGATCTGCCAACTGTATGAACTGGAGTTATTTAGTAATTACATATGCCTTGGATGTGACCACTATTTATTTTCTTTTCATCATGAATAGATTTTAATCTGCCATCCAAATCACCAAGGGATATAATCATACTATGATATGAAATGCGATAAAACACTCTCCCTGTAGCTGTCCTTAGTGGTGAAGCTAAGGAAGCGTATCGACCTTGACATGTCTTAATTCTGGTTCTTGCTCTGTGCTCTTTCTCTGTCCAAGGTGGGTCACAGACTGGACACCTCTGATTGAAGGGCTGTGAATACTTGAAATGTAATTGGGGTTGATGCCTGGTCCACTAGTCACCTATCCCGTAAAATCATTTCATGTCATCAGCAGCCACCCAGAGCCTCTGTCCCTTGTGTGCTGATCAATGTGACATCACTGCACTGATAATCTTAGAAGTCCAAGGAGACAGCATCTGAACATTTTAGTGAGGATGTTGAGCTTTGGTATGGAAAAGGCACAGTTTCCTTTAGGTCTTAAAATTTTTTAGAATTGCCAACCGACCCCCACTTCTCCATCAGGGACCCCTGAGAATCTACAAACCCAGGTTAGGCCCACTGAAGCCTAACTCCCAAGAAGAGCAGACTGGAGACCCACAGAGGCAACACAACATGGCCAAAACCACCGAGTGAGTCGGTAGCAGCCTCTGAAATCCGAACCAGTCTTGCTTTGTGGGACTATGCTGCCTGTGTTCACTCTTTGGGCCATGGCTCAGGCCCTTGGCTTTGACATAACTGATCATCATAAGTGAATGGTGAATGGTATTTCAAAGGTAGGCACGGACATACTGTTGCTTAGCATGCCAACTACTGAATGAGTGTTGGATTGCATTGCACAACAACACCAATGATGTGTGCACACATATATGTGTGTGTGCACAATCAGAGGAGGGTATGCATATGTGTGCATAGGTTCCATCAAAGCCAGAGAGACCAAGAGCTTCCCTGGAGCAGTGGGCCAGCCACGTCTTTCTAAAGTGGCAGGGGCAGACCGTGTGCCTCCTTCTTGTCAGGTGCCTGCGGCAGAAGAAAGACCTCCAGCTCGGTCCCGATTTTAATCACCTTGTTTCAACCAGAGGGCTCTGAGTAGACTAGGAGGTCCCGGGCCCATCTGGATCACGTCATCGTGCATACATGCAGGTGCTCCTCGATCCCAGGCCCTGGAACAATCCTTTCTAAAAATGACTAATGCTATAAATCTGGAAATGGAACTCAACCTAATGGTATCAGGGTATGAAAACAAATATAAACCGCTTACCTCGATCTGTCCCAAGGACCTGCATTGAATTAACAACAAAAGATAATAATGTTGAGTGAGTCTTGGTGATAGAGAATTTTACATTAAACCTGTGTTTTGGAGCAATTGGTTAGTAGAATTTGGGCAACATTTTTGTTAGTATAGATTTTTTAAAGCCTACAAATGATTCTCCAAAAGACTAAGCAAAAATAAAAATGTTATACTCTCTGTGTGATGCAACAGGCAAATATGCAATCTGCTGATGAAGTTAAAGTTACTTTGACTCTTCTGAGAACACGTGAACCATAGCCATCAAGAAACCTTAGGATTGCTCCTATTTTCATCCCAATAATTCCATTGAGGAGACTTTTTTCCCTAAGAAAATTTTTGGACCAATATTTGGACCCATTTCCATGCACAAAGACATCCAGTACATCATTCCTTATAGTGTCAAACCCTAGAAATGATCTATGCGCCCATCTAAGTGAGAACTGTTAAGTCAGCTTTGGTGCTATACTGATTTATCAGAATTATAAATGCATGGCAAGTATTTATGTAGAGTATGGGATAGGATTATGCTCCAATTATGTCTCAATGTTACATGAAAAGTTTAGGCTACAAACTGGACTTATGATGTATTTACAATGCAGGAGTGTATGTGGGGGTGTGTGTGCGCGCGGGGGGGGGGTGTGTACTGACCCTTGGAGCCCAGGTCTCCTGAGTCACATTGTCTTCCCAGACAAGAAACCTTCAGCAACAAACAGCTCAGAGAGGCATTGAACCTCTTGACTGAAGCTTGGCAACAGGCAAGCCCCTTTGTTTTGAAAGTCTCGGTGTCCCCTTGGGTTCTGGCAAGAGGCCATACATTTCATCATGGACAGCAAATCAGGCAAATCTATAGGCTAAGTAAAAAGGGTAATGGATCCGTTCTAATGAGTGGTTTGAGAATGTCCCCACTGAGTCTTGTGTGGGACTTTGGACATGGCAGTTCCAAGTCCCCAGTCAGAGGCTGCTGTGGAGACAGTCTTGTTGAAGACAAATCTCAGGATTGTTGAAGGAGTTGGGGGAGCAGAGCTGGAAAAACGGCTGAAAAGCTATCCTTCTAGGACAGCAGGTGTTTTCTTTAATTGAGACCCAGCCCACTTTGTGCTTGAGGGCTCTGAATTTAAAATGGAATGCAATTAGAAAAGTGGGGTAAAATCTCTCATTTATCTACTTTACCTTTTTTTTTTGTTGTTGTTGTTGTTAGAAAATAAACATTCAAGTTAAATAGAAATGCCTCCTTTATTATGTCCCTCCCTCCATTCCCATCCCTCTCTCTTTCCCTCCTCCTCCTCCTTCTCCTCCTCCTCCTCCTCCTTCCTTTTTTTTTTTTTTTTCTTTTTTCTTTCAAGCTACTTTAGCTCAGAAGTGTCTCTGAGTTTCCTGAGGCAGAGCATCATAGTGTGGGGAGTGGACCAGGATTTTCAGGGGCTGGCCCTGTCTTCTGCCAGCTGTGGGGACTCTGGAAAGTCTTCAGCCTCCCTTGAGGCTTCTTTTCTCTTAGTGTTTTGTGAGAATTAAATGAGACAACGAGTCTCTCTTTGACAACTATAATGTGCTGTGTGAATTTGAGTTGGGGTGGGCAGCACACCATTTCTGCTGGGAACAAGTTCTGGTTCCCAAGATATAATGTGAGTAAACACTTCACACCCAAGCTTGGCTTTTGTCCTATGAGATGGGCTTTTGTGGTGGAGAAATGGCCTTGACTCTTAGCCCAGACAAACAATGGGGAAGTGTCTTGGCAAAAGATAAGGAGGAAGAATGTGTTTTTCCAGTAGGCGGTGTTGTGTTTTAGATGATATCTACTTCTAGAATGCCAACCAAAGTCGCAAAGAAAACAAACTGTCCTGCGTGACCCCCGCTGTCTGAGGCTCGCTACTTCCTTCTTGCTCCTAAATGAATGGAGAGCCTATTTTCCTCACAGGATGATCTATGAGTTGCGGACTATAGATCATCTTGTGTGCCAGCCATCTGCTACTGGGGACACATAAATTCCACCCACAGGAACAAAGTGGTGGAGTCAGAGAGTGCCCAGCAGCAGAGCGCCACACCCACCTTTCTCCTTCCTGGGGGCACTTGGAAAACCCAAAAACTCCCAGAAGAGGAGGAGCTGGGTGAGGTCCTGATTGGAACCAGGGCTGGCTTTGTCATTCAACAGTTATGTGCTGTCCTCTTTGCCATGATTATCTGATGGATGTGAGGTAGTAAGTGTCTTGTTTAGTGACAAATGAGAAGTGTGACTTGATTTTAGCATTCTCATAAAACCAAATAAGAAAGGACAGATGGACAGACAGAACAAAAGAAAGAAAATAGATTAACCTGTGCTGTCCAGATGTAAGAGCATAGTCGAAATACTAAAACAAGAACCATGCTCCTTAGGAAGCCAGTGGGAATGAGGTGAGGCCACTCTAGCTGGTGGACAGTGGCTTTCCACCAGTCACAGCGGACCCATCATTTCCTTATTGGGAGTTAAGGAGCTGAGTGTGGAAGGGCTCTAAGGCAGCTCCATGATACCTGACTTTCCTGCTGTTTATTGAGCTTCTACAGCTCACCTGGTCGTTATGCACTTGCTTTGACTTATTTTAACTTTTTCACAACAACCTTGCAAAGAAGTATTATCTTTCTCTATTTTGTGGCCGTGGGGTTGTGTGTGTATTCAAATCCAGGTCTGTGTGGTCTATATTTAAAATGTTTTGTACTGAGCCGTCTTGTCTTTCTTTTGAGGAACAAATGGTAAGGTATAGTACCATTTCCAACATCTTATTTCTGGAAAGCGGAAGACTGGAGGTAATTGGTGGAAACTTTATGTCTTCCGTGGAAACTGGGATGCTCTTCACTGGACTAGTGAACTCTGAGTATATTCAGGTCACAAAATAAGACCTTGGTCTAAGATCTGGACCTTAACTTGTTTTACTTTAGTTTTCTCATCTTTAGAGTAGAAATATTAATACATTTGAGTACAGCTGTAATGAAAATTAATTGTGATAAAGTCTCTGAATCAAATAGTGTCTTGGCCATCACGGACATTAATGCAAAGAAATCCCTTCTTTGTTTCTGAGAACAAAAATACCACTTACCTCACTTAAGTCCTTTAAGCTTATCTGCCTGTAAGGAAAAGAAATATGGTGTTACATAAAATACAGTTCATAATGGTCAAGATAAAATCACTCTGATCCCTTAAAAACCTTTGACTGTATTTTCATTGCCAAATTAACAGCCCATGGTCCAGTGTGATATTCATCACTGTTCTTTAAAGCTAAAGCCAGGTTATTTTTCTCATAATTTTCTAAGAAACAGAAGAAGTTATGAGGGAATACAAAAGGTGGTGACAGAAAGGACATGAATAAACTAGCTTCTCATTTTTGGAGAATTTCAGTAATGTCATCATTTCTCCTCACATTTGGTTT
This sequence comes from Martes martes, assembly GCF_963455335.1. Classification (NCBI taxonomy): domain Eukaryota; kingdom Metazoa; phylum Chordata; class Mammalia; order Carnivora; family Mustelidae; genus Martes; species Martes martes. The sequence continues at coordinate 145,984,021 of NC_137889.1, forward strand.
TCCATGTTGGGTTTCATTAGCACAGTCAGACCTGCTGTTATTATCTTGATTGCAAAACTCTGAGTGTTTTGTTTTGAGGAAATATAAAGGGTCTTAAGTATGACGTTGTAGGGTACAGCGGGATCCCAGGAAGCCGTGGGTTAGAGGAAGGATGCTTCCATGAGGGAGACTGAGACATACCATGGAATGGATGATGGGGTAAGAACTCAATGCACGGTGTGTTGATGTGCGTCCTGGGCACGTCTCAGAAGAGCTAGCAAGCCTTTCATGGATACTAACAATTCAGTCAGTTCACCTCTCTGAACCTTGTCTTTCTCATCTGCGAAATGGCCACAGGAGCATTCATTTAGGATTGCTAGCAATAAGAATGACAATGTGGGGTGTTCAGTGGGTACTGATGTTGGGATGTGGTCAAAGGCCGATGAGGAGTGACAGGCACATTCTGTCTGCCTGGGTCTGCCAGTGAGAGCCTGGTCCTGAGGGAATGTGGGGAGGTTGAGGCAACAACACCAGCCTCAGAAGGCGAGTGCTGATCTAGAGAGACGGAGATGAGCCCAGGAGCACACAGCACTCAGATGCTGTATCCTGTTCTCAGACAGCCAAGCAGCAGGCAAGTGGAGTGAGGGCCATGTTTTGTAACCAGTTCATCAGCCCATCAGAGATGGTACCTCTACCCCCTGCCTCCCCCTTTCAATGGGGCAAATGGGAAGAAAAAGAGATATGATCAGAAGTAATAAAGTTGAACAGACACCCATAGTATTAATTATTCAGGTTAAGTTGAGGCTAATTTTTGTTTTTTAATGTTTAAGAGACTCTGGCATTTTAGGATTACTGACCGTTTGGCCATGTGGCTTCAATTTAAGACGTGCAATTGATTTTAGACTTGTGATTTTAAGTTCCAAGAGTCGAGCTGTGTTCAACTCCACTTATAAAGATTGTGAACTGTTTGAGAGAACTTGAATTTGTCTAGATTTCTCTATTTACCTTATTAGATTTATAAAAGTTGTTAAAGTAAGTTTTGCTCATTAGGGTTTAAAGTTAGATGTATATAGGTATTTCAGATGTTTAAGATTTAACTGAGTTGGTAAATAAGTCTTATTGTCTAAGGTTCCTTAACCTATGCAGTGTGACAGAGTGTCCTTCTGTCTAGATAAAATTGCCTGATTTATAAATATTATACTCAATCGACGGAAATGGGAGTCTTCAGGAAAACTAGGCTTTGTAAGCGGTAGCATTAAAAAATGGATTTTTATGTGATAATCCAAGCAGTTGTAGGAGGGTTTTCTGTGCATGACAACATCTCTGGACCTGGGAATGCCTCTGTTGACAAGACTCCCCAAGTTAGTTGCTCCCTTTACCTATAAAATGAAGTCTTCTGGCTTTGGTGGTGGTTGGGAGTGTTTGGGGGAGACTTGCACCCTCACAAAATGCAGACCAGGGTGGGGACCTGTCTGCCCACCCCAACGGCACCACGCCACCTCCCTGTGAGCATCTTTCATCTTGTGTAAGTGGTCCTGTGTTCTGTTTTGGAGATGACCCATAAGCCGTGGTCACCACGTACGTGGCAGGGATAAGCTTCCCCATGTCTTTCCTGTTCATAATATGTGCTCTGTGTGTACTTGAGGATAATCCATTTTACTGTAAAAATAACCCTTCTTGAGCCTCCCTTAGATTTTGCTGAGTTTTACATAAACTGGGTTTGAATCCTTGCACTGTCATCTGTGAGCTCCCTCATCCTCTGGAAGTGAAGTCCCTTCTCTGAAGCCTGGTTTTCCCACCTGTAAAATGGGTAAACCCACACAGAAATGAAGAAGAATGATTAAGGTTCTCATGAAATAATATACGTGAAAGTTATTTGGAAGAAAATAACACCTTTCATCTGCATCCATTAAAAACTTTCTTTTAAATGAAACTTTCGTTCTGACATAATTGTAGGTCTTATGCTTGTGTAAGAACTTATACAGAGGGATCCTGTGTGTACTCATCCAGTTTTCCCCAATGGCGATATCTTGCAGCACTATAATAATAATAATTAGAGTCACATTCTAAAATCAGTATTTCCTGTAAGTACCCATTCCCATGCAAATTTGTATGCTTCTTGGTAATCAATGCTTCTTCTCTCTTCAAGGACTCTGGTTTCTCAAGATCTCCACGGATTTTTGTTGTTGTTGTTGTTTTCACTTTCCAAATCATCAGAACGTACATTTTTGTCCCTGAGATGGCTTGAACTGAGGTGGTACCAGCTTTGCTGGTTGGAAAGGGAAAACTGTAGCTGGGCAGACAGGTGTTTTGTTGGTTAAATAGCAGGTACCTTCTGTAAATTACATTATGGCCGAACCCTGCAGCGTGGGGTTCGAATTTGTTGAAGCTGCAGGGAGACGTCATGGCTCATGACCTCTCTGCATTTCTGTGTCCTGCTCAAAAAACTGGAGATTGTGATACTGTTTTCTTCACAGTGGGGTTGTGGGACTGCATGAGGTCAAGCAACCAAAAGACCCCAGAGTGGACTCATGGTGTAACAAGAGCTCCCCAAATGTCGTTACTCTGATGATTACTCAGGATGCTTTTATTTGGTGCACATGCCATGGTATTAAAATTATAAGGGTTAGTGGGAAAGTTACTCCCTTTTTAATCTCTTTCTGTCAAAGAGAGAGTCTCCATGTGGTGGTGACTTTTTCCAAATATTGCTCTTGCATTTTATTTGTCTTCCCTTTCAGGAGAGAAAAAATGCCACAGGCTCAAAGTTTGGGTCTGAAACTGTCCGTGTTGTAGTTATGCTAATGATGTTTCCCCTTTAAATAAATTTCCTTACTTTAAAAAAATGATCTGAGACAAAAATATGAAGTACCCGGATATGATAAAAATCATAATAACGGTACACGAATGGTTGAGAACACCCAACGAACATTCCCCAGACTTCAAAGTTCTCTAGTTTTCAGTCGTCAGTGAAGGATTTAAGTGGCATTTTCATGAACTGAAGTGCTTCGATTCAGCAATCGTTTTGTGAAGCCAAGACCTAGCTTTCAAGTAGAGACTGGCCGAGCTGGCTGAGACAAACGGTTGCAGCAATAGTCAGACCCACATTCACTGTCAGGAGAGCAGAGTCCATTGCAACGGGCTGAAGCTGTCGGCTGCCGTCAGTGACCCTGGTGGATTACCACATGTAAATCACAGCCTCTCTTGATGGAGGGCCGTCCATCTCTGAGCGCCCGTGGTAGGAGGGTAGGAGGGGAGCAGGTACTAGCCTTCCTGTGTGGGCTAAAGCAGTTCAGCTCTCCAGTGTCCCTTCTGTTTTCAGAGAAAGTGAACCTTGCCACAGCCTCCTGTGGTTGTTGACAAGCAACATGTGGGTCATTAGTAATGGCCATCTGACTCCCAATATGGCACCCAACTCAAATGAATTTGGAAGCTCTCCTTTTACAGCAAAACTCTTTCTTATTCATGGTGCTATTCCCAGTGTCTGCATGTTTTTGAGCTCTCCATAGTCCTGCAGCAGCCCTCTAGCTTTGACTGAGTCACCTAACCTCTGTGAATCTTAGTGACCTACATGCCCAAGGGGTAAGGAAGTGATTTTTATGAGGCACCTACAATGAACCAGCCAGTGAGCCTTCAAAAACCATACTTTAGAGGACTGAGCCTTTAGAAAACCATCTTTTAGAAGGATACAGTGAGATGGGATGTCATGACACTTTGGAGGGGTTGATGGCAAAGAGACCCTGCCAGTTCTCGTTACATCTAAAAGTGATTAAACAAATTTAGCTCTGGCTGCAGAAACTCAAGAGAATGCAGAATGCGAACTTGTAAAGACTCCAACACCATGGCATTGGCTGCATGATAAGTTGAAGTGATCCAGACTGCAGAGGAACTCATTTTCAGATCAAGGCGTATTATTTTAGACCCTGGAAGCTGCAGCATATGTAGGAACGGCTGAAAGACCATCAAAGCTTTACTGACAGATAGATTCCTGGAACCTGGCTCCCTCTGGGCCCTTAGCCCTGGGTGTGTATCAGATTGCCCCCAGGGGAGCGTTTAAAGACAGTGATGGCTGCTTCTCCCCTCTCTGAGTGATTAACGCAGATCCTGGGGAATAGTACTTTTTAAAAAAGCTTTCCTAATTATTTTAATGTAAAGCCAGAATTAGGAACATTGTACTAGGATATGGAGTCTGTATTTCGAGAGAAAATAGGGTCATGGGTGCCTAATTCTGTCGGGTAGAGATGGGAAATGATGTTCAGGTGTTTCTCTATCTTTCCTGTGCTGTGACTGATACTCTCCTAGGCACTCTAGAGAAATCACTGCCACTCTTGTCACGTGGGGACGATTACACTGTTCTCACCAACATGGAAACTCAGAAGTGTTTGAGAGCTTTATGAGATCATGTAGCCAGAAGTGGCTCAGCTGGGATCCAAACCCAGTTCTGCTGGGTCCCAACACCTGTGCTTTCTGGCATAGAGACACTGAAGGAAGAGAAGATCCTCTTTTTTCTCCTCCATACCAAACAACCTCAACCACTCTGATGTTTTATTCATCCTATGTTCTGCCTCTTTGCTCTCTGAGTTTTGACCAGTTCTGGATGTATTAGACTATTCGGTCATTAGGGTCCGGGATGATACATTTCACGTTTCCCATGCTGATGACATCACTTCATGGGTTTGATGGTCTATTGTTGGCTATTGTTGCCTCCCTGTCTCTCGTGCTTTGAAACTAGAAATCAAAACAGAGCAAATTTGGTGACTCCTAGTCTGGCTAGGACCCTCTGGAAATGGCAGAAGGAAATACAGATTTATCGAAGGTGTACTATGTGCCAGGCAGACCCTGTGCTGGGAACTATGCACACTGAAATGAGTCAGTCCCCCCTTTTTGGGTGGAACAGACTTGTATCCAGATAATTTTATGGGGTGGGGGATGGGCAAAGGCACCAGCAGGAACAGGCTCAAGGTCACAGCTACGTCCTAGGCGGGCAGTGCTGAACACTTGTCATGATTTGTCCTGTGTAATTCTCACATGAGCCCATGAGGTAGGTGGTAGATATTACTGTCATCCTCACTTTACAGCCCAGGAAGATGAGGGCTGGGTGAAGATTAGTCATTTGCTCTACAGCAGGTCCTCAACCTCTGCACTATGGACCTTGGAGGGTTCATTACCCTTTGTCACAGGGCTGGCCCATACACTGCAGGGTGTTTGGTGGCATACCTGACCTCTACCCACCAGATGCCAGGAGCATTCCCACCACCCGACCGTTCACAACAAAATATGTCTCTGGATACTGCTAATTTCCCCGAGGCCAGAGTCACCTCCAGCCGAGAACGGCTGCCCCCTATCTTCCATTTCATAAGAAAGATCACCGGAATTTCAACTGGGGCAGCTGGAATTGACACCTGAGGGCTTGCGTCCCTTCCCACACTGCAAGGCCAGTGGAGAAACCAGCAGACGAAGGGAAATGGCGCTGGGCAGAGAAGGAGCGCTGTTCCTTCAGGGGAGGAGGTGTGTTTATGTGGGGCTGCGAAGGATGAACAGAGGAAGAGACATGGGCCAGAAAAAGAAAGTGGAAATGGTATTTTAGGCTCATTGGCATTCGCCATCAGAACCAGTGCTGACTGGGTTCTCCACAGAATCTCAAAATGTGCCTGATATTTTGAATTTCTGTTATCTATGAAAAATGCTTACTAAGTGATGCCTCGTGCTCCAACCTGCTGATTCAAGCTTGCAGTAGGAAAGCATCATTCATTCCATGCAGGAGCGAGAGAGAAATGTTCATCTCTGTTCTGACTTCTAAAATGAGGAAATTTCGCAAATCCAAACTCTCTTGGGGAAAGAAAAGTGCCTATTCTTCTTTGTTACGTTTTGTGATTGTTGCTGGCTGCCTGATGCCCCACACATTTGGAAGTGGCTCTGTCGTCAGCTTAATGCCAGAGACTTGGCTTTTTAATTATTTGTCAAAATGGCGATAACGTTTCTGACAAATGGGTTTTCCCGTGGGGTAATATTCCCATAGCTGGAGTGGGTGGTGAGAAGCTGAGGGACAGTACTGGTCTGCAAATAGCCTGAATCCCCTTTCAGTTTTTACATAACAAGTCCTGATTCTTTTCTGGCACTTAACATTTTCTTCAATAACAATTCAGGTCTCAAGTGAGCCTTTGTTTCAATAACTCATTTTATTACAAAGAAGATGTGTTACCTTTCTTTCTTTCTTTCTTTTTTTAACAAGTTTATTTATGTATTTGACAGAGAGAGAGAGAGAGAGTGAGAGAGAGCCAGCATAAGCAGGGGGAGCAGCAGGCAGAGGAAGAGGGAGAGGCAGGCTCTCCACTGAGCAGGGAGCCCAATGCTGGACTCGATCCCAGGACCCTGAGATCATGACTTGAACTGAAAGCAGATACCCAACCAACTGAGCCACTCAGGCGCCCCAAGAAGGTATACTTTCTGTTAAGGAATCAAAGAGCAGTTTTCTAAGAGTATTTTCCCTCCAAGCATCATTGGCTCCTCCCAACACAGGAGGGATCCTGTTTCCCAAGTCCCCTTCACCCTCCGGAGCCCACCAGCCTCCCTGGACATTTCACCAGCACCATCACCAAACCTGTCACCTGGGTCCTTTCTGGACATTGAGGGGGCTGAGCCTCTGAGGGAGGGGCGACCGGCTGCTCTCCGGCTCTGGGGGCAAGGGCTGGTACTTCTTTGGAAGAGTGGCAAGTGGCCTGCGGGAAGAGTTGCAGTGAGAGTCTGAGAAGGTTTGCTGGGCAGGAGTCTGCTCAGCCAGTCCTGCCCTCCATGTCCCCAGCTTTGGGTGCGGAGTCCGTTTTGGGGTGTTGGCTGCTTGACAGAGCAATCTGATCCTTTTCAGGTAGCTGCAATTATCAGGGTATGGTAGTCATTCTCCTAATGAGCTTAGAGCTCCCTTCCTGCAACATGCTCTTTGGTCTCGTTCTCTTTTCCAGAAGGGGTGATGCCATTTTCTGCAGGGCATCATGGAGTTCCCAATATGCCACCTGTCTGAGACTGAGAAAGACACGAGCTCTTTAAGTGCCCCCACAGAATTAGGAACATGTTTGAGAGTCAGTGAATATCTCACGCACCCTTTTATTTTGACATTCAGTCATTTATAAAGCCTATCCGGCACTGTTGGTGGAGGGTGGGGATGCAGAGAGCAAAGACATAGACCATGCTCAAGACACTTCCCTTCAGGGGGCGCCTGCATGGCTCAGTGGGTTAAAGCCTCTGCCTTCGGCTCAGGTCATGATCTCAGGGTCCTGGGATAGAGCCCCGCATCGGGCTCTCTGCTCAGCGGGGAGCCTGCTTCCTCCTCTCTCTCTGCCTGCCTCTCTGCCTGCTTGTGATCTCTCTCTCTGTCAAATAAATAAATATAATCTTAAAAAAAAAAGACACTTCCCTTTAGGGTGGCAGAGAGAGAAACCACGAGACCTTACCAGCAAGGGTATTTCGCTTTGTGACAGAGGTCCTCTTGGGGCCCCAAGTAGGACAGCAGAGTGACCGACTCACCAGGAGCCTGCGAAGTCAAGGCTGTGGCTCTCGCCTTCATGCATATGTATAATGGAATAACAGTAGTATTTCTATATATACTAGATAGAAAAATCTATGTGCACATATAAATATAGGCCTATCCCTTGCAAGTTCCTGAAGGCAATTCGTAGGGCCGGTAACGTCTGGGGGTTTCTGTACTAAACAGAGGGAAGAAACGGCAGAGGATGGGAAGGACGCAGGGCACACATCACGGATTGATGAGTCAAGGTATGTGGAGCGGTTGGCTTGTTCGACCTTGTTCACTGGCCAGCTCATCTTAGTTTCTCCACATCAACGGTTCGTGTTTTTCTTTTTTAAATTCTGGAGCTTTTCAAATTCTGGAACTAATCAGTTAAGTGTGTAGCAAAATACAATTTCTATTTTAGGTGTCTTACCGAGGAGGTGGTAAAGGAGTCTGCAGAAAGAAAGAGAATCAGAAATTAAATTTATTGTTCTCTGAGCAGAAATAATAGTTAACAATTTTGGGGTTTACAAATAGAAATGACAAATCCCAACCAAACATCTGGGATGCATTTTTCAAGTGCTAAGTCTTTACGTTGTCCATATCCCTCTAAAATAAAGAGTGGGTGACAAACCCATTTTAATGATTTCTCTTACCTTGTTTCCCTTTGTGGGTCTGTCTCCTGAAACATAAGAGGGAGAGCAGTGAGTGTATGGAAAATGTCATCAAGCTAGTTTTGCATATGTTTGAATGGAAATCATTTCCATTTGAATAATCTTGATGATAACGTCAAGTAAGTTTTGTTGAGATCTTATTAGGTACCCAGGACCTAATAATACTAGTTAGGTGATTTCATTTGATCCTGGCCTTTGTTCTGGAAGTGACAACTGAGGTATGGGGAAGTTACCCTCCAGTCACCTGGAAAATGGTGGAAAGAAGACTTTAGTGCATGTGGTACGGCTCTCAAGGTACAGCTCTTGACCACTAATTCGTGATTAGAATTAAAATCCTTATATATCTCTACAGTTATATCATTGTTTCACATTTCTGCCAAACACGCTTCACTGGACATTTCTGAGCAAAGGAAAATAGCATCACAGAATTTTCCAGATGGAAGGCTTTTCTAAGACTCCCAAATCCAACTTTTATTTTAGACCAAAGTAAGGACAAACTAGGTAGGACAATTGCTTAAGACCACCCAACCCTAGAAAAGCCTGAATGAAGGTCAAGGGGGCATTTCCTGAATCTCAGGTAGTTTTATTTCCACAGTTGGATTCAACTCAAAGACAGTTAATGGACTTCTACTCTGAGCTAAGCAAGGGGACTAGGTAGCGGGATACAAAGACAGCACAGCCTTCCCCTCAAGGTCCTTATGTTTGTTCGGTTTACAGGCCAAGGTCTGGGATCTGGGGACACAATGAGGAGGGTGAGACACTGTTCTTGTTGCCATAGGGCTTGTACCTAAAGAGTGTACATTGAAAACACTATTAAATCTCTGAGAATTTCAGAAGGAAGGCCATGGTATTAAAGGGACACATGGGAGATTTAAGTTAGTCTGGGGGGTCAGAAAAAGCAAAGAAAGCAAAGTTGAGAAAGCACAGTTCACTGATCTGTAAGAGTGGATGTGGTGTCTTAAATGGTGTTTTATATGGCTGTGGGAGGAGCCAATGGGAAAACATGGCTCCTGTCAGAGATGACTTCACTCTGGGCTGAGTACTGGCCTCCATGAGCTTCATTTCCTTGTGTGTGGAGCAACGAGGCCACACTGGCTCAGTGGTTTTTAACCATGCTCTGAAGGGTGCCCTGGACTCCCCTGGGGACTCATAAGGAACAGGAGGGCTAGAGGACTTGTGTCTGGCTCGTTGTCCCATGTCACAGGAGGCTTCATTCCATCTGCTTCCAGATTTCTTTTGGGGAAAATTCCAGCTGGCCCAGAACAACACAACACAACAAACACTTGTTTGGATGATTTCAAGGGCTCTTCCGGGTCTAAAATAATTACTTGAGTGAGCAAAATTATCGTTCTTCATCTTTTGTTTTTGGAAAACACTTTTTAAATAGACTGGATTTCTCTGCATACATTCAAACACTGATGGCAAACAGGAATTGTAGACGATCTTGGCACTGTAAAAACAAAATAGGATCTGGGATGGCTTTCAACAGCAGCAGCAATCTAGTTAATGGGAGCTCTTTGGCTCTTTCAACAGTATTTCCAAAGAACTTAGACCACATGGTGCCTTCTTAAGGCACCAGGTCCAAAGACCTAAGATTAACTTCGTCTCACTTTTTTGTGCATTGGCTTCACCCTCAGAGCGCCCCGCCGGACTGTCTCGCTGCTCACACTGATGACTTTCCCTGTGAAGCTAGATGTCGGCTTTCTAAGAGGCCTCTCTTCTTAGCTACCACTATATCTATGGGGGATCAATTCAATCTACTGGAAAAAAATTCAATAAAGAGACTGAGTATCTGGGATTCAGTAGGAACATTCCATTTATCGTTTCAGAGATATCTATCCCATTGCTTCCGTGACTGAGCTCAGGAAAAGACATCTATCCTCCTTTTATTCATGGACTTATTATTGAGCATGTAGTGTATGTCAGGCATGGCTTCATTCATTTGTAATATATTTATTGATGCTGGTGCTGGGCAGTATAATACACAAACAAAAGTTGCTGTTCCCAGGTAACTTACATTTCAGTGGCAGGACATAGAAAACAAATAAAAGTGTACGATGACAAGGACAGGTGATGAGAAGTGCTCCAAAGAATAATGCGACAGAGTGAGGGAGAAAGCCGGGCCATAGAGAGAGCAGGAGCATGAAGAGTTCTCCATCTGTCACACAAGAGAGATGGGGAGCAGGGGGACTATTTTTTTTTTTTTTTTTTAGACAGAGATCGCAAGTAGGCAGAGAGGCAGGCAGAGAGAGAGGGAAAGCAGGCTCCCTGCTGAGCAGGGAGCCCGACGTGGGGCTCGATCCCAGGACCCTGGGATCATGACCTGAGCTGAAGGCAGAGGCTTTAACCCACTGAGCCACCCAGGTGCCCCAGGGGGACTATTTTTTAGGCAGATCCCAGAAAGCCTCTCTGTTTAGGTGATGAGAATGGAGACCCAGGGAACATGTGGGAGCCCATCATATGACTGTGTGGACAGGAATTTCCTGTCAGAGGGAAGAGCATGTGCAAAGGCCCTGAGGTGAGATGAACAAGAGGGAGGTAGTGGTTGCAGAGGTAGGGGAGTGCCCAGATCGCCTGGCATCTTGTAGGCTGTGGTAAGAGCTTTGTCTTAAACACGGTGCGTCTTTTGGACACACTGTTTACACATCCTGTGTCTTCATTATAAAATGACATTTTCTCATTTCTCTCATTTCTCTCATTCTCTCATTTCTCATTATAAAATGACATTATAAAATGGCATCACTTACCTTCCCCCCTACTTAAAAATTTTTGTATCTGGCATCATTGTCAACAGCAGCGGAGATTTCAGCTATATCAAATATGTCTATTAGTAGTCATTTTTGCTGTCGAGCTTCTCTTGTTTGTTGTTTAGGTAATTGAAATCCTACAGACTAGTGGGTAAGAGTGAATTTCAAGAATCCTACAAGTGAGAAAACTGGATCAAATAGGCAAAGTAGCACGTCATGCTGTGATAATTCATAAAATCCAATCAGCTTTGTTTTGGGGGGGTTGTTTAATAAAGTACTAGTATTTGGGATAATGGAAAAAGATGAGATACAGAGCAACATTTCTGGAGTTTGAATCTTGATTCTGCTACTTACTATGGGCAGGATCATAGCAGGTGCTCAATAAATATTTATGAAATAAGCAAATGGGTTGAGGGACGGCTGTTTTCTCATCTGGATAAGTGAGAAATGGTTACTCACACTTCACTGGAATTTGTGGGTGGAATACATGGGTGAATGCCCTTCAAGTACATGGCTTGTAATGCACACCCAGATATTAGCATTATTGTGTGATGGAAAACTAGAAGGGGAATGACAATCCACTCTCCTTGTGAAGTACACACAAATATTTCAAATGCTAGGAAAAGTTCCCTCTCTGTCACATAAGAAGACCCAAACATTTGTTTTCTGGGGTCCTTCCCTTCTTGAAATTCAATAAAGTGGGTTTCACGAGGAGGAGGCTGGCATGCTCGCCATCTGGTGGCCATCTGTGTAATTAGCACCATCTGCCCACAGAGTGTCCTCATTTGCTCTTCCTTCTGCAACAAGATTGATTTCACTTCCGCTGCAAAATTTATTGCTGCTTCGGAGGTACTGTGGTGAGGGGAGCACAGCATGGCTGTAGAATCTGATGGATAGGGTTGGACTGTTACCTCCACGACTTATTAGGGAGAAATCACGAAGAAATTGTCAACCTTCCAGGGTTCTGGGATGTTAAAGCAAAGCATCCCGGATAAGAAAGTATCACAAGACCCACTTGTGGTTGTGTTGGAGCAGCTGGTCCAGCTTATGAAGCTTGGTGTTGGACTTTAGGAATTTTGCAATGCGGTTGTTAAACACAGCCATTATCAAAAAATAAATTATTTCACGTACACTTTCGTTATATCTGAGACTGCCAAACTGTCTTCCAAGTGGCTGTGCTGTTTTGTGTTCCCACTGGCAGTGCATGAGAGTTCCCGTTGCTCCACATCTTTGCCAGCATTTGGTGTTATCAGTGTTCTGGATTTTGGCCATTCTTCGAGGTGTGTAGAGGCATCTCATTATTGTTTTAATCTGTACTCCCCTGATGCTGTGTGATGTGGAACATCTTTCCATATGCGTATTTGCCATCTATATATCATATATATATATATATATATATGATATCATATATATATATTTTGGCCCGCTTTTTAATTGGACTATTGGTTTTTTAATTGTTGAGTTTTATGAGCTCTCTGCCTATTTTGGACAACAGTCCTTTATCAGATGTGTCTTTGGCAGATATTCTCTACAGGTAACGTGACTTGTCTTCTTATTCTGTTCACATTGTCTTTCCCAGAGCAGAACTTTGTAATTTTCAGGAAGTGCAACTCATCAATGATTTCTGCCATGGATTGTGCCTTTGGTGTTGTGTCTGGAAAGGCAACACCACACCCAAGGTCATCAAGGTTTTCTCCTGTGTTATCTTCTAGGAGCTTTATAGTTTTGATTTTTAATTTAGGTCTCTGACCCATTTTGAGTAAGTTTTTGTAAAGGGTGTAAGGTCTGTGTTTAGGTCTTTCTTTCTTTATTTCTCTTTCTCTCTTTCTTTCTTTCAAGGGGATGTCCTATTGTTCCTGCACCATTTGTTGGAAAGACAATCTTTGTTCCATCAGATTGCCTCTGCTGCCTTGTCAGACATCAGCTGACTATATGTGGGTCTATTTCTGGGCTCTCCATTCTGCTCTACTGATGCATTTGTCTGTTGCTTCGCCAATATTGCACTGTCCTGATTACTGGACCTTTACAGTACATCTGGAAGTAGGATAGTGTCAGCTCTCCAAATCTGTTCTCATACTCCCCCACCCCCCAGAGATCTGTTTCCAGACATTTACCAGGGCTTGTGATTTGGTGCTGGTGCTACCAGTAGTGAGCTGAGTGACTTAACACAGATTGTTTGTCCTCTCAGGGGTTCAGTGTCCTCATCTGTGACTTAAATGGAGGGACAAAGATATGTAGGATCCAAGAATGTGTTTCTTGATAGAAGGGACAATGACACAACAGAGTGACAACAAACGGGGTCTTTGAAATCATTCACATGGGATTCTAATCACTCCTCTGTCACTTACTAAGTGACCACAGGAAAATTAGGGAAACACTCTGGGCTTTGGTTTCTGTCTGTGGAATGCAGATTATGAGGCATAGTTCCTTGGATTTGGATAGAATTAAATAAAATAATACTTGTTTTTCACTTAGCTGCCATTCGATTTGTGTTCAATATATGTCATACCCTTTATCTATAAAATATGATCATGAAGATCATTACTTCGGAAATAGACCATCAGTGTAATGTTCTGTAATTAGAGAAATAGACTCTGGACAAAAATGGATAAAATCTGGGCTGAGTCACAGTATTTATCATGTCTAACGGTTTTAGGATATATGGACATGGACCTTTAGGACTGCATGTCCTGATGATTAATTATGGAAGAGCCTAACAAAGCAACTTATGATCCAAGTGGTTAATGTAGATTTGACAAGGCCTGTTTGAAGAACGTCTTCAAGTCTGTTGAAGCATTCAGAAATTAATTCCAACAATAAATTGTTGACACCATTCTTTGGGTGGGGCAGGGAGAGAGTAAGTTAGGCAAAGTTATGAATTTGAGAGGGACACACCCTCTTAGGCAACTGCTCAAGTCAGGTGAGACAGTACAGTGGCAGGAGCGCGTACATCAACACACACTTGACCATGTAATTGACAGCTGTGTGTTGGGGTTAGTGATGGATGTAGGACAGAAGCTCCTTCCTCAAACAAGCCTGGGGAAGCTCTTCTTCCCTGACCTGGTGTTTCAGGGAATGAGGGTGGGAGGGCAGGCAGGGCACGTGAAGGACTAAGACTTCAGGGCTGACATGGGCAGTGGGGTGGTTGGGTTTGTGTGTCTGAGCAATACCCAGAGGTTCACAAAATGCTAGAGACCATTGTGTTCTGCTGTCTTTCAGCAGGTAGGATATTAAGGCCCAGTGAGGGAATATCATTTGCCTAGATTTAGAGGCAGAGAAAGAAATGGGACCAGAAGCAAGCAATACGGGCCTCTTGACTTGCTCCTCCACAGGCCCCCACCTAGTGCAGGTGCATGACCCCTACTAGGAGGTCATGGGTTCATCACTAGGTGGTCTGGTGACACCTGGCAATGCTGATTGAATACACTATTAAAATGGGCTAAATTTTAGACTTAATTGAATAAATATTTACTAAGCATCCACTATGTGTGTAGCACAATGCTATGTGTTTGCTATAGGGAAAACAGCATTGAATAAACATTGATCCTTGTGATTGAGGAGGCTAACTCGTTTCTCATATTCATCTACAAGATTTATTTTGTACCCTGAACACCAGACTGAATAGAGCATGAATGGCTTTAGCTTAGAGACTCAGGAAGACTCTCTTAGAATCTTAGAGAGAGAGTCAGGGAGAAAGGCAAGGGTCAGAGGGAACCCAGAACCCTGTGAATCTGGTCAGTTCAGTAGGCCTCTGTGGAGGGTCCACCATGAGTCAGTGATGGTGCTATAGGTTTTCACTTGTCCTTACCTTTAAAAAGATAGATATTGTATGATGTAACTGGTATCTCCCCCATTTTAGAGATGTGGAGACTAATGTGGAGAGGTTAAGATCCTTGGAGTTTTCTTATTTGGAAAGCAGTAGTGCTGGGATGTGAACCCAGGGCTCTGTGTCCCCAGGTCTCACATTCATGCAGCCATATTCTAGCTACTTCTAAGCATCAGAAACCATGTTTAACTCCCCGTGAGGTTATTGTCTCCCACCTCAGACCAATGTCCCTTGCTCTGTGAAACCTTCCTGAGAGACACAGTTCTCCCCCTAGGCAGAATTAAGTATGCACTCTGTTGAGTTCCCAGAATACTTAGAGTTGACTGGACCAGAGTGCGGGCTCTTCATGGTCTAAGGTCTTATGCTATTCAGTTCCTGGAACAAGTAATTTTAAACAAAGTGCCCTGTTACCCTGGCAGTTACCACACAGTGTGTTAACTCCCTTGTTTTTAATTCCTTTATTTGTGGCTACTTTACATTTCTCTTTCAGAAAACCGTATGTGTTAAAACGAGCAGTTATCAGACGCCCTTCCTTTTCTCTGAGCCTTATTCTTTCCTGTGTATGTGATGGAGAGGCAAATGCTTTCTTGTAGTCCTGTTACTGAGGGATTTTTATAAAATTTATACCAGTTATAATAAATTTATGACATCAACTTTGAACTGAATCTTGTATCAATATCTCTGTTGCTTTTGAAAGATTTTTTTTTTCTTAGATTTATTTGTCAGAGACAGAGAACACAAGCAGGCAGAGGCAGAGGGAGAAGCAGGCTCCCCACTGAGCAAGGAGCCCAATGCGACACTCGATCCCAGGACCCTGGGATCATGACCTGAGCCGAAGTCAGCCGCTTAACCAATTGAGCCACGCAGGCATCCCTGCTTCTGTTGCTTTTGAGCTATGTCTGAGATTTTGTTGTGTCTGAAATAAATTTAAAAATAAAATCATAGGAGAATAATCTTAAATTTATTTCTGATAACCTCTGTGACCCAAGGCTTGTTATTTTTGTTTAAGATACAATCCAAAGGATGCCGAAGTCCATCATTTTTGCGACGTTTTGTGTTGCCATATTCTGGCACTAGGGGGCAGTATCGCCCATCAATTCATGTCCAGCACTAAACCTTGCAGCGTTTGGATGCGTGGGATAACAGGGAACAGGAGGGGGAGTTTGCAGAATGGATTTTAGGTACTAGCAAATACAGCAAAACTCTGTATGGAAACATTGCCATCGTTGACAAAACCCTGGGTTCTGGTCTAGGCTCTGGTCTCTGTGACCTTGAGCTGGCCACTTCTCTTGCTAGATTTCCTTCCATAAAATGAGGGAGTTAAACCAGATTAACACAAACTCATCTCTGATTCTAATTTTGTTGGCATCCAAATTCCTCTAAAAGCAAATGAGAAGAAAGGCCTTTTGATGGTATTGTGTGGAATTCTATTTTGCTTCTTTTCAACCAAGCTCATGTTTCTGGATGTACGTGTTCAGTCACCTGTGCATAATTCTCTTTCTTTTCTTGGATAGTATATTGTATTTCATTATAAATTCATTCTTGCATATGGTATGCTTGTCACCTCAGAGAAAATTGGTTCACAGTCTGTGCTTGGTTCACATCTGAGGCCAAGAGAAATTCGCTTTAACGTCCTTTATTCTCAGCATTAAGAAGCTAAGCTGCCCTATATTTGAACATTACAGCTATCCTTCTCTGAAAAGAAGACAGTTTTTTTGGATTTGTGGTGAGTGCTAATGGCTCATCACAAACAAGCTGTACTACTATTATATATAAATACTTTGCCCCCAAATAAACTTTCACCCATTTTTAGAATTAAAAACCAAGTTTCAGGGAAGATAAGATCTTGAAATCTGACAGTTTCCAGATAATGTCAGAATACGATCGCAAGAAAAATGACATGAAGTGTACATTAACATAAATCTATAACTGCTCAACTTGATGAAAAATATCACCCATAAAATTCTGTCATTGCTGAACCACCCGATATGTTTTTTCCATGACATTTTGTGAGAATGAATAAATTATCTGAGAATGTGTTTCCATCAAAAATACAGAATTTTGTAATAAACACATAAATCATTCAAGCATTCTCCAGCAAGATGCCTGGTCCTAAAAATGGGGGTATTCATATTAATTTCACCCCTTTGAGCTTCCTTTTCTGTGTGATTCCTTAGCGCTCTGAGGGGTGATGGAGAACCATCAATTAGGGAAATGTAGGAAGAGAGGATGTAAAGAGAGTAACTCTTACTGCAGAAGTTTCTCATGCAACCTCCACTTACTCCCTACAAGCCTCAATTCTGGGAACTCTGCTTTCACTGATGTCCTGTATGCAGTCTAGTGGGGGGCTCCTTTTCAAAAACAGTCATGTTTTTGCAGCCATGGTCCCCGTATACCAGCCTACATTTACTGCAAGGTTGACAGCACTGACATAACTCTGAAAGAAATGTCCTTGTTGTGCTTTCTTAGAAATTAGTTTGCTTTTCCATTATGGGCAATTAATATCACATTAAGAAGCATGACCTCCTGTTTGCTTAGACTACCAGAAAGCTGAAGAGGCGAGCCAGTAGTTTAATTTTAATAGAGTGTAATGATGTGTACCCGAGGGTCCTGAATTTTATCTTTGTCTTCATGTTATAGTCGACGTAGATTCACTCTAGGATTTTATTTTTATTTTCTTCCATTTTACTATGTAAGTTTTTGTTAAGCACCCCAGTAGCTTTGTGAGCTCAGGTAAAGCATAGATAAATATATGCATGGATAGTTGTGATACTGTGATTTATAATAAGAAATATATATTTGATCCTCATCTCCGGGATTCTGGCACAGAACTCATAAATCACTTGGAATTTCCTAAGTGATGAAAACTATAAAGGTGTCTTCTTATGTTAAAGAGGTGACTTTTGGACTGCATCTGAGGATGGTTGTGGGGGGATGGGGAGAGCCCACCATATGACTAGAGAAATGGAACTTTCTCTACCTCCCACACTCATCCCAGGGAGGGGAGAGAAGCTTGAGATTGAATTCATTTGCCAATGCTCAGTGATTTAATCAATTATGCCAATGTAATGAAGTCTCCATAAAAACCGAAAAGGTTGGGGTTCATAGAGCTTTTGCGTTGGAGATAAAGGAAGTATGGGAGCACCACACCCTTTCCCACATACCTTATCCTGTGCATTTCTTCTGTTTGGCTCTTCCTGACTTATATCCTTTCATAATAAACTGTAATCTAATGAGTAATACATTGCTTTGAGTTCTATGACCTCTCTAGCAAATTAGTGGAACCTAAGAAAGGTCACTGGGACCTCCAGTCTATCACCTGTCTGTCAGAAACACAGGTGACAATCTGGACTTGTGACTGGCATCTGAAGTGGGGACAGGCTTGAGACTGAGCCCTCAACTTGTGTAATCTGATGCTACCTCTGGGTGGATAATATCAGGATTGGGTTGAGTTATAGACACACAGCTGGTGCCTGAGGACAGCTTGGAGGTGCGGGGGGAAGTGCTCCCCCAACATGCATATTGGAATGGGGATTAGAAACATCTTAATAGACGAACAGACATGTCGATAATGTAGAATAATGGTCAAAGAAGCTTCTGCAATCAAAGAAGTGAAGTTGGATGTCTACAGTGAACTATAAAAAAGGAAGGAACTGTGAGGTCCATTTTGTCTTCTCTCTCTCCAGGACTCATTTCTCGACACGTGTCTGTGAAGGTTCTAGGAAGACGTGGAACATTCGTGTATCAAACGATTATGCTCTCATCTGGGATCGCCCTGTGCTTCTGGTCCCTTTCTCTGTCAAGAGGTCTGAAAATATTTGGTCTACATAATTCACTTTGAGTTATGTGAGTTCTCATAAAATACATGAGTTCATGGAGAAGAGCTCTGAATCAAGTACTATATACATTGAAGGTACTGACATTTTAAGGACTAAAGAGGCACCGATTTGGAAGCTCCTATTTTGGGGGAGGTTTAAGGGTGGTATGGAAGGAAGACAGATGAGGGAGGAGGAAGGTTTGAGAATAGCTATATTTTCCTGCCTCGGTGAATGCTCCTGAATTGAGTAATCATAAAAACCCTGCCCATTTCACACTTCAAAGAGGAGGAAAGTGAGACCCAGAAAGGTTAGGTGTCTCACTTAAGGTCACACAGCCAGGAAAGGGTCAGAGCCTATGTTTTGGCTACTCCGGTTGCTCCTTCCACCATGTTTCCTGTTGTTTGGATCTCCTCTGTGCCCCTGGATGTTCTTGCATCCTCTACCATCTCCATATGCCTCTGCTCCACTCCACTCTCCATCCCAGAGGACCAACCAGCATGGACCAGATATTGACCGCCCTGCCCTCTGGTTTCTGGTTGGGTTCAGTCATTGCAAAGTCCCTGTAGGAATTCAGAGGCAGGTTAGAGAGGGAAGTTGGTGGGCATGTGTTCCTTTGGCTTCCCCTCCATGAGGCTCAGTGGGGCTGGTGGTGTCCCTCCTCTCAAGGTGGTGTGCTTCTGGTTTTCTATAATTGTCCCCTCATTCCTTTGGGCTGGGGGTGGCGACAGTGCCACTGCCCAGTTCCCACATCAGCCGTACACCCCACACACCTCAGTAAATTGTTCCTTTGTAAATAAGTTTCCTTAAGTCATCCTAATTTGGGTTTGCCATCTGTCTCCTATTAGGATCCTAGCTGTTACACCTTCCCATGAAAGAAAATACGATGTTAATAATAGGTTATAGAATATAGCATTAGACCCATAAACGATAAATTTGATATGTTTCAAGTACTGGGAAGTGTAAATCATTGCCATCTTTTCCATTTGGACATTGTGAGAGAAGATGGAGCATGGGGGAGATGATGAGAGGAGCTATAATGTGTATGATCCAATTAAATTTCTTTGGCTGTCCTCCATGTGTGCTTCCAGCACTACTGAAATTGATTATTTCCTTTCAGCTTCCTACCTGTATCTTCATCTCCAAATTGAGTTGCTTTGCCTAAAGCTTTCAAAATCTGTTTTCATATGAATTAATCAACGTTTTAAAATTAGATTTCTATCTTGTGATTTTACTGGGGATATGCTTGGAGAAATAACTTAGTTATATATTTAATGCAACCCATATGTTTCAAAGCAATTCCTTTCTGAAATTGCATAGCCATGGAATATGAATTTTCACTATCAATTTCTTCGTCAATAAGGTAAGGTGATAAAAAGGCATAAGATGTGTAAGAGCCTTTCCAAAAGTAGTTATTTCATGAAGGACAGTCCAAAAAATCATCTTGATTAAGATAACCTGTGACCACCAACAAAGATAACCTGTGACCACGAACAGATTTCTTGGAAGCAAAGACATATCCTTGTGTTTCAAACTTTGTGACTTGACTTTACCTTTAACATGTTGGCTTCTGGAATCCTTGGAAACGGGTTTGTCCACCTGTGGAAGACAACGTGGCACCGTTATCACTTCAGTTGTGACTATGATACCATCAAATGTGTTGCCACTCTGTAGGGTTACTCCCCAGGGTCAGGGCACAAGTCCCTGGATGCATCATTCTTAGAGAATCACCATATGTGTATGGTTGGCAGTCAGTTAACACGTGTAAAAAAATGTAAATGTGTGAACCACCGTGCCAATGACCACTGTAGTGGCCTTGGATGGTATTTGGCATAAAAATCTTGTGTTTGAGAATGTGACAAGTCACTTAACCTTCTGAGCCTCAATTTCCTCATTTGTGAAATTATGGTAACAAAAGTACTGATGCATCATGAGGATGGGGTGATTACATGAGACATACCATGCAAGGTGCCTAGAACAGGGAATGGCACCAACAAAGCTTTAGAATTATTAGCCATGGACGGGACTGGAAGAGATTCATGGATGGGACTGGAAGAGATTATGCTGGGTGAAATAAGTCAAGCAGAGAGAGTCAATATCATATGGTTTCACTTATTTGTGGAGCATGTCAAATAACATGGAGGACATGGGGAGATGGAAAGGAGAAGGGAGTTGAGGGAAATTGGAAGGGGAGGTGAACCATGAGAGACTATGGACTCTGAAAAACAACCTGAGGGTTTTGAAGGGGCGGGGGGGGGTGGGAGGTTGGGGGAGCCAGGTGGTGGGTATTAAGGAGGGCACGTATTGCATGGAGCACTGGGTGTGGTGCAAAAACAATGAATACTGTTACGCTGAAAAGAAATAAAAAAAGAGTTATTAGCTATCATTATTAATATTATTAAAGGCACTGGTCAACCATTAGGGGCTCTACAATTGCTAGGCAAGAGGGTGGAGAAGAAGATGAAGATATAATGATGCCCAGTGTTTTTGAAAGCCTCTAAGCCTAGGTCAGCAGTGGGGTCTATGATGGTTAATTTTATGTGTCAAGTTGACAGGGCCACAGAATTCCCAGATAATTGGCTAAACATTTCTGGGTGTGTCTGTGAAGGTGTTTCCAGATGAGATTGGCATTTGAGTCAGTAGACTTAGTAAGGCAGATGGCCCTCCCCATTGTGGGTGGGCATCAGTTAATCTGTTAGGGATGAATAGAATAAGAAAGGCAAAGGAAAGAACTTTGTCTCTGTACTTGAATGTTGACCTGCAATATTGGTCTCCTGCCCTAGACTGAAATTTACATCATTGATTCTCTTGGTTCTCAGGCCTTTTGGACTCAGACTAGAACTTACACCACTGGCTTTCCTGGAGCTCCAGCTTTCAGATGGTAGATCAAGGAACGGAGCCCACATAATCACTCTTTTATGTCTCTGTCTCTGTGTCTCTTTGTATCTCTGTATCTCTCTGTCATCTATCTCCTATGCTTCTAGAGAACGCTGAAAGTACAGGTTGTAGCATTACTCTTCACTGGCATCAAGTTGAGGTGGACAAGATGGATGGTGGGAGGGAGAAGTATCATTGAATAGCCTGTTACTTATTACCCTATGATGTTCAATGTCTTGTTCTTTTCCTCTGTGGAAAACGGGACCACCGTACATGCCTGGAAGGTGTGTGGGTCTTTTGCTGGTTCATTAATCTACTAAGAGTTGAGCGTTCTTTGGATGTTGTTGTCACTATGGCATCCTTCATGACTTCCAGTTCCTTAAGTGTTGCTCTGTGGAGGTTGGGGTGCTGGATGGGTTTTTCAATGTTCTGTTGTGCCTTCAACTTTCAGCTTTCTCTGTGTGCTTGCCTTACAGATGGGGTCTTTCAAGGCTTATGTCCACCTCCCACCACAAGCCCGATTATAGAAGCAGTAGAGGTTCTCTCTTGTCTCTATCTCAGGTGGACCCGGTGTGCTTAGGATCTTAGGGATGAGGGTTCCTCAGCATTCCCACATTTTCCCCCTTTGGTGTCCAAATTAATTTGGTGTCTTTGGACATTTGGATCCACTTGGCCCTTTTGTGTGAAAAAACTTCTTTGCCCTACACCTTCCCAAGCAGCAAGTGCCCTCTGATGGTATTAGTATAAGATTCCAGGGCTGGGAATATTTTCTGCCCCTCCCAAGGGGGCTCCTCCCATTTTCTGTTAGATAAATATTTATCTGTGCCTACTATAAGCCTGCATCAATGCTGGAATATGAGGGAAAAAGAGGAATAAGAGCTTGGATTCTAAAGGACTCAGACATACACACAGGTCTGAGCTCACAACACCTTATAGCACATTATAACCCAGATTTCTCAACCTCAGCACCATTGAAAGTTGGGGCTGGACAATACCTTGCTGTGGAGGCTGCCCTGAGCATTATAGTACTCTTAGCAATGTCCCTGTTCTTCACCAGTAGATGTTAGTAGCACTCCCCAATTGGTCCTGACAACCAGCCTATCTCTGGACATTGCCAGCTGTCCCCTAGGGGCAAAATGGTCCCTAATGAGGGCCACTGATGACCATACAATGATGTGTCAAAGACTGCTTTGCACTGTTTCTTCCAGAAGGCTTCTCAAAAGCCTCTAGCTGGGTTAAGTGATGCAGCTTCTGTGAATCATGCTCACCTCTGTCTTATCACTTCACATTATACTTCCATTAGACTCTTCCATTAGACTCTGGGCACTGGCTCATTTTTCATCCCCATTGTTGAGCACGGTGCTTGGTACATAGCAAAATGCTCAATAAATGAAAAGATGGGCAGAGGCTCAGTGGTCAAAGACAGTTGTAGCCAACCTAAGGAGTCTAGGTAGGAACTGGTCTCTCATCAGGATTTGAAGATCCCTTTCATCGATGGTTTACTCTCAACAGAGGTTACAGTGAATATAGAAGTAGTAAGAATTAACTCTTGAGAATGAGGCTATAATGAAAAATAAAGAATTTGCTTCTCATGAAATGTGATTATTCAAGTATTGATCATAAGAATAAATCTTCCTCCTTAATCTGAATTGAGCTCAAGCCCTTACTTAATTAATAATTCAACTTCCCCACCCTGCCCTGGCCAACATTGTGCTGAGTCTCCCATATTCTTTTTCTCACATGATTTCACTTGACTTGAAATGCTGAGGTTATAGTTCCACTTGCAAAGTGATCTAGCTAAAGGAAGAAATCTGTATTGTAACAGAAAGCTACAAAGATATTATGAAGGAAGTATAAAGTAATAAGAATGGAAGCTTACATTCTGGCATAGTTGTTTTAAAAACTCCGAGAATTATCTTTAAAAAAATTCTTCTAACAAAGGCCTACTTACATGTAAAGGGGAATGAATCACTGAATTCTGGGGGAAAGGGAAGCTCAAGTTTTTAGGTGAATATTCTCTATTCTTTAATAACCAGACCAGAATTTGTATCTTCAGCCACTGGTCCAGTCGCTCTGCAATTCTTACTTTTCCCTGAACATGCTTTATGCTCTGGTGATGAGTGCCCTGAAGTGTCCTCCTCCTTGTCCAACAACCCCTGTGGGGCTGCCCCAGTGCAGATGTTGCTGACAGAAGCAGATATTTACCTGAGAACTTTGAAGACCAGGCTGAAAAAGGGTTCCATGTGGACAGAAGTCAGTAGAGCCTGGGTTTCTTTTCCTATGAAACAGCTGCTCATCTTTCAAGGTTCAGTTCAAATGATTGAGAGTTCCTTTGTTCATTCATTTTCCTCCATTTAACTGGTATCTCCTGAGATCCTCTTACATAAAAGTACTGTGCTAAGTGCTGGGGCTAAAATGGTCCCTGTTCTCAAGAAGAGGTCTGCTATTGACCGATTGATTGCTTCCTGCTAAGCACTATGCTCTGTATGTATTATCATAACAACGATGAGATTTTATAGCTAAGATAATGCAGGTTCAGAGAGGGTAAGTAACTGGCTCAAAGAGCTCACAAAAGTTGGAGCTGTTGGGGTGCCTGGGTGGTTCAATCGGTTAAACATCTTCTGCTCAGGGCATGATTCCAAGGTCCTGGGATGGAGCCCCAAGTCTGGTTCCTTGCTCAGCAGGGAGCCTGCTTCTCCCTCTCCCGCTGCCTACTGCTCCCCCTGCTTGTGTTTCCCCCCATCTCTCTTGCTCTGTCAAATAAATAAGTAAAGTCTTTAAAAAAAAGTTGGAGCTGTTAAAATGGGGGTTATAATGCTCATCTTGCAAGGGTATTTTAAGGATTAAATGTCATTCATTCTTCCATTTATTCATTCATTCCCATTTCTACTCAGGGAGACCTTCCTTGACTACCCTTACCCTGCTTTAATGATTTTTAAAAAGTATTCATAACTTAGCATATTGTCTATTATTTATTTATTTGCTTGTTTATTTATTTATTTCCAGTCTCCTCCCACCAGTATGTAAATTTCATGAGCACAGGGCCTTGGTTATTCACCAGTGCATGTGGGAGCTCATCATTGTGTCTGATCCATGGCAGGCACTCAACACATATTTCTTGAATGAATTTGTTGAATGAATGATTAAAGTTTAGGTTGCTGCCTGTGTAAAGCAGAAGTGTTCAATATTTCATCCCTCATCCTGTTCTCCCAAACTCTCCTGGATGTGTTCTGGGTAAATGACATTGCCTGGTAATATTTGTTGTTTCCTTTGATTATCAATATTAACAGAAGCCCTCAAGTTAAATAGATAGACAATGTGAACCAATAATGCACAAAGAAAAATGTGCTATAAATATTTAAAAGCATGTTCATGCTCACTAATAAATGCGATACAAATTTGAGAAAAGACAGTGAAATCCCTTTAAAAATGTAATTAATAAAGCACTAGCCAGTTTCGGTGAGAGTCCTGTGAGGTGCACATTCTCATACAAGGCTTCTGGGAGGGTAAATTGAAGCAATTTTTCAGGAAAGAAATTTTACAACATGTACCAAAGCTTTTAAAATGTTTTTACTCAATGGTTAAGTAAAATTATTAAAAATCCCATGATGAGGTATGAAATATCTATAAAGATTATGCCATTAATGCTTGTTTATCACATGGGAAATCATTTTATAAGCAGAACTTAATAGGAAAAGGAAAAAAAAAACAGGTGTCTATGACACTGGGACTCTCTTGCATGAAATAGGTCTGCACAGAGAGTGTGGACACAAAATGTCACATGGCATCGTGCCTGGTAAACCCTGAAACTCCAGGGGTGATTCATTTGTATTTCTGCATTAAGAAAATGAATCATTAGCAGAAGTGTTATATATATATAACATATATATATATGTTATATATATATATATATGGCATTTATATTTACAGGATATATTCATAAGTCTCTTATATGTAGGGTCCAAACAGCCTTTCAAAGTAAAGCATGGTAGGGATTTTTAGGCCCATTTCACAGATGAGGTTACAAAGGACTAAGAGAGGTTGCTTGACTTACTTCTTAGCACCCGGTTACCAGCTGTCAGCATTAGGCCTACAGCCTGGGCAAAATGACATGTTATTATCAATAAGATCTGAGTCAAATTTTGCTTCTGGAAAAGGAGGCAAGCCTCAGGTGAAATGCCTGTGAGGAGTCCCCACCCCAACGCTTCACAGAAAACCTTCCCAAATGTTAGTGCTCTTCCCTTCTTGGTGCTCCTTCCCTGGGACCGTGACTTCAGCAGTCACAGAAATCAGTTCCCCTACACCTTGCTGAACTCAGCATGCTCATCACCAGCAAGATGCCTTGGGAATGGGAGATGGGGAAGCTCCCGGCTGCTAGGAATTGCCCTGCCCATGTTTGGGTCACATGG
The DNA here is from genome assembly GCF_963455335.1 of Martes martes. NCBI lineage: Eukaryota > Metazoa > Chordata > Mammalia > Carnivora > Mustelidae > Martes > Martes martes. The sequence continues at coordinate 146,009,849 of NC_137889.1, forward strand.
CCAAACCTTTACTCACTTTCTCCAGCCCCATCTGTGTGTACCAGGGGTGGCGCTCCGTGGGGACAGAGGTCTTGGTGTCTAAGGGATTGGGAGTGTCCATCATACCCTTGAAATAGCGTGTATCTGTGGAAAGAGAAAAATTCGAAGTCTTACCTTATGTGGACTCAGCACATTACAATTAACAAAGTATGTGCATATCTACAAACTCACTGGACAGATTAAGAGATTGAAGCCCAAGGAGGAGGACCTGTATTCCTCTTGGTCCGTATGTGTGAATTCCAGAGTCTTTGAGAATCCTTTACTCTTTGAGAATCCTTTACTCTTCTCAGTCTCTGGGAACTCCTACCCCTTTCAAGCCCTGTGCTGTCACGCCCTTTGCAAATCTTTCTAGATCCCACCCACCAACAGCAACACTGTGGTTCTTCTTTCTATATTCACACCTAACATAGTCTATCCTAATTATCTGTTGATCTTTCTGCATCTGCCCCTAGATTGCGACCTTCCCGAGAATGGAGATCCTGCTTTGTTTATCTTTGTGTCACTTGGTCAGTCCTAACACAGTAACTGCACATGGCTGGTACTCAGTAATTGCTTGTTGAGTGAATGAGCTAAGGAGTTTCATCATTATTTGCAAGGTGATTCTTCCTGAAACAACTTCTGTAGACTTGTCTCTGTGGGTCAGGCCCTCAGAAATCACAAGGGCTTTCTCCTCTTTTCCCTTACAGCCCTGTGCTGTATCTATAGTTCAGAGAACTTGAGTGTGTCCCAGTTGGGAAGAGGCAGGGTGGATGTGAAATTATGTCTTCCTTACTCTTAAAAAGCTTGGCTTTGCTGCCATGTCCTGGGGCTACATATACGCTGGTTGCCTGTAAAACAAGTCAGCCAAGTTGAAAAGTCTTCCCTTTCATGCTATTCTCCATTACGCAAACTCTGTCTTAAAGTTCCCATGCTGCCCACAGCCCCGCCTGTCCACCCTCTGCCATGCTCCCCGGTTGCTCCTTGGACTCAGGAAGAGCATCGTGATCGTGACAACTTGTAATTACAGAGTTCTGACTCTGTGCCAAGTCCCCTGTTGAGAACTTGAAGGAACTCTTAGAGGGTAAGTTCTGTTATTATGAACCCATTTTTAGGTAAAGAAAATGAATTTTTTAGGCTTGCTCAAGGCCACACAACGAGTAAGGCACAGAGGCAGGATTTTAGCCTGGAGTTGTATAATTCGGCATCTGCGGCTTTAACTGCCGTGCAGTATTGCGTCATGGACGTGCATTCCCAGCTTTTAGACACCAGATGTTACCTGCATATTCTGATTCCTTTATAGGCCTGGCTGGCAAAATTTGTATTGATGGCCATGCTTCTACCATGTGAAGCTCAGGGTGCTCATAGTCGCCATCCATGTGGTCTTTTGATCCATCCAGAACTGACACAGCAAAGTTCCTTTCCTAAGCAGGAGGAAACGGTTGATGGAGTCAAGGGAAGGTTCAGTCATAACAAAGTTGAGGGGGGCTACAGTGACGTATAGATTCTCTTAGATGAAAACCTGTAAGAATCTGGGCAAATTCTTGTGGTGGGCAGAATCTTAAAGATGTCCTCAAATATTCCCATTCTTGGTTATTCAATCAAATAATAATCTGGGTACTGCTATGAAGGGACATTAAGGAGGTACTTAAGATTACTCATTGTCTGTCCTTAAAATAGGGATGTTATCCTGGATCACCTGAGTGGTTCAGTGTAATCACATGAGCCTTTCAAAGAAGAAAGGAGATCTATTTGCAGATGATGGGATCTTGTATGTAGAACATTCCAAGGAACCCACTAAAAAAATTATTAGAACTAATAAACAATTCAGCAAGGTGTCAGGATACATGGTCAATCCACAAATTTTGGTTGTATTTCTATATACCATTAATGAGATCCAAGTCTGAACACTGGAGATGGCAGGACTGGGTACCACCCAGCAAAAGATATAATCCCCATTATAGAAATTCTGGAATCTGTACTTATGTGTTGGGATTTGGATTCAGCATTGTGCTGTGTTTCAGCCCAGTTGCTAATCTCAATGGCCTTTCATACAGAAAGATCCCTTGTCTCTCTTAAAGTTCCCACTAAGACCCCAGATGGCCATGGCTATAAATAACAGATCCAGTTATAAGAGATTGGCATGCACATCCCCCAGTTTGGCCCTCAGGATTAACAATTTACATCTTTGTTTTACAAATATAGAAACTGGAAATGGTGACTTGTGAAAACCACAGAGACCATAGGTGCCATCGATAGGCAGAACCTAGGTCTTCTGCTACATCCACCTCCTCTAGAATCCAGTGCCGGGTATTAAAATTGTTCTGAGCCTAAGATGAAAGGCGAAGAATCTAGGGCATTCCTTGTGTTGCAACATCCATAATTTTGACTTTTAACCAGGGAGTGCAATGGCAAACAGTGTGAGCCTGGGCTCAGATCCTGAGTTTTTAAGTTCCTTTTTGATTCTGTAGAGGGCATTTCACTTCTTCCCAGCCTATCCTAGTCACACTACATGAATTGGGCAGCCCACTAATTCTTTCTTTGGACTCTCAATTATTTTATAGTCAAAGACTGATGGCTTAAAGTCAAAGTTACTGCATTATAGCCTTCACCATATCTGTGGGTTTTTGTTTTTTTTGTGTGTGTGTGTGTGTGCATAGTAGATTCTTAATACATGCTTCTTAAATAAGCAAGTACATAAAATAATGGATTTTAATTAGATTTAGTGTGTAATAATGGGTATGATTTAAAATTTTTCATTTATCCTGTAATTTCCCCAGTTAGAGATAATCTTTATTGGAGGCCACTTCAATTATTTTTGAATTAGATGATATTCACTCACACTACTACAATCACCCAGAATTATAGAGTGATACTGGCAACCAGAAGTTAAATGAGACAATGCATCAAAAGTTTTGAGCAAAATACCTGATGGTATTGTATATAATACCATATACATATATAAATATTACCGTGGCTGCTGCTGTGCTAATGACAATTGAAGAAATGCAGAGATAAAGCAAGGTTGCCAATCCTCCCCTAGAGCCCCTCTAATGTTTGTTAAGGACTTGATATGTGCTGGATGCTTTAGGTACGCTTTTTCGTTGTATGAACACAGCAGTCTGGGAGGTGGTTTTATTATAGTGGAGGGGCTTGGAATTAGAGGCTTGTGTTTAAATTCCAGCTCTGCAGGATTCCAGTTCTCTAGTGTATGTGGGCAAGTTGCTTACCAGCTCCAAGCATGACTCTTTTTTCATCATTGCTCTACCAAAGCAGTTTGGCACAGGTAAAGACAATGTCCGTGATGGTCCCAATTTCCAGGTGAGCAGAGTGCTGTGGGGACTCACCAACCCCTGTCTGGAAGGCCTTATAAGCTTTCCTTGGGCTCTAAGTAACTCTGCTTATTTGATGCAAGAGTATGTCAGTGTTCTCCATGGGAGAGCATAAAGAAGGGGGGCTCCCTGAAGACTATGAGTTTGGCTTTCAGTGTGATGCCCTGATTCCTATCAAAATGCTCCTAAAGGAGACCAAGGATTAAGTCCTACAAGAACTGAGGGGTCAGGCAAGTTATGAAGTTACAAAATTCAAGGGGCTCAGGTCTAAGAGAACAGGAACCAGCACAATGACCCAGGAGTAGGAACAGGATCGAAAGGGGGACCTTGATGACCAACGGAAAGAGGTTAGGTCACTGAACAAAGCTGGAGTGGGGCCATTGGCGTGGTTGCCTGGACGCTGTGCCCCGAGCAACCAGGTGTTACAGCTATGAAACCCTGCCTTCTTGGTCTGGTCTTAGGAGGAAAGCAGGGCTCGGACCAGGAATTCTTGGGTGGGAGACCAGACAGGATCAGTCTGCTTGGGGGAAACATAGATCCAAGATGGAGTCACCCACTCCTAGATCTAAACTGGATCCACTTTATGACCTTGGGGAGGTTACTTAACCCCTCTGACTCACATGCTTAATCTGTAAATTGGAGATGGCTAAATCTGCTTTATTTGGTTGTAGTTGGAGATTAATTGAGTAAAATGTCCATAAAGGTTCTACTTTGACACCTGCTCATGACACCTGCCCGTGATAGATCCTTTCTCTCTAGTTAATGTACTGAGTTTCGGTACCGCTGAGTGCCCAGGGCAAAGCAAGTCTGCCAGGAGGGGAACTCCAGGGGTTTTCACAATTGACGTGGGAAAGAAGGGGAGGTGGCTGGGCTGTTCTCCCTCAGAACTGCACACAGAAGTGAGTTCTGACCTGGAGCAACTCCTTTTGGGATTTGACAGATGGACATTTTGTTGCAGGGGCATCATTTACATACTATTACAGCAACTACCAAGACTCCGCAGAGTGCAGTTCCTCTGGGAAATCTTGGACCTGCTAAAGAATCTGAGACAGAGATCTTTAGTCTAATCCCCTTGCTAGACTTTGTGGTGTCAGGGCACAGAGAGACACAAGGGGGAACAGCAACCATCACCCCAGGTCTATAGAGAATCTACACCAGACCCTGAGAATCTTGCCCCAGGACTAAATATTAATATTTTGGTTTATTTCTTTCCAGAATGAGAAAGAGACAGAATTTTATTTTAAATATAATGACTTGCATCTATTTAATAATCTATTATCAACCTACTACTACCAATAGCAGTGGTTTTCTTAACTAAAACTTAGTCTTTTCAGTCCACAAGCCTCCTACTTTAAAAATATTTGTGATTGATTGATTGGTTGATTGATTGATTATGCGTGTGTGTCCTGAGGTGAGGATCTGTAGCTTTAATCTGATTCTAAAGAAGGCTTTCAAACAGTGAAGAACCAATGATTTTAAAGGCAAATTCTCTCTCTCCCTCTCATCTATCTACTTGTTCCCAATATTATCTATAGATATGCTAGTTAAAACTATTTAAATGATGTACAATTTAACAATAAACTAATATAACATTAGGTAGCTGAGTTCATGTTATAAATTTCAAATTTTCTTTAGTCATTAAAATTTTTGTCAATACTCTTAGTGGCTTCATCATATGAATACATCATAATCTAGTCAATGTTTTTTTCTGTTATTGAATATCTAGGATGATTCCAGTGTTTCTCTTTAAATATATTATTATAAAATACAAATGAATATGTTTACATATTAATCCAAATTTGAGATTAGTTTCTTAGTTTAAATTCCCAGACATAGGATTATTGGGCTAAGGAAAGTGGACATTTTTATGTTGATTGGTTATTATGAAATGGCTTTCCAGAAAGTGAGTTCCAATTTAAGATTTCACCATGAGCTTAGGAAGTGCTTCTCTTGTCTCCCCCTTGCCAGCACCATGTGGTGGTATTTTCATCTTATTTCATCTTTGCGGTAGCCATGTGAGTTAATTTTTATCTGCATTTCATAGCTGAGGAATTGGAAGACAGTTTTCTTTCTTTTTTTTTTTTGTCTCTCTATTAATGCCTTATCCACTTATTTATTTTTTCCAGTTTGATTGAGAAATAATTGAGATACATCACTATGTAAGTTTAAGGCATACAACATAATGGTTTGATTTACAGTGTGTATTGTGGGAAGACAGGTTATACACAAGAAGCGAAATGCAGGTGTCTCTGCTAGGAAATCGTGCTATTTGGAAAAGTTTGTTGTTGTTTTTGTTTCTTTTCTAAATTTTGTTCCTTTAAGTTTAAATTTCTTTAAATTCACCCAAGTACCTTGAAAAGAACCACTCACTTTGTAAATGTCAAAGACTGACAATTCGGGAAGGCTGACTTACATGTTCTAGAAGAGGCTCATCGATAGCCTGGTGCTGGCCTGTGAACAGAAGTGGACCAAGTGTTACTGCAAAACATTGAGGAGAGTGGGGGCGCCTGGGTGGCACAGCTGGTTAGGTGACTGCCTCTTGGTTTCCACTAGGGTCGTGATCTCAGAGGTCGTGGGATCGAGTCCCGCATTCTGTGCAGGGTCTGTTTGGGATTTTCTCTCCCTCTCCCTCTGCCCCCCTGGATCAGGCGCTCTCTCTCTAAAATAAATAAATAAATCTTAAAAAATAAACCAAAACACGTTGAAAAGAGTGACCCTTGTGTTTCTCTGGAAGTTTTGTGCTCATTGCCATTTATTTCTTTTGAAGGTGATCGCCTAAAATGCAGTATGTATGTCCATACTTTTCCTTCTTTTATTATTATTATTATTATTTATTAACATATAATGTATTATTTGCCCCAGGGGTACAGGTCTGTGAATCATCAGTCTTACACAATTCACAGCACTCACCATAGCACATACCCTCCCCAGTGTCCATCACCCAGCCACCCTATCCTTCCCCCGTACCCCCGAGGAAACCTCAGTTTGTTTCCTGAGATTAAGAGTCTCTTATGGCTTGTCTCCCTCCCCGGTCTCATCTTGTTTCATTTTTTCCCTCCCTACCCCCTATGACCCCTCACCCTGCCTCTCAAATTCCTCATATCAGTGAGATCAGTGAGATCAGTGAGATCTGATTGACTTATTTCGCTTAGCATACTTTTCCTTCTATCTGCTGTTCTTGCAAAGCAAGGGCGATGAAAAAGGAGGCTAGACAATCATATCCAAACTAGAAAAGCTCGCTCCTTCTATGGAAGGTCAGTATCAGGTTAGAAGGACCCCTCCTTCTCCCCATCATATGCACCCAGTCATGACTCCCTGGGCATCTGGGCCCATGAGGAGGTTTACTTGCCCCTCCCCCACCCTCTGGCACAGCACTTGCATTTTGCTGTAATCGGCTGTATGCCCATCTCCTGGAACAGACTGGAAATATTTCACAGGCAGGGGGACAGGTCTACTCACTCATCTGTCCCTAACTCCAGGCCCAGGGCCCAACATTGAACAAACGAGTTCTTTTTTTAAAAAAATATTTCATTGATTTATTGAGAGAAAGAGAGAGAGAGATCAGGAGGGGAGCCGAGGGACAGAGAGAGAGTCAAGTAGACTCCATGGAGTGCGGAGCCCGACGTTCAGCTGATCTCATGACCCATAGATCAGTACCCCAGCTGAAATCCAGAGTGAGACACTTAACCCACGGAGCCACCCAGCTGCCCCGTGAACAAATGAGTTCTTGACAGGTGTTTGTTGAGTGAGTGTTGTTCATGTGAGGTCTGTCAATGTTTGACCCCCTTACTGGGACTTGTTTTATGGAAGATTGCCTGGAGGTCGTCTAGTGCACTCGGTCGATGCCCTATTTTAAACTCCACCCTCAGATGATGCAGAGCCACTGAACTGCTCACATGATCTGCAGGGTTTTTTGCTTCCTCTAGACTTAATTTTCCTAAATTGCATTATAGTGTCATGCTGTTAGTTTGCATGCAGGAACATTATAAGCAGAAAATGTTTTTATCACATCCTCTTTATTAGCACATATGTGAGAAGTTTCTAGTGGGTCTCGGGAGCTGTGTGCTTCTCAGCATTGGTTTGCTTTGATTTAATGAAAAACACTGATTTTACAAGAGATATCTATTTTCCTTCCTCCTTTGGCTGTTCAGAATCTCAGGGCAAATTTCTGGCCTGTGTCCAAGTCACGTAGAGGACCACAGGATGATTCGTATTTCTGCATCTTGTTCTGGCTTCATCATGTTCTTAGACTTTTGCCCTTCCACCCAGAATTCTTTTACCATACCAAAATATGCAATTAATAGCTGGGGATTTGTGTCAGCATGCCCAAGCCTTGTGTAGACTGTAATGTGTAAATTAATGAAAGTTTGGCTCAGTGGAAACACAGCTCTCTGGAATTTGCTTAGGACCAGTGCATCAGGGACATGTTAACTAGCCAAAGCTAATTTCCTTGAGATAATGAGCAGGCAAGAGCAGAAGTCTGTCTGCACCTGCCGCCCAGTCCCAGCCCATCCCGGTGGTAGCACTTGCAGCTACCACTGTCCTGGGGCACTGAGGACATCTTCCCGTCCCAGCACAATCATACCCCTACCTACAGCCCCGGTGGAGAAACCCACAGGTTTTCCGGCCCTTTACAGTAGCAACCTGTACCCTCTCATGAATTGAGTTACATTAATAAGGTTACCCATAAGGACCAGCCGGCCTGGAAGAGGCAAATGAGCACTGAAATTTTGGGGACCTACTCTGGCCCACAGGACCGAGGGAAGCATCTCCACTGTGTGATTCAGAGTTCGATATGACCTCATCTTAGAAAACTGTTCTCATCAGATGTGGTCATTATTCCGACATGGAGAGCTGTGGGGTCTCTTCCTTCATGAGCCTGCAGCCTGAGACTCTCCTGGATCCTCCAAATATGTTTCATTCCACTTCTGAGTCTTTGCTTGGGTTGAGTCCAGCTGGAGTTCCCACCTCCTCTGTGTTACTTTCCATAATGCTTGGTGCCCTTTGGGATCCTCCTGGGGCTCCCCTCTCTGACCATTCTAGGTGACTTTAATGTCACGGAATTGTCAGGACAGTTACTTTCTGTCTCATTCACTGGGACACCTACATAAAAATAGGCAGCATTTGATTACTTCTTTGATGGGTATGTACTCAGCCCTCCCTTTAAAAGATTTTATTTATTTATTTATTTATTTAGAGAGCACATGAGCCAGGGAAGGAGTGGAGGGAGAGGGAGAGGATCTCAAGCAGACTCTGCCCTGAACATGGAGTCTGACACAGAGCTCATGACCTGAGCCCAAATCAAGAGGGGGACGTTTAACCGACTGAGGCACACAGGCGCCCTTGTCCTTAGCCGTTCTTTAGGGAAGGAGTTGTCTTTATCTGCTGCAGTCCCTATGTTCCTTACAATGCAGGTTTGGGATGTAATTTTAAAAGCATATTTTTAAAACTGTGAATCGGTTCATGTCACTCGTGGCCCATGGCACGCCCCGTGGAACCTGGATTCTCTGCCGTGGTTCCCAGCCTCCAGCACAGTCTGGTTCCTGGCCCCTTTCTGATCGCAAGTCTTTCCAGTTTCTTCCTCTCCTCTGAAACTAGCTACCCCAGCTTCTTTTCAACGCCAAGCTCCTTCCACCCCAGAGACCTGTACACACTGTGCCTGGAGGGAGCCTCCCTGACTACCAATCTTAGGTAAAAGTGAAGGAGCACCTCTCCAGTCCTGGGCCTCAATACCTCAAGTGCCTCGAATGGCTTTGAAGATACTGCAAGGAGATGCACTGAGCCCCATTTCCTCTCCCTGTGGGCTCTTGGCTGGTACACATCTCCCAGTGTCCCTTGTGCCACATGGCCATGGCATGGTGCTCTAGCTGCCAGGACAAGGTGGGTGCATGTGTGTCCCTCCTGGATGACCCACTTGACCCTCTCCTTCTCGTGACCCTCTCGACACCCATCTAGAGAGAGAAGACCCTGAGGTCTTCAGGGATAATGAAAGCCAGTGTGTAAAAGGAGAGTGAATCCCAAGTGAGCATTTGGGAAAAGACTTCCTTCGATCCACATTGGATTGTTATGTGAACAAGAAGTAAATCCTTATCTTATTAAACTACCAACATATGTAGTTTATACATTATGGATGTTAGCTCTTCCTGATTAACGTACTTTTTTTGTTTTCCATTTCAAAAAAACAAAATAAAAAACCAAAAACAAAAAAGTAAGGGAAGAAAACAAAACCAGGCTCACAGTGCAAACCAGTTAGTTTCTTCACAAGCTTCTGTGGTGATGTCTACTCACACTGATGTCTGAAGACTGCTGACTTAGGAGCTCTGACTCCCTTCCATGAGGAAATGGGCCATGTTCGATAAAGTTAGAGAGAAGCTCGGACTATCAGCGCTTGTAAACACACCCTTGAACGGAAGCCTCTGGAAGCCTGAGGCTGGTGCATTTTAGTGCCTCTACTGGCACAGGGGTGCTGGCTGTGTCCCCAAGGGCTGGCTCCATGGGATGGTTGCATTTAAAGGAAATCACTGAAACAGTTCCCAGCAGGTCCCATTAAGAGAGTCGTGTTCTCTGGTGCAAGAAGGGAAGTGAAAATAGGGAGCCTGGAGTGCTTTAGAAGTTCCTCTTTCTCTGGGAAGTGGATTCAGCGGGCTTTTCGGATGATGGCATTCCCAAACCAGTCAGGTTCCCCAAGCAGCCCCAGCTTCTGTTTTCAATGCAGTCACAAGATTTTGGAGAGTGGGGGGAGGGCAGTGGGGAGAGGTATGGCGAAAGTGAGCATTGGCTCTAGTGAGCCAGCTGGTCTTACTCAGCAATAACTGGTGATAAGGGAGAGGCCAGAGGGTCCCAAGGCCCCATCACTAGAACTCTGTAGAGGAGAAGGCTGTATGTCTCTCAATGTCCACTTCCCCCGTCCGTCCTGGAAGCCCCGACCATCAGCTGCTTACGTGGGCACCTAGACCAAGTACTTGCTACAACCCGGTCTTCCTCGCAGTCCTATGTGCCCATGAGTCTAAGTTTTGGTAAATGCAAGAGGTGGAAAATCAATTCAGTTTTCAGGAAACTTTCAGAAGAGAAATTGTGCACTGTTGATTTCTTCTTTTTCCTCCCTTCCACCCTCCTGCTGCCTAGAGCACAGCTATCCCTATTTTAGGCAATGGGATTGAGGCTAATGCAAGGGAGGGATCAGCGTCTCTGAGGACGTGGGGAGCAGAGCTGCCAAACAGCCTTGGAGGGCTTACCTCTGGACTTGACTTACATAGAAGAAAACAAGTCACGTTTAAGCCTCTGTGATTTCTTTCTGAACATGTGTTTCAGCCTTTACTGTTTAATCTCCTTGAGGAGGTCAGCTTTGGAATTCACCGAAAAGGTGGCAGAGCTTCTGAAGGAAAGTCATGAATGCCTCTTTCATGGACGCTGAATAAGTTAGAAATTCTAGGTTCAAAACCTGGCCGTTTCTGGCCACGTGACCGCAGGCAAGCGCGTAAGCCTCAGTTAATGAATATCAGCTTGTAGAACGAGAAAAGTTGTGTCTCCCCCAAATAGCAGTTGAGAAATTTAAAGAAATAACTGCCTGGCAGTGTGTTCCCCCAATGAATGGCTGTGTTTCACATTTCAAGTTCAATGTCATGACCAAATCTTTTCTGTTCAATCCAGGTTGTGAGTCCTCTGCCTTCAGATCTGTATTAGGAACTTGCTCGTTACTGAGTTCTCATTTAAGAAAAAAAAAAAAAAAAGAGCAGTGAGTTTCTCAACACTCAACTCTGTTGGTGTGGCTCTGTCCATTTTCCCAGTGGTCTGTTGAGCACAACCCATCTGGCTGTGAGGCCCAGGGATTCAGTGACACGGCTGGTTGACAGCCTCAGCTGAAAGATGAAAACACTGCTCGCCCCCAGCAGGAACAAGAGTACTGTGGCAGATCTGAGTTCTACTCTGCTGACTTATTCCCTGGGGGGAATCTAACTTCTCTTGGGCTCAGTTTACCTAATCTACACTGTGAGTATTATCAGCCTCTGACAGCTAAATTAGAGACATCTATCAAATGCTTGGCACAAACTAGGGACTCATTATGTTGTTAGTTTCCGTTTTCTCTCATTCACAGGTCCTAGGTCTCGCTGATGTCATGGGAGAACCAGTTTTCAAAGTCTGGGCTCCAGACCTAGGGCTCCAGGTTCTTTTCTTTCTCTGTGCTGCCTTCACCAGTGTTTGTCTTTTAGGAACTGCACGGTTTCTGTTGAAATTTAAATAAAATATTCTGAGATAGTCGTCGTCCAGGGAATTGCAAGCAGCTTCCTAGTGAAGGCAGTCTTCATAGCTTCCTTTTTATTTATTGTTGCTTCAGCCAGTGATTTTCCAAAGACAGCCCTAGCACTACATGAGATGGAATTATCCCGGGAAGGCAAGGACTCGCTAGTCTCACGACAGACCTGTGAAAGCACAGACCTTGGCATGGGCTTGAGAATACACATTTGTGACTACTGTGATTCTGATACACAACACATTTTAAAGACAGCTCTGAATTGCTGGGTTTACCAATCATGGGCGATTTGAAATCCTGGCTTGTGCTTATGTGAACTAGGGGAACACATTTTTCCAGCAATTCCACCACCAACTTTTCACATTGTTTCTGTCCACTGATTTTGCCCACATCTTGTGGGAAAACCAGCCTCGGCGAAATTAATACAAATGTTGCAATGTCTATAAAGGGCCAGCAGGGGGCATTGGATGCGCATGTATCCCATTCCTGCCTTTCCTCCACCGACTCTTAAAATCCTTACTAATTTTTCTTTTGAAAGTGGGAAAAACCAACTTTCAAGACTGCTTTCCTTGGGAAACAAAAGGCAAAAACAAAACAAGTGCTCCTGGACAAAATGAAATTTCTTGTCCATTTAATTGAAATAGCCAATATATATCTTTATCAGGGTTTTTGTTGTATACGGTGCCTTAAGAGAGAAGACCACTTTCTAAATAGGGCTATCTTCTTTCATTTCCTTCTTTAATCAGTGGAAGGAGAGAAACTCCTGAGTTTATTTTATGGAAAAACATGGCCTTATTCTCTGTAAATCAGCCTCACAGAAGGTATTGGTATTGACAGATTGTCCAAGTTTGGACATGTGTTTGGTGTTTGTCTTTTCCAGGCCTGGAATATATATATATAGTATATGTTATGAATGTATATATGTTATGTAATACGTATTTTTATATATATATAATGTTTAGCATATAAAATATATGCTACTGTAGAAAATTATAAGATACAGCTGAGGAAAAAAGGAGATAAAAATTACTATAAAGTCCCCCTACCAAGACACCCACTAAAAATATTTGATTGTAGCCTGATAACACACACACACACACACATGCACACATGATATAACCTCTATAGGCCTGAGCACACTGTGTTCTTGCCTGCTCTGTCATAGAATAGCAGACTAGAACATATCCATGTCACTAAATATGTTTCAGTGTCAGTTTTTTAATGACTATATAGTATTCCCTCCTGCTGGAACCTCACCATATGTTCAATTGATCCCATGGTAAAAAATCAAGCAACTTAAAAATATCTAGAAATGTTATTAATATCGTGGCAAACAGCCTGCTATGTGAATCCCAAGCATCTTTAATTATATCAGTTCTGTTATATTTTAATAAATATCTGCCCCGGTTCATAAAGGTGCATAGACAGGGGTGGTGTGATTTGCCGTTAATATTTTTAGCAGAATATAGATTCCAGTGGGTATGGGCAGGCCTGGGAAGCTTTATCTCAATCAGTTTTCTTGGGATTTTGGTTTGTTTTTGTCCACCTCCACCCCCCCACCCCGCCCCAGCTTCTGTCTCTTGAATGTTGTTAATTAAATGGAATACCCACCTGTCAGTTTTTCTCTGTCTTCAGGAACATGGAGAGGGAGCAAAGGGGGAGGGGTATGGGTTATGTGGTTTATAACTCACCAGCCCCTGCGTCAGACTGGCAATTTCCTTTGCAGGGACCATCCCCTTTGGAAGGGTCTAGAGTACCCCCAGGACTCTAAGTGGGTGGTGGGAAGGGGTGAGAGGTAGTGAGCTGATGGAGGGAGGTGTATTTGGGATCAAAGACTCTGGTACAGTTTGGAAGCATCTACCTTGAGAGAAAGCAACCTTTGTTAGCAAAGGACTGGGAAACTTACTAAAACCATTAGAGCTGGGTGCTTGTTTCTTATCTATATTCATACTTGCAGTTCGGACTTTGCTTTTCTCCCCTACTCGTGGCTCTTTGGGACATGCTCCAGCATGCACCATATGAACCTTGGAGCTCATTGGCAGGTTGCATCACTTCCTATGATTTTATCCCTTCTTTGCACACTTCTTGTCTATTTCTCACTTTATTCTGTCTCTTTGCAGCCATCATTTGTGGCCACCAGCTTTCTAGGGACGTTCTATTGGACTTTCCCTGAAACAATAATGCTCCAAGATGAATAGTATGTACTTTTACTCAAACTTTAATGGGATTCAGAACTAGGCTCTGAAAAAAGATGCAAGAGAAGCATAAAATGAATCAATCATCTGCACAACACATATTTTCGGGGGGAAGCCATTATATAGAGTTCAGTTGTACAAGCGCTAAGGAATGGCCACAACCCTGATGTTTAGGCAGACTTTCACCCATTTTCCAGATGAAGGAACTTGAGCCCAAAGGGACCTATGCTTCACAGCTTAAAAGTGGGGAGCCAGGGTTCCCCGTCAGTCTGCCAGCTTCCAAAGCTCATGGAAGTCACAGGCCAGGCTGCACTCCAGGAGCAACCAGAGGGAGAGACTGTCAGTGGCTAATGCCAGTTGGAACAGGCCAATAGTTTCATTGAAAGAAAAGCAGACAAGAATGGAAGGAAGAGTAACAGAGCCATGCTGACATTCCCACTGCTTAGGTGACAGAGGGCCCCTGACTCACCGGTGGCATTGTGGATTCGAGGCCATGACCTAGGGCAGGAAAGAGAACCAAGGTCAGTGTTAGCGGCATGCGGGCCACACACCTTCCCCAGAGGAGTGGCAGCCACCACAGACATTTCCCAGATCAACCTACGGAACGATTTCCTCATTTTCTTATTGTTCTAGATCCAAAACAACATCTTGTTATAGAGAATCCAGAAAATAGAAAAATGCACAGAGAAGAAAACAACAGCACCCCAGGTAATATTTTGGCAAGTCTGCTATACCTATGCACACGTGTTAATAAGGGTATGTGTGTGTAAACATACAGGTGTATAAAAGTAGCACAGGAATGTATGGGCTGCTGATGTTAAAAATGCATTATCTATCTTTAGCTGTTATTCCAAAACATGATATTTATTTGGTGATTTTTATTTGGTGATATTTATTTGGTGATTTTATTTTTATTCGGTGATATTTACTTGGTGATTTTTGGAGGGGACGTTTAGGTTCTTCCTAGTTTTTATTATGGTGAATGATCTTGCAGGGAATATCCATGCTTGCATTTCTCATCTAACCCCTGAAATGTTTCCATGGAGAGACTCTACCAAGTGCAGTGAAGAGGTCAGGCAATGGGGGTCATCCACGCCCCTTGCTGTAGATCACTCAGTTGCTCTCCACATGGGTTGGATCGATGGAGATGCTAAACCACAGAGCTGGAAGTGACCGTCTTGCTGGATCTCACCACCCTTAAATCCATCCTTTAAAAAGATCCTGCCTACTTGGCACCTGATTCCTTATTTTACCTGTTTTACTTCCTAGATGCCTAGTGAGACTGAATTATTGTTATTATCTTCCAAGTGGTTTTGGAACCACTTCCGCTGTGAGTTGCCTGTACGTGTGCTTGTCCATTTTCTAGTAGGGTCTTTGCTTGGCCACCACATTCACATTGGACAGGGTGCCTTTGGAAACACCTTTTGGTTAGATTTCGGGCAAAGATCTGAAAAACTCTGGGGCGATGGAAGGCTCTGGAGGGTGCTGCTTCTGTGCCAACTTGTTTGTGCCTTTAATAATCCTGGGCCCCACGCAGCACCTATCCTCCGAGGCTCTCAAAGTACGTCACAGGGGCAATTAACTGAGCATCGCAACACACACCAGGTGTAAATATTTATGAGGCCTGGCTGGTGGCTGGGATGTCAGGCACTGAATAGTTAAGCTGGGAGACAAGAGTAACCAGAAGACCACAGCCCTCCGCCCTTGAGTCTGACTTCTTGCTTGCCCTTTGTCCTCTGCCATTTTAATACTCAGAGTGGTCCTGTGGGGTGGCTGACGCTGTCCTGAGTTTACAGATGAGGAAATGGGAGGTTCAGAGAGCTCCCCAACTTGTCCAGTCCCACAGAGAGCGAGGGGCCTGACACCCGCCTATTGGATCCCTCTGTCCTTGCCACCTCCCTGACCCTGGCCCCGAGATGGTGGCGAGCCCAAAGGCAGCTGTGGTCTCGGAGCCCTTGTGGTTAGCTCTTGGCATCCTTTCAAGCTGCCCGACAGTCTGCAGAAATTAATAGTAAACCGGCCAGGAAGGGGCAGATCACTTATCTAGGGCCTCGGAGCTTTCTCTTGACACTTTGAACGCATGGGCTCTTCTTTGACATCTTCGTCTTAGATCAAGGCCTCTGAAGGTTCCCCAGACCTGCCACTCATGACATGGGGAATGTAAATGATATTCTTTCACGACTGTGCACAGCGAGCTTGACGGGAGTGTGGCAAGCCAGGCCCTTGCCCGGAGGCATCACACCCAGCACAGGCAGCGTCCCGGGCCCGGGGATGAGGAAGAGGATGCCAGTCTCCTCGGGGAGCCTAGCAAGAGCTTGGACTTTTAAGTTAGGATTCTGTCCTTCTGACCTTGGCTTCACCTGGTTTTTGGAATCAAAGACTGATAATGCTAAAAAGCACGTCAGAGGCAATGTTGTCCAATTTGTTGTTCCAAGTTTGGGACCCTCAAAGGCAGACCTGGGGGTCTTCTGACACCTGTGAAGAGTGGAGCTTGTCCGGCACTGAGCGAGGCTCCGCTCTGGCTGGCTGGCTTTCCCCACTTTGCAGGTGCAGCTCAAGTTCAGAAGAGGTTAGGTGAAGTGGCCCAGCAAGCAATCGGCGGAGCCAGGAGTTGTCCCACCACCCTTATTATTTCCAAGCCTACAGCAGCCAGTAGACCGCCCAGCACTCCGTGCCTGGGAGCTTACTCCTGATTGTCCAGGCTTCTCTGATCCACTCTCCCTCTCAGTGGGGTCCCCAAGCGATGGGGCTCATTCATATGTCATATCCTCTGGGATTCTGCACCCCAGGGCCCTCTGTGCGTCAGTGCAAGCCAAATGAATTAGCAGAGGAAGCATCAGCAGAGCCAGGAGCAGCGTTGTTATTCCAGCTGAGCCCAGAAAGGGGAGAGGGAGAAGAGGAAGCCTGGAACCGGCCTCGGAGGGCCTGGGAAGGAAGGGACCCCAGAGGGGACCTGCACCCCACAGTTATGTCTGGTTGGAGTGCAGACTGGCAGCTGACAGTCTACCTGAAAAGGCTCCTGTGTTAATGCTCTTTGCAGTCGGACAGCCCAGGGTAATGAGCAAAAGAGGCTGCTGGCAAGCTTCATGGAGATCCAGTGTGTTCTTTACGCTCAAGAAAGCCCCACGTGTTCGTTAGCAAGCTGCCTCTTGCCAGGGAATTACAAGGATGCTCCTTGGCTCCTTTGCATCAATGGTATCCATAACATGGTCACATGTGGACGGGCCACGGCTGGACAGGGGGATGGCTCGGCAGCCACCCCTCTGCTTTTCACACTCCGTGCTCCTTCCACCTCTGTCTGAGCCTCTGGGCGGCATGCCTTCCTCTGCATCTCTGGCTTGTGCAGGCAGGTGTCCACATTGTGGTGGGGGGAGTTTACGGAATATGAAATGAGAAAGATTGACCTCCGGTGGTTTGTGGTTTTCAATATTTAAGCCTTATTACAAATAAAGAATTTCAATTTCTGAATTATTTTTAATTTTTAATACTTCTTAATAATTTAATAGGCTTAATAATTTTTAACCTGGAAAGGGCACTAAATTAAACCCTCCTTTCCTCCTTTCCCCCCGCTCCTTGCCTCCTGGGAGAACCGGATCTGGTTGCGTAGGCGGGGTGCACTTGCGTTTTACTTATCCATGGGAACAAAGTTTGGATGGTGTGTTTTTCCTGTCCCATAGAGACGACATTGGGTCCTGTCTCCAGGGTCAATTTCCTGGTGTGGAGATAATTCCTCATCGCCCCTTCGAGAGTGACGTGTGTGGTCCCCTCTGGGTCTCCCCAGGCACCCATTGCTGGAGCAGAATGCACAACAAGCCCCCTGGGAAACGGTCAGTGTGATTTCACCTGCCAGCCCACTCCCTGTCCCAAGCCTCCAAGATTAACTGGTTCAGCACTATGTCTTACCTTAAGCACCGTCTTGGACATTAAGAGAGTTCTTTAGACTAAAATTCTAATTTTTGTCAGACAACTGAGAAGAGTTGCTAAACTCACTTTTAATACAGTCTAAAGAGCAATGAAGGTGACTCTGAAGTTCTAAATTCATTGCCTTCCTCCCTCTGTTTGGATGCCTGCACCGTGCTGGTAAAGGGCGAGCCTTATGTAAATCATCTCAGCAAATCTCCTGGCGACTCCTGGTGGACAGGAACCTTGATCTCAGTGTTAGGGCTAACTACCAGAACTGGCCCTTTCATTTTGGGGCTGGGTTGGCTGAGGCCCAGGTTACCCCTCCCCTGAGGGTACAGCCAGTCTGTGGGTGGGGTACACCCTCCTTCCTCTCCAGCACTGGAGGGAGGTACAGGTCGGCATGAGGGTGCTGTGGGAGCTGAGTGTGGAAAGGCATGGTGTGCTCATGCCCAGAGAGTGAGGAACAAGCAGGGGAGCACTAGAAGGCCCTCGTGGTCCTGGAGACAGGTGGAATTGGGTGAGATGCTGGGTAAAGCCTGCTCAGAGCTGCATCACAGAAAGGTCATGGGGGTGTGCAGCAGTCTCAGTGAGAGTGAGTGCCAGCCTCGACAGCGAGCATTTCCCCAACTTCCCGTGTGGCCGTCAGAGCCCTTCTCTGCTCATGTGGTGCTTCTCCAGTGGAACTCACATCCCTATAAGCAGAACAGAGTACAGCTCAATTTCTCAAACTCCCTTCCTCAGGGCCCCAGTCCCTAAAAGGGAGACCAGGCACTGAATACAGAACGTGCCTGGAACATATCATGTACTCACAAATATGTGGCCAAGTAAGCATGAGTGAGAGCACCGACGAGGGAATGAATGCAGGGTACAGGTGCACAGGCAAGCAGAGACTAGAGGGCGTCGCAAGAGTAGGGCAGCTTAGAGATGCATGGTCAGCCATGTCTGGGTCTCTATGTGGACCCACCTGCCCTGGCAAGGGCTGGCAGAGAGTCCACTACACGGGATGAACCTGCTCCACGCGTGGGCACACATCCCACATAAACCCCTCTGGAACAGGCTTTCGTTTTTGTTACAGATCCCAGACTGGAGAACCACTCCCAACACCCACATTACTTTGCAGTAGATGAAACTCACACCAAGGTGGACTCAAGTCAATGCTCATATTTAATTAGTGAAAGAATGGACTCATTCTTGGTTAAAGGAATCCTTGATTAGTTTCAAGAATTCTCCTCTTTTCTATCTTATTTTTCACAAAACAAAACACATATTCAGGCTGTGCCGGTCCCTGAAAGGATCCTAGGGAAAAGTCTGGAAGTATGAATGCTCACACTTCCCAGGAACTTTCAGGCTCGGGGAGCCCTGCCCCCTCAACCCCTCAGGATCCCTCTGAGGCCTGTGAGCCTCCCCCTACTGTTTGCTCTCCTAACACACTAGGAGAGTCAAAAGAGAGTGTGGAGTTATGAATTTCCGATTTAAATCTCATTGTTAAAACTTGTGATTTTTCTTTCCTCAACAAGGACAGAACGCATGATCCCTCTTATGTGGGCTCTCCATGTCCCTGACAAATACTGAAGGGTGAAAACAACCATATCTGGCATTTGGATAGGTTACACTGCAGAGAACCAGGGCTGTGGCTGCGTGGTGTGCCCTGTGTGCCCAGATTAGCTCTGGTGCCCCTCCAGCTGGTGGACGGCTCCTAAGTCCATGGCCTCGACCCTTTCCCCTGCCCTCCCTGACTTGTTCTGTCTTCTCTCTGTGTCCCTCAATCCTTTCCTTCTGGTAAAAGTTCCTTCTACCACCTATTCAAGTGTCTAGTATGTGCCAGGCCCTGGGCATCGTACAATCCAAAGGCCTCCTGGTGGGTCCTTCTAGTCCTTCTTCCCATCCCTTCAGCAATGCTTCCTGAGCATCCACCTTGGGGAGCTCCCAAGGACCAGGCACCGCACAGTAGTCCACACACCCTCTGTGAAAGCACTTTGGGCCCTCCGTAAAGCTATCAGCTGGCCACGTTTTAGAAAGATACCCCCCCTTTCTGCCCAGCGAGGAGGGCCAAAGGGAGTGGTATTCTTAGGGATCTGTCAGTGCCGTGGATGCTCAGGGTCGCTGCAGGGGTGTAGGGTGAAAGCAGAGAGGTCAAGAGCAAGGAGCAGGAGGGAACCCTGACACTGGGTCTGTCTCCTGAGGGAGGGCTGTCTGCTGCGAGTGTCCTGCAGGGGGCCTCCTAGCATAGGAACAGGACTGCTGCATCTGAAGGGTAAGGACTGGCTCTCCTTGGCCCTGAGGAATTACAGCCACCTGTACCTTGCCCTCCCTCCCCCAACCTCTGGGGAATTAACTATTGCGGTGCAAGTATCCTGGCAAAAGGGAACAAATGGATAGTCAATGAGGAGAGGGGACTGGGAGCACTGGAGTGTGGGACGCACGAGCGACAGTGTTAACTAGAGTGCTGTCGTCCGGAGTGGGAACAGTCTCCACTTGCAGAGTGCAAAGGCGTGGCTGGGAACCTTGTGGGCAAGCCCTTAGTCTCCCTGACCGTTACTGCCCCTGAGGGCTGTGTCTTCAACTCTGAATTTCCATGTCCCCAGTGCACTGAACTCTCCCACCTTCCTCCTACCCTCCCGGCCGCCTTCTTGCATCTTCTTCTCTTCTTCCCATTTCCTGGAGGTAGTGGGTAGGGGAAGAGTAAGTGCTGAGCCCAGAGGCCTCCTACTCCTGCTCTGAAGCTGCACTCCAGGTAACGATGATAAAGTCGAGGTTCTCAAACTTGAATGGGCACCAGGTTCACCAGGAGGGCTTGCTGAAACACAGAGGCCCGGGTCCCACGCCTGAGCTTCTGATTCTGGAGGTCAGGGCCTGCATTTCTACAGAGGAGGATCTGCATTTCTACAGAGTTCCCAGGTGATGCTGCTGGATGCTGGTCCACGGCCATGATCCAGGACCTGCCGCTGTGAGGCTGTGTCATGGATGTGGCCGTTCTTCTCAGGGGGCCCATGCACATGCTCCTTCTTCTTGGCAGTCTTGACATGAGCCGAATGGATACTCCCAGGAACAGAAAACAAAATCCATATGACTATGCCGACATAACAGAAAGTTGGGGTCACCTAGAACCCAGAAATGGCACTTGACTTGAGGTGAGACTGAAACCAAATCCAGCTGTCACCAGTGACCAGCTCTGTGATTGACCGCAAATGGAACCTCTCTCAGATTCTCTTTCTTGTCTATAAGATGGGTTGGAATAACTACTTCAGATCAGTACCATGGGGATTAAATGCCAAAATTCCTTTTGTGGTGACTGGTGCACGTTAAGCACTTAACTACGGATTTGAGTTTGGACTCGATTGTGAAACATCAATTGGTATCTTTCCATTTTCTGTACATGTGGGGACTCAGTACAGAACAGGAGTGGATACTGGGGATTCAGCTCGATGAATTCTATGGGGAGTTCTAGGATGTGTTCGTATCAGCAGTGTGGACATGTCGTGGGTACTGGATGTGGATGGGCTCCTGTGTTTTTCTTGGATCATCTCTTGGACCCCATCAGATGGGTGGAGCCCCGGCACTCAGCATCTGCGTGGGCATCTTCTGTGGTCCGGAGGCGCATGCATGTTTGAGTGTGTGTGTATGGGGTGTGTGTGGGAGGAGGCTGGGGGACAGCCCTCTGCACCTGTCGCGGGAACTGACCCCTCATCTAACTAAGGGCTGGCAGTATTGAGGGCAGCCACATGGAGTGCCAAGGCTATTTTAGATACCAGTAACGATTGGAAAAGCAACTGGCTCATCAGCCTTGGGGAAGTTACTGATCCTGGGCATGCTTTCTGTCCTATAAAAAGGAGACTAATAACACTTGGACTGTGGGGATCCAGGGAGACAGTACCTATTAAACTTAAAACGGCGTCCAGCATATGGTCACATGATGGTCACATGACCACTCAGCGACCATTAGCCATTGTTATTTACTGAGAACCTACTATGTTCTAGGCACGCTGCAGGGGTCTCCCATTTATTTCCCACACACAGGCACTGCTTTACGTACAGGGGTCAGTAGGGGACAAGATGACCTACCCATTCGCTTTCAAATGGCCTTTCTAAAGTATATGAGGCGCTGAGATAGGAAATGGGCTTGTCAGACTGAGGTCGCTCCGGGAGTGAGCGGGTCTGCTGACACTGAGACCCGGCACCCCAGGGGTCTGCCCTGCCTGCCCACAGCACCCTTCTTCTCTCCTCTCTGCCAAATGCTGATAATTGTCATTTGTACAGAGAATGAATTAATCAGTTTAATAGTTCTTGAAGTATGACAGTGGGCCCAAATATGTAGTTTTCAGACATTTTGATTTAATTTATATATCTCAAATATGAATTTATACTCATATAATACTTTCATTATAAAATACGCAGTGGTACAGAGATTTGTATGCATATGGGATTTTTTTTTTAAATTTAGGTTTATAAATGGTTTGGAACAGGTTGCAGAAGCATCGTCTGTTGCTCTTTTTAATATATCTTGAGCATGCTATGACACATCCTGAAATAATTTGCTGCGGAAAAAAGCACTGCTCTTTCTTTCTCTCTCTCTCTCTCTTTTTCAAATGTAGCTGTAAATATTACTTTGATGTATGTGATTGCTGCAACCATCTTCATTTGAAGGAAGGCTTCTAACCCTTCCAACTCCCATCTCTTGCTATTGTCAAGAAATAAGAAAAACTGACTTAAAATGCATTATTCAAATGTATTTAATGTAAACATTGAACAAGTCTGAGAACAGCCACAAATTTTCCTTTGCTTAATGTGGTTTTGACAATATTTCAAATATTCTGTTTTAGAGGCATTCATTTACTCATCTTAGGGAAAATAGTTCTTCAAGTAAATCTTAGGGTGATAAGAATGCCTGGGTGCCTGGCACATAGGACGAACTGAATGGGTGTTTGGCAGTTGACTCGGTTGAAGTGTGTTGGGATGCAAGGTGTGGTATAACATATGGAGACCCTTGTGGGCTTCTGGGCAGAGAGGCTGCTCAGGCAAGGCTCAGTGAGGGAGCTCTGCTGGGGCGCAGGGAGACCAACCCTCTCTGGGCATCAGGGTGTTGCCCAGGGTCTGGCTGCTGGGCGATGGCCGACCTGGATTGGCTTCAGGATTGGAATCTTGTCCTTTCACGAAATTAGCCCCTATTCTGAACTTTTAGACTTGGTTCTGAGTCCCTTGGAAGTAGCACTTTGTCTTTCATCTCTGCATATTCTCTAGCCTGTGCAAGTTCTAATGCCATGACTGCTTAGTAAGTGTTTGCTCAGCTGGGGGACAAAGAGAAAAAACCACACGGATACATGGCTTCCTCTGTTCTCCTCATGTGTGAGAGCTGGTGGTGGGCTCATGGCCTGATGCATATATGATCCATCATTTAAATCACTCACCAGCTGGGAATGGAAGTTTCCATCTTAGTGGCTGTCTCCTGGGTTGTTTGGACCACTGGTGGATGGTGGAAGTAGCCCTCATGGGAAATTCTGCGGATGCCGCAGGGCTTTTCAACCTCTCCCTGCATCACCCATGTGCTGGTACTTCAACCCACATGAGTTTCTTTTCTTTCTGAACCTTGGTCTCCATGTGACCTCTAAGACCTCTGACAGCAATAAAATTCTATCACATTAACCTGGTGTGTGTGTGTGCATGTGCACACGTGTGTGTGTGAGTGTATGGTGGTCAGCTGATTTGCCACAGACTCTACATTTTCACTCCTCTATTAATAAACAAGGAAATATTCTGACCTATTTTTCGGCAGACAGAGGTTCTGGAATTTCAAATCACTGGATCCTTCTTTTGCTGTCCTTCTGTTGCCCCTGGGATGAAGGAAAATAGATTACAGTCAGGAAATAGCAAGAAACTAGGGGAAAAAAAATTAATTAAGTGCATTCATTCATAGAAACAGCCACCCAGTCAGATTTAAGTAATGAACGTCTCACACATAATTCCAAATCTCTCTTTGCATTTCCATTGGGATTAAAAAAATCCATGTTTAAAGTAAGTTAATTACTTTACAATATACATCTTTTAAATGTAAGAGCTTTATTTTACAAGGAGCGGTAGTGTGGGGTGAAGAAGCACCCCAGCCAGGATGAGAATGTGGGCTGCTGTCCCACATCAGCAGGCTCCCGCTGGCACCCTCCCTGAGCTGCCTGAGTCCCTGTGACACTGCTCTGTAAAATAAGGAGGATCACACCTTCACCATGCCATTGATGGGAGGCTGTCAAAGAGAGACAGGGCCTGGGGCCAAAGAATGTTCTAGGTGCTTCCTCTGTTAGTCAGATTTGACCCGACGCTAGCAGACATCATCCAATGTAGGAAGGAAGATTACTTAGCAATAGCAATTCAGATTCAAATAATATTTATTGGAATTCTATATAACTTAGATACTTTGCTATGGCATTTACAGTGAAAAGATTAAATTATTTTAAATTGAGTTAATCTGTTCACACTTACTATCGTAAACCATCACTATTATGCATCCTCGTTCATTCAATTAGCCACGTTTGAGATACTTCCATTTCTTTTGCAGGTATTTTGTGAACGTTAGCAGACAATTATTGATAATGGTTTCCTCCACGAATGCTCCTTGACAGCTGCCTCGTTAGCTTGGCTGACCTTCTTGTCCTCCTGGTTTCCTCCGCATGGAGCAAATCTGCTTCTTCCGGGTCCCTGGACTTTCTCTACCCTAACCCTCAGGCCTCTTTTAGGTATTGTTTATTGTCTCTCTTCTCACTCCTACTTCTGAGCTCAGCACAGGTGCCCAGTCCTCAGAGGAACCTTCCCTGCCCTCTGAGACTGGCTCCTTCATAGCATGTGTCCGAGTTGTAATTTTCCTTTGGTCTTAACCTGTAGCTTGTGACCATGTCTGCTAAGCTAGCTCAATGACCATGCCTGTGAGGGCAGAGATGTGCAGACTGTGCTTCTGTAGGGTGGGGGTCAGCTCCTGGCCCACAGTGGGCCCTCAGTGGGCAGCCTGTGCACGCAGGAGTCAAGGACTCCGGGAAATGCCTATTGGCGACTGGACTGTCCATCTTGGATTTTGCGTGCAGCCTATAGGTTGTGAAGTGATAAATAAAAAAAATTAGTGAGGGGCACCATGGTGGTTCAGTCATTAAGCATCCAGTCTCAGGTCATGATCTCAGAGTCGTGGGATGGAGCCCTGTGTAGGGCTCCATGCTCGGTGTGGAGCCTGCTTAAGATTCTCTGTCTCTCCATCTACTTCTCCCTCCCTCTTCCTTTTCCCCTCCCCCTGTTGTCTCTCTGAAATAGATAAATAAATGTTTAAAAAAAATAAGTGTGGGGCTCCTGAGTGGCTCAGTCAGTTAAGCATTCAACTCTTAGTTTCAGCTCAGGTCATGATCTCAGGGTCCTGGGATCCAGCCCCATGTTGGGTTTTGTACTCAGCAGGGAGTCTGTTTTAAGGTTTCATTTTCTCCCTCTCCCTCTGCCCCTTCCCCTGCTCATGCTCTCTCTCTCTCAAATAAATATATAAATCCTTAAAAATAAAAAAAAAATAAAATAAATTAAAAAAATTTATTGGGTCATTTGATATAGTTCATCATTGTGTAAATTGACACAAAGATAAAGTGTTATTTTGTTATTTTTCATTTTATTTTATTTTTTTAAATTAAATTAAAAAATTTTTTCAGTGTTCCAAAATTCACTGTTTATGTACCACACCCAGTTCTCCATCCAATATGTGCCCTCCTGAATACCCACTACCAGGCTCACCCAACCCCCCACCCTCCTCCCCTCCAAAATGCTCAGTTTGTTTTTCATTTTATTTTTTCATCATTTCATGATTTCGAAAATCATTTAATTATTGTATTATTTCATATATTTCGTTATTTTCTATTTATCTGCCTTCTAAGTTCTTGACATGGGCATCTCTTTTCTGGACATTTCTTCTTGGTTATCCTCCAGACAGAGCCCCTTTCCCAGTGAGCCCCTCCGTTGCTCATATAGTTTCCAAACCAGCAACCTGGGCACTAAACTTGAGCTTTCTCTTTCCCGTCCCCAACACCAACACGGCCACGCTCTGTTGGCAGATCCCCGGATTTCCCCTCTCCTGCCCCTTCTTCCTCACTCCATTCCATCTTCATTCTTCTCTCTTTATCTCGGTTACCTGCTTTCCTGACCTCTGGATCCAATCCACACACGAAAATGCAGCAGGAGTGACTGTGACCTTTCTCCTTAGCAGGATATTATCAAGTCAACTCCCTGCTTGAAAAGCCATACCACTTTCCCTTTCTGGGGGACGAAATCCAAACTTATTCCCGTGATCGCCGAGATGCTTGCCTCAGCGGCCTTGCGCACAATTTCTGTTGTCTGTGTCTCTGTTCCCTCCCATCCTGTCCCCCTGCCAGGGCCCCACACTGTCCTCTCTCTGGGCCCTACTTCTGCATGCTCCCACATCACTTACTGGATTTTTCTTTGGCCTCCTCTCCACCTGCCAAAAACCTTTCCATTCTTCAGGTTCTAGTATTGGAACTAGTTTCCCATGAGTTCTATGCTGCTTCCTCTTTAGGACTTTTGATATATCTCTGTTTAATCATTCATTCATTTGTTCACGGATCCATTCACTCATTAACTCAATGAACAGTTATCAAATCTACTCTGTACCAGGCTGGAGGCCATGCAGTGAGATGCAGTTTTTAAAGAAGACGGATGGAGTATGCCTCATGAATCTTACTGTTGTTGGGGAGATAGGCCATAAATAAGTAAACAAACAATCTTTTTTTAAAAAATCATAGTGCCTTGTATGTGCCTGTTCATGCGATTGTGTTCCCCTGCACTAGCGGCTTGGCAGTATAGCCATATCCTGGGATTTATTTCTTTCCCAGCACACTGGCTCCCTGACTTCAGGAATGTTTGTAAGATACAAATAGATGAATCAATAAAGAATCAACAAATGGCCTGCCCATTGGGCTGATCCATGGAAGTGAGCATACCCTTCATGTGCCGAATCCTGTGGGTCTCTCCGCTACCAGGGAAATCCTGACTTGTCCCCGCAGAGAGAAGGAGGCCCTCAGTTTCATTCTATCACCTCAGAGCATTTGTGCACTCTGACAGCCCACATAACGTTTGCCTAAATGGCTTTAACTTGTCCCATGGTAGGAGAATGGGAAAGATTCTGAGAATTTCCTCAATCTCTTTCTAGATACCTTAAGAACCCAACATCCTGGATGCTACCTTTACTTTTCCAGATAATTTGTTTTCGACTTTTTAACTTTAGGAAGAGAGTTGAATTCAACGTCTTTTTGTATTTGATGTTGACAGCAACCCTCAGATGGGCAGGTCTCCTTCTCAGCTCCAAGATACAGATGAGGACACAGGAGCCTGAGAGCCAAGGGGGTTTGGCTACAGTGAGCAGGCTGGTTGCAGGCCAGAGCTCTGACCTCTGGCCAGGTGCATGTCAGATGTGCTTTACGGGAACCGGGAGCCAGTGATTTCCAGAAGCTGAGGGCCGGACCTCACTGAAAACCACTGAGGAACAGAGAGAAAATGGGCAGGATGGGGAGGTCCTCCTCCCACAATGGATTATGTGAGGAAACTGTTAACGAAGCTGGTAAATAAATGGCAATTACCTGGATAGTAAGTAGTTAAAGTTGATTTGCTTTGGAAAGGCATGGAAAGAGCATAGATTAGAAATCAAAGTGGTTCTCTCCCTGTTTCCTGCTCCTTCCCAGTTATTTGGCTTTTAATTTTGTTTGCTAATCTCAAGAAAAACTGAAATGTCCAGTTCCACAGTTTTACCCCCTCCCAGGTTTCTCTATTTTAAATCATTCTTTAGGACTCCATTTTTTTAGAGACACATTTTTAAAAAAAATGTACAATGTTGAAAGAATCATAAAGTTTCAGTCTATCACAGAAAATGTGCTTAAGAATGTTAATCATCGTGGGTCAAGATTGTTTGCTTTTCATTAAATAGAGATCTGACCTTGGAAGGTTCAGCATTCCCAAGTTGGCCATTGTGTCTGTGAGCCTGGGAATGACAGTTCTGTTTACTACAGCAGTGTTAAGTAGATATGCATCATTTTACAAGGCCTCAAACATTTGGGACCAGCTGTCCTTCCTGTGGGCCACTCAGCCTGTCTCACCCATGCTGTAAAATGAATCACATCAGCATTTTTAAACTGCTACTCTATTACTTGTCATTGATCCTACTCAAGTGTCCACCAGGGAAGCAACACAAGTTAATTCATTGCCCAGAGAACTCAGGACATCCTGTAAAAGTGAGAAGTGCCACTGGCTTATGGGGAAACTGAGGCACAGAGAACCAGCGGGTGAGCCAATTAATTGTTCTTCCAAACATCTCACATCCTGCCAAAACAAGAGCAAGAACACATCACCCCACACCATCCAGCCTCTCTTTTTGATTCTCCTCCCAGCACTTGAGGTTCGACACCTTCTGGCCATTCTTGATTTTCTTCTCTTCTCCACCTCCCACTTGCATGGTCAGTTAACAAAACCCATCTGGTATCCCTTCACACATTTGTTTTCTTGATCCCTCTTTTTTTTTTTTTTTTTTAAATATACCTTCTGTGATTCCCATTGCTTTTTGAGTAGACCTAACCTACCTGACAGTTTAGAACTGGTGGACTAGTTCCATGGTGAAATCAATATATACGTGCTGTAGTAGGTTGAGGGATGTCTACCAAGAATATGTGTTCCTGAGACCTGTGAATGTGACTATATTTGGAAAAAAGATTCTTTGAGAATATAATCCTGCTAAGGATCTTGAGATGGAATCATCCGAGAATAACCTAAAACCAATGTACCCTAAAACCTAGTGTACCCTAAAACCAATGACAGGGCTTTTCGAGAAGAGAGGAGAGAACATGGAGGAAGGCTGTGTGAAGACCCACATGAAGATGGAGGCAGAGACTGGAGCCATGGGCCATGGAACCATCCAAGGCTGGAAGAGGCAAGGAAGGATTCTCCTGCAGAGTCTTGAGGGAGCACAGCCCAGCTGATTTTAAACTGCTGGGTTCCAGAACTGTGGAAAATAAGTTTATGTTGTTTTAAGTCACCTGTTTATGGTAATTTATGATGGCAGCCCTAGGAAGCTAACACGCAAGCATCTAACCTGTCTTAAGGGACAGAAAATAAATTAGACCCAAATCCAAATTAAGGCAAAACAATAGGTGCAATGATAAAAAAAAATAACAACAAAACCCATATATGATCTAGATGGAAAAAGAAGGAAGAAACTGGTTAAATCTTTAAGTGAGAAGGTAGTCAAGAACAGCTTCCCCAAAGTGATGGATGAGGATCTACAGGTAGTTCTCAGACAGATGATGGGGCAAGCTGGGAGGTGCAGAGGAAGGTGGAAAAATCTAAAGCTAAAGACACCTGCTTTAATCTGTCCTGGTCATTCCCCTCAAATTTCTCACTTTCTCCTGTACTTTGAACCACACCCAATATGGCGGACACAGTCTGACCAGCACAGAGAAAGCACTACCATTTCTTCTGTTGTGAAACTACACTTCTCTTCATAAACTTTCAGATCAAGTGCAACTTTTTCAGAAGTTTCCCATTCTATACATTCACAGGGATCTTGCAGACTCCTGAGAAATCACACAAATTGCTCTTAAGTCATAATCCTTCAATGACTTGTGCAACTGGATTGTTGACTCCAAGATTATGAGTGGTAATAATGTATAACACTATATAATGATCATAATGACAACTCAAAACTTACATGGGATTTATAGCTTACTGGCTATTGTTTGGCATTTCGCACATATTAATCCATGAAGTCCTCACAGCACTCTCTGAAAGAGACCTATCCCACTCTATCCCCAGCTCTACTGGATTTCTTCATCTCGTGTTTAACTCATGTTCTCTCTCCTCAGGAATTGATGATGTTGGGATCCTGAGGAAATAGGCCCTGAAATGGAGTCATGTAAGAAATGCATTAGGGTGAGCTCCTGGGATCAGTCCCCAAGGAAGGAGAGAAAAGGAGCAAGATTGGCAAGGGAACAATATGGGCTGTGCTCTGAGGCTATCATGATGGCCCTTCACAATGTCCCGAACTGTGGTAGGAGAGCTGGCCTTTTGTGCCTCTGGGTGGACCAGTCAGTGGATGTGGGCTGTTCCAGGTAAGCCAAATCCAACCAAGGCAATTCACAAAGAAGGCTGAGGGAAACCTAGGTGGAGATTCACAAAGTCTAGTACAAAATCACACTGCATTCTGACCCTTTGGAAAGTCTGAGATCTCAAAGTCAAAATGGGCCTTGGCTCTATTTTTCAGTAGGAGAGAAAGGAAATTGGAAGGAAGGATGGGGACAAAGCTGAATGATTTTAAGGGCAGTTGTCCCCTGAGAAGGAGACTATCAGGTCAGAAAAGTGTCAGTCCTCACAAAGGTATTGGTGTGGACACAGAATTAAGAGGACACACTTGGAGGGGGGCACCTGGGTGGCATAGTGAAGTGTTCCACTCTTGATTCTGGCTCATGTCATGATTTCAGCATGGTGGGATTGAACCCTGTGTCAGGCTCCATACCCGGCCTGGAGTCTGCTTGAGGATTCTCTCTTGACCTCTGCTCCCCACCCTCTAAAGTAAATAAATAAATCTTAAAGAAAAAAAAAAAAAGAGCACACACTTGTACTTGATCTGGATTTGAATTAGGTTCTGCCAACTGATTGAGTCACTGATTTAGCTCATCATCCCCATTTTACACACAAGGAAAGGCAGAGTTACAGTACCTCCCTCATGTATCAACTGCACGTTAGTGGTCATTTTTTTTTTTTTTTAACCTAGGACCTGATTCTCACTCAGAATGACTAAAGATTACCATAGGTGGACAACCAATAGCATTGAGCAGGGCAGTTTGATAATTAAAATATTTCATCCGGGTCAAAATAGTGGGTGATTTTATTGGAGAGATACAAAATCCTGGCATTAAATATTACTTAATTTGTTTGTTTGTAGGTTGCTTCTTTTTCGTTTTCTGATTTTTCTTTTGAGAACAACCAGCATGTGATTATTATCTCATATAGCTGAGGCTACCAACATAAAGCTCTCCTTAACTTTAGGAGAGTGAGAAGCATCTGCTAGAAAAAATGGAGACCTACTGGCGATAGGGACTTTACAGAAAGTAAAATTAAGCTGCTCCGTCATTTTGTTCTTTTACCCAGCCATTTGTTTTGGGTGCTTGGCTGTACTGGCTGGTCATCCATAAGGATCTGATCTAATCTAAATGTAACAACTGTTGCCTTGGCAGCGAGTTAATTGCCCAATATTTTCCCAGGTAAATAGAATATTGGATTCCAACAGGTCTCCCCCTCCTTTTTTTTTAAAGCAGGAAATTCAACTTCACTATCTAATCCAGTACTTTATAGGCATTAGAGGTTGTGTCATTGGCCTTAACTCGAGAATTTTCTTGCTGTTTCTGGTGAGTGGCTTTGAATGTTTCAGTAAAGTTACGTAGAGCATATACTTAAAGATCAAGTCATGTCTGTCTGTGTGATATGATCTCTTTGGCTCAGTCTGTTTCTGTCACTCAACCTCCTAGTATAAGACATTTGTTCTTCATGAAAACTTTGAAAATATGGACACCATAACCTACTGCTTTCCTTATACTGTCATTAATTTGGCTACAGAACCTTGGAACACTTCTGTAGACACAGCACTGTGTTGTCTTTTTTCTCAGCCTGAGAGATGAACACCACACAATGGCACGGGTCTTCATTGACTTGAGGAGTCTATCTAGAAAGGGTGGTGGCACTAGCTATTTTATAGGGTCTCCTGGGATCCCACTTTGAGTCCAGCCCAACCAAAAGACCTCATACTCATTAGCATGGCCGTTCAAGAGCCATGAACTCCACTATGCTATGTGTTATTCCTACTTTGTGCCAGCATCACCTTGAACTTTCATTTGTACATCCATGAGCTTTCCTTCTCTTTTACACAATCTGTGAGAGTTTCTACTCCCTTATAAAATCCACTGGATTTTTTTTCTCCCTTATAAATCCACAGGATCATTTTCTCTCCTATACAATTGATCAATTCTTCTATGATTATCAGTTCTATTCTATTAGTTTCTGCTATCATGCCCTCAGAAGAATGAGAATGCATTTGCTATTTTAGCATCATTAGAGATGTTATATCATCTTTTGTTTCCATCTTAAAAAATGTGCCATACTGTATTAGTTATCTATTGTTGCGTATCAACACTATCACAAACTTAATAGCTTAATCAACACGTTTATTATTTCACAGTTTTTGTGGATCAGGAATGTAGACATGGCTTTCCTGGGTCCTTTGTTTACGGGTCTTTTTGAGGCTTCAGTTAAAGTATCAGCCAGGGTTGGAAAGCTCTGCTGCTCCTAAGTACACATGATTATTGGCAGGAGTCAGTTTCGTGAGGCCTATTGGACTAGGGACCTCAGGTCCTTAGCATTTGTAGGCTGGAGCCTGTCCTCAGTTCCTTGCCATGTGGACCTCCCCAACATGCCACTTACCTCATCAAAGCATGCCAACCAAGAAGACAAGAGGAAGTTGTAATCTTAGGCAACATAATCACAGAAGTGACAACCCATTTCCTTGAACCACAGCACTTGTTCACATTCCAGGGGATGTGATTACACAGGGAGGAACATGAGTACCAGGGGATAGATAATTGGGGGGAGGGAACATTTTAGTGTCTGTATGCCATGCATATCCTCTACTCAATGTGGAAGCAGGACTACAGATGACACTTTAGTAATGTCTAGAAGGATTTTTTGCGAACCTAAAAACCAAATCAGCTCAAATCCTTTTGTGGCCTATTTTATAACTTTCTATGACCTCTGAAAATGTCAGGCCAATTTTTGAAGGTTTTTCAGCTAATTACAGAAAGCTCCAGCCAAGACCAGAATAAACTGGTTCTCTAACTCTTTTGCGTATGAGAGGCCACCGCAATCGTTTTTTTTTTTTTTTTTTGTAGTGGGATGCGGTGCTTCTAACTCCCTTAAAATAGTCACCACATCAGTTGTCTCAACTTTTCCAAGTGAGAAATGCCCATTTTGTTTCTTCCACTTGTTCCCTAAGCTGTGTGGGTGGTATGTGCAAACTTACTTCAAGTGGTATATTCCTACACAGTTTCTTCTAAACCTGAGAAATGCTCTCCTTGAGGAAGAGAGGTGCAAGATGGTGGAGAAGTTGAGACCCTGTTTCAACCAGTCCCCTAAAGTGAGCTAATTATCTACCAGAACACTCCGAACACCCATGAAACCAGCCTGAGATGTAGGATTATACATTTCTGGATCTCTATGGGGACAGAAGACTCCAGTGGAGAGGTAAAGTGGAGTGGGAATGATCGGAGGATAAACAGAAGGGGGAGGGAGCCACCAGAAGTGACCCATTGGAAAGTAAAACCCCAATATGAGAGTTCCCTGTGATTGTGGACCAGGATTAACTTGGAGTCTGGTTAAAGGCACTCAAAAAGAGGAAAAAGATCTTAAGGGGTAGCTGGTGGAATTGGGTGGTCATGGGCATGGGCTTAAACCCATGGTCCCAGGACGGCCACTGCCAGTGACCACCCATGCCAGACAGAGTGTGGCAGAGCCCCCAGGGTTGCAGGCTTGCATCATGTCTTGGCTGGGCACATTCCTGCCCCTGCATGAGGGAGTCTGGTGATGGTGCCAGCCTGAGCTCCCTAGAACTTTTGTGCACTGTGTGACTGGGGTCTGACCCACTCCCCGCAGGCGCCTGAGAAAGCTTCATCCTGGTGCTAGCCCGTGGTCTCTAGGACCAGCGGAGGGTCTGGACTCTCCCAGCTGGGGCTGAAAGGAACTCAGTGCAATCTCCCATGGTGGCAATCTGAGATCTGGACCCCAGACACAGTCCCGGCAAAGGTAGCCACAGGAATTGGGTTCCCTGGACCAATATTGCTTGCAGTTTTAGTGGCACAGGGGTGCAAACACAAGCGGGTGCTTTGGGTGACCCCTGAGACAGTGGCTGGGGACGTGCGCTGCCTGTGGGAGGTTGCACAGCTCAGCAGATGGAGTTTGCAGAGGGGGAGTCTGTGTGTTCTGGACCACCCAGAGGGGAGCAGACTGAGGCTTCTCTCTGAGAAGGAGGTCTGGGTGCAGTTTGCTTTCCACTAAACCTCCAAAAAGCTGCAAAAAGTCGCCAAAGGGGGGAAAAAACCCCAAAAAACCCCACAAAAAAACCCCTCCAGAGAACACAATCCTGAAAAACCGGTTTTCACAGAACCCAGCCCCTTGATATGGGGCAGGAGGA
Source organism: Martes martes (assembly GCF_963455335.1). Taxonomy (NCBI): domain Eukaryota; kingdom Metazoa; phylum Chordata; class Mammalia; order Carnivora; family Mustelidae; genus Martes; species Martes martes. The sequence goes on from NC_137889.1 coordinate 146,043,791, forward strand.
CTCAGCCCAAGCAAGACTGCCTGAAAAACAACATGTGCTGGCAGGGCCCTCCCCCAGGAAGCCAGCCAAAACAATGAGAGGACAACCACCACAGGGTCCCCATAAAACTGTAAAACCCTAATATCAGGGGAAAACAATATTTTAATCTTCTGGTATTGCCCTAAAACCTGTATTTTTCATAGATACAACTTTTATTTTTTTTATTTTTTTTTAATTTTTTTATTTTAATAAACATATAATGTATTTTTATCCCCAGGGGTACACGTCTGTGAATCGTCAGGTTTACACATTTCACAGCACTCATCATAGCCCATACCCTCCCCAATGTCCATTTCCCCACCACCCTCTCCCGTCCCCCCTCCCCCCCGCAACCCTCAGTCTGTTTCTTGAGATTGAGTCTTTTATGGTTTGTCTCCCTCCCAATCCCATCTTTTCATTTTTTCTTTTCCTACCTTCCCCCAACCCCCCCCGCCTTGGGGCACGTGCACCCGAATGTTTATAGCAGCAATGTCCACAATAGCCAAACTGTGGAAAGAGCCTAGATGTCCATCAACAGATGAATGGATAAAGAAGATGTGGTATATATACACAATGGAATACTATGCAGCCATCAAAAGACATGAAATCTTGCCATTTGCAATGACGTGGATGGAACTAGAGGGTATCATGCTTAGCGAAATAAGTCAATCGGAGAAAGACAACTATCACAACTTTTATTTTTAATTCGTTCTCACTATTCTTGTTCTGTTTAATTTTTTTAAACCTATTTACATTACAACTAGAGGTTTAATACAGCATATTCCATAATAACCTTTTAACTTGAACTTTTTTTTATACATATACTTGTGTTTTTCTTTTTATTTTCTATTTAAAAAAATATTTATATAGAGATAAGCTTCAAGGTAATCCTCTTTCCCCAATCAATACTACCCCTATATAAAAACCAGTTTTAATCCCTCTTTATCTCTGGAAAGTTGAGTCCTTTAACAAAGATATCAAAGTACACCCAGGAAGAATCAAAATAACCTCCCTCTCCCACACTGAGGATTTATAACCACCATCCCATCCTTTTCTTCAATCAGTGTTTCTGTGTATTTGTTTTTGTTCTGGTATTACATAAATCTCATACTTGGGGTTCTTTTTGGCATGGTTCTTTTTTCTTTTTTTTTTCTTTCTTGTCATTTACTTGTGTCAGTCTTTTTGTTTCTCCATTTTTGTTTGTATACCTTAAAATTTTTACCTTTGGGGCCCATTCTGGCTGGGTCTTCTCTCTCTCTCTCTCTTTTTTTTTCTGTCTCTCTCCTTCTCTCTCTCTTTTTTTCTTTTCTCTTTCTCTTTGGTGGTAACTTCCAATGCTCAGAAGCATTCCAGTGTGCACCTTGCATGGCTCATGGTTGATATATTCAGCTACACATCCCCTCAACCACCTCTCACCAAAATGACTAGGAGGAGGAATACCCAAAAGAGGAAAAATTCAGAGACCGTACCCTCTCCATCAGAGCTATTGGGTATGGACATAAACAGTATGTCAGAAAAGGAATTCAGGGTAACAATTATCCAGACAATGGTTAGGTTGGAGAAAAACACTAGTGGCAACATGGAATCGATTAGAGCAGAAGTGAAAGCCACCTGGAAAGAAGTTAAAAATGTATCAATGAGATCCAATCTAATCTAAATACTCTAACAGCTAAGGTAACCAAGGCAGAAGATAGAATTAGTGATCTAGAGGAAAAACTGATAGAGGAAAAGGATCAGGAGGAGGCCTGGAACAAACAGCTTAGAAGCCATGAAATCAGAATTAGGGAAATAAATGATGCCTTGAAACATTCCAATGTCAGAATTATTTGGATCCCTGAGGGTGAGGAGAAAGAAAGAAGACTAGAAGATATAGTTGAACAAATTCTCCATGAAAATTTTCCTAGTCTGGGGAATGGAACCAGTGTTTGTGTCCTAGAGGCAGAAAGGTCAACCCCCCAACATCAATGAATCTGGAAAGACCTCGAGACACTTAAGAGACTTATGAGACTGATGAATCATAATTTTAGATAAGAGCTTTTGAGAGCTGCTAGGGGGAAGAGAGTCCTTCTGTACAGAGGAAGGTCCATCAGAATAATGTCAGACCTGTCTACAGAAACCTGGCAAGCCAGAAAGGGCTGGCAAGGCATATGCAGGGCACTAAATGAGAAGAACATGCAGCCAAGAATACTTTATCCAGCAAGGTTGACATTCAAAATGGATGGAGAGATAAAGAGCTTCCAAGACTTGCAAGGTTTAAAAGAGTTTGTGACCACCAAGCTGGCACTACAGGAAATGTTAAGCAGGGTTATATAAAAGAAGAAAGAACCCAAGAGAGTCATAGAACAGAAATTTATAGAGACAATCTATAGAAACAAGGACTTCACAGGCAACATGATGTCAATAAAAACATATCTTTCAATAATCACTCTCAATATGAATGGCCTAAACTCTCCCATAAAAGGACACAGGGTTGCAGATTGGATAAAAATGACAGGACCCATCCATATGTTGTTTACAAGAGACCCATTTGAAGCCTAAGGATACATCCAGACTGAAAGCGAAGGGATGAAGAAGCATCTTTCATGCCAATGTGCCTCAAAAGAAAGCTGGTAGTGATACTCATATCTGATAAATTAGATTTTAAAGCAAAGACTGTAGTCAGAGATAAAGAAGGACACTACATCATTCTTCAAGGGTCTATACCACCAAGAAGATCTAACAATTATAAATATTTATGTCCCCAATACAGGAGCAGCCAACTACAAAAGACAACTATTAATCAAGATAAAGAGTCATATTGATATAAATACATTAATAGTAGGGGATTAGGGGCGCCTGGGTGGCTCAGTGGGTTAAAGCCCCTGCCTTCGGCTCAGGTCATGATCTCAGGGTCCTGGGATCGAGCCCCGCATCAGGCTCTCTGCTCCGCAGGGAGCCTGCTTCCTCCTTTCTCTCTGCTTGCCTCTCTGTCTAGTTGTGATTTCTCTCTGTCAAATAAATAAAATATTAAAAAAAAATAATAGGGGATTAGACAAAGGACTGATATCCAAGATCTATGAAGAACTCCTCAAACTCAACACACAGAAAACAAATAATCATATCAAAAAATGGGCAGAAGACATGAACAGACACTTCTCCAATGAAGACATACAAATGGCTAACAGACAAATGAAAAAATGCTCATCGTCATTAGCCATTAGGGAAGTTCAAATCAAAACCACATTGAGAAACCAGTTTACACTAGTTAGAATGGCCAAAATTAACAAGACAATAAACAACATGTGTTGGAGAGGATGTGGAGAAAGGGGAACCCTCTTACACTCTTGGTGGGAATGCAAGTTGGTGTAGCCACTTTGGAAAACAGTGTGGAGATTCCTTAAAAAATTAAAAATAGAGCTCCTTATGACCCTGAAATTGCACTATTGGGTATTTACCCCAAAGATACTGAGGTAGTGAAAAGAAGGGCCACCTGTACCCTGATGCTCATAGCCATGATGGCCACAGTTGCCAAACTGTGGAAAGAACCAAGATGCCCTTCAACAGACGAATGGATAAAGAAGATATGGTCCATATATACAATGGAGTATTATGCCTCCATCAGAAAGGATGAATACCCAACTTTCATATCAACATGGATAGGACTGGAGGAGATTATGCTGAGTGAAATAAGTTAAGCAGAGAGAGTCAATTATCATATGGTTTTGCTTACTTGTAGAGCATAAGAAATAACACGGATGGCATTGGGAGATGAAGAGAAGTGAGTTGGGAGAAATCAGAAGGGGAGATGAACCATGAGAGACTGTGGACTCTGAGAAACAAACTGAAGGTTTTGGAGAGGTGGGAGGTGGAAGGTTGGGTGAGCCTGGTGGTGGGTATTAAGGAGGGCACGTATTGCATGGAGCACTGGGTGTGGTGCATAAACAATGAATTTTGGAATACTGAAAAAATAAAATAAAATAAAAATACATATAAAGAAATGCTCTCTTGGAGCATCTGGAAAAGCTCAGTTTCTTGGGAAACTGATGTGCTACAGTCTAGATGCTGGATATCATTATGTGCTTTGCTGCTGAACCCAGGAAAGCTTAAGGGCATGTACAACTTTTTTGCACCCCCCCTTTTTAAAAAATTTTGAACTTGAATATATTTATTTGGGGCCTTTACTCTCAAGCTCATGACACCCATCATTCATCCTGAATATCTTACACTTCCCTACATGCTCACTGGCCCCTTAAGATTTGAGCTGGTAACCCTTTCCAGGGGAATTTGAGAGGGTAGTCCACTCATGAGTAGACTATATGAGTCAACTCATGAATTGACTATAAAGAGATGTTTTAATTGCTATCCCTCATGTATTCACACCTTTATAATGGTTAATCTTAGCTAGGTTACGATGCCCACTTGTCTGGTCAAACAATAGTCTAGATGTTGTTGAAAAGGTATTTTTAGATGTGATTAACTATTTTATTTATTTACACACACACACATATATGCGTGTTTTTTTTTTTATTTTTTATTTTAGAGAGAGAGAGAGGCAGACAGACAGAAAGAGTGTGTGTCCTACTGGGGGAGGGAGGAGTGGAGGGAGAGGGAAAGAGAGAATCTTAAAGAGGCACCATGCTCAGTGTAGAGCCTGACATGGGCTGGATTTCACAACCCTGAGATCATGACCTAAATTGAAACCAAGAGTTGGGAATCCTAATTGACTGAGTCACCCAGGTACCCCATATGTCATTAACATTTAAGTCAGTGGACTTTGAGTAAAGCAGATAAGCTTCCATAGTGTGGGTGGGTCTCACCTAATCAGTTGAAAGCCTTAAGAGCCAAGACTGAGGTTTTCTGAAGGAGAAGGAATTCTGCTCAAGATAGCAACATGGAAACCCTGTCTGAGTTTCCAGCCTCTGCCCTGCAGAATTTGGATTCAAGATTGCAGTACAACTCTTACATGAGTTTCCAATTTGCTGGCCTGTCATATAGATTTCAGATTTTCCAGTTCCCACAATCGTGTGGGCCAAGTTCTTAAAATGAATCTCTGTATGTACGCATGTATTCTTTTGGTTCTATGCCCTGGATAACCCTGACTAATATACTTCTCAAACGTTTAGTTATTGGAAAGTGCCTCTCAACACACAGGGAAGAAAGGATATGTAACTAATAGATAGTAGGTGTCTACCATGTGCCAGATACTACTGCAGGTGATCTAATTTAATCCTCACAACAGACCCTCATATTAGAGGAGGGCAATTCATGTTGTCCTCATTTTATAGATGACAAAACAAGGACTCATGCCTCTAGCTAATGAGGTTCTATATTGAGACAAATCTTTTTTTTTTTTTAAAGATTTTATTTATTTGATTGACAGATCACAAGTAGGCAGAGAGGCAGACAGAGAGAAGGGGGGTGGGGGAAGCAGGCTCCCTGCTGAGCAGAGAGTCCGATGCGGAGCTCGATCCCAGGACCCTGGGACCATGACCCGAGCCGAAGGCAGAGGCTTTAACCCACTGAGCCACACAGGTGCCCCTATTGAGACAAATCTTGATGTAAAACCTGTTCCTTCACTGAATGGACTCCACATGTAGTAGACTCCACTGTACACCACATCAAGTGTCTGATGAACAGAGGAAAGATATGCACACAGGAGACTTTTTGTCCTGATGGATCCTTCTAGGGCTGAGCAAGGCTTTGAGCTGGTTTCTTTGGAGGAGACCTAGGGGCGAGGCCATGGGAGAAGATCCTCTCTGGTTGTCGTGGCCCCCACTGTGGGATGTTCTCTTTCTCTCTGTGCCCAAGTCACACTGGAGTTTGAGCTGCTAGTGAGGACACAGTGGGAGCCCTTGTCTATAGGACATGACCTCATTGTCCACCTGGATTGTTGCAGTGAACCCACGCCTAGATAATGCATTGGAAGCTACATTTGTTGGGAGGCCAGCACTGCTGATGAGGCATCATTTCAGTCCCTGTTCAGAGACAGGAACACAACAAGGTACTCCCTGAGTCTCTGCACCCTAGAAGATCACAATCCAAGGACTCTGGAGGCTGTTCCTGCCTTTTCTGACACTACATGCATAGCAGAAAGTGAGGGAAATGGCCCAGATAAAGAACAGACTTACATTCTGAGGCAGTTTCAGCTTTGAGGGAATTGCCCAGAGGGTTCTGTCTCTCTTGTCCAATGTCTCCTATCTGTTGTGTTTTTAGCTACAATCCTGGACAGTGACTCTGCTGGACAGCCTGCTGGAGGGGAAGGGGAGCTTGGGTACATAACTTCAGGGTTAGAGTTAGGGTTTGAGCCCCAACTCCTTTACTTCCTCCTTGTATTATCTCACCTACACCACTCAAACACCCTGGGCCCATGATGGTTACATGGCATAGGTGTAAAATATAGGACTGATTGGTGTGTCCATGATGCACCCTGTCACTAAATGCATCCTGAGCATTTTCTTGTCCCTGTGTTAAACAGTGGTGAATCAGAGCAGCTATAAGCCTAGCGGCAGAGTCTTAAAAACCATGTCATAAGTGGGGTGTGCATATGTACCATGCTTTATATGGCTTGGCAAAAGGATGACTTAACTCATGCGTCCTGTGCTCACTCAATCCCCTGCTACAAGAGCTCCTTAATTGATCTCCTCGACATCAAGTCCTTTCTCCACAAGGAGGCCCTACAATTTTTGTCTTGGCTATTATTCCAACTCTGCAGTTTTGTTTTACAGACCTACATTTCAGGCAAACTGAACCTCCTGCTGGTCCAAAATAGAGCTCTTTGAGATACTCTTTGTTCATGTTGCTGCCTCCGCCTGTGATTCACTTCCCTCTCTTCCTCTTTTCCTTCTGCACGTGCACAACTTCAGCATCTCTTGTTCTTCTGGGCCCAGCACAGATGCCATCTTTTCCAATCATCTTTTGAAAATGTATTTAGGAAGGGATGCCTGTGTGGTTCAGTCGGTTAAGCATCTGTCTCTTGGTCTCAGCTCAGGTCATGATCTCCTGGGTGGTGAGGTTGTATAGGGCTCCACACTCAGTGGGGAGTCTGCTTGAAGAGTCTCTTCTTCTGCCCCTCCCCCCAACTCTTGCACACATGCACACTCTCTCTCTCTCAAATAAATAAATACATCTTTAAAAAAATGTGTCTAGGAAGAAGTCCCATGTTCCTCAGTGAGTTAGAATGGTCCTTGTCTCTGCCTTAGTGGATGACAGCCAAGTTTCCTAAGCCCCCACACCTGTCCTGGACTTAAGGCCTCTCCTGCATCTTCACTGAGAACTCCTGAGAGGCTCTGTCTCATGGTCATGGGAAAAAAGTCCTCTTAGACTCAAGTCCTTTACTGAACTGAATTGAAATTGGGAAGGAGACCCTGGTGTATTCCACAATGCTACTATGTGCTGGACATTGTATTAGGCCTGGGGACACAGATGGACAAGACACAGAAGGTCCTGCCTTCGTGAAGCTGGCAACCACATGAGTGGGAACCAAGCTGATGAGCCAAGAGCCCATCCCTCTGCCTTTTTTTTTTTTTTTTTAAATCCGTGGCTTCCTATCTTTGTTTATTCCTGATTTGAATGTTTACACAATTATAGGACAGTCCACTTGGTTCTAACCTGATTTTCCTTTTCTTCACAGCTTTGACTAACTGCTGGATTTATACCAGGCTGGGAGGTAGCCCCTTCCTGAACCTTCTTCAGGCTCCTGGGATCCACTTGGGCTATACTCTGTCCTCTAGCTTCCCATGACTCAGAGAAAGGCTCTGGGTTCTGTTGAAATGGACCAGGTTTGGATTTTCAGAGATTACTACCTGCATGGTCTTCACTGGTGTGCACATCTACCACAAAAACTCTGTTTTTTGTCGCTGCCCCCTCTCCCCCCCACTCCCCGCCCAAGAATAGCAGCAAAGGAAATATTTGTGCACAAGAAGCTCTGTAGATAGAGACAGGACTCTCTTAAGGGAATTACTCATTCTTGTTTATTAAGACAGAAAATGGACTCAGAATATTCCAGAAGAGATCATCTCTGTCTATAGGTTGCAGATACAGAGTGAAGGGTGGTGTATGAATTTATCTCCTTCCTTTTCCAGTTTTAGCCTCAAAGGTTTTCAGAGCATGAACCTGAGTAGAAGGACAGACATCATCTCCTTGAACCTGTTAATCTTACAAATGGAGAAGTTGGACCCAGAGAATTGGAATGACCTGCCTGAGTTAGCCAGATGCTGACTGAGAAAGTTCTGGCTCAGCTCCTAGCTCCACCAGTGGTGCTCAAGGTCCATTTCATTTGGCCTTTGCATCCCCAGGGCTTGTCCTTTTAATTAAACCTCTTTGTGTGTCTTATAAATAATTTCTCCTCATTTTCTTTTTAATCTTCTTGAGGAAATAAAGAAAGACAAAAGAAAGATAATTTAATTTAGACCATAAGAAAGTAATCCTGAATCCTTTATGTCCAGTTTCAAGAAAACCCACAAAACATTATTCCCACTTGCTTTTTTGTTTAAATTTTGATTCAGCAAAAGGAAACAAATGAACCAAGAAAAATAGAAGTCTTACAGATCAGCTTTTCAAATGATTTCTCTCTTTCTCTCTCTCTTTTTTCTTCAGTCTTGACTGTCAGGGGATGTAGCTTCTAATAGGCCATCAGGGTATGTAATGAGTAAATACAATAACAACAGTGAATTACCCTTTTTATACATGCAAAGAGGTATTCATAGTGAAATTTAATTTATAGATGGACATGCCTGAAAGTTACTGAATGTGGATAGAAGAGGACTTAAAAAAATACGTGTATTTTTAAAAAAATCCCTCGGAACAAATGCTTGACTTGTGCCTGGTTAATATACACCCAATGTAAACTCAAGAGTAAAAGGGGTTGTAACTGACTTGTACCTGCAGGGATGCCAGGGAGGGGCTTCCTGCTTGCATGGCGGGAGGGGCTTCTAGAGCTTATGGTCCCTCAAGATAATATGCTTTCCTCCATTTCCTGGCCCAACATGTTCTGACTCCAGAAGGCCCAAAGAAAGGAAGGGAAATCAAGGTGGAAAAGGGAAATAAGTGGGAGAGGGGAAGATTCTACAAGATGCCAGGTCCTGGGCTGGGCTCTAGCCTCCCCACTGTGGGAATTTGCAGCACTGTTGGCAGCAATGTTTCCCCTCCAGTCCCACCCTATTTCACTTCCCCCCATCCATCTGCCATGTTGTGGCTGGGCTTCTCACTGCGTTTATGGTTCATGTCCCAAATGTGGAACATAGGCCTTCCATGGTCTTCCTGACACTTTCCACAGCTAGCTTTCTGTGGCTTCTGCTTTGCATCCTAATAGTAGCCATCATGAGCCACTGGTCTGACCCTTCATAGGGCTGGTTGGGGTAGGCTATGAGAATTAAATGAGATAATGCACACAAAACAGAGCTTGGAATCCAGTACATCCTCAATAAATATTTGAGTTGGAAATCTTTATCAGAATTAATACAACAATTTTTTAGTGCACATTATGGGCCAAGAATTGCTCTTATGCTTGGGATATGTAAGTGAACGAAGCTAGGATTCCTACCTTCCATAGAACAAGGCTCAGAAGGCTCTCTGTCCTGGGGAAAGAGAAGGTAAGCAATCACAAGAGGTAGAAAGATGAGTGGGCAGGTCACAGGGTGGCCAGGGTTGGACTTGCTGAGAAGGTGAGAGCCAAGAGAAGGCACTGTGGGGAGTCAGCTGTGGGGTATCTTTGGGAAGAGCATCCAGGCCCAGGGGGGGAGTGGGGGTGACAGTCTGAAGGAACAGCCTGAAGGTGACAGCAGGAACATGGCTAAGCAGTTGGGTCAAGGTGAGGAGGCCAGCATGGCTGAACAGGAGTGAGCACAGCGGGGGAGAAGTTGGATTGGAAAGACCATCTAAGAGTTCCCGTCCTTGGGCGAGTGAAAGCAGATGGGGTAAGGCCCTAGTCATTGAGAGATCTCAGGCTTAAGCTCCGAGAAAACTGAAGCCATGGCAGGGTCTTGGACAGAAGAACACAGTGATGTCAGGTATGTTTCCGTAGGATCTACTGACTGCTGTGTGGAGAACAGCTGGACTTTTGGCATTTTGGTGAAAGTGGGGAGATCTTCGGAGAAGTAATTGAAGTGACCCAGACAGGAACTGATGCTAGCTGAGACCCGGGACCATGAGGACGACAAGCTGGTGGGGGACCAGGGAGGTTTCATCACCCTTGTAGCAATGGCTGAGACTCTATGGCATTTTCCCCCATTGCCTCTCCCAACCTCATCCACAGAGTTAATTGCTCCTTAATGCTGGCTCCCCTGGAAACCATTCAAAAAGCAAGCATCCCAGCGTTTCATGTTTTTCCCTATTCCATTTTGCATTATTGTTCTAATCCTTTGGCTTCGCCTTTGATGGCCTCCTGGAGATGTTCTGTCTCACTGGAGCACTGAGCTAGTTGTGCTTAGGATTCCAGAGGAAGCAGAGAGCTGGTGGGGGCCTGGGGAACTCTGAGTGGTAACTACCACACTGGCTGGAGAAGAGAGGAAATGTTAGTCGTTCTCACTCAGCCTCTGCCTCATGGCATGCTTGCTATCTCCAGACCTTATTTCTCCAGCTGTAAGATGTCAGGAATTGAAGAGACCTTCCACATCAGACCTGCATGGGGTGGGAGAGGGTGAGGGGGGCCACTAGGGGCTATTGGTGATGTGCTGGAGTGCATTTACACTACACAGTGGGGCTGATTGTTAACCATGGTAGGAATTTGAGAGCCAGTTGGTAAATGACTTGTTAAAAATTAAATTATATACAATTACAATTGAATAAATCATAGTAAAAACAAAGGTAATAAATACTCAAAACACATCCCTTCCTAATTATTTTCCTGCATTTTCTATCACCTTAGGTTTGACGCTCTTCACGTCTATTTTATCCATGTGGTGGAAACATGTGCGTTCTTCCCAATTCTGCATTTAGTGACCTCAAGCTGGTTTTGACTTTGGCCACTGTGGGAGCATTTATACCACAGAACTTGACACATGCTGTAAGTCAGGGTTTGCTTACTGCTTTGTTGTTAGATTAACTCAAGAAAATGAAGGAAAAATGTTAATAAAGCAGGTTTAATTTAAAAGTGTGTCATGGGGTGCCTCGGTGGCTCAGTGGGCTAAGCCTCTGCCTTCAGCTTAGGTCATGATGCCAGGGTCCTGGAATCGAGCCCCGCATCGGGCTCTTTGCTCAGCAGGGAGCCTACTTCCTCCTCTCTCTCTCTCTGCCTGCCTCTCTGCCTACTTCTGATCTCTGTCTGTCAAAGAAATAAATAAAATCTTAAAATAAAAAAAAAGAACTCCTCAAACTCAACACACACAAAACAGATAATCATATTAAAAAATGGGCAGAAGATATGAACAGACACTTCTCCAATGAAGACATACAAATGGCTACCAGACACATGAAAAAATGCTCATCATCACTAACCATCAGGGAGATTCAAATCAAAACCACATTGAGATACCACCTTACACCAGTTAGAATGGCCAAAATTAGCAAGACAGGAAACAACGTGTGTTGGAGAGGATGTGGAGAAAGGGGAACCCTCTTACACTGTTGGTGGGAATGCAAACTGGTGCAGCCACTTTGGAGAACAGTGTGGAGATTCCTCAGGAAATTAAAAATAGAGCTTCCCTATGACCCTGCAATTGCACTGCTGGGTATTTACCCCAAAGATACAGATGTAGTGAAAAGAAGGGCCATCTGTACCCCAATGTTTATAGCAGCAATGGCCACGGTCGCCAAACTGTGGAAAGAACCAAGATGCCCTTCAACGGATGAATGGATAAGGAAGATGTGGTCCATATACACTATGGAGTATTATGCCTCCATCAGAAAGGACGAATACCCAACTTTTGTAGCAACATGGACAGGACTGGAAGAGATTATGCTGAGTGAAATAAGTCAAACAGAGAAAGTCAAGTATCATATGGTTTCACTTATTGGTGGAGCATAACAAATAATATAGAGGACAAGGGTAGATGGAGAGGAGAAGGGAGTTGAGGGAAATTGGAAGGGGAGGTGAACCATGAGAGACTATGGGCACTGAAAAACAACCTGAGGGTTTTGAAGGGGCGGGGTGGGAGGGTGGGGGAACCAGGTGGTGGGTATTAGGGAGGGCACAGATTGCATGGAGCACTGGGTGTGGTGAAAAAACAATGAATACTGTTACGCTGAAAATAAATAAAAAATTTAAAAAAAAAATACTGTCCCTGACAGTTAAAAAAAAAAAAAAAAACAACTGTGTCATGTCAGGGGCACCTGGGTGGCTCGATTGATTGAGCATCTGACTTCTGCTCAGGTCATGATCTCAGGGTCGTGGGTTGGAGCCCTGCAGGCAGGCTCTGTGCTCACAAGGAGCTTGCTTGTCCTTCTCCCTCTGCCCCTCCCTCTACTCATGCTGTCTCTTTTTCTCAAATAAATAAAATCTTAAAAAAAAAAAAGTGTGTCATGTCTATAGCTGGAATATCATGAATATACCGAAATTGAGGAGATATTTTTCCAGTATTCAAAACTGGATACAGCAGAGAAGTTACTCACATCACTGGCAAGTGAAGTTCTGGAAGATTTCTTTGTTGTTTCCTTTCTGTTTTACTCATTCATGCAAAGGAAGATTTCAGTCAATCTTGATGTGAGAATGGTACTCATTTGTCAATTGCAACCATGGGTTGGTTAGGGATGTAAGAGTACAACAAAAATCAGTGAAATCATTCTGTGAGAACCAATTGGCACTATGGAAATTTAAAGAGTGCTGTGTATTTCACTATTATCTGTAAATTGCATACTGTACATCCCACGTATCAGTAACATTTATAGCAAGTTGTATGCATTTATGTGCACTCCAGCTCAGGAGCTGTTTGTTAAATGTTTACTAAAGTTTACCAGAAGGATAACCATTTACAGTGTCCTATGACAGAATGAGCTCAGCTTTGGTGTCGTCAATAGCTGGTATGCAGCACACCTGTGATTAGACTCCGGGTTTCTGGCCTGGGGCAAATGATTAGACTGCTCTGAGCCACAGTTTCTTATCTCGAAAGTGGCTACAATAGTGATGTCTTAGTAGGTGTGATGTGAGGCTGGGTTCCCAGTAAAAGTTAATTCTCTTCTCCTTTCAAGTATAGGAACATAGAAGGAATAAAAGTCCCACAGAACTGTGCTGCCTTCCTCCCCTCCCTGTCCCAAGTCCCAAAGTGTTCGTAAATCCGTGCGCCTCCTTATCCCCTCAAAAATATGCGGATGACTTCACTACTTGTCTCCCTGTGCTCAGGATCAATCCCAGTATCTTTCCTTTGTAGCTGGAGGAGATCTAAGCCCGGGGCAGGTCCAAGTTCAAATATCCCCTTCTCTTTTATCCCCTGGGAAGGAATTCTTTGTCAACAGCGTTGATGTGAGCCGAGGAGGAGAGCCGATCCACAACCCCCTCCTGAACTACAACTCGATGAGTGATTATAATGATAGGTTTCTCATCACTGGTGATGCAAGCTGATGAAGGACAGAGGGTACTCCTCGATCGAAATTACTTCCCTACTCGCTTCTTTTTCTGTGCTAGGCACTTAGTAGGTACCCAAACTCTTCAGTAAATTAAATTCTAATTAGGTAATAGTTAACGTTTGCCCAGAGCATTAAAGATAAAGACTTTAGTGATTTATGAGCCAAGACTACCATCTGAAGCTTGATTTCCCTGTAACCTCTGTCTGCCCTGTACCATACAGAAAAGAGAATGGGAGAGAGCAGAACGACTTTCTTCCTCCCCCAACAGGCTTCCTTTGGGTTTGAACCCTTTGCATCTCTTCCACTATGTATATCACCAGGAGAGAGAGAACAGCTCTGGTTTTTGTTTTTGTTTTATGTTTTTCATCCTGGGCTATAAGGAGGTAGAGAGAAGGGGTGAGCAGGGTACTGTCCTTGTGCTAGAATCATTGGCCTTTTAGTTAGGAAGGGGAGAGCAAATGAGCTTACAAGAATCAAGATTCTGGAGGCATTTTCTTAGAAATGTAAACACCAATGTACCATATGACCCTGCAAGTCTACATTTGAATATCTACCCAAGAGAATTGACGATATAGAGCCTCACAAAGACTTGCACAGGGATGATTTTAGCAGCATTCTTCCTTAGCATCCAGAATGGAGAACAACCTCAGTGCCCACTGCTGGGTCAGTGGACAGATGGCATGTGGCATCATTCATGCAATGGGATACTATTTAGCAATAAAAAGGAGTGAACCATTACAAATGCCACAACTTGGACAAACTTCAAAAATATGTGAAGCAGAAGAAGCTGGGCACAGGAGTCCACCTAGTGTACCATGGACAAACCCAGAAAAGACCATCTAGCCCCAAAGAGAGTAGATTAGTGGTTTCCTGGAGCAGAGGATGGGAGCTGGGGCCTGGGAATCAGTAGTGAAAGGGGGTGAGACATCTAATTGAGATGTTCTAAATGTTCTAGAGCTGATGTATGATGTATGTAAAGCTGATAGTTACACAAGTTGCTAAACTTACTAAAGAAAATTGAGTCATATGCTTGAAATGGATGACATGTAACGTATGCCTAAATAAGTTTACTTAGAAGAAGGTTCAGGAGAAAATGGCACATTGGCAGTATCCTTCATCTTTGATCCCTCATCAGTGAATGCCCTAGGCTGTGATGTCCTTGTCCACAGAACAGCCACGAGGAGCTCTATGTCCTAGGTCCCCTGAACTCAGCTGGGCTGAGCTTCCAGAAGGGATTTGTCCTTCCCCCCGAACGGTGCCTACAGGTGGGCCCACACCTGTAGACCAAACGCCGTCATTCACTCAACCACCACCCAGCTCTCCCTAGAGTGATTGCTGGAGGCTTTTCATGCTAAATTAGAACCAAACACACTAATCACGTGTTAGGAAAATAAACTGGCTCTGGTTTTAGGAACTTTGTGTTTTTAAACTGGCCAGACTCCTGAGCTGTTGCTAGCAGACTGGGAAGAGACATCAGTAACAGACAGATGGAGTCTTTGAGACTGTGTTTGGGTAAAAACAGGGCGGTCAATACCTTGTCGGAAATGAAGTTAAATTTTACGAGGAAACAGAGCACCTTCTCAGAGGACCTCGGCCGCTCTCTGTGTGACAATGACCTCAGTAATTGGTTGTTAGAATTAGCTTTATTTCTGTAGGAAACACAGGTGTGTGTGTGTGTGCCGGGGGGGCGGGGTTGGGAGTAGACTGTGACCAGGATTTAAAAAAAAAAAAAAAAAGAAAAGAAAATAGAAAAAGGACAGAGGATGTTCAGCATTATGAATGGGTTGGAATAGATTTCCATGACCCTCAAAAAACGAACATCAAAACACAAACAAGTAGAAAGGTGTTTAAATGCAGCAGCATGCTGTGTGCTTCACATGTAGGGTCTCAGGAAATCTCAGACTACTGGTGTTCTTTTCCCCATTTTGGAGATAAAGAAATGGAGGCTAAGGGGGTTGAATACCATACGTGGGGACCCCAGGGAGGTTGAGCCCTGTAAGTGGGAGCTGCCAGCCGAACTTATTCCTATTTGGGCTAAAGTCCGGGATTCTTTCCAGAAGACCCCGTCCTAATAGTCATTCATGGATACTAAATGATACAAGAAGGAGGGGGGCGGTGCCTAAACAACAATCCCTGGTTTTCTTCTTACACGAGAATGTGGAAATCTGTGGCCTGGACACTCCTTCCCCCTTGGTCGTCACATGTGAGTGGGAGATGCTGCGTGTCGGGATACAGAACGAGCACTGAGCAAGCACCCCCCTTTTCTTACACCACCCCCTTCGTCTCAGAACCTTAGAGCTCACAGCTCCTCATGCAAAGAAGAGACTTGAAGTCCAGAAACAGAGGGCCATGTACCCAAGCCCTACAGCCAGGCAATAGCCAGAGATACCTGTTTCTGAGATGCACTGTTTTACTAGGAATCTGTGCCTCTTTGGGGGGACCAATTGCTTTATCCTTTTCAGCGAGTTTTTGGTACCTGGAGTGTCTAGGTTAACGCCTCTCATAAAGTCTCCTCCCTCAGGTGCTGACTTAACTGTCAAAGAACTGTCATTGATTATATCTGGAGCTCCTCGGCTGGATCCTCTCGATCCTTGATGTTTGCCCCCTTGCATTTTCCCATAAAGTCACTGGCCCCTGTGTGTAGTAGGTATAACCATGGAGTTTCTCCTGCTCCCCAACACTTCGTCAGCCAGCACTCTTACTCACCTTTGAAAACCAAGATCCCCTTCAGCCTCCTTGAACATGTCCTGCCCACCCCACCTGTTAGATGGCCCATCGCCAGGCTCCCATGGTGCTCTGCGCCTACAGCTCCCATCATGCTGACTGTAGTGCGCTGGAACTACTGGCTTGCTTGCCTGTCTGTCCCTCGAGACAGGATAGAAACATCCTGGAGAGGTCAGAATAATAGCAACACATCTCCAGGCAGGGAGATTCTGAGGGCAGGGACCTATCTTGTGTGGCTCCGAATTCCTAGCCCCAAACAGTGTTACTGACAGATAATTGATATTTATGAAACATTTGTGGAATAAGGACTGGATGAATAAGTCTATAACCAAACATGAGGAAGCTAAGTGTCACTGGGCCTTTCCATTTTAGGGTCTATTGAGTCGAAGGCATAATCCTTGCCAGAGCAAGCTGCTGCCAGAAATGCGCCGCATGTCTGAAGACCCACAAATGTTAGCCACTGGCATATCTAGCCCTTGAATTAATTCTATCCTCAGATGCCATAAGCCAATGTCAGATTCACTGTTATTATTCTGTCCTCTCCAGGAAGATATTAAAAACAAAATGTCAAGGAAAGGATGATGCAAGTTTTGAAAAGCAAAGGACGGCTCATTTTCCAGGTGGGGCCCGGGGTCCCTGACTTCTCTGTGAACTTCTTTTGTGCGCAGGAAAAAAAAAAAAATTCCCAATGGCAGTCCATTGTCCCATGACTTAACATTGGGGCTCCACAGGTAAGAGATGAACAATTGTAAGGGTAATTGAACACTGCACAAATTTTCACAGCAGATCAGCACTGAGCCGTTTATCCCAGGTATTTCTGTGATTGAGATGCTGAGAAAATGTACACTGTTAAATGGTTCTCCAATCACTCTTTCGTCTGGGCAAAACAGGACTTGGTATTTGCAGTCTAGATCATAAAGGCAAGTGGTTTGGGAACAATAGTTGCTTAGAGGCTAGACCAAAAAAAAAAAAAAAAAAAAAAGAAGAAGAAAGAAAAAAAAAGAAAGAAAGAAGAGAAAAGGTTTTGCTTGGAAATTTGAGTCCTGACATTTTAGGCAGTGAAAAGATTTCCAGGAGTAGAAAATACTTAAATGTCTGTGAGTGCTACCCCTTTATTTGGAAAATGCCATATAGATTGTTAGGCACAGAGCCAGCCTGGAATACAGCTCAACCCAGAAAGTTGAGGCTCATAGTCACACAGTGCAAAAGGGATAATTGCTGGAAAGCAAACTTGGGTCACCTGATTTTAAGCCACTTCTCTAGACATTCATGTTATTTTGTTCATTCTTGGGTTCCAAAATTCGCTAGATGCGGCTGGCTATGACAGCTCAGAGATAACTGTAACAGGTGTGAGGACCATGACTCCATGAAGAGGGTCTTCTTATAATCCTCGGTCAAAAAGGTGTGGGGCAGAAAGGGGCCTTCACACCACAGCAAAGATGCCTCCACCACACTTCTGGTTCTTTATTGAGAAAGAACATGATTTTGGTATCAAAACCCTTGTTATGCAAGGTGAGGAACAGCAAGTGTTGGAGACAATGTGGAGAAAGGGGAACCCTCTTACACTGTTGGTGGGAATGCAAGTTAGTGCAGCCACTTTAAAAAACAGTGTGGAGGTTCCTCAAAAAGTTCAAAATAGAGCTACCCTATGACCCAACAATTGCACTACTGGGTATTTACCCCAAAGATACAGATGTAGTGAAACGAAGGGCCAATGTTCATAGCAGCAATGGCCACAGTCGCCAAACTGGGGAAAGAGCCGAGATGTCCTTCAGCGGACAAATGGATAAAGAAGATATGGTCCATATATACTATGGAGTATTATGCCTCCATCAGAAAGGATGAATACCCAACTTTTACATCAACATGGAGGGGATCTGAGGAGAACATGGGGAGTGAAATAAGTCAAGCAGAGAAAGTCATCTGTCATATGGTTTTACTTACTTGTGGAGCATATGGAACAACATGGAGGACATTAGGAGAAAGAAGGGAAAAATGAAGGGGGGAAATCAGAGAGGGAGTCAAACCATGAGAGACTATGGACTAAGGAAAACAAGCAAAGTTTCAGGGGGGAAGAGATGGGTGGATGGGGTGACCTGGTGATGGGTATTAATGAGGGCGTATATTATATGGATCTCTGGGTGTTTTATGCAAACAATGAATCTTGGAACACTGCATCAAAAACTAATGATGTACTGTATGGTGACTAACATAACGTAATCAAACAAACAAAACCCCCCTCCAAAGAACCCCAAAAGCCTTGTCATGGTTTGATGGAGGGAGCCTCAGTACAAATACATAACAAATCTCTTCTATGACATTCATCTATTTTAAATGTACAATTCAATGATTTTTATTATGTATCTTATATCTTAACAGAGTTGTTAAAATATTTAAAAGATATGTAGTAAACAAAGATAATAGATTATTTAAAAGATATATACTATATACAACTCTCATTCCAGAGAATCCAGAATGGATCCTCCTAAACTCAAGTAACACATTAGTTGGTTTAATGAGCCCCTGACTTAACAAGACCCTCTATGGGTTTTAGGGATTAATTTCTGGGTTGGAAAGGGTTAACAGATTAGTAACCCCAAGATACAGAGGGTGCAGAATCAGAAAAGTACCTCCTTCTAGAATGTTCCTTGAATAAAGTTTTGTGCTTTTCTCCTTTCAATACATATTTGTCGAACATCTTATCAGTGCCTCTGGGCAGCAGAATATGGTGGCGAGAGCAAGAGTTCCAGTGTCTGATAGCCTGTGTTCAAATTCTAGCCTCAAACCTCGTAGCTGTATGGACTTAGGAAAGGTCAGTACACATTGCTGAGCCCCGGGTTGCTTGTCTGTGCATCAAAGGTGGTACCAGTATCTACTTCACTGGATACTTGAAAGGACTAAATAAGATGGTGTCTCACATATTCTAAGCACTCAATTGATTTTGGACATTATTTCTAAGTGTCAGGCACATAGTGATACAATACTTACAAACTTGGTGCTGTGACTTCTAGAGACTCTGAGTTTAGTATTGGAAATGGCCAAGAGAACATGCAGTTCCAACTGAGCACAGAATGTTGTGACATGGAGCTGAAACTGTCACTGGAGGGGACCGCGAGCCCACGTGGGAGTCCCAGTCAGGATGCTGATGTCCAGACTTACAGTGTAACAAGGTATACAGGAAGAGGGGAAGAAACAAGTTAGATGTCACACTGAGCAAGACGTGTTTAAGTTAAAATGTGATGTGCATGTCCCAGCGAATGGAGCAGCCCAACATTTTGGGTTTCTTTCTTTCCTCCTCACCCATAGGTAGAGAAGTAATTAGCTTGCATAATTTAGATTTATATCATTCAAACAGTTTAGGATATTAGAGTTGGAGGGACATCAGTCAATGCTGGGACAGGGAAGCACTAATGTGTAATGCTGGACCCTAATATCAAGACATGTTAAATAATAGATTTTGCACAAGGAGAAGCAACCTAATGTCCAGTTGTTTGGTTTAGCCCATTGGATAGTAAACATAGCATCATTCCAGCAGGACTTCTTAGTAACTTTCACATGCTAATAAGCAAGAGAGAGGGTTTCTCCTTCTTCCCATATTACTTGGTTAAGAAACAACCCATTTTATTTGTCTGAAGAATCTTGGTGATTGGTGCTTGGAGGAACACACTTTGGGAAATGGTGACTCCATCCAAACTCCTTGTGTGGGCTGAGGGAACTACCCTATGGAGGGAGAGTGACCAGCCCCATATGTCCAACCCAGCTGGTGGTGAATCCAGGCAGGTCTCAAATATTCCTTTGTTCAACTCCACTGATTATAGAACAAAGAGTGCAATGTCTTTCTTGGTGGTTTTCAAGTAGAATGAATTGCAGTAGTTTTCCTGGGCAGGAGGATAATAACCATCATAATATTATGAATGTGAATGAGCTTCCAGCCCCCAAATCCCAGACATACCAAGAACGTGGCTCCAAGATGCCTATGACATGAAGATCTCCTGCATATGGAGCCATAAAGCCATGCAAGGCTTTGAACAAACCAGTCAACTCAGCCCTGGGGATGTCTGACAGGATTTGAGACTTGCTGTTACACAGAAAGGTTAGCTGACGTAGTTGAAAGCATGGCGGTGCCCCGCTGCGGAGGGGAGGTGTTCTGTGTTTAAAGGGGGAGCCTGGAGGCAAACACAATAGGCTGACACAGCCGCAAGTTAATTTGAACAATTTGTGTTTGCTTTTCTCACTGCTTCTACACTAAGCTTGGCTCTTCTGGGCTCATTCCCTCTTCCCAGTTGATCATTTCTTTTAGATCCAGCGAAATCATTTATGAACTTTGGAAATGAAGAATGCCAGGCATTTATTGGACTAAGAGTGCATGTGTGGGGGCCTGTGCTTCTGTGACAGAGAGAGGGATGGAGGCAGAGAGAGAGGAAGAGATGAGAGAGACAGCCAGACTGAGAGGACAGACAAGAGATAGACAGAGACAGAGAGGCACCCAAACCAAGCCTTCTTTCATTGTATGACTGGTCAGACTTCCACTGACATAGCTGAGGACTAACATGGTTTGGGGGAGGTTTCCTGTCTGGAAGGGGGAAGGGGTCATCTAGACTAGGAAAAGCCACACTTGTGACCTGCTCTGTACTAGCACATAATTTCAGCTGCTCATTTATTTGATGATTTGTGGAGATCGTTGGGCACTGGATTGGTTATTCTCATCCTTGATTTGTCTGTCCGGCCCAGCTAGCAGATGGTGGCACCAGCCTCACAGACAGGATTTTTTGCCCAGAGAACATGTCTTTTCCACTGTGGTCTTTTGGGCCAGCTCTGCTTGTTCCCTTCTAAGTCTGGGGGAAGTTGTCTTAGAGCCCCAGACCTCAAACTCTATATCCATGAAGTGAAGTTTTCTTTGAGGGCAATGGTCTGACAATGATGGTGATGATTTTTATCTCCAAGAAGAATAGAATTTGAATAGCAAGCTCCTGCTTCCACCCTCTGTTTCTCATTCTCTCCTTTTTGCTCTTGTTTCTGCTTCACTGACCAGCATCAGCCTGCCTTTAGTTCCACTGATTCTCTTGAGTGGCCTTGAGTTTATTCACATGAAGTTCTTTTTTTTTCTTCAAAAACTGGAGCATCAGCCCCTCATTATTCCCTCTTTCCTTTCTTTTTAAAATTTGGTTCTTATGTTTTTATTTATATAACATTTTAATTACAAAAATAATGCATGGGGCCTCCTGGTTGGCTCAGTTGATTAAGCGTCTGCCTTAGGCTCAGGTCATGATCCTGGGGTCCTCAGATTGAGTCCTACATTGGGCCCCCTGCTCAGTAGTCTGCTTCTCCCTCTCCCTCTGCTGCTCCCCCTTCCCATGCTCTCTCTCTTGCAAATAAATAAATAAAATCTTAAAAAAATAATGCATGGACATTGTAGAAAATTGAGAAAATAAATACAAGGAAAAATAAGAAAATAAAAATCACACAATACAGATCTTGACATATTCTGGCTTAGAGCACACACACAAGTAAAATTTTTTTTCTTTGGTAAAAAATATGTGCATAATATACCTCCATGAAATCATATTTGATGGCCGCATAACATTTTATAATATGGATCTTATACTGCATTTCAGCAATTTCCTGACTTCATGGTTACAGATTTATACCTTAATGACATGTCTGGGCTTGAGTCTTAGTTCTGCTACTCACTGCTTATGTATTTCTTGAGCAGTCTGCTTGACCCCTGTGCCTCAGTTTCTTTACCTGCATCATAGGGAGAGCTTTGTGCCGTTGTTCTTCCAGAGAGCTGGCTCTCACGATTTCTCATTTCTCCTCTACTTATAAGTTACCCTTGGATTTCTCATGTCCAAATATTGATTTGTGAGAAGATTCACTATTTTTCCTTCTCTCTGAATTCATGTTAAGTTTCTGAAAAGGTAGGGTCTGTTTCTCAGTTGCTCATAGGAAAGGACAACCTACAGAAAGATGCCTAGGACATTGCAGAGTAGAGCAGTGGGTGAACCCCTGAGGGGCAGAGGGGTTTTGGAGGCAGGTGAAGATGGACCCAGCTCCCAGATCTTTGGGACAAACTGTGTGTTCTTGACCCCTGTCTCCTCATTCTTCAGCGAAGACAACAACTCTGTGCCTTGGATCTCAGAATGCCAGTATGTCCTGAGACATACTGGGCTCACCTTCTCAGGACATACTGGCAATCAGATCCAAGGCACAGAGCAACAGAGTGTTCACTTGGAAGGCCCCCTGCTGTTTCACCTGTACCAGGAACTGGAAGCAGGCACAGACCCAGCAGGAGAGAGGAAGTGCTGCCATCTCTCAAAGTCATGAGAGGGGATGCTTGGGTCTAGAAAACCTCAAATCAAGGTTTGGAGTTGCAGCCAACTCAGGGAATTGTCCCCTTTATCTATGAGGACACCCCTCGGCCCCACCCCAAGTCAGTGTCTCGCAAGCCCAAGTAGGTTTGAGGCAACATCTTCCAAGCTGTAGAGCAGAAAAGGATGAGGAACATGGTGGTGAGTGGGTCAGTGTTCCCCAGCCCTGGTTGCCCACTGGGAAGGTCTTGTATAAACAGATAGCCATAGTCTATCTCAAGAATTCAGAATTAGAGCCTGCACGAGGGAGACCTGGGAACTCAGTTTTTTCAATGCCTCAGAAATATTTAATAAAATATTTGAAAATAGAAAAACCCCTCCCTGTGCTTTTGATGCTGCCAGCCATCCCCAGTCCATGCAAAGTGTCTGAGAAGCACTGGACCAGAAGACCTCCGAGGGTTGGGGGTCCCAAATGGGAAAGACTCACAATAATTAAGGGACACACTGGAATAGTCTCACTACCCTCTCACTCCAGGAGTTGGGTTATTTTCTGTGAAAATTCCTCAGCCTTGTGGATGCTGATTCAACACTGTGCATCTGCGTTGGATGTGGTTTGCTTCGTATTCATTTTACTTCTGTCTGCTGACAGAATAAGGAACAACTTCCTCTGAACAAGTTTGCTTGGTAGTTGACAACTTAGTATGACGCATATTTGTCTATTTGGACTCTGTGACCACTCCGAGAGAGAAGCAGGGAGAGGCCTTCATGACCATCATTTACGGAGGAACACAGTGGAGATCCCAGGGCTCCAGGAGGCTCAAGCTCTTGCAGGTGGTAGTGGTGGAGCTGGGATCCATCCTGCCCCTACCTCAGTGCTGCCCTGACTTTCTTCTCTCTCTATGCTGAGCCCTGTGTTATGGGTTTCAGATTCAGAAATTATGGAGACACTCTCTCTCCAAATAGACTGTGAACTTGAGGAAGGGAGGAGCCAATAAAACTAATTATAGCAATACAGTGGGAGTGGGAATGTTTATCTTCCTTTCACCAGCATGCCTCATTCCCACTTCCCACCCACATGATCCACAATCTCATAGGTTGGACTGAGCATCCTTCCTTCTCATTCATTGTTTAATCTGTCCATCCTTTCACTCAATCACAAATTCACACGTTTCTTCGGCAATTACACCAGTAACTTATTGTTTATAGGGTACCTACTGCAAGCCAGGCAGGCACTATTGTCCTATGTATGGTATCATGGACAGCCCCTTAAACAGGCAAGAGAATGGACGGTGATGTTTATCTCCATGTACAATTAACTCTAGGTGCATTTGTTGAGTGAATGAATGAATGGATGGGCATGTGAATAAGGGTTGTAATAAAGGTATTACAGAAAGTACAGAGGAGAAGCTCAAGAAAAGATATCTTCTATCCTCTACTGTATCGCATCAAGTGCCAGAGCTACTTGAGGGAATCAGCATTTGCTGACCCACTGTCACTCCCCATCATGGCATAATGAAAGCCTTCTCTCCTGGCCTTCCATTCACTTCCCTCCTGCTCCTCCTGGTGTCTGGTTGTCTTGGGGTCAACATGATGAGGTCAGCTCCTGAAGAACCCGCAGGACCTAAGAACTGTCTGAGGGATCCCTGCCCAGAGCACATTGATGGACACGCATTCTCAAGCTGCCTGAGGTAGGCACCCTCTCACACAAAGGCCGAGTGCTCTAGCTGCCTTCCATGGGAAGTCATTTAATTGTGTTCTGTGGTTGGATAGGCAGCAGAGGGTAAAGCAGAGGCTGGAAACTAGAGGCAGGTAGAGGGGAGACAGACATCCCCACTGGGGCAGGTGCTCAGATGGAGGAACAGGAAATGAAATGGCCAGAGAGGAACAATCACAATTACAGGGAGGTAGAAACTTTTCAGATCACCATGTTGTCTGACAATAAGATAAGAACACTTGGTTTATGTCTCTGTTGTTTATGTATCTGTATCCAAATAGATAGATCTATATGGATAGATCCCATCTATTGCTATCTATCCATCATCTCCCTCTCTCTGTGTGTCTGTATCTACCAATTTATTGATTGGTCTATCTATATGAAATAGTCAGGAACTTGGGGTAAAGCTAAAATAAATAAAAACAAAAACAAAAACAAAAAACCAAAACCCTTCAACATTACATAACTATTTCAACGATCTTTAATTACACATTAATATTAATTCCCTTCAGCCTCATCACCAAGTAATGGGGCGATAGAGGAAAAAGAGGGAAATGAAGCAAAAGAGGAATTCATTCAATGACAATGTCTGGCAATTAGAAAGTTTTCGGTCTCCTTTCATTTTCGAAGCCACTCTGTAACAGAGGAATTATTTCTGCTTTTTAGTGAAGCTCAAAAAACCGAAGGATTTTCCCAATTGTCCCTCAGATGTCGCACAGCTAATGGACAATGGAGTGGGGGTTCAAATGTGTCTGCTTCTGAGGCCTTTTTGTTCAAGCCCTTAGCCTCTTTTACTGAGTCGAGGGCTTATTCAGTGTGTGGGCACCTAATTCGCAGACTGAGTTGCAGTATTAGATATAGCCGAATGCATGAATAGTTCTTGAAGAGGTTTGTCATCTGATGTTTCCTACTGGATGCTTGACAGGCATCTAACGATTAAAATACCCAATATATAAGTCATATCTTTCAAATGCCCATCTCTGCAGGCTTCTTTGGTTCTGTAAATGGCACCTTCTCTCACCTGGTTGTGCAGTAGAGGAGTCCAGGAGTCATCTGCTACTATCTGTTACCTGATCTTAGAGACTTTCCCTCCAAAGTACCTCTTGGATCTGTTCACTGCTCTCTAGCGGACCTCTACCACACCCCGCTTCACCTTTGCCTGTCTCCCGGTCCATGAAGGGTTTGCGGACGACATGGCCGGCTCTTCTGGGGCCTGCGTATGAAGGAATGCCAAAGAGGAAGTAGGGGACTTCTGATTTTGTGCTGGCAATCTGCACAGCACTTCACACATACAACTTCCATCCCGAATGTCTGACCTTCCTGTGACTATTTGTGGGATATCTGCTTCCTCCGCCACCTTATCACGCAGTTCTCTGAGTCTAGCCCAGGGTCCCACGATCGCTTTCCTCGTGTCTTGGTAACTGCTGCTGGTGCACGTTGGCCACACTTCTCAAACGGAACAGACTCACTGCTTGTATTCCAGAATGTTCCTAGTATTGAAAGAGTCATGCCACATGAACCATGGGACATGATTTTTATTCACTTTTCATGTAAAAATTCTTCATTATTTCTACCACTTTCCATACTCTTGCCACTTTTGCACTTATCACATATCATGAAACTGAAGAGTATTTTTTAAATACCTTAAACTTAGGCTCAAAGAAACAAATTTGGCCAGGCAACTCCCAACAGAAATCTGGAACTCCGTTTCTAAAACTGAGGCTTTGTTACATGTTATTGAGGCCCGCAGGTCCTCAGGTTGAGAGCGGGGTCTTTGGACTGCTCACTATTGTTACCATCTTCACTGTCTTCGCTATGGGGTTGGGGCTTCCCTGGGATCTGATGGAACCCAGCCTTTCCTGAGGATGTACTATGGGCCAGGTGATCTGTGACCTGTCACCCACACTCTCTCATTTGACTCTTACTCCCCTTGTAACTGAGGTTTGCAGGGGAGAAACACGAGATGAGCAGCTTGGTGGGGGTGGCTCCCACGCTGGGAGCATCTGACCCTACAAATGGAGCTCTTCCTCCTGGACCACGATACCCTCTTGAGTTCCTGCAAGTTCACTGAAGACCAGGAGTGCTGCTATCTTTCTACTCTGAACTTTTATAACCACTCCACACCCACTCCACACCCTTCCCAATGGCAGAGATGTCACTGGGCTGAAAGATGCCTATGCAAGAAGCAGACAGAACCCACCCACATGGTGCCAATAGGATGGGCATTCCCAGTGTGAGAGGTGTGAGGCCTTGCTGTATGTGATGTCACATACACTATTTCATTTGCTCCCTGTGTCCGCCCCACGAGGTTGGTCATAATGGAACAGAGTAAAACAACGTTGGGTGCTCTGTCGCATGAAGATGAGAGCTCTGTGTTGGGTTTACATGTTCCCATTAGTCTTTAGGACCACCAGTGAGGTTAGAACTAGGACCCCCATCTTATAGACAAGGAAAATAAGTCATGGGGTGGGGGGAGGGGAGAAAGTACCCTTACAAAATCACACAGGTCAGCTAGGTTCAGACTGACAGTTGTGACCCTGTGCCCTGTCCTGAATCCTTGCGTGGTACTCCCTGACCCTGGCCACCACTTGTTTCTTGAAGGTGCCAGAGCTCATAGAAGGAGGATGGAGTTTGTTGGGGTCTGCAGGGAAGGTCTCTGAGACAAGAGAGGACACTGAGGAGAGACAGAGGGAAGAAGACTGAATATTTGCCCTGAAAAAGTAGCCCCCAGGAAGTTTCGGACCAAAGGGAACACTTGGGCTGTCACTTTGGGAGGCATCTTACAAGTTATCCCTTGTCACAGGCGGGCCCAGAGACCCTGCAGCTTCCCTGCCGGCTTGCTGTGTGTGCTCCACACTTTGCAACCTGGGGAATGAAGCTGAAGTTAATTAGTTCTATTTACTGCATTTGCCTGTCATTTCCTCAAGCTTCATGCCTTCCACCTCCCCATGTTTGATCTAACGGGAGAGAATATATGTCTGCAGCCTGGATGGTGCCTACTGGGCTTATGCCGCTCTCCGAAAGACTGTGCATTTTTAACGCTAATTAATTTAAGTACTTTGGTTGCCCTACTGCTTCTCAGAGACACCTCTGCGTTTCCAGCTTTCCCAATCAAACTCTGGCTTTTTGAAACACCTGTCACTGTTCAGCCTTTTGAAGATTTTTTTGCTTCCTTCTGGTGCAGAGCTCAGGAGAACAATTTGACTTCTCCCTTCAGGTTCATTCAGATTAGTGAAAGTCATTAGAGACGAGGAAAGATCTGAGAACATAACTGCTGGAAGGAATTTTGGTAAAATGTGCTGCTGGGCTGGGTAGTCTTCAAGAGAATAAATTCTTTTTGTGTCTTATGCTGGTTTGGTTGGGTTATTATTCCCATTTTAAAGATGAAGAAACTGAAAATCTTGTAGGTTAAATACCTTGCCCCAAATCACAGAGCTAGCAGGTGGCAGAATTGGAGTTGAAATTAACACCTCTCTGGAAAGTCAGGTTCCTCTAGACCAGGCTGCTCTGTACAGAGTCAGGCATTGGAAGTAGCTGCCAGAAGGCACAGGACACAGAAAGCATTGTCCCTCCCACCACAGGGAGGTGTGCAAACCACTGCCTTCCACACTGGCACCAATGCCGTACTCAGGTATGTGGCATGTGATCCGTGAGAACGCAGAGGTGGGACAGCAATTCTGCTCATGGGTGCCTGGGGAGACTTCTCAGCAGCCAAATGGGTTGCCTTGTGTCCTCCAAAAGTGAACATTGAGGGACGGCTGGGTGGCTCAGTTGACTAAGTGTCTCCCTTCAGCTCAGGTCATGATCCCAGGGTCGTGGGGTCAAGTCCCGCATAGGTTTCCTTGCTCAGCGGGGAGCTGGCTTCTCCCTCTGCCTGCTGCCACCCCCACTCCGCTTGTGTGCTCTCTCTCTGTCTGATAAATAAATAAAATCTTAAAAACAAACAAACAAACCACGCCATACATTGAAGTCCTAACCCCCGGTAGCTGTGAATTTGCCCTTGTTTGGAAATAGGGTCTTTGCAGTTATAATGAAACTTTAAACTGAGGTCATACTGGAGTAGGGTGGGCCCTAAATCCAATAGTGTGTTGATAAGCAGAAAAGAGACACAGAGAGAGACACACACACAGAGAGGAGAATAGCATGTGAAGACACAGACACAGAGGCAGAAAGCCACATGAGGATGGGGGGCAGAAATGGGAGTAAAGGAGTGGCAAGCCAAGGAAGATCAAGAACCACTAGCAACCACCCGAAGTTAGGAGAGAGAGCGTCATCCTTCCAAGAGCCTCGATTTCAGACTTCTGTCCTCTAGAACAAGAGAATAAATTGCCGCTGCTTGAAACCATCTGAATTTGTGATGATTTGTTATAGCAGCCCTAGGAAGCTCATACAAGCGGATACCACACGCACGGACCTTAGGGCCTAAGTGGTGCTGGGCAGAGGGGAGGAAGTGTTCCGGGAGGGGACGGCTGCATGGCAGGTCATGGAGGCAGCTTCCCTTTCACGTACTGGGAGTGAGTCTGGAACTTGGGAGGGCAGGCAGGGGGTTGCTGGCCATGAGGCTGAAGTGCTGGACTGGGATGGTATTTTATTTTATTTTTTAAAGATTTTATTTATTTATTTATTTGACAGAGAGAGAGAGAGAGAGAGCAAGCAAGCAGAAACATAAGCAGGGGGAGTGGGAAAAGCAGTCTTCCTACCGAATAGGGAGCCTGATGGGGGGCTTGATCCTAGAACCCTGGGATCATGACCTGAGCCACCCAGGTGCCCCTGGGATGGTATTTTGAAGGGCAGGCATGTTCAGGGTAATCTTGCAGCCAGGGTGTGGGGGGTGTAACTGTTCTGGACAATGGGGTGTGAGCAGAATCATTACCCCTAGATCTCTCTCCCCTGGCCTTGGACACCTACTCCAGGTGGCACAGCTCAGATGCCAGCATGCATCTCTGCACCACTGCATGAAAGTTTCCCGTCCAGGGGAACTGCCCGACTCAGAGCAAACTGTGTGTGAACAAAACAATAAACCTTCCTGCCTGAAGAAACTGACCTTTCTGGGGTTTGCTTGTTACTGTGACAAACCAGCAATACGTAGTCCAGATGTGTGGAGGCAGAATATCAGAATTACACACATGTCCCACCTCTCGAGAAGACCCCACACCATGGGAATCATTCTTCTTTTACTGCCAACTCCTGCCCACAGCCCCTTAAACATATTGAGCACTTATCAAATTAACCAGAGAATTAAAGCTGGAGGGAGCTCAGGGCTGTCTATAAACCCACAGCAGGTCACGGAAAAGCACCAGTGTCCTTCATTAAGCACTCAAGCCCACCTTGTTCTTCACACTGCACTTGTCATCCAGCCTGTGTCCACACCACTAGCCGAGCCCATGGGACCACCAATTGCACGAGGGAATTCCCTTTCCATGTAGATAGCTGCTGTACTCTCCTGAAGATGTGTAACCTCTCGGGGGACTTAGAGTATCCATATGGCTTATCTGTCAGGTGACCATGTTATAAATCGCAAAAACCCAGAAGCTTTTCAAAGAGGAACACCATTCCTAATGGCTCTGGGGAAACAGTGTGAACTTGGACTGTCTTGGGCAAATCGGGACGCACCAGTCACCCTGCTCAGAGGTGGTTTTGGTGAAGAACAGCTAATCTGATTGAGGAGTCCACGACCTAGGATATGTGACCTGGTTTCATTAATCAGGGACTCTGTGAATTTGAACACACTCTGCTTCCCGAGGCTCCAGTCATTCCAGTGGGAAGAATGACTTGTCCTCACAATAACTTGGTGAAAATGTTTGTGAATGTGGCATATTCCCTGTGAAAAGCTATAATATTTTAATTTATTATTGTCATCCTTGTTGTTGACATTGGTGTTGTTAACAACTGTCATTCTTTAGTGAATTGAAGTTGGGATTCTTTACCTGTGCTGCTTGCTAGAATTATCTGGGATGATTTATCAAATAGAAATAATAATTATATTAGTTTGCTGGGGCTGCTGTAACACACACCTGCAGAGCATGTGGCTTAAACAGCAGAAATTTATTTTCTTACAGCTTTAGATGCTAGGATTTCTGAGGTCAAGGTGTGGGTGGGATTCTTTCCCTGAGGTTTCCCTCCCTGGCTGGCAGATGGCCATCTTCAACTCCCTGTGTCTTCACATGGTTGTGCCTCTGTGCATCTATGTCCTTATTTCCCCCCTTTTTAAAGGACACCCGTCATCATGAGTTAGGGCTCACCCTAATGGCCTCATCTTTACCTTCATTAATTTTTCAAAGTCCTTTTCTCCAAACACAGTGCCGTTCTAAGGTGCTGGGGGTTAGGACTCCAGTATGTGATTTTGGTGGGGTGGTGGGTGGTGGGGAGACACAATTCAGCCCACGATAGATGCCTTCCTCATCCCCAGAAATGCTGGTGTATTTCAGGGCCCAAACCCATTGTATTGAGGGAATTTCAAAACTGCTTTTGATATGGTGAGCTGGAGATGTTTCTGACCAGTGCAAAGCCCATTTTGGCCATGCTGAGAGAGCCTCTGCGAGATTGATTGAACAAGTCTGGGCGCCCTACCCAGCCAGCCCTCTCCCGTTGGTGATGGGAAATGGTTTAGACAGAATGCCTTAACACTGACACATCGAATAATATTTTGTCAGTGGCTTTGGCTCATTGTGCAAAGCGCTTTCTCTGCCCAGGCAGTGCCTGACCGGCCTTCGGGCTTGCCTGTGCTCTGTTGGACTGAGTGGGAGGGGGCTGCTGATAGCTCCCTAACTCAGGAGCCAGCTAACGGCGTGAGATGCCCACATGAAGTCCTAGTGGGATCTCTTTGACACTCAATTTCCTTGTCAATAAAATGAGAACAGACTTCCTACACCACGTAACTCACAAAGTTGTCATGGAGAACACACGAGCTCATAAATTTGTAGCTTCTATTTCTGTACTACCCCATATAGCAACCACATGCTCTTGTGGCTACTTAATTTATACTTAATTGCAAATAAAAAATAAAACTTCAGTTCTTCAGTTGCCCTAAACACATTTAAGTTCTCGACATCCACGTGGGGGGAATGGCCACCATATTGGTTAGTCCCGATTTGGGTTATTTTCAGCACTACAGAAAGTCCTACTTGATCGCACCACTCTGGGCACTTTCCACATCTTCCCCCCCGAAGGACTTTATTATCTCTTAAGTTCTTCTTCCATGTCACATGTGAAGTGGAAGAGCTGAGATCCAACTCCAGGACTGTCCAGTTTCTAAAGTCTGGGTTCTGTTTCATTACCCTACATGACCTCCTACCTAAAGCTGAATGGACTCTTTTTCTTCAGTCCTTAACATTAGCAACCCTGGAATCTAACTTGTGAGGCTGTGAGGAATGAGGAAACTTCTGGCTCTGGAATCTCTGCCAGAGTGGTCATTTGGGGCATGGCTGCTGGGCACGATGCTGGACTAAAATTTTTGTCTCAGTCTCTGTCACATGCATACACATACACACCCATCCTGTACCATAATTCTTCTACTGCTAACTACTGAGCAACGTTAAACTAACCACATCAGAATCTGTCACTCCCGCTCACTTGTAACATAGGGATCCTATTGCCAGGCTACACTGACCATATGGACATGTGAGATGCAGGGTGTATGCATGAGCTGCTGCTATGGGTCTCACTCTTTTTTGTTATCATACTTGTGCCTCTCCCAAGTGCTGCAGGCTTCTGCTCTCTTGCCCAACAGCTGTCCTCCTCGCAACAAGCATAAACAGCAGCGTGAAACCATCGTACAGGCAGATGAAAAGCAGATGCTTGAAACCAGTGGGAAGTGCTCGCCTGAGAGCCTGTGCTTCCAACTTCAGAGACAGAGGTTTGCTCCAGCTGGAGGTGAAGCCACTGTTAAGAGGGGCTCATGGCAGCTGCCTCTGGAAGGTTGCCCACCCTGCTAACCTCTGAGCATGTCAGGGCCATCTTTCATGTGAAATGATAATCAAACTTCAAATCAGAATGAGTTTTGTTATGGGTGTTTTAAAGCTGTAGGGGAATTAGATTGTGCTTTCAAGTCTGATGTGGACCCCTGTGTAGAGAGGAATTGGCCCCTTGAGGGACAGCTTGGGGAGAACCTGGCCATTTTGCTGGGGGTGGTGTGCAGGTGCTGAGTGGGGTTCTTCAGGCTCCCCGGAATTGAGGACTGGCACAGAGGCATGGGTAGTTTCAGTGCATTGCCAATGTTATGCTGCTTACAGCAGAAGACTCAGGGGAGGAAGAGACAACCAGGTGGTTCCAAAAGACCCAATCTTAAATCTGGGTCTGCACTAAGAGCCCAGTATGACCTCAGTAGAAAACAAGAGCTTACATGAAGTGGAGGATCAACTGCAGACACCATTCTCACTTCAGTGGATCCCCGACTGCCCTTGATATAGGGTCCATACCATGCCAAGGCTCGCTGTCATGGATACTCTGATATGCCCCATCTCCTGGGGGGCTGAGGGATGTATTGTCCCAGCTACTGACCATGCTGCTTCTAGACAACTGTTGGACTTCTTCATCTGAGTGAGGAAGTGGATGAATGAATGAGTGGTGGAAGTGCATCCTTCAAATACATCATCCATGAATTTGCTATTCTCAAGAACACCCCTACAGTAACTAACTAACAAACTAACTAACACATGAGACATAAATATATTTAAGTCAATTTTGGAAAAGAAGATAAGAGGGTAAAAACAAATAAGCAAATCTGATGTATGTACAGCCCTTTACTATTTTCAGCTTACCCTGCTGTATGTTTTCTGATTTCTTGCCCAGTGCCTCCTGCCAGATACCTGCCCCATGCAACTGGCCAAGACCTTGCATTTGCCTTTAGGGAGCTGCTGACTGAGATGTAGAGGCAAAGTGAGTGCAAGCAAAGAGAGAGTGGGTGGGTATAGAGAGGACGTCTGGGGAGGCCTGGGAGAATATAGGACACATTTTGCAGGAGAGTCATTCAGTTTACATCTGGGAGGTGGACCTTTTGGGGAGGGAGGTCATTCCAGGCAGAGTAGGCTACTGGACAGGGGCAGGGAGGCAACAATGAGGAAGGAGATGGGGTTTAGAAAGAAAACCCAGGCCATCTGACTTTGCTAGTCTGAATCCTGACACTGACAGTGATGGGACCTGTATGAACTTGGGCAAGCTTAGAATATTTGAGTTTCTTCTTCCCCACCAATTGAACAGAAAGGAGAAAAGGAAATTTAAAAAAATACCACCCCCCCCCCAAAACCAAAAAACAATGACCTAACCCATCCCACCGGGCTGCGCTGTGATTTCATATCAGGTGGCCCTGGGACAGTCACCTTCTTGAATTCTCCGTCAGCTCCCAAGTGGGAATCCATCTATCTGCCCTGATATTCTTACAGAGCTGTAGGGAAGGCTAAGTAAAACAGTAGACCCTGAAGGTCATTTAAAATGTTAAGTGCTGCTAAGCTGTCAGTCACAATTTAAAACTTTTTATTTTAGTGGGTATCTGTAAGTCCATATTGCAAGATAGCTGGCAGGTCTATCAAACACAAAACCCAGCTGTATGCACACACACATAGGCAGACTCACAGGCATGATGCTTGCAAGTGTCTGGTCTATCTGTTAGATGTAAATGTCCTGGATCTTGACTACTATGTGATCCTGGCCTCATTTTTCTCTTTGCTGATTATATTTGACTCACGTCACCTGGAGAAGCATGAATCCTCCTGAAAGGAGCAGATAGCTCTTCATAGTTTCTTCTCTCCGGGATGGCTGCAGGGGGAAGGACTCCTATGAGATTCCATCTTTAGGTTCTCTTCTCCTTTCAATCAATTACTCTAGCAATAACCCCTTCGACAAATGCCTACTGAACACCTACTCTGTGTTAGGCTCTGTGCTATGTACTGGTGACACAGAGGTGACCAGAGAGATATAGTCTTTGCCCTATGGAGCCTGCTGTCCAGAAGCAAGAAAAGAGCTTATTATTGTTGTCTATAGGGACTGATTTCCTTTCTCTTCCTATCACTGCCGGCTCAGAATTTCCTGCTGCCACCAGGATCGGTGCCACAAATGACAAAAGACGACACACAAGGAGAAGATACAGTGCCACATGCAGACATACAGTCACAGGCTGGTCATAGGGTGGAAGTGAATAACAGCATCCCCACAACTTCAAACTCCCTCCACTTTCTGATATACCCCTAACAAACATTCAAGATTAGGTCATGGCAATCCACAGTAACAACACAATTGTAAACTTTTAGTGTTCCAAAGCAATGTCTAGATGTCGCAGAGAGAAGTCCTACCGTGACAACACTGGGCACCAACCACACCAAATATCTCGTGGTTCCTCAGCTCTTTGATCTCTTATGTTGTTTATAACCGTAGGTCCCTAGGTCATGGTACTCGGAAATCCCTTATTCTGCTGTCAACCCCGATGAGCTTGGTTATGTGCAGCGGGCCTGATGCTTGGTTTGTGTGTTGAAGAAACAGCCATCCTGCATTTCTGCCCAGACATTTTACAGTATGACAACCTGCTCACACTCAGAGTCTGGACATTGAGATAAGCTCTTGAATTTAGGATGACTGCCACCAATTTTTGCTTTGTTTTTCCTGGGGGCACTTTTCAAATAACCACTTGGAGTTAGCCCTTGAAAAGTTAGTGACCTCTGCCCCAATCACCTTATAAATAGTAGGCGTAACCCTGCTCTCTTTCTCCTGCACTCATGACCAGGGACAGAGAACTGCTTCCACCCCTGGTTCATTGAGTCCCTATCCTGGGATCTGTACCTAATAAACCTTGTGAGTTATCTCCTTTGTGTGACCGTACTGAAACTGCACCCCCAATCAAAATGGCCCTGGGCTTTTCGCTTCCCCAAAGTGGGAGCTGAGACACCAAGGGAAGTACCTGCCCACCCCACAGCAGCTTGTGACTCCTTAGCCAGCAAGTCATAATCTGCATATTCTTAATTTAGCACACCAACCCCAGGATTTCCAACACAGTTTGGAAGGAGGGACTGGAGAAGGTCAAAATGTTCTAACATAGAGCAGCATGTGGGCCATGCAGGAGTAGGGAGATGGGAAGGGTTCATATACGGTGGTGGGCAGAGGGAGAAGCCAGTGGGGTGTTGGGAAACTGAGCACTGGGGGCACGGGGTAGGGGAAAGAGCAGCAAGGAAATGTGACCCCAGGATGGATGTCTGCCGATGCTGAGCACTAAACTGTGGGTGGTGGTGAGTATGATGTCTCCATGCCCCTTTACCCCTACATCTCCAGGCTTTGCTTCACAGACCAGGCTTACTCCAGCTGTTGCTATAGTGAGAAGTGGGGACACTCTCAGGATGATGGTGGATCATATTTACTTATGTATTCTCATAATAACTTAATATTGTGGTTATTAGGTGTCAGGGCCTCTTCTGTAACATCCCATGTACTGACAGTTACATCTCAAAACTGTTGTGTTGATATCATCTCCATTTTACAGATGAGAAAACTGAGGCACAGTGAGGCTTAATCATTTGTATGAGGTCTCCCCTCTAGTAGAAGGCAAAGTCCAGGGTTGGGCTCAGACAGCTTATATGCTGTAGTCCAGAACATGGTGGAGACTCAGAGGGGAGACCAGGGAGAGGCAGGTCTCCCAAATTCACTTTGGAAACAAAATTTAAGAGGGCATCAAAAAACTCAGTAGTAACCAAACTGAATATGGTTAGATAGCAATCTTTTTATTTCCTGGGATCGTGCTCATGACCTGAGCTGAAGGCAGACATTCAACCGACTGAGCCTAGACAGCAATAATTTCTAAAAAGTCAAAATTAATGGAAAAAATCAATTATGAAAAAAAGTCAAATTTCAAAATAAAGGCCATGTGAGTATTACTGGCTTTTTTTTTCCCACTGACTACAAATATAGCTTAGTGCAATACTAAGAGGAGACACATACTCCTGTTGCTTTTCAGTTCTTATCCTCCACTCTGAACCAGAGATAGTTCTGAGAAGTTACTTATGCTGAGATTTGTAAAATTCTTAGGTAAGGCTATAAACTGCTAAAGCATGAGAAGGGTGTTCATGCCAATCCTTGCTAGTTCTCAAGGATTAGAAGGTTCCAGCTTATGGCAGGATAACTGTCCCAAGTTTGTTCTGCTTGTGGTACTCGAATCTCTTCCTTAAAAAAAATCATTTGATTGTGGTAAGAACATGAGATCTACACTACTCCTAACAAATTTCTAAGTGCACAAGACAGAATTGCTCACTGTAGGTACAATGCTATGCAGCAGACCTCTAGAACCTACTCATCTTGCTCAACTGAAACCATACCTATTGATCAATAACTTCCCTTTACTCCCCTCCCCCAGGCCTTCACCATTCTACTCGTTGATTCTATGATTTTAACTGTTTTAAATACCTCATGGCAGAAGTTCTTTTTTAGGGCTGAATAGTATTCTGTGGTTAGTATAGACCACACCTTATTTATCTATCCTTTCCTTAATGGATATCAAGGTTGTTCCCACACCTTGGTCA
This sequence comes from Martes martes, assembly GCF_963455335.1. Lineage (NCBI taxonomy): Eukaryota > Metazoa > Chordata > Mammalia > Carnivora > Mustelidae > Martes > Martes martes. The sequence goes on from NC_137889.1 coordinate 146,080,528, forward strand.
GTGTGAATAGTGCTGTGAGAACTTGGGCCACAAGTGGAAGTGCAATGAATTATGAAAATTTCCTTTGAAAGACCTTCCTTGATTGCCTTATGTCTGGGCTCCAGCTCTGGCTCCACCCAGAGGTGCCAGTAAGTCCTTTCCATGATACCAAGCACCCAGCCCTTGTTGCCTCTTATAGCCAGTGATGTGGTGGGAAGACATGGCTGAGAGGATGATTGACAATGTGCTCCTGTCACTGTCTCGGAGTCTCATCAGTGTCCAGCCTGAAATAGAGTTCATTTCACACCTGCAAAGTGAGTAAATGTGATTGGGGGGGAATTTTAACCCTGTCGTGTTAAGATTCTATGTACCTCTTGAAATATCAATCTCTCCCTTTCTCAGGGTAGGAACCTTACAAATCAGCAGAGTTAAGAAGTGACATAAGTGCTTGTTTACATACTTAACTTCTTAACTTTGGAGACAGTAACACATTTAATCCTCATTTAATCCTTAGGATGATTTTATGACGTAACGCATGTACCAGGTACATATTGAGTATTTTTAAAATGGCGCACAGGTGCACACATACACACACTTTACATTTTTATATACAAAGGTCTGTTTGGAAATTTTCAAATTCTAATTGCATTTTTTTAACTTTAATGCTTCATTTAAATACAACACAATCAAAAGCAAATTAGAGGCTGAACTGTGGAATGTGAAGGTTTATTTTCAAACCAGAGAGGTTTGGAAGAAGAGACTATCTATGGCCCTTATGTGTCAACTGGGGAAATAGACCCAAGCCTTGAGGTATTGAGTGAAATGGTCCAATAATGGGTTTTCAGGACAAGTTATCAGCTTTGAAACAGATGTGCCTCAGCAAATCTGTTTTGTCAAGAAGAAATTCCTTACCGTTGGTGAACCTGAGCCAAGGAAGACAGAAGTAGGAGGTAGAAGCCGGCCACCAGGCTCTGTGCCTCCTGGCAGGTTGCATGACTTCATAGCCTCACTACTATAGTCACGCTTGGGAAGTCTGTCTCCTCCAGGCCATGTTGCTGTGACAGCGGAAAGCTGTCTCCTCCCACCTACTTCTTTCTTTTTTATAGGTAAAACTTCGAGTGTTTTCATGGGCAAATGAAACTCTCTTTGACTCACAGAACCTTAAGCAGCCAGCATTCAAACCATTATTTCTAACTATTAATTGCCCACCAGGAAGGACTTGATGCAGATGATTTTACAGGAATGGGGTTGATCCCAGCATTATTTTTAAGTCCATAGACTTAACTACAAGAAGAAATTGCTGAACGAAGATTCTTGTTATCAAAAGTACACCGAAGAAAATACATGTTTCTTTCTTCCTTTCCTCCTTCCTTCCTCCCTCCCTCCATCCCTTCTTTCCTTCTTTCCTCTTTCTCATTTTTCTGTCTGTCACTTTTTCTGTCTGTCCCCATAATTCTGAGAGGTTAAGTATTATAATCACCATCTCACAGAGCAGGGAGTTAACTAAACAAACAAACAAAAAAGCTTCATTACAGCCTTCAGCTCACTTATAA